>NW_021941229.1:8594319-10994319 GCF_902148845.1 Salarias fasciatus | reverse complement strand
CCAGAAGAAATGTGCTGTGTTTGGTTAGACTGAAAAAGAATCTCCTTTTCTTAGCGTCCAAGTGCAGTACGTATTAACACACCTATGTGAAGAAGGAATGGGAGCATTGAGATGTCTTCTCAGCACAACCTGTTCCAGGAAGTGAAATGTGTTTCGTCACCTGTCCAACACCGCCACAGAAATGCTTCAAAGAACTTATGAATACTCGCCCAGCTTTACCTGCCTTGAAGCAATGGTCCAGAAAAGAAGTTTGGGACCAAGGAATGAGAGAAATGAGGTCACCGGGAAGATAACTGAATATATTAATTCCTTAACTTTTGGCAGAGGTCAACTCAGTCATGATACTGGATTCTAGCAAAAGAAATATTTTGAAAATTAAATGTGGCACATTAAGGCCATGGCTATTACCTCTATTTGAGCTCAAACTGAAAAGCATGATGAATGATTAATACTACTCACTAAAATGAGTTTACTCAATGCACACTGGCAACACCAATCTTAGCCAACAAAAGTGTATTGGAGTACAAACCTTTCAGTTGATCTATTCATACCCGCAGGTTACATGTCCAGCATGTGCTCTGTCCTTTGTCCAATGTCAGCTGGGATCGACTCCAGCGAATCACCACCTTAAGTTGGACTAAGTGATATCGAAGATGGATAGATTGATGGATGGATGGGTCCCCAGGGGTGGGAGCTTATTCAAGCTGACACAAAAGGAAGGCAGTCCATAGCATAGCTGACTCAAACACAAGCATAACCACACATGCGGAAGACAGCAATGTTTGTGAAAATGATCGTCATACACAAGAAAAGAGCAGAAAATGATGTAGTTTTCTTGAGAACAGTTCACAGTAAATACCCAAGCTACAACAAATGGTTCTTCATAGTATTGCTCTCCTCAGTATTCGGTGCATTTGGGGTATTTCTCCATATGTGATCCAGATGATGGTGTAATAAATGTAAAGCTAACAATCAAAACACAAGTTGGCTGTTTTTTCTCAAAAACTGTTGTGAAGATCAATAAACCAAACATTACATAACATAATGCTTCAGACTTTGGAAGGAAGCTAGAGAAAAAATTCATGTATACACAGAAAGATTATGCAAACTCCACATGGAAACCTCCCACACCATAATGAAATCAAGGCATTCTAGCTGTGAAGCTCCCATGTTAACCACAGCTCTCTGCTCCTAATGCGGTTCAAGCCTTGAGAGATTTTTAAACTGGAGTTATTTAATTCACTATTTTCCCAGCATGTGTCACAGAAGAATGTTGCCTCTTTCACGGGGCGGTTAAAAAACAGTTTCGAATAACCTCAGTTCTTCACAGCAAAACAGACATGGTGGCACAGAACCACCGTTTCATGGCGCCACATGACAAGTGTGCTCTACAAGTGTGTTGTTGCTGGTTCTACAGCACAAAAATTCTCAGTTGCAAGGCTGATAGCTGACGATCTAAATGAACAACACCAGCAGCGATACATCTTCCGTTTAATACGAGCCTTCCGCCTTTCATCTATTACAGAGCTACACCCACTCCTGTGCACTGTTTGAGGCACAGTGGCAGTGGGGCTGCCTCCTTCATCCCTCTAAATGCCCTCCATTTTTCACGCCAAGAGGATCCGTTGGTTTAAGTGGACGTGATGGAGACGGCTGTGGGTCGATTGAGGACACAGTGGGGCCCTCTAGGTTAAAGTGCCACGATCAATCATTAGATTATGGATCAAAGACTCCATCTGAATCCTGACTGTGAAACAGGAATCACTCCTGCATGAGAGGATACGACGACAACCCTGGTATCACAGCTTGCCTTTTAAAATTTGACTCGCATGCACAGCACACACACCCTACACAAAAGCCACAAGTAGAATACGAATGGTGAGCATTGTGTGCCAAGATTACCTTATTAGCATTTCAGACAGCTTGCATTGCAGGTACTACACCATTTTAGGCATTATGTAAATTGATACTTTGCATTTGTCTTGCACGTCTCAAACAAATCTCTTGTCCCATTGTTTGCCACGCTGCCGGTGGAATTTCACACTATTCGTCTGAAAGATTTCTCCTCCTTTGGTATTTTGAGGAAGTAGATGAAAAGCGCTGTCAGACACGTCAGGCCAGAATCTCCCACAAAATTTTCAATGAGGTAAGAATGAGTGACTGCGCGGGGGAAATTATTTTCCATTCAGTTACCTTTCCCTGCCTTGCATAAAAACTGCCATTTCCTTTCAGGATTTTTATGGTCTTTGTGCTCTAATGGCCTGACAGAGCTACGCAAATGCTTTTCTGTGAAACCTACTCCAGCCTATGAACTGGGTAAGGTACACAGTCATTATTTACCAATTGATCCATTATTATTCTAAACAAATGGATATGTTTACTCTTTAAAAAAAAAAAAACAAAAAAAAACTGAGTTGTCTTAAACAGGGTAAAGGTTATATGATATCAACTTTGCTATAAATGTTTTGAAGGGTTTACTTGTGACTGTAATGTCACTTCAGCTAAAATATTACAACGTGCCATGTTACACCCATAGGAATGTACAACTGTCTCTTAAGGTATGTTGTGCCAAAAGAAACAGCAAAACGAGTACAAAGAGTCGTTTTCTTTCTAAAGTGCCAACAGAGACACAATAAGCCGACTAAGACAACAGCCTGTCCAACAAAACACTGAAGTCATTTGATTGATTACAAAAGTTGCCATTTTCAAAGTCTTTCGTATGAATCAATGCCAAGTTTTGTTTTTTTGTTTTTTTTTTTGTTTTTTTCTAGTTTCAATCCACTCTGTGAGTTAGTTTGTATCGCCAACTTCAAACAACAGCAGGATCAATGTGCATTTCCAAAGTGGCACAGCTGTTTGAACTTCAGATATGGCACAACAATGGTAACTATTATTTATGTGCATGATCAATGACACAGGGGAGAGTATTTTAATGTCACAGCTATTGCTTTCACTGTGTGCAAAAGTAGTTATGAAAGTGTCAGCTTTAGCTGTATCCCCATCATGATACCAACGCAATGACATGCTCTCTCTTTTACGGAATGGGACACAAGTCAGTTCAACAAAAAGCACTGTGATGAACTGAGATAGCCTTTCATTCATCCACTATCATGTCCTCTCAATTTATCTGTTTTTGAAGTAAAAGTCAGATTTATACCAGCTGCTTTAGACAGTTTCTTAAAGCAGTCCTTAAACCTCGTGTCCGAAGTTTTGAAAGAGAGAGGTTTTTTTAATCCAACGTCTGGAGGTTCCATCCTCCCTCTGCTTTCATGAGCGACCAAGCCACGCCCCTTTAATTGTGCACGCAAATTATCTGTCGGGTGTTAAATGAGAGCCTCCGAGTCCTACAGCATCCTACATGTTTAGCTGTTTCCGGTGGATGTTCAGCAGACAGTGGATATATCCGAGGTAAGCGGGGTGGCTGCTGCGTAGCTAACTCACCTCTGCCTGGGCGAGTGCGCGTGCTCTGTGGCTGCGTGCACACTTTGATTGACAGCGCGACAAGGTGGAAGCTCGTAATCTATTGGCTGATGCTGACCGGCGCTTTTTCGGATAACATGGGGGTCTATGAGACGAAAGCGGAGCTCATAAATACATTTTTATATTGCTTTATGCTAATATTATATTATAGTATCGAACCAGACTGACACATTTAAGCTCTGTTAAAAATGATACATACATTGGAAACGAACAGAAACTCTGGACACGAGCTTTAAAGCGGGGGTGGGTCATCTCTTTCCCACAAAGAATACCGTATTTTCGGCACTATAAGGCTCACTGGATTAATAGGCGCACAGTCAATGAATGGCTTTTATTAAAAAAAAAATCATACATGGGGCGCACCACATTTTAAGGCTCATAGGATGTGTAGAATAGTATAAATGAAATACATATTGGCAGTCCAGGTGGTTACATTCTCTGTTGAAATGTGTGAGTAAAGCAACATATCAAATGTTTGCTCATGTGATCAGGGTGATTACCGTAATTCCTGCAAAAAAGGCGCATCGAATTATAAGGCGCTCTGTTGGATTTTGAGAAAATTACAGGCTTTAACGTGCGCCTTATAGTGCTTAAAATACGGTACATGAAACAGCCATGGTTTGACTTCTGTTTTGCTCAACAAAAAGTGTCTCTATTAGGAAGCATTTTATTACACAATTTGGTAACACATTACTTGAAGCCCCCCTGCATAACACATTATAAGTACATTCATAAAGCATTATAATGCCATTATAACATGTGTAGCTATAGTTATAAACATTCATAGATGATCACAATGCCAGGACCTAACCCTAACCCTAACTCTAACCCTAACCCTAACCTTAATCCTATGCTGTATACTGCTGTATAGTGAGTTATAAAGCATTGTGATCATGTATTAGTGTTTATAACTACTTATAATGTGTTATAAAGAGGGGCTTCAAGTAAAGTGTTACCCACAATTTTAAAAGATAAATGCAGCTCTACATCAGTCCTGCTTTGTCTGGTGACAAAGGTTATTATTATTATTATTTTTTGTACTGTAAGCCTCCAAGTGTACAAGGTAACAACGATCAGCTCTGCTAGTCAAGGTTCCCAAGAGTAAAAAGTGTTGTATTGTGACAAAAGCAAAAGCCAATGAAAAGATCTCCACTGAAGTAAAGTGCTTTGTATTTTATTAACTTTATAAGTAAGGTAGCTTTATCTGTCTTTTGTGAACTGAAAGCAAAAACCTTTTTTAATATTTGTGTCACTTGAAAAGTGTGTTGCACACATCTTGCTCTGAATACAAGCCTGTTGCTGGAATGGTGCAACATTAATGCCTTGTCCTTGCTCATAATCCTTGGTCTTTTGTTTTCTTTTGGCACTTTAACTAGCTCTATTTTCCGTCTACCTTGGGTATGAGGGGAAAATGTAGAAAAACACCCCTAATTGTTTTTTAATTTGTCACTGCTGCACACAGTGATTAAACCGCTGACCCTGAGACCCGAGGTAATTATTTTAAAGACAAAACTTCACATATTTTTTAAGACACTGGAAAAATAATACAAAGAATTACTGTTGTATGAGTTTTTGAACCTTTCTACTACTTTTTGTCATCCCCAGTGAGAAATCTCTTGATTTGCTTAACTCTTTAGCTGATTTTGGAACTGGTGGTTGAAATTAATTGATGTCTTCTGCAGTCATGCATTCAGTTGAGAAAAGAAACTATATTTTGAAAAGCAATGGAGCCAGACAATGCTGAAGGAAGTACAAGATGTAAAACAGAAGAATGTCCATGTTTTGGGCCAAGCTGGGGTGGACGATGGGAGTCGGTCAAGTTTTCAGTCAAACCTTTTCATAAAATATGTTTTCATATCAAATTAAAACTTCATTGTATGTTGAGTGAATGTGTGTTTAGTTCTGTGATGACCTGCCAAAATGTCAAGGATGTACACAGACTTTTGCTCAATGTCATATGGGATTAGCTCCGCCTTTACAACTCTCAGGACAAAGCCAGCTGTACACTGAAGGATAACATCTGTCCCTAGTTTTAAGCCTCTATAGACAGCTATGCTTTTTACCAAATAAGTGAAGTAAGCCAAACAGCGGTGTATATACAGTGTGTTTTTACACTTGCACTGTAGTCTTGCAGCACTCGAGAACGGTCTTGGCCTCAAGACCACATTTTGAATGCCTTGGTCTTGATCTTGGGTTAGTCGGTCCTGAGTATATAACACTGTTACATTTTCATTTGAATACTCAATTAAGGAAGAGTTAAAGTGATGAGAAAGTCAAGTGACCTTTCCTACTTTCTTTTAATTCAATAAAACACTGTAGATCTTGAATGCATGTCTGGAGCTGCTGTGATTGCATTAATTGCTTCACTAACAAGCTGAACCTTTGTTTTGCAGGTAATGGAGATTATTGCTGAACAGACAAATATATGTTCCTGTCAATGGATCGCTTGTACCATGAAAACCAACTGCTCTGAAATAAAACAAGCAATGAAAGCAGTAAGAGAGGCACAGTAATGCACCTGCCATCTGACAGTGGAAAAGTGCAATCATGGTACTGAGGAGCTTCAGAAGTTCAGTACGTTTAGTAAACTTTGTGTACAATTAGGAAGCACCATTAATGGATGGTTGGGTCAAACAAACATGTCTGTCCATCAGAAGATGAGGAGTAATTGCAATATTAACAGATGTTAAGAGAGGAAAATACACTCATACTATGGATTCAAGCCACCCATAATTACAATGTTTTGGTGCTGCTTAGAGTGATTATCATATTTAACAGAGCTTAGCAAAGATGTTCATAATTTATTTATGGATGCCATTTGATGAGTTTCCATATTTTTTTTTTTTTTGCTTTTTCTGCTCCAGCTCTTAAAGGAGGCGGTTGTATCTTTTCCTCCACTCTCCCTCTTCCTCTGTCATGTTTTCCCAACTTGCAGCTTTGGCCTTCGTCTCGCTCCACACTGCTTGATCTTCGAAAACTTCAAATTCAGAATGGAACTGATCAACAGGTCTCTCAATGCAATTGACAAGATAATTTCAAAAAGGAGCAGAGCAGAGATGCGGGGGAACCAGCCTGCCTAGACAGGAGTCTGGCTGCTGGTTACATGGACAATGCCTGGGAGAAGTGGGGGGGTCATGTGCCTGGCGCCCCTGACCGTTGAAGATGTGGTAGACATACACATATTCGGATTTATGATGACGGGTCTGATGCTGATCGGATTATGCACCGGACCGTGCTTCTGGCGCCCTTGATCAACAAGTGGCTGAAAGGAGAGATTATCCACTACGCCAAAGTCAATCGCAAGATTTTTTTTTTTTTTTTTTTTGGAGTGACTGTCGAAATGAACTGAATCATGAGGTGGATTCCATCTGAGAACGGGTTAATTCCTCCTCTGGTTTATGATTGAGACACCGATGAACCTTCAGTAGGAACATGAATTTGTTTTGTCTCCTTAAAGAATGCAAAGATTAGATTTCGACTCCCCTCCCTGCAGTAGCCTGAAGGTTACTGTTCAGGGTCTGTTTTTTTCCTCTGGAGGACTCCAGCATGATGAAGCTCCGTTCACCCTTCACCCATTTCCTTGGACACCCTGACCCTGAAGGCTAGAGTGAGGCCTGTTATACCAGCTGAAGTGTGACTCTCTCCAAGAGGGGGACACAGCTCACCTGCACACACAAACTCTTGGACTACTACACACACACACTCATCCCATCCCCTTATCCCCCCTGCCCCAAACTCCCCCACAAACTCTGTTGTTTCTTTCCTTCAAGTGCAGCACGCCTCATGGTGTGCAGCTATGAACTGTGTTGGCAGAACAGCACTAAACTGAATTTCCCCTTGGGGATAAATAAAGTTTCTTGAATTCACTGATCTGACTAAGTTTTTTTCTCTAGAAAAATGTCTGTAAAAGTGAGGTCAAAAATAGATATCTGATCTAATTGTCTTATCATTCTAATGCCAATAAACATAATCTGATAAATTTGTATTCCACAAAGAAATAAAAGAATCCATAACATCCTGATAACAGGAACCTGCACTTCATAAAAAATGGAGCAATTTAGCAGTCACCTGAAGAAAAGTGGGTCAAAAGTAGTTTAAATTATCAGCTTCACAGGAAGAGTCATGAGGCTATTTTTAATCAGATGGTGACCATAATCTTTATCTTAGAAAGCAATGTGTTGTTCCCTAACAACATTTGGTCTGCAAACTTTTTTTTTTTTTTGTTGATATGAACCTTGCAAAAGTGAAGTCATCTTGCAGTCATATATTGGGATCAACTTGGTGATATTTTGGTTGAACGCCACAGATTAATGACAATTTTCTTTAAAAACTGCTCAAAGCACCAAAATACTAGAACAGGAAAGCTAATATATTTACACAAAGAAGCATTGATGTCAAAGGTGTACCTTTACAGGGAAATGACTAAAATATGTAATGATGGAAAATGTCAAGCTTTGGAACTTTTAAAAATAACTCAAAGGCTAATTTTCTCAGAAAACCTTTAAAGGGTACAATGGTAATAACTTGCCACCATGATGTGTCTTTTATTACAATCTGGTGGACATTTGTAGAACTGGCCCAAACTGCACAAATTATAATTCCGAGCTCAAAAAGATGTCTAAATGTGTTATATACTCACTGGATGCATGTCAGAAATTTATTTGAACTGCTGTTATTTACCACAACTGTCCTACAGTGTGTTGTTAGAAACAAAGGTGACACCAATGTGTCTCTTGTTACTTGTTTGATGAATGCTATGATGAAATACGGTGTCGTTTCATTACAATTTCTCAGATTTTTTTAAACAAATGCATAAATCATGTCTCTTTGAGTAAGCAATGTTTTTCCAAGGCCAAAGGGCAAAACAGATCACAATTATCAGGGATAATGTTATCAAATATAGCTGCCTGACCAAAGGTTAACCGTTGGCGCACCATCTGCATTCATCTTACAGCATGTTTGTATTTCTTTCCAAAACAGATCAGTGTGGACTGAAGTTTAACCTCACCTTAATGTCATCATAATGAGTAGGAAAGAACAATCGACTCACTACCTCGTTCTCCTCAAGTAAAAAATGCAACAAATCATTTTCTCTCTCTGGCGTTGTGTTTTCCTTGCTGACATTCAAACTCCCTCCCACCATCTAAAGTCACGTTTGTTATTTTAACTTGTGTTGTACACTGCCTCGACGTGTGAACATGAGCGTGGGTGACTGTGTGTCGATGTTGGCCCAGTGATGGATGGCTGACCTGTTCAGGATGTAGCTTCTGTTTCATCCGTTGTCAGCTTTGATGGGCACCAGTCCCCGTGACCGCCGTCCGGAGAAAGTGGGTGTAGAAGATGGATGGGTGGTCACTGCTGGTCACATGCTGGTGGCTCTGGATAAGAGTGAAAAATTGCAAAGATATATGAAATAAAAACATCTTTATTGAGAAGATTAAAGACCAAATATTTTGAAACTTTCACTGGGTTAGGTTAACTTATTATTTTCTAACATATTTCTCCACTCTTTTGGACTGCATATAGATCTTACTGGTGAATGTGGATTTTTTTTTTTTTTTACTTAGATAGCATTATTCCACTTTTAATCACATTCAACCATTCACACACATTGATACACAAACCATTTGAGGTGGCTGCTATGCAAGATGCTCAGTCCACCCATTGTAAGCAGTTTGGGGTTCATCAAATACACTTTGACACATGGTCAGAGGAAAATAGGAAATCACGCATGCTAGTGTCACTCTACCAACCAAATACATCTCCAAATAGTTTTAATACATTTGATCCCTCTCCATCCATTAATTCATTACACCTGTGTTATCAAGGTTCGGGTTGCCGGGGTAAAGCGAGGCTGAGCACAACCAGGACAGATTGCTGGTCCTTCACAGGGCTACTGCACAGGGCAAGACAACCACACACACATATTCACACTGATATTTGTTTGGAAAAATCAATAATTCATTTGACAAGCATGTGTTTGTATTTTGGGAGGATGTTGGAGAAGCAGCAGAAACCCCGTGCAGACGGCAGGTTTAATCACATATACTTTCTGTAAGGCAGCAGTGCCAACGACTGCCACACTGTGCAATCTTGCACTTCAATATTTTTCAATTGTGCAGAGCTGTTTGTAATACATTTTCAGACCATCCTATCCAGAGATTACATTATAGCGTATAACAATATTTTCACTGAAATTTCAAACTGTGTGTGAAAATTGCTGTAATTTCTCTTGTGCTATATACGAACTTAAACATGTATCAAGTATGTTTGGGTCCCAGGAGAATGTTGACTTTGAGTCATACCACTCTGTCAGTGTTGTTGTTGTCCATTTACTCACACATATGCAGAAGAACTTTTTATTATGGCCGTGTTGCACATGCACAGTATCACATGGGAAATTAAATCTGGGCTTTCTCAAACAGTTCCAGTTTCAGTGACTCCAAGCACCTTCGCTGTGTTAATGGACAGAGATGCAACAAAACCTGTTTCCACTGGAATTCTGAGTGCACAAGCTTATGTTATAATATAACTTCGAAATCCCAACAGAATCAGCAAGTTAAAGATATTTTCTCCATTTTTATTAATGGGATCAATATTTTATTGCGAAGTTGATATTTTTCTTGAAATGGTTGAAATACACCTGTGCACTATAACCCGGGTCATTTGAACGCATGAAAGTGTTGAGTGTGAACCAAAACCAAAGATAAAAACCACCTTCAAGCGATGAACCGAGCTGCAGCTAAAGTAAACAACAGTGCTTAAAGGCGAGGGAATTTGCCTCCCTGTACTTGCTGTTTTGAAAGGCTCAGTTTACAGCTAATAGCCCCCTCCCTGTCTCCTGGGCAGTGGTATGACCGTTTCACCAGCTCCTGAGCTCTCGGAGCAGCACAATGAACTCCTTCCACTCGGGTGAGCAGCTGATAGTCCCAGAATGAAAGGTTTATGGAGTCATTAGTAAGGTTTTCATATGTCTGTGCCACTTTTAATTACTTCACAGCTAATAGTCACGTCTGCCATGGAGGAGGTGGGAGGAGGCTGCCGTGCGATGCCCTCTAATTAATACTTGGAAAGGGGTTTTTCCGTGTCTCCAGGCTGCCGGTGTGAAGGGCGGCGCAGAGGATTTCGCCATTCATGGCACCAGATGAGGTTTACATTTGTATTATGGTTTGTGGGGTTCTGCCCAACAAAAACACCACATTGCCTGATGGGCCACAGCTTATTATGATGATTGTATGTTTTGTTTTCAGCCAAATGAGCTGAAGTGGCATCGCCCATTAAGAGTCCATCATATAATGAGTACACATATAAAGGTCTGCTTTCAGTGTGTAAATTATGATGACTTTATCAATGTGGCGGAATGAACTGCAGAAACACAGACACACACACACACACACACACACAATCTGAAAGCCTTTTAAAAGTGAAATCACCTCAAAACTGAATGGGAAAACAGTCTTGTGCAAGTGAGGAAAAAATAATACAGCCTACAACAACTGGATCCAATTACTAGAATTATTCACCCCATATTAATATGTTTGCTCTTTCTTTAGAAAGAAATCCTGATAGAGGTTGATCACTTGCCCATCTACTCAGTTGTAATAGGAACAAGCCACATGTTTTAAATTGTTCATGAAGAATCCAGCGCGGAGCCACAGAATCCAATTTATCGCATTTCACTGATATTTATTGTACATGGCATGCATGCATGTTGAAAACCCCATTCCACATAGAAGTTAACAAGAATATCACAATCAATTCCCTGAATGCTCTCAGTGCATATAGAGACACTGCAGGGTTTTGCTTGTTCTACTGCTGAACTAATTAAGAAAAAGCAGGAAAATATTCTCTTTTCTTTAGTGAAATAACTCACAGCTAATTTAAACTAAATGATCATGTCGTTAGTAAAGCTTTTGTTTTGTGGCATTATACTCCTTGATGCTAACCAGCTGCAAAATTGTTTTGACATATCATATTGAATATTTTTTTTTTCCCTTATTCCATTCTAATTGTGCAAAGTATGAAGAATTGTAGAGTGGTAGTTGCTTGGTGGGGTTTATTAAAACAAGAATATATTATGCATGTGCTATTTCACACACAGAGAAAAGAGGTCTTATTTCTTCACTGTTTTCAAATTAGAGTACTGTTGTGTAATGATACCCAGCTAAAAGAAAAGTAAGGCAAAAAAGAGGACAACTTAAAAATAATACACAGAACCCCTGCCTACCTTGCACTTCTATGCAACTCCCATAGTCAATTTTTTATCAATGGTGCAGTTACATCTAAACACAGAAGAAGAAATGCCTCTTTTACACTATAGCGACTTATATCAGTTTATTTCCACATCAGAATTCCTTTAACATATGCCACTTAAGTGTGTGATGTGTTTTCCAGAAATTACAGGGTACCCACTTCTCCATTTGATGTGGCTGACCTCAGCAGAATTTAATTCTTAATATAATTTTAGAAACTTCCATCCATCAATCTTCTGTGTTGCTTCATGCAGTTTAGGGTCATAGAGGAATGGCACTGGAGCTAATCCTGACCTATTAAGGACAAAGGCAGCTCACTAATCTAGTACAAGGCAGACCCCCCCCCCAAAAAAAAAAAAAAAAAATCACACTCACATTCACACCAAAGGGCATACAAAGTTCATCAATCTTCAACAAAATGCATTTCATTGTAGGGAAATGCATGTTCTATGATGTTCCATGCAGCTCTTCAGCGGAAAATCATAGTATCATACAAGCCAAAATTACTTCCTGGGTGAAGGGGTGAAGGGACATGTTCATTTAACATTCATTTCAATCACCACCAACTCCACCACTTGGACCAAGCAGCATATATCGCACTTGATATTGGTCACTTTCTCGAGGCTGGAGCCGACAGAGTTCCAATCTTAAAGCTAGGGTTGGCGATCTGAATGAGAGACATTTTTTTAAATACTGGTTACAATGATCTTTATGACCCGATGGGAAGCAATTCATAGCGTGTTTCCTAAAGTAGTTTGGAAAATATCCACTATCTACAGCAGGAGAAAAACAGGAAAAACAGCAACCAATAGTCTTGCTGGGACACCTTGATTGTAAACCAATCAAATCCCTTCGCCGTTCGACCTGCCCCCTGCGCGTACATGTCAATGGCGTGCACTGACCCTGGTTCAGTGCGCGAGTAGAAGGACGGAGCGTCGTTGCAGAATGGTGGAGAAGAAAATAAAGAAAAACGAAGAAACGATGCGCTGAGGACAGGTTACGCCAGGAACGCACTGGACGCGGAAGCGTCTCCACGTCTCCGCTCCCAACGGGAGCTCCTCCAATGGGGTGGGAGCTGGGAGGAGCTAGGCGGAGCCTTGGGGAGATGCTACATTCGTGCTACATGCTAGTTTTCTAAGATTGCCAACCCTAGCTTTCAGGTCCACTATTCAGTTCCCCATCGTAACCTATTCTGGGGCAGATCAATCATTACCAAATCAGTCCTTTTTGTATCCTTTTTACTGTGCTATGCTATGCTATTGTTATGCTTTATTATTGTTCATTTGAGTTATTGTTAAGTGCAAGTCAAATGAGAGCACACCCAAGAGGAGTGTAATTTGGTTCTAACATGAATTGTTCAGTCTGTTGGTTGTTGAATGGTGCTCACGGCTCCCTGCATAGATGGGCTGACGTGCCGTTCTGTGTCCGAGCGGGAGACCACAACCCAATACAGACCACAGATGCTGATTGTAAAAGGCTGTGCTGTGCTTCTGCTACCGTAGATAAAAGTCCCTCAAAGAAGATCCCTTGTTGTGCTCAGTGCTTTACACGCAGGCGCACCCAGGAGTACGAGACCTCCACACTGAAAGGCTCAATCAAGGTTCAATCTACTTTCCCACTGAAGCAGAGTTGTTAAATGCTCTGACATGCAATTCAATTTTGTTCTTTCAAGGGCTGTTGACCTAAATCATAGTCAAATCTATTTTGGAAACTCTTGTGTATGAAAATAAGTTGGCTCTGAGATATTACATCTGTAAAAATGAGACAAATATGAAATGATCAAAATTTGACAATTTCATTATCAATCAATACATATCTGAGAGTGAATGCTGGTGGTGTAGTGGTTAGCACTCTCACCTCAAACATTCATTCATTTCCTGTCGTGCTTTTCCTGTTCAGGGTCACGGGGTGCTGGAGCCAATCCCACCCTGGACAGGTCGCCAGTCCATAAAGACAGACAATCACATACTGTATACTCACATGGGGGCAAATTAGGGTCACCAGTTAGCCTCACATGCATTTTTTTGGACTGTTGGAGGAAGCCAGAGAACCCGGAGGGTGCTCACAGCCAAACTCCACACAGAAAGGTTCTGCAGCATCATGTGGCCTGGGGCTCAAACATTTACTGTAAAATTCCAGGTAATTTGGACCGGTATATTTCTGTTGGAGTCATCAACGTAACATGGATTTCCTCGCGGACTATTTTCCACACTGTAGTATCTCGGATGTTCCTAAGTGTGTCTCTAGCAAGGTTCACTCACTTTGATGGTGGCAGTTATTCCAGTTGACCTTCTTTTTCATATCAGAGGTCTATAAAACTAATCTTCTGCTGAGTTCCTGGTTTTAATGAGGTCTTTTATGAAAACTCAAGGACTTATTCAAAACCCATACAGACATTGCCTTGGCATTGCTTATCAAGAACTTCATTCTTGCTAGCTCGAACCTGAGCACCCTTTTAAACCCCTTTGCATCCTGCTGCTACCACGAGGTACTGCCACCAGGATGACATTAAATCTGCTATACAGTTTACTAGATTTTCCGCCAGCTGTAGTGGTCTGCATCCACACCAACTAATTAAATTCGTGTCTCCAAAGACCCCTAAATGTTTACTCTCCGTGCTGTTGGACTCCTTTAGGTGCCATTTGGCAAACTCTAGGCAAGCTGTCAAATGCCCTTTATTCAGCAGCGACTTCCATCGAGCCGCTGTACCATAAGGCCATGATGGATGGAGTGCTGTGGAGAGGGCGGTCCCTGTGTAAAGCTCTGCTGTCTCTGCAGAGAAAGGCTGACACTTCTCCGCTGGTCCCTCAGTTACGCCTCTTACAAAAGGCCCTTCATGCCCAGTTAATGAATAGCGTGCATTTATTTTCTAACAGGATGGTTGTGAGCGCTCGTTTACTTGTACATCTGTGGTTTAACTGGACACTTTCCTTTGGCGATGTGCAGCTGAATTAATAACAAAGACAGTTTAAACTAAACGTCACCGACATCACCGGAAAGTTGCATCTTAAGAATAAATTGAGCTTATTTTTCTTTGAATTCACAAACCATGAAGTCTCTCTCAATGTCCACAAGATTGTTTGTCTTAATTAGGTTTTCCATAATAGCTCTAACTAATTGATGTTATTGACTTAGATCAAATTAAAAATGCCTCATCTCCAAGAAATGAGATTGAAGACTACATCAGTTAATAATTGATTGTACCACAGTCAATTAAAAGCATGCTGTATTTCCTTTAACCCTTGAAAATGAACATACACATATTTCCAGTTGCATTCACTTGAACGATGTAAATACGTTAGGAAACAAGCAACAATGGAAAAATCACCTATTCTTACGCCAGTGCAAAAATTAGTAACCGCACGCACCATGCACAGATCAATATTCCAATAATCAGCCTGGGCATGTGGAAGAATACAACCATAATAAAATGTGTTGTAGGCCTAATCCATGCTTGTCATTGCAGTGCTCAAATCTTAAAGGTCACTTCATTCAAACTGGAAAAACAAGCCAAATAAAGCATTAGCCCAGCTTTTACTCACACTTTTATTGGTCCTCCAGAGAGATATACTTGTCCTGTATTCCCTGTCCTCCATCCAGGCCTGCCAGAGCCACTCCCACTCACACCTGCTTGTTGAGTTGCCAGGTTGGATGCAATCAAAGTGATAAAAATGTTTTTGTGAGGAGGGTATATGATAACCCAGTGAAATGCAGATTGGTTGGCAGTCTCAGTCTTTCGATCATTAAAAAAAAAAAAAAAGGTATTTTTGCTTGTTTTGATGGGTAGTTGGCAAAGAGGTGTACTAACGCCACCACCATCAGATGGGAGCGTAAATCCACTCAGAAGAATACATTAATAAAGCACTGTCGAGAATTCTGCTTCTTATTGAATGGATCTCAATGAAAGGAACAATTCAGTTGATTCTGCTGCTCAGTGGGACTGACTGATGACGTGATTGAAGTTGAATTGGTGATAGGCTGAATGACACAGAGCTCCATTGTGAAATCAGACCATAAAAAACATGAATAAATAAATGCAATTGTGTTTGCTGGTCCAGTCTGTATCCTATTGAAAGTCCTCTCCAGGCTACTGTACTCCCACTTCCGATGAACCCAGGAAATATAAAAGATCCCCAAAGGAAGTGTGAACCAATACAAAGAGTTAAAATATTCATATTGTGTGTGCTTACTCATCTTTTCCTGCATTTCATGGTTTGCATTAATTCCCAGAAAAGTTTTTAATTTAAAATAGTTTTGTTTTCTGCCTCTTTTCTCTCATGTTGAACTGATCCATCAAAAAAAAAAAAAAAAGGGGGGGGGGGGTTCTGCCAGTGTTCTGATATATTTTCAATTCTTTTGTGCTGTCTCATTTCTCATTCTTTACAAAAAAAGACAACTTTTAAAATGGTGCTGCATATCATATTTTTATGATGCTGACATTCTATGAGTAAGCCTATGATCTTTTAGCTTTGCTTTTCTTTCCAATGAGAGAATCACAGTTGTGACAGAACCTGAGGCACTTGGCAAAGAGAGGGTTCGATATGCAAAACAGCAGGAGTATTGGCTTGATGAGTGCACACACCACCGGTACTGTTTACACCACAAAACGATTCAGGACTCCTTTCCTGCTGGTTCATGAAAATGCCTTCAGATGAGACCCTGCAAGACCTGTTGCTCTGAACTGAAGAGCATCAGAGAATTATAAATGATAAAGGTCAGTCCGTACTTCGGTCTCATTCAAAGGGGTTGGTTACATTATGTTCAGCATTATGAGTCACTCTCTGAAAATGTTACGTAACGCTGGTTTAGAGCAAAAAGCTAATGTCACGACATGCTGTGAGGTCCAGGTGGGGTCCAGGTGGGGCAGGATGTGCATATGCTCCATGTGAACAAGGAGCCTTTCATTCTTGACTGTCACCATCACCCACTGACATGCCCTGAGATGAAGACCCTGTGTTCCCCTCCTAATGTGTTTGGTCATGAGGTGAAGTGCCTGAGGTTACAAAGAAACAATAAAAAAACACAACTGGACATCCATCGGCCTGGAGACATGGACCCATATGGTGCTTTTTTCTTTTTAGATTTTGTCTTGAGATATAAAAGCAGTTTGCGCAGGAGACACTGTTTGACACCTCTGACACCAAGCGTAAAAACTGTTAATGACAAAACAGGCAGCTTCAGTTTCCACTCTGACTATACAGTTGAGATGACTCGATCAGTAGTATTCATTATGTGAATATATGGACTATTTGTTGAAGCCAACCCCATTTTTTTTTTTTTTTTTGTCACACTGCAGGAAATGCTCTCTGCTCACTGTAATCCATTACAGTTTTGTCTGGCTGGTGCTTTATAGTTTCACTATGTGGTAGACAGTAAAACTGGAATTTTATTGACAATTTTTATAGCCCTGATTCAGACAAAACAGAAAAAAAGAGAAAAAAAAAAGCAGAATGGAAGACGGATGGAGATATTTTTCTTTTGTTAAGGCTTTTTTCTGAGCCTCAACTTTCCTGTGGGAAATGTTAATTAAATTATTTCAATCAATCAATCTATTCCCTTTAAAGCAGTTGTTATTGCGAGCTACAGTGTTTAATTGGATCATTGCCAAAAAAAAAGGTTTGATTCACAGTGTGAAATGCGCCGTCCCTTCAAGGGATTCTTTAAAAGATCTGAGCTCGGATCTCGCTGAAAATCATAAAAAACAGGTAAACGTGTCTCAAAAAAGGAAACTAATTTGATGGAGGACTGGCGACTACTCTTATCTTCCCTGATTTTATCGTAGGCTTGCAGGTAATGTGTGATTGTTTCAGTGTGAATAGCACATTCTCACACTCGGATGAGGAAACTTGACATGCTTGAAGGAATTTGAGTTTTTGTGTCTTAGAAAAAGGACACTACAATACAGATTTAGGGATTCAACCACTAATTATGTCTTTCGCCTAGAACTCAATCTTGCGTCTATTGGTGAGATAATATGACATAAAATTCATAGATGAACCCTGATTCCACAGACAACAGAAGACAAATAATGACCTTAATTTGTAAATCTGAAGCTCATTTGTCTATCTTGTTTCATCGTTGTGCGATTTTCCATCCCATTGAAATAAAACAAGATGTTCACCAGCTGTATCTATTGCTACTTTGTAATCTGAAATGCTCTCAGACTGCTGTGTTGTAAAAGCTTATCAAGAAATAAAACTGATTTCTAAACTCTTGTCCCAAGAATTAACAATGTACAGTATTACGACCTGCTGTTATTTCTGAGTTGCTCCATTTCATACCAATACACTTGTCAGTCAAAAATTTCTTGTCGTTAGCTTTCCATTCTAAGACAAACTCACTCCATTATTAGGTTTCTTTCAAAACTGAATAATGTACATTTTTCTACCTTTACCGCCTGCATCTGAGAAAGCAACCCTTGTGGATGCATCCCTTCACGAATAGTGTTGGAGCACTCCATCTCGCCGGATGGCCCCTGCACTTGCCCTCATTTCCTTCAGAGACTAGGACAATCAGTTGAAAACACCTGGTCCAATTCTGGACTTCCACTTCCAAATGGTGTTGTGGGCTGAGAAAGGCTTGCAACACACAAGCAAAATTTGAAAACTGCAGTGACTAACAATGAATTAGTATTACAGCCATTATCAAAACTGTCCAACAAGATAGTGGTTAAAGTCACTGTTGCCGTTAAAACTCAGAATGGAATTGTTCCGACCTTTAACAAAATGCTCCTGGGTTCACCACAGTAGATCATTTGAGCCACATATTTAATTTGGCTTTCATGTTTAACCTGAGCAGCTGTGGGTTCAGAGGCATGGTCCAGATCATGTATTTTGTCTTTTCCTCTACTTCAGATACACCTGCTGGCCACCGTTTCAGCATGCCTGGTAAATATTGGGATTTTTCTACATGCTAAGTTCCCTTATATCCAGGAATCATAATTATTGATAGCTAGAACTGTCTTGCCTTTTTGTGATGTTGAACTGGACTAACACTCCATTCAGCAAGAGCTGTCTGCTTCTAGGTGAAGCCATTAGCAAACTGCCAAAGTAGACAGCAATTCATAGGCTGAGCAAAGGATACAAAAAAAAAAAAAAAAACAAAAAGCAAAAAACGTACAGCTGGTGGATATGGTGGTTCAACATTGTGTTTTTGGTTCAGGCCAGTGGCTTTAACAATAAACAACAATTCACAGAAGATCCTGGAAAGCTTATTTTAGTTCCTGCTAAACCAAACGTATCAATACACCAAATGCATGAGACAGCAGACCCTCTGTGAAAAGTGGCTATGAACAGCAGCGAGCTGACGGATTTGTTGGACAATACAGAGTACAGCATTTTGCTGTTTGGTCCGATGAAAAGAAAGCCTCTGTGTAAAAGAAAAAAAATCAATTTGAGATTGTAAAACAGCAAGAAAACATATAGCTATAGATTCGAAGACCTAAGCTAACATTATAGTTCTTCTCTGTGTTATGTTTTGACATTACAAACATTTTTTTTCTACACAGTTATTAGATAAGTGCAGCACTGTTGCAGTTATAGATCAACTTGAGTATCAACAATTGAATGAATTTTTTTTACACAGGAAATACATTTTAAATTCAAGAGCTCAGTGGAATGTTTTAATTAGATCATTTTCAAACATTTTGTTGTTTTTTTTTTTTTTTTTCCACCATTTGCCCTCAGATGTCTGTCCTGAGCCCCTTCGTCAGTGACTAAAGGAGAATGCAGACGAAGGAGCTGTCAGTGGTGAGTACAGCATATGGCGACTGTCCTAAATCCTGCCAATCACAGAAATGATCAATATTTTCATTGTTTGTTTGTAATTCAGTTTGATATTTGCAAGACTTGCAAGTTAATACATAGTTTCCTAGATTGTCAAATTTTGTTATAAAGTTTTTTTTTCCTTGTAATTGAACTAAATCCTTCATTTTTTGTTTCAGTTTGTGTTTCATGGTGTAAATTAACATTCAGTTTGTTTCTAAACTTCTGGACTTTCTTTGGGTAATGCAGTGTTATTATTACCTTCCTGGCTGGCAGGAATGCATATAGCAGACAAAAATAAGTCACTTTTTCTGGTTTTATTTTCCAAGTAAACATTTCGAAATAAGTTTTCATACTTGGTTGAGGTGAAGAGTTCACAAAACAAAATGCCATGAAGTGCAAACTTGGCAGACTTAGTAAATAATGCATTAAGCATATGACTTGAAGCTTGAGCTTGAAGAACATCCGTTCTGAATTAGCATAATAAAGAAAATATAAAGGCCACATTTCTGTCTCATTTTTCACATTTTTCTCTGTGTTAAGGATTTAACTGGTGCTCCTTTAATTATGCCATTTTGTTGCACCCACTCCTTCTCCAACGGTTTAATGGCCCATGACTGGAACATTAACACTAACAACTATTTATCTCAATGCACCCGAGTGTTGTAACAGTGGAAGGATAAATGAAGGGATTTCAATTGCTGATTGTGGAAATTTTTTTTTCCACATGTATCAACATGAATAGATTGATTGCAAACTTAAATTATATATGAGTTTATTTAAGTTATTTTCTAATCTAACAATATGACTTGACAAACTATTGCATTGGTAACTGAAAAAAAGGTGCATCTACCTTAATTAAATTACACTTACTCTTCTTGCAAACAATTCCAATTCATATTGTGTGTAGTGATAAATGCTATGTCTGGTGATCCTTAAAGCTTTGCCCTTTACAGACTCAAGCGTCAGTGCACCTATTCGGCTCACCCAGTGATACTGCAGGATCGGATCTGAGTGTCCAGCCGCCTCCCCAAGGTGAAAATGTTCTCTGTTCCTGAAAGCTAACCAGCAAATCAGCACTGCAGGGTGATGCTTTGTGTTAGGAGGATTCCGGGTGCAAGTAAATAAACTGTATTTTATTTATTTACATTACTCCTCTTTATTTTAATTTATGTTTATTTTCAAAAAGCTTACAGGCGTCGTCGAGAAAAACACAGACCTATACAACAGCTTGCCACTGAATCTGACCATTTACTGCATTTCAGAGACTAAGATGGACAATTTCTTCAATTGAGTCAATAAAACCTAAACAATGAAGATGAACCAATGTTTCTGTGTATAAATTACAATAAGCAAGCGAGTGAAACCTTGATGGAAACCAAGGGCAGGAGTACCACATTCACACTATTTTATTTATCGCACAATCTTCCATCTACCCAAGACATCAAGGGGCTGAAGGCACGGCCAGTCAAGATGATGAATTTCTCCTACTGATGTCTTCTTCTTGATCAACTGCTTCTTCACAGTTCTAAACACAACCCTCCCTCCACGTAAGTGATGTTCCCTTTGATTAGCGCGTTGGCTGGAGAAGCTTGTGACATGAGAAACGATGTGGAGGCCTATCACATACAGTTAAGCTCTCCAGCATTTATAAGGTAGCATTTGATTTCAAAGACGGGCCCGGCCGTTGTGCGCAAGTCTCGATCAGTCACGCCGTCTTCAAAAGCAGCTGGAGGCGTTTTCTATCTAGCTTCCTGATTTCGTTGCTCGAGCGTCACTCTTAGCCAAATACCCTTCAAAGCCTGCTGAAGCGGCCATGAGAAAGTCTCTGTCAGAGCTGTTTGCTTTTCCAAGGTGTGATGGAGTGAACTGGGTCCCTCCTGTGTCCTCGTCTTTGTGTCATCTAATGACAGCTCCACATTGAGTTACTTAGTTATTCCACCACAGGGAGCGACAGTCTCTCACACACACATCTTCAGAGAAATTTGTCACTCATCCATGCAGCTATCCTGAGGGCTGCCATCTTTCCCTGTTTTTTTTATGTTCCTAAATGGCAAAATTGCATTTATGCATCTTATGGCATTGCCATATGTGAGAAGACACAAAAACTCGCTGCTTTATAAAAAACAGCAACCTTACACACCCTGTTATCATTTCTGTAGCTCTTTGAAATGCCATATTACTGCAATAACACATGCACAATATGCACGGTGGATGGCATTAAATCATCTTCCAATCTTCAAACAGCAATCACAATAAGACATGTTTAATAAACCATGAAATACAGTGCACCAGCTTTCCTTTCGTAGTTTTTTTTTAATCTAGTATGCCACTGATCAAGAGAAGAAAAATGAGAAATTTCTCTGACACTTTGATTTGAGACACTGCAATCCAATCGCAGAAAAAAATAAATTATATCATCTTTTCAAAAACCATGAATCCTCTCATCCTTTATGCTTTTGTTTTTCAGTCCAAGTCACCAGCGAACCAGACCTCAATTTTTGTGCTGATATGTCCATCATTAACACTATTGCATGTTCTTGGTTTATGGATCGGGCAACAACAGTCAGGAAAGTGAAATTAAAGAATATTTTAACTAAAGTAACAACACAACTTCATTAAATTAGATTGCACTGAAGACATCACATGTCTCAGCTGCTGCTCTGCAAGATCAGACATAGGAATCTGCCGGTCAGTGGGCGATATGCACCCAGCAGATCAATGCCATAGATCGTGTCTGATACTAAATCTGGGTAAGACCAATAAGATGGCAGTGACGTTCCCTAACAGACAGAGGGAACTGGCTGAGGCTGAGGGAGCCCGTATACCTGCATAGCTCAACACAGTCTTCAACCAGCAGCTGAATGTTGATCAGCAATGATCTCAGTATCGTTGTGAGCAAAAACGTCCTCACGCCTCTTTTACTCACTTGTTTCACTCTTTCTCTATCAAAATAAAAACCAGCTGCTGAGGGCTGTCAAGATCTGGTTCAAAATCATCGCACTCGCTCAAAGAGTTCTCTCCACACTTTGTGAGCAGCAGACCATATGGAAAGCTGGCAAGATCCTTAAGGAACCTCCCATCTGGACATCGCCTTCCCCTTCTCCAAAGCCTGACTCAAAGGGGGAAGGCAACTTTAGTCCGAAGAGCTGTCCTCCTCCTCAATGTTCAACCATCTTTGACCCACTGTCCCCCTGCAAAGAGTCACCGAACCCCTCAACGCCTCACAACCCCTCAGTCATCCTGAACTAAACTCTCTCATTGATTTCTTCCTCTCTCTTTGTGAAGTTGTTGGACTTTTCCACAATGCAATTTATATGAGAAATCTCGACAGGTATTTATGATGATATTTATGATGTGGTTTTAATGGCTTTTATATTGAACTACTCAGTTTGCTTGTGAATTGCTGCCAGGGGACGAATTAAGTTTTTTTTTTTTTTTTTTACTGAATTGAATTGAATCTTTCAGTTTCAAAATATGGTACAACTAGAAGTTTTCTTTATCTGGCATCAATAATGAGTGAATTGGGTTGAAATGTGAGGGTAAAACATTGAATACTGCCATGAGAATTACATTTATCAGTGGAAATGATGTTTGCAATGAAGTGCATCAGATTAATGGTTTGCAGCTTAGTTTAGTAGAATGCTAGTAATGCACTAAAGGTGTTGGTTAGGAATGCCATTGGTGTAATCTTGGGAATAAAAATACATACACCCAGTATCATGGAAATTCAACTTCTGGTGGTTTGAGCAACAGCAATCATAATCATCCCGACTGATCAGAAACAAAATTGCTCCTACAGATTTCACGCCATTCATTCCTGTGTCTTTGATATATACCTCCGGTATTTCTAAAGAATGGACATTCAACAACGTCTCACCACTCATGAAATGATGCCCTCAATAGTAGCATTTAGAAATGAGCATCAATCAGAGCAACAAAAATCACAGCAGGAATGCTGTAAATCAAGGTTTGTGGTAGAAAGAACTTGAATTAAGCTTCACAATTACTTGGTTCAATCAAGACAAGAAATAAAATGCAGAAGAAAACTAGTTCATGGATGATGGAATGTGAGAGGAAGCCTTTACAGCCTGTCGCAATAATATTACACCAACGTCACATTTACAGTGAAGGAAGAGTATGGAAAGCAATTAAGCATCAATCTCCATTTCAGCTCTATTTGAATAGATCCTCCTTTCTCAACATTAACTGCATCTTAACCCGTTGTCTTCTTTGTTTCTTTCAAGGCTAAACGCTTGCAGATTGTTTATAACATGTATCACTGTGGTATAATTATCCTAATGATATAAAAATCATTAAGTTCTTCAGGGAATCAGCAATGTTTCAGACTGACATGAAAAAGTCTCCCTGTGGAGTTTTTTTTTTTTTTTTTTTTTTTTTTTTAATAAATCAATTGAACACCACAATTGCAATATAAAAACAAACCTGTGCTAAGAGATGAAAATGGACAGGTACTTAGTCGATTGTCGGAAAACATGCTTGCACTGTTTATGATCAGTTACTAAAATGAAGGGCAACTTTTGCAGTGGAAGCAACAATCTCATCCTCACATCCAGAAACAAAGTGTGATCACATACAGTCAATCTTGTTTATTACAAAATTACAAATTTACAAATTGCAAAATGACAATGTCACATAGAGACATACAGTAATTTGAGAAACAATCATTTTGTAACTAGGGACACCCTTGGAAGCAGACTAGTGCTTATTGGCGGGGCCCTATAACATTAAGATCGGAGAATTTTGCATAAAACACATAAAATCACATACAACCTACAGTTACCTAAGCTATTACCTACCCTACACTAATCCTACCTGCACATGGCAACAATACAACACACATCATTATATTATTGCATACAGAATACTCATGGGTTTCAGAGGACATAAATAAGCCGTCAGCTCATCGGGGTTCCATTATATTTTTGAAGGAGATTAAGTCTAAGTTTCTTTTTGAAAATGGGCAAAGACCTAGACATTTTAAGGTCTTCACTCAGCTCATTCCATATCTGTGGACCCTTACATGTTACACTAAAACTAGTGCATTTCAACTTCCTATTTTTACCCTTTAACAGTGATTTACCCCTTGTGTTATAGTCATGAGAGGGGGTAGAAATAGGAATTAACTGACAGAGTTTAACATTGAGTCTATACACGACATTATACATGGTACAGGCATTGTGAAATAAGTTGCACTTAGTGAGTTTCAGAAGCTGATGTTTATAGAAGAGAGGGTCCGATGGACAGTTATACTTAGCCCAAGAAATGGCTCTTATAGCCTTCTTTTGTAGAACTTGCAATTTAGGAGGTGACTTGGGTAAGTATTACACCATGTGATGTTACAGTAATTTAGATGGGGTTCAAATATAGACCTATATAAAGTCAGAAGGGCCTCAAGGGGAAGGAAATGTCTCACCTTGAAAAGAAGGCCAACATACTTAGATAGTTTCATTGTTGGGTAATCAAGGTGTTTGCTGAAGTTTAAATGTTCATCAATTTGGATGCCAAGAAAATTAATAAATTTTACTCGTTCAAGTACACAATTGCTTATTTTAATTTGTACATTTTCAAGGCTTGTCCGACATTTACTTGAGCGAAATATGATAAATTTGGTTTTCGCTATGTTCAATGATAATTTATTACATTTAAACCAGGTGTCAACTTTTTCCAATTCCCGATTTACAGTAATCTGGAGTTGTTCCAGGTTTTTGTGAGATAGAAATAAATTTGTGTCATCTGCAAAGACAACTTTATGAAGAACTGGAGAAGAATTTGAGAAATCATTTACATAAATTAGAAAAAGAAGTGGGCCTAAGATTGACCCCTGAGGTACCCCACAATTAATAGCTTTACAGTTAGATATATTATCATTTACGTACACATATTGCTCTCTGTCATTTATGTAGCTTCTGAACCAACTGAGCGCTAAGCCCCTGACACCATAGTGCTCCAACTTTCCTAATAAAATATTATGATCAATAGTGTCAAACGCTTTTGATAAGTCGAGAAAAACACCAATTCCACACTCACCTTTATCAATAGCGTCATTTATTTTTTCAATGAGATCCAGGATTGCCAAACAAGTGGTACTTCCCTTTCTGAAACCATATTGTGACGGGGTGAGCATGTTGTGTTTGTTAAAATAGTCATAGAGTCTTTTATAAACTATTTTTTCCATAATTTTGGAGAAAGCTGGCAAAATTGCGATAGGACGATACTGCTGTAGATTGTTTTTATCTCCAGATTTAAATATTGGAATGATTTTAGCGATTTTGGCCATCTTTAGACTTCACTTATATTAACTATATAACTTTATATTGACGATATTTGATTTAATTCAACCTTATTCACATTTGGGCATGCATTTGATTCCTTTTTCTTTCAAATTAGTCCAGTATGGCAGTAATTTAAAGCAATTTCAACTAATACCTGGGTCAAATGTGATTAAAATAACCACCATTCTACTTGTACCTGTGAAGCCATGGATTGATTAATTTATGGAAATTGGCTCTCAAAGTGAGTAAGGGAGGCCACATGTAGTCCACAGACCCCCAGTTGTTCATTTCTCCTGTACTCTTTTGAATCGTACCAATTTATATCAGGGATTAGGAACTGATTGTAGTGAGGGGATCAAAAGTTTAATTTTCTCAACAAGACGACCAACTCATAATGGATTATTTAAAGATTCTTTGCTTATCAAATGTAAAGCACTATCTGAATGGGAATAAAAATGATTTAATTAAAATGCATGCATTCAATAGTTTTCACAATCAATTGGATTTGCATTTAGTTTTATGAAAATGATAGCTTCTCCTAGATATAAATGTGACTTATTGATCGTTTTACTTACATCGGAAAGCTTTCATTGGAATTTGGATGTCCATATACACATCAGGGGAGACACTGAAAATGTAACTTTTTAAAAATGACTCCCGAGGTGGAACTCTTCAAAACTCTGTCTCCGTGGAAACATGGCAAAATGCAACTTTTCCAAAATGATAGAAATCTGCGTAAACGAGGGAAAATCCCACTTTTATGAGACGATGCCACTGCGCATACACACCACAGCCATCGTACCCTTTTTGCACATGAGTGAGTACATGAACAATGACGACCTCCAGAGCAGCATGACACCCAGTCCATATTCTCCTGCCACTTAGTTTTATAGTTGAGCGTCAGAACGTGAATGCACTTGGCATTATTGACTAGAGCACATTGTTCTCTGCAAACGTGTGTGGTTTAATTACAAAAACAATCAGCTATGCCAAATCACGGACTGGCATGCTAACTACATGGATTGTCAATGTTTTTGCCATTGTCGTGTAAACACGAAACTTTTCTGAAACAAAAATGCAATAACAACAACACTGCATTTTCATTTGAAATGCCTTGGTCGCTGGCCCAAAAATCCAGCGTTACAAATGATCTCACAGGTCGCAAAGGTAACAGACAGGGCCTGCATGGGACCAGCTGATATACGACATTAATAATCAAACAGTTTATAGTTAAATAAGTTGCCTAAATTTTTTATGTCTCTTAATGGATGAAGTATCCTCCAAATAAAATGAACTTTTAGCTCATTTAAGAATATATTTTCAGATGATGTGTCTCCAAACACACATACAAATGCAAACGACACTGTAAGGCCAGGTTCAGTATTTTCATATCAAATACACTATCAATGCATCTTGTAAACTAATAAACATGGTAGTTAAGTATATTCTCATTACAGTTTAATGGACAGCATAGTGACAGTGGTAAATATGAATTTATTTCTACTGCCATCACTGTGCACTTGGCAACAATGATTGGCATCCCTGCTAAAAGCACTGCAGTCCCTGAAAATACCATCTCTTCACTTCCATTGCCTCCATAATGGACCACTCCTCGCCAAGCTGGCCATGGAGTTAAGAATTTAATAGGTTAATAAGAAGCAGTTTCTGTCATTTAGCTGTCTGTTGAGCTTTTTATTACACCATCACCTCTGCAAAAACACTTGTTAAAACAGTTGCTGATGCAGTCTGGTTCAGAACAAGTTGTTCTCCTTTAACACAAAATCGAGCTGCACTTGGGCTGAGCCCCTGTGCTTTCTTGGGAATCAGCCACCAAGTATTGCAGCTGCTGTAATAATGATCATAAATTTTTCAATATAGGCCCTTCATAGTATTGACACAGACTTGTGTATAAATACCCCAATGACATTTAGTGATGATATAGTGGCAGATTTACAATTTCAGTGCCAGCAAAAGCAATGAAAATAGAAATTGTTTTGAATTTTTTTTGGGATAACATACAGATTTACAGAGACTGCGACAGCAGAATATAACCAAAGGGCAAATATCGGTTTGTCACAGAGGGTTCAGATGGAGGGTGCTCGAATAAAAACATTGATTTAATCACGCTGCCTTCTTCACCTGACTTAATGAATCATTATTTTCCCATCTGTCCCCCAAGGATGGATAAAGTATTGTCTGACTGGTCCAGTGCATTGGATGATTAGCACTCTCATTAGGAGTGGAGGTGGAGTGTGTAAATCTCAAGAGGGACGGGAACATCAAGAGCAGTTGTACAGGCAAAGTGCACAGCCGTGACGTGCACACTCTCTGCACTTCCTCCCTGTGGTTTTTATTGTTTGGCACCAGAGTGAAACACTTGATTTGCTCTCATCAATAGTGATAAGTCATCTGCACTTATTTTTTTATACTGACTATTCATTGAAAAGTTTTAATCTTTTTTTTTTCTCATAAACCATGTGGAATCCATGACAGTGGATCATATTTATATGAAAATAGGTCACATACTGATCTGACCTGAGGGTAATGGCAGGAATACATGGGAGATGAGATGTCACATTTATCCTTGAGGCCTTGGTGCCTACCAATATTACAAATCTGATAACCTGATAAGAATTTAGTCTTCGTGATATTATCACATGTAGGTCACAACCTGGAGGACGCGACTGCAATTATTTAGAGAAAAAAGAAAAATTGTTATTTTAACCAAAAGGCAGAGTACAGAAAGGGGACACAGATCTCATCCATGTTACGCAGTCCATAAAGCTGTCTTCTCTGCAATAACAACACACAACTCAAAAGTGAGGCTTCGCAGAGCTGTCAACAGACCCTACTGCTCCGCGGTGAAGACAAACCTAACTCCTCTATTTTAATGAGTAGATGGCATCGATCGCTGATGTTTTATAGCCGGGCAGACACATGTGCAGCTGACTCATTGGGTGGCGTTCATTAACATTGACTCAACTCTCCACAGTAGTGACTGTGCATTCAGTATGATTAATGCAGTGTCGCTTTTCTTTCTTTTATTTTTTTCTTAATTAATACATTTGAAAATTAAATGTGTCTGAAAAGTTAGACATGCTGTGTGTGTAGCTGATGGAAATCAATTACTTTATAAGGCACTGGCACCTTATTGCATAAGTCTTGAGGATGATTTGGTTTTTGTGAAATAAAACTAAAATATGTCAGACAGCAAAGGTAGTCAAAGTGCCCATGCTGAAACCCATTACTGTCAGGCCATTTTGTTTTTTGTTGCTGGACTTCATTAAGGCCCGTTTCCATGACGAAGTTTGATGTGAAAAACATATCGCTTTTGTGATTTCTTTTCAGAAAAGTTTGGGCTTGTTTGTCAAGATTTAGAAAACGGAAATGGCAAAAACACTGAAAACTATGTAGTTTCCATGAAAGGTCAATAGTCGTTGCTGCTGTTTGGTTTTGTAATGAAAACACACACATGCATGCAGACAATCATGTATAATAAGCACTGTTATTGGTGAGTGAATGGACATTTGCATGGCTGAGAACAAAGTTGAATTGTTATAATTGGTGACTTTCGACTATAAAACGATCAAATCCCAGGGGAATATGGGCTGAGAGTCACGATACTAGAGGCTCTATTGTCTATCTATTCGCACATGTGCAGAAGATCTATTTACTACAACTATTGTGGATCAGCACTGAGTTTTTCACAAAATTGCATTTTCCCTTGTTTATGTGTAGATGGAGTTGCAGTGTTTCAAGTCGTAGTTCAAAACTTAAGTTGTGTACTTGGGGCCTCCTCCTAAGTGGTCTCGTGACCATAACGTATAGTACACACGGCAATTTTTGAAATCTGGATTTTATGAATTTTCAAAATGAAATATGGTCGTAAATTACTTGCTCACTCTTTTGGACTTAAATACGTAGCTGCAAATACAGAAAAAAGCTGCACAGTTTTCACTTGCTCATATTTAGAAACTGCCCTCTATTTTTTATTGCTGACTAAGATCAACATAAAACTGCACTCATTTTAGGAGTAGAGTGGATTGGGTTTTGTACAATCTGCTCTCCCTAGACAGATGAGGGAAATGATAAAACTTGATCAATATTCCTGTTTTGTATTTATAATTGCAATGATATTATAGGAATTCAAGGACGGGCTGATGGACTTGTTTAGTTTTCATGAGAGGCTGCTGCATGTGTTCTATCAGATAATTATAGGACATCTGAAACTTCCATAATGTCCTTGCGGCAATTATAATTCCTGTCTGAAGAGCACCATGTGACTTTATGGCTGCTGCACGATGTGACAGGTTGAAAACTGCCCTGACACCACGCTTTAATCATCAAGATAATCACTGTGACACTAATGAATGCTCTTTATGTCAGAGAGCCTATGCAAAGAAAGATCGTAAATCATCTGAGAGGGTTGTACTGTTTGAAGCAAATGGTACAAATGATAGCTTAAGGTCCAGGGAAAGGTGGGCTATGATGTGACAGAAAATGTACAATGCCCATAAGCCAGCTGGGCGAGCTGTGAGTCGGTATTGCACCATATTGCTTGTTCCTCATTGGTCACTATACTTCATACTATCAATCACATTTACAACAGAGACTCTCTCTCGCTCTCTCTCTCTCTCTTGCACACGCACACACACCTAACCTCTACTCGGACCACAAAAAAGAAATACAAAACCATGAGCAGGTCTTTTAGGGACATTCCACTGAACTGCATTCATTTTCAGCAGACTTGGGAAATAATCTCATGTGGAATTATGACGTGACTGTAACACTGATCCTTATACTTACCTTGACCTAACTTTAGAAGAAAAAAAAAACCCTACTAAAGAAAGTACATTAATATATTTGAGTTGCACCAGTGAGGATAAACCTGCAAACTCTCTGACGATATCTACAGCAGTCCAATGTTATTTCCAATTTGGGACATGAAAAGTAACGTGAAGTGAAATTTGCTCTCTGCATTAAAACCTCTGGGTCACCACTCCCACGGATGAAAATACAGGTATTCTGAGGTTTTTAGCACCTCGTTGTTATTCTGGATGGCATCGTGAGCCGGAGTGGCTTCGACTGCAAGTTCCAGTCAGATACGGATGCATCGGCTCGCCCAGTTGATCCCTGCGTAAGTGTTTTGCTCTTCTCTCATGAATGAAAACTCAACAAGAGCACTGCCTTCTGAGATCTCTTTGAGATGAAATGTTTCAGTCACAAGGGGAAATAGCACTCCTTTGAGGAGCCTCCATGCTGCTCACAGCCTGATCTGCAGGCTAACATACTTGTGCTTGCTGGTCAGGCAGTTCAATAATCTCAGACATCAGGACAGGGTCTATCTTTACCACCAATATTTGAAACTGCTGCAACAGACTAACATCCAAACAAGCATTTTGATAAGCTGATGAGTAATCGTATCAGCACAGTTCTACATTAATTTTACAATTATAGACTGATAATGTGGGTTTTAGGATGTGTGTTTCTCAACTGAATAAACATGTGTGAAGGATCATCATACACATCAAACCTGATCTACTGGGCCGTGCCTCTGCAGTGTGACAAATTGAGCTTCTAGGACAAACTTTTGAGAGACTTGGCTTGTCTGTAGAGCTTTTGCTTACTGTAAGTGTGTCAGGCTGAGTGACTTTGTGAACAAGAGGAAGATTGAAGGTTAGTGAGTGTGAAGGAGAGCCAACAAAATCCATTAAGGACAGTCAAACATTTTGCTTGGAGAGTGACTCGAAAAGAGAGAAAGGAAAAAAGATGAAGAGCCAGACCGAGTGAAGGTAAAAGTAGAACTGCTTCGATCTTCTTGAATGACCTGCTTCAGGACTGAACTTTGCTCCCTCTGTTGAAACATCTATCATTCATGACACCAGGGGTTGAGGACAGGGGAACATGTACTTCCTCTCTCACAAGCATGAATCAGGAACACATGCTTAGTTACCCGAAACAGGTGAGGCCAGACATTTGGAACATTTTTCATGCACTCAAGCCACTGTTCTGAAGAGTTGACTTCAAAGAGTTTAAATCAACACAACTTACAACCATGGGTCCAGTGAGGATGCAAACACAGAAATCAGTAAAATTCTGTATTTAACTGACGATGATGTAAAGTCAACTGAGCAAATACAGAAACTATGAAACTACACATTGCTGTAAAAATAAATTTTATTTTTATGCACGTGCATAAAATACTGCATGAGGGTTGGAGACCTTCCTCTCTGCAAGGAAAAAAGGCAGCACTGGACAGGCTACCATCAGAAGTTAAACACAGCAAGACAGACAATCCATGCAACTTTGGGCTATTTACAATGACTGAATGATTTATAGGTGCACGGTTTTGGTGTATGGGGAGAACTGTAGTACCCAGACAAAACCTACAATTTCTCAAACAACATAAAAATTCCACAATTACAGTCCAACTTGGGAGTTTTTCTAATATCCACACCACACCAACCCGCAAAATGCAGGTGGGAGACGGTCTTGGTGTGTGATGCAACCAGTTTTCATAGTTATTCAGACAATAAGAACTCACCTTGTCGTAATGTAACAGTAAGTCCACTGAACAGATCGCAGAAATTACAGGATGTGATATAAGAGTTATGTTTGATACTGATGTAAATTGGGGTGGGATTAAATAAGTTTTTTCTCCTTCCCACTCCTTTTCAGGCACTATTTTTGTTCTATTTTTGTTGTTGTTGTTGTATGTAAATATACATTGTTCTTTATTTCAGTTATTGTTGTTATGCTATTTGTGTTTATGTAACCTGTAATGTTATTGCCTGAAATAAATGATTAACTAACTAACTAACTAACTAACTAACTAACTAACTAACTAACTAACTAACTCACTAACTAACTAACTAACAGATGTGCTTCTTTATCTTCTCACTGGTTAATTGAAACCGGCTAGCCACAGTATTGGTGAGCAAACAATGTCAGTGTAGCCATGAAACTGCTACATTTCAGAAAAGCTAGGTCTGGACTGACAAAAGACTAACAAAAGTGTGTTATGTCAGACAAACTAGCAAACAAATTTCTGATGGGTTTGGGGCCTTATTTACATGACAACATTTCAAGTGAAAATGCTTTGTTTTTGTGTTTTTATTTCAGTGTGTAAAATGTGTAAAATGTGTAAAAACTCAAAATTCCTCGGGGGGAAAGTGCACTACAGCACTTGTGGAGGGACAGGGGCACAGAAAGCTGTGACGCAGAGGAACAGAGGCACAGTGAGACCACAGAAACACTAAGGCAGAAAACACAGATTGACTGACAACCACAACACACCAGAAAGACATTCAGACAGGGATTAGCATCAAGCACAAGGGGGCACGCTATGGAGGAGTTATAATCCCACATACACCACAAGAGACAAAAGAAGAGCCCTGAAGAAGGTTTGTGTTACGAAATTTAAAAATGGAGTCTGTTTACATGCAAATGGCAAAAAGCTGAAAACAATGTAATTTTCAGATAGAGCCACTAGTGGGTGCTGTTGTTTCCATAATGAAACCACACATGTAATATGCTATAAATATTAATAATGGCAAGTGTGGGGACAGTCAAATGCCTGCCTATAAAAAAACACATTTTTACAGACGACATATTGATCTAACCTCTTCATTTCATTTGCATTTTTTTTTTTTTAAATTTCAGTTCCAAAATCTTGGTTTTGCTGCACTGGCCTGTATTAGGGAGAGAGACTCCATGAGCATGTATTCAGACTACTGTCAGCATTTTTCGACACTCAGTCATTTCACCATTTCATTTCCACCACATTTACTGGTGGAGAAAATCTCAGGCAAAATACAAGCAGAGAGGGTTGAAACTTGCAGGCCTCAGGCAGAATCACTTTTACTCCAACTCCAATTTCATTCACATGTACAATATTCAAGAGTATGAAAGCACATCTCTGAAACATGACTATTAAACATGGCCAAAAGAGCAGTTTCAGAGTAGAATGACTCAAATATAAATGTACATGTATTGGTTCATACATACTGGTTAGGTGTATGTTTACTTTGATTCTTAAAACATTTCATTTACTTGTCCACAGCCATGAATAGAATTTCCCAGTTTGGGATTAATAAAGTAATACTTTACTCTATCAGGACTGGTAATTACAAGGTTTCTCCGCTTTAATTCTCTTACTTTAGTGTTCATTTTTCTGACTTTTTTACTTTGTCCGCCTACAGTACATTTGAAGCCAAATATCTCTACTTTCCACTTCTCACGCTGTTAAAATGTTTTGTCACCTCTACAGATCATGACTCAGAGTTACAATGGACGCATCCAAGCACACAGTCACATTTATCATCCTGAAGCTGCAGAAGTCAGAATTCAACACTGGTTGAAAGGCACATATTTCCCACTTCTGTTTCGAATTGAAAAGGTTCCTTTGAAGATTAAAGTTTGTATGGAATTCAGAGTATAAGTGAAGTTCAGGCAGATTCAATAAAAGCATGTTTCTGATGTAAAACTACTTGTGTAATTGCCAATTAATGATAGAACCAGTGTGTTCATTCTGGTGCGCAACAGATTGTGGACACACGTTTGTGTATATGACCCACCACCAAAAAGCTAAAAATCCTTTCACCTCATTTTGCTTCTTTCTTTGTCTTCTTTTGTATTAGTAGTAGCTCTTATTTTATTTCTATAATTAACAATTTCAGTACTTTGCTTATCTCTGCCCTCAGTGACCATTAATAATATGGAATAAATGCAATTAGAACGTAAAAAAAAAAAAGCTCTTTTGAAGCTTTTCAAACACTTGGTGAGTCACTTCTAACTTTTCCATGTTTGTGGGATCACTGCTGTTAAAATGCCTCCATTGGACTATTTTAGCCAAGAGAGCAATTTCAAAGGCTTGAAAGGTTTTTGAGTGTCCTCTTGGTCTCTGAAGAGTTGAAATTTCTCCTTTTTGGAGTTTTGCTCTGAGAGAAACTGCTTTCGCCTGCTGTACAGCTGGCAAAGAGCAGCTCTTATCATTTTTCATGTGAAAAAAATGATTGGTTAATGGTTCATAGCATCTCTGCTAATGACCATTTTAACTTTAAGACGTATGAATGCAGTTGTGGACCATGCACTCATGGAGGTAGAAAGAACACTTTCAAACTTGGCTCATTGTTCAGGTTTCGAAGGCACGTTTTCTGCATGCTGCGGTGTAATTGCTCACAGCCATCTGCAGCAACAGGCAGCAGATTTTCAACAAACAAGACTTTCACAGTCCAATTCAGAGAGGTAGTAACTATCTGGTGGGGAGAGAATGAAGCGGCCTATAATTCTACACAAGTTAATCTTTTCTCAGACTGTTTAAGGCAAAGAAAAAAGCTGTAATCGCATCCATATTTTCTCTTTACTCGCTTGATACATTTAGCACATTTTAAAGCAATAAGCTTGTCTAAACCTGGAGCATTTTGCAAGTAACATTGCCATTCATTTGTAGTTATAGATGCATGAGAATAAGAGTCAATTTTCTGTCTTAGGTCTGTTACAAACACCTGAGACCCACAATGTACACAGTAACAATATCCCTTGTTTGATTTAGGAAGAATGTTGCTGCAGAGTTTGCATGTTGAGCTTTGGACACACTGTCTTGCTGTCTGTTGACAGCCATGTGACACAGTTGGACAACTAAACCTTTGCCCTTCTTTGAAACTGCACTCAATTTCCTGATGTAAGCATTTTGGACTTCATAAAAATCATGATGACAAAGACCAAAAAGATGCAATGGAGGGTGGATGCATGGATAGACAGATAGGTGTACTTGTTTATGTTCATTACTGACTTAATCAGTCTGCTGCTTGGCAGCGGGCAGGTAGCATACAGGGAGTTTTTGGCCGAGAACAGCTGCCAGCAGCAATTGGAAATGAGGTTGATGAGAGCGGTGGGAATGAACAGTAAAGTTGCAAACCATAAAACCAAAACAATGAGCTGCATGACAATAAAATGCTCCATGGAGTTTATCAAATTGAACCTCCTCGTTTTAGAGAAATGCCCAATCTGCAAAATTTTCATTTGTGGTATGATGTACTTTAATCTGCTCCATCGTCAGTGCTGAGGGGGAGAAAAAAAAAAAAAAAAAGTTCAGTGCATCCATTCAACAGCTTCAGTCCCTTTTCAAATGTCCACTTGACACAGTGATGAATATAACAAGTTGAAAATATTCACCACTACATTGTGAAAGATGAAAACCTCTGGTTTCCAACATGTTTGACTTCAGATGAGTGTGTAGTCCGGGTCACATGTCACATGTCTATATAAAAAAAAGAAAGAAAAAAAAAAGACATTTTTTTCCCTCAGCTTCATCCCTTTTTCATTTCAGTAAATGCTCAAATGATTGAATACCTCACAAAAAGGCGAAGATCAGATAAAAAAAACAAGATTTGAACTTTATCTCCTCTTCTCTGCCATTAATTATCCACTGTCCCTTATTCCAAAACTATTAAATCACTGAAAATGGTTTTAAATCCTGCAGCTGCAACAGTAGCACTGTACAATCTATTTAATCATGTGTCAGTCAACGAGCCCAAGTAGGTATTTTTATAAGCACAATGGACTATTACAAATACTTTCGTTCTCTCCTGGTGGTTTCTGGATGCCGGTGTTATACTTAGAAATCACTCCATATGTCTTCAAATCTCCCGTCTGTCAACAGCATTTTCACTCACATCCGCTCCCAAGACTGAGTGTGTGAGGTGAGGTGGCGACCCTGCCAGTGTGTCTCTCATTTCCTCATCAAAGCAGACTTTATTAGATATTATCTCTGGCTTCCCTGTTCTTTTCATCTGCAAAATGCCATCCTCACTGAGAGCTGGTGACATGATAACGCCTGTCCTGATGAAGTGCAAATCACGTCATTTCCCCACCTCCTGGTCAAAGTTCAGGGCTTTTTATTGATTTTGAAGGTTACCGGACTAAAAATAGTGAGAAGTATAAGATCTATCACCCTTTCTCATTTATCTCTCTCTCTCTCTTTTTCTCTCTGGAAGTTACTGAAAATAGCACTTTTGGCATTCAGCAACACATAAATCGACAACATGAATACTTTTACAAGTATTAAACACTTTAAACTTTCAGAATCAAAGAGCAATTGAAGATAATAAAACTCTAACTTCACTTGTGTCATAGTTATTAGATCCCAATATCACAAACACAGGTTTTTCTAAAGGTGCAATTCGGGGTTATGGTGATTGAACTGCAGAAAAAGACTATTGCACTTTATTTCATTTTGGAAAAAAGATGTACCGTAATTCACATGAAGATGGAAAGCCAAACACGAATAGATAAACTCACTTTCATGAGCAAGTGAAGCGAGAAGGTTTCCGTTTCATAAAAATTTCATTTTTACTGGACAATGATTCCCATTTACATGGGAATGGTACAACTGCAGAAAACAATGTAACATTGAGCACAAAGTATTAAGTACAGAGTCCTTCAAGTTTTGAAACCCAGCTCTTGGTAGTTGAGCTCAGATTCACTCCCATTTTCAAAACCCTGTTGACCGAATCATTAATCCCTTTCTGAATCTTACTGCCTTGTCAACCTCACTCACACTCCAGATAAATCAGTGCGGGTCAGTCTTTAACGAGGAGGCTAATACTAAAGTCTCCCTCCAAACACCATTAACCTGTCTGTGTAAAAAGGACACAGAAAGGAGACCACTGATTGTGCCTTCATCTCTCACTCGCAACCACCTTTCTCGGATTTGGTGTAATTGAACCAATGTTTTTTTTCCCCGGTTTTGATATTAATCCTCCGATGTGTAATCAAAAACAAACCTTAAACAGACAAAAGCTGGCGAATGAGTCAACAACAAATTTTCCTTCTAATTGGATCGGCAGATGAAAATCGTCTCACAGGTCTCCTGATAGTGGCTGATGATGGTGGCACTCCACCATCAGAGGAAACTTTAGTGCGCCTTTTGTGCCCTTGGATGTTTGTTTGATGCAAAGCAGAAATGTTCGATGTATGTGAGTGGGGTAAGCGAGTAAGTGGTCGCTCGCGTTGCCATGCAACAGACAGAATAGAGCGCATATATACAATATAACTACATGATTCAAGTACATGCACAAAGAGTGTATCTGTGTGTTCTACTAGAGCTGGGTAATGACTACTGCTCTAGTTTTAATTCTAGTGTGTTTTCGGATATGGTCCGTTTTGGGGAAGTATGACAGTTGATTGTAGATTGAATGTAGAAAGATGCATCCTCTGTTTATCTCCATGAAATATTAATCATGGTGGTTTCTTGGATAATGGCTGAAAGTGCTCTCATTTGTAGTGCGGTTTTGTCATAGGACTTCGCATCACTCAGTGTTAGATGACAGGCAGACTCTGTCCGGAGGGTCTGGGTGTTGCTCTGAATAATGATAAGATGCCAGATGGTCTTTGTCAAGCAGGCTTTTTCCTGTGGGTCTGGAGAGGAGACTGCCCTGTACAACATCATCAGCCTGTCACTACAAGCTAATAGATGGAAGGATAACAAATTATACACTACATGATGCATAACTTCTCAACTCCCAACAGTACGTTTTTGCTTTGCACTTGATTCTAACTTTATGCAGCAATACAGGAGTGAAGGTGACACGCCTTCCCCATCTAAACAATGGCCAAGATTGTACTCTTGTTTTGCTCCTGATTTATCATAAAGAGAATACCAAGAACACTTGAATGTAACACAATGGACTCAGGTTTGAAAAAGTGAAACTTGAAAACAAGGAGGTTTGAGATGAATTCCAAAAAGCAAGACTTAACAGAAAAGCTTCTAAATAGTGGACAGAATATCGAGGCAGAAGCTGAAATTAAATTGACCTCAACAAACTGGACCTGACAGAAAAGAAGACGATGCAGACTTAATAGACTGGGAACCGAAGAAATGTGAACCAGGCAAACGGTAAAGCAATATTATTAGAAATAATAATATGACAAAAAAAACCCCTGAAAACTAAAGTTTTTCATATTGAAGTATCCTATTTGCCTAAATGTGCATTGATTGTGTAGGATTTTAGAAATTCTGCTCAAGTCTTCATATAATAAAATTAAACAATCTTGCCCATTTTTGTTTTTTTTTCTGAATAACACCATCATGATTGACATCACACACAGTTATTGAGTGCTTTGCATGTCTTAGGTCTTGTTTATATGACAAACCAGATAATCATTCAAAGTCAGTGTGGGACAAAATCGGCCACAAAGCTGAAGCTTGAAGTACAACACTGTAAATATTCATGAGGACAGGGCCGGCCCGGGCTTCAGAGGCGCCCTAGGCGAGCCCGAGACGAGCGCCCCTTGGGAGCGTGTTTTTCGAGCGGTCCCGACATTTGTTGAGGGGGGGGGGGGGCGCTGAGGAACGATGCCGAACAATACCGATCAGTGCTGGGCAGCGCCGAGGACGAGGAGCGCGGTACGTCGGACCGCTGCACAGCGGGGCACACGGAACACAGAGCGTCGTGGCGCCCCTTGTACGACCGCGGCGCCCCCCTCGGGACGTGGCGCCCTAGGCGGCCGCCTAGTTCGCCTATGCCTAGAGCCGGCCCTGCATGAGGAAATTAACAAATGTTATGGTAAGCTAAAACAAACCCTCCTGCCATCAGTGTTGGGGCAGTTATTCTAAAAAAAGTAATTAGTTACTAGTTACTCAAAACTTCTCCAAATAGTAATGAGGTTACTTTAGTAGTTACTGCACTTGAAAAGTAAATTCTCTACTTATTACTTTACTGATTCTCAATTCACTATGTAGATACTTAAACAAACATGGCCGTATCGTTACCCTGTCTACATAGTGTTTATTGTATAATGTAAATCTACTGAGATAGTCTCATAACACAGGCTTTGGAAACGTGAGTAAAAAAACTCCTAAAAAATATTAAATCCAATTATAAAATTATAAAAATATTTTTTTCTTTGTATTCACGTAAAAAAGAAATTAAATGGTCAATAAGAAATACAAAAGTAAAGGTGTGATGATTTTATCCTATAAAATTGAAACAGAAATGCACTTAAAACAATGAAATGGAAACAAATACAACTAAATAGAAAAGACAGACAATTCTCATCACCCGTTAAAAAAATTACAAAAACATGTACATAAAGATAGAACCAGTATTTGATTGATGAGAGCATGGAGAGAAGGACTGGGCTGAAGGTGATCAGTGGGGAGCAGTAGTGATCAGTGGGGACCTCATTGCTCTTTGTGAAAGCTGCAAAGTTTCAGTTCATTTCAAATCAGTCTTGAACAATTTCCTCCTCTGTCGTCACCACAGAGGGATGGATCACCAACAAGGGGGCGGGGCATCAAGTTTCTGTCCGAAAAAGCAGGAGTCGCCACATGACGACTGCATCTCAACTCACGAACAATAGGTCACTCCGCTTAGAATATAATAGTGCTGATTTACAGACACAACTCACAAGCGTTGTGGAGGATTTCACTTGGAGAACTTTTGGTGATTAGGTGAGTGAAAAAAGATCTTTTTTATGAGTAAAAGATCATGTGGTCAATGAAAGTTGGAGCGAGATGAAACCATAGTCGTGGTTTTCTTGCCGCCGTGCAGGCTGAAAGGATCAGAACTTTACACAGAGGCAAACACGGCTTGAGTAACGCATAAAAGCAATGTTACTCTAGTCTGGTAAAGTCATTTAATTACAGATATTTTAGTCAAATTCTTCCTAACAAAATAAGTTACATTGGGTGTTGCACATTAATCAGCTGAATTCTTTCCAGTATGTTGCATGATCTGGGAGACCCACTTGATATTCCTTATTTATGCTTCATAAATATTGGGTTACAGGGTAGGACACTGGATTGTCTGATTTCCTTTTAAAGGTTTACTTTCATACTTATTATTTAATTGATGGATAATCTGTCCACAAAGTATACTGTAGAGTGTCATGTGGACTTCCAAATAAATAAAATACACAGAAAATGCATAATTTCAATATAGTAATCCAACCATCCCTCCATCTATTCATCTTCTATACTGCATTGTTCAACTTTTGGTCAGTGTGACCTGATCCCATATGACTGGACAAAGGAAGGGTACATTGCACCTTGGACAGTTCACTCAATTTCACAGATATACATATGCACACACACACACACACACACACACACACACACACACACACACACACACACACACACACACACACACACACACACACACAAGTTAAAGACACAAATAAACCTCAAACCTTCACAGACTGTTGGACAAAATGGGCATATTTAAAACCTGCACCTCTCAAGCAGAACACACCAGCTCAAAGCCTGAAACTGAATGCAAAATGTTCTTGTTGTCAGAGAAGAGTGTGAACTACCGTCACATGCAGCTCTTCAATCCAATCATCAGCTGGTGTATTATCATAGTTGGGACTGCCCTTCAGTGGAAGTCTGAAATCCTACATTTAATCCTTTCTTTGGATGAGAATATTAATGTCAGACTTTGCTGTTTTGAATATGGCAAAAGAGGTTTTTTTTTTTTTTTGTACAAGAAGTACATTAAAAACTAAAATTGAGGTGAGCCAAGAAGTGTACAGTCCTGATTGTGACACTGATAAAATAATGAAGATAAAAAAACAAAGACTGGATTTTTTTTTTCTTTCTCTCTGTGCTCTCATTCGACTACAAATGAGCTCCTTCATGGTTTTCCAGTGAAGAGCGCCTACAGTCATCACAGGAAATTCAACTCATCATGTTCATCAGTGATGCACTTTGATGCCAGACTGGGACATTAGTGATGATGAAACCTATCAAAGAGTTTCCACCCACCGTTGGAACACAATCCATGCATTGAATGCATATGTATAGCTAAAGCAAAAAAACCTCTCCATTTGCTACTCAAAGGCCACTCATCACGTGATGTGGAGTCGATTCTGGTTTGCCTTGTTGAAAAGCTGCGAGGACTGAAGAAGGATTACTGAGAAATCCTGAGTGATTTTATTTAAAGATGGTTTGTGTTTCTGTTTTAGACAGAACTTCAGCTTGGTCATTCCAGCTGATGAGACATTCTTAGTTTTATTGTGAAGCAAGACCTACATAAAGCTCCCAAGCAAGATGAAATAGGAGTGAAAATAAAGTTAACTGTATTTGGACTAAAAATAACTTGCTTGTGCAAGACCATGCACATAGTTAGTTTCAATCAAAGCAATTATCTCACAGTCTGTTCTTCGAAAGACACTTCTCACATCTCTATTCCATGATTGTGCTGCAGTGACAGTGCCTCCTGAGGAAAGCCCGTCAATGGGCAGTGAACTGCAGTGCAAGTGACAGGAAAAGATGATGTGGCTTGCTGGCCTTCGCAGCCACCAATATATCCCAAGCCAGGGAGAGGTGCGCACAGGATGCTGGAGATGACAAGGCCACTGCAGAAAAAAATGCCCCCACACATGGCTCGAGTGCTGGGGGAGAGATCTATGTCTCCCACAGGTGTCAAAACATGGCCCAGATACTTGCCGCTGATGAGAGAGGAAGGGTGGAAGAATCTTCTCAACATATTGTGTGAACCGAAAACAAAGCTAATCATTACTGAATAATAGAATGATCCCCAAGGAAAATACTCGTTATCTGTTTGGGTTTTCGTTCTATGAGTATTTTACATCAGGTTACACTCTCAAAACAATCCGGTTTCACACACATAGAACCTACTATTAAAGATTTGCTTGAATAAGAATGGGCACAAACATACGGTGTGTAGTTGCGCACACACTCATGTGGGAGATGATCTACTAATGGGACACACTGACAGATCAGGCTCATCGTCGTGTTCCTATCACTTCTACGTATTGATCATGGTTAACGCAATCCATACTGATTTCCTTTAACACCACACCTTGTCTGTGGCTTGGCTGGGAGAGAGGGTCGTCTCTCAGAGGGAAATGTAGGCTTGATTCCCTATCTGTCCACATGTCAAAGTGTCCTTGAGCAAGACAGCGAACCCCAAACTGCTCCCAATGGATGGGACTGAACGCCTTTGTGTGTGCATGGGTGAGTGTGAAGTCCTTTGGTGACTCCACAAGCAGTGGATAAAGCGCTATATAAGTGAAATCCGTTTACCTGACATCAACCTAAATGTAACCTGACTGTAACATCAAGAATGTATAAAAATTACAATGAAACAACTACATTTTTCTCACCTTAAGAAAAGTTTTTGTACTATAAGTACTGAACAGATTTAGACTGGAATAACACAGACAAAATCTCTCACACAAAGACCATGGCCATTTAGACTATGACTGCACTTTTAAATATCACTGCAGAATAATCCATTAAAGTAATTTCTTGTAGTTGCTCATAAGTGCTTTAACATTATGAACTTGACATTAACAATTAAGTCTCTGATCAAAACTGTCACGCTGTGTTTTTTGCTTCATCATCACACATGCTGGAGCTGTGGTTATTTTAGATTCAAGGTGACAGCAGCACCAAAACACAGCCGACATGATCCAAGGAGTGATATTCAGTCACAGGTCAGTTATGTTGTTGTAAAACAGGTTGCGTTTAATTAAAGCTCAGATATGCTGATGGTGGTTGTCGTGGAATAGATGAGACTGTGCAGCGTTTTAATTATAGTGGACCAGTATTAAGAGGAACTACCGCCCCGTACACACTGCGCATATGTATAAGTAATGAACAGCAGGGTACTGGAGCTTATGGAAAATAAATACTAAGTTTAGATTGATGATATTAAAAATACAGGCCCCTGAGTATCAACTCAGTGTAGCTTTTATTAAGGAGACTCTCTCTTTTACTTTAAAACTTAATAAGTCTGCTACGCAGTATAGCTGATGGAGGACTCAATCCACCCTGTCTTGGATATTGCCTTGCATAGTGTTTTTTTTTTTTTTTTTTTTCAGCCGCTATTTGCTCGTGTGGCTGTTAGATGGGGGGGTAACACACAAAATCAAGACATTTGGACAACGCAGCAATATTTTCAGGTGATTTTGGTATTGTTCCTTTCTACTTTTTCTCACAGTAAGCCCATAAGAATGTACCTCATTACATAACACTAAAACTGAATTTCAGATAGCTGCACAAATGGCGCTTTTAAACACAATCATCATCCAACAATAACGTCAGGCATTGATAGCTCCCAACTCTTGTCAGGAAGTTGTTCATTCACTGAAATGACACAAAAGACAAAGACGACTTTTTTCAGCCTCAAAGACAGAAAAGTTCATATTAATATTGAAGTTTTATTTAAAAAAAAACTCTTAGTTTTCACAGAAAACTCAAATATCCACTGACAAACCTCTTTGCCAGATTTAATCCACTTTTTTCAGTGTTTAGATGTGCAAATAACACACTGATTACTATTACAAACATGTTTTGATATGTTTAATGAATCAATGATTTGTGGTATTGGTCCTGGACATCTATAATTTTCATTTTCCCTTATGAATGCAAATTGACTTTCTACTGATCAATAAGAAACTTGTTTATGATCAATATTAATGCAAATGAAACCAATATGAAAAGACTGTTTTCAACTCAATTACCGAGTAATAAAAGTATTTGAAAATGATGTTGCTAGAAAATGTGTTCTAACTCCTGATGTTCACTGTGTCCAGTTTTACACTCCTTACTTACTCCTTGATGGCATGCTGGCGAAAAAAAATATGTCCTTCTCTTCAGCCTTGTTCTCTAAAGTCCTTCTGGGAAATCCAAAGGCATGCCCAGGCCAGGTAGGATTTATATTCCCTACAGCTCATTCTGGGTCTACCCTGAGGTTTTCTTTTTTTTTTTTCCTTTTCTCCAGCATGCCTGAAATATCTCTATACAAATACATCCAGGAGACATCGCAAACCCCCTCATCTGTCTCCTCTCAACACAAAGGAGTTTAGGACTCCCTCTGGACATCTGAGCTCATCACCCTATTCCCCAAGGCCGAGCCCCCGACACCCCTGCGAAAGAAACTTGTGGCTATTTTCGGCTGCAACGTAGATCAACTTGCAAAGGATCAGCCTTTCCTTTAGTCTCAGCTCTCTGTGCGCCTCAACGCTGCACAGTTTGATGAATCTCGCAGGTTCGCCACATGAATTCAAACCCTGAACTTGACCTTGAACTTCAGCATGATAATTCAGGTGACATCTTTGTGCTCATTCCAGTGAGTCTGAAGAAGCACTCTTTAATGACAAACGCATGGAAAAAAAAAAAAGAAGAAGAAGAAGAAGAAGATAAAACTGTGTACCGGTAAGCTGCACTCTGGGAAAAGTAATTTCATACAACTTTAAATATCTAATTAACTGAGATTGAGTTGGAACTTAACCTTGAGAACATTAAAGATCGAATACTAACAGCCCCGGGTCGAAATACTGACAAACTTGGCCCAGTTACAAGGCCTCGTTTCCGCAGTGACTTCCTGCTCTGAAATCAGTGAGTCAAGAAATATCTCACAACTGCTGTTAATGTGCAAGAATCGTGAATAAGTAAACAGCAGGAGGAGGCTGGTGACACAGTGATTTTGCTCTCCTAAACAGATTGTTCAGTATTTAACGATGTAAAAGCAGCCCACATCACATCTTATTAATTCCCTGATTAGTTCCTCAATACAGGCTGTCATGGGTGTAATGTCTCAGCAGCAAGCTGGAAAATTATTGTCTAGACATTGTCAATAAGTTACTGTCCCACTCCAGCACTTGAGAAATAACACAGGAGCCAGTATTTTTTTTAAAGGAGGAATTTGATAAGAAAGAGTTGATCCTGACAGATTATAAAAAGTCAGATTTGTTACAGGTGTGTAAACATCACAGCCTCTTATTGAAAAATGCCTGGGAAACACATTTTCTACCAGTGATTCTCAACTTTTTGGTTGTAAAATGGAACACGGGTCAATTTCCAGTGCATTATGAAGTATGGATTTTAATAAACTGAGGATGACAAAGAGCAAAAAGATCAGGAAGTTTTGACACGAGAACTGATAAAATGCCAAACTAAAATGTGTTCTGATGTACATTTTCAAACTACATCTGAGTTGGGATGAAGTTTATCTCATATTTGTGCATGAAAGCATGTTTCGGATGCTATTTCAGAAAGCAGAACCCGTTTTTGATATTGGATCGGATGCAGAAGGCACTGATAGGGCAAAGCGGATTAACTGGCGATCCTGTTTTCTTCAGCTCTATTATTACATTTGCCTTTGTAGTTTCATGCAAAATATTTGAACAACAACTAAATAATTGACATGTAGTTAGGTACAGACTTGTTAAAGGTTGGCCGACTAAGAACCTGCACCAATCAGATCCAGCATGCAGGGTTCTAAGTTACACAGAGATGCTGCTTCAATTGCCTGTATTTATCAAATGACAGTTTTGCATGCTTTAGATCGTCTACATAAAAATGTTATTGTGGAAAAATCATGTTGTCCTTGTTTGGTTGAGCTCACCATGGAGGGACTGAATGGAGCACTGAACCTTCCTCACAAGCTTGAAACACCGAGGAGTTGGTTGTGTTGGTGGAAGACATTTAAAACTCAGAAGCTATCTTGGAAACAAAAGCAAGCCAGCTGAAGAAAAGCAGCTCACCACAACTGCAGCTCAGTTGAGCTGATTTGGACCTTATTGCAAGAGTTTCAGAGTCTATATGCATGAAGGTGAACAGATTAAACCTCAGTACATCCTGTTATTGGATGTGTGTGTGTGTGTGTGTGTTTGTGTGCTCACAATATCATCAGAACATCATCCTGGTTATTCTCGTACAGCCACAGAAATAGTCAGCAACTTGAAATCAAAAACTACTTTGAGGGTTGTAAATGTTAGTAAAACCTTCTCATTTACAACATTCTCCATAATTAAAGGTGTAAATCACGTTGTCTGTACTGATCACTACTTTGAAAGGATGCCCTCAGGGCTGCTCACAAGGTTCAAGCGAGCTACCAGGAGCCTGTGGGCGCCATGTTGGCTACCCCTCGTCTGAATCCAACATCATTAACACATATAACTGTTTTTATCTTTATGGGCGCGCTACTCCATTGTCAAATCAATCTGCACGAAGGCACTGAATTTCTCCTGTTTTTATTTTTATTTTAAAAAAAAAAATGCTGACCAGGTTTGGTTTTTTTTTGTCAAATTTCTATAACCACGAGACCCTACCACTTCTACTTCATATACACTGGACTGATGAAAATATGTTGTCATCAATACAATGGCCAAACACCATTAGAATACACTGAAATCATTATGAGTTCTGTCAGTGAATGCTCATGTGGGCGTACTGTGCAGTGGGACTCTATATTCAGCCTTTTTCAAGGCACCAGCGTGAGCTCTCAAACCTTCATACCATGTGCTGTCTGGATGAATAGCCTCATACCTTCGCTCACGCATTCAACACTCTCACTGGACACACACCACACACACACCTGCAAAATCATTCAGTGTGAATTCTCCGGACTGCCCGAGACTGTTATCTGTTATACCTTTTGCTCCGTAGCCGACTCTGATGTATTTTTTTGAAACATGTTGTAAGTTTTTTGTCTTTTATGCTCCATCACCTCACATTTTGCAGGTCTGGCAGAGGTGAAGGACTGGAATTACTCCCACTCTCATGGACACACACACACATATACACACACACACACACACACACACACACACACACACACACATACACACACAGTAAATGGATTTATGCACAGTATTAAAAAGCTAATAAGTCAGACAAAGCCGTACACCAGTGCACATGGCTGAACAAAGGGACTCACTCGAATGGGCTAATATTCAATCATTTCCTGTCATTTTGATAAGTTTAGAAAACACTGCTGTAATAGCCTTTTCAACATATTTCTTCACACCGTTTGCACAAGCAATCTCTGGAATTAATAGAGTAACAGGCACAGCTGTTCCTTCTTGCTGTTGTGGCTGGGCTTTATAGATTAAACCTGCAAATATTATTATTCACTATGGCTTCGACTTTCACCTCGGATAAGTGCTCTCAGCTTGACAAACAAAAAATACGATAAAGTTATCAAAAGCAAGTTCAACATATGGATTCTGCTGTCCAATCTGACATGCTGCAATTTCAGCAGGACTCACATGATTTCATGTGAAAAAAACCGTAAGGGCAACAATTGAAAATCAGCTCCTGTAATACTTCTGCCTTCACGGCAGTGGTGATTGGCATTTCTCATTTTCCATTCTGTACTCCTGTTTTATAGACTTGGAGAGAGAACAATAGAGTGAAATACTCTTTATCAGGTCATTATCTCCAACCTTTAGATAGTTTCACGAAAGTACAAGATGAATCGATACATCACAAAATATCGAATTTTATCTCTCAAATTAAAAAAAAAAAAAAAAAAAACAATACATGAGAGAAACCAGGGCACAGGGAGTCTGAACACGGAAAAGGCGCAGCATATTTCACTAAAACTCATTATTCCTTATTTCCCTCCAATAAAGTGAAAGACCTGCAGGGGACATGCGTTGAGTGAACTGATGAGGAAAAAAGGCTTTGCACATCTGATTGAATACTAATGCTGGCGGTAATCACTCCTCAATATCCGACCCATCGATGTCTTGGCGTTATCTTCATTGGCCTATGATGTAATCACTTTCTTCTTTGTCCTCTCCGGCTGATAAATTGGGTTGTCACTAAAAGGGAAGCAGTGCGGCTATGACTAGGAGGAGGAAGCCAAGAACAAATTGAAATTTGAACAGCCCATATTCTTAATAGGGCTTTTTAGCCCAAGGTCACTGCAGATTTGTGGAAAGAATACAATGCTGCTGATTTTTTTGCCCCTCGACTGGTTGTAGTTATGTGCTTCATAGGTTTTACTCTAAAGAAATCCTATCTCACTACTTACAAAATGAAAGTGGTATAATTATTTTTACATTTTGAGTGAGAAAAATAGGATTAATTAAAAAAAAAAAAAGGAATTTTAATGTGGGTAACAGAATGCCACTGGGCAAGGAGCTCAAAAAGGAATGACTTTGTTAAATGAAAAGCATATAAAAACATGGAGCCATGATGTTGATGAGCACAAAGTCAGTTCAGCTTGGAAACATAAAATAGTAAATATTGACGTCATGGATTAAAAAATATTTAATCAGAATAACAAAAAAAAAAAAAAAAAAAAGTGTGTCTCGCAATGAAATCCACAGATTATCCAAAAACTAAACCAACAAAAATAAAACTAACAGAAACGCATTTTTCATGCAATGTAGTTTGTTCTGAAAGAAATTAGATGTTGCATTAAAAAAAAGGGTCATTTACTACACCAAAATATCGAAACGACAGGGCCTGACATGCAAACTTAATCGTTTTCAGCATTTTGGCTTGTGAAGGGACATTTATTAAAATGTTGCCATGTAAACATTTCTTATCTGAAAATGCAAAAACTACGCATAACTCGAAACATTGTCATGTAAACTGTGATTGACATGCTGCCATGCGCCTCACCCACGCATCATAGGTGAGGTGCATGAAAAAAACTGTGAGACAGTAACGTAACGTAACGTGCCATGACACAACCAAAAATTATATTAAATTGGAACTTAATGGAAGGTAGTTACAACACATTTTGTTTTCTGTGAGAAAATTCTGTTCTTTCTGTTATTGGTAATAATAGGACATGAGCAGTGGGCATGATACAAAGCATTCCAATGGGAATGGAATTTATTTACACAGTCAACCGTTAAATAAAACAAAATAAACAACAGTACAATCATGGCTTTGCCTAACAATAAAAAAAGCAAAACATAAAACAGAAAGGAGTGTCTTAACATCAAAGCTCAAAGGAACAAGTTACAGGTAGATAGGAAAATAACAACTACAGAAAGACCCTGGTGACTGATGCCTCCAAATGGAAAAAGCTGACAGGGCTGTTTGGCTGCAGAAACTCTGCCAGGAACAGAAAGGTAATCACCAAAATACTGAATGGGAGCACTGAGGGCCAGGTGGCAGTTGAGGCTGCTCGGGATGATGAGGGACACACAGCGGAGGCACTTTTTTTTATGTGCAAATTGTTTGGTAAGTCTCCAGCAAGCACATAATTATATTTACTCAGGCAGCCAACACGATTTCACTTCTATCAACTGAGACTTCAACATGGCATCTTCACATTTTGCTGTTTTTTTTTTTTCTTTTGTCCTATTGATAGAAAGTAAAAGTAATGGAACGCATAACCCAGCAGCAGTGTGCAGGTATTTCTTGATAGAACCGTGAGTTATTCTTCTCAAGAATTCTTATCGAGCAAAAGTTCGTTTACACCAGAAGTTAATATGAACTTTGCTTGGCAGTAGTGAATGCGGGTGCAGGACGGAATGAGCCTTTCTCGACCTAAATAAAAGGCCACCCATTGCAGCGCTTCAAAACAGATGGGGTCCTGGGAGGTTGAAGATGTAATAAAGGTGGTGCAAACAGTACAGAAACAGAAGGGAGTTTTTTTCTGGAGGAGGGAAAGACACCTGAGAGACAAAGAACTCTGGGAGTGCTGGAGGAGACAGACAGAACCACAGGGAAGGAAAACGGAGAAGACAGCACAGCCTCGCCAACGCCGAGCAGCCAGGGAGCTGCTAAAACGCGCAATCTGGACTGGCACGGAGCGACCGTACACAGAAGGAACAAAGAGCTGAAAACTTAAAAAACACAGGATGTGACCCGATAAAAGGAGCAGTAACTCAAAGTTTTTGTCTAGATAATACATAGCGAGTGGGAGCTGAAAGTTGCAGTCATCTGCTATGTATAAAATACACTGTTTGTCATTGTTTTGTGGACAATGACAGATGAGAAAAAAAACGAGAATCGACAACACGTGGCATTCGTGGTGAATGCAGATGTTGGTGCAGTAACCCCAGGCAGGCCTGACGCCTCTGGGCACTTCTGGCCTGCACAGTGAGTTTTGGAGAAAAAAATACTGCCTTGGCAAACACACTGATTCTAAAGCATCATATTTTCTTATGGTTACAAAAACATAGTTGATATCTAAATAAACTGAGAAAGCTAAAGGCAAAACAACAGCGAAAAACTGTCCCTCTGTCTGGCTTTACTTTTAACTATGACGCACTGAGATTTTCCGGTGCCTTCATTGCTCTGGTGATGAGCTCAATTAAATGTCAAGGGTGTCTTGCTTGCCAACAGAAGACACATCGGCCCAATTGTTAAACATATCATTTTTGTTTTGTTTGTTTATTCTGGGTTGTTCACATGTTGGCCTGCAGCCATGCAGCTGAGTGGATTTAGCACATTTCTGGATCACGCTTCCAATAAGAAGCAGTTTGGACTGCAATACATTCTGATGAACTCCCTTTCCAACACTGTTTACGTGCACCTTAGTTAATACAGCAAGGAAAAGAGGTCTTGGTGGAAGGGCGGTACCACAAAATACCGACTCACACCCCTGTGCTTGCACTAAGAAAATTTAAGGCATATTGCCACTGTGGCTCAGCCTTAAAAAAAAAAAAAAATGTTGAGCCTGTTACTGGAAGTAAAAGCAGTCGATGAACAATTTGAAGGCCAAGAAAGGGATCCTGATGTTTACCACATGGGTCTGTAGATCCACAGTACAGATTTATGAACATGGCCACACTGCAGAACTTAAATAGGCGTGCTTGCTCTATTATATTTCAAACTGTCTTTAATGGCAAAGTCAACGTCCAGCAAGGAATGAGACGAACTGACAGACCACTTATCCCTCATTTTATCAAAGGACTTTTTTTTTCTGTATATGTGATATACATACAAACTTCACATGCCATCAAAAGTAACAAAAAGCAGACATGAAGATTGCTGTTTTTCAATGAGACTTTGATGATGTCTTGTCAGAATCCCACATTCTCTCTGTGAGGAACACCAAACTATTTAGTCTTTCCTCTTTGAATTAACCCCCGATGCACACTGGATGAGGTCCGGCTGCAGCCCGTCTCTGGTCCGGTATACCGCAGCACTGTGATTCACACCGCCTGCGGTGTCTCTTCATTCCGCTGGAGAAGATTGCCAGATCTGTCGTTATCCGCCTTTGACGTCACTTATTTTGGAACACGTATCGCGTTTCCTTCCGACACCCGACATGCTTCCGTCTGAATTGACGCGGTAGGGCTGCGGCATGCGGAAAAATAGGATCCTTGTGGAAAGAGACCGAAGCTCCACAGAGGCTCCGGAGCCGGACCGCAGCCGTTCCGTAGCTGGACCGCATCCAGTGTGCATCGGGGGTTAGACGGTGGTGTGAAAGTCAATTGAGTTCAGGGTCCACATATTCAAATTTTATCTGCAGTGGGCTGGACTGGCCAAAAATAAAAACAAACAAAAAAAAAACAAGACAAAACACACACACACACACAGCATAATGACATTTAGATTCATGCAAACTGTTGTGCATATTTTGTAAAAAAAAAAAAAAAAAAAAAAAAAAAATCTTTATAATTGCACTTCGTACCAAAAAATACAACAATCTCAATACAGAAAGGGGGAATACTTTCTGGTGCACAATACAGTGAAATGCCAAAAAAATATATAAGTTATCACTGCAAAAATATGCATGCAAAGGGCTGCAAAACACAACAAACTCAGACAGCATTAGTTTAAGACTAATGTTATTTTGCCCGCAATGCCGTTGTGAGTTGTCATGTCAGTGTCACTGATATCTCAGCCCAGGTATCAATGTTGTATCTGCTACGTCCAAGAAAACAGTATTAAAAAAAAAAGACGCTTTTGTTTTAAGTTCCACGATTTGCACGGTCGATTTGTGGGATTGATTGGAATCACTTTCAGGTTGGTTTTTGTCCGTTTCAAAAGAAACTACATCTGCATACGCATGCACACACATAATTCACACACTGATTGCCTTTATATTACTGATCTGTGAACAAACCCACAGATCTGCAACTGCTGTCAGCAGAAACTAAAAAAAAAAATGATGATACACCTGCAGTTTTATGTATCAGAAGTTGATTAAACACTGCTTGTTTACTGTGTATTTCTAAATGTGCTTTTAAATTACTTTCTTAAAAAGAAGCATTTGCTGTTCAGACTCACTGTATGTGGTTGGATCCAATAATCCAGTTTAATACCTTCAAAATGCAGCCCAGGAACCACCAAAGACATCTTCCATTCAGTTCTGACAAACCAGCAGTGCAATATATCATCCATCCAAAACTTAACACACAATCTTCTCCACTGACTTTTGAGCCAAATGTCATGTTTCCTGTGCAATTTGAATTCCAAAAGTCTGACTGGGAAACAACAACAACAAACCCCCGTATGCAATCACAGCATCGGAAAAATGGCCTTTCAGGTGCAAAATAGGGCTGCAGCGTGGCATGATGTAGGCAGCAGGAGAGATTTTCTCTTCTGGAATTTGCTCAAAACTCTTTGTTGATCATCTTTCACGTGTCTGCTGAAAGGTCAGATCAATTTCGGCAGCAGCGTAAAAGCTGAATCAACAGTGCTCGGAGATACTTATGAACAATCAGGCTTTGATTTTATGACAATCATCCATGCTGAACATCTGGGATGTGTTCAGCATTCATTCCAAATCTATGGCCACCTGTAGTTCAATTTACCTTCTGCCCTGATTTGATTTGGATGAAGTGCCCTTGTTACTCATTTTTTACAGACTCTTAGAATCAACATTTTGAGTGTTTGAGTCCTTGGGTAAAGGAGGTCTCTCAACCCTTGAGAGACAGAAAACATTTGAACCAGATATACTATGTCTATGAAGTTACTTCTTTTTTTAAATTATTTTATTGTGCCTTTTCATGGAACTTCTTTTGTTTTTGTGGTTGAATCCTTTTGGTACTGATCATATTTCAAGGGTTTTTTTTGCACTTTTTGTAGTTGCTTTGAGTTTCTTGTCTCTCTCCTTTTGTGTGAGTGCTTTCTTTTTTAATATCATCATTAGCTTTGTCATGATTTTGATCTCTTCAAGGAAATTTGTCTTAATTTTGTGTCTGACATCTTTAGAATTTTGCAGCCAATTTTGCAGAGATTTAAAACATTATTAATAATTCTTCCATACTTAACCTATTGTGTGGAGGTGTGGGGCAACAATCACAAGAATTCGATACAACCACTTCTTTACATCCAAAAAAGAGCAATAAGAATTATTCACAAGGCAGGGTATCTTCACCTAAAGCAATGTCAAGACATTCATCATTTCAAATCTGAATTTAAGAAGGCTGTCTGGTAACAATACAGAGACAGTTTGGTTTAATTGTGTTCATGCTTGTTTCCAGGCCATTAGATATTATATATCCTTGATTACCATTGCTGGTATTAATCTGTTTGCTATAATCTACCCTTGCGGTATTCCCTTTACCATTGTTGGTATTTAAAATTGTATATTATTAATTATGAAATGTGTATGTAAATATTTAAAATAGGTATGCACGTATGTTTTTCTACTTCCATGAATATATAATGCCATGTTGTGTTGATGAGGATCTGTTTGGTTGAGAGGATTCATAGAAGCAGTTTTGTTTAAAGTTTTCCCTGAGAAAGTAGGGGTGGGGATAAATAAGTTTGTCTTCCCCCCACTCCTTTTCAAACATTTTCTTTTTTTTTCTCCCTTTTATGACAAATGTATTAATTTGTATGGTTCAAAATAAAGCCTGACAAGACAAGACAAGATTTTAGCAAAAAGAGCTCCATGTTTTGTTATTTTAAATAAGTTATGCTCACTAGGGAAAAAAAAAAAGAATAGAAAAAAACTCTCATTAACAGGAAGCAGCAAGTTCAGAGGCTAAAGCATGAGATGCTCTAATTGGCTGATTCAGGTCACATGGGTTTTTAGCGGAAAAACTAAATAAGTTGATATTTTGTTGACGTATTTATTGATTAGATTTAGATTTTGTGTGAATCTTGGAATTTGTTGTGTGGTTAAAGAAATTACTTTCTAGCTTATGTATTCATATTTTTTGTAATTATTATAATTATTATTATTACTATTTTTAATTTATCCATCCATCCATCCATCCATCCATCCATCTTCCACCGCTTATCCGGGGCCGTGTCGCGGGAGCAGCAGTCTCAGCAGAGATGCCCAGACTTCCCTGTCCCCAGACACTTCCTCCAGCTCCTCTGGGAGGATCCCAAGGTGTTCACAGGCCAGCCGAGAGACATAGTCTCTCCAGTGTGTCCTAGGTCTTCCCCGGGGTCTCGTCCCGCTGGGACATGCCCGGAAAACCTCCCCAGGGAGGCGTCCAGGAGGCATCCTGAAAAGGTGCCCGAGCCACCTGAGCTGGCTCCTCTTAATGTGAAGGAGTAGCGGCTCTACTCCGAGCTCCTCCCTGGTGACTGAGCTCCTCACCCTACCTTTAAGGGAGCCACCCTACGGAGGAAGCTCATTTCAGCCGCTTGTATCCGGGATCTTGTCCTTTCGGTCATGACCCAAAGCTCATGACCATAGGTGAGGGTGGGAACGTAGATTGACCAGTAAATCGAGAGCTGAGCCGAAAGGCGAAGCTCCCTCTTCATCACAACGGACCAATACAACGACTGCATCACTGCAGCCGCTGACCGCCCCAGTGCACGCTGTAGGTCCGGGTTCGACGGAGCCAACAGGACAACGTCATCTGCAAAAGGCAAAGATTTTTAATTAATTAATCTATTTATTTATTTTACGTGTCAAGAGGGTGTTTTGTATCTGCTGGCTATAATTAGTATCCTCTGGGCCTATGGACCCTAACCTCTCTCACTGTGTGTACTCTTTGGCCACATTTGCACTATTTTACTGCATCGCAAGTGATGCTTGTCCCCCTTAAGATGACTTTAAGATGACAAGCATACACCCTACAGAATCCTTAGACATTTGTTAATTTAATCTGCTGAGATTGCAGTACCTCATGTAAAAGAAACAAGTGCACGCATGGTTTCGATTAGCATTCCACAGCCGTCCTCAGGGACACTGCTGCCGCCGGTTTTATTGAAAAGATAATGGGACAATTAGCTTTCAGTTAATAAATGAGTCAATAAAGTCCCAACATAATAAAGAGCTCTTTAGTTTTCACACTGCGGAAAATATCATAAAATGTAGATTAATTCAAAAACCTGAAAATAATTATATTTATGCAGCAGTATTTATTGAGCCCTTTACAGATTTGTAGGTACTTCTTGCAAAGGCTGAGGAAAAAAAGTGAGGCTACTCAGTTCTATAATTCAAAGAAAAAAACTAAATGAGTTTTTCTTTCTGTGCTTTCTTTCCAATGGGAACTTATTAAGCTGAAGGGGAAATCTTCTCTGCTGCTTTTTCTGCCATATCAGACCTCGCAAATCATTTTCTTTTCAACCCCAAAAAGTACTTTGGGCATCAGTGGGCTCAGCTGAACCTTAAACACTGTTTATTTAAAAAATCAGGAGAGGAAGATTTGGTTTTATTCCTTCAATGCCTTTTTTTTAAAAAATATATTTAGCACTCTGATAAAGTGAGCCATGCGATTTATTTGTACAATCAATCAACAAAATCATTTTTGAAAGGGTACTTTTTTGCACAACATACTTTCCATGTTAAAACCTGAGACCATGCACTTCCTTCCTCCACATCCCTGTGTAATCAAACAAAGAACAAATAGAACATGTTTGGAATGAGTGTTCACTTTGATATTTAAAATGTATCTATATTTGTGAAGCTCTTCATAACCTAACAAATTATAGCTTGAAAATGGATCCTGATGCAGAAAAACACAAACATAATAGTACACATTAACCTTTTAAATTCAAAGTGTCCTTACAGCTCTGTGTATTCATGATCTCCCTTGGAAATAGAATTAGTAGTAGTAGTAGTAGGAGCACATTCTATTTCCCCTTTGGAATGGATTCTGTCACTGACTGCTGACTTTGTTTTTCACCCAGAGAACAGTCAGGCACCTCGAGGATGAAAGCGCTAACAAGTGACCGAGCTCGTGTTTATCAGCGATGTCTGCCTACGTTGACAAGACCGCAGTGTAATTTTACTGGTGCGACAGTCGCGCTGGCGCTTAATACTTTCCACAGTGTGTTTTAGATTTGTAGTGTCGAGGTTTTCGGGGGGCGACTCTGAAGAATGTTGCTGTCCTGCAGCTGTTGTACCGTTTCAAAGACACTAATTGCGCCCATTTCGGCTGGACATGTTCCCACTGCTGTCTGCTCAGATAGAGCAGTGTTGTGCCTCCCTTTGGCCTGAAACAGATTCTCTGCTGAAGGGATAGTTAGGTTGAAGGATGAGAGCAGCAGAATACACCAAGATAAAAAGAAAAAGAAAAGAATGGGACAAAATTAGCCGGGAAAAAGGGAGGCTGAGAAAAATAGTTCCTTAAGATCTTTAAAAGCTGTGTTTCTCTAATAATGGTGCCTCAGATTATGGTTGAGCACTTTGTAGAAAAGTTTCTTGTCTGATCTAAAATGCTTTGGGTATCAAGTTGCACTTCAAAACACAGCATAAATATTTGGTTTAAATCAAACGAAGGGCTGAAACTCAACAAGCCAGTAGAGTTATGAAAAAATAAACCAATCCCTGAAAATATTGTCTTCCTTTTGAATGTTGAAACCGTTCGGAAATTACAGTTCCATTTAACACAGCTGTGCATTCTGCTTACAGATTATGAGAATGCATGTAAAAACTGTTCGATCGCTGTTATGATCACTTAACTATGACTGTCACGTCAACACACACCTAAAATACAATGCATTAGACTGCCACACGTGCTCACAGTCATATTTAGGAGTAAAATAGGGTAATAGTTCAACCTCACATGAATGATTTTGAACTGTGGGACCAAACCAGAGGAAATCCACACAGGTAGAACATGCAGACCACACACAGAAAGGTTCTGCTCAAACCCGCTCTCATGCCTTTGTTCCTCGGAGGGGTTCATGCTTAACCACTTGGGGAGGGGGGTTGCGGCTACTTTAACACTTACTTCTTCCACATTCACCACAACCTCCCTTGACTGTTGTCCTTGGATTGATTTGCCTTTCTTGCACCAAAGTGTTTGCTTCTTGTAAACACAGGACGCCTCCTTCCTGAATGGTCTGATAGCTGTGTGCTCCTGTGATGTTGATTCTTTTGTACTGTTTGCACAGCCGAACGGAGTGCCTTTACTCGGTTTGGAAAGTGCTCCCAGAAGTGAAACAGACATGAGAGGAGCCAGACTTCTTTTTGAAGGTTTCCACAATATCAACAAAAGAAATTAAAGGTAGCGCTCAGGGCACAAACACAGGAACATTTGGAATTCAAACAATATGAATTTGCCAAGTTTCTAAACTCATGATATAATATATAGGTGCAATAAAAGAATTTTAGAAAAACAGTCAGCTCGTTGTGTTTAAAGTGTTCAAATCTTGGAACTAAACAAACGTTGAAAAAAAAAAAATCACTATTCACTAGAGGTAGAGTTACATCTCTTATAGTTACATTTAAACCCTCTTTTCCAAGCAGTAAAAAAAGAAATACATATAATATAAAAGAAATGTCTTTCATTATGGCTCTGTGGCAACAATTTTAAAGGGGCTGTATCATGCTTTTTTAGCTCGTCCAAACCCTATTATTGGCATTAACATGGTAATAGTTTATTTTTGGCGCTAAGGAAAAGTCATTTTGTGTGAAATAAAAGATTTTCTGGGGCTAATTCTGAAACCCTGAAGAGAAAACGCTCTGCTTCACTGAAAATCCCGCCTCTCCCCTTGTGGACTTTGACTGACAGCGTACTTCAGCCAATCAGCGCTTCAAAACAAATACGCTGGCTAGCTTTAGCTCTTTAGCTTTAGCTTCTCTACACACAAAGACACGCGAAAAACGTCTTTTCCTGTGAGAAACTCACCAAGCGCAGACCCTTCAGACTTTTGTTCTTGCTTGACTGTTGCTTTCAGACGATGGTCAAAGTTTATCTCCGTAATCGGAGATGCAAAAAGCAGCAACGCTGATTGCCGAGGGCCTGCGGGAGGGGGGCTCTGGGGAGCCATCTTCTCCGTGTGACGTGAACGTGGGAAACAGAGCGTTTTCACGGGTGCGGGAGGGGCTGCCTCTCTGAGCAGCAGAAACACGAGAAAAGCTCAAACACGCAGGCACGAAGGAAAAAAAAATGCTTTGGGGGTGTTTTTGGTGAGTACATAACTATATAACAAGGTTAAAACATACAAAAAGTGAATTTTGCATGATACAGCCCCTTTAAATGGTGCCAACAGCCAAACTGTATTCTTGATGGAAACACTGAATACCTACAATTCAACATCCTAAAACTGTGTCTGAATGTGATCCGTGAATGTACCAAATTCCAATTATGCAGTTGTGCTTAATTTATTGATTGCATTCAAAATTCTTTTGCATTATCCACCAACCCAAAGCAAATCTGGTATCCCAGAATTCAGTGTGATTTGAATTATTCAGTGTGGTTAATTGAGGGCAATGAAAAGCTGAAAGTGTGTAGATGGTCTGGGGCTATGCGCGAGGTGGTCGCAGTTAAAAGCAAAGGCATCAAAGTAAAACCCCCGCACACCTCTAAAATATAAAAAGGAATTGTTTTGCTTTAATTTGGCCTGCCTTCTCTGTGGTTTTGCTTTTCCAGAATTTCCCCATCGTGTGTGAAAGTGTGCACCAGCAGTGTAACCCAATCCCCCCTCTGTGAATTACATATTGGGGTGGTCTCTCTTTAGCCTCACTGAGGTGTTTGACTGGGCGATGAGCACTCGGCGAGATGCGGGAAGACTGCCAGTCTTTCTGATTTCGGGAAGATGCCGGCACGTGCAAACGCAAGGCAGAGCGGCATGTAAATTCACAGAAGCAGCTGCATATTAACAGCACTCCTGTTCAGTTTTCATCTCCTGCCTGTTGCTTCAGACGAGAAGGCCAGGGCGAGTCCCCCTTTGTCTGTTACTGAATAAGAACAGCGGAAGCTGCGGAAGCATCCATAAGTGTGACTCTCAAATTGAATTTCAAAGGATGCTGAGCTCATATAGCTTCTTCTGAACTTTCACAGAATACGTTCAGCAAAATTTACATTTCCAGAATCCTTAAAGCAACCTTTTCTTTTATTTATTTATTTATTTATTTTATTGAGTTGTATAGAACACAATAGTTAACCATTAATAAGGAAACTATTCACTTAAACTGAAACAGGAAAAAAGTCACAGCATAAAATATTTAAATATCTGATCAGGTAAAATTGCTTTCAAAACACAGTTTTAAAGAAATGTTATTGAAGACACCTCCACATTAATGTTTTGATACAAGAACTAATTAACCACTTTCAAAAGATACAGGCGTTTAACTAAGATAATATGCAGACAGATCTGTGTCCATACTTATGATAGAAGTCATAACCTCTTTTATCAAAAGAATATTTTCTGTATAGTTAAGTTTACTTGCCAGACAGCATATTTGTACAAAGAAGTGATGACTTCAATTAAAAAAATACAGGTTTTTTTAATTAATATCAAAAGCAGGCAGATCTGTGTTCACAAATATACTTATGACAGAACTGAATTCATAACTCCTCTGTACAAATATAAAAATTTAGCAAAGAAACTTAAATGCAGAGCAAAAATGTTTTTGATAGAAGAAAATGCCTGACCAATGATTGATTTCACAACATATTTGAGACAGTGTCAGCAGTTGCTGACCTCTGGTAAAAAACTATATTTACGGACAGTATTCAATCTACTAAACTGTTTGGTATTTGTGCTTAAACAGATCAGAGGTGAAACAGATTCGGTATAAATGGCTGAATGGTCAAAGCGGTATTACAAAGACACAAGTTAGTGTAAACAGCAAGTTCTGAGGATTTCAGGGTTTCATGAGAGGGCAGTAAAGTTGGGGGTATAAAATGCCTCCAGTAATGAAACCCGGTTATGTTACTGCAGTCACCTTTGTGCTCAGCCCTCTTCCTTTCCTCCTCCACTGTCACCCAACTTCCAAAAGAGCTCAAACTTGCAGGTTCCATGTTGCATCTCCATTGGAAGCCAATTCATTGTACAAAATAAGATTGCAGATATATAGCAGGATCTCCTGAATTATCACATTCGCCTTCAAAATACTCCAAAGAAAATAACGTCTTTGTTGCTGTTTCAGTGATCATCCGTAGTTTCTTCAGGTTTTGCCGATATCAGCTGTTGTCCCTCCCAATACAGACAGACAAAGTCACCTCTGTTTCCAAACACGTTAGAGCCTGTGACATGCATTATATTTTTCCTTTATGTTCTTACTTGGGGCCAATCAGGAAGCTTTAAGTTTCAGAGCACCACATTCACAGCCAGCCAGTTTGGTTGATGAGGTGACTCGTTGATGTTGCCTGACTCTATATGTAACTCATGTTACTGATTGTCCAGCAGGTTAGGACTTATTCAGTGATATATTTGTACAAGCAATCAGGCTTTGCTAAAAAAGGATTGCAAAGCATCCTGACTGATGTTTCTCTATTTTCTCAAGAAAGAAAGCATATATTCTCTGTAATTCACTGGAAAAAGATGTTCTCACAACAAGAAACTATGCAGATGTTTCTGTGCACTCTGTTCAGTTGCCGTTGTTCTGTTTTTTTGTTTTGCTTGCTCTCTGCCGAAGCAAATCACTTTTTCTCCAACTGTATCTCTGTGCTTTTGAAGAAACACATGAGGGCACTTTTGACTGGGAAATTCACCACAAGGTGTCTCATTTGCCTCGCTACCGGCTGTGTCACTCCTTTGTGTATTCATTATAGTCTGAAATCCAGAACTTCTGCGTTCCCCTGCCAGCACTTGGACGCAGTTGAAATATCGCACAAATTGCAGTGTTTTAAAAGAAGCCTTTCAGGCAGAAAGGTTCGGTGTTCCCTCCACATTTGTCTGTCTGTAAATGTCTCAACGTGGATAGACATGTCTCAATATACCGGACAATCATGTCTGACATACAACACTATTTGACTTTGAGTAGATTATTAAGACTAAAGCTGAGTGCAGTGAATCTTTTTGTTTCTTGGTGTTATGCCGAATGTCCCACTGTGAACAGCAAATACACGATTCTTGTGTAATTGTTGTTGTTTTTTTCTTTTCTAAATTTGATTGTTTCACTCCAGCCTAGAAGTTTCTTGAATCCAACTTAAAATGCCATAATTCAGGCCCCAAGCAACCAGACAGAGCCATCATTTATTTTCATTACATGTGATCTTATGATAAATATTGCCGGTGCAAGAAAAAAAATCAGGAGAAATTAAGAAATTAAATTAAGAGTTAGCTCTATGCCAAAATTCTTTCAAGATTTTTACTTTTCGAACCCAAAAAAAAAAAGGAGCAAAATAAAAGTACCCCTTTCTAATCTAACCAGACGAAAAGGGTGAACAAAAACTAGCAAATGACTCCATACACTCAATGCTGTCATTGATCTGCACTGCTGGTTGGGATGAAGTGGTGGATCTGAGCCCTTCCCTTTCATCTGGGAGAGAAACACCAGTATAAAAACCTGCACGAGCTGTGAGGAAGAACCTAAGTAAATCTCAAAGTTTAGCAGGGTGAGCAGCAAGGCCAGTGCTCCCAGAAAAGCAGCAGATGGGATGATCAGCTTCCTGCTCGTCTTCCTGCAGGAGAACGGCACTGCGCCCGCACACTGGCGTCCACTTCTAATTTGAAAGTTTGCATAAAGTCGGGCCGCTGCAGGAACAGGCGAGCCACACAGCGGAGCCTCGGCTGACGGAAAAGCAGCTTGACCAGTGTGAGTTCACACAAAACTTCTCCTCCTAACCTTCAAAAGGTTTTGAGAAACCAAGAAAACAGCATAGAGACCTAGGAACAGGGAGCTCAGTAAGCTGCCATTGGACAGACTTGGCCTTGATCCACCTGTGAAGAGTTTCCTGGCCTCAGCGGCAAAAGATCTCACACAATGTGTCCAGATGATCTGGCCAGGTGGACGAACAGGCAACATCATAAAGGTACACATTTTCCACTCCGGCAAGAAATAGAGAAAAGTATCAATTGTAACAAAGGCTGAGGTTTCTGAAGCATTAGGTAGAACCATTTTAGTTGCCTTGTATAGGATCATCTTGTCCTTGCATCAGAGTTGTCAGGAAAATACAGGTTATATGGGGGAGGTTTAAGTTTGGTGATATTCATGCACAAAGATGTTTTACTTCAACAAAAAAGTTCAAGATTGAAAACATTGATTGCAATTCATGAAATTAGGAATATCTTTTGCTTGTTTAGTTTGAGCTTGCAAATCTTTGTTTGATGCCAAAACTTGGCATGGAAAAATGGTCAACTTGATTGGAATTTGATAAAAAAGAAGAATCAAGGGAGAGAACAATACACCTGCATTACTTGTCTCACTGTCTCACATGTGCTTTTTGTCTGTAAGGGGGAGTTCTTCAATATTCTGGAATATGGCTGGAAAACAAGGTCATGTCACTCTTTCAAACTGAAATCAAACAATAATCAAACAAGTTTCTTCTACTGTGTATCTGGTGTTCAAACAAAAGCTTAACTCCAGTCCATACATGAATTTATTGTCCATACCCACTTTTTCCCAGTCAGTGTTATTGAGAAATTGAGCCTATCCTACACTTCACTTCCAAACTACTAGAAACAACAGTGAGACCAATACATTTAGTTTTACTGTAGACTGAAAAAAATCAGGTTTGACATCAGATAATAAATAGGAGACAAAAGATCAACACATCACTATTCATTTCTAGATACTTACATCTGAATTTTGATACATATATACTGTGCAAATTGCGGATTTTGTTGCCCAGGTGTGTCCCATTACATTGGATATTCCAACAATACTGTCTGTCTATGCCCAGGGATCATATGCATTGATTACAGACAGAAAAAAAAAATCTGTGGATAGTCCTGTAGAGGACAGAAATGAGTGGTGGATGAAGTAATAGATTGAAAAACAGCACGAAAACAACAGCAGTTGAGAAGAGAAGCATTGCAAGAGCTACAAAGAAACTTCCTAAAATAACTGTTAGACATCTCTGCAAGAACCTTCAGAGATCAGGAGGATGAGCAGGATTTTAAAAAGGCTTCACCTCATGATGCAAACCAGTAATTAGCAAGAGGAGTAAATGATACCAGAGTCACACAAGTCAAACAGCACGCACTGGATCAGGCGCCAACCTCCGCTCATAAAACGTAAAGATAATGCGGAAGTGCAAACAAGATGTAATTCTGGGGTTATTCCAGCAGGGGGCGATGATGTTGGTTTCAAAAAGAGCCCGGGTGTCATTGGAACCCATTCAAAAATGCCGATTTTCAGAGTGCAAATAAACATATAAAGCTCCCGGTTTCAGAACATGCTTTGGCCTCAATCACTAGTTTCTATTACCGTGCTGGCTTCACCAGACTCTGATTTTCACATAAATCATGCGTTGATTTTATATTACGAGTTAAAGTTTTGCATAAATTGCCCTATCACAGCGGCTCCTCTGTCCACGTGATGCGGTCACATGACAGGCTGGACCAATCACATTTGCATCCGGTTTTAAACGTTCGATATGGAGGCGTCCTGCTGGACTCGCTATAGTCTTCAGAACGGGATTATGGAACTCTATGGGTGACGTCACGGAAGTTCTATCCATTTATATTTACGATCTATGCACTGGATCAGTGGAGTAAGTCATACATTCTGACTCAGAATACCTAAAGAAAACCTACACAGGCACAGGAAGAACATGCAAATCCAATCAAGAAACACCCATTTTGGAATCACACCTAAATCTTCCCAGTGCTGCACATGTAACACCATTATATCCAGGTTTGTGACAGTGACACATCAGCATTAGATGATGTGTTGCTCTAGGTCCGGGGCCGGGTCTACGCAGGGGCAAGAGGGGGCCTGCCCCCCTCAAATAGATGTTGTGCCTCCTCAAACTAAATCCCCCAAAATATATTAGCACGAGCACGCACCGCACCATCCTCGCTCTGACGCTACATGCGCCCCCTCCCCCCCATCCCGCTGAACGCACATTTGTGCCCCCACAAACACTTGAAATGCCGCCCCGGATACTGATGTCTGGCAACGGGTCTGCTCGAGGTTTGCTATTTTACATCAACAACAACAAAAACATCACCTAGAAAACTAATGCTTAAGGAGAACAACACTAAGGATGTGAAAGTTTACCACTTTCAGAAGATTTTCAAACACATGTTCAGTCATAAAACCACAGAGTAAACAGCACCCCTATGGCTGGTGAGAGATAGACTTCTAGGAATAGGAAAGGCCAGAGACTCTAAATAGAGACTTTGAAATACAACCTCCCAGGGGTGCTGGAGAGAAGGTGGAGGGAGCAAGTCTTTTGATGACAAGAGACTGAACAGCAGGAGGTACCATTTGAGGTTAAGCACTGTGAAATAATTAGTTACAGTCTCACTGAGAATCTGAAACTCTGTTCAAGTCGAGTTTCTCTAGCAGAACTTAAGTTTCTACTCATTCTGATGTACTGGATTCATACTTACATTATATTCGATGCTGTCAAATCTCACAGAAGTTTTTCAATAAGGAATAGCTATATTATTTAAACTTCTGTGGTTCTCTTGTATCTTCCATTGTTGAGTTTGAATTGTGTGATTCACATTAACCATCTATCCAGCCATCTTCTATACCACTTATTGTATTCTTGCAGGAAGGATACACCCTGGATCAGTCCCTGCTATGGGTACAGGGTTTAGATTTTTCTTCACTTCAAAGGTGGCAGTAATTATACATATATATGTATATACATATATATATAAACACAATTTAAATAAGGTCAGGGCTACATACAAGGATTACTGGAATATGTGGAAAATGAATGCATGACCTCCTTCCTTCATTTCACAACTGCTGTTGTTTCTAGATATATCCTTTCAAATCTTTATTTTGCCCTATTTGAGTTAGTGCTCTGTCGACTGTGACTCATCTTTCTTGCCTTTGCGGACTCCCTCAGTTCTCCACTCTGTTTACTGATGAGAATATTTCAAATGAAGTCTACCTTTTACCTTTTAATGGACCACATCCAAGAAAAAATAAATTTTAAATCTTTTACACAAAAAAATGCTAGACTTTCATGCAAATTTCCAAGTCAAACATTGCTTCTTGCATCTTGTGTGTTTTTATTTTTGAAAAATTATGACAGCTATTTTGAGGTGGAACTGTGTTGGAGCTGTCACTGTTTCAAGTGCATTAATGTTCACTTTGATGAATTGTAAATACACTGCATGACTGAACTTGCACCCTCAGGATGAGGATGCAGGGAAAAATCAAATAAATGTGTAATTGAGTGTAACTTGCTTTTCCATATTTGCTACAGGAGTAGGCATATTAAATATCTTTGAAGTGTTTTAATACTCAGTTTAACCTCATGGTGCTTGGATGATCTGAGGTGAAACCATTACTGAATTCTCTCTGCGGTGGACATTTGTTGCAGACACAACAGCTTAAGATGATAGGTCTCATGTCAAATTACAAGAAATTTGGCAACCTCAGCACTTATTCAAATTCACAATATGGGGCCTGAAGAAGGAAGACACTATAATGGCCATTGAACCACCTTACACTGTACCATGCAGCAAAATTGCTGCTTACCCTTCCAAGTATAATTTCATAGACCTTTGGTTTTTGAAGAAAAACATAAAGTAATCAGTAGTCATGTCACAATATCAACGCAGACCTGTTCATTCTATTGTGCTTCCCCTCTAAAATGTGGCCCCAACAACCAATCAGTAAAGTGTTTTAGTAGGATTCTGGAGACATCCTGTGTGTTCATAACCTGTGTATGTGTGCTTTCAGGGTCAGGAAAACTGTCAGCGATGTGGACCATGAAAGTGCACTTGTAGCTGTAACACTTCAAATCCTGTTGTTTCAATGGAGCACACTTATTTCTTGGAGGACATGTACCATACATCTTCTATTTTTCGATTTTTTAACAAGAAATAGGAAGGAGAGATCTCCATTTCTGGAAAATCTTTGTGGTAAAGACACATCATCTTCAGATGTCAAAGAACACCTTTTATCATATGACACTGAAGCAAAACAGGTGCATTCTGTGTCCATATTAAAGGATACACAAAGGCACTCAAGTCATTGATCTGATGGTCTGTATCGGACAGATGATATACAGTCTGTGACATGGAAAAGCACCAGAATACATAGTGCTTATTGATTACACTCATTCAGTCATATGTCAGTAACGTGCCAGTCACATGCAGCAGTAGTGACTCCTCAAAGCATATAAACCAACTCTCTGGAACCCAGAAGTAGGGATTGATAGGCTTCTATTAAGGTTACAGAAGCCTATCAGTTTGATCAGCTATGTAATAGATAGGAAAACTATGAAAAAAGGTGGCGCGGGGGGGGGGGGGGGGGGGGGGGGGTGTACTTTCATGAACAGCAACTCTATGGTGAGATTTAAGCTTGTCTTAGTCTATATTGTTACTCTCTTCTAAGTAGTGAAAAGCTCCCAAACTTTTTGTCGTGAAATGATAGAGACCAAAGAGACAGACTTATAAAAGTTGAAGAAGGCTGTTAATTGTGGCTCTGGCGTGGTGCGGAGACGCGCTGAGCCCGGGGTCAGGAGATAAATGAGCTGAAGTCAGCGGGACAGCAATGAAGGCAGAAAGTTGGCCAGCGAGCAGAAGCTTGAAGGGTGTGAGAGTGACTGGTTTCTGAAACAGACATTTACAAGTAACTATTGAAAAAAAGAAAATAAATTGACCGGTTACCAGTGGGGGCTAAGAGTGAAAAACATGAGTGGAGGGAGCCCAAAGATACTGCAGATAATGAGTGGTGACATGCAGGTGCGGGAAAGTGAGAAGTCTGCTAACAAGGGGCCTTACGTCCACCAGGAGAAACACACATAAATACCAAATGCCAAAAAAGAGAGTTTTGGATAAAGCAGAAAAACATCTGGATATAACTGCAGCTGTGCCCCTGCGATTAATAATGATGTGTAACTTCTTCAATCAGTGATGATTTAGTTCATCCATTTTTATAGCAAAATCAACTTTTTTTTTTTTTTCGCCTGAAAATCACAGTTTCTAAGAGACATTAAACACATGATGTTTGAAAGTCCTGGAGCTGTTGGGCCTACAGTGTTATCCTGGTAAACAAACAAAATTACATAATTGTAACTCTTAAGTTGGATTCCGCCAGCTGTTACCAATGGGAGTAAAATGTTTTGCACTTGTCAAAAAAGATCCCGAGTCAGATGATCGGACTCTCTTCAGGTTTCAAAAATTTTAATTGGATCAGGTCTGAAATCTAGTGCCTGACATACAGATCCTGCATAAATTGAATCAGTCATTCAGTTTGTGCATTTTGCAGGTGATCAACAGTGAGGGCAGGTGATGAAATGCCACTGATCACAATAATGTCAGAATCTTCACTGAAGCTTTTGAATGCAACTCAGGCTCATACCAGTCAGTCAGTTTTTTTTTATTCTTTTTTTTGTTGATGGAACCTCACAGTTACCATACAGATCCAGACGAGCCTGAGCACTAAACTGATTGTCAAATATAAACAAATGCAGAAATGATAAAAAGAACTAGTGCAAATACAGAAACAACAATAGGAACATGTTTCATTCAGCCCCATCAGACCTGGGGAAGCCAGCCATTCGTCTAGCCCAGGAGGCAATAGAGGAAGATTACAAAGAAGACCACCCTCACCGTCACTTTCTGCCCCACCCACTACCACACTCTCTCTCACCCACTCACAAACTCACCTACTCAGGAGCACATCCCGCCACTGTGCAGCTGGAACCACCAGGCCGCTGTCCAGAGCTACCCAGGCTGGCGGTAAGGACCCCACCAGGCCACCAGCAGGGCCCCCGCCCAGCTGACACAAGGCCTTAACCCTCCACCAATCCAGCTGTGCATGTGGCGAGGCACCCATCCACTTCAGTTTCTGATCTTCAGCCAGAACTCTCCAGGATCTCTGCTCATCAACTTCAAAGCGAGAGCTATTCTTACATTAGGTTCATTTTCTCTTTTTAAATGCTTTGATCAAAAAGCACGGTCCAGTTATTATCTGGAATTTGGTAGGAAATGCTTATTCAATGAAATATGGTGAGAAAACGAAACAACGAATGTTTGATTGTTATTTCGTTTTAGAGAGATGATACAGAGCTAATCAATATTCCACAGCCACATTTCTGTCGGAGAGAAAAGTCCATTACACTCATTGTCATGAACTTCCCTGGAGTTTGCCTTGGGCAATATTAATACCATGAATTAGAAATGAAAGGATGGCAGCAGGTACCGTTGAGCTGTTACATTTCATATGAGTGGATGAACACTCAGTGACAGAAGTCGGCTATTGCTCCCTTGGTTGCTGCAATTATACTGTTCAACGGGCACACAATATATAATGAGGGGAAACTTCACCACATCTTTTTGTGTGTGTGTGTGTGTGTCATCCGAATATATCCTCTCTGCAGAATAGTATTGTTCCGCTTGGAAAGATTAACATGACAGTCATATTAATATAATGCCTTTGCATCGGGGAACTAGTCTATTGTGAGATTTCAGATAAGGAAATGGGGAGTCCTGACAGCTGTTTCACTGAGCAGGGCAGGACCCCAAGACATTCGTTTTTTTCCTGTAGTCATGTGGCAAAGAGGAGCAATGGACACAATCACTTGCTTATGTGTCATTGCAATAGATTGTACTCACTGATGCAGCAATGAGTGTGGGATGTAAGCTGAATAACAAAGAGCGCTGTCTGTAGTGACATAAATCTCATGTTTCCACTGTGTTTATCTGCAGAGGTCCAAATATAAACTTTTGGCATTGCGCGATAACTAAAAATTGAAAAGCACTGTGAACGCTGGCCATGTCCTACCACCCGATGTGTGTCATTTGACAGCTGTGGTGTGGATTAGATGCACGGTACTGACTTAAAAAAGTAGACAAGTGATGTTAGCCAGGAAGAGAGGCGTAATCTTAGGTGTGGATGCTGTGGACCATGTTAAGCCAGTGATGACACATGCCAGGATCACTGTCGGTGTGTGGGCTTACAAAGCAAAGAAAACACCAACAACAACTGGCAAAGGTTATCTAAGGTCAGTAATAAGTTTAGAACCCTCAAGACAGCCTTCACAATATTTTTGAAGTAGTACTAGCTGTCTTTCACACCACAACTTCCAGTGAGTATAGCACAATGGCCACTGGGCCACTCATGTTGTCATATATACTATTTATTATTATTAGATCTTTCTGATTTATAGTGTAGAGTCGAAATTTTGTTAGAATAATATAAGAAAAATATCTAGGAATTGTATTTGATTTGATTTTGAAAGTTCATTTGAACAATTCAGCAAATTGCAAGAAAATCTCCCAAAACCTCTCTTACTTTCTTTTAATCCCTCCAGACACTCAGAAGCATTTGTTGCTCAATTAGATTACTTTGTAGAGCACTGACTTCTTTTAGGCTTGAGGATTACTTTCTCTCCCATATTGGATTTAGTGACATGTATTCAGTTCAGATTTTTTCTTTTTTACAGCAACTTTTAGTAAAAATAAAGTATTTGATTTAGACTCTGTATTGTATTGTGATGATGATGATGATGATGATGATGATGATGACAAAGGTGATGTTTTCTGCGAAGTTTCCTGCTTTTCTCCCTGGCCTCGCCTCTCACTACGCTGATGCTTCCTGCTGTTGAAAATCTTCTCAGTTGTCAGATATTGCCTGGAGTTATTTTAGCTGTTGCAACAGTTCTCTGCAAGACAACAGACTTGAGTTTACAGGGTCAGGGCACATGGACTGAAGAATATCGACACAAGACAAAACATTTTGGTCATCAAAACAGGATACAAACTGTTGCCAGGGTTTTTCCACACATACGAGTACACTGGAACTCCTCCACAAAATCGAATGAAAGAAATCAACACACGAAACAATAGAACTTTCTTGCAAAATTAACTCCGGTGCAAACAAAAACTCCACACTGACTTGGAGGAGCAAAATGTTTCCCATCACTCAACCTTCAAACATTAACTGCTTATTTACACAACCACAGTTTAAATTAAAACAGGAACACTGCTTTGTGTTTTCAGAGTCTGTTTGCATTTTAAAGATGCATTAAGGAGTTTTTCAACTTTAAAAATACTTCTTTTCCACCATAAATATGTTACAAATATTCAATGGTGTGTACAATGTGCCCTGATATATCCATTGTAAGTACCACTAACTGCGTTAAATTGTCACTTGAAAGTTGCAGTGCTGGTCCGGCACCAGAATTTTTTTGTTGAGAATTTGATGTGTGAATCAAATGAATGTGTGAATGATGTGACGTAATGCGCGCGAAACGAACGGAAACTCCGGACATGAGCTTTAATGCACCTTTAATGGTGATCTGAGCTGTGGAAAATGCAACTTTTTTGAAAAGGCTTGTGAGGTGGAACTGTTTCAAAATGCTACAACTACATCTCTGTATATAAAGAGGAAAACACAACTTTTGGAAACTGCTGCAACACGCATGCGCATCATGGCCATCCTAAAGAGTTAGGCCTGCACAAGAAGATCATCGGTGGCCTCCAGAGTGTCATGTCTCCCAGTCCATGCTCTCCTGGGACCTGGTAGTTTCACAGTTGAGTCATCCGGAATAGCAGTCCTACTTGGTGGTATTTCTATAAAAGTCTGTGTACTCGCCCGTGTTAATGTTAACAAGTTGTTCTCTGTGCACTTGTATGTGATTTCAATACAACAACACAACAGAACCGACTGATGACCTGGCATGCTAACTCCATCGATTTCATCTTTTTTACTGTTCCTGGATATCGTTTTTCAAACGTTGTATTCTTTTTTTTTCCGCCTTGTCCTGTTTGGCAGCTGGGGCGTGATTGAACCTTTTACTGTCCGAACAGATTTTAATCTTAGCAGCAGGAACGTTGCATTCTAATCGCAAAGGTTTTTTGAAATGAAAACACAAAAACAGTGCATTGTCACTTGAAACACTGTGTAAATGGGGCCTTATTGAGAACTGTTTGGCACATGGACCAGGCAAGGTGGGAGATCATACTGTCAGACGATGCTTAATGAAGCTTCATGAACCACTGTCTTCGTTTTTCTGAAGCTACAATACACTGTCGGTCCTCCGATAGAGGCTGAAGCACTGGCAATGAAGTGTGCCCTCAAACATTTCTTGAACAGAAAACACAGACAGCAGATAGCACTATCCAGTGGCTTCAGAAAATAAATACAGTGGTTCATGAAGCTTCATCTGCCCATCACTACATACCACCAACTTTGAAAAAGAATACCATTTGAAAGTCAAAACACAGATGCCATGTCTTCTAAATAATGCTCAAAATCAAAATCAAAAAGTCAAAAGAAATTTGGAAGATGTCATTTTAAAAAGTTTCAAAAACACAGTGGACAAAGTTGTTTACGTATGGTTCTCAAGTTGTACTGAGAAGTTTCATTCTGGACTGCAGATCGAGCAGATGTTACGCAATTATATTCAACTAGGGGAATTATCTTGAAACTTTTTTATTCCATAGGCATATAGTCTATATTTTCTCTCAGTGCAACAATGTATTATGGTCCACGGATCACAGTCCTGTAAGTGCAAACCCCGTGTTCTGCACTCTTTGATGTGTAATTCTGATCATTAGCACATCAAAGACTGTACATTGTGCACTTTGATGCATCCCACAGAAAAACACATAATCCTTTCCATGTCCACAATAACCACAGATCATGGATACAACTCCACAAGTACAAAATGTATTGCGCATTGTTATTAGATCTTCTCCTACTTGTCAATAATGCCGACCATCACTTAGGCAATTTTCTAGGATCAAACAAGTCAATTTTTCTTTCTGTTGGAAATGTTTGATTAGTTGTTACACAATCTTAAAAGCCCCCCTGGATCTCATGATCGGCTCAATATTGCACTTTGCGTGCATACGACTTTCAAAAGCTCGCCATCTGGCTGGAGCGGGTGGCCACCAGCTGGCCACCTGTACAGCCTGTGTCATCGCTCTAGTGTCAGGTAAAGTCCTTGCTTGGGCTGCAGCTGCATGGGAGCAGCCAGCTTTAATGACTCCTTGTTTACAGCAAAGGTGTGAAGGTCTCTGATCATCCAGTCACAGTGAAAGTGCTGAACATGATATGCGCCATGTGCCAAATCTTCTCGGTGTACGCAATTAGTAATTTATTTATTTTGTCAGAAAGAGTAGTTTTTCAGGGAACTTTTCATTTTTTATTGAACATTTTTTTTCAGAGCAGGTTGTTTTGAATCCTTTCTGTGTTATTGTGACCCCACTAAGTTGCCCCAAAAGGTTGCTGAGCATCTTGTATGACAGCGATCGTGGTCGGTGTATGCATGAATCTGTGAGTGAAAATGAATAAGAGTGTTAAACACTGTGAAACTGCTAAAATCATCACTAGATACTCAAAGCAACATTAATTTCCCATTGCTGCCAGGAATACCTCTGCTTTAACTTCCTTTTTAAATAACCAGTTTTATTCTGTGTCTTTACCAATGGCTTTGTAAAAGTCAAAAACCAGGTCCATTTACACCTTTTTCTATGTTCAGGGATGCTGTAATATCCTTCAGATATGAGTGGATAATGTGTCAGAGGAATACGTGGCATGCTTTTAACCTTCTTCAGAAGACAAAGCTTTGGTTCATAAGTGCATGTGAATCTGGAAGAGCACAAGTGTGAACCTTTTGAGCTTGGTGATTTCCCTGTTATGCCAATCATCCTTGATAATACATGGCTGGTGGATCACAGGGTCAGGCGTTGCCATGGCCACCATCTCTGGCCTGAAATGTCTTTCTGCAATAAAAAATAAGTGGTAAAATGCAGTGAAAGTAGGTACATACTGAAAAGGTAGGTATACTGAACAAACATCCAGAATATAAAGTAACATTAATAAAAAAAAAAAAAAGAAGAAGAAGATGAAGAATAAGAAGAAGAAGAAGAAGAAAGTAAAATCAGGTCCACAGGATCATTTTTGTTCTTTTGTTTTTTTTTTTTTTTTAATATCATAAAGCGAACTGTGACAATCAGGGTTGCCGTTAACTGACCACCATTTGCAACATGTTGTAAACAGACATGTAACAATTCCACTCTTAGTAACATTGGCTGACATGTCAAATGTGAAGGAATATCTCCAATTAAAATGTAAAAACAACCCCTTGAAATAATGCAAAAAGAAAAAAAGCTTTTGAAGAAGAAAAAGCAACAGAGCTTCCTTTGATATAACTAATTTGAAATGACATCTAAAAAGCAAACACACAGAGAGTTCACTAAAAGTGCTTTTATACCAAGGAAGGTTGACCTACTTTAGTTTTTGGTCCGAGTATGGTGCAGCTGTGTCGGATTGAAAGCGAAAACCTAATTCTAAGCCGCACTAAAGCAGCCGGCCTGAAGAGGTGGTCGATCAAATGCTCCACATATGCTCAAAGTTTGAGATGAGAAGTCTCCTGTAGTCTGATAAGCGATGCAGATCGTTCTGGATACACACCTGTCCACAACAGACAAGAGCAGGGAAATTTTCATTGTTTTAATCCCAGAGCAGACAGGTTGCCATGGTGAGTCTCTGAGCAAGATCCTTGACCTCCATCAGCTCCCCAGAGGGCACAACCAGACTGTCACCCACTGCATCCTATAAATAGGATGGGTAAATACAGAAAAATGATTCTGGCAATCAATCTGCTTGATTGCAATCAATCAAGCTTCTGGATCTACAGTATAATATTGACATTCTATTCCAGACGCCACCTCACCACTTCACTCCCAATATCTGTAGTTCTCACATCTGGCCTATTTTACTGCTGAACCTCGCTGTGTGCAGTGGATTGATTGTGCTACTTTTCGCTTAAATCGAGCAATCTTGTGTGCATCTCAGTTTTTCCAGACTCATACGGGAGAGCATTTCAGAGGCCGTCCAGGAGCTAATCAACAATTTGAGAATAAACATGACAAGAGCATGTCATTTTGTAGACCATAAATCCATTTCAGTTGACCAAGAAAAATTGTCAGATCAGAAAGTACTTGGGACATCTCTACCTGATTGAAATTAAAAATACGAGGGGGTACCGGAAAGAAACCGGACTGTGTTTATAAAATTAAAACAAGAATGATTTCAGAATTTTGGTTGTGCAATCTCGCTACAGCATGTTCTTGTGCAGATCTCTCCAAAGTATCATCTCACAAAGTTACACAGGGAAAGCACAAACAGCGCCGACGTCAACACAGCAGGACCCCCTTCTTTGGAAAAGCACAAAATGGTGGAAATCATCACTAAATACGATCAGCGCGCAAGCATCAGATTTTGTTTTCTGCTGGGAAAAACAGCGTCAGAAACACTCACCATGGTCCAGGAGGCGTATAAAGATGGAGCCCTGGGGAGAACGCAGGTTTTTGAATGGTATGGGCGCTTTAAAAGGGGCGAAATGTCCATTGAAGACCAGCCCCGCTCCGGACGACCCGCATCCTCACGCACACAGGAAAAGATCCGCTAGGTGGAAGCCGTGGTCTTGGCTGACAGCCGAAGGACGATCGGGGAGGTGTCCACCTTGACGGGGGTTCCGTGGAGGTCCTGTCAGGAGATCCTGTCCCAGAATTTGGGCTTGCGCTGGGTTGCAGCCAAGATGGTTCCGTGCGTCCTCACTCCGGAGCAGAAGGCGGCCCGTATGGATATGTGCCAGGAAAGTCTCCAGCACATTGAAGAGGATCCTGGGCTGCTGGGCAAAGTCATCACGGCGGATGAGACCTGGCGTCACGCCTACGATCCCGAGACGAAGCAGCAGTCGAGCCAGTAGTGACACCTGGACTCCCCTCGGCCGAAAAAAGCGCGCCAGTCCCGGTCAGCGGTAAAAGCCATGCTGATCTGCTTTTTCGACGCAAAAGGGGTAGTCCACAGCGAGTTTGTGCTGCCTGGGCAGTCTGTTAACCAGGACCACTACATCCAAGTCCTGAGGCGGCTCCGAGAAGCAGTGAGGCAGAAGCATCCGGAGCTTTGGCAGGATGGCGAGTGGTGGCTGCACCACGATAACGCGCCGGCGCACCGGGCCCTGCGCGTAATGCAGTCCCTGGTGAAAAACGGGATGACCCTGCTGCCTCATCCACCCTATTTCACTGGACTTGGCACCGTGTGATTTTTTTCTCTTACCAACAATGAAAAAAGAGCTGAAGGGGTGGAGATTTGAGGACGTCGAGGAGGTTAAACAAAAATCGAAAGACGCACTGAACGGGATCAATACGCACAAGTTTACAAATGCCTTTGAAAGCTGGAAAACACAGATGCAACGGTGTATTCAAACCAGCGGGGATTACTTTGAAGGCAACAGCTTTGAATAATTGTTAAAATAAAACAAATGAAAAGTTGTAACCAGTGTCCGGTTATTTTCCGGTTCTCCCTCGTAACTACAAAGAAAGTGTCACAAGAAACGTATGTTCAGGTAAAATGAGTTTAAAGGCTTGTTTTTCATCCTGAGTCAAGGCCTTTCTGTGTACACTGTAGAGTTTGCATGTTCTCACTGTGCATGTTTCCCCCAGGCAATCAGGTTTTCTGCCACAGTCATTTAAGGTCATTACTGACTCTGTGTTATGGATGAATATTTGAGTGTGAGGCCTTTTGATTCAGTATATTTGCCATATGATGGACAAACAGTCAGTTCAAGATATAGCTAGCCTTTTCCCACTATCCTGAGTTTAACGCTTAATTGGAAAAAAAATGGAATAGAAATTGAACAGATGGATTAATCGTAGTTACTTGACATTACCAAGCACAGCACAATGCATTTGAACAATGCACTGCAAGGGCATTCCCAAATGTACTAGTGTCATAGAGTTGATATCATGACCTTGATCTAAAAACTTGATTTGGTAGAATGACGCAGCGCATTTCCACAGATTAAATCCGGGGTTTTGGTGTATATTCTCAATCAACTGTGTGAGTTCATTTGTCTTCCACGCTGGGACATAATCCCAAATCAGACCTTATTTGTTTTATTGCGCTCCCCCCTGTTTCCTAATGTGTTTACAGGTCTTATCTGGCAAGAACCATTACAGCATTGGATTGGAAAGTCCAAATCAAGATACAACCTGATAATGCACCTTCTCTTCTTGGTGTCGGTGCAGAGAATTCACCGTAGTTGGATGTAGATGGTTTCAGGGCATTTTCTTGTTTCCTTTGGCAACACTTAGATGCAAAAATTAATCTAGGAATTAAAATTCAGTCATGATTTGTGTGTAAACAAGAAAAAAGTTTGATGTGTAAAAGTCATTCAGGCTGCAGCCTTTTAAACACAGCTAAATCAAACAGTGACTATAATGCAAATTACAGATGAACCTCATTAAAATAAATATAATTTCTCTGGTTTTATGTCAAAATAGACCTACACTAAATATTTCAGTCACCTTCAGCTATTTCTGACTTCCTCTCTTTACTATTAGAGGGACAGATTAATTAGGAATGGGCTTAAGCCTGGAGGAGCCCAATGCTCAGCGAGACAGATGCTGTTTGAACAGCAAACTGGTCTTGGGATATTAAAGTAAGATGAGAAAATTGGACTAATTGGAATTGAAGGACATATGGGTCAGGCAAATGCTCCCATGAAGTGCTTACAGGAATACTCTGAAATACATTTGGTGTGTAAGGATGAGGAATAGCAAATTGTCAGAGTTTCTAATCCTGCTGTTTGCTTACATACGAGTCTGTAATATGCAGGCCCTTTTTCTGTTTTTACCTCTTGTTGTAGAGAACAAGAAATTACACGGGGATCTGAAAGTATGCAAGCACAAAAATGAAACAAAACATCAATCTTGTATTTTTCAGGAAAGTGGGTGCCTTACTTGTCAGTGTGTATCCATATTGAGCTTCAAGTTTTCAAAGTGAAAGCATGAAAATGGTCAAAAGAAAACCAATCAAATACAATCATCATGACAGAGAAATCCATTGATGTCAACAAATGAACCGCCGAGCCAAAGAACAGAAGCAGCAGCAAATTCTGGCCAAAGTGGCTGAAGGAGAATTTGCATTGCTGGCATTCGAGTCAATAACTGACAGGAGTCGACACAAACTGAGGAACAGCAGCTCACTACTTTCCCCACTGCTTAAGACCCTGAATGCATGAGTGTTTAAAGTGAAAGTGCAAAGTTTTTGCATCTTCGTTTCAGAAAAGTTTTGTTTTTGTGTAAGTTTTGAAAACAATGTTCGTTTACTTGGAAAGGGCATAAAAATTAGTGCTGTTGTGTTTGGAATGAAACGTCAAACGCACGTGCACTGAGAACAATAGTGCATGGACATTCATTTGGACAAGAAATGAAGTTGGATTGCCGATTCGGGTGACTCTCAATTGTGAAACTATCATGTCATGTCACTTCAGAGGCAGCCATTGTTGTGGCTGTCCATTTACTTCCACATGAATAGATTTTTTTCCCCTTTTGCTGCGGTTACGGTGTGCACGTGCAGTAGCAATGTTTTCAAACAATTGCACGGTGAAAAAGTCAGAGCCATTTTTGAAAAAGTTCCACCATCAAAGTCATTTTCAAAAAGTTGCATTTTCAGTGGCTCCAAACACCAATGGACACTTAAGATACAACAAAAGTTTCCTGGTTTCATTTTAAGATTCACCTTCAGTACAATTTTCAGGAAGATAAATTGAGTGATGCATTTCTATTCAATGACAGTCAATTTTTCAGAGTTGTGTTTTACATTCATTTGCCATGATTTGTGTCTCTGATAACCATACAGTAGCGTATTACTGATTAAATCATTGGGTCCGATCCCGCGTAGCTTGCAGAGCATCACAAACTGGAATTACCTCCCCATGGTTTTATGAGCCTGTCATTCGGCAAAATCTGCACTTTTCTTCAAAGTCTGGCCTGACAGAAATTAGTAAAGTCAAGTCTTTATGAAAATGTAATTAAAAGGGAATAATTAAAAAAAAAATGTCGAATATGTACAGAAATGGGACACACGTGAGACCAATTTAACTTGAACATTTTGCCAACGAAATCTGATATGCCCATCTTTGAACAACAAGATGGACTATGAGTAATGATGGTTTTGTGTGATATTACTTGTTTACGGACCATCTTTGATGATGCATTCTGCAGATTGGCGAAGCTTTGGAGTACCACGGTTGGTCTCACTGGACTCATTACAATGCCTTGGCTAGTTATTGTCCACAGGGAATAGTATTAGTGCCCTCGCTCTTAATTAAAACAACAGATAATCCCCAGGCACAGACGACTCTTTGGTAGCACATTCGTCAGTGCAGAGAGTAATTAATTGTGTCATTAGAATCCGTTTTGTATTTCAAACGAAGGTCTCATTTAACTGCGCTCCTGAGGGACCACATCCATACTGTGTGAGACCATACCGAATTGTTTTTGTTATTTACTTGCTATACTGTTATGAGAGGCCACACCAGCAGCATAGCTAATGAGATGTAATTTTTGCTCGGGAGCTTATCAAAGCCCGCTCTGCCCCACAAACCCCGGCGCTCAGGAGCGAATGACACGGGGAGTACAGAGAGCTACGCCTGATCGCACCGCTGGATCTTGCTCCGACTGTTTGTTCTGCCTTTTGTAGAAGTACCCTGACTGCGTTAAGCCATGTGAGGGTGGTCTGCCGCTGATAATTGTTCCGTTAGACAAAGCATGACCTCCTTTGCTTGTGTTTTATCCCACTGTTTAATGAGTTTCAGCTATCTGGACTGAGCAGAATGAAAATATTTCCTTTGGGGAGAGAGAGAGAGAAAAAAAAAAGAAGGTGTGAACTTATGGGAAATTGATCAAAAATTCTAAGTAATATTATCAGGACTAGAATGTGACTTCGTAATTTCTTTCCCTCATTTTATTGATTGGCAAAGATGGGTTGCTGCACGGGTTTACAGCGGCATTCCACTTTGTTTTACTGTTGGTAATTGGGCATGGGCTCATTTGTTTGGTACAAATTAAAGCAACAAGGTACAAACAGGACAACAGCGTGAGAGCTATTGGCTCGATAAGGGCATAATTGCATATAATCAAACTCATTAATTTGATAAAGGTATTGCTTTTAATCAAAGATCAGGGGAATAATGTTCAACAACACAGTCAAGTGGGCATTTCATCCACATGCTTGTTACATTACAGGAAAGCACATTACCTTTGAATAGACTCACTGATTGTCTTTTGTATCTCAGACAATACCCGCTTTTATTCTGAATCTGCTTCATGCGTAAATGTCTTTATAAAAGCTTCCGTGACTTTTGCCATCATTGGGAGTCTTGTTTCATTACCTCATTTTGCAGATAGAGTTAAAAAATTCACGATATTATACAGAGAGCGTGCAGAAATGGAATGTTATTTACAGTACATTAAACTCATCTCTCTTTTTTGAGTCCGTCTTGATGCTTTTGCTCACATATACAGTAAAAATTGCTGTGTTTTCATCTTGCACGATGAAATGCTTCACGAGACTCATTTGCTGCATATAAAATGAAGACATTTCCTCGTGTGAAATGAGCAAAGACACAAATCAGTTGCACTCACATTTCCATCCAATGAATATACAGTATATATCTCAGTCTTCTTTCAGAATCGAATATGAAAGTGTGAAGAAAAAAGGGATTTAATTCAAGCTCAAACACAATCACTATAATTAAACATTAACATAAAATCAGACATTATGAAAAGGAACTTTTATGGAAAAATGTCATTTTGAATTCTTTGTAGGGACACATCTTGAAATGGAAACTAAAATGGTCAACTGGCAACAAGTCAGTAACATTACAGGAGAATTTCGTACATATTTAAAGTGGCATAGGTTTACAAACATATAGGTCAATAACAGAAAAATCAGGCCTTTCAGTTCAAGGCACACAAGGTCCAGCAAGGGACACAAGAGCAGCAATAAAATCCAGACAAAAAGAACAAAATAGACATTAAAGCTAAGGTTTTACAACTCTACAAAGTCATAGTATCGAGCCTGTATCTCATCTCGTTTCTTTCCAATGGCTAATGTGTTGATGTCATGAAAAAGTAGCCCATACTTATCTTTACTCTTCTAACATTTGAAAAAAAGATAGCTGATGGGATGCCCATTTGCATCTTTTTCATGAATTTTGATCTCAGTTGAGTTCAAATGGCACGACCTCAAACTGTGTCAAACTAACTCAGATTATTCTTCCACTGGAATGTTTGCAGTGTATCTTGAAATGTAAAGTTTAACCACATGGAGATTTATGACCAAACTGCTCCACAGTCGGTGTCGCGTGAGGCAACCTCCTGTGTAATCCTGGGAAAAGGGTGGGGGTGGGGTGGGGTGGGGTGGGGTGGGGGGTGGGGTTAAAAGAATTACCTCTGTGTGGGGAGCCTGCCTGTGGCAAGACGGTGTTACAGCAAGGTCAGCACTGGACAGATACATTAAAGAACAACCTTCCTGCAGGCTAATCAATACGCTGTATCATTTAGGTGAGAGGGTGCGCTTCATTTTCAGCTCCTCAGTGGACATGACTTGGTCAGGGAAAAGGATAAGCGCACCTTCTCACTGGGTAAAATCAATGCTCATGCTCCCTCTTCCTCAACTCATCATCACCTCTTCAGGGAGCGTTTCAGTTTAACATGATTCTGCCAGCAGCCTGTCGCACTGCTGGTTTGTCTTCGAAAATACACTTGTGGGGCTTGTGACATTAAATTATGTTGACTTTAATGTTTTCAGTGACTCAAACCACAATATCTTGGATAATAGCTTAATTTATGATCAATGTGGCTTCTGCATCCTGCTCCAGGTCCGGCCTCTTTTTGTTGTCATGCAACATGATATCACTCTTCCCCATTTTTCATGCGGATAGAAGTTGAAATTTAAAGACAGGCGGGTCATTTTCGTCCCATACGCAGTCAATTTCCTCATGAAGATGGCCCGCCGGGGTAACAGTCTCGAACCGGTCAGTTAAATAAACTTAGTTCTCAACTCAAAATGAAGACGAAGTGAGATCATCTCGCTGAGAGACCTCTTCTCAACACTCCAGAAATGATGAAATAGTTCTGCTCCTCCATCAACATAAATTAGGGTCAACTCACTTCACTTTGAACCTGAACTGTGGCATCAGCCACTAATGAAATGCAGCTCATCCGTTCTCCCGGCCGAGATAGATCCGACTTTCTTTTCTGCGATATGCTAATTTTATGCAGCTACCCATGCGTGAAGAGTTACTCTTGATGAAGTAGAGGGGAGGAATGCCAAAAATAACATGGAGCCCAATTTCAGGACTCTTATTTTAGACTTCTTATTATCCTCAAATGAGGGCATGATTTGATACCACTGGAAGATGATATTCTTGACTCTATTTTTCCTTTCTTTGAAATGCATGTCAGGTTTGTAGCAATACTAGATACACAGAGCCAATTAGGACACAACTGATCTGCTGCACAGTGACACTAAAATGGTACAAAATGATGCAGACTGGAATATACTGGATTCAAATGCATCATTGATTGAGTTTTGTGTCGCATTTTTAGTTCTCGGCATGTATCATATTGATTTCAGTGGTCATTTTGCCTCTCATTTATGCGAAGTTCCAGTCGGATTTCAGGTTGTTTTTCTTCACAAACTCTGCAGTGAAACTGTAGCTGTGGAATCAAATAAAAATTCTAGGCCTCATCCCACACAACCATTAGTTTAACAAAGTTTTGCTCATCCAGCAGGTACAGTATATTTATCACAAAAAACAAAGTCAGAACTCGGTTCTCAGACTTGACATCTTCCAGACTATGGTGGCCAACCTGAAAACACAATTCCACAACTTTCCACTGCTTTCTATAAAGACACCCTGGGAAGTGAGTTTGTGCTACAAAGTTGGTCGCTCTGTTTAGTTGTTCCATCTGCTTTATCATTGTGCTTTTCGTGCTGATGCCGGATTGGACAAGATTATTGAATTTCAACTGTAATTGTTTGTTGATAATTTGAAGTGAAAAAAAATCATATCTCAAGTAAGACTTCAAAAAAACATTTACATTATTCGACTATGGTTAAAGAAAAAAGGGAACATGAGATATCCATGAGTTTCTGATGGCTCACAGATAACAGTCTTTTGTTTGAAGCAAACACACGAAGACTCAAGTAGGTCAACTCATGCGACTGACGAAAAGCAAAGAAAATCTACTTGAACTCATTCCTTGCTGATGGTCCAGTGAAATCTCAGTGTCTTCAAACAATGATAGAGTCAGAAAAGTTGGATGACTTCTTTCTTCTGTTCGTGAAGGCCAAAGAAAAAAAAGAACCATGCTTTAAAACTCATACAATGTGTACAAAAGAGAAGCAACTATCGAATTCTATGAGGAATCAGATTCATAACTTTTAAATTCTCAACTTAAAACTGAAAACTAGATACACCCGATTTCATGCACAATGAGGCCCAGGGTCAGCAAATATAAAAATGAAATCATACTTTCAGTCATGACATTAGATACAAAATAGCACAACATATCAATGAGCTGAATATGCATCCTGTTGTTTTTGAAGAGTTTGTCTTTCAGAAAACCACCCAAAAAGCAAGCATTTTGTGGTGGAGGCATGCAAATGAGACACAAAAACCAGAAAAACATGTTGTTCAGATTTTTAGGTTGCATTTGTGGGGAAAAACAACCTCTTCTACTGCTGCTCAGAGATGTCTGAGTGCACCTCTCAAGTGTGTTGTCTCTCCGCAACGGTTGAAAATCTATAAAACCCAGGAAGCTTCTGTGTATATCTGAAGACATTGTCAGAAATTTCACTCAAAGTGTTGTAGAATAGCGCTCAGAAAAAAGGAAGCCTGATCTCCGGCCTTGCTGCACTTGCCGAGGAAACCTCCACATCTTTACGTCCCAGAGGCATCACAAGCTTTATTAAGAGCCTGAGCCCCCAGCTACTGGGTCAGAACAATATTCCCGACTCCCCTGTGATGGAGAGTTCACAGAACTTCACACTCACTCACAACAAGACGAGAAACCCGGAGAGGGACGGAGGGCATGCAGATGCAAAAGCCTGCCCTGCAGAAAGCAGCAGGCTCCACAGATGATATTAACAGAAAACATTTCCCGGCATTGTGCATAGAGATGAAGATCGGGGGTGATATATGTTCCAAATTTGTTGTGTCATATTTCCTTTGTTACTTCACGTAGTTTTATTACTCTACCGTGTTGATCAGAAACCGATGTAACTTAAGACAAGCTCACACAAGTTTGAATGCTGCATTCGAAACAGAAAGACAATGCCGTCTTCCATACCCGTTGATGAAATGCGGAGTGGCAGGGGACTCTCGTCTGTTAAAGATTGGTTGAATGCACCCTGCGTCATCAGTCCGCCGCAGACGACAAAAAAGAGAGACGTGAGTTTCCGACACAATGCATTCACAAATGCATTCAGTTTCAGGAGCCCAGCTGACCTAACAAGTATCTTCAGACCAGAGCGTGGGAGGGACGATGTGGGGCAAGCACACATCAGTACGTGGAGACAAAGAAACGCTTTTCCCAGCTGATTTAAGCCCCATTAGATTTCTTCTCAGTCCTTCTGTTTTATTGTCATTATTTGCTTCATATATTAATCAATTTCCAATGGTTTTAATTGCTTGTCTCCTGATTTAGTTAGTGTGCTTCATATACAGTATGCTTAAAGGAGCGTTCCCTTGTGAAGAATAAAGCTTTTAAAGTGTTACCAACACTAATTATACTGCAAAATAAAGTTTCCAGGTCACTATGAGTTGGTCATATAAAAGAGGGATCTGTACAACTCTTTAAAGTAGCTTGGCTTTGGATTTTATCAATTTTGTTTCCATTTCAATGTCAGTTTGGAGTGTGGAAATCCTCATTCGAAAATACATATTTTGTCCATCTGAGTTTAGTGATCTTGGAGTAAATGGTGGTTGTATTCTGAGAAATCAGACAAAAACATGGATCCTCATTGGCTCAGTTGGCATGGACCGGTGACCCATGTGAAAACTTTTAGATGCACTTCACTGTGGCGAACAAAAATATTTACCTCCCAACCAACAAACTGATTCGATGATACACTTATTCACCACTATTGAAGATATATTCATCACTCAGATGTACTCTGTTGCAATTATAAACAGCATAGAGAAACTGATGTCTACTTGATGTGGTCCTGCCCACACACTCAAGGTCAAAACACAATTCTTGCATCCATATGAAAACATTTGCTTGAATCCTTTTAAGTGCATTCTCAGTTCATACTCTGGTGACTGAGTAAAAAACAACTTCAGCTTCTGCAGTTTGCTGCGTAGCAAGTCATATTACAAGTCCGGATATATCAAACAAAAAAGAAAAATGATTTTTTTTTTGTCCCTCCTGCTGGAAAGAATACGTTATGTATTACTTTACATATCCGACCAAAGGAACAAACCGATAACATAATTCCTGAACAAACAGACGATAGAGAGTCAGGCTGCAGAAGCTCATGTTGAGTGCAGCTTTGCTCGCCGGAATTTATTAACCATTACAAAAACATCTTTCCTGCTCTCAAATATTATCTTGCAGTGAAGAGCTGTACATGTGGAGAAAAAAACATACATTCACATTTAGCAGAACTGTCTTTTCAATTTCCTGTAGGCCTTACTGTCAAATGTAGAAACCAAAGTGCAATGCTGGCATGAATGTGCAAACCATCAGCAAAGGTATTGTTATTATATCTCCATAAGTATATAATTCTTTTACAAATGACCATTAGAAAAAAGTTTGTCTTTAAAAGATGAGAGGTTATACAAGTGTCCATACCACAAACCAATGCAAGGAGTCCCTTTACCCAGTGTTAGTAAAATGCAAATCAATATGAAAGTATTGATTTGTCATTCATTGATTCATCCTACATTAATTAGTATTATTTTCTCAGCAGTTCATGAGACTACTTCTGTGTGTCATAGGAATCCGTGATGTGGCCGTAACAAGTTAATTGTTACACAAAATAGCTTTCTTATAAAATGATGCACAAAGATTATTCAAAAGTGTAATAATTTCACTGTGTTTCGCTTAACCTGTTGTCCACTGATGCTTTCAAATTGTAGGTCTTAGGTCTTTTTTTTTAGGTTCATATGGTGTATTTTCCATTAATAGGAAAATGGTCACTTGATTTCTATAGAATGGGGGAAAAAAGAAAAAAAAAAGTACCTGGAATGGTCCTGATTCTGTTACACGAGTAGGCACCTGCTCGCTTTTTTTTTTTTTTTTTAAATCCTAACTTTAAAATTTAATAATACACACTAAATCCTCTTTGTACTGCTGGGGCATCAATGTGTGATTGAAAAAACAAAAATACTACCTCAGGGTCCAGAACCATCATCACAGCATCATATTTCAAATGGGATGTTATTCTGAAAATAATCCTGAAAATATGAAATCATTTTAATCTGGGACTCTGACATCGAGAAAGAAGTTTCACTTGCTATTTTAGTAGCTTCATCAGTTAATGCTTGACTCTATGACAGCATGACCAAGATGAGAGACTCACATGCAGAGATCAGACAACTCAGCTCTTTAAATTCAAATATTTTTTCTGAATTAGGGGTCATATGCAGGAACCATGATCCTCAAGAGTAAATGCTGGAATGCCAGAGACGTACTCAGTTGCCACCAATTCGCCAGCCTAGCCAAGGAAGCAGCTCCTGGATAAGTGGCAAATATTCATGTATGTATATGGCAAAATCCAGTTTACCTGATTCAATTACTTTGAGATGCTGTCTTGCTGAGGCTGCACATGAGTATGAATCATTTGGGATATTTGACACAGACATCTGACCTTTTCTCATTGTACGGGAAATGCACTGCTTTCCTTCCCCAGTCCACCCGGTGAGCAAGTTGTGACACGCGTTGGTGACAACATTTAGGCAACAGAACATTGCAGGGAAAAATAAGATTAAATCACTTAAATCACCATAACTTGCCACCAAATCTCCTCTTCCTCACAACTCAGGCAAAGCTCCCTTTTCTCCACCTCTTGCCAGCCGAGCACAATTTGGCTGATTTGTTGAAAATCTAATCACTTCTTTGGAGTGACTGTGTTTCTATTCATCTCCTGTCAAACGTCAGGTGTGTGCACTGAATGGTGACATGGTAACCATACTGGGAGAATGACAAGTTAACTACAGGTGCTCACTGGCCTACAAATTCTGATTTTAAGCCCACCTCATATTTTCCCAGAGCATATTATCGATCCCAAACCACTGCTGCTCAACCTCCCGTACCTATTGTGTTTCGTTGTTAGCGTCCGTCAGCGCATTTAGAGCTGGTGTTTCATGGAAGCCTCTCACACTACAACTCACCAGCAGCACACCATAAGTGATATTTAAAGGAAGTTGGAGGAGAAAGGTGCAGATTGCACTGCATTATACTCCAGCAGCCAGTTTATACCAAAGTCTGAGACTTTGATTCCTTTCGCCCTGATATGCATTCATTCCATCCCGTCCAGTTATAGGAGTGCTGGTTCAACTTCATTTTGCAGTACGTATAACAGTTTTCTCATTGGCAATACCCTGCTACCACTGAGGAGAACTTGACCGGTAGTTTTTGCTGAGTTCTGCCCCTCTCCAGATGTTTGCAGACCTATTCCCCCTCGACATGAAAAACTGCCCCCAGTGTGCTACAAATGGAGCTCATTGACCTGTGGTGCAATTCTGAGCTGAGAGGCAAGTTCAGAGAGGCAAATGGAAAAGGAGACACGCTTGAAGTATTTCTGACAGAATCACCCACTCCCCCCTCCGCCCGCCCTGAGTTCTTCCCCTTCGCTTTCCAGGATGTTCAGAAAGACTCAGCTGTATGAGAAGAAGTGCTCCCAGGTGTCTGGCAGCAAACGTGAGGCAAGCAAAGCCAAGCGTGGCTGTGAATGATTCATAATGAATGATACAACGAGGATAAATGCATTTATTGGTTGAAAACATGAAAGAGGCGGCCTTCAGCAACCCTCTAATATTTGAAGTTTAGTCCTGTGAATAACACACATTGAAACGTAGAAACAATGCTGGCATCTTGAATTTAGTTCTCTTCACCACTGGCCTGAGATACTTGTTGTTTTTTTTTTTTTTTTCATTCTTAGGATTGTCAGGGCCTCGAGAATGAGCTGTGAATTCAGCCAGTTGATGTTGTATCGTCTGTTTTACCTTCACCGATACCACTTTTTAAAAGGACAAGTACAAATACAAGTGCTAACCTTTAGCTACTTGCTGATCCCGAGTACCTATTAAATGCTATTAAGCCTAATTGATGCTCCATCGTGCAAACATTTTACGTTGCCACGAACTACCTCTGCACAGGCTCAAAGTTGAAATTACAAGCATCTTCAATAGCCTTGAAGGCTCCAGTGTTCTACTGCAAAGCACCTATGCATTGCCCTACACACACACACAAACACACACACACACACACACACACACACACACACACACACACACACACACTCCAGGTAACTCCCATTGAATATCATAAGCGTCAGTGTCATCATTGGTCATGTGTAGCATAGCTGGTGTGTGAGTTCTGAAACTCTGTAGCACGCCTCTCTTTTATGCACATGCAAAGCAGTTAAACTAATACCAGGCTAGCTTTGTTGGGGAATGGGTTGCTGGTGTTGCACGGAGTAGCTTTCGTCTTCCCTTGATTTTTTGGCAGCACACAATTTACAGTCTGTCTCACTTTTGCACCAGTGGACCTTACCTATTGTTCTCACAATGCAAATGTCTGAAGGATCTCCTGCTTCAGGTTCGTGATGACAGCAGGCAACCAGGAAGCTAAATCGTCATCCTAAACAAGTGAAATCCTTTGATGTGTAGCAACTGCATTGAGCTAACTCAACAAAATCAACACTGATCTTGGTTATTTCGCCTCACAGTAATTCAAGTCCAACACTATAAAAGTTATAAAACTGTCTTTAATGAATTTACAAACAATGGCAGCAAATTTACTTTTTTATTAAATACCATATCCTGGCGTAACCTTACCTTGTACATGCAGCATCTAATCGTGCATAACTGCATTATGTAGTATAAACGGTGTTGTTGGTAGGTGGTTTCGATTACAGCAACAATGAAGGAGGTCAAAACATGAGTGGCAACAGCAACATGAATTAATGAAACCAAACCTGTTCAGTGTAAAAATAAATGATGCAAACAAGAAAGCAGCGTAATTCATTTTTTCTGAAACAAAATTCTGAATAAATCACACAAAGCGTGACAGCACATTAACCACACCTGATAGGAGTCATATATTTATTGTTCAAAACAAACCTGAAGAAAGCGATAAGAAAACAGCAAGATATTCAAGGATGTGTTAAGATAAACAACTTAACATGTTTTCATATTCCTCTCTATTTCAGACATGACAAAAGCCATTACCTGAAACAGCAACTTCACATTCAGAACCATATTTACATGGTGCTTTATTGCAGCACAGAGATAGTTTTTGTTATTTTCTTTACTTATATCCACATCAGCTCTAAATCTCATTTCTTAAAAGGAACCCCTTGGCAAAGAAATGATTTGGTTTTGTTTTGTTTTATTTCTTCAAGCCTGTGCAAGCTATGAAATTTCACACTCCTTACATTTACTTTTTTTGTGTGTATACATAGACAACCCGACTAATTATAGCAGACCAATGAACAGACACACGGACAAACTTCCTACAGGCAGAACATTATTGCGGTATGCCGCAGTGCACTCAAACACAGCCTTGAAATCAGTACGTTATGCTCACTCTGAAACAAAATGCAACAGTGCACGTGGCACTTCAATTTTAAAAATGTTGCTTTAAGAGCGTGAAGTTAGAACGACTGTCCTTGATTGTTGTTGTTTTTTTATTTTTATTTTTTTCCAATATGCTTGAGATTCCAGTACACTTTTTTCCTTTCAAACAGCTCTTTCAATGTTACTGGAAGTACAACATTTCTTGCAGAAATTAATTTGATACCACTTGAACATATCTGGATAACAAATAGTCCTTCACCAGTTAATAAAAGAAAGGAAAAAAAACCCCACAATGTGAGAAGCGAAGATTGAAATCTCTCATTTAATTGAATTGAAGGAAACGAATTAAGGTTTACGCCCCAGATTCCTGCTTGATTGTGGAAGTGAAAGCAATTATATGTGGGGGCAGTCCAATCCATTTTTTTTCTTATAAAAAAAGTGACAAATTAGGGGTAACAAGATGTTTTCCAATATCTAGAAGAATTCATTCAGGGTTGGTTTCACTCAGTGGCCTTAGCTTTAGCACAATAAAGAAACAATATTTCCTTCAAACAATAAAAAAAGGAGGCACCCAACTGAATCAAGTCAACATTCTTGGTCATCATGCATGATTATAATATCCTCCTGAAATAGATTCAGCTATTATCCTTGGAGGTGTAATTTCATCAAAAAGCACCTACTGCATGACTACCAACCCTAAAGCCAGAATCCAATTAATTGGATTTCACCCTCGTCTGAAATTAACTGAGGGTCAAAAGCAAAACCTGATCACTCGAAGCCTCCTCTCTCAGTATCAGTGTAATTAGTGCTGCGGCTCTCAGTGTTTTCATTTAGACTCTATTTAAAGAGAAATAATGAAAAAATGGTCCCAAAATATCCATCTTCTCTTCCTGTTTCCCTGTTTGTGAATCTGAAAGTGGCCCCGGTCACACTGAAGTGCTTAACCAAAAATCATTTTCTGTACAAAGAATTCTTTCACATTTTTTCATTTTCATAGTTTAATTTGGTTTAATCTTCAGCTTTTGATGATATAAAATAAGTTGGTAGCGTTGCTCTTTCACATTCTTCATATCGCACAGATGCACCATTTTGAATGAGTTTATCAGTTTTTTACCAGTATTTTACCAGTTCAATACTCTTTCCCTGGGCTTTCAATATAGAAAGTAGGTGAATCTCATATGTTCGTGTGGAAAAGAAAAAACTGACCTGAATCTTTAGTGTGTCCCTCGGTAACGAGATGAAAGCAGCTCACTGTGTACGTCACACACACGACCGCACCCCAACAATCACTGTTCGCTCCATGTGTGCAGCAGATGCTCAACAACAACAAATTCTAAACTGAAACATTCCCACTAAAACTGCAAGAGTCTCGTCCCAGATTTATGGTGAATAAAAGGGTGAGATTCTCCTTTCGTGTCAGCACTGGCCTACAATTCATTTTTAACTTTCACTCTCGAGTAGAACCTGACTGATTTCTGAGGGATTTAAGATTAGGTAACCATCATACAATATATATGCTTGATCCAGAATGTGCCAACATAAAGGAGAGGAACAAAGCAGAATGACAAATCATCATGAATTTCTTCATGAAAATACAAATGATTGCAAAAGACATATAAAAATCTAGCAAAGTGCCTAAACAAGAGGAACTGAACTTGAGATATTGAATGAGAAGACAGTGGCGAGGGAGAAAGTGGTGAAGGATGCACTGGTGACCTGGGGGGGGGGGGGGGGGGGGGCGGTACGGCACGGTGCTAACACGGCACACAGAGCCCACATGTACGGTCACGCCACCCCCCCCAACCCCCCACCCCCCACCCCCACCCCCGTACGCTGCACCCTAGGCGGCCGTCTAGTTCGCCTATGCCTAGAGCCGGCCCTGGATGCAGTTGTTAAGCCGTGCCAGTTCCACCCAGAGTCTGACCGAGAAGTAGAGGCTCCTAACAAAGTTCCGACTCTACGGCTGCAGCAGGACCTTTCGGAATGGTCAGTCAACAATATTGTGTGGTCGTGAAGTCAGATGACACAACAAGAAAGTCGATCATCGACCTCCGACCTAGGGTGTCCTGGTGAAAAAGTGCACTTATGGACACTCCTAACAAACTGTGGGTCGCACAGAAGTTCAATAACAGAACCCAAGTCTGGTTCAGATCAGGGAGGCTGTGCAGCCCAATCACCCCCCTCCAGGTCTCACTGTCGCTGCCCACATGACCTTTGAAGTCCTCCAGTAGAACAGTGGAGTCTCCAGTCGGAGCACCGTCCAGAACCCCTCCCAGGGTTCTGGGCCGGCCCGGGCCGGGTACTCTGCACTGCTGTTTGGCCTATAAGCCGAGACAACAGTGAGGCACCTATCCTCGACCTGAAGGCACAGGGACACAAAACTCTCATTCACTGGTGTGAACTCCAACACAAAAACCCATGCGAGTCTTCCACCTCTCACCATGGGCAATGCCAGAAAAGTGGAGAGTTCAATCCTTGTTGAGAGGTTGGACTCCAAAGCTCACGCTATGTGTGGAGGTGAGCCCGACCATATTTAACTGATACCTCTCAACCTTCTTCACAAGCTCAGGTGCCTTCCCCGAGGTGACATTCCATGTCCCTAGAGCTCTTCTCTGTGTCTGGGGATTGGGTTGCCAGGCACCCTGCCATTGGTTGCCACCAAATTCACATTGCATCGGGCCCCCACGGTTCCCTCGGTGGGTGGTGAGCACACCGGAGGTCAGGCCCACATGGCCCCTTCAGGTTGAACTCGGCCGAGCCCCGTGGGCCACCAGGAGCTCTCATACGTGTCCCAACCCCAGGCCTGACTCCAGAGTGTGGCCCCAGCTGTGCCATACTAGGTGACATAACGACCTTTGTTTTTCTCTTTCTCATAGGGGTTTTTGAACTGTTCTCAGTCTGGCCCATCATCCAGGACCTGTTTGGCATGGGAGACCCTACTAGGGGCATAAAGCCCCTGACAACATAGTTCCTGGGATCATGCGGGTGCTCTAATTCCCCCACCACATTAAAATGGCAGTTCTGGGGGGAGAACCAATCATTCCACTTGTTTTGTGGATTTGGAGAAGGCGTTCAACCGCCTCCCTTGTTGTATCTTGTGGGGGGTACTTTTGGAGTATGGAGTCTGGGGCCCCTTGTTAAAGCTAGGGTTGGCGATCTTGGAAAACTAGCATGTAGCACGAATGTAGCATCTCCCAAGGCTCCGCCCAGCTCCCACCCCATTGGAGGAGCTCCGTTGGGAGCGGAGACGCAGAGACGTTCCGCGCGCGCGGTGCGCGCAGCACTTCCGCGTCCAGTGCGTTCCTGGCGTAACCTGTCCTCAGCGCTTCGTTTCTTCGTTTTTCTTTATTTGAACTATGCCAAGTATGGCGCACTCACCGGTAAGTAAAGCCCCAAACATTCTTCTCCGCCATTCTGCAACGACGCTCCGTCCTTCTACGCGCGCACTGAATCAGGGTCAGTGCACGCCATTGACATGTACGCGCAGGGGGCAGGTTGAACGGCGAAGGGATTTGATTGGTTTAAAAAAAGGTGTCCCGTCAAGACGATTGGTTGCTGTTTTTCCCGTTTTACTCCTGCTGTAGATAGCGGATATTTTCCAAACTACTTTAAGAACACGCTATGACTTGTTTCCCATCGGGTCATAAAGATCATTTTAACCAGTATTTAAAAAAATGTATCTCATTCAAATCGCCAACCCTAGCTTTAAGGGGCTCCGTATAACCGAAGCAGGAGCCTGGTCCGTATTGTCTTCAGCAAGTCCGACCTGTTCCCAGTGCATGTTGGACTCTGACAGGGTTGCCCTTTTTCACCGGTTCTGTTTATCATTTTCATGGACAGAATTTCTAGGCGCAGCCAGGGGCTGGAGGGGGTCAGGTTTGGTAGCAACAGGATTTAATCTCTGCTTTTTGCAGATGATGTTGTCCTATTGGCTTCATCGAACTCAGACCTGCAGCATGCACTGGTGCGGTTTGCAGCACTGGTGTGGTCTGCCCTCTCCAGGTCGGTGGAGAGATCGAGAGGAGCCAGCTGAGATGGCTTGGGCATCTGTTTTGGATGCCTCCTTCACACCTCCCTGGAGAGGTGTTCCAGGAATGTCCCACCGGGAGGAAGGCCCGCGGAAGACCCAGGACACACTGTAGAGACTATGTCTCATGGCTGGCATCGGAATGCCTTGGGATCCTCCCAGAAGAGCTGGAGGAAGTGTCTGGGGACAGGGAAGTCTGGGCATCCCTACTTAGACTGCTGCCCCCATGACCCAGTCCCGGATAAGTGGAAGAAAATGGATGGATGGATGGATGGACATACAAAAGTTTGAATTGTTCATGCCGGGTTCATCTCAATGTACACACTAGTGAGCACTTGGAAAAAAGAAAACTGTACTAAAAAAAGAAAAGGGGGAAAAAACCCATCATTATTCTATTTGTAGAGGAGGCGGGATCCTGAGGGAGTTCAGTTTCCTGATGGCTGGAGGGAAGGAGCTGTTTTTGAGTTTGGCAGATCTTGCATGAATACTTTGTAGCGATGCTCCACATGGTAAAAGCCTAAAGAGGTGGGGAGAGAAGTGATATGGTCAGTCATTATTTTCAAGACCTTTCTAAAACATAGGTCTATGTCAGGCAATATTTGGATGGACACATTTTGAATTCTTGCAGTATAAAAATACTTTAATGGTCTTCAGGGTAAGCGGCTTTCTGGTTACCAAAACTAACAGTCTTGTATAAAACAGATAATCCACTTGGAGTAATTCAATAATGAGTGTCTACATAGATAGAAACTCACTTTAGCTATTCACTAACTCAGCCCAAGATTGAGTTAGCTCAATATTAATTAACTGATTTGATCTGATTTGCAGTTCTACTCAATACCAAACTCAAGCTAATATAAATAATTATTTGCAGTTACGTTTGACCTAAACAAACCCGAGCTAGACATTTGGAGAAAGTTAGAAACAATTCCTCTCAATGTATTCACACCCTGACACATTAAACAGATTGAAAGTTGTACTGCAGAAAGACTACCAGCCATTACTGTCTACATTGAATTTACTCATATTTGCCACCAACATTAGCATCACATTTTCTACAAGAGAAATAATTCAGATAATCCCCCTATGAGGTTAGTCTGGATGAACAGGGTGCAAAAAATTTTGGATTTATGGTTTGTCAAAATGACAGTTTTTAGTGTGTTTCAATTTTTATATAAGCAACAGTTCGTAAAAGACAAACTTAGCTTAAAACAACTGTTACAGCTGCTGAATATGCATATTACATACAGGCATTTCATGGCATCTCATGTGGTATGGTTCATCCAACTTCTGACATTAATAGTGTTCTTCAAAAGAGAAATGTACAGAGGATAGGGAGTTACAGGTGAATCTCAGGTGGCCTGAAGTGGATGTTAAATATCTCTGAAAGTCCAGTAGACACTGAATTTCCTCAGGAAGCTGAAACAGTATTGCCTTTCTAATGTCCTGCCAATTCATTTTGTGTGGTTGTCCATCTATGCTGTGGAAAGCAGGAAGGACCTGCAGCTGGTGGTAAGGGTGGCAGAGCATATCACAAACAAACTACAAATGAAGGCCAGCTGTAATATAAAAGACTGCCAACTACATCCAGGTCTATTTTGCTACTGATTCTTAAGTGAAACTGATTTTTTTGTTTTTACTCTGCTGCACTGCACGATAAGTGACTTTTATATGTTTCACAACTCACTGTTCAATATGCATTCCTGAACTCTCCAGGATTTTACCGAACACAGTGATACAATATTACCATACTACACCCACACGTAATAACACGACTCAATATTACTCAGCCAGAGGTGGAGGAGTTTGTTATGAGAAGCTGCAACAACAAAAAGATGTAGCAACCTTTATCAACTCTTGCAGAGTAAATCATACACAGGGGAAAAAAAACCCACTATGATATCTGTTGAACTGATTATAATTTCAGAGTTCTTAAGAGAGTGGATCTTATCTCTTTTAAGTCAAAGAAATGTTAATAGCCTCTGATGTGGTTAGGATTCCTCCCTTTTTTCTCTTGGTGCACCCTTGATGCCCATTACAGCAAATTATCCAACTAGAGTCCTCTCAACCATGAGGGCATTCTGAGAGGATTCTCCATCGCTGTTACTTTTCCACTGTGAGTTTGTTTACCTCTTCCTTAATATGTATTTTCTCCAAGTGCAACATATTTTTAGCCTCTGTTGCAGCTTGAAACATGAAAACACACATTCTCGAGGAAAACGTGCATGAGATACCCTGACGAATTGTGATATTATGCTTGCAACACTTAAATAGAAACTCCTCCACCTGGTGTATCCATGATGCTCCCGATCAGTGAGATTTATAATTTTTTATCAACATTGAGCCAATAGAGATGGTTTCTAATTCTGAAAGTTGCAAAGGTAGACTTTTCTTTCTTCTGCCACTCTCTGGTAGATGTTCATTAAATAAAATACCAGGAGAAAAGATTCAATACTGCTCAAACAATAATAGTGTCACTTTCAGAAAAGGCACTGCTATTTTGGCTTTAATTTACCTGAGAAAGGTAATTACTGCTATTGGGTAAAAGAGTGGAATTGCTTGTTATGCAAATACAAAGAAAGTATTCACTGGAAAAACAATTGGAACCGTCAAATAGGAAATTCACTGTGAGCATATGATATTTAAAATACACACCATTACTATCTAACATCTGAGCTAGTGGCAATGTGTGTGTCACTCTACTGACTGGTTGACTCATGTCAAGTTGAAGTTGCATCCATTATCATTTTGAAAATGCTCCAAATACTTGTTGGTGTCGATGCAAACTGTCATTTGTTCTGGAGACGTCTCAAAGCAAATTAAATTTGGTTCACTGGACTTTGCTGGAAGATGTTTTGCCCCTTGTCCCTTATTCAGACACCCTGACACTGGGGAAGAAAAAGTGTATGTGGAAGTATTAATGCAAGAGTTCACTAAGTTGAAATGCAAAAAAATAAAAACAATTGAGGTTTAAGAAGTTTACAGAGAGAAGGTACTTAAATTTATTAGTACTTAATCTGTGATATGATCAAATCAACATTCCCACGAGTTTATAGCTGGTTGTGTCCCACCTGTCAAGCCTCCCTCATAAACTGTTTCTCATTTGTTTGTAGCTTTATCAGCGGCCAGGCATCCATCACTGTGGTGTCACGCAGCTTCGCTGTTCACACACTTAAACTGAGCCGTGCCAGTAGGTCTGAAGGTTGAACGCTTTGTGCAGTGGCTGGGTTTACAGTGGCTCGTCATGTTCTGCCCGCTGTGAAATGCTTGTTCGTTGCTGGAGTGGAAAAATGAATAAACAGTACAGGTTTCCGATTTTTAACAAAATCACTCCTCATCCACAGGAATCAATTAAATATATTGTTCTTGTAAATCAGCTAAACTGTTTTATTGTCCTCTAAATCCATGTGAAACATCTGCATTTAGCTTAAAAGAATACAAGCGTCTCTCACTGTTAATTACTGATATCTTGTTTGCTGATGTTTACCAGCACACAAAAATATCAACAAATACACAACTTTAAAAACTTGGCTGCTGTTTTTTTTTTTTTTTTCATCCTGTACGCCTACTCAAGGCTGCATAAATAGAACAATCATGTTTTTTTTTTTTAATATTTGTTTTCCTTTTAAATCAATATCATTCATCATGAATTTAAGTAGAAAGTTTAGCAGTTTTTAAAAAAAAAAATCATTTTCTTGCTTAAAATTGAACCTTTATGCTATATTTGGATGTTGGCTCTGTGAGCTAATTGTCATTCTGGCCGTCGGGTCTCTCCCTGACGACCACTGCTCCAAACAACTGAACCATGAATGAGATCTGATGGACAGATGGACGACCACCGTGAGGGCATCGACTGTGTCCACTTTGATTCGGAAGGGGGCAGGTGTGAAGGTGTGCCAGTCACATTTTCTTTAAAGATTCTCTCAAATTCCTGCAGTTCCATTGAGAATACCCTTGCACTGGTTTTGTTTTGCAAAGTAATATAAGCTTGAGGGCAAGTCAGTAACTTGTGCTTCCATAAAAACATATCTCACCAATTATCCATCCACTGCTCTTGTTTTTTTCTGCCTGTGCATCAGCAGCAGCTGTGGCCGCAGGCATTAGACTCTCAGGTTTGTGGTTCTGGGCCGCTCTTGAGGACGTAGCGTCTCAGGAACTCTGTTCATAGGTGATTGGTCAAATGTCAGGGTCACTGTACAATCAACAAACATGTCTGCAGCAGGAATGCTTGTAGAAAGTATTACAACATAGAGAGGGAGGAAAGAGAGAAGAGAAGCCAGATGAGGCTCCTATGAAATCAGTGAACATTAATGTGATGAAGATAATATCATAAAAAAGGTCAAGGAGCAACAAACAGAAAAAAAACACTAATAAAACCAATCACTCAAACCACATACCAGCTCAGAATCAGTGGGATTATTTGGACAGGAGATAGTTAAATAATTCACCCTTAAAAAGGGCCAAAGAGGAAAAACTTTTTTTTTAAATAATTTGAAAATAGCGTCAATTTTGTTTCGATTTTTTAAGTTTTAATTTTATGCAGGCGTTGAAAGTAAAATATCTCATAAAAACATTATGAATCAATGAATAAAATGCAAATATCACTTGTTTACTGTATAGCGTATACATTTCTGACCCATGAGCCACATACTGTATTTTTAGATGAAAAAAAAAAAAATCTTTAGTGCATTTTTAAATGTACTCTTTAAAATAAAAAGCCACAGAACACATCAGAGTGAGAAATAAACTGTTGCCAGTGACAGTGAGTGTGTCTTCACTAAGGCATTAAACTCTGGAGACAGTATGTATCATGGCAGCACGCTCTGTCAGTTCTCCTCCTTGTTCACAAGCCTGCCCTGGGATTAACACCATCCTAAGTCCATCCTTAATGAGAGTTGTAATCATCCTATGCACTGGACCGGGCAATCCTTCTAACGAAGACGACTGGATGATGAAGAAGCGAAACACACTTCTCCTCTTCTCCTCAGGGGTTTTGTGTTGCTGTCTGAATCACGGGAGTCTTCAGAATGTCCCATGCTTGTCACTCCGAGGCTTTGAACTTAATCTAATGTTGGGTTTTCTGGCAGAGTTTTCTCACACCAATCATTGTACTGACCTTAAAGTTTCAATTTAAAGATTAACATAGTATTGTTTTACCAGTCCGGGACACTCCAGATGACATTGGGCTGCATGTTTCCCCTCAACTACAATGTGTTTCACACACTTTTTAAAATTTATTTTTGCTGATTTGGAGTGGTTGAGCAGTCTACTGACATGTCTTTATTGTTTCCTGGTTAGTTTTCTCCATAAAAGAGAAACAATCGAGGAACAGAAGTGATAGAAGACAAAACCCAAAGTATCCCAAACCAAAGGTTGTTTTTTTTTTTTTGAGGAAAACATCCAAATTGAAAGACTTTCAAAGTTAAAAAGAAGTTTGATTACTTTTTTTTTTTTTAATATGTTGTGAAAACTTTCCAACAAAAGCAGATCATATATTCACATCTCGTTTTTGGAAAGCGTGCAACAAAAATTAACCTTTCATTACCTTGCTTATTTAGGAAAGGGTTATTAAACAGGTGTGATAGAAAGATGTCACCTTGAGCTACGAGGAAAATGTGACAGATTTCCCACAGAAGTACAGCGCTGGTGGAAATGAGCTTGCTCATTCTGCTTGTTTTAAAAAAAAGGGTCACCTCACAGGTCCCTCATGAAGTTTGACTATAAACAAAGAAAGTGTTGACAAGAAGTGTTGCTTAAATGAATTGCATGTTGCCCTGAGGTGTACCGAACCTGCTGAATGTGTTTCCATTCTTTCTCTTAATGAGTGTGAACATCATGACAGCTTGTCAGTGAAATGATACCGGCTCTAATTTTTTTTTGCATTTAATTGCCTCAGGACTTGGAGGAGCGGACCGCTTCCTTGACTACACGTTTTGCTCAACACACCTCGCTCTATGTCCTGTTAATGATAGGGAGAACGTGTCAAGCAGATTCTGACGTGAAAGAGAAAAAGAAACATCTTGATTTTGTCTTTTTTTTCCACAGTACTCTCACTTTTTCTCATTTTTCCAAAGGGTTTTCTTGGTTTTTTTTTTACTTTCAGTTTTCTGTGGAACAAGGTCGAGCAGAACTGAATTGCGCAATTATCATTACCCTCTGTGGGTGAAACAACAGCTTTCATGTGTGTTTCCATTGTGCGATTTCTGCAGACCCACCATGGAACTGATTGCACCACAGGCCCGCCTCACGCTGCGTTATTCTCTAATCTGCTCCAACCTGAAATAGAAAAACACATGGGTGGAAACGATGGTCGTCACGTGGACCCGGAAAGGACGACTGGAAGTGATGTTTGTTTTTACTTTTCTTTTTTCCCCTCTCTCTCTCTCTCTCTCTCTCTCTCTCTCTCCTTTTCGCTGTCAGAAAAACAAACAGGTGGCCTTGGCCGTCTCATTGTAAAGCTTCCTTTAATCGGAATGAAAATGCTCCCCTTAGAATTGGACTAGATTAAGGCATGGCTATAAATGCCAGCACCGTTTTTCTTTTCTCTCTTTTATGACAACGCAATCCCTTTTTTTTTTTTTTTTTCTTTGTTACACAAGCTGCAGGTTGGTTCTCCCGCTTGGTTCCCTTAAATTTTCTCAGTCCATCTCAGCTTCTTGTTTAATTAGCTGGAAAAATCGGCGTGAGACGTGGAGCTCATGAAATACAGCTCTGCTACATCTGTGCACCGTGGTTTCTTTGAATGATTTTCTTTGGTACAGATATCCAAAAGCTTCAATTTGTTTAAGAAAAAGTGCATTGCAGAAGCATATCACACACTGCAGTCAGTTCACTCCCACTGTGTGTCCCTCTTTGTTTCGTCTGTCCTCAGAAATGAAAGGTGTATGGGAGTTTTGATATGCGCAACAGAATCAAATACTGCTGCTAGATGTTAAATTGAACTTGCATGGTTTGAACTCCCCTGATGTGACTTTTTTTTAATTTATTTATTTTAAACAGAAACCTGTTGTTTAAATTTGAAAAAAAAAAAAAATCACCTTCAAGCTTTGCAGTGTTTTATGAATCGTCAATGGGCAACAAGAGAACTTAAAAGTATGCACTCTCACTTGTGTGACATTATATTTAATGTATTTTATTATGAATTTAACTAAACCTAGTTAAGACGACTGGTTATGACTGGTTATGGTAAGTGTCCTGTTGTTGTTGTTGGGATTTGGTCTGAGGGTGAGAAAAGTGCGGGATAAATATTGGGCAAATGGTGACTGTTTTGTACGCTACAAGCCGAGAGAGACAAACTCAGGCAATGTTAATTTAAAAAATGCTTTACATCTTTTCCTGACTTGAGACTATTCTGAAATTGCAGCATTGTACATTTTTTTTGTACTTGTTTAATGCTAGGTTCAATAGCCATGGGTTGGAGGGATACATTTTTTTTCCCCAACCCTCAACAGTGGAAAGGACAGTCTCACTTTCTCAAAACCAATATATTTCAAATCACTTTGTCAAACTCACTACTACTGCCACAGTAGAGCACATTTTTTTTTTGTGTTGACAGAAGAAGGCAGCTCTTTCTTACCCAAGCAGCTATAAATGTTACTGCAGTAACTATTCATCGTTGAAATCTAGATTTGTGTCTCACCTGTAAATCTGAAACCAGTAGTACATCACCCAGTCTTGACATTTTCACCGCATGTTTAATATACGCAGGTAACCCATTTTCTAACAGAAAAAGCCTGAACCATCAGGGAATGGACTCCACTCCAATACAGAGTGCACAGTGGTATTGAGCACCTATATATTAGTTCAGATCTTTACACTTGTCAATTTTCACAGCTTGTGTTGTGCAGTTGTTGCTTATTATACCCAGCCGACTAAGAGGTGTGGTCATAATGGGATGAGTGATCATTGTAGACTTTATCACTGTTACAGTCAGTATGGACAGAAAGCCAATGAACTCAGTGTATCTTTTCGCCCTTTCAAAGCTTTGAATGTGGCGTTAAGTTCTACCTTCATATGTCTTGATCCCCAGTCTAATGGGATTTTCTCCACTCCTGTTCTACAATAGTCTGTTGAGTATTCTACTTCAGCTGAGAGGATAGTTGCTTTATCTAAATTAATTACAGTTGTCAGCAGCCGGGGTTACAGTACAAAGTAAATAATGTATCTGGTCAAGGGGAAGCAACAAATTTCTGTTTGCGCGCACCAGGCGGCTTCCTGCCGTTATCTGGCTGAGTGGCTCCCAAAATGTAATAAGTGTACGAGGAGTTGGGGTTGCTATCTGCCTCTCCGCTTTGTGCCGGGTTGTCGGGCTTTTTCTCCATTGTGAAGCTTTCTTCTGGCAGCTCAGCTCACTGGACCTTGACAGCATTTCATTAGACAGGAGGTCCTCAGGGTTCTCAAGGAGAAGAAGCCTTTCTTCTTCTGTATTCACCGCTGCTGCTGCTGCTGCTGGCGCTCTGATACGGCCCGCAAAGACATCTGCTAAAATATCTGCTAATGAGATAAGATGATAATAATAACACTGCTGCCCTCCCCTCCCCCCCTCGCTCTCTCTCTGCATGTGGACCTCATGCTACTTACTCAGCAACTGATCAAGATCTTAGGGGCTGTTTTTAGATTTTATTGAAATTTCCGAAGCCAGTGCAGCATCTTTTCACCTCTGTTTGTGTGAGACAGGTCAGCAGAGCAGACGAAAAGTTTGTTTTATGGTTTGCCTGTTTTGGTTCCAACAGAGCTGCGCAGCTTCATCTATGAGGCATATGATATGATTATATGAGGAGACTTTTAACTCATCTGATAAACAGTAGCAGCATATTTTTTAGCCCGTCTACAATTTATTATGACATTTGACAAACTCTCCACTTTCCATACCTGCTTTACCCGACTTATGGCTGAAGGAGATCACCAGACATCTCTTAAAGTGAAAAGCCCTAATTTGCCGCAATCTTGGGATTGTGTTTGAAAGAGAAGGCTGTAAGGTATAAATTTTAATCATGATCGTCTCACTGGGAGATGATGTAATCTTTTTCCCATGAATCCATGAGCTTGTTTACCACTTTGTCCAGATTAAAGTCCACTTTAGGCCTCCAGGGGTCCGTTTCACACAGCAGGTTCAACAGAGTCTCACCCTGAACTGTGAGTAAATCTACTCTGAGACACAAATCTCTGAGTTTTCAGTTTCAGAAATGCTGATTTGAATTAATCAAATCAACTATGAAAAGTTTCATCCAGAGTTAAGCGCATGCGCCACAACTTTAACAAGACAGCAAAAATGGAGCATTGTTTCGACGAGTCACCGGGGAAATGGAATGAAGGGTTTTCAATGTAGTGCGCTCATACGGTTCATTTGAATATGTTTTTGGAAAGGAGTGTAACACGCTGCAGCTGCAAAAAAAAGAGGGAGAACATTGCTACTTGGGTCAGTGCATCAGTTTAAATGTAGTCCTTTGCAATCGCAACAATTTTGTGGGGGAAACTGTTTGAATTGTAGAATATAGATGTATTTAATTTAGGTGCAATCGGACTGGGAGAGGCACACTTGACAGCAGCTTAAAATGAATTATAAAAACATTTTTTAAATAGGTGAAACCTCAGAATAATCTCATGGATGACCATGAAGATATTCAACATGTTTTACTCTGTAAAGTAATAAGTGTCTGATGGTGAATCATGCTGCTTTCACACATAAATGTGTTCTCAAACACTGTGTGATGCAGTGCAATATACTGTAAATCTGTTATTTACAAAAAAGGACGGATCAGGCTTTATGTAGATGATGGTTTATGACGTGAAACTGTACTGCTGAAAAATATAATTTTCTGGAAATGTCTGATAACCATCTCTGGACCAATATTCGCTGCACCCTTATCCACAGATCGTGAATCGTGAAAAAAAGTTTCCACCGACTAACTACTAATGGACTTCTAACACAGCAAGACTGACTGACAATAAGCATGTTTTTCTGACTGAACAAACTGTATTGCCCTTAGGAAACCTGTGCCTGCACTGAGAGAACATGCAAAAACCACACAGGAAGGCCCATAATCCCAAAGTCAATTGGATATATTCTATATTTGTGCTGACTGCACCATCATGTGTCAATGCAAGCATCATTTATGGGAGTGACTGTTGATGTTTTTGGATTAAATTCCTAATCTTAGTGTTCAGGCTTTACAATGCCAAAGACTCTTCAATGAACTGAAAATCATGCAAAAGTGACAAGTGGTACAAATGATATCAGAAGAGATGCATGAGGACACATTGTAAATGCGGTGCCAAAAGCTTATCCAAAGCTTATTCAAAATGCACATGAAAATATCACCGCGTCACTTTGTGATTTTTTTTTTTTTTTTTTTTTTTTGCCGCGTCTCTCTTTGTCGTGCTGATTTTGTGGCACACGGTTAACTCACTGCATTAGCCATCGAGCACAGCCGAAGGGACAAAAGACATTGTCTCATTGCCATCGCTCTGAGCAATCACAGCATCTCCCCGCTGCGATAACTGACTCATTTTGTCAGATGATGTTTGAGATTTAGCCTGTGAAATGGACTTAGGGTCTACAAACCAGAGTACATCAAAAAAAAAAAGCACCGCTAATTTTCTAAAGAGACCATCACCAGTCACTGGAGAACAAATTTAGCATGACTGGTTAATGTCATCAAATAAACAATTTGTCTTGCTTTACATGCAAACCAGACCTTTTGTTAGGGATGTAAATGCTTCGTAGGGGAATGTTTAATAACTGGTGGTCCATTTTTGGGTCTTAATGCGAAACAGAATTAAAAAAAAAGAAAAGAAAATAGTAACAGGACTTTGCCTGAAGTGAGGAGGACGACGAGCAGTGAGTGTGTGGGTGTGGATGGAACCGACTACTGGAAATCACTTAACTGGTGCCGACATAATGCTGAATTCAGCAGAAATACACCCTCTACAGACATCTATTATGCTGATCGGCTTCTTCCCTGGCCCACACTATTGACTATGGAGGATATTTCATGCAAAAATGACAAGGAAGAACATTTTACAGTGACACTTACAGCAGGGCCGATTTTGATAGAAGAGTTAGAAACTTGGTGTGGAAAAAAAAAAAGTATTCAGTGTAACCTTTGAAAATGAGAATGACTTCATATTTCCGACATCTCATTAAAAATGATGAATGCTTTAATGCTACCAGATTGTGCACGATGTAATGCATTGCGTTAATTAAATCATCATACAAAACACAGCTACAACAAATATCCACAGGGATCTGTTTATCACAACGAGCAAAGGAAAATGAAGAACAGGCTATATAGCAAAGTTTGCTTAACTGAACCAAACTAAAATGGCAGAAACAGTTCATCCGTGCTGAACAGGACAACTTGCAGACAGTTAGAAGATAAGTGTGTCTACAAATGGGTGGAGGATGGGACAAAAAAACAACAAGCTTAAGCCAAAACAGAACTATCCAGGTGTGATTTTACTATCACGTTGCTCAGTTTATCAGTCAGAATATAGGCAGTTGCTCCTAAACGATGTACCTTGAAGCAGCTAGCTCAGATTTTTGCCAATTTTTCTCTGAAACAATACTATTAATCAGAATAACAGTGTCAGACATTTCTCTCTGCCCACTATTTCCGGAACATGGAGCGAAAGTGTCCGACAGTACACTGGGTGTAAGACGGGTTGCCAGTCCACCACAAGGATAACACAGAGAGAGACACAATCTCACCCACACACATTTACTCCCACAGCAAGTTTAAAGTCACCAATTAACTAACCACCATGTCTTTGGACATACTTGTCTGTAGGAGGGAGCTGGAACGCCGAGAGAAAACCTACGCAAGCAGTCTACATCAAAAAGCTGTGCTCCGTATCTGGACATCCTTCTGTGGCATGACAGCGTGAGCCACATCTAGTTTTTAATCTTCAAAATTCAAAAAGAACCAAAAGATAAAAAGTGGATAAACAGATAGAGGGGTAGGTGTTAGTAAACAGTGGTGGTATTGGCGAGGCTGTCGTTAGAGAATAAATTTGACGCCTCGTTGTTGGTATCATGGATAAGTTGTGACTGTTGGTGTAATTTGGAGTCCAAAGCTGACACAGGGACAGAGAGGTGTCAGAGGGAAAGGGAGTCTTCATGGTGAGAGATCCAAACTGGGGAAGGGAAGCTGGAAAGAGCTGATAGGTAAAAACGCATCACCAGGAAAACAACTGAACAGCCAAGAGCCTGAGACAAAGAATAAGGCGTGAGGTAAACAGATGATCTGGCGACGAGCAGAGGAAGAGCTGGAGTCTTTATACTGGAGCTGACGAGGTGATGAATCTCAGGTGTGTTAAACAGTCGGCTGAGACACACAGGCACACAAGAGCGGAGAGAAATGTGGATAAAACCAAAACAGATTGGACAACATGCCATACACAATTTCCAATTACAACGGATTAGAGTCTATGAGGTAGATGAAGGGAGAAAACGTGACAGACTCCCAGCATGGCAGAAAGCAAATACAGTAAATAGTAAATTCTGAAATGTTAGGAAGATTAAGAGGGGCCCAAACACACAACAGTAAACAAAGAACTGGCAGTCACTGCGAAAGAGCGTAAAGTGGACACGTAATCCTTCTCGAGCATGTGTGCTGTGATATACTCTAAAATGCACACGCCCCCTGATAACAGGGTATAGCTGGATACGCTCCTACTGCTGAGTAGTTGGATGCGGGCATCAAATATTGGGTAAATAATTTCTAGAGAGCCTTTTCGGTATATTTTTTTCCAATAAAATTGTCTTGCTGTGGTATTTTTACAGTTTAGAAGCAAAGGGCATAAGAGTTCTTTTTTTATTTGCAGAGGCCAGTGCTGCACAATAGACACCAGGATAGGAAGTCAGATTCCACATTATATTGTACAAGTCATGTTTTTCTTTTTGTCGTCCCCAAAAAAAAAAAAAAAAAAAAAAAAAGGCAACTCTAACACGGATGTCTCTAGTTGTGTGAGGTACACGCTGTTCCAAACAAATTCTTCAGAGGCTGCAAGTAAATGAGGCAACAGGGGATGGAGGCTGCCAAAAGCACTGCTGGAGCCACAGCTGTTCAAACTGGAAAGAGTGCGAGACAACGAAGACACTTCTGATTCTGTGACACTCGCTCTGATTACACATTTGTGGCTCTTAATTGTCATCCTCAACTCAGATGAAGTGCTTTCCTGCTGCCCCAAGCATAATAAAAGACTGGCATCATTGTCCAAAATGGGTGTACAGTAATTGAGATTATTCAGAAACTTGAGGAAGACACTTAATTGTGTGTCATTGTTAGTGTGAGTACCTCTTTTTTTTTCATTACAGTGAGACTTAAACCAGAGAAAGAGTTTTTACTTTGGAGGCTTTTTGATTGATCACGCCAACTTAGCCTGGGGGGGTCTAACAGTGTCCACAGCGGGCCCGCAAGCAACTTTATCACTTTTCCCTTAAACCCAGGAATCAGTCTGTGGTGATGAATGAAGAGGAGTCAGGGGGCTTCACGGGAACAGGGGTGACTAAGCCCTGTGTCACGGCAGCACACAGCTGGGCAGGGCCAAAGGAATGGGACCGAGTCAGGCCGACCCGGAGGAAGAAGCGGGGCTTATAAATGGCTCCTGCTTTGGGCCAAACTCTCAATTAGCTGATCTGACAAAGTGCTCTGTCTCCTCTTTCCTTCTGTCTTGTGGAATGTTTGTCCTCACCTTACAGGAGAACAAGTTTGCAGGTGGGACATGAGCTCAAGGTCAATTGCATTGTTTTTGAGGATACTTAGTTTAATTATCAATCGAGATTTTAATTAAAACGAATGAGATGAAACTTCAATTAGAAGATTCGGTTTATTTTATATCATGGGCCTTATTATCACAGTTTTGATCATCATTATATTTTATTCAACTACTTAATTACTGTTATACAACATGACTGGGAGTCCTGCTTGTAAAATACTCTGCTGTTTTGAATTAATCCCTGCAGAGTTAAGGAGTTATTGACATCTTGGGAGATGGCCAAAGCTGTTTCTCTATTTATGGACATGATTTCTGCACTTGAGACAGCTACATAACAGACTCCACAGGATAGTGCTGTTTGATTGACTCAACGGTTTTAATTCATTTTGGCTGAAGCCAAAGCAAGAGTATAAAAGTGAGGATTAAAATTTAATCCTTGACCGACAACAGTTTGGTATGTTTCCAAAACGAGAATAAAAACTTTTTTTTGTTTTCCAATGAGATGAAAATTGTTGACGATGCAGAATACAGGATCAATATTGTGTGAGTTTTGAACATTGGGTGGTGGTATTGAGTCAATGTAGCGTCCTCACACCATTCAGACAAAGACGAATTGAAAATAACTGTTGTTTTTGATGGAAACAGGAGGAGATAAACACTTGTTAACTTCTTTAGCATTGTTGTGTTGCTGGGCTGATCTTGAAGCAGTCATTAGTCATCAGGGGTCTAGCAGACACTGAAAGGACTCAGTAGGTCAGATGCTGACGTAGTTAAGATGGAAGCTTGTTTTACTTGAAGCACTGGGGAATGGGGAGGTGGAGAATGAGTGCAGCAAAACTGTAGAAGATGTAAAAAGTCAAAAAGTCTAAACAGGGAAAGGCTGGAGCACACGAAGTGCAGAGATCACAGGAGGGCAACCAATGCAGATGAACTGGCAAAGAAGACACACAAGTGAAGCCACAAGTATGCCTCTGTGACCAGGTCAAGACAATCACACGATCGGGCACAGGTGAAACACACCAGGGCCAGGAAACAGCAGTGAGATACAAGGAGGAGAAGTCAAGTACACCATGACAGGGTATGTAACATGCAGGGCAGAAATCACACTGTGCACTTGAAAATTCACTCCTGACATCCTCCCGAGGATCAATAGACCTACCCCTCATTGTATTACCTTCAATGTATAACTGGAAAAGTACGGTTAAATTATATGAAATCATTCTGTCGGAGATTGCAGTTCTCATGATGGATATTTCCTGCTCCCTGAGGTGCATGGGAGACCTGTCGTTATTGTCGCTGTTTGTCAATACCATGTTCTTAGTGGTGTTTTTATCCATGCAATTTGATATGTGTGTGCAGAGGGGGGGGGGTTCATTCGACGGTCTCGATCGTCCTGCTGTGCCATTTGCAAAGTGTGATCAGCAATTATCCCCTGTCATTACTGCGACCTGGAGAGCTGAGCGCGAGGGGCTCGCTGGGACCCTTCAGATAATGCAGAGGCACGAGGGGCCGTGGAGAACACCGACACTCAACCGATAACTACACAACATAGAAGGGCGCTTATCTGGAGGCTCCAGCCAGCTGACAGAGGCTCACTAAAAACATATTAAGGAGGGCTCCCTGCGGAGCATGTGGGCTGTAAAAATAAGCCCAGATATAAAGGCAAACACACACACACACACATAAACATGACATATAGGCTAGCACTCACCATTTTAACCTTAATTCTATATGCAAGTTTCTATATGGGAAGAATTACGGCGTGTTCACCCCAAGTCTCACATACAGGAACCCCGTTTTTCTTTTCAAATCATTCAGAATATCACATAAATGATACAGATACAGACACAGAAACAGAAATGTTGTGTTGGTGGTATTTTAGGTAGAAATTTGAGCTAAAAGTTCACTGTTACAGGTTTGAAACAACATTACTGACAACAATGAAAGTGTTTTAATAAAACACTGCATAATGACGTTTTGTTCCACGTGTCCACTGTGACATTGACACATCAGATATAATCACAATCATGGCTTGGCATCAATTGCAGAGTTGTATTTTGACATATACTATAAAACGTTCATTCCACTTCACCGTTGACGTGAAAGTTCAAAATCCATCCATGTTCCATGCATTGTTCTGATAATGATTATGATTTCAAGCTCTCACTGTTTCAAGTTTTGTCAGGCAACATCAAGACAGAAAGCCATTTACAAGCAGCTTCGTGACACCCATTATTCACACTCGCCAGAGTCGTGCTCGGTAAAGCCAGGACACAGCCGGAGTCTGTCTGATAGAGGCCACTGAACTGTTTTCCCAAACATCTTGTTGTTAATTGCCATCTGGATTATGTTCAGAGGCAGCAATTTTTTTAATGAATGGATCAAAGACTCATTTCAGTCATTAGGTTTCGGCCATTAAGAACCTCAACCAAGAATTGTGAAAACAAAACCAAATCTCAAATTACTCCCTCTTGGTCCAGCCGGGTGCCAAGGATTAAAATTGCCTGTGATATTTATGAGTCTGTCCAGATGCAGATCCAGATAAGACATGTAATTCAACCCATTAGAGGATGAAATGACTGGTATTAAGATTATGTTTTGGGGATAAATTATCTATTTTGCCTCACAGCAGGGAGGTACATGCGATCCAGGACATGTGCACCATAAACAGTGTAGTTTGCATATTCTTCCTGTGCCTATTGGTGAACTGTGCCTCTATCCTTCCTCCTTCCTCCCACAATCCAAACATGTTTGTTGGGTGAGTTGGTGACTTCAAACTGCCAGAGGGTGGAAGTATATCTGTCTGTTAGCTCTGCGTCCAAGTCGGGATTACTCCAGGGTGAAGCTGAGACAAGCTCCAACCCTCCATGACTTAGCCGTGATGCAGTGGGAATAAAACAAAAAAATAAAAAATAAAATAAGGTGGGAGTTATCACTCAGCATGTAGACATTCTTCACTATGTGTTCTGCAGGGATCGGACTCACACATTTGGGACACTGCGTCTGTCCCATATGTGTCAAAAAGTCTGCACCAGTTTATTCTCAAGGAGGGTGAAATGTGGATGAGAAAAGAAAAAGCTGCGGTTTCTTTTTAACTTATTATGGTAATAATGTATCTTGGTCAAATTCTGATCCCTGGAGCATTTAAATGTTGGAAAAGCTACTATTCCCCAACTGAAACCTGGAGTTTACTAAACAGCTCTGTATCATCTTGTTATTTGAGCACAAATAGGACTTGATATAGTAAAATTTACTTAAACTATACTTAGCATTAAAAAATATACATATTTTTTTTGCAATATGGAAATCCAATTAAACCCAGACAATGATCTTAACTGTCAAATTTTACAAATTAGGTCATGAAGTTGCTCAGAATAAAACAAGGATCAGTTGTTGAGAATGACAATGAGTTACTCAATTATGGAACTTTGAGAATTAGGGAAGAAGAGATTCAGTAATAATTCCAGTCAAATCCATTCATTGATGATGTGTAATTCCACAGATCTCTGTTCCAATTGGATAAAACCATGGCTGGCATCAATTTCTAGAATATGATTCTGAAATTTTGTTCAAAATCCAAATAAGTAGAGTATCCATCTCCTTATGTGGTAAAATAAATGTTTTAAAGACATTTTATTTGAAATTATCACGATTAAAAATACATCACAGCATGAGAATGCACACTCCCATGCATTAAGGGTTGGCGATCTTATAAACTAGCATGTATTCGAATGTAGCATCTGCCCAAGGCTCCGCCTGGCTCCGCCCAGCTCCCGCCAGCTCCCATCCCACCGGAGGAGCACCCAACGAACTCACCCGCTTACATGCACGAGCACCGCTGTTACAGTCCTAACCTGTCCTCAGCGCTTCGTTTCTTCGTTTTTCTTTATTTGCACTACGCCAAGGTATGGCGCACTCAACGGTAAGTAAACCCCCAAACATTCTTCTCCGCCATTCTGCAACGATGCTCCGTCCTTCTACGCGCGCACTGAACCAGGGTCAGTGCACGCCATTGAAATCTACACGCAGGGGGCTGGTAGAACGGCGAAGGGATTTGATTGGTTTAGAACCAAGGTGTCCCGGTAAGACTATTGGTTGCTGTTTTTCCTGTTTTACTCCTGCTGTAGATAGCAGATATTTTCCGCTCTACTTTAAGAACACCCTATGAATTGCTTCCCATCGGGTCATAAAGATCATTTTAACCAGTATTTAAAAAAAAAAAAATATCTAATTCAGATCGCCAACCCTAGCTTTAATGTAATTCATGGTAAATTTTGTTGGTTGAAAACTGAATATTACTATATTTGACACTTGAAGCACAAGTTAATATCCAACATTTCTATTATTCTAAAATATAACCCCAAATCAGTGATTAATATGGTACTTGTTTGTGGATGGTTGCACAGTGGTGTCGGAGCAACCACACATCTCAAAAAGCCAACCTCAGTTTAACCTCAGGGTTGGGACGTCAGTATGTTGTCCCTGGGCATGCATATTTATGATTATTCACAATTCACCCACAATCGAGTTTGTGACTCTAAGTGGCTTTACACATTGCCCTTGTATGCGTTGTGTGTGAGGGTATGTGCGTGTGAGGATGTGCTTGGAAATATGTGTCCATTTACCCTGCGATGCATATCATGGCAAGGCAAGTTTATTTATCGTCATACACCATTCATACACAAGGCAATTCAAAGTGCCTCACAAAGACAGAAAGACATACAAAAAAGATTTATTGAAATCAAAGAAATAAAACAACCTCGAGAAGACAAAAGATAATCTAAACAAGAGAACAAGAAGTTAAGAAAATTAAAATACAACTAATAAAAGGATTTACAATAGTGTACTTTTCCCATCAAAGCATGTCAGGAAAGCTTTACACAAGTAATCTCAAAAGAGAGAGAGCGAAAGAAAGAGTCAGTCAGTGTGAGGGACGTGCATGAGCAAGCACTGTGTTGTGGCCAACATAACGACTCTTCGGGACAGAGGGCCTTTTGGCAGCAGAGGAGAGGTTTACAGGTGAAATCTCAGCAAAATGTTTGCTTCTGTTTTGGATCCACACCATTATAGTGCGCTCGCCAACACTCACTGCCTAATTAAGCATTCAGCAGTGCTCTCCATAACTTTGAGGTCATTTTCACTCCAGCTTACAATAGAATGATTTAATTTTCGGAGATAGCACATCACCGGCTTATTGTTATGGATTGCAGCTCTTTGAAAATGTCTTTGGTTCGACTCGCTTAATCAGAAAAATTAAACAGTTCACATTATCTAGACTCAGCTTTTATCTCCATCTAAGAGCTGCGACAGTATCAGACCTCGCTTTTTCACCGCACACCGCTCGCCTGTAAGTTGACGAATGGCTTTTTACTGATCATCAACAGGAGTTCTCTGCTGTTCCTCTGTTGCATTTCTGAACTTGTTTTTCTTTCCTAAAATGTGGCCAGGGATCTTGGATTGTTGCTCTTTCGTTGTGATCGGACTGAAAAGTATGGTAATTGGGCCTTCTCGGTATGGGCACCACTGAAACAAGCTTCCTGTGATCAAGACGGTTTCTTTCTTTATGTTTACAGGGCGAAAAAACATTTATCATCGCGGCATGTTTTCTGCTTCCATTTTCATCCAATTGTCCAGAGATTTCACAGAGAAAGGCTATGTTGGTGAGCCACGGCAATTTTGCCGAAGTTTGCATATTCAGTCTCACTATTGTAAAGAACACTGTAGAATGTGGAGCATTGAAAAGTTTTGAAGGGCTACTTTTGAAATTATGAGATGCTCACGCATCGTACCTCATTTAAGTTGAGTCAATCTGTCATGCCACTTTTCATTGCAAATATAATATTGTCCACGAGTGAGCGATGATGGCTTTGTTTGAGGCCGTGATGGACAGTTGATTTTTATATTGATGCAGCTATTTTTCAATAGCACAGTTTTGCTTTTCTTCTTTTGCTCCAGTTTCAGGCGGTGGACTGGCATACATCTGAGATCAAAGATGTGTTTGAATGCTATTTGTTATTTTTCACCAAAACACTGGAAGGAGCTGCTGTACATCGGTTGCTGCCAGTTATTTGGAAAAGTTCTCTTTCAGAATTTATTAAATACCTTTTACTGTGGGCTACTTGATAAAGGAACAGTCGGTATTTTTTTATGAGGCATCAGCGTCTCCATTATTTATTTGAATGTAACCCAGACGGGGACAGAAGCAGTGAGGGCCTGGTTATATTATGTATTTTTCCATGTGTGACAGCTGAGCAGCCACAAACAAACTGCTGCCCTTTGCCGTCAGCGACAGCTTTACTCACCTTTTGCTTTTCTACCTCGTCCATACCATCACAGTAATCTACAATGATCTATACGCACCTAAGTGTTTTGACAAACTCAAATTTTCATACAATGTTTTATGTTAAAACTGCAAAAAATCAACAGGAAGATGGCATCAGACTGTTCTTGAAGAGTGACCCTCAGGTCATTTCGGTCCTGGTGTGCAGAGTTACGATCCTCTGTATGGCAACTCAGCTGATCCCAGAGGTTTTCTAAGAGGTTCAAGTCTGGAGAAAGCCCAGTCCGCTTCATTTGAGCCGCCCCTGTCTCCAGCAGCCGTTCCTTAATGATGCCACGTCCATGAACTGGAGCATTGTTGTCGATGAAGATGAAATTAATTAGCACAATGGCTGAATTAATGATGTTATTCAGTATATATAGGCTATGTCCCTGTATCATTCACAAGTATGAAGAGAAACCTGGCTGCAGTGTTTCATGGCAAACAACTTGAAAAGGGACAGCAGCCAGATTTAAAATAGGTACAGTTTTGCTTTTTATAGGTGTTTTCATGGAACTTTTGGATCGCAGCTCGCATGAGTCCGATACATCCTGCTGAGCGTTGGGGGATTTAATGAGCTCATTGAAAAGTGGAGTGGAGCTCTGTAGGAATCGCAAGAATTCCTAATTACAGATCAATGCCGATTGCTTTAACAGCATCTCCCAACAGACTGGAAGAGATTAGCCTGCTATTGTTATGCGTTTGCTGAGTATTTAGTGTGCTGTTGATGATAAAGTCACTGAGGTAACATCAATGTGACATTTTGAAAAATGGTAAGTCATTCCTCACGTCTGAAAAATATCACCAGTTCCACTCAATGATCGGTTCAAACCATTGCTCACTGGCTAATCTGAAATACCACAAAGAGCATTTCAGGGTTAACAGTCAATGTGCTGCTTGGATTTCTTGTTCAGCCATGAAAAATAGATAAATAGATAAATAAATAGATAATAATAACTTTTGGTCTATGACATTTTGATTTTTTCAAATACAGCATGACCATAACCTTTGAGCTGTGCAAACTAAAACCTATTTCAGTACATTTATAAACCTAAGAATCGCACTTGAAGCAACTGAAGCATTTATTAATGGTTTTTTTTCTCGTGTTTGTATTCTTGCTTGTGTTGTACGTCGCTTTGGTTAAAAGCGTCTGCTAAATGAAATTGTAGAATTGTAGAATTGTTGTATGAAGTACTGGACCATTAAGTGTGGGGAAAAATATCAAAAAGTAAACTGCTGAGCTACAGAGAACTCCCATGTGTAAGCCAATCATCTGATAAATTGGCACACGTTTTAGGCATGGTGCCTTCCATTAACTTTTTGAAATGCCACAGATGAAAAACAACAGCAGCAGCGTTGACTGTAATGAGGCGGAAAGGCAAAACTAAAAAAAAAAAAGGACAAATACATTAACAACAGGTTAATTGTTCTGTATTATGTAGTGTGTGTGTGTGCGTGCGTGTGTGTGTTTACATAACAGCATTTTTTTCTAAGATGCAGGCATTTTTGATGAAGTTATTCAGAAAAATCAAGCAATATTTTCAACATATGAAATATGTGGATGTGACACTTGTAGAGGAGTTCATAGCTGCACTTCCATTACCCGTAGAAATGCGCAAAACCTAAATATCATAGTAGAAAGCTGGTAATGGAAACGCATTTCAAAAAACCTCCCAAAAATTGCTAAAACATTGAGTCGAGTATTGAGTCGGTTGGGTTTTACGTTGCGTTTGAGCTGGAAACAGAGTCAGATCTGGCAACTCTGTACGTGAAGAGTCCGTTCAGGTAAAGCTGGCGTTTGGTGACAGAAATCTCTACACATTATCTACACATTATTGATGAGAAAATTATAATCATCATTTTTGGTTGCAAATGTGGAGTTTTACAAGGAAAATGCTAAATGTTTTGTATGTGCGTCGTGGAGTCTCGCGGTACCAGACTGTACAAGATTTACGGATTATGCACTAAACATCATTCAGTGAAAATGGCAGCAAATAGTAGTTGTAGTAGTTGTACTTTAGTGAAATTTGGAAAATATTGCTTTTATTTTGTGAAGAAGTGTAATAGAAATGCAGCTAGTGTGAGACGCTTGCATTTTTTACCTGAGATCCTAAATGTTACCAAGTTTCCCCTGAAACTGAAGGCCAGTCCTCTGCTTGCAGTGGAGAAGCAAACAACTTTCAAACACACCTATAAACAACATAGGAACATTTTTTGTTGTTCAGTAAAGGGTAACACTGACACCTGGAGAGGATTTTTGTCATTCCTATTTATTATCTTTTTTTTCTTTTTTCTTTGTGTCATATTGGTTCGGCTGCGGTAAAGGTTTCATCTAGATTAACTTAATATGTAACTTTGGTACTGCAGTACTAATCTTTACTGAAAGCAAACCCAATTATCTCTAATGAAAGTTCTTTGTCTAATCCATCCTCCTTCACTTTTTTGGCTCTCTTATGGCAAAATCCTGCCAACAGAAGCTGTGCTATATAATGAAATTTACAGAACAGTCTTGGCCATGTGTATCTTAACAAAATTTTGACAGAAGGAGCAGGTTATCGGCTTCAAACTACGGAACATTTTGAAGCATATTCACAGAGATACGAACACTGCTGTTCTGCATGTCCCTTCAGCTGCTTTCAAACACCTTCTTGTGAATTTTCTTAGTTGTTTCATTACTGCTGGAGCTACCAGAATGCCACGACGGCTTCACCTTTGGCTGAAAAAGCATTCAATGAGAAAATGTTACTGTGCGCACTAATGGTTTTGCATTTTCAAACAAGATGGTTGTTCTTTTTGCTTGCATGTAGACAGTTTTAACATCTACCTCTAACAAACTGAATTAATGTTTTACTGAAATGATAAATACACAAATAATGTGCTGTAGCCTTCATACCCACTTTAAAAATAAACCAATTTGAAGTTGTACTCCGAACCAATGCATCATTATTCTGAAAACACTAAATTAGAAAAATTCCTCCCTTCCTGTTGCACTTCTGTTGGGATGTTCTCGGATCAAAGACGAGAAAGCGGATGGCGCACACTGCGCTCAAACCTCACAGGGACACTTTATGTTGGTTTTTCCTTTAATTTGTCACCTGCCTATAGGAGATGTCTCTGGAGGAGTGGAGATATTTAGGGAGGGAGCTATTTGACAGCCTCCTGTAGTTTCATACATATTTATTGGAGACTGATCCATCGTCAGGGTTTAAAGAAAGTGCACTGTGTTGATTTTCTGGCAGTATAGAGGTATATATTTTTTTTTTTTTGCCTTCCACAAACTCAGTTTCCATAGAAGTGGAGTGACAAATACAAAAAATAAACCCATAAACACAATGTACAAAAAATTTTTTAAAAGTAGACAGGCTTTTTTGTAATGTATGTCTTTATTTATACCACTGGCTGCAATTTATTTTCAAAATAATAATAATAGTAAATTTTATTTATAATGCACTTTCCATTTCAAGCAGAAATCTCAAAGTGCCAAAAAGTATTTACCTTAATTTTCCCTATTATTTAAAACAATAGCTAGTGCTCCATAACTCTCAGCATAACTTACGACACGATGAACAAATGTTCTTTATTGTTCCAAGAGTTAAGCGTAAAGTAGGTAAACACACATTCTATGTTAGGGCTCCTAATCACTGGAACAATCTTCCTGTATCTATTCGTTCTATAAATTCATTAACTTCATTCCGTAGTGCTCGATTAACACATCTTCAAAATACTTGCCATTGTTTCTAGTTTGCTCGAACGGCAATAAATGACTTTCCTTTGTACGTCCATAAACGAAAAGGTTCATGTGATTTAAATTTTTGTTGTGATGTTGTGTTTTGACTATGTTTGACTACTTTGTGCTGACTTTGAAGGGTGGAGAGAGGTGAACATTTAGAGCTGGTTTGTGTGTATGTGTGTGCATGTGTTGTTTCGTTTTTGTTTATTGTCTTTTTTTGTTATGATTTTTTATTACTTTTATTTTATTTTGTTTTGTTTGTGTTTTATTATTTGTGTTATTTTGTTTTTTCATATGTATATGTAATTTTGCTATCTTGTATTTTGTTACGCTGCTCTGCTCTTTATGTTGTTATGAATCTGAGGATCCCCTCGAAAACGAGATAACTTATCTCAAGGGGTTATTCCTTGTATCAAAGAACTGTTAATTATGATTATTTATCTCTCAAAAAATAGCAAAGGAAATATATTTCAAAAGCGTTTATTGTGAAAACTCTGATTATTGTTAATCAGAGTCCAATTTGTCAGATGTAGTGCACATTTCAAGCAAGCAAAAGTTATAAGAAAAATAACATTTAAAAGAAGTTTAAACTATGATGATAAGCTCAGCAAAAAAAAAAACAAACTATATTACTCATCACCAGGCAAGTCCAATGAAAACGTGTAAATGCACTTTCCTTCGTTATGTATGCATTAAAATAGGAACAATGAAGTGCGCCCACATTATTATATGGGAGCGTTGAACACGAAACACAGCCCTGAACGGGCATCACGAGCTCATTTCTAAAGTAATATCATGAATAACCATCATATTAACAGGTAAAACAGTTACAACGTTACATATATGTAATATATCCAGCGAACCTCGACTTTCTGAGTTAAAAATACGGCTTCACTTCAATTTGAAAATCAAATCATTGAATGTTTTGTCAGGTCTTCTGGCAAATTAGCTTCAATTTCTATGAACAGGAACATAGTTTGTATTATGTTTCAGAATAGGAAGGGAATGCATCAAGGACAAAAGGTTTACAATGAAGTATAGCAGATATGGAAAAGGAATCGCCGACAGTCGTTTCCCTATGCCTTATATTTCTTAGAGTCAGCAGAGCTCAGTGTGCAGGATCTCCTTTATGATTTGTGTAGAAGAAGTCCAAATCTGTTCAGAGAATTCTAATTTCACTCTCCTTTGAATGAATTTAAACAGTCAGCTCCCAAAGGCCTGTTTCTTGACTTCCTTCCCTTTTTCTCGCCGCCGCCGTCCTCGCAGTGACTGTTGTACTCGAACAGAGAGGTCAGGGGGGTGTTATAAATATTTCTGTTATCATAACCTCCCATAACAGGGCTGTGCCGAGAGCCGTTCTGCCGTGATGAAGGGCCTCTGCAGAAGACGTGGCTCCGCTTCACGTTCGGTCACACCGCGGGCCTGAATTTTAATCACACTCTCCTTCCAAGCCATTAAAAGTAGAAAGTGACGTTTATTAGACAGCGGAGGAAAATAAACAAGACCTAATTGGTTCGTGCAGCCAGTTCTCTGCTCTCCCCTTGTCCCTTTGTCAGAGAATAAACCTGCCGGCGTGCCAACTGCAAAACTCAAGAGCTGGATGACCTTTGGAGACGAACCTTCCTCTTCAAATGAACCGGTATTGTCAATATTGACCGTGGGGAAGGAAGACCTACGTTTTCATTTGGAAATATGCAGAAAATATTGGTATTTAAAATCCATGATGATTGTGGAATCGATCATGTTATGTGAGAAATTAAAATGCAAAGAGGTCCCTTAACAGCATTTTTTAATTCCTTAAATAACCTTGTAGCATGTTGCCTTGGACTTTTATCCAGAGTGCTGCACGGGTGAAAATTCGCTGACCTGTAACCTGCAATTACCCTCACCTGAAACCCACATCTGCTTGTACCATAAATATTAGACCCCTGACCCAACTGGGCTCTTACAACACATAGCCTCAAAGCACAAGTCATTCCGCTGCTTTCATCAAAACCCGATTTCTGACACGGCAGGCCTCTTGGTAAACAGTGGAAAACATAACATACTTCCCTGCTAGAAGACACATTACAGAGCTCCTATTCCTGAATGTGTTACGATCATCCTCACAGATGTCTCTCATCCTTCTTTTCACACTCTATTAAACACCCACACCTTTGTTAAAAACAACAAAAAAAAAAATAAAAAAGGAAAATGGCTTGTGAGGAGGTGGCACACTACATGCCTAAAGACAACAATTCTCTGTGACGGGTACCGAAACACTGAAGCTGTGTTTGCAAACAGCCGACACATCAGAAGGTAATGTGTGACATTTTGCCTGTGCTGGAATAAAGTGTTACTATCACACATGAAACGTGCACTTACCTGTTAGCTCAGACTGTTAGACACCGACGGGAGTGATTGTGGGATTATCCTCACTTCTGTGTTTTCTGAAGGGAAATAGCAACTCGTTTCACTCACACACAAAACACATATTTTCAAAGCAAATTAACTCACATGGAGCAGCCGATCGCCTGGGATACAAATTGTACCCGAGGGCAAAGATTTAGTTTCTGAAGTGAGACAGCATAGGGACTGTTTTTATTTTTTATTCATGAGATTAAAAAAAAATAAAAAATGGTTTTCTATGGCAACATGATTGACATGCCCTTTATCGGGCATGTCAATCATGTTACTATAGAAAACTAAACCTAAAACATAAGATGATCTTTTTCAGAACAACAGGGAGTAAAGAAATAGTCTTGGCTCATGTGGGCTTTTAGTCTTATCGCTTTCCTTTTCATGTTCACCTGAATCCAGCTTGATCAGGCGCAGTCAGCAGACACAAAGTGTGAGCAAACACCCTTTTAGGTATTATCAAGCTCAGAAAAAAAATCAAAGCAGTACTAAAAATGTGAGCACATGTAGAATTATCCAATCTTTGAACACATCGAGGACGGGCACTGGATGTCGTCCAGAAGACTTGTTACTGCAGCCTGGAGTTTCTAATTCTGTTATGAAGTAAAAAAATAATGTGCAATACATTTCACCACAGACAGTTATCCATATTAAACACTCCATGTATTTCTGTCTGTATTAGCTCAAATCAATTCAGCTGTCTTAGCTTTTTTTCAGAAAAGATATTTAACTTTTAATTTTTACCTAACATCCATTGTTCATATGAAATGACTCCCACACACCCATCCTTTCACCCACTGGTTACTTAAAGCCATTTCTATTTTAGATGACTAAAAGTCTACATTTCAAAATGTTTTCTTTTTTAAAATCCATCTTGCAATATAGGTTTGCACAGAAAACAATGCTGTACAGAGTGATTTAAAGTAAGAAGAACAGAAAGTAAAGACTAAAACTCTTGCTGTGAATCAGTGTTGCCGCCTCTGTGATAACCAGCTGCTTACCCAGTAATCCAAATATCAGCCAGTAGACCCATTCATTCCTCCATCTTCAATAATGCTTCATCCAGTTCAGAGTCATGTTTTGCATGGCGGAGGACACAGGACATTCCAAAGAAAACTCAATTATGAAACATGGACAAACTCCCCAGAGTCCAACCCACTGCACCTAGCAACCAGGAAGAGAAAAGGCAAGAGAGGTAAAACACCGAGAGCCGGCAGAAGGACAGACTGGCACTAAAGTTACTCAGCATGGCAATCAGACACATCAGAGGCATCAATTAAATTTTATATAGTACCACTTTAAAATGTTGCAAGTAAAAATGAACTTTGCTCAGGGGACTGCTGGCTGATGAGTTTCTCCCCCAGTACACCATGAACATGGCGCAGTTCAACATGTTTCCAGTCTCTTTGAGGGAGGAGAGAAGTCAACATTTGATTATCTTGTATAACACATTATACATGCTGATGAAAAAACAGCGAATTGAAACAGTTTCTCCTACAATTCTGCTCCAAGTTACAAGGGGCATATGGTATTTGAACACTTGCAGATAACTATGCTAATATATATTTTTTCCTCATTCTAGACAACTAGGATATTTTTATTTTGTGGATTACAAGTTTTGGATCTCTGTTTGGCTTACAGATATTCACAAGAGCGGTTTAAGTGATGCCAAAAATACTGTGAGTAATGTCGATCTCTTATGAGCCTTATCTCTGCTGGTCTCCTACACTTACCCTGCCCATTGCATGTACAGTTAAACCCCCCCCCACCTCCGATAATTCATCATAACAATAGGCAGTCCGGCAGCCGTAGCTTTAAGGAATAGCACTATCGCGTCTTTATATCCTCTTCCCGTGGTTGAAACTAGACATGATGCATAGAGCGGATTGCCACAGTTGACATAAAATTCAGTTTATCAAATAAGCTCGGCGCGGCGGCCCGGCAGCATGTCTCCAGGTAACAGTACTTCAAACGGGAGGAGATGTATCTTGCCGATCGTCTGTAAGGCATGAACAGAGATGAAAGGACGCGATTCCTGTTCAGGTAAGTAAGTAAATGTATCACAGCTGCCAAAGATTCCCATGAGAATAAAAGAAGGCATCACTCGTAACTCCTGGTGGACTCTTGTGTTTTCGCTAACGTCCTGTGATTGTGGCCCGTTGGAGCTCTGCTGACAAGCAGTTAAGTGTATTTAGCTTTGAATTTGACTTCACTGCGGTATTTAATAGATTCAGACAAATTCTTTGATTCACAGACTGTATGCATTTGCAAAAAAGCACGCCGTCGAATATGCGCCGGGCCTGCGTTGATGGTGTTTTCATGTGCCTGACATCTTCATGCCAACTTAAACAAAACACATGCAAGATCAAGAAAACGGAAACCTCAAAGGCTTGGGCTGAATTTGTGATAAAATATGTCCCTCTGCTCAAATCCTGGGCTAATGTTTATTTTTACGGAGTCCAGCTTCCAGTTTTCAAACTTACAGCACACAGCTCATTATAGTTCAAAAAATGGTTTATATATATATGGAAAATGTGACCGACTACATGTGCACAGAGGATTCTAATGCATTTAGCTGAGGCCTTGCTCAAAATGCCAGAGCCATTTTGTGACTCCAAACTGTGGAATATGCCCATAATGTAACCCTTAAAGAGAAGACTATTGATTATCGGATACATTTAAATAAACCCTTTCATTGAAACTGCACATTAGCTGACGCACGCTGAGCCCACAATAAAGAAAAAGACCCATTTTCTCCCTTTGACATATTGAAGCGAGCAAACACTGACATTTGCAGAGATATTACAGCTAATTCTGTTTCTGGAGAATAACTCATTCTCTAATGAACTGCACGACTTATTCAAAAGGAGCAGTTGGAGTCAAGGAAGACCGTTGCTCAGTTGATTAATTATATTGTCTGACTGTGTGGATTTTCTCCGGGTTCTCAGGTCTTCTCCCACAGCTCAGAAACATGCATTGGAGGTTATTTGGTGATTCTGAACCGCCTGTAGGGGTGAATGTGGGTGTTTGTGATTGATTTTTGCCTTGGGTTTGTTTTTGCTTGTGCGACCTGTCTTCTCCCGTCGTCATTAAGGATCAGCTGCAGACCCTCGTGATCCACTGGATGGACGACGTGAGCTGCACTAAAATGCAGTACATATTTAAATAAATCAAATCATAACTGTTTATCTTCATCATTTTGGTTCCGTCTCAATGCATGAATTGCTATCAGAGGCTCGTTAAGGAGGTAAAATCTGTTTTGAAATCATGATTCAGTTACTTAATTTTCACTTTGCTTTCATGGGGAGCAGATTTGCATTTTGTGACTTTTCCAATAAATAAATCATGCATTCATATTTCCTCTTCTCTCAATAATGCAACACCTTGAAGGACACTTTCTTTTGTTCTGCTTTTAATTTAGCACTGGATTAACCATCTCAATTTTGGTTTTTAAAGGTCAAAGGTTAACACCCTGTGGCCACACAGATTTTCACTAATGCTCAATTACACAAAAACCCAGAGAGGTTTTGTTTCAAATCTTTCCCAATTAGCTCAGTGGCCAAATGTCAAATCTCACTGGGACCTTATGCTTGACCTATTTTTCTGAATTCAGAGTTTATTTATATTTAATACAAACATTCAGGAAAAGTAAGACAGATTTTTGTGACCAAACAATAAAAGTATTTGTGATTGCCCTTTTATGAGTGTCCCCTTCTTTAAAGTATATTTATTGTTTTATACTAAAGCTTTAAATTTTGCTTTCAATGCATGTATGATAAATTCAGTTCTGAACGTGTGTATTCTGACAAAGTGGTTCATATTCATACGTTCCACTGATTTATTATTTCAATTATAATTATTTCACACACATCATAATGAAAAAATAATCATGCTGGGAAAAGGCATTGCCCTGACCCCGATATAACTCTCCAATGCCCCCCAGCTCAGCCAGTTCATTTAAAAACCATGCTATTGAGCATGACTTTTTTCCCTATGGTATCGACAGTGAAAAACACGGCACACTTCTTTTCTTTATCATTACGGTGATGCATATGGCTTACCTGTATAATGACATTAAATGACTCCGTATTTAAAAACCATATAGGAGGGTGTCATGGGGAGAGCGAGCTGGAGCTGAAGACATTCACACTAACAACTGGGACGGAGTTTGTTTCACGATAACAATCGCATGTCGAGAGAGAGTCACTAACAACAGTATGATGACTCTCAAAGTAGTAATAATAATAATAATGACAATAATGGATGAGGGTTTTGTCACATGTGCTTTGTAAGGAGAAAATTACTTCAAGGGACCAACATGGATACATTTTTCTTGTTTCCCTTTTTAGCCTGATGGCGACAGCAGCAGCAGGAAGGAAAAAACAAAGAGAGAACCGAACCCCCGAGAATCGTAGGCAAACAGAGAAGTCAGGACGATTTTCCACAACCCACCGACAGAGATGAGTGGGTCACTTAACCTTAGGCATTATACTGTGTCCGCATGGCTCGGAGAATCTTATCTGCGGAGAGTTCAGCTCCAATGGTAGCATGAGTACTCAGAGTAATTAATAACATTATGTTCTGTAATTACCTTCTATGTGTCCCCCAGGGCCCATGGGAACAGCGCTGCCGCTAATGGGAGTAATACTTCAGGTTTACAGAGCAGCCGGAGTGACCAAGAGTTGAAGGCTAACCCAATTATGTTCCCACTTTTAGTGGAAACAAAAATAAACAACTTCATCTTAAAGCTAGTTTGTGTGTAGAATGCAGGTGTGTTATGTTGTGTTTTGCGTAACTGTGTAACACCTGTGGTAACAAGTGGTGATCAAAATGTACAATTGCTTCAAGATTCTGTTGAAGTTCCTCTGGAGGAAGGTGCTTAACCCTCCAGTTCTCCCAAATGGCCTCTGCATCTTGATAAACAGTAACACAGAAATCCATTGTAGTTTGGTTTCTTCATGTCTCGTCGTCTCCAGACCAAAGCTGCATCACTGATGCATTTAAACCGGCTTAAAAAGCAACTTGTTTTTTTTAGATAAATAAACCATTTGGATCTTTATCATCAAAGTTCTGATCGAAATGACTCAGCATTTCTGAATATTTAGCTTTTTTTTTCATTTTTAATCCCTGTTTATCTCCACAAGCAAATGCCAAAACGCCTCATGAATCCCTAATGCTAAACATCTCTAATCAGGGTTAATCATGACGGTGTTTGCCGCGTATCATCAGTTTTGTAACCCATCTCAAAAGGTCAAGTTAATCAATATTCCCCTCACTAAAATAATCAGGCGTTTGAACTTTTTGCAGAACAACTACGTAACAAGGAGATTTTTTTGAGCAAACAAAGAGGAGCATTCAAGAAGTTATAATAAGAGTGAAACAACTTCCCTGCCCGAGTGAAGATAACCATTGACCAGAGCCGTATTATGAATGTCACAAACAATTAACCTGGAGAAAAGTGCTCGGCTGTAGGGATTTTCTTCTTTTTTTTTTCTTTGTCTTTTTTTTTTTTTATATATATTTTTTTGATTAAAGGAGGAGAGGCAGAGTCTCCAGCAGGAGTATATGGAGAGGAAAGGTGGTCTGCTTTAGTACTCCACTTAAACGCTTGCATCTTAACTCAAAATCAGTATTTCTGAGATTGACATTGAGGGTGAAGTTATTCTTATTCTATGGAAAATGCGTCAATTATCGACAAATCATAAACTAACACTGAGTAAATGTCCTCCCAATTGGATATTGAAAAGCATTTAATCAGCATATCCAGTCCTTGGGTATTCCAGACCGACCGCGTATGTATGAATATGTGTTGGCAGTTCCGTTCATTAGTGTGCTCGCGTTCCATCTGATTTACTGCTAATGGGCGAGCCGAGGAAACCATGACTCTGACATTGCCAGGAGCGATAATGATGAAACCTTGCTTGATCTTCCTGCATTTGTTGGGGTGTTTACAGAAGGCAGTGACGGAAGCCCCGCAGACCACCTGGGCTGAAATGAGACGGATGAAAATTGATGATGCCCCTGAACCATCAAGCTACACAAATGAAACAGAATAGAGCCTTGCGAGCGGGCACAGCAAGTATTATACAAAGCGCTGCTCCTGCTTTCATGCGATTGGCCTCTTTGTTTCTGCATGCTGCCCTTGGTGCGGTTTTATGTTTATGTGAGCACTTCGCTGAGGAGATCAACCTCGACGACAGGCTGAATGAATAAAAAGCCTGGACAGCCCTATTAAAGGGTACTTGTCTCCCCTAACCTTGCTCAGACTGGATCCAATTAAGCATTGTTTATATCCAACTAAATGCACTGAATGTGCAGTCGTTGTCATGTTGGGGAGGTGTGTTTGTATTGTTCGGGTCAACATTGATGAATTTGATGGAAAAAAAAAAAAAGCCCATTTTACTCACGCATTTGGAAGTCTTATTGTTAGCATGTTTAACACAGATTGAATTGAATGGAGGAGGATTTTGTGGTTTTAATATATATACAAAAAAGATGAACAATCTTGTATATCGATAAAGTCATATACAGACATGGATGTAAATGGTGATTTATAATGTTGACACAATAAGTCGAGAAGCAACTCGGAGATACCCAACAGATGGTGCAGTTCAGGATCAGACTAGAGCATGAACTGATGAGGCAAGGGAAACGACAAGGATGTTGGGCTGAGACAGAAATGGCAATCAGACTACGCAGCAGTACGGTAAACTAAGCAAAATAAAAGATATGGAAATTATTAAGAAAAAGCTGACAGTGACGCTTGGAAAAGACCGACAGGTTTATGCATACACTGGGAGATCGTGATTGACGAAACGCAAGAGAAAGCAGTGTAGGTGAAACTCTTGAAGCCACGGATCAATAATTGGAAATGAAACAAACAACTAAATATTCTTGTTAATGGGCAAATGTTTTGTTTGGTTATATTTGGATAGAGGGTCAAGTGATCCTGGGCTGCAGAACCAGGGTCAGATCTTCGTCTGATTACATGAGCTCTTTTTCAGTGAGTGACAATAAATACCTGACTTCACAGTTGGTGGAAAATATGGCCTGTCTGTTGTACACTGTACAGATTGTTCTCAAGCTGCAGCTTCTGTTCCTGTTGCTGCCTTCCACTCCTCTGTGGGGTTCCTGCAGCCGACAGTCTTTTCCAGCGGTCTTTGTTCACAGTATCTTCCCTCACTGCTCCCATGTTCTCCGTATCTTTTGCAACATTTCAAACCACCTCCACTTATGTCTTTCTGTCCTCCTCCCTCCCAGGGGCTCCATATTCTGAAGTCTATGCTGTGCATTGTTGTTTCTTCTTTCAACATACCCAAACTCTCTCAATCTCTCTTTTTTTGTTTTCACTTCCAAGCTTTCCACATTCCTCTGTCAAGCTTGAGCACTGACACATTTGTGTGCGATGTCTTTTCATGTGTTTGTTCACTCTGAGTATAGATTTAATGTTGAATAGGCAAGGCTTCCTGGAAGATGCTGCTATTCACATTGAAGGTTTTCCAGAATGAGACTTCTCTTCTTCATCCGTAACGTACATCTTATTTAATGGCAAGCTTAGCACTATGACTCACCTGCGCGAGTTTAGCCGTCATCAAAGGTCAAATTTGATTGTTGAAATTGACTTAACAAATTAATCCATAGATGTGTGGTAATGGCGCTTGATTCCTTAATCCTTAATTGGATCTATAAAGAAGTGGACTTGAATGTCTGAGTAGATGTCTGTCTAAATAATATGAGAAATTCCTAATATTTTTGACTGGACCACACAATCACATAACTGCAAGGCCAATATGAAGGTAGCATTATTCATCAAGCATCAACAGCGAGGATATGACAATAAAGTAACAGATGTTTTAGTGATAGCTGACATCAAGCGACCTCCTTCACACCCACGCAACAGAAAAACACTGTCCCTGCCTCCCACACTGCCTTGTTTGAACACGACCCAAAAAGCAGACTAACACTTGCCGAGTTCGTGCAACGGTTTCATGCGTTTTGAGTCTGTATGTGTGTCGATACCGTCACTGTGCACGGGGCCTCACAGGGTGCCTTAGACACTGCTGGCACACAGTGGGATGTATACTTGCAGCACATTATCAATCTCAAGTATGTATTCTGCTCGATATAAAAGAGTGGGAAGTGAAATGAAGAACAACCTTGATTCAGGGCAGCTGGTGCACAGGTGCATCCATTTTGTATCATCAGGCGGAGAGGAGGGATCACTTGGCAGCAGCCGGGATCGCATACTGTGGTTATTTTGCCATGGAAATGAATCAAATCTGTGATAGTCGGATTGTTCTCTTAAATTTGGGGCATATTCAGCGGGCAAAGCACTGAGCCTTGAGGTTCCATCTGCACCTCGTAAATAGGTGCATTTATTTATTTATTTTTTTTGTTCCTGTTTGGATTCTGAATGGTTTTGATCCCAAATTGAACAAAGAGTAAAAAGAAACATGCTCCATGTGTGTGTTGTTGATACAGCCAAGTGAAACACACATTTTTTTCAAATTATGTTAAACAATCTCATGGGTCGTCTGTCATAATTAGATTACAAAGTGAACTTTGAGTGGTGTTGTGATGGGGCTGTCACTTCGAGAACAAGTTTTGGCCCCAAAGATCTGACCACAGTGATGCCAGACAGTGAAGGATCGTTTCAGTGCATATTTCCACAGAAACCGTGTGATCGAAGTGCTACACATTTAACACTAAATAAAAACATGATTGGAAATGTCTTAAGAAGTTTATGCTTAGTTCACTGAGAACAGTTGAATCGTCTTTAGATCCAGAGTTTTCATGTAAAATGGAATCAGCAGGTTAGTCACGTGATTTCTCTGTAATTCTGCAAGGTCACAGCGAGGGGGCAGTTTAAAGCCCTGCTGAAAGTGAAAATGTGTTGTTTTTCCATTTTCACGTTTTAAATGTAGCTTAGAAGGACGCCCAGACTGCAACAACAGTTTTCTATTTTCATTTTTCAATTTTGTGAATGGTTTGTAAGTAATATTGGAGTACTTCTGCACAGTTTGCTGCACCGCATTAGCTTTCTGGTATTTTGGTAAAAAGAGCAGTGTTATTTTTTTTTATCTGTGTGATTTCATGCACAGTTTGTATTCACAAGCAAGAGTTAATTTATGGTTTGTGTTGATAAATACATTTCAAGCTCATTTTCACATGATTTACAAAGCACACTGATGTATTTTCAATAAGTATTTGTGTATTTATGTTGGCTCATTTTCCATTTATATGACTCTTTTCTTGTACAGCCGTTGCTGTCCACGCTGTGATTATTTTTGACAATGACAAAAATGGGATAGACCTGAATCATCCACCAACAACAAAAACAACCACAGTTAGATAATCAAATGAATGTGCAGTCTTTACAAAAGGAAAAGCTTAGAGCAGAAAAAAAAGTAATTAGATCATTTTTAAATAACAGCAGTAAGATCCAGTTTTACAGGGTCAGGCCACTCCATGCTGCTCTCCACCTGAGTTCAGACAGCTTTTGTCTTGTGGTTTTGTCAATACATTTATAACCAGGCCAAGTTAAAAATAAAAGGAAAACCATAATAGATGACTTTCCTCTCTCTCGGGACCAACAGACTGTTAATGCTCTTCTCATTTTTCTCCCACATATTAAATTGGCATCTAATATTATGCTAATGGAATTAGAGATCATTCACAACATGTATGAGATGGACTTCACTGTCCAACAGTTGAATGGATATTGTAGTCCTTCCTGCTCAAAGAGTTCCTTTTCAGTTGATTCACTTGATACAACACATATAGCATGAGATATCATGATCCATGTCTTTACGGCAGATGATCTGTGATGGCATATGTCACCCCGCTGCACATACAAACGCTTGTCATCACAGTCATACCTCAGTTCTTATGATGTTCACTTCGCTAAGAACTCCCCACATAAGACAGGCGAGATAGCTACCGCTGGTTAGCTTCTCCTCTTTTAGCCACTTCTGACCTGAAATTACCTCAACTGCTCTCATTGGTGTTTGCCACCGCTGTAGCCAGTGTGACTGCCTGTGGATTGCTGATTTCGGGCAACTACTATAGCTTTGCATCTCGATATGAGCACTAAGCTGTCTGTCCCTGTCCTCAGGGTTGTGGCTTCTTCCAACATGACAGTTTTGAGCTGTTGGAGCACAGACTCACCGTGTTTAACTGCTGCCTCACTCAGTTTCAGTTGGAGCTCAAACTGCATCTTTGGATTGTTTCATAGCTGACCGGAAAGATGGCGTCTATGATTGCTGTGGAGGTAGATACCATACTGCCCTCTGTTCCATTGCACACCACAAAACGGCTTAGGACATGGATGCACCAACTCCTCCAAGGCTCAACATCCTCCTTAAGGGTCTGCAGCAGGCAGGAGGACAGAAAGCTATCTGCTTCCTCATTGGACAGTCCGATTTTTCACTATCCAATCAGGTATAGGAGTCAAGACCATGCCAAAATTTGCAACCGCAACTTCAGAGGCTTACTGTTTCCAAAACAACTCATACTTCTTTTTACAAAAACACATTCATGCCAAAACAGTGTGTGGAAGGTGCACTGAAAGCTCACATTAGCGTACAGGTCACCAAAGCCTCACAGGCAGGTTTCCAGAATGTTATTGTACACACAATATAGCCTTACACCATGGATGTCACTTTGATATCATGGAGGAGACATTTCAGGACATAAGATGGAGAGAGGCAGAACTGCATGTCAGCTGGTAGAGCCTCAAAATGGACAAATGAAGCCAGTTATGGCAGATGCGAAGAAATATCTGAAAAAAATCTGTTCCCCCGAAACATCTTTGGTTGCTGTTGTTGTTAGTTTTAATTTACTTGGATGAAATCAAACGCAGTGATGTTGCCCCACCTTCACTGACTGCACGTCAGGGGAAACAATTGCTGTCGGGGACAACTACGTCGACACGACACCGGCTTTTCACACCCTCCAGTTTGGGAATTAACATTTCCAGTTGCCTCTCCAGCATCTCGAACCAACATTGTGCCAACATGTCAAAATGATCTTAATAATTTCACATAGCAAACAATGAAAATGCATCATTTCAGCACAGGTGCTTCTGAATTCATTCCCATTACACCGTTTATTCATGTTGTTATCTGTCCACACCACTCATCTTTATTACGCAGGGTTTAAGGTTATGTAGCCGGGTGGAGAATCAGCTTCTCTTGTTTGCCACCAGGTGGCTCCGTATATTCCGAAATGACTTTAGGCAGAAACAGGAAGAGGAAGAAGCTTCACACGCTATGAGGAGATTAAAGATTCCTGTAGAGTATAATTTCATCTGGTTACATCTACTACGCTTTCGCCCTGGGAGAAGTTTGCCCTGGACACATCCCATTGACGTGGAGCAGAGTAGGTCTACCAAAACAGATCCCTGAGTCTGTTGATATGAAATTTCTTTCATACAAGACTGCTTGGCTTTGGCTCTGCACAATGAGTAAGTGACCAACATGCCATGTCAGTGAATCCCTCTCGTACCTAGTTCTCCTGTGATGGTTCTAAGATCATTTAACCTTCAGATGTGGTGTAATTACCCAAAGTCATCCCTACAGCCTACAACACTGTCACCTTTGAACTCCTCAGCTTTTGTTCCTCTCCTTTCGCATCTGAGGAACAGAGATTACATTTATTGTGTCCTGTGCAAGTTCTGTGCACCTGCATTGACAGCACTCAGAGCATGCATTCTTGAAACCATTTATTTGTCTATTTCACTAATACAGCCAGAGGTGAAGCCCTCTAAAGCAGCCGCTTTCTTGTGAAGGCCATTTCCCCTGCTGCCGTTGGCCAGCAAAATGGCTTTGTTCCTGTATCTCATTCCTCTCCTTCAGAGAGGAAAAGTTAAAGACACAACATTTCGTTTCCTTTCGTTGAGTGGCCCTACTTTTTCTTCTATAGGACTTGGAGATTGATAAATGACCAAAGAGGAGCCAGAACAGAAGCTGAAAGATGAAGGCTGAATAGAGTTGTGTTGGACTGCAATAGCTGTACTGACAACATTAATGAGAAAGCATCTTCTCAACAGCGGCTACATTCTCTGATCCCTTTGATAATGGCTCCTTATCTGCACAACACAGGAATGTATTCCATATCGCAAAAAACAACTGCATCAAGAAAGCATGCCAAACAAGTCCGTGACACACTGGACTATTGTCATGAAAAGAGAACAAATGAAGGCCATGCTTTTTTCAGAAAACATTGTCCAGCACAGCTTCGTGCACTAACCTGACCAGCATTCTTGTGAACACAGAACAGAAGTTTCTTAACTTTGCTCTTCTTTCACAGTAGAAATAACACCACTGACAATACAGACATGATTTAGGATGTAATTACGTTTTCAGAAGACATCCAGAATAACACTGTTGGTAAAAATGACACAGATTGAGGTACAATGGAACATCAAACCATCATTGTTTGAAATATTGAACTACAATATATCTGATCCACAATTCAGAGCAAAACTATTTTGCTCTTCATGGAGTACAGGTTTTGCTGCACATTGTGTGTGTGGTTCGATGTTCTCATCTTCCTAGCATAGAGATATGCTTTAAAGTTGAATTGATGTCTCTGAACTGACCATTCTCTTTCAGTGGTCTCACGGATAGACACGGCATTTTGAAAATGTCAGAAGATTGATGGATTCATGGAACAGAGTACTCGTGTTAGGATTCTACCACCTTCAATTTCCTCAGTCTAAAGTATTTTTTTCTGTACATCGAGTGTGTTTCCAGCCCCTTTCATGTTTTACTCTCACAGAAATTCTAGAAATATCGCCTTTATATTTATTATGTAGATGTTTGGAACATCCTGTAACCTACAACATTGCTGACTGCTTGAACTCTGACCCTGTTTTCAAAATCTTTCAAGTATCATGCATCTTTTTAGCATTTTTGATTCAGAAAAGGTTCCGTTTACACTACTGGTGAGTACACAGACATTTTTATGGACAAACAAAGTTGGATCGCTATTACAGTTGACTTTCAACAATAAAGCTAGAAAGTCCCTGGAGAATATAGACTGGGAGTCATGCCAATGTGGAGGCTGCCATTGTTGTTATTGTTCATTTACACTACTCTAAATATATTCTGTGGCTTTGGTGTATATACACAGTAGCAGTGTTTCAGAAAAACTGCATTCCCCTCATGTCCATGGAGAAGTCGGAGAAAAATTCCACCTCAGGAGCTGCTTTCAATAGGTTGTATTTTCAGTGGTTCTGAGCACCTCTGACGTGGAAACAGACAACCAAAAACCAAGAAACTCAGGCTGCAGTATAAATGGACACTCACGCTTTTAGCATCTCCATAACTAATTGACAGTAGCCTTTTATTTCTAATAATTAAAATTAAACATTTGTGTTTCCGTTTTTTTTTTTTTTTTTTTTTACTGTTAAGCACTTTGTGTTGCTTTTATTATCATGAAAAGTGCTATACAAATAAATAAAGTTTGAAGTTTGAAGTTTAAAGTGTTTATTTAAAAAAAAAAAAAAAAAAAGTCTTACAGGAAAAAAATGCATATTTTTGCCTGGTCCTATTTTCCGCGACAATACAAAAACACGTGATCCCTGCTGGACTGTTAGTGTACATTATATTGCTGTAAGGTTTTAAATACATGGAACTGGAATGCTGCTGAAAAACCTGAAATTTACATTTGCTATCCAATACATGAGAGGGCGAACCATTTCAGAAATGCCAGACTGTCTCTCAATGCTTATTGCCCTATTTTTATCAATGAAATATTGTATGGCTTTTGTAGACGTTCATGAAACAGTGCAGTTACAGTTACAAACCGAGACTTTCATTTAAGTGAAGGCTGTGAGAGCCGAGGACTATCACAAAGAACACTGCTTGCTGAATCTAACCGTTGAAGTACATACTACAAGATGAAAGTTCTCTTGAATTCTCACTTCTGTATCTTCATATGCCTAAGGCAGTATCATGACCAAACACCTGCACCTAGCTAAAAAAAAAAAAAAAAAAAAAAATCAAAAATGACAGAGGGCCTGCAACTTCAAAAGTGGTGATGGATTTGTGTTAAGATTTCAAATCAAAAGCAACATTATCCTTGCTCCAGGCACATGGCTGTGAACTTTCTTATCAAGAAAGCAGGATCCACCTCAGAGAAAAAGGTTTGTGAGGATCAGAAGAGACATTGAACTCTCCAGACATGATCACAAAACTATGAAAAAAAAAAAAAAACTGTTAATGAGAACAACAGTGTTTCTTTTTTGTTTCTAAGCTCTCAAATTTTCATTGAATTTGTGGAGTAACTTAAATGGAGAAAAAGTGCCTGCTTCTCAAGTTCAAGACTCAGCACGTCTTTGTCCCAGTCCCGATCTTTGATAGTATCACTGTAATTACACACACACACGCACACACAAATGAGGTAATTATGAGCCATTCAGTAATGACAGAAGCTTAAAAATGAAGTTTAAAATAATTAACTTTCTTCCTATAAACCTGTCACGTATTGCCCCGAGGACCCAATTACGATAAAATGCCAGTTGTCTGTGACCCGATCGTCCCATTTATTACCAGTGTCAAGCAGGACGGCATACCACGGGGCAGCAACATGATGAACTGCATCCAACCTGGAAAAGGGAAATCGAGGGGGTCATGCTCATGTTCAGTAACGTCAAACATGTCCTGTGACTTCGCTAAACGTAAAAATGACTCAGAAAACACTTCTTATATTTTACAATGTGCAACAATTTGTGTTAGAGGATTGATACGCTCACATGTTAGTGGTCAACATGAAGTTGGGCTGCGTGTATTAAAATGAGTGTGACAGCCGCAGATATGTAGACGTGTGCAGATCTGAGAAAGCGAGTGGCTACAGTGGATTCCTGCTCCCTGATGGTCGTCTCAGCTCTCGATACTGGCCTGCTAGCATGCAGCTGCAAGACCACACGCAGATGCTTTCTAATGAAACAGCTAATGATAATCGCTGGCTCTGCATGCCAGCCATTATGCGTGTGGAGGGGCGGACGTGACAGTGTGTAGGTGACATCCATGAACCATTTATATTCACTGCTCCTCAACGTCACCTGTTGAAGATCTGGGAAGCCAAGAGGCTAAAGACATGTTAGCTCTACATGGATCTTGCAAAGAAAAATGACGCTTTAACCATTAAACAACAAAAAAAAAACACTGCAACATAACCTGTTGCTCGAGACAACAACGTGGTGATTTGAGCTTCAAAAGTGTCCTCTCAAGAAAAATCACAGAAACTTTCTCAAAAATCCTTTCAATCATCTCAGCTGTATCTTCCTTAATAGCAATGCTTTTGTACAATACTTGAGCAAATTCCACTTTCATTTCAAGCTGTTGACCTTGGCTTTGAAATCCTTTTAATTTGCGGTCTCTCTTTAGATCAGGCTGACGTGCAGCTCGGTATAATTTCTCTCTTTCATTAATTGCAGCTGTTATTATTTTTTTAAATACCAGTGGAAGGTGTTGTGTCTGGTCATTCTTTCAGGTGATTTGTTGAATGGTCTGCATGAAGAAGATCAAGGGTCAAAGTTGACGCATCTTCTAATTTTCACAGATAGCACACACCCATCTTGTCTCTCTCTCCTCATTTGGCAGCTTTGTCGTCTTTCTCGGTGGAAGGTCGTCTCCATCACCAGACAGACCATATGACAGGTTTTTATTTATATATTTTTACTTCTAATCTATTGATTGACACAATTATTTTTTGTGCAAATAAATGTCTATATTGTCCTTTTTTTCTCATGGCAGTATTTAGGTTGAAAATTGTCAAGAAATGGTGAAAAATGGCAAACAGCTTGTGTTCAAATGCATTAATCAAGAAGAGTGAGTAAAACAAGCTCAATGAAAAATCAGGAAATATCTTTGAACATAATTTGCTATATTTTTTAGAGCATTCTCTGTTCAGTTCTCAGTTTTAACTTATAGGCTACTGCTCATTTCGCAGCGAGTTCCAGAGGATGGCTTGGACTGTAAATGAAGGGTGAGGTATGTGACAGAATTCATGCCACTTGACAGTAGCACTTACTGCCCAGGCAGTGCCACTGACAAGTACACCTACACTTCCAGTGAGCGGGATTCATTAATCCGAGCAGCCAATGACAATTTCTCAGTGCCCGAAATAGAGGGGATCTTCTTTGCTGCATGAGAAGGTGAAAAACTTCTGTGACTGTCTTCTTTGAGTTGCTGTGCCCCGGCTCTTGCCTTGCAGCACGTCTCGTCGATGGCGTTGAAGTTCTGTCCCGTTGAAGATGCTCCTGCCCCAGAGGTAAGGGTGCTGATGGGAAAACAAAGCACCTTGCCCTGCTGACACCAGACAAGCTGCCATCAGATGGAACCTTGTGTTCTGCCTGGGGGGCCTGCTGGGCTGAACAGCTGTCAGTCGACGCGAGGACAGAGCGAGGGAAGCCCCAGGTTTGCTTACAAATGCATGAATAAACAAGCAATCAGAGCTTACTGCTTTGATGCATCCTCTTTTCAATCTAGCAGAATTAAAAAAAAAAAAAAAAAAAAAAAGAAAAACATCTGTTAGATTTGCATTATGCTGAATGCATGCAATGGAATTCTTTGGGAAGCGTTTATTGAGTTATACGTTGTTGGTATTCGTCTTGCACTCTCGGCCACCATTGAACTCCTTTTGGGATGGTCCGCTGTTAGGCAGTCATTTGGGAGCTGGTAAAGAAACTGTGATGAACAGGAACGTCTATAAATTCACTTGCAACGGCCATTCACACAATCAAGTGTAGTCTATGAATTTCTTTGGGGATGTAATACTTTCAGAACATTTAATATTTTTCTTTCATCCCCTTTCCTATCTCACGCTCTGAGTTTCCTATCTCTGCAATTGGTTTGAGTTTTAGCAATTTCAGGGATATGGAGAGGATGAAATATAGGTTTTAGTTTTCCTGCCCAGCCTACCTCTCAGAGAACAGTCACTGTTCCAACTTCTGAGCAGTTTCTCAATCTCTGTGACTCAAAAATTAAATTATGGATTCGAACTTTTCCTCCCCCACTGACAATGGCAAGTCAGTTTTAATAGAGGTGGTTTGTGGAGTATAAATTAGGCTGAATGGCACTCAGTGAATACTACTATATGTACTGGGTATTGACAAAAAGGCTAGATAAAGGTTCGTGCTCATACTTGTAGTCATCCTTTAAAAAAGTGGTGTCAGTGCATCCAACAATCAGCATGCACATCGTCCTGAGCTGTTGAGCAGCGCGGAGTAATGCTAATGCAGACTAATAAACCCTGTTTTTTCACGTAACTACTGTTGACTGCAGGAGGAGTGTCCTCATTAATCTTGGACCAACTCAGTTACTCACAACTGCAACATGAAAAGTGTCAGAGTGGAAGGAACATCGACTTCTGAATTAGCAGCCTTAAACAAACCTTGGCCTAACTTCACATTAGATTGGCCTCTCTTTATAGTTAAACATAGTTCTTTGTGCCTGCTTTTTGTGCTTTTCTTTTCATCTATCTGATCTAGCCTTGACAGATCATAACAAGACAGTTATTAGACTGAACAGAAGGTAACAGCATGAGAAATGCTTCATGTTGAATACCGTCACATGACAAGACAAAGTCAGTAAAAAACACATTTTCAGTTCAACATAATGCCTTCAACACCTCAGTCACGATATGCATGGACTGTATGTCTTCATGACCTTGTAGAACAGATGAGCCTCTTCCTTTTGCACATATTGAACTTATGTGTGTTTTCAAGCATGCTCAAACTTTTTGTCGGTTACTGTCCTTGAATGGAATAGCATCAAAAGAAGCTTTCAGAAAAAATGGGCTGAAGTCATTTCACGTCTCAGTGGAGCAACATATGCAACCGACCATATTTGGAACGATCCAAGCCATGACCTTTACCATACCTTAACAAGGTAGGTTTTCTGCCTGTATACTTAATAGCTACAAGTTAAAATTAATTCAAACAGTTTTATGAATAGGACCTTATAATTTAGCCTTAAAAATAAATATGTTGTTTACTCAGCAACCAATGCTATTTCACGATGTGAGTTGAACATCAACATTTCATGAAAAATGTGATAAGGATGTGACAGATGTCTCCACTGTGTACTTTTCTGAGATATATAACGGTAATAGCCGCATTTTCCACCAATGATTTTTCACGCTCTTCCCATCTTCTGTATAGCTGGCTCAAACGGTTAAATAAAAGCACAATTACTAGAAGCCAGGCTCTGATATTTTTGAAAAATATCTGTTTATTCTGTTCACTGTGCAACATGAAAGGAAAAGAAAAGAGGAAACTTTCTTCACAGTATGTGTCACTTTTTGTATCTTCGACAAACGCTTCCATGTCTGTCTCTCACACTGTATTCATTATGTGGGATATGGAGAAGCAGCTATGCAATCTATAAATACTCCATCAAGCTACTTAAAATAATGACATAATTGCAGTGGTGCTGGTGGCTAATGCATGTTCATGGCCGGTGCAACAAGTCAGCAATTAAATGTGCCGCAAGCATTTCCTGACCCTTACAGGCAATGGATAAAAGACACATGTGTGTGAATGATTGATGAATGAAGCTTGTGTTGTTTTATGGTGTGTAGTCATTGGACACCATGTATTAATGAGACTTCTAGCTCAATCTAACCAAGTTGTTTTGCTGCCTCCCCAGCAGTGTCTGAGGCATGGCATACATTTATTCAAGTTTATAGCAAAGCAGCAATATCTTCCCCAAGATACAGGTTGATGTCCAAGCGCTTGCGTTAGCAGGGTAAAAATAAGCCTTTCTATTTAGTGGCACCTTAAAAACTAGCTTGGCAATTGTGAGAAAATGGTCAAAAGAGACTCAAGATGACTGGGGAAAAAAAAACAAAACTTGAGGAACTCAGAAAACCATGTGTACAGCAGAAATCATTTCCTAAAAATTTCCTAAAAAAGTGTTAAAGCAATAAAGAAAATACTACATGCAGCTCCACAGAACCAGGATTTTATCATACCAAATGCAAAAAAAACAATTATCTGACATTTAAGGAAAAAGAGAAAAACATTTTTACAGGAACTTAATGGTCTCATGACATGGAAATAGAAAAAATGATAAACTCTCATGAAAAAGAAAAAAAATCAACATGCAGTCAGTGGCCTGCATGGAAGATACTGACCTGTGTGTGCTCGCTGTGCACTCGTGCACGCTGTAGACAAATTGAGAGGAAAAACTCCTGTGGCTGTGATTTCCACTTTGAAATGTTCTGCTATGTTGAATGTCAGACTGCCTGCTTTGATTGATTATGTTGCCTTTTACTCGACTGTCCCAGAGCCCCATCACTACTCAGAGGGCGTGTATGGTAATACGAACGGCGAGGTGGTCTGAGACATCCAGGGAGAGTCGACTGGCTGGCTTGGCTCCCTTGTTTCTGCAGACACATGCCACTTTTAGCATAATAAAGGCTTTCATCTGCTTCTTTTTTTTCTCCTGCCATCTCTCACTATCTACCCCGCAGACAGACACATGTTGATACAAGGTCTACCTGCTGTGATCAGACATGGTGTCCCTCAAGACCTTCATCCACTGCTCTTGGGAACGCACAGAGGGAGTCTCTGAACTTTCCTGCAACCATTCTCAAGCTGCGGAATCTTTGATGAGCCAGTTGTGGCCTGCTCACCTCTTTCCTGGAGTCAACCTCAGGAGGCTCCGTTGCCCTAATAGTTACACAGCAGGTTACCGTCGAAGGGCAAGGCTCTGCTTTGTATTTCGCTTCCTGAGGAGAATTTGTTTGAGGTTGGATAGCTACTCAGGGTGATATCATAAAATCCAAAGTATTTCTTTTTATTTCTCAGTATCTGTCAGGTTCAGCGAGCACCAAACATGATATTTAATAGCAAATGTAAATAATAACAGCTACGCTCAGTCTAGAATCTGCATCAATTGCTGCCATTGATTGTTCTAAAGACCATGAATAATTCCACATGATTCGGTAGTCGTGTTATTGTTGGTTCAATAATTTACAGATAGTAGCAGCAAAGGAATATGAGCGAATGCACAATGGTGAGCTGCGCCACGGGTATCTAATTATAGGCCCAAGGCAGACGGTTAAGGGTACTTATAGTCACAACAACGCAGCTGAGAAAATTATCATGTGCTGAATGAACTGGTTCCCTTTGCTGGGGCAACATTTTGATTAGTAGCAGAAATATTGTAAATCCTTATTTTAGTGTGCCTTGCCTCTGGGTATCCTCCAGGCTCATTATTTTATTGAATTATTAGCACATCAGTGAAAAATGTGCGACGGTCAAAACAAATCTTCTTGAGGTATATTAAAATGAATAAGCAGCCTTTACAGAATGCATATTCATGAGGGTAACAGCCCATTAGCAAGAATTATTAAAAACATATCCTGCTGAATCTGTGGTCTTTGATAATAACTGCTAAGTACTTTAATTCAAGAAAAACTTCCTTTAAGGCTTAAAGGTATAGTTTCTACATAAAAAAAGAAGAGGTTCAAAACAAACAACAACAAACAGCGGTCATGATTTAACTCCATTGTGTATGTATTGTGGTGTAAATATATGAGAAACCTTCCCAAATGTATCTGAACTTCTTGGCACTGTGTCAAAGATAAGATGTTTTTTTTTTCTTCTGCCTCCTGCATGGCATGGTATGTACACGAACGTGAACAAGGAAATTGGCATGATAAATATTTTATGAGGAGGCAAATTGAATGCATTACCTTCAGTCGCGGATAGACCTCAAGGTTATGCACAACGTAAGATCGACTGTGACCGCGGCTTTTATTTGTTTACAACAAAATGCCACCGATCAATTTCAAGTGGGCATCTTATGAAAATATTTGTGGATATTCCTCTTGAACCCTCTGCTTTGGACATGCCGATAACAGATTGCTCCATCAATAACGCACGAGACCTGCACATGTAGCCGAGTACATGCATAGAGGCTACAAAGGAAAGCCATCATCAGTGGAGTTTGATACTGTGATTCACCATAGCAACAAGACAGCAAAGAGCAGAGCCTTCATTTTCATGTACCGTAGGTAGAAATCTTTGACAGTGCACATTTATCTTGAAAAGACACTGCGGCGCTGAAAGAGGCCCGAGTTGGAATGGAGAAAAGACTCAATAAGTTAGCACTATTACGTTTTATTCAGTGTACAGTCTGGCCATTCATCATTTAGCAGACTTAAATTTCCTTAATAGATGATAAAGAGGTGGAAGCTGACTGTATCATAAATATTCAAATATTAGACTTATTCAGCAGTTAACAAGGAGAAAAACAGCATCTGGGGTTGAAAATTATGTATGAATAATGGGTAAAAAAAAAAAAGAATCAATATCTATGTTTCAGGAGATATTGCACCACACTAACTCATGTCTATAGGTATATTATTAATGCTGCAAGTGCCCAATTTGAACACTCAAATATGTACATTATTATTAATGTGTCAGAATGACTCCTATAATAAAGCAATGCCAAAAACTTTGCATATTTTTAAAATTTTATGATTTTCTGGAAATAATCCACAAAGATTAGACAACAGGTTTCATGTCAGGATGACCTTCACACCAAAACAAATTTCCGTCTTTATCCTCATACCAATGACTGATTTATCATGAAAGCAATAATGTACATAATGATAATCTTGGGTTAAAAAACAAACAAAATAAAACTTCAATTGAGATTCTGATTGTTTTCTCCAAATGTAAACAACTCCACAGATTAATGAGCCTAGATATGTGCATTAATAAGGTTATATGAATAAGGAAATGAACCAGCATGTCAGATAGCTCCCTCTACCCAGCAGGAGGGAAACCGAGGGAGACAGTCGGAGTCTCCTGAAGAAAACTTTCCACTGAGCAACGTTCTTTCTGAGCAACACTGGAGTGCTAGCATCGTCAGACAAATGGAGTGATTGCAATTTGTCATATAAGGAGGTATGAAGAAACAAGAGTCTTGACAAAAAAAAAAAAAGACATCAAGACATACAGGAGAGTTTTCTCTCATGCAGCTGTACTATTCTATTCAGAATTAACTGTAGCCATTAAACGACAAGTACAATTCAATTTTACAATTTATTTTTTCAGAATGCCTCCCCCTAAATTCTAATTCACATAATTTCTCAAAAATGGATTTACCCAAAGTCAGCTGGAAATGGCTGAAGTACCCAAAACCTTAGACTTGAATAAACCAATAAGAAACAGGGTTGGATGGATAGAATGTTGGCAAAAAAAAAAAAAAAAGTTTTTTTGGCATGCATTTACATTTCAAAGATATAAACATTTTGTCTGTGATGACATAAAGTGAAAGATCCGTATTACAATTATATCCCACTTTGGATTTTTCTGAGGTAAGTCAGAGATTTTTATTGCCTTTTTTAACATCTTGACAGAATATGACCACATATAGTCACCAGAATGTTAAGTATATGTTACCTCGTAACTTAATCAGTTCAAGTCAAGCATAAAGCTGTATAAGGAAGTTTCTAAGGCATTTTAAGTATTTCATGAAATGGTTTTGTATGGTTCTTATTGTCAGAAATATTGAAACATTTCTTTATCACACCCAAACGTTAAAATTCACTCTTTCTGAATTTTCAAGAATTGAAGGCTTTGTGTTTAGTAAATGGATTTCCATTGCTTCAGTAGTCCCCATTGTAAATTACATTGTTAATCTACCAATCTGACACACACACACACAGACACACACACACACACCCAATGGTGACCAATACAAGGCACATAGACATACCCTTTTGAGTGATTAGGGTTTAGTAGAGAATTGCACTTTGACAGTGGAAATGTGGAATTGAACCTCCAGCCTTGTGGTTGACAGATGACTTGTTCTATGAACTGAGCAACAGTCAACCAAGTCTACAACGGTATCTTACTGGACCTGAATTGAACAAAGTGTTGTATCAGCACGTCCTCACATATTTATGCATACGCTTATTGGGGATGTATTCTTGGTCCGTACCACTGTGTGTCTGTGAAACGGATTAAAACCTTGAAGGTATGTGAGATTAGATGACTCATTCAAAGTGGATGAGGCAGTTGGACCAAAACCATTTTCTTAGTTCCCACTTATGAGTAGCTTTCATGGTAAATTTGAAATTTGTGTTGAACGTTTTGGTTGACTCACATAAGCATTACATGCATATAATCAAAAGGCTGGAGCGTAATAAATAGCGACTGCTTTGCCTCTGTTATTTTAGCATCAAGTGCGGCTCCTTGTCTTCGGTGCGAGGAGAGAACGAAACACTGGGCAGACAGAAGAGGATCCTTGTCCTGAAGGACATCACTGGCTCTAGAGGATAAATTTGCTGTACTTGATTGTATTTGTTCGGTCATGATGGTTGTCAGCATAAAGTAGCGTAATTGTGTTCTTAAGAGTTCTAATTGAATTAAAGAACCTTTTTGATCTTAGGTGGAAAGATGGTCGGCCATATTGGACTCTGTCATGATGAATAATTTACCATGGAAAGGTGACTTTTTTATTGGTGGAAATGAACCTTCAAGTTTTACGTTCCCAGTGGGAGTTCATTTACATATATTCATTCTGCTGACAATAAAAGCAAATCCTTAGATTATTCCCCTTAACCCAGGTCTTTCCTTTCTTTTTAACCAATTCTTCTGAATAATTACATCAACGCTGTCTAGAAAGTGTTGACCCTTTTACAATGCAGATATATTTATTCTATTATTAATGTTTTTATTGCCTGAGGCAGCTGTGTAAGGTCCCGGAGGGATGCTTCTCTCTATTTTGCCTGATGGAGACTGTTCAGTCCGTCATTTCATGTTGTAGAGATCCAATCTAATTCAAACCTACTTTAGCATCAGCCTGTCTCTATCTTGCAGAACCATCCTCCAGAGAGGAATGTAATGGCTTAGGTCAGGCTCTATCTAAGCACGCATACAAAGTGCGCATACAAAGCAACCTCAGCACATAATGTCTCATATTTGTCTGGCAATTATGTCTTCAGGGATGAAAAAAAATGTCAGTGTACAATGGCCATGTTTTTAAGGAAGGGGGGGAAAAAAAACCATGCCTGCTTCAATTTCCAAAAGTGTAGCAACAGTCTCAATGGAAATCAAATGGTAGCTGCATTTTATTGAAATGGAGTGTTTAGAAATGTGTCAATGTTATGTGGCAGGGTACCAAAATGATATGTAGCATGGAACCATAAAAACCTACAGCTCTGAAATAGGCTAAAGGTTCCTACACTGCGCTCAGGCTCTGGTATTTACGCCTTGCACTTCCTCATTGCTTTATTGTGGCAATGTGTTTTTCAGTAGCCTGTCAAAATAGTGCTATGATAAACTTCTGGTTACCAAAAAGCAGGTGCTAACATCAATTCAATTCACATTTCATGGGGTCTGCGAGATCAAAAATAAATTACTGTGCAAATGTAATAGTTCAGACCTGCTCCAGTATATCTGTGGAATTCGAAATGCTGCCCTCACATCAAGACAAGCGTTTCTCTCCGTGATTCAGTTCTGCTTCATGCGCTGACACACCGGCAGCCCTGCAACAGGTTCACATGAGCAGCAGACAGGTCCATTATTCCAAAACAATTGCGACGATGATGCCCACCAACAACACCTTCAAAAAGTCAGCTGGGTAAACAACACCTATTACAGCATGTGTTGTTATGTTGGTGAGTGAACTGCTGCTCACATTAAAAAAAAAAAAAAAAAAAATCAGTTTCTTTTCTTAATGCAGCCTCTGAAATCTTCATACTGTAAGAAATCCCAATTAAATGCAATTCGTTATTCTGGACAGAAAAGTGATATTTGCTGTCTGTAAAATGTCTGTAAAAACCGCAGGAAGTGGCAAGATAGAATTGTGTCTGTATTTGTTACAAAAGCAAAAAAGCTTGTGTGCATGCTTTGTTATAAAAGAATATTGTTAAATACTGCCAAAACTGGTGAACTGTTTCAGTATATGGCCAAGCACCGGATCTTTCTGCATTTCATTCTCTTCATGCTGTTTGAAGGAGAGGGTGATGGAAAAGATCAGTTGGTCGCAAGTGGCTATCTTACAAGTTCCTTCATCAGTTTGTTGTAAATTTGTGACTTTTACACTATGATGGCAGGAAAAAATACATTCCTGTCTCAGTGTATGCTTCCTCCATCAGTTGACCAATGTGCTTTATTTACTAGGAGAATCTACTGACACCTCTTGCCCCTCCCATACAACCAAACCATCAACAGAATTACTTCACTTTACCTTGAGATGCCAGCACAACAGCTCCTCATTACCTTTTTGCAGTTTCACCAAAGTCCTCAAATTATGGAAACCCAGGGAGCAGTTTATAATGATTAAACAACACATTATTCCTCTGATTTCTGCCACCCTTGGTAATTTCACTATAAAAGAATCAAACAGCTCTTTCGTCCTGTTTGGCAGTCATATCTCAAACCTGCTGACGAGCTGGAGGGAACACAGAGTATCAAACAATAGAAACAACGTTATTTATGTGCTGTGATCTTGGCGCCAAACATTCAAGTTATCCAACTTCTCTTCTTCTTCTTTTTTCAATTTTCCAGTGTAAATCACATGTCACAGGCAGTATGAAATGCAGAACGGTGTATCCAATGGTATGTACCCTTAATCTATGTCAGTTTTCACTAACAATTGATAATAAGATACTTCTTGTGATCAAGGTCATTCTTAAGCATTGAAATGCGACTATATAGAGTGTGTATTATATAGAGTTTACAATTTTTGACAATACATCTTCAAGAATAGAGCATTTCATATTGTTTTGAGTGCGTTCATATCAGGGATTTTCAGTGTGGGATGATGACCTCCTCACTCGGCCTGATCATATTTCAGAAATATTAGGAGGTAGAGCCACATGAGCAAGTAATTATACCACAAGAATGTGTTTGTTCTCTTGGTATCTATAAAAACACCCGTGACAGACACACAATAGACAGAAAACACTGAAATATGATTATTTGTGGGGTGTACTTTGAACTAAGTATTGCCAGTCAGGGCTTGATCTTATTTAATCATCTGTTTTCCCTCCCAACAAATAAGGAATTGTAATAAACTACAATTATGAAATTGTTGTTCTTGCCGGCAGAAAAAGACACAAAATGAAAAGGCTGAAAGATATTTATAAAAAAACTTCGACAAATGACTTGTTTTCAAGAAACATCTGATTTCGTCCTGCTGTTTCTTCCAGCAGAGTCACTTATTATAACTTACATAGCGGGGGAGCAGAGGTCTGGTGAGAAAGCAGACTTGGAGGGAGGGATTGAGGGGAGCTGACAGTGCAGCCTGCGGCAAGGGGGGGATGTCAAGCTGGGTCAGCAGCTCCACTTGGGGATGCAAGACTGCTGAATGAAAAAGACAGTGAACTCCTGGTGCTCAAAGGGAGGAGGGCGATCCTCATTCAAGGCCTTGTTCCCAAACTGGAGAGTCCAAAAGGAGAGCCGCTGCCACTGGGATATGGACAGAGTGGCTTTGATTCATATTTACAGCTCGACTTGGCTATGGCTTCATTCTGACAGAGAGAAAGAGTTGCTGAATTAAGATATTTGTCTGGGGGACATGAATCGGGTCTGAACATCCCAAACAATTTGAGGCTCAGACTTTGACAGATACGGAGTCCGGACAAAGAGAATGGTTCAGACAGGATGAGCTTTTAGGGCATAGCAGTGTGAAGGAGTTAATGAGTAAATGAAGCAACTCTGCCACTTTTAATGGTTTGATTTCTATAATTTTGTTATGTTAAAGTATGGCTAAGTGAGGGTGAACTTCTGGAATCACTACAAGTCTTAGTTGTAATTGAAAACCTAATATGGCGATGTGTTAAAGCTATCAAAAAATTACTAGCTAAGCATACATTTTCACATCCTTTGCAAGCTCTTGTTAGTTAATCACCCTTGTGGATAATATCTAGGTATTTTTTTTAAACTCAGTTTGCAATTGTGTAGCTGTTAATTTTGGCCATTGCCATTTAAATGTCAACATGTTCAAAAGGCATTATATTGACTTCAGAGCAGCATTCACTTTTTTCTTATACCTTCTCACATCAAGTCGGGATTTGCAAAGGAATGTGAAACTTATTAACGTCATACAATGTTATTTTCAGTAAAGTGTCTGATCATCTGCACCATTTTTAATTCTGCACCTGGTAAATCCATTTTTTCATCAGTATAGTTTGTGTAACCAGCTAGAGATGCTGTGCATTTAAATGAAAAAGCCCCTATCACACTAGACACCTGCTTGGGCACTTTTGACATTTTTTGTGTGAAGCAGCTGATGCAGCAGCATTAGCTGTAGCCACACATGAGCTATTGGAAGTAGTTGTGTTCACTCTCCTTTCCCTCTGTCTCTGTTCTTGCCTGTGGCAGCTGGATATGGCCTCTGTTGATAATTAATCAAGACAAGTTCTGGCATGGGCGCAGGAGTCTGTTCTGTTCGGGGCGCAGTGTGTAGTGACCCATCGGCTAATAAGGTCCCTCGAGGTGAGACTGCATCAGAGCATTAGAGGCCTGAAATCTGAAATCTCGCACTCTCCTCCACCTTCCCTTGGGAGGAAATGCCTACAAAGACTTGCATGCTTATGGTTTCATGGAAATAATTTATTCATACTGTCTAATCTCTCCGTCAGTCTCCTCTCCTGACTTGCTGTCTGTCCCTCTGTGCCGTGGTATCAGACAAAGTGTCACATAGGAGCGAGGGACGAATTTGAGAGGAGGTTGGATTGTTCTAAGAAGAGCAGAGTTTTATTGAGTAGCACCATAACAGTTGCAATTGATATTAAAAAAGAAAAAAGTGGAGCATCACACTCTCAACAATATTCTGTCTGAAACATAATTAAAGCCAAAAGGCATTGATTTTTTGAGGATTTACAACTTTCATTCAGTTGAGACTTGGAAACAAAAAAAAAATAATAAATTGAGAATATTGACATTTTTGTTTTTTGGCCTGGGATACTACTGTAACAATGCAACTGTAGGTTTTTCAGATTCTATAAGAACTACAGTAATGTGAGTGGCAACGTGAACGATAAGATGTTTCCTGTTTGGAGTTTGCATGCTCTCCCTGTGCCTTTGAGTGTTTCCTTGTTCATATGCGAGAAGAAACTGGAGTTCTTGCAGAAAACCCTCAGACAGCACATACCTCCACAGTTCCAGACAGTTGTCTTCCACATGGTATATACTCTTACATGTCTGGATCATATCATGGATCTCAATACTTTTGCATGAATTAAGTAAGTATAATACACTTTGGCTATGTGCTGAGACAGAAGAGATTGAAATTTGGAGGGAAATCCAATGTGCCTATTAAGTTTGATGAATAATTCATTCATACCTAACCCAAATTAAAATACTTCTTTCATTGCAAGTTATCTGTTAATCTGCCAGGTTTTATCAAAATCCACTGGCAAGTTTTTGAGTAATCCTGTTAACTGACAAACAAACCAACAAACAAAATAAACAATCAGCAGTGAGGTATTTGCCTCTTGGCAGAAGAAAACGTGCGATTGTGGTTACTTGGTTACTTCAAAAACAGCCTTATTACTGAACGTGGGTCTGGAACTGTGTGTATCTCTGTGGTTGCTCTGTGGATGGGCGTTCAGTCCAGAGTCGTATTTACCTGGTTTCCACTGTCAGCTGAACCACTCTGTGACCAAAAGTTGGATAAAATGGTAGAAAGGATTGATGAAGGATGAAGTTTAGGTAACATGCATGACTGTTTGGCACCACTTTTGTCATATTTGCAGTATGTGAGTAAGTGTTGTCTCAATGAGATAAAGATTCCAGGGGAAATATGGAATTTACATACAGTATATATGTAAATATTTCCTACTGACCCGGTCTCAATGTTTCTGAGACACAGCAATGGAATCGAAATCAAAATGACCACAGATTTTTGTCTTGAACAGTCTTCATTTATCCAGAAAGATTTAGTCCTTCATCGCTCCATTCTATGTATGTTCACATTTTACAAAATGTTCGAACCGTCTTTCACAACCGAAACTGGACAATCTTCTGTCTTTATGTAAATTGCACAAAAGCCAACCTGTGTGATTACTGGTACAGATGGTAAGGTGCTTAACTTCAGAGTTTCTGATGACTGCTGACTTTTTTAAGTCCACAAGATAAAAAAAGTAGTGAGAACTGCTTGGCTTTTTAAAGTAGCACTTCAGTATTTTATGATCCTGTCTGCAATGTATTTCATCAGTCTTCCACCATCTGGGATAAAATACTGATCTTTTCTTCACTGCTTACCATGTCAGAAAAAATACCGTATGAAGATTTCTCGCACCGATATCCAGGCAAATCATCCACTTTTATGTTCGGCCGTGTGACGCTGCAATGCTAAAATAATGAATGTGGTTATATAAGCTTGCTTCAGAATTCCACATTGAATTCCACCCCTCGAATAGTTGGTGTTATGTCAAAGTAACTACTCCCAAGACGCATGTTTTCCATCTTTCTCTGCGTAACTGCCTAGTACCGAACAAAGGTAGTGAATTTTTCAGGGCTGAAAGAAATTGAAGGAGCTATTTTCTGTGTTGGTGACAGGTAACCAATGGATACTGTTCATGAATCTTGGTTCAGAGAAACTGTCCTTGTGTTTGTTCCTCTGAAATGCTGAGGTCCCAGAAGTGTCTTCAGAATGCAAACAGGCGGGATCATTTTGTGGCTAACCTTTTCATTATTTCAAAATGAAGCTGTAAATTATGTGAGTGCAAATTGTGCGTGTCAATGCGAGAAATAAAGTGGTGAATCAACGAGAGGTTGCAATGCAAGTATCATTTAGTGTATATGATGAAGGAAACTCTCCAGGAGCTTCCTGTGCTGGGTAAGGGTAATGTGACAATTTACATTCTGTTTTAATAAGTTCAAACCGGTAATACAAAACACAGAATCAAAGCCTTGCATATGAGATCAACCAATAACTCTAAACTGCCTGCAGATTGTTTGCGACTGCAGCATATTTTTGCTCAATGTTAGCTGGGATGGGCTCGAGCACAGCGATCCCCTTAGTTGTATAAAGATAATTGGATGAATGGGTCGATGGATGTGTTTATGGCCAATACGGCAGTGATCCATCACGGGGTAATCAAGCTGTTTTGGATTTAGCTTTGGAGATCTGTCATGTTATCCATCTTCACTGCCTCAGGTGTTTTGTCGGTGAGATTACATCTGATGCTTGCGGATAAAAAGTCATTATTTGTGTCAGATACTTTGTCAATGATCAAACTATCAGACAAGAATGAAACACTGACCGATAGTCCAACATCGCTGCTGCTAGAATGACGAGTATCTGACACGCTGGCCAGATGACCATGCGAGTCAATTACTCGCTAATGATCAGTCAAGTCGTGCCCTTGGCCTGAGAAATCTGAGCCGTTGTGTCTGGGCTACATAGATCCCCTAGGAATTTCTAGTTTGATTTCTACAGAGGGGATGTAAACATGCACGCTCACATAGGTGGCTTGTCGTGTCGCCATAACTTTGCATTATTCTCCCCGCTTTGCAGGGACAAGCAACGGTGAAGAGATAGAGTTGTTGCGCTTCTTTTGCTTAAATATTCTTTACCCCCGTGCGACTGGCTCTTTGATGTGTGAGAAGCAGCTGTTTACCCAGCCAGTAGTACAAGACCACAAACCCCAGCACGGCATTCACTGACACACCAAGACTTTGATTTTCTTTTTGCTCCCTTTCTTCCCTGTCACATGGTTGACTCTGTCACAGCTAATTTGAATCCTAAAATAGGTCTTTGAAGATGTGAACAGGAAAGCTCCAACCTGTAAATCTGGTGAACTGTCATACATGGTATTGATTAATACTAAAAGGTGCAAGGGAGGTTCGATTTCTCTTGATCTACACATAAAATGTAAAAAAAAAAAAAAATTGTTAATGCAATTTCGTCATTCAAGATTCAAGTTGTTTCATTTAACTGAGTGACAGATATTACCAAATTTTCGTGACCTTCTAATGATAGACAATGTTAGGCATGGCAGTGGGATAGGATAGAGTATCCACTGCACAGATTACACTGTGCCGTGCCAAGTTAAGACGGGGGGATGAACCACAGACAGAAATCTTAGCATATGTTGGCTGGCTTGTGGGCACAAGGGAACAGCAAACTCTCGCCTTTATCCTGGGAGAGGCGGGAAGGAGAAGTCACCTTGATTAAATTAGTTGTATATGAAAATGGGGTTATGCCTATTGGGAGTACGTGACAAGGGCTTATAAACCTCGCCTTTCACAACCCTGCGAGAATGACTTTTTAATTTCCTTCTTTTTTTGTCGCAAGTTATATTTCTCCTGCTGTCTTTTGTCCCTAAAGGCCTTTGTGTGTCAGGATCAATGCAGAATTCTCATTTGGTTACTGTCCCTTCCATTCATTCACATTGTAAGATTCTATTAGCATCTTCCCAAACAGAGTCTCCCTGGGTTTTGTTCTTTTTTTTTTTTTGTTCCATTTTCATCTTTCTCTCTCCCTTTTCTTTGCTTTTTGTCCTTTGCTGTTGTACGACATTTCATCAGTCCATTGTAACAATAGCAATAAAATGATGTATTTTCCAGATTCGAATTTGAAATAGATTAGTTCATCCTCATCAGGTGTCATGTTCCTGCACCAAAGCCAAAGTGATTTCTTCATACCTCAAGCAAATGGAAATTATTACAGATGGCAAATCCTTAAGTGTGACTAAATTACACTTCGGCACTGTAGCAGATGAAATGTAGCTATTGATAACAGAGGAGCGGCTTTTGTAATGTCATCTCTGCTCAAGCTCCTGATTTGTACTGTCACATCCCAGCTGTAGCATAGATTTTTCAATTAGTTTTTAGAGCTTGTTTGCAAAAGGAGTTGTTTTAAATCACCTGAGTGTATACACACATGCTCCATATCTAGAAATGTGTTGGCACAGCTGATATGGCCTCCTGTACAGGAGTAAGGCCTCCATTCCAATAATGCTTTACTCAGTATAATTCTCCTTTTGAAAGTAATAGATGGAGTTTCACTACCTTTCTGAAGGGTTGCCATATGAAATAAACAAAAACAGATAAACAGTCTAAAACATTTTTAAAAAAAATCATCATGGTTTCAATATTTCCGAAATGTGATAAACATGTGCTTCGCCCCTTATTTCTTTTCCTGCTGATAGCTTTCATACAGTTTACTGATCCATTCATCTATATACTTTTCTACTTACTTGAGCATAGACAAAAAGGAGCAACAGACAAGATCTTCATCCTTGACCTTCAGCAGAGGCTGAGCAGGATGCTTATACTTTGAGTACCCAAACTATCTGAAACTCTGGAGATTTTTTTTGAGTTGCTCAACAAAGTTCTTTAGATATTTTGTTTATTTTGGAGAGTCAGGTACTTCAGAATGTAAAGACAAGATTTTCAAGGTGCTCAGATCTCTGTCGACATTCTTTCATTACTCAAAGTCTTTGACTATTGGTGAGAGCAGGCAGTCTGATTTATGTATCACCTTCATCTTCACCATCATAATCTGGTTCAAGCAGTCACAGTCCTGCTTTCTCCCTTGTTTCAGCTTCCTAAAGTAGCTGCAGGCAACAAAATTAACTTGGCCAGGACCAGGGCCGTACAGCGAGAGAATTGGTTCTGCCATATTTTGTCCAGCAGTCGTCTCTGTATCATCTACTTTCATCAGTTCCTGGATCTGTTAATCCTTCAGTGCCATCACAATGTCACTGAAAGCCAGAACCAGGAAATGAGACAACATGCCAGGATGTTGTTTGGGAAGAGCTGTTGATAATGTGGTCAGTTGTCTGTATCTGTTGCAGGCTGAAAAAAAAAATCAGGGTGTCTTTATGAGCTCTTATAGTGCAAAATCTAGCCTATCATGCCATATAGTAATGTATTATTAGGTAAAAAATAAGCTTATTGGGGAAATATAATGGCTTCAAATAATATTTTCAACTTGTGATATCAGGTTTCAAACATTTGCAATTTGCTGAACAAAAAATTGCACCTACTGCGCCATTGTCGCAACTCTCTCACTGGGCAGCTCTGGCCAGGACCAGTCCAAAAGTAATGTGGAGGTGTAATGTGAGCCCACGAACCATGCTGTGTGTGACGGGGATTCCACATCCGACGAGCACCAGGAGATGGAAATACCTTGTGGCTCCACTTCAGTTACTTTGTATCGAAGTGCCTTCTTATAGCAAGTACAAAAGGATCCTGCTGTTTTTAATGTGCTTCCTAAATGATCTTTAATGGCTTTGCAGCAGTGCTCAGTTTTCAGCAGCCCCAACACTTGTTTCACTGTACTTTTTTCAACATAATAAGAGCAGCACTTGACAAGGAGTTCTGCTTTTAGCATCGAAAGCCTTGCCCGCGATTATAATTCGCTTGGCATGCACTCATGTACAGCCCCTCTTCACACCTTGATGCTAATGGTCATAAGTAGTTTCTTAAGCTCCACCTGTGAAAACCAGCATCTGGCCACAGCCTCTGAGTTCTGATGCCAAGTTCCACTTGGTGAGTTGTTTGTCTTCACTCCCCTTGTTATCCTATCTGCACAGCTTGACATATGTTTGACAAAACTGAACTCTAAATGCCAAATGTGGCCGCGTTCTCATTATTCATAACTGCTCTCAAACAAAAATATACACACAAAGTTCTAAAGCACCTGTGTATTTTGAATAGGAGACTTTCAATTTATCCTTCTTTTTTTTTTTCCTGAATTTTTTCCTAAGTGCATGCCAGATGCAGAGATGGTCCTAGTATTATGCTAACCACCGCCAAACACAGACGGAAAAGTAATGGGTGTAGCAGGGCACTCTTGTTGACCTGCTTTGACTTTAATTCGCTAAGAACGAATTTGCTGTTACTGGGCTTTTGCCTTCTAAACCTGAACATCCCAATTAGAGCGCAAACCTGTGAAGGTCACTCTCATATGATAATTCTAGTTCACATATCACAGCAAGGGAAACACAGAGGTTATCCTGCCACTCGTAGCTGATCACATACATGCAAATTTAAAGTGTATTTATGGAGATTGGAGGAGTCTGTTGACCTCGCTATAACAAGAGTTACTCGCAGCTTGAGATCAGTGTGTGCACAGAATATTCTGCTTGCCTCTGAGTTTCACCATGTTAGAGACTGAAAGTGCAACTTATTGAAAACCTAAATCTAAAAGGAAACCACCCTATCCAGCCCTTATGAATGATTACTTCCCGCAGTATAAAAGGCTGCCATTTCAACCTCGCCTGACAAATGTAAAAGGGACTTTGAGACCAAACTTCCTCGACCATTACTTCCACGGAATTCAAAAGCTGCTACCCAAAGAAACTGTACAATTTCACTTGACCTCTAAACTACAAAAGAAAACAAAGAGGAGGTTTCTAAGTTAACTCGGATGTTACTTTATATAACATCAGATCTCAATATGCTATAGTGGCAAGCAAGATTTACAGTATGAACAGCTCCACACATGCACACACGGGCAAACAGATCTGATGCACACACCTACAGTAGGTCTTGAACTCCACGTTTATTGAATTTAAATTACTCTTGATTTAACACTTTCAATCACTTGCAATCAGTCAGACAATCACTGTGTGTTTCTACAACTCTTTTCTGTCCAGGTGGTACAAGTCAAGTGTTGCATGAAGACTGACAGAGTGAGAAAACTGGAGAAAAAGAGAAATGTGAAAAAAAATCTATTTTTTGGTGTATAATGATTAATAGAATTGAGAAAAAGAAAAAAAAAATATTCCAAAAGAAACAAAACATAATGTGGCAACGGGAAGGGAAATTGTGTAGTGGTGTACAGTGTTGACTATTGAACTGATGCTGTACACCACGGGGCCTGACAACGCCACCCTGGGAGTTACACCCAGGGAAATATGTGCATCATAAGGTGCCCCTTACGGCACCCAGGTCCGGAACTAAGGCAGCAGGAGACGTGGTTCCGTTCAGAAAATAATCTTTTTATTAAATACCTCAAATCACACACATACCCTAAAATTGGAGGGAAAGACAGGGAAGCCCAACAGAGGCTGGCTTACCGTTAGGGGCACAGTGTAGGAGGGGAGAAGAGAGTCTCGAAGGGATCACCCCAGACACACGTGAACACTTTCACACCAAAATAAAGATGAACACACTCAAACGATGGGGTGTACACACGTCACACAGGAAGGAGACCACCACCCGGGAACACCTGCACCACCACCGCCACGCTCAGCCTCTGGAGGGGAGGAAAGAGAAGGGAATAGTTAAAAGGGGGAGGGTTTCCTAACAACCAAACAATAATCAAAAAGAATCAGTAATCAAAAATCAATCTAACACAGGTGGTGGGCAGTCCCAACACAACAAGTAAAATAAATAAATGCAATGACTGAACTGCCCCCACCTGAAATTAACAAACAAAACTTATTTCCTTTTAACAAAACAGAAAGGGGAGAGGATACCCCCTTACAACAAGGGAGAACTTAACTAAAAAGAAAACAGACAAAAGAGAACCAACAGAAATATGCCATCACGAGGAAAATCAAATAAACAAAAGAAAGCAAACCAAAGCAAGAAAAGAACCCAACGGTAACTGTGATGGCACCACCAGAAACAAACAAATCAGACAAACATAATATAATCAAGACCCCCGAAATAAGGAAGGGGGAAATTAATAACCCTTAATCATTCACACCCTAAAAATAACATGGTGCAGCGCATCGCCCGACAATTGCGTTTGTGGTGCTCAGCAGTGACAGCCTCGCTGCCGGCTGCATGCAGTTTGCAGACCAGGACCACTGGAGGGGACCGTGCAGCAGTTCAGCTGAGAGCACCAAATCCGCAGTCACAATTATCTTCGCCGTGCACCGTCACCACGAAGGCAGTCTTGCAGCAGAAAAGCAGCGGCAGAGCCCTAGCATGTGGAATGGAGATCTGGTTAATAAAGTTGGTGTTAAGGAAGGCCATGAGGGCTGTGTTGCCAACATACCACGCCAACAGCATCCGTCTGTCCACCCGACAGAGAGGGGGGGGGGGGGGGGGGGGCGCGGCGTCACGGGAGTAATCACCTACACGCGCCCACACACGCACAAAACAGCTGATTACTGCTGCCGTTGCTAACTAGCAACATAGCTGCGCACCAAGAGGGGGGAAAAAGATCGCACTCACCGCAGTTTAGTGGTAGCTCAGCCTGGCAGCTGTTCACTCTAAGCAAATCGAAGCTGAGCAGAACGCCGATCGCTCTAAGGCGAGCAGAAACACAGAACCGGAAGAGAGGGGCCGAAGGGGCGGGACATGCTCTCAATTCCAACACAGCACCTGGAGCGCAGATACAGTGTGCCTTTATAGCCAGCTCCCCCTGCTGGGATTGGCTAATTACTGCAGGCCACCCAGAAACCTCCTCCTGCTACAGTCCACCCCCACTTCAGAAATCGTCGCCCCGACGATGAACCTTTTAATTCCCACACCATCACCTAATCCCATGGCCTAAAGACAGTGATCACCGTACTAGAGGCCAAGTCAGAGGGGTCCGCAGCCCCTTGGACGGGCTCCTGGACTGATCGTGGTAAACGATGGACGTTGGGGTGTCGACCAGCAGTTGACCGTGCGGTCCGTCGTATTGTTGTTCCACTGGGGACCTCGAGGGTGACGGAAGGCACAGCCAGCAAAACGGGCGGCCCGTTACCGGGTACAGTAGGATCAGATTCTGGTGGTGTGGACAGCGACTGGGGAGTCGTGTGGGGCGCTGCGGCTGTTGGAGCCGGAGCTGCTCGGGAGGCCTCCTGTCCCAGCAGAAACAAATCCTCGTCACCTGATAGTTCATCTTCTGACTGAGGCAGGTCATTAGGCGGTGAACAAGGAGTTTGGGCACTACCAGTAGGGGCAGTAGTAACCACTGCCTTTAACAGTGCGCGATTGACCTGTCTGGCTTTGGTGTGGTCGTCAACAGGCGCAATGGTGTATACCGACCCTCCGCCGGTCGGTGCTCTCACCACTCTGTAAACCACAGGGCCCCAGAGATCTTGGATTTTCTGACGGCCTCGCACACTAAAATCCCGCAACCGCACCAACTGGCCTTCCATCAGCGGTGCATCTTGAACATGTCGGTCATAGTTTTTCTTCCTGCGTTCAGCCGCGACCCTCAACCTTTCTCGGGCCCCTTCAAAGGCCACCTGTAACCGAGCCTGGTGCTCCTGAACCCACTCATGAATGTCGCCGCCAACAGGATCTGGGACTCTACCCAACAGGAAGTCCACTGGGAGTCTAGGTTCTTGCCCAAACATCAAATAGAATGGGGACTCCCCCGTGGCCTGGTGGGGAGTGGTGTTGTAGGAGTACAAGACCTGTGGCAAGCAGGAGTGCCAATCTCGTTTACGGGACACTGGCAAGGTTCGCAGTAGGTTGTGGAGGGTGCGATTGAAGCGCTCACACTGGCCATTACCAGCTGGATGGTAAGGAGTGGTACGGGATTTCTGGATGCCATAGAGGTTACAGAGCTGTTGAATAAGGGAGCTCTCGAAGTTACGGCCCTGGTCTGAATGTATACGGGCAGGGACCCCGAACTTAAAGAACCACTCTGAAACCAAAACCTGAGCCACCGTAGCGGCTCTCTGATCCCGAGTAGGTACAGCAAGCGTGTATTTGCTGAAAACATCGGTCATAATGAGCACATTTTCCAGGCCATTATGACTCGGCTCCAGGACAGTGTAATCCATGGCCAAAATCTCATTAGGGCGAGATGCCAGCAAATGCCCCATAAAGGCCCGAGCTGCTGGTTGGTTGTCTTTGGCAACCTGGCACCTTTCACAAGCCTGACACCACTGGGCCACATCAGAGGACATGCCTGGCCAGTAACACCGCTGCCGCAGTAGCCCCAAAGTTCTCTCTACCCCCTGGTGATCATGGCCCTGATGAACCTGCGTAAGCACCTCTTCCTTTAAAGCAACAGGTAGCAACAACTGCAGCATCATCTCGGCCCCATCGGGCCGGAAGACCTTCCGGTACAGGATCCCATCACTCTCGACCAACCGGTCCCATTGACGGATCAACGCCAAAGCGGGAGGAGATAGTTGTCTCCGCTCCTGCACCTCAGGTCGCCGCTTCCGTCTCCAGAACCCCAGGATCTCCTGCAAAACCGGATCTGCTTCCTGTAGGGCCTGAAGATCAGAGGGTGTGTGATGTGGCAGGGCAACTACAGCAGCCTGCGTGACTCCCGTCGGTGCATGCCCCAAAGCCTGCTGCAGCGGCTCAGGGAGTGGTGTGCCAGGAACCATGGCCTCCAGGGCTGATGGCTCCGGCAGATGCTGGCGAGATAGAGCGTCTGCATTCTTGTTGCTCCTCCCAGAGCGATACCTTATTTCAAAGTCGAAGGATGCTAACTGGGCAGCCCAACGCTGCTCTGTAGCACCTAGCTTAGCTGAAGACAAGTGACTGAGGGGATTATTGTCAGTGTATACGATACACTTGTGGCCCAGCAGGTACTCCCTAAACTTCTCTGTCATGGCCCACTTAAGGGCCAAAAACTCTAGCTTCATGGAGCTATAGTTGGACATGTTGCGCTCTGTGGGCTTTAAACCTCGGCTAGCATAAGCTATCGGTCTAACCTTCCCATCCTGCTCTTGTGAAAGCACAGCGCCGAGGCCCCCAAAGCTTGCATCCACTTCCAGGATGAAGGGCAAGGAGAAGTCTGCATATGCCAGCACTGGTGCCTGGATCAGCTTCGCCTTCAGTGCCTCGAAGCTTTGGTGGCACTCCTCTGACCACCTCTCGAAAAGGGCCTGGTCAGTTGGCTTAGACTTCTTGCCTCCCAGCTCGGCCACCAGCCTGTGAAGGGGGGCTGCCAACTTGGCAAAACCTTCCACAAAGCGTCGGTAATAACTGGCAAAGCCGAGAAATGACCGCAGCTCGGAGATGTTACATGGAGGCTGCCAGTTGGCCACTACTTCCACCTTCCTGGGGTCTGTGGAAACGCCTTTATCACAAACCACATGGCCCAGGTACAGCACTTCCCGCTGAAAGAATGCACACTTGTTAAGCTTAGCTTTGAGGCCTTGCTGCTGCAACCGCCTCAGCACCAACTCCATCCTCTCTAGATGTTGATCAACAGTGGAGGAGAAGACAACAATGTCATCCAAATAGAGCAGCAACGACTGACATTGTTGGTCACCAAACAGTCGCTGCATCAGACGCTGAAATGTGCTGGGGGCATTGCAAAGCCCGAAGGGCATGCGATTCCACTCAAACAGGCCAAAAGGGGTACAAAAAGCTGTTTTGGGACGGTCGGCCTCTGAAACCGGGACCTGATTATACCCGCTGGCCAGATCAAGAGTAGAAAACCAGCGGGCACCAGTCAGGGCATCCAAAGATTCCTCGATGCGTGGAAGGGGGAACGCATCCTTCCTGGTCTTACTGTTAAGTTGTCTATAATCGACACACATTCGCAGGCTGCCATCCTTCTTCTTCACGAGTACAATCGGGGAACCATAAGGGCTATTGCTCTCCCTGATCACCTGAGCATCGAGCAGCTGGTTTATATGCTCCTTCACCACCTCGTACTCAGACGGTGGTATGCGCCGGTAACGCTGCCTGACAGGAATATCATCCAGTAAGGGGATGTCGTGAGTTATCAGGTCAGTGCAGCCGAGGTCCCCATCATGGGCAGAAAAGACAGACTCGTACCTCTGTAGGAGAGACCTCACCTTGCCTTGCTCATCCACGGCTAAGCCAGACAGGTCGATGGCCGCTATCTGCTCCTGCACTGTGGGGGAGATTACCTGGGAGGCCACCGTGGCTACACTGGATGGAACCTCTGTGATTCCCACAGGTAGGCTGACCACTCGAACTTCATGTAAAGTGCCAACAACTGTACGCGGGTAAAGCAGGACAGCCGAGGAGCCCACGTTTACAATGGGAACGTAGGCTGTGCCTCTTACCACTCGGACCAAGGACGGCGAGGCAAGTAGTCCGGCTGGGAGGCCAGACTCAAGGGGTTCAAACAATGCGCTAGACCCCGAGTGCTGTTCTGCACATGTGCCCACCACAATCTTCATTGTACCACCAGGAATACGACAAGCCTTCCTGCCTCTGACCTTCACCCTGCCCGTGACATCCCTAGGGGCCTGCCCACTGGCCTTATGGCACTTTTGCAGTGCCCGCATGACCGGTTCTGGTGCCTCAGCTACCGAGGGCAAATCAAAAAACTCCAGCCCATGCTGGCTAAACAGCTCTCGGTAGCATCTGCGAATGATGTTCATCCCCAAGACACCAGGGGGCTGAGAGGCCCCACTTACAGGAGGGTCCTTCACCACTAACACCCCACATCGTGGCATTACCTTCCCACAGAGCTTGACATCGAGCTCCAGGTAGCCGATGTAGGGGATAGCCAATCCATTGGCAGCTCTGAGCTGCAGCCAATGGCAAGACTGAAGCCTCTCCCAACCCCAGGGCTCAAAATGCTGAAGGAAGAAGCTTTCAGTGACTGTAGACACCATGGACCCAGTATCCAAAAGGCAAGGAACACTAACATCTCCCATGCTCACCTCTACCTGTGGACAAGCCGACATGAGCTTCAAAGCCTCCCCTACCCCACTGAAAACGACCCCTGAGCCAGTGGCTACTCCCCCCGAATTGTGGCTCTGCAATTCGGCGGGTGCTAGTTTTCCGGGTCCTGAGCAGAGCGGGATTGCCGGCTGGACGGCAGAGGTGCAGGAGAAGAGGACTGGGCGCGAGGGACACGCACACCATCACACTCACTCGCATAGTGGCCTGGCTGCTGACAGCGTCTACAGATAATGGGGCCACGACGAGGTGGAGGGCGACGCTGAGTGGGGTTCTGCAAGGCAGAGATACTTTGAGTAAGGTTATTCAACTGCTCTTGCTGCAGTCTCAACATCTCTCTCACTTCCTGGAGCTCTGAGACTGGGGGTGGAGTAGCTACCCTCGGGGGGTCGCCACTCACCCCATACCGAAGCCCCAAAGCTGAAGGCACACTGTGACTGCGGCCCCTAACCCCTCCGGGCAAACCCTCACGTTCCCACCGAATCGCCTCACTCCTTACCTCGAGCAAATTAGCAGTAGGTTGCCGACGCACAAACTGTTTTAATTTGCGGCGGAGGGCACCATCCAATACGGACTCGACAAACTGGTCACGCAACATAGCCTCTGCATTCGGCATCTCACTAGGTGCACGCGCTTTCACCGACGCCATAAGACTCATCAGTGCGAGGGAAAACGCGTGGAGTGTCTCTCCTTCTTGCTGCCGCCGGGAGAAAAATGCCTCCTGCAGAGCTACGTAAGACTCCGAACAACCGTACAGTTCCTGTAGAACCGCAAATATCTTATCTGGGTCATCCCTCTCTGCGCTAGGACGATATTTGATTTCTTCCCTTGCCTCCCCTTCGAGGTGGTCGAACACAAAGAATGCCTGGTCGGATGTGGACAAATGGCGCGCCCTCATGCAGGCCTGAACCTCCTCAATCCACTCGTTCAACCCCATCCCTGACTTCCCTCTAAACATGGGGCATTTCCGGTCACGAGGGACAAAAACCAGCCTCTCAGTCATGGATATACTGGAAGTGGAAGGAGCAGAAGTAGTAGGCAAGGCAGTGCTTGGACCAGGCCTTGCTGCAGCCTGTTCCTGTCGCAGCCTCTCATTATCTGCTTTTAACTGCAGAACTAACTCCTTCAGCTCCTTTAGTTCCTCCTCCATAACTACACCCTAACAATATAAGGGCAGGCCAATAACCAGAATGGGACGGGAGAAGAGGGGAAACAATTTTCCTCAGAACTCACCAACCACGGGAACCCTGCCGCTGCTTTGCCTTTGAAAGAAACAAAAGAACAATTAACTCAAAAATTCAAAACCAGCAACAAATGGTTGCCTCGAACTAATAAAACAAAACAAAATGAAAAAGAGAACTCAACCGAAAAAAAAAGAAAATAAATGAAGGGAACACACGTCTCTGCTTACCAATAGTGGTCCTGCCGACAACGCCAGATTGTGGCAACGGGAAGGGAAATTGTGTAGTGGTGTACAGTGTTGACTATTGAACTGATGCTGTACACCACGGGGCCTGACAACGCCACCCTGGGAGTTACACCCAGGGAAATATGTGCATCATAAGGTGCCCCTTACGGCACCCAGGTCCGGAACTAAGGCAGCAGGAGACGTGGTTCCGTTCAGAAAATAATCTTTTTATTAAATACCTCAAATCACACACATACCCTAAAATTGGAGGGAAAGACAGGGAAGCCCAACAGAGGCTGGCTTACCGTTAGGGGCACAGTGTAGGAGGGGAGAAGAGAGTCTCGAAGGGATCACCCCAGACACACGTGAACACTTTCACACCAAAATAAAGATGAACACACTCAAACGATGGGGTGTACACACGTCACACAGGAAGGAGACCACCACCCGGGAACACCTGCACCACCACCGCCACGCTCAGCCTCTGGAGGGGAGGAAAGAGAAGGGAATAGTTAAAAGGGGGAGGGTTTCCTAACAACCAAACAATAATCAAAAAGAATCAGTAATCAAAAATCAATCTAACACAGGTGGTGGGCAGTCCCAACACAACAAGTAAAATAAATAAATGCAATGACTGTGAACTGCCCCCACCTGAAATTAACAAACAAAACTTATTTCCTTTTAACAAAACAGAAAGGGGAGAGGATACCCCCTTACAACAAGGGAGAACTTAACTAAAAAGAAAACAGACAAAAGAGAACCAACAGAAATATGCCATCACGAGGAAAATCAAATAAACAAAAGAAAGCAAACCAAAGCAAGAAAAGAACCCAACGGTAACTGTGATGGCACCACCAGAAACAAACAAATCAGACAAACATAATATAATCAAGACCCCCGAAATAAGGAAGGGGGAAATTAATAACCCTTAATCATTCACACCCTAAAAATAACATGGTGCAGCGCATCGCCCGACAATTGCGTTTGTGGTGCTCAGCAGTGACAGCCTCGCTGCCGGCTGCATGCAGTTTGCAGACCAGGACCACTGGAGGGGACCGTGCAGCAGTTCAGCTGAGAGCACCAAATCCGCAGTCACAATTATCTTCGCCGTGCACCGTCACCACGAAGGCAGTCTTGCAGCAGAAAAGCAGCGGCAGAGCTCTAGCATGTGGAATGGAGATCTGGTTAATAAAGTTGGTGTTAAGGAAGGCCATGAGGGCTGTGTTGCCAACATACCACGCCAACAGCATCCGTCTGTCCACCCGACAGAGAGGGGGGGGGGGGGGGGGGGGGGGGGGCGCGGCGTCACGGGAGTAATCACCTACACGCGCCCACACACGCACAAAACAGCTGATTACTGCTGCCGTTGCTAACTAGCAACATAGCTGCGCACCAAGAGGGGGGAAAAAGATCGCACTCACCGCAGTTTAGTGGTAGCTCAGCCTGGCAGCTGTTCACTCTAAGCAAATCGAAGCTGAGCAGAACGCCGATCGCTCTAAGGCGAGCAGAAACACAGAACCGGAAGAGAGGGGCCGAAGGGGCGGGACATGCTCTCAATTCCAACACAGCACCTGGAGCGCAGATACAGTGTGCCTTTATAGCCAGCTCCCCCTGCTGGGATTGGCTAATTACTGCAGGCCACCCAGAAACCTCCTCCTGCTACAATAAGTTATTCAAGAGCTTTTGATGAATTACTTACATTTATTAACCACATTGAGAATAAGTTCCATGTCATGTGAGAAAGGTCCTCAGGTTGATGTATTTTTATAAGAACAGCAAACAAAGTGACATCAGTTTAAGGCCTGGGTTGGGTTGGTCAATGCAACAGTCACTTTCCTTTATTTCAAGGGAACAGCATACCCCCAAATCACCTGATGCAGGAAAGTGAACGCTCAACAAGGGCAAATCAGTAACTTTTTTGCTGTTGACCATATTGTCGCAGGAAAGAGTGACGTGTGATTCAACGAGGGCTCAGAAGGGGATTCCACAGTTCTCTGGTTGACTTTGTTTGGTTATACTGTCCACTGCATGCAGAAAGGAAGAGACAATCAGTCATGTCAAACAGAACATGATTGAGAACTTAATTATTTTGTTGACGATGATGAAGATGAGACTTTTTTAATTGAGTAATGTAATAACACATAAACTCACCTGTTTGTAGCTGGTCTGATTCGACAAAAAAAAAAAAAAAAAAAGATTTCTTTCAGGCTTTTTAAAGAAACATTCTTGTGATTTCATCACACACATTTCCACAATGCTTTAATAGCCTTGTTTCATCACAGTAGTCTGCTGTGGCTTATTTGACTGAAAGGTATGGAAAAAGCACAGTGGGTTGGTCTCAGATAAAGTTTTATTTTCTCCTCTAGTCCTCTGGGAGGATGTGGAGGTGTTCTTTTCGTTGCAGTGCATTGTGTAGCTGTGTATGGTACAATGCTTTCTTCCCCCCTCTCTTGCACATTTGTCAGGCAAGCAGAAATACTTGCTTCCAGTAGGTGTAACTGCGCAGGAATTTACACCCAGAAAAAAAAAATAAGGCACCCACCTCTCTGGCCTGTCTGTGCTGGAGATTTTTCTGCTGAGTACTGGCACTCTGGGACAAACTATGAAATGAGAAATTCCAGTTTCCCTTGCATTCACAAAACGTGTTCCAGGGGGTGGTGAAACAATATCTCAGGTTGAGACTTTGACTCGATGCCAAATCACCTGATTCTCATTGTCCACAACACCACAGCACCTAATATATCTTCATGCTCCACTAACACATAAACTTTCACGGATTTGACAAGACTTGGAGGGCAGAAGCTTTCAAGAATGACTGCTGGCAACAAGAAATTAGTCAGTTCGCCTGTGAATATGAGTCAACAAATCCTTGAGTCTTTAAAGTACTGTGGCGTGAAACTACTTGATATAGAGTCAGGAGAAGTCCCTCTTACCCCGATACCCCTTGGCTTGATCTGAGTATCAAGATTGAATCATTTCATCTGCAAATGAGGATCTGTGTGCCCATTTTAAGATATTCCCTCTCATTTATTTTGAAGCTGTGATGTTTACCTGATCAGCAGCATTGGACAAAGCCACACCCCAAAATCTGCAGCTGTGGTCACAGACTTGGGCTGACTGCCCGCTGTGCAAACCACATCCCCATCAGAGGAACCTCTGAGGACCCTTATCCTGACAAACAGGAGAAATTAGACTGAGGAGCAACAGGACTCGAGTGATGAAGACCTTCTATATTGCTGAGGACATGTTCCCCATTTCCACTGTAGATTCTGAAACTTTTAATTATTCTATTCCTGTATTTCATTGTGTGGATATTGAAAGGTTCCACACCAATATTTAATTTTACTTTGTTTGAATGGAGGATACATAAATAATACATTTGTATTTATGATAGAAAATGCAAACATAGTACAACTTTGTTTTAGAAATATATGGTATAATACAATATAATACACATGAAGCTCAAAGATTCAATTCAATTCAGCTGTATTTATATAGTGTCAATTACAACAGTCAGTTCTAAACATTTTACAGAGAAGACCCAACAGATCCACATGAGCAAGCATGTGGAAAGGAAAAAACTCCCTTTTAAAGGGAAGAAACCTTTGCAGAACCAGGCTCAGAGGTCGCTGCTTTCTATTCCAGTTGGGGTGAGGGGAGAGGAAGAGAGTTAAGGAGAGGACGGACAAATTGATTCTCTGAATCAGCTCAACAGTGCTCTGCTACCTGCAGGTGGATCAGGACAGGAGGCTTCAGATCATGAACCTCGGGGAGAGAGAGTGAGAGTTAGACAAGAAGAGAGACAATGGTTAATGATAAAGATTGAAACTAATAAAAAGTTCATCGAATACGCTTTCATTTCAATTTTATGAGATGGAATATGCAGAAAGAATACAATTAGGCTGAAAGCTCTATTGCTTTAAAGTGTATTCACGTTGTGCATCATGTTATTGAATATAAGTAATAAAGTAACTAATTTCTTTTGAAAATAAATAACCAATAAAGTAATAAGATTATTTTCTTGGAGAAGTAATTAGTAACCAGTTACTGTTTCCAAGTAACTTGAACAACACTGGTCACAAATACTGGCAGACCCCAAATGCAGACTCAGTCATAAAAGGCAGTTTCAAAGGTTTATTCAGAAAAAAAAAAGGTTCCAAACAAACCGAGTGATGTTATCCATGACAGTAATCCAAAAGACAGATCACAGGAACTGATGTGGTCAAGACACTAGGGAAACATTGTAGGAAATGTCAGATGTCAAGTAACAAAGGTACGAAAGTGCTTTTTTTTTGAAGAGGAAGTGCTCAAACTCAAGAAGAGTTGCAAGTTCACAACAAGCAAGCATGAACTACTGTAGACACACGATCGTTGATCTTAATACATCATTTTGGAGGGATATTACAACTATTAATGCAGTTTCAGAAAAACACCAAGAATATATTAATGTACCTGTAAATATATTTAGTGCTTTCACATAGAACAACAAATAGTGATCCATGGTGAATTTTCTTGAAAGAAATGGATTAATGGACAAATCACGTCTGCAAAGTAACAACAAAACAGTCGACGCCGTGAAAAGCTAAACAGCAGCAGACAGGTGTGATCAAGGTAAGTTCACTTCTGTTTTATCAAAGGTCTTTTATTCCACTGCAGGGAGCGTGAAGGCAGACAAACATGTTTGCTCTGGGACCAAGACAGAGAAAAACAGGAGCTTCACCATTTTCATGCGAGGGAAGACTAACACACTCACGTAAACGTGAAATACTCAAACTGCATTATTAATTTTATAATGGTGACTGTTAAAGTAGTAGCTTTATAACAACACTGTTTTATACCTGGACACAGTTTGAGAAGTCATGCAAGATGTTCATGATTGCCACTTTATATTCAGAGAGGGTGAAAATGCTTTTTACACATTTCTGTGAAAAGACACTAGAACACTGTTTGAGACACGCAACACTGAATTTCTATTATGGCCAAGAACAAAGTTCAAGTACCTCCAGAATCACAATAATTCATGGATTAAAACTGGACTGACAAAAAGTAAATGTTAGGGTTGACCTGCAAACAAAAACATTTAATCCTCTGATAAAAGTACCCAAGCTCCATAAAAAGATGTGCATCTTTACAGTGCAACAAAAACAAATGTTTATATTGAAACATGCAAGTAAAGTAATATCAATGAATATATAACTATGTGGATATCAAGATCATGAGGTCAGTGGGTGAGTAATGTTTTTTTCAATACTTTCTCAGTTTTTTCCCATCTTTTGTCGAAATGCTCACTGCAGCCTATCCATGAACACATCCTTGCGAATGTGATTGTATAGGCCTTTTAAAATCTCTTGATAGGTGCAGGCATTAACACAAACCAAGAACACAAAGGCCACAGCCTTCTGTATTATCTCCCGCTCACAGAGTGGAGACGCAGGACATTAATCACTGCAAAGTCACACTTCAACACACACACACAGACACACACATTTACACTCGCGCTTCAGAGCGAGGAGCTGATTTAGTCAAACACAGTATATAAGCACTGTCTTGGTCACCATTAGTATTTGTTCAATTGATTTGACCTACTTGACAGAAATGATAGCCCGGGGCTCTAATAGCTACTGGTTAAAAATACTGAATGAATTTTTAATTTGGCTGTCTGATTACTAATGAAACAAGGACAAAGTGGATGTGCAAAGTCATCAGCTCAAAAGGGGAAAGCCTCTCATGCAGGTGTTTCACTTTTCATTCTGTTGAGGGTTTATTTAATATCAATACTGTATTTGGGTCGTGCAGGTACATGACTGTTCTTCAGAGTTAAAGACAAATGTGTGTTGCAGACAAGTTTACAGATGCATAAGTTTTGGTCGCCATGCAGTATTCATATCATATTTCACATAGTGAATGTATGCTACTTTTATAATTCATCACAACTTTGCATAATGACACCATTTAATGTTTAATGCAATGGAGGGAGGTTTTTTTTTTTTTTCCTCTTCCGTCTCCTTCTTTGCAGACATAGTTCATCTGTCACAGATCAGCTGTGTAATTCCTCTCATTTGACCCACTTATTGTGCAAAGTACAACAATGGAAAAGGGAGCACAACATACCTTGAGATGGATTCAGTAAAAACTGTTGTAATTATACAGGCATACTGCTGACTTTAGGTAAAATGGTGAGAAATGAGCTTCTGATGAAGACCTTGCCTGGAGCTGCTCGGTGGATTTATGTCCTCTGTTTAGTCCTCTACCCATCCTACAGTTGGAGTGGGGGTGGAGGGGGGTCGACGTGGAGAATAGAGTAGGGAGGGGCAGGAAGAGGAGAGATGAGCCAAGGGAGGGAAAGGACAAATGCACTAGATTTTAATAAGGAGTTGTCACAGCAAATAGCTTGGCCCTCTATCAAGCATGCAGAAGCTTTGGGAAATATGCCAGCGGGCCCTGGACGCAGCCCGGAGCCGCCGGGGCTCCCTCAGAACCTGCAGAATGAAACTTCACAGCTGGGCCGCTCAGCTCAGGTACAGACACTTCGCCTCTCCGCCGACCTCGTTGAAAACAACCATCGCAGTGCTGAGTGAACCCTGACCCTCACTTTCACCTCTGAAAACAACCTTCTGACATTTACCTGCAACCAGCAGCTCGGATGATATTTTCAGTTTTAAAAAACCCTCTGAAGTTTCTCATGTCTCATTTTTTCAAAGCACTCATCCGTTTTCTTTCTTTCTTGTAACATCTTGATTTATGTTTTTTTAGCAGTAGATATGCCTAATTGGAATAAATCTCTGTTCATTAGGAATATTCCAGCAAGTAAACAAAGCCGAGGATCCTTTCATTGTGGGGAATAGAAATGTTTTTGTGTTGTTGAATGATTCCTCCTCTAATGCCCCATCTGCTGCTACAAAAAACATTTAACTTGACACCGTGCTGGTGTGTGCACATGTACACAGACCACCAGACAAAGTAAATGAATTAAGTTAGATTAAGAATGGCAAATATAAAAAGAGGATTTGCAAAGTGTACTTCTGTTGTCGTGTCTTCCCTTCAGCTTTGGGTGCGCACAGTCAGCACATCTTTGCTAATCACACGGCTTCCTATCTGCATCTTCTCGCGGATCGTCAGGGGAAATCACTGTCACTGCAGCTGCTGAACACAGGGACGACTTCCCGATGTGCAAAATAAAGTCATTGTTCAACTCAGAAGGGGCGGAGCTGATTGATGTGCGCCATGTGATTTACCATCCCACAGAGTTCCGACACCACCAGGAAAGACGACTGATGGGTTTTCCCCACGCCGCATGTCAGACGTCGCATATGCGTCTAACTGCAGCTGAACATATTGTGGGAGGTGTGAAACTGCATCAACATTGTGTTTGTACTTGCAAAATGAGATTTAAAAGTGTTACTTGAATTGAGTGTTGCGTATTTGCAAAATAATCAGATGTGCTGCACTGGCTGCGATTCAAGGGTGCTATCGAGAACTGGGATGTTGGCACTGATGATTCAAGTGCCACAAGGACAAATACACTGGGTGGAGGGGATGGAGGGGAGAGGGGTTGTTGGCAAGTGAACACAGCATGTGACTGTAACACTACAGATCACAGTTCACAACGTCTTTCGCTGGGTGAAGCCAACAAAATAACATTAATCGACGTCAATAAAAGTGGAAGCAGGCAAACACTTGAGTCTCAAGGCACTGATTTTGTGCTGTTATGATATATGTTATATATATTTCCCTGCTTGAGAAAAAAACAACCTTTCAACTTTCACTTGTGCTGTGTTAAACAGATGTTTGTGGTCAAAGTAATCTTGAGTCAAACATCTTATCAAGACTTCCTCACATGGGTCTGGATTAAAAAGAAAAAAATTAACAGCTGCTTTGCTGGATGTATGTTGTGTTGAATGCAAATTTTACTGATGTGTTAAACTAATCCATGATCTTTACATAACTAAATAACAAAACTGAAAGCCCAAATATGGGCATAGCTATTTTGGCTGAGAAGATTATATTCTTAAATAGTCTTTTTTGGGGGTAGAATTTTGTGAAAAGCTGCTGACATCCACAGAGAGGTTGATATTCACTTTGCAATTTGGCCGTTCGTGATCTCACATTGCTCTGGGAGAGGGGTTCACCGATGGTGGGTGTCACGGTTTCACAAACGCGAAAAAGCCTGAAATAATCTTCAGAGAGTGTCAGAAATTTCCACGACCTCCTCCTCACAGCTCAGCACAGTGTGACTGCTGTGATGAGCAACAGCTCCTAACAACCAATAGAAAGGCAGCTGAAAATAATGCGATTATCAAAGCAACAACCAACGGCGCGCTTAAGCAATAGACCACCTTGCAGATTCCCAAGGTGATCAAATGCTGGTCCATGGCCACATTCTTCATCAAATGCTTTCCTCCACATAAATGATATGAGAACAACTGCTCACTTCACTTCACGATTTAGCAGGTGATAAAATGATGAGACTGCTAAAATCACAGTCTGTAGGAGTCTAAATATATTGCAATAAGAGGGCATACCTGGACAGGCTGACAGTCCATCACAGGCCCAAAACCACAGAGCTAAAAGATTAAGATTCAGTTTCCATGACAAGTAATAAATTCAACACCAAGCAGGGAGAACAATGTCCATTCACTGCACAAGTGGTCACAATCATATACCATCCACACACATTTACTCAGATAATCATATTTTACCAAGAAATGACAGTGTCACAATTTCAACAAGATTACAGCAACACCTACTTTGAAAGCTGTTTTGCCTTAGAAGATGCTAAACATGTGATCTTATTGAACAAACTGCCTGAACAATTTTAATTAAAAGGAATTAAATGGATTCATTATTGATTTTAGCTGTGATAAAAGCTGTTTGTCGATTTATTATAATTATTGATATTTTTCAGTAGACCATTGTTATCCCTGTGTGGTATGTGATTGGCATGGCATGTGAGAGTTTGAGCCAATGAATCCCAAAGCTGATTTATTTTCTCTGACATGGCGTCTGAATGTATGAAGGTTTGTGATTGTTTCATGACTGCTGACTGAAACTCAACTGCCCTGGGGGGTGAATGCAATCTGAATCTCAGCATTTAAATGAGGCTCACCCTCAAATCGCAAAAGTCACATTTGGGGTAGATGCCTTTTTAGATTGATTTGTTTTCATGAAATCATTTTTATCCTTCAGTGTAAGAGAAGACTGAACTTCTTTGTTTTGTTTTGTATTTTTTGGACAATCTTATAGGACAGAATTAGTTCTACATTATGGTGACAATCAAAGACAGTGTCCATTTTTTTTAAATGTTTTTTTTTTTAGATATATGGTAGGGTGAACACAAAGAAAAACAGGGTGATGACACAAAGCAAGCAAACTTTGTACAAATTGGGAGTGCCAGAGAGGAAAAGGTACCACTGATAGGAGCTTTGGAGTTCCTCATTGAGTCACCAGTGAAGTTATGTTTTGACACAATCTTACATTTTTCATGTAATTTACCCATTAGTACATTCATGACTTTGGAAATTAAGCATGAATGATCGTTTCCATTGTATACAATGGGAGATCGAGCTTCTTTATCTGCAGAACAGCTGCCAGGACACATTGGCAACTGAGAGTCAGATATGTAGAGGAAAAGTTGGAGGAACACTGTGATATTATTTTCAAATAATTGATTAGGCCAGGACATGTATTGTGCATTAGCTGTCAAACTCTGCAGAGCCAAGCTTTCCAATTCATTAGGTTGGTGAATACAAGACCTTGAAGCATAAAAGAGGAAAGCGGTCCAGGACTGACTCATTGAAACTCATTGGAGTTTCAATGAGTCAGTCAGCATCGTGGTTTTAAGTCCACAACACACGCAGCCATTTCCGGGTATCCAAGATAAAAGATAACAATCATCAAAGAATGGTGACAATATCTGTGGTCAATATCAATGTCAAGCCTATTTATATAGCACATTTTTAAAAAGGCCTATGCCCAGCCTAAGTGTTTCACAGTACAATAAAAACAATATAAAAGAGCCAGAACAAAACAATTGAAAAGAACAAATACAAGATGCGGGTGGGGTGGAGTGAGTTCTACTTCATTTTATAAACAACGCGAAAGTGGACCAATCACAGCCCTGGACGTTCACGTCACCACGCGTCGCCTCGACGCGAAGTCATGATTTTCGGGAGGCGCACGTCAAGCCCCGGCGTAGCCCGTCATCGGGCTACGGCGTACGAATGTAGGAACGCCGTCGCGGTGACGGGGGAGCATACTGAGGCCTTAACAAGGTCAGATAAACATTCTGGGGCCAGTCCATTCAGTTAATTTAAGACAAATAAAAGAATCTTAGAATCAATCCTGTACCTCACCAGTAGCTAGTGAAGTGGGGAAATCTGTGGCGTTGTGTGCTTTCTCTGTCCCGGTGAGGAGAAGCTAGCCTTGGTCTTGGCTCTAAATCCTTTGTCCTATGTCACACTATCAAATAAAGACGGCTGTTGTCGTGGTCGTGTGACCAAAGAAAATGTTCAACAAAATACAAAAACCTACAAAAACCTTTGTCAATCAACTAACTGATTTCGTACTGATCAACTGATCAACGTGATACTAGTACCTTCTTCAAGCTCCCTTTGCAAAATCACAAGCCAAGTTGTCGTCTTTTTCCAAGCCATAACCGCGTCCACATCTTCTCCTCCTACTCTATTTAGGATTTCTCTCCAAACACATTAATGCTACAATGGTAAGTGCTAGATTCAGTTCCTTTTTCATGAATGGATAGTGTTCGTTTACGACATTTTATTCTTAGACAGTCATGTTGGATCAATCACATTGTAGACTGTGATTCAGCTTGCGTTTTCATTGTTCAATTTACAGACAATCAACTTCTTGTCGTGTGCAAAATTTGCTAGGTTTATGTCGTACATTGATTTCTAGTGTTGAATTTATACGATTGTTAAAATCACAGTTTGTTAGCCGGCCTTAGTCTTAGATGCAACCCTGTGAAACAACACTTTGCTGGACAAATGTAGCTTTACATGTCCTTTGCATCAGATCCGGGATAGCTTCAATTCTGCTCTATTGCCACTGGCATACCAGCTCTCAGTACATTTCACCTCTGATCAGACACACATAAAGCCCAGTGGGAAATGATTCATGTAGTCATTTATTGTGTAGCTGATAGCAAAGGCAGTTCCCTTTGTTTTCTAATAAGCACAACCTCTTCTACTGATCTCCGTCTCACAGGATCTGAAAATAAAAATGAAAATTACACATGCTTTACACGCATGCATTACAATATACAGACACACTAAACAATCAGGTGATGATAATAATTTGGCCCACTGGCAGAATTCTAATTTGATCAATCACTACCAATCAACAGTGGTGTGTCTAGTTCAAGTAGACCTGACACAACAGTCAACTCCCTCTGCTCATATACAGGGAATTGCTTGGGGTAATATAGATGCAATAATCATGATGGAGAACAAAAAGATTAAATTAAAGGTTAAACAAAAAAGATCGCAAAGATAAATCAACCTGCGCACACACTGTGACAGTATCAGCTGTGCTACGTCAATCATCCTGCAATGTGCACGACCCTGGAATTTTGCAAAATTATGGCTTGGTGCAACAAGGGACAATTATCTCATCATGACCTAGTAAATATGTAAAATGTCTTGAATGAACATTTGAATGTAGTATTTTCACTTTGTCTCATTGCTTGATTAACTGTCCTTGTTTATTGTTACAGGATCGTATTAGGAATTTTTTTTTTTTGAAGGGAATTATCAGAGAAATACCAGCAACACTCACAGAAAGTGAATCTGTACCTTGGGGTACCATCAGTGTCCCCTTCCAATATATATCTCTGTTAGGTTCACAGTGAATTATTATATTAAAGCTCACATTTTCAGCAGGCGCCGAGGTCTACTGCTGGATCTCCCTATAAATCAGAAAGCCTGGAAGGCAGTGGCAAAAGTTGCATCTCGTTAAAACTCGGCAGGGTTATTTATGATGTGGAATTCTTCAGTGATACAGTGTGTGTTAATAAAGTAAACTACAAGGTGTGATCATTTCAACCCTGGTTATTTTTCTAGTCTGAAACCACGGTGTAAAACAAGAGGAGTTGTGTATACACCATCTATCACAACAAACAAATTAAAATATAACCTTTCCAATTACACTGCTTGTATTAGTGTTAGCCCTCGCCGGCCCAAATGCAAACCCTGCATGTGTTGCAAATACATCATCATCAGGATATTTCTCTATTTCCAAGCTGGTTTGCACAATGTGCTAAAATTGTCTTGATGTTATATGTTAGAACTGCTTCCTACAAATGGATAAAAGCCCTCCTCACTACAGCAAGTTAGTTCCCAAGTGAAGCAGCTTACACTCTGCCCTTATTGACATATCCATTACAGTTTATTCTGTGTCTTTCTGCTGCTAGGGCACTTTCTGTTCAGGACCAAGCCTTTGCTGAAGTATCTTGGGATATTATGGGTTGAGGGAACTGGGGCCTTGTAAGATGTAGCCATACATTACACTGTCAGATATTTAAGTTTATTGTTGACAGGGAACACAAGTCACCATCAGTTACTACAAATTATCAATGATTCAAATCGATTTTGAGGTTATCAGTGAATGTTGGACATTACATAAGAGTTTAGAAACAATGCTGTAGTGCAGTGAGCAGCAGTAATGATTCAATAAAATGTTTAAGTTGTCTCCCACGGTCCAAAATGTGTATGGTAGATAAGTGACATTTAAAAAAGAAAGATTGTGATAGACCGAATGCTTGTCTTGGTGTGTCTAGGCCCTCACAACAGTAGATTTATTATTCCAATGTAGAGGATGGATTGATGGAAGGACTAATGACCACAGTTATAAATGCTGTATACAGACAGTAAATGCTAGGGTAAAAAAAATAAAAAAATAAATACTGGTTGACAGTTGAAAAACCAGCAATGGGTAATATAAACCGTTCATAAACATGGGTATGACAACATATTTGAAGAAACACAGTTAATAATCTACCAAAAACACAGAAGTCTACTTCAATCCTGAGACTGTTCCCAGTCAGTCAGAACTGAGAGATAAAACAGCCGGAAGACTTGAAGGAAGTCTACTTGCATCAAGATTCGATCAGTCTCCATCCTCACAAAATGGCTGAAACGTTTCAGTTTTTCCAACTTCTGAATTGCTGTCATCAAGCCTGTTTCTTGGTATTTTCATCCAAATGAATCTTTCTGGCCTCCCCCAGCATCATTTCCAGACACATTCAATAAGGGACCTTCCCGTTTTGTCGTACCGATTTCCTGCTGTAGCTACAGCTGCCTGTCATGAATGACTTGGACAACATTTGGCGGATTGATTCTCAGATCTCAGAACCTTTTAACCACCAGTCATGTGTCATCTGACCTAAAGCAGTTGGCACTGCTCCGGCATAGAATAAAGCAAGACCATTTTGTTTTATGGCCTGTACACTGGAAAATCTTGGTTATGATACATGTACCAGTTGTGGCACCAAAATGTAATTTCATCCTGAAGATGCACGTGCCTTTAAGCCCTTGTGAGGTTTGTATGTTGAAATTCTTGATTGTTCATGAGCCAGTTTTATGAGCCACCTGAAAAAAAAAAAAGAAAAACACAACCGGCCATCAGTCAACAGCTTCCTTAGATTGGACAGCACGACTGAATCAACACCTTTCTAACACAGTGTCAACAGAGGATGATAAGCCTCGTGGAGGGTAGGATTTATTAAATGCGCGGCAGTATTGGATGCAGCCCAGAGCATCTTATAAACTGAAATCGTACACACAGTTTATATGGCGTACATTATTTTAAAGTTAACCGTGTGGAGTAAGAGTGCAAGGGGCTGCTCGTCTGACAGTTCAGGAGGCAAATTATTCTTCCTTACAACATCTGTCATATAAAATGTGAAGGTCAGCCGAGATTGGCATTACTGGAGGCAATATCAGGATGTGTGTTCTTCCACACAGTGAGTCTAAAACAATATTATTAATAGTGATTCACCTTTCTGAGCCTGAACAATAAACATCAAAGATGCTGATGAAGCAATGAAAGATACTGCAGAAATAAGCAATTAACATCAATTCAAGCTTCCCAGTATGAGCAATGATTTTCTGATGTTTTATGAAGATAACATGAGGAAATTATAATGAAGAGACAGAAAAGACTCATTGTTGGGTAGCAATACGATAAACTTCAGTCACTAATGTGGCTTGACGTTCTTGCTTCAATAGGAACACTGATCCACAGTCGAATTGTCTGAGACGATCACATTTGATGACTGCAGCAATACTGCATTCAAAAAGCAACAAAGGAAACAAAGACAAGCAACTTTTTATTCAGGACACCAAGAACCGTACATGCATTAGTAGGCATACTGTATATATGAAGGGACAGTGCCAGAAAGTCTGTCAAGTCTGACACCAAAGCTGTTGTTATTTGACGCGTTCATGCTTAAATAGAAGCATTGAGCGTCTGATCCAAATGTCCATATCCCTGAACTGCAGCTGTCACTTTGTCTGCAAGCCAGCAAATCTGAACCCATAAACCAAAGTACAAGCACAAGGTACAAGTTCTTTAAAGTACTGTAACTTACATTCTGTGGAAGAGACATAAAATAATCACACCAGCAATGTTAATGGTATTTCTTCAATCATTTTAGAAATTGCATTGACAAAAAAAAGTTGTGTGCTTTAAACACTATACAGACAATATTTTCTCTGATGTTCCATCCAAATCAGACAGTGATAAGGTAGATATTTCACACTGTAAATGAGGCCTTGTTACATGAACATGTTTGAAGTGAAAACACATGATTTTTGCGTTTTCATTTCAGAAAAAGCTTTGCATTCACACGGAAACATTTTGAAAATGATGTCCATTCACACTGAATGGCAGAAATGCTGAAAAAATTATGTAATAAATATACCCGGCCATGCTGTTTGTTTTTGGAATGAAACCACTCGCACACAGAGAAAAATCCAATGCAACAATAGTGAGTGCACAAACATTTGTCTGCCCCAAGTGGAGTCTCAATTTACTGGTCAGTCTACGTTCCTACCCTCACTATGGTCATGAGCGACAGGACAAGATCCCGGATAGAAGCGGCTGAAATCAATCAATCAATCAATCAATTTATTTTTGTATAGCCCAGTATCACAACAACAGTTGCCTCAGAGGGCTTCAAGATGTTACATTGGTAATCAGCTTCCTCCGTAGGGTGGCTTGGCGCTCTCTTAGTGTTAGGGTGAGGAGCTCAGTCAGCCGAGAGGAGCTCGGAGTAGAGTCCACCTTGGGAGCCATTTTCACTGCGAGCTCGTTGTTGTGCAGACACTGAAAACACAGCAAAACGTTTCAGTTTTCACCTGAAAACACTATGCAAATTGGACCTGAATCATCTCAGTTTATCTCAGTTGAACATCGTGCATAAGCACGTTATTTAAGACTTTCAAATTTAATGAAGATAGAATAACTCTTTCAAAGCCTTTCTTCCAATATGACATGAACAGTCCTTCAACATGTATAACAAGACTCAAGAAATTACTCATATTATTGGCTTCATTTACAAATCTCAACATATTGGGAAAAAGGTTCAAATAATCACTTCAGTGATGTAAATGGTGTTTCCTCATTGTATTGATGTAGTTCAACACACCATGGTCAAACCGTGACAATGAAGATTTACAGTTGTCAAAGGCATGTTTCAGACATGTTTAAAAACCAAAGACAAAGCTCAACTTGAACACACCCAATATGCTTTCATTGTGTGATTTATACACTTTGAATCACTACCAGCACCAACTGAGGGCTCATGTGTTTCAGTTGCGACTTTTGGAGATAATTTCAGGAGACCTCCATAGACTAATAAAATTAATATCATAGCATGCTGAAGCTATTTGGCGCGAGGAGATAATTTGATATCCTTGGCATATTGTTTTGGTTTGGTTTGAAGTGGCTGGTTATTTTTGGGCAGCTGCATACCCGTGTCGGTCAGTCCAAATGTCCAACCAGTAAGGTTGTCCCCAGGAATATAAATTATTTTATTGCTTTGAATTCCATTCACAGTAATGACCCACAAAGGGGAAAAAATCTATTAAATTTGAGAGGACCTTTAAAGACCAGCCATCAAATTAATTGCAGTCGCCTTCAGCTCTTTAATAACATCCAACCTCATCAAATAAGCGATGAAACTTATTTACAATCAAATCATTATTTGTGGTTTGATCATATCCATAGACACAAAATACATTTTACACACATCGGCAGGCACACACAATCAAGCCTGTGCGAGTGCACCCACACAAACCTACACACACACACACTCGTCCTCTGCGATTCATTCCGTTGGGTCACCCTCTGCTTACTATTATTGGTTTTTGTTTCTTGTTATCCTTTCATTGCTTTGCACGCTGTTGATTTTTTCTTAAAGTCTGAACGCTATTGCTTCGTCCAGAGTAACGATTGCACACAAAGGAATGATGCCTTTACATGCATGGCGGCTCCAATGACGGGGTTGACGGACCAGCCCAATTGAATTGATGTGTGTGATCGCTTTCTATCAGAGGCTCTCCTTCCCTTCTTCACTTATTTTCCTCTCCTCCTCTTTTACTGTTTGACTGCTGTCTCACACCAGAAGAGTCTCACCGGAAATTCCTGAAATATATCAATTTATGGAAATATTCAGAAATGTGAGCTACCATTTTTTGGCCATCAAATGTATCAATACCATCTTATTGCAACAGTTTATTTCTGTGGCATTTCTGCTTCTGCTTGTTGAAAAAGAATCAATATTACATGTAGTAAAGTATTGGAAACTAATAACAGACTGTATTGAAAAAGAAACATACAATCACTCACTTCATTCACAATGAAAAGAACATAATTTAAAATAATGTTTATTTTCGCCAACATTCAGTGCATATAGCTTCAAGGATTCTTTATTGTCCCTCTAGAACATGTTACATGACAAGGTACAAAATTCCATAACGGAGACATGGTTGATAACATAACGAATAAGTAAAGGGGGAAAAAAAAATTTTTAAATTGCAAGTTACATAAATTACAAGAGAAAAGTAATTAAAACGAAAAGGTACAATAAAGAGCATATGTGGTGTTTACAATAGTAAACGGATAAATGGGTGTGTGATATCAGTGTCTGTTGTTGTAGGTTAATTAAGGGAGCAGAGCTGGCGGAACGCCACCAAAGTTCAACAGTCTAACAGCTTCCAGAAAGAAGCTGCTCCTCAGTCTGGTGGTTCTCTGGACACACCTGCAGAAGCTGCTCTGGACTGAGCCCCAGAGTCCAGCAGGCCTCAGCTTCCTGATGGGTCTTCGTGACCAGAGAGGAAGTGTTGCCGAGATTGTTTTCTCTGGACGGCCACGCCAGATGTTCCACTTCCTCTCTGTACTTGAACTCATCATTGTTGATGTGTCCCACCAGTGCTGTGTCGTCTGCGAACTTAACTTCATCACAGCTCGGGTGTTTGACAAAGCAGTCATACGTTAGGAGGGTAAACAGGACCGGCCACATATAAAATGTGTGTGTTAGAACGTATTTTTCCCTGGCTACTAATAGGTGGTTCTCGTCTGGAGTATAATCAAATCCTAATTCCTCTTGATCCTACAAGACACAGCCTCTCCCTATCTTCATCTGCTAACTGGTATTTGTGTGCAATCTTACTGATGTTTAGAAATTACTGTGAGGCCACTTAAATCCAAGGCACGACGCCGACGTCACAGCTTTCTTTTCATTCTCTGCTCCGATTTGTAGACATGTTGCAGTTGTAAACTGTTTGCTCTCAGAACTAATGGAGAGCTGATGTCAGATGTATCCATGGTAAGCCCGTCCTGAGGATAGAGGTGTAATGTTCAGCCTCGGGCAGCTCCAAGTGGTTGCTGTGCCTGGCACCTGGGACCCCTGTCTCTCTGCAGGATTTGGCGCGGAGCCTGCAGCCTCTCTAAGAGCCAGGTGTTGTTTTATTTATCTGAAAGCACAAGTGACCTTTCTAGAAGAACGCCGCAGAGAGACCTGCCTCAGAGGGGCTGTCTGCTTCCCACCCAACCTCCCGTCTTCTGTCACCCCCACCCACAGTGACGGTGGAGATCGAGAACCATCAGCTTTGTCTGCCGCCAGACTGACATGGAGACAGACTCGACATGAACCTTTAGATTTTATTTAACTATGAGGCTGTCTGGTCCCTTAAGTGTCAAATTATGTGAGAATGGTTCCCCCTCAAGATAGCACCGTTTGACTCCACAGAAGTGAGTTTATATTCTGGCAGGAGGTCACATTTTGCCAAGGAACCAGTATTTGAATGTGAAATCTGACTCACCTGGAGCAAAGATACTGATGGACACATGTCTACCTTTAAAATTATGTGCATGTTCGAAAATCCTGCAAGTCACAGTGTGAATTTAATGTCGTAACAGTTTAACAAACAGTATTAATTCAGGCAGCTTCTTCAGGAGGTCTCACTGAGACCACACATTCTTTGATCTCTTCTGAATATGAGATCTGAAAATGAGCGACACAACATGCAACAATGCAAATCATCGCAAATCATCAGGTCAACACACACACACACACACACACACACACACACACACACACACACACACACACACACACACACACACACACACACACACACACACACACACACACACACACACACAATTGTTTAATAGATTCTTAACATAAATAGAAAAGCACTCGGAGCGGGCAGACCTCTGCTGCTCCTGCCCCCAACACCCACCCCTCTTAATCCAGATCAGTCTCAAAAATCTAATCACTTGTTCCTATTCCCTTTTCGGATGTTTCCTGAAAGTTTCAACATAATCCATCCATAAATTTGAGTTATGTGGCTGACACACCATCTCGACCAAAAACATAACCTCCTTCCTTGGCTTTGGCGGAGGTAATAATAAAAACATTCAGACATATTATTAAAATATAAGCTGCACAGTCCCCGTGAGAAATGAGCATTTCCAGTTTCAAGCTGTCTCAGAACTCTTCCTGGCAGTATGGAAAACCAGGGCTTTCCAGTTCCAAAATTAAAATGGGAGCTCAGATGTCTCCATTGATTTGGCCTCATGGTTACTAACTCCAGCATCTGATAGTGTCATGAGAATAAAGGTTTAGGATATCTTATAGTCCAATATAAAGAATAATGGATCAAAGATGAGAAAACACTGTTTTAAAAGATTTAGACAATAATTCAAAAATGAGAATTGTCTATTTTTTTTTAACAGGTTATTAAACTACTGGAAGATCAATTGGTTTTATGTCTCATTTTAAAGATTTTCAATAGACTGATCTATGATGTTCTGGTTTCACTTTCCAGTTTGAAATGAAACAGACAGGTCAGTCAGCAATCCAAGAGTGAAATTTGACTTCTGCTTCGAGTGACAGTTCAGCAAGCAGGAATCATGGGTGTGAAAACAATAATTACTTAATTCAAACATTATATATGATACGCAAAACAAAATTGCAGTAGTTCCAACACTGCTTCTTGAAATACATGTTGGACTGAAAGGGCAACGTAAGACAGTTTAATCCTGAAAGATCAAATGATGGACCATGTGAGCGAATTATCTGAACAAAAGAAAACAATCATCATGTTACAGTAAGCCATCAAAACACAGTCAAAGTGTGTGTGTCAGGACTAAACAAGAGTCTGGATTTAGTCTAAGCCATAATTTATTCATTTCTGTTTCTGTGTCATGTTGTGTGTTCATGTTTGTTCTTTTCTTCATTTATTTATTTTTCCCTGCAGCTTCGCTTTCAGTCATTTCCACTGCTGATTCGAGTGTCTTATACCTAATTGTTTCTGTGAGCTTGTGTCCAAGTGATTTGCTTTTGTGCTGTTTTTTCCCAGAATGTTCTTCAGTTCTTCATTTAAATTGAACGCGGCCTATTTTGTTTGTGAGCTTTTTCTTTTGTCTTGGTTTTGTGGTTCTCACCTGTTCTTTCAGCTTCATTTGACATGATCTCGTCAGCTTGTTCCAAAGGGTTTTGACATTTGTTATTTTACATATTTCCAAAGTCATGAATTTGAGTAGTCTGGATTTCTCAGTTTTAAACTACAAGATGAAGCTTCACGGATTAGAAGGGGTGACGAGATGGAACCTGAGATTGTTGTGAGATGCAGCGCTGCAGAGGCTCCAGAGGACTAAAAAGACTGGGAGGAGAGAATGCAAGGTTAAGTCCATATTTATTGGAAGTTTTTCAACACCTCCACCCCCCAGGAAAAAGGGGGGTGGAGGCCTCGTGGCCTTCACTGCCTGCTATTTCCCCCCTCTCCCACTTCACCTTCTGCTACAACGCCTCTCTTCCAGGTATCAATACAAAACCTGATTATTAAGAAACAAAATACCACTGATTATGTAATCCAAACAAATCTATATTGAGGTACCTGTCTCTCCAAGTGGTGCTGCTGGTCACAGTTCTATAAGGTTGTCGATCTTATTTTCATCTTGCAAGATGCTTGCTGTAAGTTCGACAGTTTCAGGGGAAGGATACGTACATCCAAGCAGTATGTTTCTCAGTCGTGTCTTAGTCTGAGAATGTCTCCAGTTGAAGTATAGCTTGGGCTTGGAGGTCAACCTTACTGTGTGGACTGTGCATGTTCTTATCCTACATAATGTGGCCACACATAAGCTTGACAACAAAATGAGGACAACCTGTTCTGAAGTTATACTCGACGCATCGATTTTGCAAAACCCCAGCAAATCAAGTAGAAATGCCTCTAAATGAAGAAGGTTGATTTTTGGCCTTGATAATGTGAGAAGAATTTGCATTACACCTGTGAAGAAAGAACATAACTTGCAACTGAAGGATTTTGAAGGGGATAAAGGTCAAATACTGCAGCAAATTAGACCAATTATGCAAACCATTTTACAAGAACAAATTTCAGCTAAACGAGGCAATACCACCCTGTGAGACCGAGGGAGTGAATCATTCAGCATACTTCTTTAATATTGCGGTGTTCTTGAATATCAGTTCCAGTAATGAGCACTGTTTACAAGATGACCATATGAATGCTTGATAAATATTAAAAAGATTGTTCCCCCATCAGTTGAATATGATAATAGTTTGAACTTCATCAGTAATAATGACCACATTTTCCTGTCCTTCAGCTACTTGCAATGATAGATTCTCCCCCAGAGCACAGATGCTTTTCTGCTAGGCTGGGAATAATAAACACATGTACTGAAGCATTAAATCCTGAAGCCAATGCCATTGATCAGAATTGACGACTTTGTGGAGTTCATGAATATTGGCATTATGTTTGGCGCGTAGGTCAAGTGGATAAATCTCTTGAGAGAGTATGACCTTGACCCTGTTCAACTCTCCTGGGTTTACATCCATCGTTTTTCTTCCAACTGCCGATATATTGATGATAATTGAGTGTGGTAATTGTGAACTCTGTTGTTTCACAGATGCAGGATCGTTTGGATGACTTTAGAATTTTAGTTCACGACTTGTATGGAAAGTCTCTGATGAAAACGTCACAAACCATTCACCTAAACATAAACACTCGTTCAAAAAACCTGATTGATGATACACAGAGAGTATCCATAAAGGAGTTGTAATTCTGTGACATTTCAGAGTTTCATATTGTAAGTGTAACTCCCGATGAAATGATAAATCTTGCCAAAACACAGCAGACTGGTGTCCCACTCTTCTCTTACACTCGATTTGTCAAGAAATGCCTACGAGGTTGAAACCAACATGTAGGTGATACAGTCTTGAACTAAAGCAGCCATACCTGCCTGGCATCACTAGTACTAATCCTCCTCCTCCTCCTGTATTAAAACGGAGAGACATTAGACTGAAAATGATTGTTACCATGGCAACATTAGATGGCCTTGTTTGTGCTTATGGTACTTGGGGAGAATAGCTGTTATTAACTATAGGTGGATGTACAAGGAAGATTGATTTGATACAATCAATGTCCTGTCCTGACGAACGCTGAACACATGATAAAAGCAAACCATTGCAAGTAATTTCCGGAATATGAAAAAAAAAGAAAACTAAGGAAAAAGAAAAGGCACAAGTGACGTGACTGACAAAATAAACTCTGACAACATTTGCAGGACAGAGTAAAAAGTAGTTTGAAGCCGTTTGGCTGAAGTGTCAGAGAAATATTGTGAAAAGTTGCTGTGTTCAAGTAAATACGAGGGCATATCAACAGCTGCAACAAGCATTTTAGACTTAAAGGAAGCATTTCAATTCTTTGCTTTGAAATATAAGACCCACAGTCGAAAGTTAACATGTAAAGTAAAAGGAACGTCGCATGTCCGGGGTGCTTCCTCAAATAAGGAAATAAAAACAGTGAAGAAAAACAAAGGGTGAAGGAGATCCTCACCAAAAGTAACAAAAGAAGAGAACAGACTGGGTTCACTCTGCAGCTGGCCTTCAGCCCTTTCCCCCAAATCTCAAAAAAAGAAGAAGAAAAAAAAAAAAGCCAGAGACAGAACCAACAATGACCATAAAAACCAAAGCCTTAGAAACAGAACTAACCCAAACCCAAGCTGAAATCGAAAGGAACTTGAGATGAACAAATAATCAAATAAACAAAACATGCTGCTTCTGCAGCCAAGGGCTTCCCCCAGGAAGCGAACATCAGCCTGAGTCTCCTCGTGATCTCCATGCCTCTTCTTATTACCTCCTGATTGCCAATTGCCTGCAGGGTGTAAACCTGTGAAGCTCAGGAAGGAGGAGGGGGAGGGAGAGGGGAGGGAAAACGACAACTGAGGAAAAGATACAGTCATGTGCCATCAGCAAATTTAAGAAAACAATGAAATGCTTAAAATTACAGGTTTCTTGATGCCATAATGATGAAACACAGGCCATATTTTTTCTAAGTTGTTTAGCTTTTCCACTCTGAACTTATTAACTGGAAGTTTTGACTTTGGAAAAGCAGAAGCAGCATCTGTGTATGTAGTCATTCATGTTTTCCTTTTTCCAGGATTGAATATTAACCCGTGTTTGTAAAAATGTGAGCATTCACAGACAACGTCTTGAAAAAAGACTTGTTTCAGAAGTTTTCCTGCACCTGTGCACCTGCAGTATCACCTGAGGGCTCAAAGATCAAAGATATCCTGTGGTAGCTTTCAGTCTTTTTCTTTGCGTATGAGGTTTCTCTGCATTCTCCGACTCCTCTGTCGACATTATACACTGTCTAAGAATATAATCTGCATGCGTTTTCAACTGTGGATTCCAAAAGTGACTGACAGACTCTGTAATGTTTTTTTTTTTGCAAAGTTTTGTCTCTGACTTGATAATTAGCTCTTTTTTTTCTTCCAAGTATATTGCAGCATATTGCAGTTGTAGCAGTTAATAAGTTTTCCTTATATCATGTATGTGATTAAAAAAAGAATACGTTTTTCCTGGTGATTTCATATAAAGAATGTTCATAAAACAAAATGCTTTCAGTTTGTGTAACTCGGTGTAAAGTTAAATGAAAAGAAAGAGCACGTCAGAGAGACATGATGAATGTGGTCATAGAATGTCAGTAAATGCCATCAGATCAAATCACTTTTTCTAAAAATGATCCATGGCTTTGTAACATTCACTTCTGACATTGTGAAAGATCTGTTTGTGTGACAGTGAAGCACGCAGACAATGCGAAGGAATCACCACTGTAATGGTGTTACAGCTAAGGTTAGAGCATTTTGATAAAGACTGAGGGAACAGATGCCCTTTCAGAAATTGATATATTATTTACTCCAGCCTGTTAAAAAAACAAAAAAACAAAAAACATTGGTAAGGTCTTTGAAATTAATAAAACATATTTGATACTTAAACTCTTATCACTACGGTCTTACGTGCAATCAAAAATGGAGCATGTCAAATAATTTATTCACACTCACCTGCGTGATCATAAATCATGTATGATGAAGCTTTTTTCAGTGACCTGAAAAAGGATGGAAATACAGCTAGATGTTTTTGCTTTATTTGTTTTGTTTTTTTTTTTCCATTAGCACTTTAAGAAAAGGTACATTTACTTTCTTTCTGCATGAGGTCCAGCAACAATTAGATTATTGCCTCTGTTTTGAGTGCCGCCTCAGTCCGAAAAACAGTGTCTGAGCCAAGACAAAATATTACAAAGTAAAAAAAATATATATATTTTTTTTCCATTCCATCCATTAGCCCTAATGTGGTTAACATGCATTTTTAAGTGTTGTCATAGGGAGTAAACTTGATTATCCCTACTAAGTGCAAATCAAAATCACTCAGATAGGCATTTTATGCTTCAGCGGTAACTACCTGGGTAATAAGTATGGCACTCTTGCATTAAGAGGTGCCTAAATGACTCAAGTTAAAAGCTTCCACAGCCAAAGGATCTGCCCAGTCCTTTTTCATGTGAAGTGCATTGTAACCGTCTATGTCTATTTTAATTGTATTGATTTATCTGCTGTTGAATCACTGAGTTCATATCAGTATCTTGTCAAACAGCCAATTAGGGTGAGAATATTCTTTCACACACACAGAAAGATCATTGACCCACATTTTGCATAGTAAAGGTGGGAGAGAACATTCAGTAAATGTCACTACATGGATTGGTGTAATGACTTTTTAATAGATATATGCATATTAGAATTAGAGGTGTATGGGCATCTAAAGCAAGCCATGATCTCAATGAAAATGTGAACTCTGTTGTGAATTTCATGTGGTGATATTTACAGCAGCCGGCTAATTTGACTTAATGACTTTTTCTTTATTTAATGACTCGGCCAAGATTAGTCAGTCTATATCAATTGAGGGGTAATAGACCACAGTGGAAGTGATTTGAATTCTAAATATCAGACAAACAAGCTCACCAGTCAAGAGAGAAATAAAGCAGCTCAAATTTAGTATTTCTTAAGCCTGGAATTTAAGACAAAAAAAAAGAGAGAAGAAAATGCGGAATACTAAGTCTGTTTCCTCCTGTCTTTTAAGGGACACACACACACACACACACACACACACACACACTCACACACAAACCTTTTCTATGGAACTGCTTTCTGTTTAAGATAACTGATAGCAGAAGCAGAACATCAGATAGTGTAATGTCAAGCTTTTCCTTCTCATGTCGAGTGAAGAAAGGTCAGAATGATCTATCACTTGTTGTGACATTGTCCTAAAGCAGTTAGCTTTTGCAACAACGTTCATTCATGTTGACTGATATTAGCATCATGCTAGTATTGCTATCATTATTGTGCACTGTAAATGACTAGCGTGAGATTTCAGAGGACAACAAACTGAAACCAACCAAAGGTTCATGTAGCAATTCTCTGTGGAATTCTTCAACGTATGAGACCAAGTTCTTTAGAGCACAATGAACACAGCATAGCTAAATGATTGTATGTGTGGTGAATTTCATGGAAAACTAGAATATAGTAGAACAGAATAGAATAGAATAGAATAGAATACAAATACTTTGTTAATCCCAAAAGGGAAATTCTTGAAATGAGGTGTTGAACGATAGCGCTCAAGCTAATTCTATTTTACAGAATTCTCTCTAACAGAAGCGTGTAGGCCCATAAACCATGGCCATTGACTAAATGCTACTTTAGAGACCTCACATCTTACAAAGGCCACCATCTTGTGGCTCCTCCAGGCCTGTTTTTTCACAATAACATCGCTGAGAGAAACTGAAAAAAACTTGAAAAAAGCTCTGGCTCCATGTAGGAAAATTAAACTTTTTTTTTTTTTTTTTTTTTTTTTGAAAAAGACACAGCTAAAGTGCAACCAAGCCAAAGATGAAGTCAATACTTCCACATGTACAGGAAGACAGACAATAGCTACAATGGCCGCCAGAGTGACAGGACTTTGAATCTGTATTTTTCTGCGACTTGAGGATGTGATAGTCTCTCTCAAAAGAGCATCTGAGCATGTGTGTGTGATTGTACGTAATAACCAACAGCACCCGCTGGTGGCCCAACTTGCTATACATATCATTCTCAGTGTTTCTGTTCTTTCTGTGTAAACGTGAAAGTTTTCTTAAATGAAAATGCAAAAAATATGTTCTAACTGGAGGCGTAGTCGTGAGAAAGCCACCTTAGCTCAAGGTCCATAAGTAACCTCCATTGGGCTGCAAAAGTGAAACTGTACTGTGATGATCGATAAATACCAAACATTCAATAATTTTCCCTCAGTTTTAGCACAATGATGCACTGAAAATATTCTTATTTAAAATGCTTTAGGCAAAATCTGTCATTAACTTATCATTTACCTGAAAAAAAATACTGCAGTCTCCAACTGTACCTTCACAGCATTTGTTTTTCAAGTCATGTATGCCACAGCCCATTGCTGATCAGGACAGAGGAGTTCTGGAGTATTGAGTGCCTATACTATATATATATATATAAAAAAACCTCACCCTCTCTATGGCTTCTATGCTAACTCTTTTTCCGCAAGCATTGAGGAAGCCGCCAGGATCTCATAGATCTCCCAGCCATGAGCATTGTTGCCATCTGCTGTTCAGTTTGAGATCCTCACAGACTCCCAGTGGTCAAATTTGAAGCAGCAGCCATTTTAATTGAAAAGAAATTGGACTCCATATATATATATATATATATATTTTTTTTCTTCTTTTTTTTCACGTTTCAAAGAAATCCAGCATTTCGACTTGAACTCTTTAGCAGGCCAGATCTGGCAAACCTCCATAACCCTGATCTAAAGTGCGGTACGACCTGAGTCCATTAAAAACAGAAAATTCGGACAGCATTAGTATTGTGTTTATAACTGCAACCAAGATAATAAAAACCCAACGTGAGGTTTGCTGGATGTTGCTTAAAACGTGCCGTGGATGCATTCTCACTGAATACAGCATTTTCACTGAATCACTACCTCATGTAAACGTTTGGTTGAAATCTACCCTGTGATCATTAAAAATGTGGTTTGCAGGGAAGAATCTGTTCTGATTGTATTATTGTCGATCGAGTAAAATCATCTAACTCGTAGCTGCTCAACCTCTAGGGAAACTAAATAGCCATAGTAAGTGCCATGATAATGAGATCAAGAGACGCCATGATATATTTTAGGGATCAACAGCATATATCCTGAGGCTTCCTCAAGGATAAAAGGCACAGTTGCAGCACAATCAGATAAGACGCTCTCAAAGATTTTACTTTGAGTAAGAAAAATTATCTCATCAGAGTAATAGAAATATCAACCAGAAGGCATTCAGTTGAGAGAAAGCTGGACTTCCCATTGTTGCTGTTGCTGATTTTGTCCCTCTGATATCCTGAAGCAATATTGATGCAATCTGCCACTGTCCATGTGAGCAGATTCTGAAGGACTTTGATCTTTCAGAGGTCAGATTTGTAGTGCAGAAGCTATAGTGTGTGGTCTTTGTACCTGCCGCAGTGTTACATTCAAACACGAGCGTCGGCATGAGAGCGGCGGAAGGTAGGAGCGACGAACAAAGAGCAATAAAGAAATAACACAGTACAACAACCATCCACTCCAGTCCTGGCAGAGAGTGAGCCACGCCGAAGAGCATCATGTCTGATGCTGAAGAGAACGCTGACCTGACATGTCACGGTGAGTAAGTGTTGTCTGCTGAGATGATAAATAATAGAGCAGAATATTTGAGCTTGTACAGATAAAGGGAGTGAACACTCTCACACTGTCTTGCACAGAAGCTGCCGTGAAGCTTGGCGTCTCCGAAGTGAGCTGTTTAACAGAGGCATTAAATCACTGTCTCTGATTTAAGACTCCAACGGGGATTTAGTTTGCTGGGACAGTCCTGGGACACATGGACAGCAATCTACAACACTTTAAATGATTTCCCATAGGGAAAAATTATTTTGACGGTCTCTTAATATCCCTTGTAATAAAAAAAACAAAAAAAAAACCCTCATTAGATGGGACAATCATGTAGCTGAAAGTTGGCAGTTGGTTGGAAAAACACTTTGAGTGGAAGTAGAAAGCTGCAAATTCTCAATATTATTCCCATTCAGATGTTGAAACCTTCCCAGTTTCCTTTCACTCCAGAAATAAATCACCAGCAATTAGTCTTGATCAAACAGTATGAATTTAATATTGAGGCTTATTTAGATATAATTTTTGTTTTGTTTTGTTGAGAAAACATTGAAATGAGGAATACATTTCAGTGGTGCCAATGATAAAAAAAAAAAAAAAAAAAAAAAAAAAAAAAAGAATTCCAGAGTACTGTGGCCGTGCAAAAAAAAAAAAAAAAAAACAAAAAAAAAAAAAAACAGGTTTTCTTCAGGTGCCTTGGCTGACAATGTCTCATTTATTCTGCTCCTTGAACACTCTGAGATGTAACATTTGTGATTTCTGAAGAGAAAAAAAATAAAGCACTGCACGATAATGAAAAAAAGCAGTTTTAATAGATCAACCAAGATGGAAAAACGAGAGGAAGCTAAATTTACAGCTTGGTTGGAAAAAAATGAAAGCAACGGCTCAGGATTCAGTGAGTGCAAAATGGGAGCTCTTCATCACAGGAGGAGGTCCTCAAAGAAAAGATGATCCTCTGGCGGAAAAGGTAAACAGCCTCGATACTGAAAAAATCCTCCATCTGTTTTTTTTTTTTTTTTTTTCTTTTTGTTTAGTAACAGCAGCACAAATGTGAGCTCTCTCACCTCATAGTGACAATGTTGTGGGTTCTAATCCAGACCTGTCCTTTCTGTGTGGGGCATGTTCTCCCCAGGCTTAGCTGTGGGTCTGGTTCCCTCATGTACAACACCTAAGTTGTTATTATATTTTTTATCATCAGTACAGAACAAAATATGTCCATGTGCAATGTAATGTCTTTATTTGTCTTTTTTTCTTTTCGCTTATATTCTTTGTTTCCAAATATATAGAGATTTATATTATTAAAAATTTAAAAATCCAGCAGGGGGCAATGATGTTGGTTTCAGAAAGAGCCCGGGTCTCATTGGAACCCATTCAAAAATGCCGATTTTCAGAGTACAAAAGAACATATAACACATCTTTCGGTCTCTATCACTAATTTCTACAACCATGTCAGCTTGACCAGACTCTTATTTTCATGTAAATCTGATCTTATTTTATGAGTTAAAGTTTTGCAAAAATCACTCAATCACAGCGCCTCCTCTGTCTGCACGATGCGAACAAATCACATTTACATCCGGTTTCAAATGTTCAGTATGGAGACGTCCTGCTCAAAGCTTCAATATGAGATTTCAGAATGCTTTTTTATATACCATCAATGATCAAATCATCATAAAAATGGAATTAATGGTAGGAATTTAAGAAAACAGTTTAATAACAAATTAAGATAAGTTATTGTGCAAATGTTAAGTGTGACGTATCTTATTCATCTGATACCCCAAAATGAAATCCAGTGTAACCAGGTTTCTTCAGAAGTCATTTAATGAGAAAATAGAGTCCATGTGTGTGCAATCTAATCTCAGTATAAATACAGCTGTTCTGTGAAGGCCTCGGGCGTTCATTAGAGAACATTTGTGAACAAACGGCATCATGAAGACCAAGGAACACACCAGGGAGAAAGTTCAAAGACGGGGTAGGTAGTAAAAAAAACAAACATTCTAAGCTTTGAACATCTGCAGGAGCACCACGCAATCCACCATCCAAAAAAGGAAAGAGACCGGCACAACCTGCAACCTAGCAAGGTGTGGCCGGCCATCTAAACTGACAGACCCGTCAAAGAGAGCAGCGAGAGGCTCATGGTAAACCCTGGAGGAGCTGGAGAGATCTACAGTGAGACAATCTGTCCACCGCACAACTATCAGTCATACACTCCACAAACTGGGTCTTTACGGAAGAGTGTCAAGAACAGAGCCATTGTTGAAACAAAGCCAGGAGAAGTCCTATTTGCAGTTTTTGCCACAAGCCATATTGAGGACACACAGCAGATGTGTGGAGATGCTCTGATCGGATGAGGCCAAAACTGAACTTTTTCAGTCTAACTGCAAAACAATGTTTTTTTTTTTGTGGTTGAAATTTAGCATTGCACATCATCCTGAACACACTGTCCCCATTGTGGAATATGGTGGTAGCAGCATGATGGTTTTGGGATACTTTTCTTCAGGGTGCGCAGAGAGGTTGGTTGGAGTTCATAGGAATGTGGATGGAACCAAATATAGGGGAATCTTGGAGGAAAACCTGCTGGAAAAAGTTGAGACTGGGGAAGAGGCTCACCTCCAGCAGGACAAGTTCAACTATGCAGCCTGAGCTACAGTGGAATGGTTTAGAATGCATATTCATGTGTTAGAATGGAAAAGTCAAAGTCCAGACCTTCATCCAATTGGAAATCTCTGGCATGACTTGAAAACTGCTGTTCCCAGACGCCCTCCTGAAATGTTGCCAGCCGTCCTGCTCAGTTATTTGTGATGAAGCTTAAACTTCTGGGACCAGGTCTTTTACTATAAAAGCTCATAAAATCCCCCAAATCCCCCAGATCTACAGCTTTAGCCTCTGGTTGGGGACGTATTAGGATCATATTTACTCTGTGCACAAGATGCCGGTATTATAATGGAAATTCTTCAATGGCATTATGCTGAGTGTCACTGACCACATAGCAGAAAAAAATCAGTCCTACAGGCTGTTTTGAATTTTCCACTTACTCTATATCATTAAACACATATATTCCTAAATGCATTATATAATTTTTTTCTAAATGTTAATGCATATTCCAGAGTGGTGTACTTACTGCACATTATTGCACATTACATTTCATCATGTGTACATGGTAGAGCACTTTATTAGTAGGCTTGCTTGTTCACGTGTCTCCTCTATAACCATATCACTTTTTAATATTCAACAGAACTGCAGAAAGCCCTCAGTGCATTTAAAGGTAAAGAGTTCACAATTTAGAGTGATTCATTGAACTATGTAGAGCACAAAAAGCGCTCTTGGACAGAATTAAATCTTAAAATTCACAGTAGCTTTTTGCTGCTAACAAGCACTCCACCATACATCTTGCTGAATTCCTCAGAGAGAATAAAAATGGTGTGGAGTGACTGCTAAACATAACACATATTAGTTTAGTCTTGTTCTGGAACAAAAAAAAAACAAAAAAACAAATGATCTCCCTCTCCCAGCCCTTTATTTGTTGGAGGACCTGTGTGTTTTCATGGATGATTTCTCAACTGACCGTCATCGTAAAATAACTCAGGAAAAATAGAGACGACAACTTCTAAAGGCCCTCACATCCATTCAGAATGGATTACCCTTCATGCCATGTTTTATTCACTTTTCAGTTATATATTTGTTTCTGAGCATGTTAGCCCTCCTCCAGCTGCATGGCAAGCAGCCAAAGTCACTGAACAAAATAATTTCATCATTTCAAAACTTCTTTTGTTAATAATTCCAACGATGACAGTGAGACAGTAGTGAAGAAATTCAGCATTTTAAAAACTCCTATATATCTGAAAGTAGTAGATTTTTTGAATAAGATTCATGATTTTATTGAATGACATAAATGTCAGTGGGTGATACTCTATACCAGGAGTGTCAAACATAAGGCCTGTGGGCCAAAACCAGCCCACAAGAGACTCTAATTTGGCCTGTCAGAGATAAAATATGAGAGACAGAGAGAATGCTGATTATATTACTTGGTTCATTGTGTCTGGCGAGCAGAAATGGTCAGAATACACTCCTAATATTTGGAGTGAACTGGTCTCTTCTGTGAACTGTCCATCGATAATTAGAGAGCCCCCTGCCCCTGTGTGCTCAGGCTGTTCATAGTAATGATTCTTGGAGAGCTCAGCTTTTCCTCTGGTGGCACACACTGTAAAACGTTTGAGAACCAGCGGTCTAGTGTAACTCAGTGCAAGAACAGAAAACTGTCTTCAAACACACTGATGTCTCTCCACTAGTTGAAATTCGACCATGTGAGAAAAAAAAATACCATCAGAAGGCAAGATGTTGAAATACTGGCATCTACCTCGAGCCCGATGAGAACGATTGAGGTGAAATGGAAAAATGTCACATGGCCCAGCGGATTCTAATTTGAAATCCTGTATGGATATCATCGACGCTTTATCCTCCAGGGCGAAGAAACGAGGGTCCAGTAAGTCTGGTATCTGGGTTTAATTTGTCCTCTTGATGCCGTTCAAAAAGCTGCACCACCAATTTTATAGAATCCTTGTTGATTTAGGAGCAACACAAACATCCAGGCACCGTTTCCTATCTTTTGTTGTAATACAAAATGTTTAACCATGGTGTGCAAACACTACAACAAGAAGCTGAACACACGCCATCATCCAATATGAAGGAAATACTGTCCATTGTATTTCACATCCATATGTGGCTTACAAGTGCCCGCTTTTAATTAGCCGGTGTGGAAGTTGTTATTGGAGCTTACTGTTTTGTCATTAGCTCTCAAAAATGCAATTAAAGAGATGAGCATTTGTCTCGACATCATTAAGCACCACTGGCAATTGCTCCCTTAAGACTAACCTAACCGCACAGTCAAACAACTGACGTGGGGAATTTTAAACTGTTTGCAAATCCGTGCGAAGGGAACATAGAACAAACTCCAGATAGCCAGTATTGAGAGGAGTCTCTCACTACTTGATTCCTTCTGTGATGTTTGGCTTTTTAGAATCCCAGTAGAGTTTTCCAGCATCTGGTTAACTAAAGAAATCATCACAGCAGCTTGATATGTTACTGCAACAAATTGATTGGGAAAAAAATAAAAAAAGTTTTGCCAGTGTTCTCTGGCGCTCAGCGTCACTGATATGTCAGCTCAGTGTTGGGAAAAACCTTTTCTGTGTGGCCTCTGCATGTTCTCCCTGTTGGTATGTATGGGGTATGGGGTGGATTTCAGGGGGATAACTATGCTTTTTTTACTTCTCCCAGAGTAGTACGTTCATTAGTCTGTGCATACGCCTCTGAAGTTAAATGACACATAGAAAGCCAATGCAAGACAAATATAGGGGAGAACTTACACAGAGGAGCAACAAAGCATGGGGGATGGAGAAATGACATGTCAAAGAAGAAGAAAAAAACCCAACAGGTGCAGCTTTGTTATTTAGCTGGAAATTATCCCTAACAGGAGGGATAGCATCACTTAAGATCCACCAGTGGATGATACTGTGTGTCGTTTGTCACTTCAGACAGGTGAGCTGTCACAGTTGTTCCTGTGTGGACGTCTTCGGTCCTGAGCTCGACAGCAGCTGCTGCTGCTTTCAATGCATGCCGGAGTTCCTTCCGCCGAAAACCCTTGGTTTCCAAGTATCGGCAAATAAATCCTCATAATAGCAACGCACCCGGGTACCTGCACACCTGTTTCTTCAAGGGGCTGAGAGAGCTGGTGAAGACAGCGATTCGTCTGATGCAACACTCAGAACATGCCTGCTATCAGTTAAAATTAGTAAAGTACAACCCCTTTGAACATGGACCTGTACTGTACCTGTAAAATTATTTAGATGCAAGCGTACTTGGATGTGCAATAGATTATCATTATCATGAAAAAGACAAAAATAGCCGTTTTGTATAGATTTAGTGTTGTTTATTTGTTTTGAAGTGAGCAGAATATCAAAAGTGTACTTTGATATCAGGATGCGCTTTTAATCAGTGGTTCTCTCCCTGAGATTCTTTGTCATTATGTCTTCAAATTCAGTTTTGCCAAAGAAAGTGTTCATAATAAGCTTTATAGAATCAAGATACTTTGTTCATGAAAGTGTGTCTGTCAGCAGCATCGATATGCACTGATTTGATTTATTTAATTTTTTCACGAGGAGCTTTGAAGAAGACAATATATACATATATTATACAAATGAAATATTTTAATAGCTTATGATGCTCCAATACTCCTCTGAAGCAATGTTCACACAGGTCTTCCTCCTCAGGTCAATTTTTTTTTTTTAATGTGGCCTTTATACAAAATGAACTCGAACTCCACTGTTAACAGCCTGCAGCCCTGATGTGACCCACATCAGCTCAAGAAGACGTAAAGAGATAAAAACAGATGATGTGGAGCAACAGTGTCAGTTGCAAAGTTGTGCAATCAGAGCCAATAAAATGAGGACGAAATGACAGAAAGAACAAGAGGATGAAAAAAAATTTAATGATGGTCTTTAGTCAGCGGTCTCTTTTCAGAAACTTTGTGTGCCTCTTTTGAAAAAAACATCAAATAGGTGTCTGATTTAGGAATGGCCTAGATCTGATCTGGGAAAAAAGGAAAAAAAGTTTCTGTGCTGTTCAGTCAGCCATAAAGACAAATTCTGATATGTGTCATTTTTGAGCAAAAAAGTTGGATTCAGGCCACGTTTGTCTGCACGACTAACTTTTGTTTTTAAAGCACTTTGACCTTTTATCTGCATCTATCTCCGAGAGTGGTTCTTATCTCACAGTCATTTCTTTCCTCTTCTATTTAGGCTCACATTTATTCCTTCCTTTCGCGGATCATATGAACTTTCTTCTGGTGGCCATTGTCGACGTACAGTAATTGTCTGGGCGGTCCGGCTCAGCACTTTTTGGAGCTATCTGATGCAGACTACAGATGGGAGAGCGGCCAGAGGCTGTGTGCACTTCACTTCGAGTGGGGGGGGGGGGCGGGGGAGTAGATTGGAACTCAGGGATCATCTATGTACCATCACTGATTGTCCCCGCTGGCAAACAGAGTATAATATTCTCATATATTAACGATCGTTGAGTCAGTGACTGAGGGAAAAAAAGAAGAAAAGAAAATAATTGAAAAAATCGTGTGGGGAACAGGGTTACCTTGGGGCGATGGGGTGGCTTACTTAGCGAGAGTGTAAATGATGCACACACAGCCAACACTATGCGGCACTGGAGTTTCACTTGCTTTCACAATACAAGAACACATTTATTTGTGAGACTTCATGCTGTTTTTGTTTCACATCATGTATGACACCACCCCCACTCCACGCAGCAAAAAGACATTTCATTAGCAGATCAAGCAGCAAACAAAACATCCACAGTGTTTGTGTACGACAATTACAATGCAATGGTTTCACATAAATATAGTTTTTATTGAACAAATGCATGTATTAATTCCCTTTATACATTATTCAGAAGTAAAGAGCTAAAGAGCTGTTTGAACAAATTAAACAGTGTTTTGCTTTAAAACTGCAATGCATTATATAATGCTAACTGAATTATACAGGACAACACTTGTATAGCTTGTGTTACCAGATCATTTTTTTTCCCAGGAGATGGCCCTATTTTATCAGGTTAGAGCAACAGCCTGAGATCGAAGATTCACGGGTTTGAATTTCACGATCGTCAGGTAAAATTGTGGATCTTTGAGCAAGGCATTGGAACCCCAGTGGCTTCCCGGTGACAGATCATTAGTGTGTGATTAGGCTTAAATGCAAATAAATAAATTCCTTAAGGGGATCAAAGTATGCTTTCTTCTAAGCAATAATGTATTCATAGCAGTTGCAACAAATGCATTATGTTGCTTTTACTGGCATGTCACCAGCTGTCAAAGGCAGTGTTCTGTCTGCGTCCATTATTCTGTGTTTTGTGTGTGTGTGTGTGTGTGAGAGAGAGAGAGAGAGAGAGACATAGAGACTGATTTCTATAAATAAAAAATGAATCCAAATAGGATCAGTAGTAGCACAGCCACAGATATGTTTTGTTCTGTCAGTATGTTGTTATTAGTACTGTGAGTTTTGACTTGGCAGGAGAGCTTGTTTTTCTTTTGTTCTGTGCTGTATAGTGTTCTGTTAAATATTTGTAGCTGACTGTCTGTGCAGTCTTTGAGCTGAGTTTTTAGTTTAGACTCGGCAGAAACGGGTTACAGGTTCCCGGCCTTTCACCCTTACGCAAAGAAAATATATTTCAGAATATATGTAATTCCAATATATTGGAATTTTTAATGTTCTGATTTATTGGTTAATTGAATAGATTTAATAAAGCTAATATCTGTCTTGGCAGTGCCATCTGATTCTGAATCATAATTGTCAAAAAAAACAAGCAATATTTGCATCTTAAAATTATATTGTAAATATATGGAATTATGTATGCATTAATATATTACAATATATTGGAAAATACATAAGGGATTGCCGCTTTCCATATATTGAAAAATATATGAAAATATATTTTCTTTTATATTAGAATATATGTAATAATATATTTAATACACTCCATAACATATATGGATGAATATATTTATTTGCATATTTAAATGTATGTAATAATATATTTAATACACTCCATAACATATGGATGAATCAATCTCTCTCTCGTGATCTGTCATCTGACAGGTCCGGCATCACTCAGTACTCTCCAGTCATATCTCCTCTGCTCCATGCTCTTCATTTGTTGGTAGCTCCTTCCTTGTTGTATGTCGTCCAGCACCATGGCTCTGTTCCTGCCCCTCGGTCTCCTCCCTTCGAATCTTCCTTCGATGGTATCGCGCAGCAGCCCTTCACTTCTCAGGATGTGCCCAATCCATCTCGCCTTCCTCCTCCAGATGGACTGAATTAGAATTGGTTGTTCATTAACTCTGCTCAACACTTCATTTGTTACTCTTTCCATCCAGCTGAAATTTTAGATTGTAACATGTATGTGTATATATGTATAAGATAAAAAAAAATGTACATTTAGATCAGATTTAAGATTTAAACAAAAGATGCAGACCAATGAGTGTTCAAACATCTTTAATTGTGTTTTAGATATAAAACATGCTTGACTGTCTACCAACATTAGTCATAGCAATTAAGTCCCTTAACAGAAAGGTTGGCCATGGATGGCAACTATCACCCACCTACAATGCAAGATTTAAATCCCTCCTCAGAAAGTTCAAAACTAAAGCTAGCTTTGCATTGGTAAAAACAAATAAAGACACCTAACACTGAATGTGTGAGTAACAAAACACGATACAAAAACAAATTTAAATAGAATTTAGTCATTACATGACATCAACAATATCCAAACAAGGAAAAGAACAAAAAGAACCAAAAGTATAAAACTTTTTGGTATCCTATTTAACATTTGACATGTTTTTTTGCTTCACTTGGTGCCTTAACTCACAAATCCTTGTGTTGATTGATTTTCTTAAATCAGATAGCTTGGTCCCTGGGTGATGGTTCACCACAGCATCTGTGAGGGATAAAAATAACAAAAATAAGACATTTTGTATAGACAGTTTTAACAATTTTTATTACACTATACAGTATCTGCATTACCTGTAAATCATAAGCTGGCTTGGTGAATGATGGGGGAATGCAAATAGTGAAAAAATTGCCCTGAGGGTGGTGGCTAGAGGCAGGTCACCAATTTAACATTGGGGTCTCTGAGTAGTGCTTCACTGGTAAATATCATGAAGACATGAAATACTTGATAAATAAAAATTGAAAAATAAATCCCCTAGTCCTGCATCAAGATTATGTTGAGGCAATTGCGAAACACGACCATGTGGGTCACTGCTTGTTTTCAAACTCAATAGAAATGTGTATTTACTGAATTTTATTTAGTCATAAGCCAATTGAACATAGCCCTAGCTCGGTGCTGTTTACTGTTAGAAAATGACTGTAGTCTTTCGAATTGCAGTTTGTAGCTTGTTTGCTGTTAGACCCCTTTTAGAAATAGATTAAAGCAGAACTATGCAACTTTTTTACCTCCATAAATGTGTTTCAGAATCCCTGTGGGGGTAAACAAAGACTTGTCACAGTGATTCGCCTGTCCCTTCACTCCCCCCGGGGTCTGTGTCCTGAAAACAGCGCTTGCAGTTTCAGAGGAGCGACCCGACTACATCTCGCGAGAACAAACCTGCTTTACGGCGCTCATACGGGATTACAAGTATAAAAGCTGTTGGAGTGCGATATCTGTCATTGTGTTGCAATCGACGATCTTTGCATGATGTGTTGATTGGTTCTAATTTCCGTTTGGTAACTGAAAAATAAAGAGGAGTGGCACCTCCTCTGGTAGAGGTGAGCGCGAGTGAGTTCGCTGCACTGAGCTGAAAGCATCTCCGAGTGTGTTTGTTTTCCAATAAGTTTGAGTGCGCGAGGCACAGCAACACCACTCTCAGGTGCTCACGGATGGTAGAACTAAAAAGAAAAAAAAAACTTTGTCTAACAAGCGGAAAAAAAGGAAACGGGAGTAGGACACTCTCTGCGGTTTGGGGGGGTGGGGGGGGGGGGGGGGGGGGGGGGGGGGATGATTTCACCGATTTTGTTTGGAGCTGCATTTTTCGCTGTGGTTCACGACAATGCGGATGCATTTTCTAGCTATGGGAGATGCCTACTTGATACAACAGATGAATAAAAGAAAACATGCCATCAACTCTTGAAAAAAAAAAATCATTGGCTGTTTTACCAAGTAAAGCCTGCAGTTTCTTCCCATCGAGAGCCTGTCGCCGCTCTGCAGTAGGATCGATTTTGTTGAGCCCCCCGGTCAGGTTAGATTTGAGGAGAACATCAACACTGAAGAGGCCCATCAGCAGCACTCGTGCCATCCCATTAGCTGTAGGTTGTGCTCTTGCAGTCTCCCAACAATGAGCCGAGACAGTGGTAGTGCCATCATTCCCCAATTTCACCTAATTGGAAAAAAAGAACAAATAAAGTCACTGAAAAGCTGCTACTCTATCTTTCTAATTTCTGCTTAAAATCTGCCAATTACAACTCACTTCTGAAGGTTTGCAAGGTGTAGTTTCACCTTCACCTTCGACCTGACGGAGGTCCATGGGAGAACGGTTTGCGAGAACGTTTTTCATTTCCATCAACAAAGTTGGAATTTCTGGAAAACAATTTGAATTAAAAAAAAAAAAAATTGAACTGGCTACAAAACTATACAGGTGTGAACCATGGTGGCAAGATTTATTGATTGTTCTTTATTTCATTCATTTGTAAAATAAATAAAAATGCTTTAAGTAAATACATTCTCCAACTGGAATGAAAGGGAGCAGAAAGTAGACAACTCTTAACACATGCTGAATAGTTCTGGTTGATATTTATTTGGCTCACAAGGCAGATGAATTTTACAGATCTTCACATTTAAAAGATACAGTCTACCTATTACCCATTCAACCCATTGTGGGAAGGAAAGCTTATCTCTTATCAAATTAGGATAAGACTAGGATTGGGAAATTGTTGGCAGCCACCAGAGCTTTATCTGCCAATTCAACACCTACTATACCACAAAACAGGCGGACAAACTCTTAAAATAATGGACAAACACCAGACTGTATCTGACAAAGTGAGATTCAAGACAAACCAATTTCCTCTGAATGCATTAATTTGTTTTATCTCAAATTAAGTGCACGTCTGAATTCAATTTAAAACAAAGAAGCAGTCATTATTATTTATTCTACAATAGATCCTTACCTTTAACTACCATGTTGCGCAGTCTGGTGTTTTCCTTCTGCAAAGCCCTGACCTGGTTCTGAAGCACTCTGATTTGGTCAGCGTTTTCCATGCTTGATGATTCCCCTGGATTCTGGACTGGTCGAAGTTGGTTGTCCTCAGAAAGAATTTCTTCATCAGCCCGTCTCTGAGCTGCAAGTTTGGGTTTCTTTCACAGAGTACAGATATTTACACTTTCAGTGATGGATAAACCACTGGACTTGACAAATATTCCTGATGTCAGTTTAAAGCTCGTGTCCGGAGTTTCCGTTCGTTTCCAACATATGTATCATTTTTCAACAGAGCTTAAATGTGTCAGTCTGGTTCGATACTACAATATAATATTAGCGTAAAGCAATATAAAAATTTATTTATGAGCCCTGCCTTCGCCTCATAGACCCCCATGTTATCCGAAAAAGCGCCGGTGAGCGTCAGCCAATAGAATGCGAGCTTCCGCATTCTCGTGCTGTCAGTCAACATGTGCACGCAGCCAGAGAGCACGGCCACTCACCCAGGCAGAGGAGAGTTAGCAACGCAGCAGCCGGCCCGCTTACCTCGGATATATCCACTGTCTGCTGAACATCCTCCGTAAACAGCTAAACATGGAGGATGCTGTAGGACTCAGAGGCTCTCATTTTCACCCGACAGATAATTCGCGTGCATGATTAAAGGGGCGTGGCTTGGTCGCTCATGAAAGCAGAGGGAGGGTGGAAAAAACCTCTCTCTTTCAAAACTCCGGACACAAGCTTTAATCCCTTAATGTTCTAAAAGAAAATCATCAAACAAAACTCTGATATCTGTAGTGTGGTGTAGCTCCATAAACAAAATGTACTTCAGTTCTAAGTAATGTACACCAAAACTAATACTTGTCTAAAAGATAACACAATATCACCACCTACTTTGTACTGTACAGTTACCTTTTTTGGAATTGGTGCTGTTTCCTCATCATCTTCTTCATGGAAAAGACGTTTAGGTTTCCTGGGTCTCTTGTCATGTTTTGGCTTGTCCACTTTTAAAAGTTCCCGCTCGGCAGACCTCAGTGTAGACTCTTTTTCTACATTGATGCAGGAAGATAAAATAAATACCTTAAGAAGCTGTCAACACAGTGTACTTGACAGCTTAAACAATAATCTGAAAATTAAAAACATCCCATTGATTTCTTAAAAAAAAATAAAGCCCTGTAAATTCAGCTAATGTTCAGCTATACAGTGATTCTCAAATTTTAAATTGTTTTTATATTAAAATGTGAATATATGGGGCTGTGTTATCATATCTCATTCCATTTTGGTGTTTTTCACAGTAAAGATCAGGGGTGTCAAACTCATTTTAGTCCAGGGGCAACATAAAGCCCAATAATGTGATGTCAAGTGGGCCCCACCAGTAAAATGACAGCATCATAACCTACAAATCACCACAACTCCAACGTTTCCATTGTGTTTTAGTTCAAGAGAGTATATTCAAAATTCTTCACATTTAATAAAGTATCTTTTTACAAAACATCATGAACACCCAGATATTTCTGAAGAAAATTAAGTTCCATTTCAACAGTATTATGCCTCAGTTGACTCATTACATGTGCACTGCAACTGCCAGATCACAGTTTATCTACAAAAACACCAGTCAGTTAGTCACAGATATCTGGAGCTGAACAATCTAGTATTTCACTTTATAATCAAAACAACTTGTCAAGGTTAAGAAATTATTTAAAATTTACAGTTTTACAACTTGACAGTTCAGGCCTTCTCTATAATTTTTATCCTTTGTAAAGTCGTCCCGTGGACCGAAATGGACCATCTGGTGGGCCGGTTTTGGCCCACTTGTCGCATGTTTCTCACCCCTTGTAAAAATAATCGGAGTAAATGAGCCAACGTAGTGACGTGATCATGTACACCGACGTTCCAACTGCACACTAACTATACGTTCTCCATACTTCCGAGTCCCGTGTATATGTTAATGGGTCCAAACAGCTCTGGGTCCAAACAGAAACCGCAGCCTGTGCGCCACGAAACACAACCCGACTCTCAGCTAATTAGTTCCACTTGACCGGACCTTTTCCTCCCAGTCGCTCGCGCCCCCCTGTTTATGCCTTTACCCCGCCTGGAGGAGAGCGCGCGCCCCACTATTTGAGAAAAACTGAGCTAACATAACCTAATCAGGGTTTCCGTCAGACCTTTTCAGTCCAGGCGCCCCGCCCGCGCTAAATTCTGCAGCACCCGGACAACGAGAGGGGAAAAAAAGCTGCGCTCTGTGTCCCAGCAGCTACTCCACGCGTGTGCTCTCTCTCTCTCCCTCTCCCCCTAGCTCAGACGGCCCAAAGCCTCATGCTAGCGCTAGCCGCCGCTAGCACCGACACCTCCCCCCCCCAAACGTTTTTCCTGTAGGAAACACTGCTGGTGTATGAGTTGCTAACACAATTAACGCTACCTTTTTAATATTCAAATTAATATCACATTCGGTGTTAAAATTAAGAGCAGGAACTTACCTGCTAGCTGCAGCACCACTGCCGGCTCAACTTGCCAACCATTAGCAGGCTTCTTGCCGTTAGCAACTCGACACTCCACGAGATATGTTCTGGAAGTATCCGTGGGGTCAAAGTCAATGATCCAGTTTGTCGGTACAATGCTGACAGCATCTTTGTCGGGTCCTTCTGCCCAAGAAACAAGAGCGTACCGAAACTTGGACATGATAGTTCACAAAGTCGATCCGTCTGCGTCTCCTCATCCGTCTCCTCTTTTCGCGGTTACTGTCCTGTGATTGGATAACATCTCTGTGCTGTGATTGGCTAGTTCGTCCAGTAACGTCAGTGGCGGGCCACTGTTCTGGGTTGCCCGCGAGTGCCTGTTACTAAGGAAAATGGACAGATTAAAAAGAAAATATATTCTCCCGGGTTCTGATAAAGTGGAGATTCCAGCAAGAACAAAACGATGGAAAAAAAGGTCAGTGTTTTGTTTTATTCTAACTGACTGTAAACAATGCTGCTGTGATTCTGCATTAGCAGTAGCTAAATGACAGCTAGCTAATGTTGCTATCAACCTCCCGTTACACTGAAAAAAATCCTGGTGAGAACCCTGTATACATGTATTAACAAGCTATTTTGTTTATTTGTTCTTAATCACAGGAAAGCATTGACTGAGGAGATTTGTCCATTAATCCAAGATTTGGTCAGTATTGTCTCACGTGGAACATTTTTTTCTGTTATTTTAGCAGACAAATTCATTTATTAAAATGGATTTTATCAAAATGTTATTCAAAAATATTCAGAAAGTAGTATCAAAATATTGGTAGTTGTGTCAAAACATCTTGAAGGATTACCAGCCCTGGTTTTCTAATTTTTAATTTCTTTTTATTCTGGAAAATAGTATTGAATATGTTGTCTTTGCTAAATGTGAATGCTATACATATTTTTTTTATTACCATTTTTAGCCAGGAACTAATGACAGTCCTGTGGTCTGGAGCCCCCTAAGTGGACTATCTTCACAAAATCAATCCAGAGTGACAGAAGAAGTTGTTGTAAGTTTCATTTTAAATTCTTGTTGCTACAATAGTAAAGATAAACTGTGACCAGTAATAGTTAAATTATGTGTTGCTTGTATGTTAATGTGTCTTATTAATATCTTACTGGATGAACTTTAATAAGTTCAGTTAGGATATTGATATTGTTCTCATATAACAGACCCTGAATCCTAATTCCCCTGACCATGACTCTGACGATTGTTCTGAAGATCCAACTGATGTCAGCCACACTGTTGTAAGTATAGTGTATTTTTCTCTTAAAAATATCTTAAAAACTGAAAAAATCAGTGTTCACAAAACATGCAAGTTTGGTTTCGTAGACTATGTCTGGGTATTTATTTTGTAATCTGTTCTTTAGATGGCTGATGACGATTTTGAGTGTTGGACTCCTGTAAGCGAGCAGCAAAGTTTGTTCGGAGCAGAAGATTCTGTAAGTTTCTGACAAATGTATATAGCCCCAGTCTTTTGTGTTTTTGTTGTTTTACTGAAATATGGAAGCCCATTTCCGCCACTTGAAAAAAACAAACACATGTCATTATTATGAGATAACAAGTCAGAATTTTGAGATAGGAAGTCATAATTATGAGATATTAAGTCGAAATGATGAGATAGTAAGTCATAATTATGAGATACTAAGTGGAAATTATGAGATAGTAAGTCGAAATTATGAGATACTAAGTTGAAATTATGAGATAGTAAGTCATAATTATGAGATAACATCTGCGCATGCGCTCCATCACAGCAGCTTCCTGTATGAAGATTGTAGATTGAGATCTGAGTAGTGAGTATCTGGGTCTGAGTATTTGATCTGAGTCTGAGTACTGAGGTCTGAGTACTATTGAGATCTGAGTACTAAAAGTGAAAAATCTAAGCTACTGAGGGGCTGCTCCCGAAAACATCTAGTCATCCGTGTTTTTTCAAAAGAAGCCGAAGTCCATTTATGTTCAGAACATATTTATTTTACACATAATTATATTGTCCATAACTTGTGTGCAAAACCAGAAACAAACGGCTGAAAGTGAGGCCACGAAACAGCGGTCAAAAAAGTGTGTAGCTCTCTCAGTAAGCTGTGTACCTGACAGGTAATAATCAGCACTCCTTTAAAAGTCATGCGTGACTTATTGTCTGTATGCGCCACCTACTGTGGAGACCAGGTACAACACTCTCTAATAAAGATCTGTCGCGTTGGGTTGTGAACTGCCTGTCTACAAAAATCAACAGCTGTTGGTAGTGACCACAGGTTTCCAGATGCAGTTGAAGTTGCCACCTCAGCCATATTATAGTTTTATCCTTTCCAACTCAGAACTGCTTCTTGCTGAAATTCCAGGGTATGTTTGCATCTATAATACCATTTGAATCAGCAAGCACATCAAGTACTTAATTTATTTCAGCCATAAATGTTCTAGTTCTCAATGTACTGACAATCTTCTGTGTTCATTTGAAATGCAGAGGTCACCCAACAAAGACAAGCTACTTTTGACTTGTGCAAAAGTATCTCACAATGACTTACTATCTCATAATTTCGACTTAATATTTCATAATTTTGGCTTACTATCTCATAATTATGACTTACTATCTCATAATAATGACATACCATGTGCGTGTTTTCCTTTTTCAAGTGGCGGAAATGGGCTTCCATACTGAAACATGTTAAAAACGGTAAGGTAATGAATCACTTTTTGCTCTTACACAACAGAAACTGAGTCATAACTCCTCTAACCATGACCCTGACAGTTGCTCTACAGATGCACCAAAATGATAGCCAAATGGTTTAATTTGCAACATATTAACACATTCATTCTGTAACTTCCGCATGGAAGTTAATTGCCACATCACACAGAAGGAAATATTGAAAGCCACAATGCAATTGTTTTACAACTGCAGCTGTTGCATCAAATGGTAGCCCTGCGATGGGCTGGTGATCTGTATAAGGTGTACCCTGCCTTACGGCTGGATGGAGAATTTCAGATATATTTCTCTGTAATGCAGCAGCACATATGTGATATATTCGGAAAACACGTGACTTCCAATAGAATTTCAGGTTTAAATAAAGCTGAACTGCATAGCAGTGATGATCCCACTAACTGAACAAGTTAAATTGTATTCAGCATTAACCTTAACCATGGATTGCATGACTGAATTAGTCATTTTATTAATTTTTTTTCTTGATTTTGCTTATTTTCTAGAGGACAGCTGATGAGCTCTCTGAAGCTTGGAGCCCTCTCAGTGGACCACAGTGTCTTTCAGGAGAAGAAGTTTCTGTACGTAGTAGTTACAATGCATGCTTCAGTATAAACAAAGAATAAGCTTTTTTTGTGGACATATGTTTGATAAAGTGAAGTGGTTTCATTTGAAAAAATAGTGAAGTCATAATCATTGTGCTCACAAAACAGAACTCGATGGGTCATGATAATTCTGAACACACCATTGGAAACTTCTCTGAAGACACTCATGATGTTCATCACACCACTGTAAGTATAAAGAAAGTATATGAATAACTTTGTTTAGTATTTGGTTGGAGAATCACTGTTTTATTGCAACACCTTGAGTTTTGCAAATACAATTTTGTCATTGGATACTTTTTACTGTTGAAAAGCACTAAAAATTATGTCCCCCCAACTTCAAGAACTTGATAGACTGCTGGTGTTCCATATTAGAAAATGATTCCCAATAAAAATCCTAACCTCAAAAGGTGCAGTTTGTCATGCATCATGGCCAGGGGAATTGTCGCAGATGGGAAATTTGTCATGTCAGCCAGAAAAAAAAAATAAATAAAATGTATACTTTGGGTAAATGGGTCATTTAATTATTCAGTTTGACTTATTAAAGATCAAAAAAGGGTACAGTACTCAGAATGAATCCAAATTAATCATAATTGGACATTCTGCATCATTGTCATTGTCCCACTTAACAGGGTAATGACAATATATCCAGATTTTTCAAAAGCTAATTGATTATTTGTTCTTGTATGTCTTAAAAAGACATGAAGTTCTTATGATATTTTGCTTCAAATGTTGTAAAATCTATTTCTTTGCAAAATGTCTCTGAGGATATAGGTGTCACATTTTTATGTCCATGTTTAATGACTTTCTATTCTTTTACTTTTTCGTTTTTTTTTTTGTGTCATTTTCTGATACTTTCTGACCAGATTCTGAACAAAACTGACTGTCTTTTCAGAGCCTACATGCAGACGATGCTGAATTTACACCCATATACCCTGGATCCCCACTCTTGTTTGAGGATGAGTCTTCCTCAGAGTGTGATCTTCAATTCAGTGCTCTGCCAAACTTGAGTCCAGCATCACGGTCAAGTAACTTAAGTTCTGATAAGGTGGACAACAGTGTTTGTATAGATGTGTCTGAATCAAAGCAGTCTCTTCGTGACTCAAACTCCAGCCTTAGCAGTGGAGAACAATTTTCCCTCATGCATGAAGACAGTATGGAGGAGTCGGTAAATGAGCAATCATATTTGGGAGATGTCCATGATGAAAACTTTGCTCAGGTAGACGAAGAGTCACTTTACACTGGCTCACGGCTGACCAAAGCACAGAGTTTTTTACTTATACTGTCATTTGTTTTGAGACATGGGCTCACAGGTGTGGCCCTCTCTGATCTTCTCGATTTGATTAATATTCACTGTCCAGAAAACACGCTGTCATCCTCCAAGCATCTGTTCTTAAAAGAACTTAAGCCAATACAAGGTCACTTGCAATGTCACATTTACTGTCCAAATTGTGAATATTACATTGGTGACGAAGTTAGTGAAGGGCAGTGTGTTGTGTGCAGCACGAAGTGGGATAAAAACAGCTCACTGAAGAATGGAAATTTCTTTATATACTTACCAATACAAACACAGCTCAAATGCCTTCTTCAAAGAGAAGATATTGCAGCTTGCCTCAAGTCAGGAAATGGAGACTGTACCTCAGAACATTATGATGACATACATAGTGGTAAAATGTACCATAAACTGAGCAGAAACGGAGGCCCGCTTGATTGTCTGCATGGATATTCCTTAACACTCAACTGTGATGGAGTACCTGTATTTAAATCATCACTGTACAGTATTTGGCCATTACAAGGGACTGTAAATGAGCTTCCTTATCCCATACGCAAACAAAATGTTTTACTTTTTGGCTTGTGGTTTGGTAGCAAAAAGCCAAATGTGAACACATTTTTAAAACCATTCACTCTAGAGTGTCAGAAGTTGTCCACTGTAGGTTTCAAGTTGAAAATAAATGGCATTTTGGAACATTGCAGAGTTGTGACAGCTCTAATGATGTGTGATTCAGTTGCCAGGCCCATCCTACAGAACATGACCCAGTTTAATGGCCAGTACGGATGCAGCCTCTGTCTGCATCCTGGTGAACAAGTTCAAAAGGGAAATGGTACTGTTAGAGCATACCCATACAAAGATGTTCCAAAAAGGGACCACACTTCAACTGTAAACGATGCCAGGGAGGCTCTGCGTACCACAAAATCGGTGAGGGGTGTTAAAGGGCCTACATGTCTTATAAACATTCCACACTTTGACGTCATAGATAGCATGCCTCCAGACCATATGCATAATGTACACCTTGGTCTGGTTCGGCAGTTGGCAAGCATGTGGCTGGACAGTGAAAACCACGAGAAACCATATTATATTGGGAACAGAGTGGCAGAGCTTGATGAACAGCTACTACTGATTAAGCCTCCTTGCAATGTAACAAGAGTGCCTCGATCTCTTCAGCAGAGGAGGTTTTGGAAGGCCAGTGAATGGCAGAACTGGTTGCTGTTTTACAGCATCTTTGTTCTGAAAGGAATTCTGCCCCAGGTCTTTTACCAGCACTGGTTGACTGTTGTCACATTCATGTTCTTACTATGCAAAGATGTTATTACAACAGAGGAGTTAAAAAGATGTGAAAAACTTGTTGTAGATTTTGTCAAACAATTTGAAGCACTTTATGGAAAGGAGAATGTGTCATTTAATGTACATTTATGTCTTCATCTGCCAGAATCTGTAAAGAACTGGGGACCTTTGTGGGCACATTCAGGATATATTTTTGAGTCATTTAATGGGGAGTTACTAAAAATGTTTCATGGCACTCAGTGTGTTCCTTTGCAGATAATGAAGGAATTCACATACAGACAGGTATTGCCTCTTTTGAAGAATGATGCACTGAGAAATGCTGTGCCTGAATGTGTCCAGCTGTACAACCAGTTAACTGGTCAAAAGAAACTGAAACAGTTTGAAAGAGTGTCAGATCAGGTTGTTGCCCTTGGCTTGCATTATTCCAGGAAACTAACAAGTGAAGAGATACTGGCCATGAGAGAGCAACTTTCAGTGACTGTGGATACAGTTGTGAAAATATTTAGTCGCCTTCTAGTCAGAGGACACCTGTATTACTCACAAGAGTTCACCAGAGTAGTGAAAAGGAACAGTTTCACAGTGTTGTTACAGAATGGACGCATAATCACTGTCTACTACTACATTGTAGTAGAGCAACAAGGAAACACAAAGTGCTTTGCTCTTGGAAGAGTGTATGATAGATCACACAGTACATTCCTTCATGTAGAAAATGTAGTTGGCCTGAAAAGAGTATTGCGTGGCAGGAAACAGATATTTGATGTGACAATGTTCAAAGGAAAATGCATGCTCATTGATCTGCCACAATATGCAAGTCTCTATACCTGTATACCTCCAAGAGCCAGTGTGGAGGACTGAAATGTTAATAAGGGCAAATGTTACATCTGGTTTATATATGTCACATTTATGGTCCTAACATGTACAAACATTGAAAAGTTTTTTGTCAAACTGTATGAAATCTGTAATTTAATGTATATATGCCTTCACTTTCCTGAATATGTCAAGAATTTTGGACCTTTATGGACACATTGAAGAATATGTTTCATATATTAATTAAATTTAATCAAATTAGTCATTTTTGATACAGTGGTCTTCACCTATACCATCACACAAAGTTTGATGGATTAAAAACTTTGCAAAGAAAGAGAGATGAATTCATGAGTTCAGTTTCAAGTAAACTTGTGTCAATAAAGTTACATGTAAAAATATATGGATTTGTTTTGTCTTCATTGCATTATATACGTTATAGCCATGTATGGTCCATACATATATTGCAATATACTGAAAAATATAAACAGTAATGGCCCATATATGGAAATATATTATTTAATATATTGTAATATATTTTCCTATACATTACAATATATTATTGTTCCATAAGGGCAGTTACAGGTCACAACCAGCGGAGAGCAAGTGGGGGAATGCAACTCCCGTGAGAGGGATTATCCACAATTAGTGTGAGGACAAACTGATGAGCCTGAGGATGCGGGTGGCATTGTTTAGATAAATGTCCAGCACCTGTCTGACAATACTCATTTCCAATCGAATTACAATGACTCTGCCCTTTTTCTTTGAATGTGAAATGTAGTTTGGATTCTCATCCTGTGACACAGATTTTTTTTTTTTTTTTTTTTTTACCAGTTATCAGGAAAGTGCTTCAACTCAATGTATTGAATTTTGGTAGAATATTTGCCAATTGCAAACCCACCAGCACCTCATACCCCTTTCACACTGGGCTGCGCCCAGTATTACATGCGACTATTCCCCTGGCCTTTTATACAGTTTTCCGCATCCAATCAGGGCCTCATTGGACTCATTGGACTTCAATGGCAAAACCTTCATTATAAAATCAATCCGCCCACTCTTCACAACGATGCAAGATATCAATGAGATCAGCTGACATTGTTCCGCCAAATCTGCACAACTGTATGACACTGATCTTTGGTTTTATGTACACCATATCCGAAGTCAGTCCTCACTATGAGAACACTCCACCAGTGTCTGCCACTGATGCAACATCAGCGCACAAACACAAATTAATTTTCTTTTTTAAGAAAATTCTGCCCGGTAAAAATTCTGGCTTTCTACGCCACTGCTGTACAACATATGCCTCTGCAATTTGCCTGTGTCAATATTTGGCTTCTTCTTATCTCTTGGCCCTTGACCCTCGTGAATCCATTTGATTAACCAAGTAACCTGCTGACACTTTCGTGACTGCCAGCTTTGCAGAATTGCAATTTGGAAGAGTTTGAACATTGGGCAGCCCTGGATTTGTGCCACTTTTTGTTATGTCTTCTGTGCACAAAAATGAAAATTAGCCAAAAGTAGAATGATCGAAGGAGTTCACCGTCATGTTCAGATGTTGAGCTGCCTCTGGTATTTGGGGAAATGACTGTATCATAGATGTGATGCAGAATTATTTACCAGCAAAATATCAGAAAACTGGACTGGAGACAGAAGTCTTTCATTCGTAACCAGGCACTGACTCACAGCATCTATCCAGCTTCAGAAAGGAGCGGCTGAAAAGGAAAAGACACACTGTTTTAAACCGGAGAGCGCTGAGACCTGACCTGAGTCCAATTGAAAGCCTTTGGAGAGGAGCTGAAATCCTCCCATACCGAAGGCACTTCTGCAAGCCTGTTGGGGTGAGAGCAGGGAGAGGAGCCAAGGACGGAACGCAGACTCAGGAACAAAAAGTCATCTTTCAAGATGGTTGTCCAAAAGCACAAGTTGTCTTTCAGTCACTGAACGAAAAAAGAGCAAATCAATCAAATTAATCAGGCGGTATGAAATTACACTCAAGAAAAATATAGGTGATGAAACAGGAGAAGAGCAGAACTTAACTCTAAAACTATCAAGTTCCAGAAGAATTTCACTGTGGTGGCCACCAGTGTTGTTATTGTGCATTTACTTAAGCTTGTACTGTTTGGAAGAACTATTTACGACAACAGATTGAGCATTTTTATTAAGTTGTCTTTCCCCTGTTTCCATGGAGACAGAGCATTTTTGAGAAGTTCTGCCTTGATTCTTAAAAATTGCATTTTCATTGGCTCTGAGCGTCGTCGTCACATACACTGACACACAAAGTGGAACAAAAGGGTTCTGTTATCGCTTGAAAACATAAATGGAGCCCTAAATGTATATATATCATGTGTTATATGTACCAATAACTTAGTCCCTGAAACATTTTTCATTTTGTTTCAACTCACACTTTTATTCATTTGCATGCATTTGCAAATCAAACACAGTGAAACAAACACACATGAATGCCTGCAGGCAATTCGGAGTCACAAATGAACCTCCTGTGCATGTCTGTGGAAGAAGCTGGGACACCCAGATAAATCCAAACATACTAAAAACATAAATTCAAACTCCAGTCCAAAAAGTTTCTCTTGTTGTGTGGTCATGTCAATTGCATTGTTTTTTTGTTTTTTGTTTTTCCAGTGACAAACCATTACTATCCTCTGTGTCTGGATTAGATTTCACAACTGAACTAATCCTGGTATTGTATAGTTCAAATCAGTTGAACTCAGTTCTTCAGAAGGAAGTTCATCCCACCATGTATATCATCCATAAATTAGTAGTAATAAATTACAGAAAATTGTCTCTAAATGCTGCGCACTTCATGCACCAGATTTTTTTTTCAGTGAGAGGTGGTTTAATGTGAAAAGTATCCAGTGCAGACTTGAAGTTAAAGACTGGGATAATTGGAATAATCTTTCTTCATTTGAAGCAGAGTCAGCAGACACACTCGACTGCATCGTGTCCTCATGCACACGGTTGTCAGTTTCACTTACTGCATTTGGGATTTCGGCATAAATATGGCCACAGAGTTTTATATATATTTACCTGTTTATGCTATTGCTAAATTCAAATTCACAATAATGAACAGTCTTTAACATGGAAGCCATCTGCAGTGTAATGTCTATTTATGTGTCTGTTTGACTTTGTTGCCAGCTCATGAATTTTTCTTTTTTTTTCGTCTCAGTCAGCGCGTGACGTCAACGTGTCAACATGTCAGCCAACACAACACATCATCTTTCCAAAGCTTCTGCAGCAGAGCTCTATCAGGACTTTGGTCATGCTGTGACATTCAACTAAAGAAGCAGCAGAAAAGGCCGCATTTAACCCCATATTATAAAATGCCCAAAATGCTGACTCTGAAGCTCGACTTCTTCTTTATACCCTTTCGAATGATCGAGCAAAGACGGGCTGCTATCATGAGGCTAACAGGAGGACTCGGTGATGTTAATCAAATTGTCCAGGTGAGGTGATGATTGCATTTGAGAGGGTTCAAGAGTGCACAAAGTTCGGGCAGCCTCCAGCATCTGGTCCTGCCCCATACTCCCTTTTTTATTTTTTTTCCTATCCTTAGCTTCTGTCAGCACAGGTTAAAAGGATGATGAAATCTCACAGATTCATCTCTTAAAGCCGGAAAATCTCAACCAGATAAAAGACTGTCGCTGCTTTGCATCTCGTCTGAAGTGCCTGGTGAAGCATCAGAGCAGAGACAGCGTTGAGGTGTTTAATGAAACTTTCCTTTAAAAAATCCCTCTGTTATTTTTTTTTATTTATTTTTTTGCTCTCACACAGGTATCTTACTTTAATTTCTATTAACATAAAAAGGAGACTGTCAGCCAGTCCTCTGCAGACTTGTTGCCACTGAACTCTGCCTTGAAAACAACGTGAAGTTCTTAGAGTTTCAAACTTCACATTACGTGGTTATCCCAAAGAAAAAAAGGCCTAAGTCTTCAATGCAGATATCTGGCAAAACCTTCAATCGTTTAAAAGGCATGCAATCATATCCTTTAATATGAACAAAACACATTTAAATTGTAATAATATCAGATAGACGCCCTTTTAGGTTTTAGGTTTTATTTCGAGTCAAAATTATGACATGTGGAATTTCAATTTAATCAATAGAAGTCACATATATGAACAAGGATAGTTTGAGAAATATCTTGAAATGGATTTTTTTCTGTATTCATATAAAGTGTTCTCTAAACATAAGTCAAAGCTGCACACGCATCAGTTTAAAGTGACAAATATAACACAAAATACATTACAGACCGATGTAATTTCCTGATGATTATCAGTAGTTCATTTCATGCCAGTGGCCTTATTCTGGAAGCTGACCCTCGTGTACTCCTTTTTCTTCTTCTTTTTGTCTGTTTCTCTCTGCTACAGCTCCAGGACAGACGTTTCCTCTTGCTCCCATGCATACGCGGTATGCACATTTTTCTCTTGTGCACCACTGGAGAAGACAGAGGTCATAATACAGCTCAGGGTCTAAATTGCCAGATGCTTTGTTTCATAATGGTGCAAATGTTTTCCGAGGGTGACGGTTATGCACTGCAGGCCGGACAGTTTGGCCTCCGGACACTGAAACTGCTTGCTTGTTGTTGTGGTTGCTGAATGTTGTTAGCATTGTCTCACTGGAACCCCCCCACCCCCACACCCCTCCAAAAAAACTCCAAATTGCAAAGTATGTTTGCATTTTTACATTTTTTGCTCTTCTTTTTAGCAGGATTTACAAATCGGAATTAATGAGTGTTGATTAATTAGAGAACAAGGTACTTTTTCTCTTTGCCAGTCAGTCGCTGCATGTTTAAAAAAAAAAATTGTGATTATGGTGTTTCAGGCTGAATTTATGGTGGATCATGTTCACAGACACTGTTCCTGAGTCATTTCATTGATTTCTACTTGGTGAATTCTACCCTGCGGTACCTGTTTGCTGTGTCAGCATGAATAAACACTGCTCCAGATTTTCCAGAATTTGTTCTGCTATGCCATTAGCTAAGGCAAGAAGATCGAAATGTGTGGCGGCGCAGTGTTTAGCACTCACAGTTAATAACCCAGTTTTGTAATTCTGGGGTTTTCTTTGGATTTTGTATGGTCTTCCTCAACTTGACTGGATTTACTCTCTGAATATTTCAGAGAATCCAAATACAGGCTTGTTTCCCTAAGACCTTAAATTCCCTTTAGGTTTGCTGTGTGCCTGTTTGGCCCCAGTGAGTCCTGTGAAAGATTTGTGAGCTGTCTGGGATGAAACTTGCCTATAGCAGCAATTGAATTTTGCTTTCAGCAACCAGCAACCCTAATTTATATAGGACAGACATAGAAGGGGATCAGACTGATAGCTCTCTAGTCATTTGAAAGTATTATTAAGCATTGCATTGATGCACCTGGGAACTCATGAAGGCTACTATTAGGGAAAGTCCCATCTCCCAGTTGAGAATGTTCACATCTGCTCAAGAAACAGCCATAAGGTTTGTCTAAAATCTAAAATCTGCAGATGAATGGCCAATAATGTTGTAATCACACAAATAAGCCAATTCTTCATTTATTTTTAACAGTGCCTGTGAAGGCAGTATTATGTGGCCGATGTTGCTTCAAAACCTGTCTTAATTGGCATGGGAGAATTCAGGTGAAAATGTTTTCACAAAAACGTTTTTTTGCATTTTACAGAAAAGTTTTGACATTTTGAAAACAATGTTCAATTTACACAGACATGGCAGAAACACTTGAAAACAATGTGGTTTGGATTTACAGCCATGAGTGGGCACTTTTGTTTTGGGCGGGGGGGAACCACACACATATGTGAACATTATGCCATAAACATATGCTATAGACATAAATGGTGAGTATGCAGACATCCCTATGGACCGACAAAAAAGTCAGATTGTTATTATGTGTGACTCAGCTACCGCCAAGTCCCAGGACAATATGGAATGAGATTACTGTTATTGCCCAATGATTCATGCATGGGCAGAACTATTTATTATGCCTGTCTTGCTTATTAGAAGGGTTTGAGCAAAAATTTCCAAATACTTACAAAGATAGAGTCGGCATGTTTTCAAAAAGTTGTGTTTCCCCTTGTTTACATGGAGACGAAGCATTTTAGAGAATTTCTACCTTCGGTACTTGATCAACAGGTTACATTCTCATTGGCTTCATGTTCACGGACACCAAAACTTTTGTGTGTTTCACGTGTTTCACATGAACATCATTTAAATTGGACCAAAGAGACGGCAGAGCCCTGTTTTAACACTGATTTTGGTCACTTTTTCTGTGGACAATCACGTATCACAAACTCTATTTTACAGACAGCAGATCGGAAATCTTTAACACATCACATGACTTCATGTATTCATGTTTGTCATACCTCTACAAGAAAACAGCATACCTCTTGTACTTTGGGCAGCTGTGCATTTTTAAATTTATCTGATCATGACTCATTGGATTATGGGAGCCTTTCAAGGCTCAGACTTGTGGCATACACTTAACAACATGCTTAAACTGAGTTTGCATGTTCTGTGAGTGGGTTTCCTCAGAATGCTCTGAGCCACGCTGTGGCGTTCAATTCGGTACAGAGATTTTTACAAGGATATATTAACAAGGGACTAATAAATAAATAAATCAACAAACACAATTGACCTTTGTTGAAATGTTCTTTTTTTTAATTATGATTTTAGTTTACATCTTACTCGTAACATTTATAAAATTAATACTCATAAACAGGAGAGGAATAAAGATGGTAGATTTGATTTAACAAGGTTTCAGCATGAGCAGGTTGTTCGATTTATTTATTTGTTTCGTTGTTTTATTTTTGTAATTAAAAACTCATTTGACTGCGAAGCTGGAAAAAAAAAATATTAATAATTCAACCAACAGTGTCAGACAGACCAAACTGAGAAGCTTGTTGTGTGATAATCAAAACAATTTGGATTTTTTTTTTCCATCCAGAGATTTGATAATTATGTTTTCTGCAGTCTTTGCTCCATAATTACAGCAAACATTACATGACCAAGTGCGACTCCGCCCATCATCACTCCGTTTGCCCTCTATAGTCTTGATGAGACGGCAAAGTCATTTCAACGGATGCAACCCTCTCCTTGTGGGCTTAATGAAGATTTCCCTGTCTCTTTATATCCGTCTTTCAAGGGGTCCGCTCTCCCCTCAGTCTCATAATTAAGTCAGTATATGAGCCGTAAAGGCTGAACTCTCCAGAAATAAGCCCAGAGAATTCTCCACCATCTGGTCCGCTCATCTCCCCCTGCACCGTGAGCTCCTACTAACACAGCTCTGTCCAGCCTCACTAGACTCCCTCCCACATGTTTACAGTCGGGAGAACAATCAGAAAAAAAAATGGTTGTTGTGTGCAGCATCTACACAGTAAAAAAGACTCCTGCATCTGTCATGGCCTTGCATTTTTCCCACCCCCTTTGAAATCCCAATCCTCCTAACACACTTTCTTTTTCCTGCTCTCACACATCTATTTTTTGTATTGTTTTTTTTTTCTTTTATCACTTCTAACACCGAGGGAAAATGAGAGCAAAGCTGACAAAAAAGGCTGTCCGTTTAATAGCCAGTGTTCATTAATTAATCATATTGTTCATTTTCTACCGCAGAGTACATTCCAGTGAAATAGTGACGGTGTCGGGGGGGGGGACTATACTTAGGTGGGCTATTTCACTTAAAAACTGGAATTTAATGCTCTTACAGTGTCTAGAGGGATCCCAGCAGGTGTTAGGGTTGAACATTTGGATTATTAATTCTCTCAAAGCCTGTAGTCTGGTGCCCTTGTGTATATTGATTCAGTTTTCGCAACATCATACTGGCAACCAAAACCAATTCTTAGCAGATTCTCCATTTTGCAAAAGTTAAACTCTTAAGCAGTCAGGAAGATCATTGATATGATCAACACACTCAAGGGCCTGCTTGTCCCCGCGGTGAAGAAAATGTGTTGTGTTTAAATCTCAGCAAGCCATGGATTCTTTTTAAATGATCTTGGTCGTAACAATTTGTTTCAGACCCCATCAACACGGCAGTGTCTTAAGTGAAAACTTAAAGTTTTTACATTTTCATTTCAGAAAAGTTTGCATTTTAACAGCAGCATTTTGAAAAAACAGGTCCATGTTTTATAGAAGCAGCAAAAACTGCTTCTCTCTCTAGCTATAAAATTTCTAATTCCCAAGAGGAAATGGACCGGCAGCCAGTGTTGTTATTGTTGATCTCCTTGTGCAAATGCAGAACTATTTACTACAGTGGTGGTGTGCGTGCACATTTTTAAAAAAGTAGCATTTTTCACACCCAAAATGCAAAGTTTTCCATTTTCACTCAAAAATGTTGTGAAAACAGGACCTCGGGCACCACTAGTGAAGCAGAAACTGACCTCTGGAGGTCACATATCACATAATGAAAAGCGTCACATACAGTATGTCTACATGACAGAACTGTGCCAAAGGCGTCATTAGGACTCTTATTCGGGGGCTTTAAACCTTCACCCAGGGTTCGTTTCACGTTAAAAGCCCTTTACGTGACTGTTTCTCCTCAAGAACCAAAGTGTAATAACAAAAGTGCTAAAAATATTGATTTTAACAGTACAAAGTGTGGCATCTGTGGGGAATCAACTCTGTTATTTTATCTGGTGGGGCATATTTAAGCCCCAGGGTGACGCTTCCCATTACAGTCACGTTTGTAGGACTGTGAAGAACCATACTGTAGAATACATGAGCACCCTGATGTACTGACTCGTCGATGACCTTCTGATTCAGATGTGGGGAAGTCATGGAAGTAAATAGTTTGGTGAATTCTGAAGTGATCTGTCTTCATTTTCACTCAAAAAATTATACTGTGTGCTTTTATTAATCTATAATATCTGTGTCAGTTCAGGTTCCACATACAATGAAATACGGGTCGTTCCATCAGAAAGGGACTGATGTCAAGCTTTGAATGAATAACCTATAATTGATTATTTTTCTTTTGGTATATCCATTATTTCCCAGTCTTATGGAAAAAGAAAAAAAAAAAAACTGGTTAATCAAATATTGTCATAAACTGAGCAGGCAGAAGCTTTGATGCTTTATTGACTTGCAAAATCTGCTAAAACAGGGTTGTCAAACATAAGACTCATGGGCCAAAACCGGGCTGTGAGAGGCTCCAATCTGACCCGCCAAACCAGCACACATGTGGCGTAAATTTACAAAGTGAATAAATAAAAACATTCTTAAGAATAGCAGACCCAAACTGAGACAGACACATAGGAACTAGCTACCTCGTTGCTCAAAGCCATGCTGTCAGGGAGAGTTTAAAAATAAAAATAAAAATAACATGAAAACATAAATAATGCAACAACTATTGGAGGTTTTCTCTGTATTTTGCACTGGAGCTCATTTTTGGCGGTAATTGTTTGGTTTTGAAGTGAAGTGTGTTTGCCACCCCTGTGCTAAAAGACATGCGGTCCTGTCAACAGATGTGTTTCTCTTCATAATGAAACTGGCAATACTCACAACTGATGTTAAAGCGACGTTGCAAAGCGCACTCGTGTTCATGTCTTCATTATTGATCCTTTGGTTCAGTTTTCATCATTTTGTTTAGTTTTTATGCTAATTAATTCTTTTTGCTGACACCAGCCACTGCTTAGCGTAGCCCTGGAAACATTAACATTTATTATTATCTTTTTATTTATTTTATTTAATCGATATTTTTGTTTCTGTTTTTATTAATATAATTTATTTTAGCTTCTGTTTATTAACCCCCCACAACACCCCATTCTATTCAATGCTATTCTACTGTAATAATAGATACTGCGATACACAATGTGACAGATAGCGATGAGCTTTGTGGTTCAGGCGCTTCCATCATCCAGCAACATGGCTGTTAAATGTATTTTTCAGTGTTTTCAATTTGTTTCATCCCAAACTGACTTTAAACGTTTTTTTATCGATTCAGCTGAAGTAATTACAGAGAATTATTTGTCTGTTTGATGTTCTCACAGAACTGAAGACACATTTATGATCAGTAGATTCGTTTATACTGTTACTTATTATGTAAGATACGTCTTTTTTATTTTTTTTCTGTTGACCTCTGACACCATTCAGCTGTCAGACTGGCCAGCCAAACAACAGAGAGCTGCGGCGCTGTATGGGAAAGATGAATTCACAGATATTGGTTGAGTATATGTGCCATTTATCATCGGCAGCCATGTGTCCACGTGTTGATGTGCTGGTCTGTCTGCTTTGACCAACATGGCATCATCTGCGACAGCCTCGTCAATCAGTCCATACACAGGAGGATGACTCATAATTTACAGAAATATATCTCTATATATGGCTGATTCTTATTTATGCAGGTATATCCTTAGCGGAGGGAAAGTCTACCTTATCTAGTGAATGCATGATTCATAAAAATACCAAGTGTAGATGTTTGTATCTCTCTATATAAATAAAATGTGATATGATAATATCTTTAGATGCACTGTCTAACATGGGGGTGGAATCCCGGTCCTCGAGAGCTGCAGTCCTGCATGTTTTAAACGTTCACTCACTTCGACACACATGAATTTAATGAATGCATCATGAAGATAGACTGATAAAGAACTGAGGACACATCTAAACTGTTGCCAGAATGCAGCCCTCGAGGATCAGGACTCCCCACCCTTGCTCTATATTGACTAACAAGCACAAAAACACTTTTCTTTTTTACTGTCATGCTACTGCTTGAATTCCCGTCCTTGATTTATAGAAGCTGTTGGTACATGCAGTTATATGCATTTTTTTTAATTATTATTTTTTGAATGCTATACATTTTTAATGTAATTCAAAAATGATAACTGTGTGTATCCACGGGGAATATTTCATATTTATATTTTGTATCTCATACAGATTTGATTAAAAAAAAAAAGTAGTTTGAACAAAGAAGGAACTTTCTTGTGTATTTTCACTTTGATCGTAAAATGTAAAGAAAAAATCTCATTAAAGCTTTCAATATTCCTGACCACAACCAGTCGCACTATAAAGGACAATGATAAGCCCCGTGACAGCTGAAATAACAAAACATTCTAAAACCAAGCACACAAATCACAATGTAAACTCTCTCAAGAGGAGAGCTTAGAGACGGCTTTTAAACTGATGATTGAAACTGATCATGTTATTATAGTCAGTGATGAAGAGGTACGTCTCACAGGGAGGAGAGCGGCGGCATTTTGGTATCGTCTGAGTAGAAGTTAGTGGGAAAGACTGTTCTGATGGATGAGATCGGAGAGGTGGGAGGGGGGCGGGTTACGGAGAGCTTTCAAGGTGACGAGCAGCACTTTGAACTAAACGGTCTCTCGGACCGGGAGTCAGCGAAGATTGTGGGTGACGGGGTTGATGTGTTCATGGGAACAATTAAACGGGTGAGTGGGCGGACAGGTGCGATCTGAACATGTTGCAGCGCGTTGAATAATGAGCCGTGCAGGACGCCGTTGCAGTCGTGGAGTCCGGGGTCGATGGGCGTGAGTCAGGGTTTCAGTGGCAATGTAGAAGACTGATATTATATCTTTAAGGTTGATGAAGGCAGATTCAGCCATGTGCTTGATGTTGGATTTGAATAACAATGTTGCATAATTACAATTCAACTCCGTCTTCTGCCCATGTCTGCACAGTCAGCTTTGCTGTTAATGCTGTTGAAGTGTTTTGTGTTTTCTTCGGTGGGATTTGCATCCAGATGCAAGCAGTGATGGCGGCGGTGGATTAAAGCTGTGCCAGTAGTTCTCATGGATGTCTAGACTGCGGAGTCTATTTTAGCATCATAAAAGTGACACTGGGTGACCAACTGTTTACTCACAAACAGCACCTTTGATAAACACCTTGATGAATATATAGAGAAATATATGGATAAATATAAAGAAAAAACTGTGTCATATAATCTTTTCTCTTCAGAGAGCCCAGCTCTCATTGTGTTAACCTGGTTTATTACATGGTAAAACATGCTGAGAATACTAAAAATGTGGCCATTCTGAAGTTTTACAGCCACACAGTGATGTTAATCTTCCAGGATCTTTAGTGTTGTGGTCCATAAAGCCAAAGTGACATACAAGCTCTGTGCGAATCCTTTGGGGAGCAGCTCTCAGCGAAGCATCTCACGTCATTTGTGCCCAGGTGAAATACATCAATATCTGTGGGCTGATAACCGTTTAAGCCAGTTCGATTTTGCAGAGTCAGAGAGCCCAATCCCTCACCTTTATTCATCTGGCTGGCCTTCGTCTGCTCCGGCCCGACCCGGGCCATTAATTACCCCGCGGCTCGGTCCAAACACCAGCGACAAACACGCGGCAAAAACACACCACAGTAATGGAAAGTGATGAGGACTTGTTGGAGTCACACTTCGACGCCGGCTTCTCGGCGTCTCGGCTGTCATGGGTTTTATTTCTCGCCATACATCTGAGATGAAGCCTCCTCGGCGTCACGCTGCCTCTCAGCTCATGTGTATGTTTTGTCAAGAACAATGGGTTCGTGCTCTCTTGAAGCTGTAGCTGCAGATGAGTGGTGGCAGTTGCGTGCATGAATTCAACACAAACAATGACAAAGCCTTTATCCCTCTCGCTGGATAAATTCAAGTCTAAGGCTTTGTTTTTCTGTGTATGCTGTGACTCTCTTTATTTCAAAGGTAGTTTTATAACATAGCGACATGAATTGAAACACAGATACTTCAGCTTTGAATGAAGGTTAAAAAAAAAAAAAAAAAAATCATCTTCCAAGGCTGGTGACTCAATAGACTGACACTCCCGCGTGTAGATCATGTGATCGTTGTCCAAAGCTGCAAACAGCGAAAGCAGCCGTAGACACAGCTTATGGGAGATACTGCAAGGACTTCAAACAGTGACAACGTCAATGGTTAGTCAGCGCATCCACGCAACTCACCCCGTTTAATAATGCACCACTGTACAATTCTCAAACTTTATCAATACTTGATGATCTATTGAACTTTGGAGTCCGGAAAGAATTTTCTCAAATGTGGTGAGTCACACAATAGAAGCCAGTGAAACTGTTGCAGAGTGCGCGCTTTGAAGCCAAATCATTAAGTTTGCATAAAGCTTCTCATCTTCCAAACCCAAATCATATTTTGCACAGAGTGGCATCGGGTTGGCTTCTGCTAGTTATGAAAGGATTTGCTGAGTAATTGAAGGGATTGATAAGGATTAATGGGGGGAGCGGGAGATCAATATCATTCCAGCTCATTTGCCGCGCCGCAATTATTCCTTAAGGTAAAGCTCTAAATAATTCATCTTAATTGTGAATTGATCCAGTAAGGGATAGGAATAAAACTCAATGACGACAGGAAATCCTTGGTAATTTTGTGTTTGGGGAAACTCTCAATTTCTCGGGTAATCAGTTATGCAGCCCTGTTTGTTTATGAATTACCTCCTCATTGTGCCAAGCGCTTTGGCTGGATTCGAGATTTTTCATTTATTTATTTATCTGAGCATGATAAAAGTTATTGTCATCTATCTGAGAATCAAAAGGGATTATGAAAAAAAATAATTCTGCTGGGGTATTAACGAATAATGACGCAGCGTAGGGAGTATAGGGGTGATCGACACACCTCAACATCATGTTTGGATCAACACCACTAATCTAAATATGCCAATGAAGAAAATAATGAAGTCTCGCTTTTTCTGTGGCATCTTTATTTTCTTCATGTGTCACTATTTATTTCTGCTCAAAGCGTCAGAACGGAGTGGAATGATGTCGAGGTTGTTGAAAACAATTTGTCAATTTGATTTGATTTGACTGAGAAATCAGTTCAGTTTAGAATTACATTTCATCAGAAACATCCTCTCCTGCTTCAGAGAACCGGCCATCAGCGTTCAGTGCTGATGTGATGACCATCCTTTGAAAGAAGAAATGAAAAGGAGAGATATTTTACAGTCTTGTGCAGTTTAGGCAGAAAAAGGCAAATTCTCTCTTAAGAAATTGACATGGTGAGTCAAGAATGAATAACGTGTATTTGTATCATCATCTCAGGGATGATGATTCTTTGATTTGATTCTTTACCTGTTTTTGATGTAACTCATCTAAAAACAACACTTGATATCAATTAAAATAAAGTAACAAGAGCTCTGACTGATCAGTCACAATGAGATTGATAGTGATGTTGAATTTTTTTTTTTTAAATTATATTATTCTCTCATAGTATTTTCTGTGAAATATGTCTATCCAACCATTTTCCATACCATTTCTCCGAGTGTGGGTTTCGAGCTGCACAGTCCTAAAGGAGCAACATTCTCATAAGCTGTCAAGACAATAATGCTGGTGTCAAATTACCGTCCCACAATGCTGCATAATGGGCAGGAACTGTCACGGTGTTATGCAACAATGGGCCGTACAAGCCGCATTCATGTAATGACCCAGTTTTCTGGATGGTCTCCTTTCATCCCATTTCAATTAGTTAAAAAGACATGCAGAATTAAACTGGTCACAGTTTCAAATTGGGTGAGCAGTGAAAAAGTGAAGCTTATGTAATCGGAGTCAGAATAAAAGAATGGTGATATAATTAAGGAAATTTAAATCACAATACTCATTAGTTTGTGTTGTTTTGCTTTGGAGTGTTTAATCGTTAAGGCTGTTTGTGGTAACATTACATGGTGTAGTGATTTACCATGAGGCGCAGCAGTTAACTGTGAACAATTAATATGCCTTTTTCACTGTAACTCTGTTAAAGTGTTTCAAATATCTGCATGCAGTAAAAACATTTTGCGGAAATGCATATCATTGTACTTGCTTAGTGCTCTGCCAAGGAGCCACAAAATGACAAGATGTGATTTACAGTTTGGCAGAAAATACTGAAGGGAAAAGGTGCTGACAGTTATCCATAAATATGAATAGGGCACTCAAATCGCAATCAAAGGATTCACAAATCACAGGTTCATATTTTGCCGGTGTCAATACACATACCAGCTCGGCCTTCTTGTGGTCTTCAGCTAATCCACATTTCTCATGTCTGCAACTGCAATGTGGTTTGTTCTCTGACTTTTCATTTGTAGTTTAAGAATGATATAACAAGTGAGCCGTGCATGCACATGTCAGTGCACACACACCCTTAGCTGTCTTAACGATCTCAGGCTCAGTTGAACTGAAAGGTTCATGAAAGCACCACAGATCAAAAAGAAAAATCTACCTGCGCACCTGTGCAAATGAAAGACAGTGTTTTAACCCATTAACGAGCACTTTAGCCATTTATGTGTGCTTGTTCTTCATCTCCATCAGCGCTCCTCACTGGTAGTGTCACCTTGTTTCAAGTCTTCAATAAAAGACACGCTCTCTCTGGGAGAAATACTCAAACTCCAGCTTCTATAGCGCGTCACCTTTCTCCCTTTTGAAAACTGACTTTTATCTTTCAGCACCCACATTCTCCACAGGGAATCAGCACGTCGCCTTTTGTCAATTCAAAGGAGATTATGTGTTTATCTTGAATGTGTCATCAAAAGGAAATCTTCTGGCATTTTGTCATTTTCTATAAATTTCTCCTACATTCAGCTTGACGTTTGTATTTTGCGAGCGGCGTGCAAGTTTGTAGCGACAGCTCCACCAGCGCGCGCCACAGATAGCACAATAACGCACCCTGCATACAAATCCAGTGTAATTATGTGGTAGAAATGAATTTGTGGTACGAAGCCTTGGATCCATTTACAAATGCACAAGCATCTCCGATTGTTTTCGGGTATTCAAAAGTGTCGACTGTGACAACAATTAACAGAAATTATCACAACATTATGACAAAGAACGGTTTTGTTTTCCTCGTTCTGAAGTGTTGCCGTTCTGCCGACAACCCCTCAAGTCCCAAAAACAAGATGCTCTTTCAGCAAATGAAGGCGCCACCGCACACCGTCAGTGTCAGCCGCGGAGTCACTGCCTGCAGCATGCGTTTGAAATGAACTCCAGTAAACATGACAAAGCATGCAAAAACACGAGTTTGATCCCCGAACGTGACGATAAAAGATGCATGAGGAAAGCGGAGTAAACACTGCAGTCACCTGTCTGTAACCCTTGCGATTTGCAGAACTGCAGTAAGAGGTTCCAGAGCTCTCAAACTGAGCACTCAACCAATGAAACTTTGTGCTTTGGCTGTTGTTGAGAGCTTCATGGAGCAAACATTTGCAGGTTGATTATGAGCAACAGTTTGAGCGGATAAACCGAGTTTGTCAACAACATGAACAAATCGCATGGGTCTCTATGGCGTTCTTTTTCGGAATGCAAAGAAACAGGTTACTGTATTCCTCTTAAAAATAAAAAAAGAAAGCTTCTTGTCATGCAATATTTAAAACATGAAAAACCTGTAAACAAAAACCAGCTGTTAAAGCAGACCTTGGTATCACAAAGTATTCGGGCCATATGTGGCTTTTAAGCTCTGCTTGCACGGCCCAGAATCAAATGAAACTGCTATTATTATTGACTTTATTACATCAAAAATAGTTGTTTTGTTTTTTTCCCCCATTTCATTGGAAATTATTACATTGTTCGTTATGTCTGGCAAATTGGCTACTAGCGCTAGCATTTGTGAGGGATCACAACATTTTTGTTTCACAGTGGGAAAAAAAAATACAGTAAATGAGAAAACAATTTGGCAGATTTTTCTTTTCCAGCGAGCATTCAGGCAGAGCAATGCATTCCCATCTCAACAGGGAAAATGCAAAACAAAGAAAAATGTATATATGTGTTAATGTGTTGTTTTTCTTGTTTGTCCTTGTTCATTCTTCGTCATGTTCTGTGTTTTTCTAATGCGCTTTTATGTTTTGGTAGAGTTCTTTCCCAACTGCTCTTTTCAACAGTGAAGGCTACTGGGTACATCGCTGGCATTTCAAAATATGTAACCTATTTAGGCCAAAATCCTGCAAAAAAAGTAAAATTGAGCAAAAGGTCCCACTATTCTGAGGAGTTCTACTGCTTCTTAAGAAAATCCCCAAACAAATGTGCAGTAGCGATCGATCATCTGGCACAGGAAGTGGTGCTATCACACATGCAGTTAAACTAAACCTCAGTCCCATCTGAGAATGTTCCAGAGCATAGCTAGTGTTGTTTTCGGACTGTGTGGAAGTGGGCCAATTCTGTAATGTCAGCAAGAGGACATATGAAAAGTGCGAGCTGAATTTGCATGTAAGCCTGTACATGTCTGAAACATCCACAGAGCTTATCTGACACATTTTGTCAGAGTGAAGCTATCCTGATTTTTCAGAAACTGTACTTGGGTCCTCTGGCAAGGAGCAGTGAATTTATTACCGCTAACGTGGGTTTTGCAGAGGACGAGGCTCTGTGTTATGCCCAGCGTGGCCTGAAGTTACAGCAATGCTTCCCAGGATGGTGACATCTACATCTTGCTGCGAGCTGACAAGGCCGATCTAACTTCCAGATATGCAGTGTGCCCACTGTCTGCAGAACTCACTATATCACTGTATGATGCAGTTTGTCTGAAGCTTCCACTATCACCGCTTGTTCAACACATGGACTGTATATTAGGAAAACAGCTTTTATTTACAGTGAATTAATACATTTATGGGTATATTTTTGGTGTAAGAATGTGTTGTTGTGTTCACATGTTTTCAATTAAATGGTGGCACTGGAAGCATAAGATTTTGAAAACTTAGGTCTATTCCAGCTCTACAGTGAAGTTTTCAATCACTGGCTATGAATTGTGAAAGGGGAATTAATTGACAATTTTTCATTTCAGTGAATTACATTTATATTAATCTGATTTTGAAAAGTAGAAATTGTGTTTTAAGGATAGAAGAGGAAAGTTTAGATGATTTTGTGAGCCATCTCAGAAACTTTATGCTGGTTCCTTCAATAATCAAATTACTACTTCAGGATTTCAGATTGTTGAATAAATTAAAATCTGATCAGCAAACCTCCAGAGGTCTTCTGATTTTGTCGAGCTAACCCAACATTACATGTCCTCTTGGTCTTCTCAACCACAAGGACAATTTCCCTTTTGATTTGAAATTAATTTCAGAATGAAACAGTGCTCAGGTGTGTGGAGTTGCACTTGTTGGTTTGCAAGCTAATGTTCTGAGCACCAGTTTCATAATTGTTAAAGGTAAGTGCAATTACAAGAAGTGAAAGGCTAATGTTTGAACATTTGCAATGCATAACAACAGACTCCACCACAAATTAGTGACTTCCAGTGAACCACATCCACGACTTCAGCTTGCATTTCTGTTCAACCACAGAATTATTAAAAGTTTGCCAGAGTTTAAACAAAAGATTCAAAAGGTTTCGTAACAGATGCTTGACTTGATTATATGATATCATCTTAATATTATCTTCACCACACTTGGAAACATATGGAAGCTGAAAAAAAAAAAAAAACTTTGAATAGCAGCACAAGATTGTGTACTAGTTTGAATACAGTATTAGATTGTGTTATTTTGCTAGAAACAGGTCTGAAAAGTGTGGCGGTTCTATATGTGGGCTCTAATATCCAGCTCCCACTGTTACGCTGAGTTGTGTGTATCAGCAGCATCACAATATGCCGTTGTTGGATGCAGTCCATGAACACCTGAACAATGATTTGCTGATCATACCAGGATATGACAGCTAAACTCCATGAGTTGGACGGTGTTGTTGATGAGGCAATCACAGCGATGATGAAGCACCGTGGGAGACGGGATTTGTGTGAGAAATAGACCCATGAAACTGGAGACTGTATATAAAAGTGTTAACAACCAGGAAACATCTGAAAAAGTCTCTGTGGATGCAATACTGTGTGCGTCCTTGTCCCATTAGCAATATTTGATGTTGGTGTAAACTGCTGTTCAGTTCTCTGTGTTTTAATATCTTAACACAAGAAGTTGAAATTCATGTCCTTAGAAAGGCAAGATGTGGATTAGAAAACTTTTTCCAAATATGAGACTGGTCAGCTTGCAAGAACTTTCTTTATATGTTCACCAATCTGGGATATGCCATTTTCTTGAAATACGTACAAAAGTTTTGTTCAACAACATGAACAGGGAACACTGGCTTCAGTGATCGTGTCCTGAAACTCAAAATGAAATCATTTGAATTATTATTGATTTTTTTCCTCTTTCTCTTTCAGTTCTCTCTAGTTACTGTATTTCTTCAAAGAGGATGTGCTCTCCCACCTGAACGAATAGTGGCCTGCCACCCGTGGCGGACTACCATGAGTCTGGATGAAAAATGAAGTTGCAAGCTGCAAGCATGACCTGCGACAGTCCATACATTGAAAAGAACTCATCGGCCCACGCTGACAAGCTTGATCCAGACCATGTTGTTGCAGTGGGAGGATGAGGGGGTTCCGCTGTAGACAGAGAGAGTGTCAAGCGAGCGCAGACAGGTCATTTCCCATCCATGCAGGGGGCCGGAGCTGCCGATTCAGCAGTCCTGGATTCAGATGATGATGACAGCTATGGATGCACCCGGTTGGTTCCTCCACAAGGCCATTCCTCCTCATCAGCCTCTCAGAGGGAGAGTTCAGCCGAGTCAGCGCAACAAAGATAAAAATGTCGCTGTGTGGCCTCCTCTCTGTGCCTTGCTCTTTTCTTTCTTCTATTCCGCAAGGCAACGGAACTGTGTGCATTTGTTGGAGGAAGAGCGAGAGCGCAGGATTAGAAAGACATGGACTGAGGAAGAGAGAGCAGAGACGCGAGCCTTGTGGGACAGACTCACTTTGCCTCTGTCTCGCTCCCTCACGGCTCCTGTTGCTCATCAACATGAAGGAGCGCATCTGCGATTCTGGGTCCCGACATTGAATTTCATTTCCGATCTTCTTTAACAATTATTTCAGCAAACTCTGTTCACAGCATGTGTCGGCGATTAAATTCAAGTGGCAGTGAACTATGCATTATGTAGGTGCGCTTATCCTCATTTACATGTTTTGACTGGAGCAGTTGATCACATTTGTTTTCACAAATGATGTTTGGTGTGACTTCCTCTGTTACACTGTCTTATTAAACAGGCTTTCAAACTTTTTGATGATATGCATAGGTAATACAAAGACGAACTCCTGTTTGTCTACATGTTGATGAATTGCACCGACAAAGGTATTTTGTGCTTAATTAACCAGCAGACTGCAGTTCTGACGATATAAAATGAAACCTTTCCATGATGTTGTCCCTCTGGATCCGATCGGATGTAAATGGTTTCATGAGGGTGGAAACATTTGTTACCTTGGGGCTGCTGAAGATTTCTATTTAATTGAAATAACAGAAAAAAACAAACTGCACAACATGCAACCCCTACAAATTCCCATTGTTCCGATTAGGATTAATATCATCTTCACAGATGTGCAACTCATCCACAGCATCGTTTATTGCCAGAACTCATGACAATGGCCATCCAGTTTGTCCATGCCCCATGGAGAACTTGCTGCAGTTTAGAGAACCTCAAACAAGATACAGCTTCTCTGAGTCGCTGTTTTCATTTTTTAATTTAAACTGTCACTAGCCTATTGATATTACACCTTATTATGTATGCAACTCAGGGCAGACTCACTTTCAGCAAATAAAGAGGTTGGTTTGTGTGCTTAAGGCTGCTTCAGTGAAAATGACAAATATCAGGAAGAAACATGCTTCGGTTAAGCTGGCTAGTTGGTAAAACCATGATTCATTTATTCAAAATGAGAAAATATGAATAAAGACACAGCATTGTTATCATGAGTTACTTCCATTGTTGCATCTTTCTTTCATCTTTTTCTCCTTCCCAGTCCTTTGCCTCCTGCGAACCCTTCCCTCCCGTGTGTCTCTGGATTCCTTCGGGCTTAATTGCAAGAGTAGCATCACAAAACCGAGTTCCATCAGTTAGAGGTGAATGATGTTGGCTCGGTATCGACTGAGCCCGTCACGCACTCTGATGACTCATGTTAAAGTGCTTTTTGACTAAAAGGATTTGTAAAAGATGTGTCACTCACAGAGCGTTTCCATTCCTGTATTCCCGGTGGTGGGCCTCTTTGGACCAGAACAGTCAAACCATTATCTTTTCACTCTTGACTTATTGACAGGAGGTTGGAAGAGGGCTAAATGGAGGTTAGCCAATCACAGCTATTAAGGTCAAGCACATAAATATACACTTCTCTGACATGCTGATAGGCAATGTGAGGGCCTGGATTTATTCCCCATTGGAATCTCATAAAGATCAAAGCAACTCATACACTGACTGATCTTGTCTTATTGAGGAAACTGTAGGCTTTTGATGTTGGGAGACAAAGATGAGTGGAAAGCAGGGAGGCCGGCTGGCAGCGCACAAGTGAGAGGGGAAAAGTCCATTTATAAAAGCCAGTGACAGCCAGTCACTGAACACGGGTTCACGATGAGCCAGATTCACTGCGGGGCGTCCTTCTCTGGATGTAGCACTTGAGTCCAACATCTGGTCAACTATTCAGCCCGGCACTCACATTTTGTGAATTGGTTGTACTTACAGTCAGTACCTGCCTGACATTGGCAGATGATGAATTTCAGAAATTTTCCATTCCTGCTCTTGTCATTAATTGCATTCAGAGATGGATGTGTCTCCACCGAGAAAAAGTCAGCCCAAAATATCCAGTGTCGTTTATTATTCAAGTATTAGCGGTAGTGTTTTAGATCCAGTGCCTGCTTCATGTTGCAGCCTGTTTTTTTTAAATGAAATGGTAAAAAGAAGATAGAAATCCAAAGGTATCCCAGGACATACCAGGATTTCTCTCATGCGCACACCAATTAATAAGGAAGTACTTCAATACAGTAGACATTAATATTGACAACAACAACAAAAAATACTCCCTGCAATTACTTATGTTTTTCACCTACAAGTGCAGCAATTTCTCTGGCATTCACAAACAGAGAATACAAAATTGTAAGTTAAAGGTGCATTAAGGAGTTTTACAACCTTAAAAATACTTATTTTCCACCATAAATATGTTACACATTTTTAATGATGTGTACAATGTGCCCTGACATATTCATTACAAGTACCTCTAACAGCGCTAAATTGTCTCTTGAAAGTTGCAGTGCCGGTCCGGCACCAGCATTTTTTGGGGGAGAATTTGAAAGGAATGACGTAATGCACGCTCCGGCTGGTTAGGTTTCATTTTGTCCGCCATTACTCCGCCAGATGCTCAGTGAACAACAACTGAACAGGATCTTCCAGAAAGTAAGAAAAGACTGGCTTCCAGCACTGCCACAGCTCAGCACAGACTCCACCAGGTAAAAGAAACTTAAACCTTACTTGAGCGCTTCTAAACGAGCGAAGACGGAGTCCTCCTCTTCCGTGCACGGGAGCCACAGGGACGAGTTTTTCACTAAGCTGCGTTGCGCCCAAGGCCTACAGGGGGCGCTGTTTCGCGTAAAACGTGCAAACTCCTTAAGGCACCTTTAACGTTGCGTTCATTTTTGTTTAAATTTCAGAAAGGTATCAGATTATGTGTTGATCTATCCAAAAAGTTGCATGATGTTTGTCATCAACAAATTTGAAATGTTTTCCATTGTAATGCCTCTAGGTTTCTCACTTTTTTCCCCACTATTGACTACTGTTGTAGGCCGATGTTTCAACTGGAAATGACTCGATAGTGACAAGCTAAAATAGTTCATATCGCTTTCATGAAGTGGCGAGATTTCTACAAGAGATCAATTACACTCCTGTGCATGTCTGCAGGGACAAAGACAGCATGCAGGTCAAATGGCTTCGGGGTCGGGTATACTCTGAGTCAGATGTGCATCCAGACATGCACAGAGCCATTCATCCATGCTCCGTATTCATAGGGTCAGTGTTTGATGTGGTATCCTGGATGGTGACGGTAAAGAGTGGCCGTATGATGCACGGAGCTGTGCAACAGCCTCACTGCCTTCAACTCAGCTTCTTTCTTTTCTTTGAGAAGGAGAGTCTACTTTTTTTTTTTTTTTTTTTGGTATTTGAGCAGTACATTGCTTTAAAGCAGCTCCCTCTATATATTGAAAACTGAATGCTGATTCTAGTGCATTGAGCACATGCAGGTTTAAAGGCAGTGGCATTTTTGTGCATGCATAGAGCATAAATGAACCTTTAATCAAGCTGCAGTGCATGTAACAGAGTGTAAGTGCACCGTGAGAGTACATCGAGTACATAAAGTGTGACTGTTGTTGGGGTTTACATTGAAATATGTATGAGCTAAAAAAAAAAAATCCCATTTTAAAACTGCACACTATAGGCCCTGCGATAGAATAATATAAGCTGATTATTTTCTAAAGCTGAAACTGAAATGAATGAAACATTTTCTTGACGGCGTTTCCCAGCCCTGGTCCTGAAGTCCCCCTGTGGTGCAGGTTTCAGATGTGTTCTTGCTCCAGCACACCTGAATGAAATGAACAGGCCGTTATCAGGCGGCTGCAGATCTTGATTGCTATTTGAATCGGGTGCGTGGGAGCAGGGAGACATGGAAAACATCCGCTGCAGAGGAAAGCCGAGGACCGCAATTCAGAACAGACCTCTCAGCCCTTCCGAGACGCAAGCCCTCAACTTAACAAACACGCGCATTATTTTTTCATACCAATTGTAAACTACATGGATCATATATGCCACTGCTGTCGACAGGAATAGCCCATGTCGCGTTTAGGCATTCTGCACAATTTAGTTGACTATAGGGCATTGTCGAGCCACGGGTACCTCACTTTTCCTTCGTTTATCCACTGACAGCAACACCCAGATGACTCTGTAACAAAGAGAGGTCATGAAGGCCCACTAACCTGAAGAAAAATCTATGTTTCTGTAAATCCTGGATGAAATAAATGGCAACAACTTGGGACCATTACTTATTTAATTCCAGAAGTTAAGGGGGAAATGGTTTCTCATGAACACAGTAATTATATGAGACTGGGTGACAAAGTACACAATGTTATTTTATAAAATGTTACTTAATGCAGGATATAGAGCTGTCAAATCCTTGTGAAAAGTGTGTTGATCCCCACAAATCAATGCAACATTTAAGAGCCTACTTCTTTTAACTCAAGACATCATGTTTTCCTCAAACTAATTCAACCAAACGTTATATATATATTTTTTCTAAATGTCACAGTTCTTGTTTTCACAATGGAACACCGGCCTGGTCTGAGTCACGAGTTTTTTTTTTTAGAAATCACAGTTTTTTTATCCACTCCTGGTTTAGACAGGAGGCAAATCAGAACGTGTTATTCAGGACTCTCAAACGTCTAGTAAATCTGCATCCTGAGACTGAGACATGAACGTGACTATAATCAAAGAGGTTGTGCCACTAAGGATTGTCTCATTCTCCAAAATACTTTTCAGGACTTCAAAAAATCCCATATGGGTCGACAAACCTGTATTGGAAAGATGGAATTTCCAATCAGAGATGCTTTTTAATTCATGGAGATAGTTCAGTAAATCACTATTTAAACCTTTTTGAAACAAGTGGTTACAGTTGGCAACTCCCATGTGTTCTTGTTCTGAAACTCACTTGATGACGGAGAGCTGCAGAATGTGGATAAGGGAGCCTGCTTCTGGAATCCCAGCATTTGTGAAAACCTTGTCATGAAAACCTATGACAAAAAAAAAAAAATGTCTATTTACAAGTATTTGAATGACAATCCTACGAAAGGAGAGGAAAGTATTAATTCAGAGAAAGAAGCTCAACATTCATCAACCCTCAGATCTGCTCAAAGTTCTTTTCAGTGAAAAAGCTTACATGATGGTTAGCAGGTCAGATACTGAGCCAGAAGGGTTTATTCCAGTTTCAGATGGTTCCAGTGAAATGTGAGCAAGAAAACTCCCATCAGAGCTTCCTCCTTTCGATGTCAGACTGCCTGCTTGATCTCCCCTTCTCCAGTCCTTGCAGCTTCAGTGCAAAAACGATGCAATTCAGACCGAAGGAACATGCTTTTCAACTATCACAAGAAAGGTATTTATTAAAGCTGTGCTCATTTTTCAACACATAAAGTCAGTCAAAGTCAGGGTGGCAGAAAAAGAAAGAACACATCTTCTAAGGAACATTTGAATTCTGTCTCCAGCCCTCTTCAGAGGCTGTAGAACGAGAGCAGGGATAATTGGTGGTTTTGTAAGGCTTTAAAAAAAAACTACTGGACACCACCTTTCCAGTTCCAACCTCGGAAAGGTACTGAGGGAAATATGTTCAGACATTGTTTGAAGATCTGTCAAGCACTCGTTTTGAAGTACAGACCCCTTGACAACGCTTCTAGTTTCTCCTTTGTCACCGAGAGACTGTGATTATTCTCCCAAGAATTTGCTTGTCTCACAGATCTAAAAAAAAAAAGTAGCTCCGAGGCCTGTTAGTTTTAGAGCTCTCAATCAGATTACAGATTTTTTTCACATTGCATTGCTATAAAAAAACTAAATACTTGTCATTCGATGTGAGCAGCTCTGCCGTTTTTCTGTGAGGCCACAAGACACTATTGTAATAAAGAGCAAATAAAGGCAAATGACCTATCATCGTAAACAGATGGTCCATTTTTTTTGGAAACTATGTCACTGATAAATGTTACATTACGGGCAGATGGCAGAGGACAAAGTTCTATCAAGCAGAAAATGATACAAGGTATTTCACAGAGTAGCTACAAACAGATGTTTTGCACTGTTGTCACCAGCAATGACCTCCTCAGACACATTATCATTTGATGCCAGCTCTTCTGACTGTGACTGCCATCTTGAATTAGTGACGGCCTAGTGTGCAGAGGGTCTTCCTGTCTCCCTGTCATCTCCGTGGAGACAGAGGAAGTGGATCTCGCCCACAGCTTGTGCCCACATTTCACATCCACTCAGCCTCACGCCACACCATTCCTGTAGGCTGCTGCAGAGCACGAATCCGCGCATGAAGCCAAGCAGACTTAATAAACGTGATCAACTCTCCCATCCCTCCCTATTTAGAGCTTTAAAAGTCTTCGGATGGTCTGAGTGCGAGTGCGGCGGTAAGCAGTTGGAGATGAATATGACATTATAAATTGAGGTGAAAGTGCAAGTAAGAGTATTTGTTATTCAAATTCCAGTGTGTTGCGAAGAACACCTCCTAAGCTGCTACCTGCCATAGGTGCTACAGCGACTTATAAAACTAATTTGTTAAAGCTGTCACTACTGTCAAGCTCCGCTAAACCCACGGCAGTAATGGGAGAGGTATGAATATGAATTCAACAGGTTTAATAAGAGATGCAAAGAGCATTGTAAATACAGACGGCATTTAAAGATGCAGTGTATAGGCGTTATGCAATCTGTGTGTGTGTGTTTGCTGATGGTATCTGGACCTCAACAGCACCTTTTCTGGTATTTTGCTGTTAGTTGGTTTCTGTTATAATGATATTCATAAAGTAAAAGTGTTTGGGTCAAGTTCAGTGAGAAAAAGAATATACTTATATGTTAAAATCCCCTCATGTGTCATCAGACAATAGTTTATTTTCTAGTTTACTGAGCTAGGATTTTAACAATACAGTCATAAAAACACATCTGCTAAAAGAGCTATTTCTGCACAGTGTGTGGTGTCATTAGCTGCACTAATGATATGAATTGCTAAGACTAAAGCAAAACTTCCCATTTGTTTCTCGTGAAGCTCTCTTTTTTATGATGGATAGACACTAATCATAGCAGCATTTTCACAGACAGGAGGTCCATATAGTATTGTTTTTTTTTTCTTTATTGTACCTATTGCGGTGCTCCCCAGGACCTCTGTCATTTATTAGCTCCATTCAGCGTTCCAGCAGATTAACCTTGCCAGTAATGCTGTACAGTAAAGCCACATTAGATTTAACAGCTGTTTACTCACAAGTCATGCAAATTCACCATTTAGCTTCATTCCTTTATTCACCAACAGCTGTGCAGAGTAGTTGAAAACATAGCATCTTTGTGTTTTGTGACCATCCTCCGAAAGCTCAATATGGCTTCTTGCTGGGAGCAGACAAGGGCGGTGTTAATGGTGTTTTGTTTAGATTTCCAGCATTTTTTCTTTTTATTTTTCGAAATCTCAACGGCCTCATCCGTAACAGTGAGAAGGTATTTTGGAGGGGAAATACAGTTGGAAGGTCGCGGGATCGACTTGTCATGCAAACTGTCATTACAATATATGACTTTGGAATACAGTCGAAAGACACTGTCATTTTCAAGAGTATTTCACTACTAGTTCTAAATCTTATGCATTTTTTAGTTGCTTGTTGATGACTAGATGGGTAAAGTTTTCATGACGCAAAGTGAGACATTTGTCAGCAATATCCCAACTCGGTTTAATTACAGATATTTGATTTTTCAGCACTGTCAGATATGACAAAATTCCTGTATTACCACAGATGAAAATTACCGCAGTGACTCCTTTATATTAGTTATTTTAAGCTTCCTGGAATGGAAGCTGAGAGATGCAAAGTGAACAAAAGAGACGTCGAAGGCAATACGCCAGGCTGCAATGGGGTTTAAAAAACAAACAAAATAATAATGTGATTATTTGACAAGAGCTGTTTGATGCAAGTCAAAAGGCACAACAGACTAAAAACAGTCAATATGTATTTATATGACATTTAGCTTCTCTCAGTATCAAAAGCTCTTCCCTTTACTGTCACTGTCAAGGAAGTTGTGTTCATTCCCAAAGGAGAGTTTACCTTGTTTGACATTTGAAATCAGTTTGATCCAGAACATCAGGTGGGAAAAGGCTTAATGGGGACGTAAGTGGGTGAAACACGAAATGTGTGAGAAAGAGGAGCTTAGAATTATGTAAGTTCTTACAAAAGAAATGATGTGATTGTCATCATATCTCGGGGTTGTGCAAATTGCAGAAGGTTTGAAAACATGTTATAATAAAAGGGTGCATGGACTGACTCCAGGACAAAGAAGCAAGAGGACACTGAAAGAGAAACAGGCTGGATAAGCAGCATAGTATTCAGTGGATGTGCAGCTCACAGTATGCACTGTGAGCTAACGCTGCTAAACAATTCTTTATCGGTTTTTGCTTCCATTGTTCTGCAGCATTGTCCATTTTGAGCCGGCACGAAATCCCACCTCATCTCTTTTCGATGAAATCAATCACCACCCAGTAGAATCCACATCTAGAGACAAGAATACAAATTATAGGAACACTACACCAAAAACCCCGTGTTTGAACTACAAACGCAGCCTGCAGGCAGCAAGAAAAAGATTTTTTTTTTTTAAATCAAGAAGCCTTAACTTCACAGAAGAGGATGGTCTTCCACTGGCTTTTTGCTCCATGCTGCATGTAGTTTCCATCCGCTGGAATAAATCCAGAAAAAAAACAAATTCATCACAGTTCTCACTGTCAAGTCAAGGGTGTGAACAAGAATATCAGAACAAGAATAGAACCATTTCAGGAGGGCAATTCAATGCAGTTATTCAGAAACAATGCTACTGTATCAACACCTTTAGAAGCAAACGATGAGCCTACTCAGAATAAAGTTTAACCAAACAGTCAAATAACTATAAACACAGCAAATGATAGTAACAGTGCATTTATTTAAATTAAAATGCTAAAAAAAATACATTGTTTTGCAAACCAAGCATGTATGCAATCAAAATTTAAATTGTGTTTCAGTCTAGGTATTATATCCATAGAAATAGTACATAATGTCATAAATCATTATGGACAACTATAATGCGTTCACTCAATGGGTTTTTAATAATCAGTAATTATCACACATTATACAAAATTGACTTTGCTCTGGCCTTGGAGGTTGAGTGAAACGATGCATGACATTGTCCATTCATGATAAATATTGTAATTCATTCTCCAGGAGTGTAATTTCAATCCTAATCTGATATTTGTGGATTACACATCATCATATGTTAGCATAGCACTGATGCCTCGACAATGAGAAGATCCTCAATCCAGTAACCAAATCTATGCTTTTTCTCATGGTATTCGAATGTTTTCCCTGTGCAAGCAAATACAGTTTTTTTTTTTTTTTTCGGGGTTTCAAATATCCCAAAATATTTGAAACCCAAACTATAATTGGGAATTTGAGCACCTATGATTGTCTTTCTCTCTCTTTTTGTTTCTTTAGAAATCCCAATCAGTATCTACTTTTGCATTTGCTTTTCGTTTCCAAAAAGTTTGAATATGACGCCTGTTGTTCACAAAACAGAAAGACTGAAAATTATTTTGTTTTCATCTCGGGCACAAAGGGATGTTGTTGTTGGTTTTTATAATGAAACTACACATATTTGAGAGCAGAGAGCTACAAACAAACATTAACAATGATGAGTCCATGGACAGATGACAATGTTGGATTGTTATTACTTTGAAACTACTAAATCCCAGGACAATGTGAGCATGGCGTCATGCCACTCTGGAGGCCGCCATGTTGAAACTGAAACCAATTGCACCGAACCAACTATCTGTTCTCCATGAGGGAGCGCTATAGACTTTGTTTTTAACACAATTAAAAACTTAAAAAATCTCCTTTCAGTATTACAATTGCCAATGACACGATAGAGTCTGTAAATCACATGATTATATTATAATACCTAAATGTCATTCCAAATGTCAGGCCAGGTTGATCCATTGCAAATTTATGTAAGAGCATCGCAAGTGATTTATTGCAAACTGCTGTGGTTTAGGAAATGATAATCTTCTTTATTTGTGAAATGCCCTTGTTGACACACTCATCCTTTAACACCTCTGATGGCCACAACAGACATAGAGCAACGACACCGGTTCTGCCAAGTCTCTGACATCTCTTTGTATGCAATTATTCATTATCAGCTCACATGCTATCTTGTCATCCTTTTTCTTTTTTTTTCTTGTGCCAGCCAGCATGTCATCTTATCGTCCTCAGCCTCTGTGAGCCATTTCTTGGGCCCAGCTTCCCGGGCACAGCGGGAGAGGATATATCAACTTGCCTTATTAAACACAAAATAGAGGGGAGGCCACAGAAAGGCGGAGTGTCAGAGCTGCTGGGTTTGTTCGGCAAACACCATTAGTAAGAAATGTTGCTTCTTTCTCTCTGTTTTTCAGATGAGACAGAATGTGAAACTGCGGGATGGAAAAGGTGGCAGAAGGACACACAGATAAATTGGTAAGTCCTGTACAAATAAACAGCCTGGCTAGATTTGGGAAAATATTTCGGTCCAGGCTAAAATAACTAGTCGGTTGAGGTGAGGGGATCTTTATTGTGACAGTACAAAACATGCGTTTGAGATTAAGAAATTGTCATTCCCCATTTCAAAAACAAATGTTCGGCATTTCTTCACTTTCTGCTGTAGTTTTTGCAGCAGAAATTCCATTATCCTGGTGGTAGGTGTGGATGGATCAGGACCTACTGTTGCATTTCATTTTTGTCAGTGTTGATTAATGTTGTAGTTGTGTAGCACAGCTCCTCGTATTTTAGTTCAAAGAGTAATATAAGTATTAAATATGATGGATGAGTGTGGGATAAATGTGAAAAGCACAATACATTTCAAATTTCTCCAATTAGGCACAAATGCTCTGAGACCATCTGCAGTGAATCCCTGATGTTGTGTTATGTAATGTCTGAGACGTTAATTTGAGGTGCTGCAGTGATTGTTACTGAAGTTAACGATAAAAAAAAAAACACATCTCAGTGGCCTGTGGCAACTTGCAGCCAGTTGGAGTCTTTGGAGTTGCACTGAATTGGTGCTTTGTTTTGCTTGCACTAATCTTGCAAAAGATGTTGCATGACTCTCTCAACATTTGCTCTCATTACTCATTTGTGACTACCTTAGAAAGAATACACAAATGCCACGGTATTATGCAAGACAATGGAGGATTCTGAAACGTATGCAGTCTCTCCTCAGTTGCAGCAATCTTTTTGGCATCGGACGTCAAGAAAGAGCTTTTTGGACCAACTCAAGCTGAATGAAACCACATTGACAGGCCGCATGCTCATTTCTGATTCCTCATACCTTCCCATCCTCCAAACTGAAAGGAGAATACCTTGAGACATCTGCAACGTCTATGAAACGATTTTGCAGGGGAATAAAAAGTTGGCATTTTTATTTTCAAAATTCAAGCGAAGCGTTTGACAGATCCTGGAATCACGTGAGGAAATTGTTAACCTTTGCAAATGTTGCGCGCATTTTGGGAACTCCATACTTTTTGGAAAAGTAATTTACTTTTTACTCCAATCCAGCCACTTAAGAAACATCTCCATTTTATGAAGAACAGAAAATGGTGTACTGAGACATGCAAGCATGTCTGCCAGTGGAGACCTGACCGATCATGGAATCATATCATTATACCAGCCCAGCCACATGAAAATAAAACATGTTAGACTTTTAGACTTAAAAACAAATGTTTAGTGAGTGTTTAAAGACAGGCATAGGAATTAGATTTGATCCTGAACTTGATCCTGATATTGAAATAGGTTAAGATTTCATTCCCACTCTGTGTTTAAAGTAATAACTCGATCGATATGATATGGAACAGTATCAAAACTTCTTTAAAATTCTTTTCAAAACTTTTTCTGTCTAAAGAAACAAATGCACTTCAAGTAGTCTTTTCCCACTTTTTCTCTGTCTCTTTCTTTGTGAGTGGGCACACACACACATGCGCATACATATGCAGACCAGACAGGAGGATGGTCATTAACCGAAGGGAAGTTAGGATGAGGTAGCAGTGAAGCATGATGAGTGGGAGGCCTGTGATGCCGGCACGCCACGTCTATTCTTCTTGGCTTTGCGGATGACACTGGCCCCCGAAGCCACGGGCTTACTACTGGATGTCTCTGAGTCATGGAGCCAAGGACCGCGGTGCGATGAGATCCGTATCTCTGTAATGTTTTCCCACACAGAGACACATAGGACCCACGCACGCACGCACACAACTGTATAAACCACCCATCATGAAGAAAGGAAAGTGAGATTCGGGGAATTTGTTCGGGAACTAAAAGTCTCAGGTGACTAGTGTGTGTGTAACATATAGATGAACCGCTGGTAAAAGCCCTGCAGAGTGAAATACAAGCTATGAAAGTTAAATACAGTCTCAAAGCACACTCACACTGTGTCTACAGAGAAGGTGTAGCACGAGCAGCTTTATAGGAGAGAAGTAAAAGCAGCTCTGATGTTCCGTCGGTGTCTCCAAAGGAGGAGTTCAGGCACACTACTTTGTCGCAGATCTCCTGTATTGTTCGAGCGCACGGAGCTCAGAACACAATCGCTTGTAAATATGAAAGGAACAAACACACACATACACCCACAAGTTTGAGAGAGGTTGTATGTTTCTGAAAGACAAAGTAATTACCACAGGTCATTAGGGCCCTTCAAAGGTGGCTGGAGAAAAGATTACTGCTGACCTCCAGCAAAGCTCAAAACCTCGATGTGGTAAGCCGGTGTTCTCATTCCTGGGTAAAAATGTGAGTTTGCACACGCGCAAGTGTGTTGGTCAAGTAAATAAAGTCAATTAAATAATTTTTGAACCTTATCTAGTGGTTTAAAGGCCACTTTGTGGCAATTGTTGACGCTATGATCTGCCTGTATCAGCTCACACTAAAACCCTTTTATCAACATATTCAAGTACTCTTACACCAAAATGCAAGTCTGTGTTATTGAAAAAAAAGAAAAAAAATGTGTTTATGCTTCAACAATTTAATCAAGTCAACTGGACTTGGCTATATGACCTGGGAAGACAATTTGACTTCATCAGTTAATGATGTTCACTAAACAACGTTAGTGCAACTGAATGGGGAGCTCGGCTATTAAAGTTCTTCAATTGTGTCAGTCACAGTTTTATATGTTAATGATCCAAAGTTTCTCATGTTAACTGCCATCAAGCCAAGGTTGTGGATAAATTTCGTTTGAAGAGTCTAATCTTTGATGCGATTGAGTCACTTCAGGTCATTTGGGGTTCAGAGACCTGAACCAACCTTGACCTTTTCAGGTCTAATTAAAGATTATATGATTGATGAAAGAGAAAGAATGTGAGAAGGGATTGTGGCTTAAGCTGTTGCTTCCATTAAAGGAAAGCTTTTTCCATTTTTGTGAATGGCTTCTTTTGCCCGTCCCTCAAACCACCAAGATTCTCTGTACATAAATTCATACCATGCTCTCTTGAAAGGAGAGCACCGGTTCCTTGAGGTGTAAGTAGACAGTAGTTCATATCTGAGGAGTCGCCCCTCCGAGGAGGACCATGCCTTTGTTTCAGTGGTTCACTAACACGTTGTTCATTACACTGTGTGGCAGGCAGCAGGTTGTTTTTCACAACGCGAAGTGTGCGATTTTGTTGGATGTAACCATCTGTCTGGGTTTGAAAGACATGGAGATGGAATATTTCTTGAAGAGTCACCTGAAATTTTCAAGAACTCCCCGTGATGTTTCATGTCCCATGTTCCCTCCTCACGTTCCATGTCGTTATTCCGTCTGGAGCATGCTGTTGTTTTCCTACTTGGGGTAGACACAGTTATTTTTTTCTTTTCTTTTTTTTTTTGTGCTTGAGATTATCGTGCCATTTCGACTCCCATATTAGCTTTAGAAAAACATATTTGAGTTGGGGGAGTTAAAGTGTGGATGCTTGGTGCGCATATAAGCTCCACACAGATAAACCATTGAGACTAGGGAGCTTATCACTTATCCACTTTGCTTACCTAATTTTTGTTTTCAAATTGTTCATTAACATAATTTAAGCATTCATACAATGCCCCTTATCTGCTTACCCAAAACATATACATACTTCAGTACATTCTTTCATGAAAAGCATCTCATGGTAGTAAAATGGGGGTGGAACCTTCCACTTTCTTTCTTTACTTTAGATGTTCCGTCAAAGAAAAAAAAAATCACAGATCTGAAAACCTGTTATCAGGAAGAAAACATAAAGAAAAGTCTTTGTGTGCTTTCTGTTATGGCTTGTGTGTTTACCATGGCGCCCATCTTGGGGATGTTCCCATTGTGATGAATGATTGTGATTTCCAAAAGGTGCACATTGTATGAAATTCAACCAGTGATTGATTTCCCCTTGCACAAGGGGGAATGACAGTCAGAAGATTATCGGTTTGTTTTTCCTCTCCCTCTAGATCCACAGGTAATTTTCATGTTGTAAATGGAGGTATTGATTCGGGCTCCATTCTGTTTGTCCTCCGCTCAGTTTATCATCTTTGGAGAAAACAGGTTTGGGAACTTGCACAAGTTTGACTTGATAGCATGGGAGAATGGGATCAATGGCCCCAACATGACATGCTGTTTTCAGAAGGCTGCTTGTTTCACATTCTGTGATTTGATTTGAATTCCACTTTTCTCTATTGATTCACTCGTTGTAAATATATGAATTTTCCCCAAAGCTTTCCAACAATCACAAGTGTTTTTTTTTTTTTTTTTTTTTTTTAATGTTCATTTCATGTTTCTACACAGAGCGGTTGAGGTTTGCTGTGGGGTCACAGTAAGTACACTAAGACAGGTAATACTTTGATGTAACATTCACAGAGTGAGACGAAGGTCAAGACAGACTGAGAGACGAATGAAGCAACTGAATCAGACAGGATCAGATCGAGGTCATGATAAACACTTTATGTTTATATGTGCAGAATATAGCTCTGAATAAACTGTTTTATATGTTCAGTGATGACCTCCCAAATCCAATTCCAATTCCAGAAATGTTGGGACATTATAAAGCCACATTATTGCCACTGTGTCTGTCTGCAGAAAGAACAAATCCTCAATTATCTATGCAAGATTTAAAGCAACTCATGCTGCCATCCAGATTATGTCATTTATCTAGCTTTTATTTTTTACAAAAGACAGTGCAAAACCACAATGTTACGGTATGTAAAGAAAGCCCCTGGATGCTTGTCTGACCAATTTGGAGACATCTCCCACTCAGAAAATAAGAATGTTTACAACTACATTGACTGGTTTCCTGATTTTCCAAGTATTAAAAAAAAAAAAAAACTAAAACTATTGCTGCCCCAGCCTTTTGGACACCATGCCACGTCACCTTTATTTATGAAATGCTTTAATACAACCATGATTGAAATTAAGTGCTGTTGAGTATGATTTAAAACACCTACCTGTTTGACTGTATATACACATAAACTTTCTTCTCCAGTGAACATCTGTCAGATGCTGGTTCATCACATGTTCTACTCATGAAGGGTTTTCTGTGATATACACATTAGGTCTTGCAAAGTTTTCAGAATCTCTTCGACTGCTCTTCTTTTTCCAATTGGATTTTTTTCCCCATTCATTCCAATTCTCCTTTTTCTCTTTCTACTTCTTTCCTAAATGCACAGTTATTTTCTGTAATGCACCGACATTTGTTCTTTTTTTTTTTTTTTTTTTTTTTTTTCTTTCACGGACTGGACCAACTCTATGGTGTCACACTTACCATTGTGCTTGGGGTGCTCCATCTGCTCACTCTACAGTGAACTCACGCAAAACAAACACAGAAACAACACAAACTGCACCTCTGAATACACCTGCGTACATGTTTAAAAAAATTGAGACTTAGATTGAGAAATAGTAAAAACAACTCCTCTGATGGAATTTTATTGATATCTTACTGGTGTGTTTTAGTTTTTTCTCATGTCTACAGTTTCTGTGCTGAGATTTGACTTTTACGACAAGCATACACAGATCAGTCCCACAGCATCACATCAACTCATAGAGCCCCATGATAATGCACAGGGATATAAGCTATCTCTCACACACACACATTCTTTCATGCAAAGCTCAGCGACACTCTGTGTTTTCAGTTACCAATAAGTAATATTTTTTCGTACCTTGTGCAAAACTGCCTGTCTCCCAAATTGGCCTGAAAAACAAGAGGTGGATGGCACAATGAAAAGATATCATCATGTTAATGAGTGTTTACTATCAGTTGGTCTTGTCTGGTAAATTTACAATGGCAGGGTAAAAGGAAGCATCCGAATTAGATGTTGAAGTTGCTCAAATACCAACCAAGAAACTCTCATTTATTTATTGTATATTTCATTGACAAATCCTGATGCCTCAACCCAGTTGTTCATGTCTGGTGCTCTGGCAGACAAATAGAAGACTTCCTCATCAAACTAACGAATCACCTCTGCTTGTACCACTTTTGAGGTTGGGGTTAAATTGGTTTCCCCATCATTGCATTTTTTAGTGGAATATGAGTTAAATGTCCGTTCCCATGTCACAGTCAAGATCCATGAGGTCTTTTTATTAAAAAATAACAAGAGAGGAAAATGTTAAAGCTGTTGTATCATCTTTTTCATGGATGAGCTCGTCACATCCTCCGTTGGTACTTTTTGTTTGTTCTTCTGTTCTGACTTTATGTAATCCTTTGAAGCGCATCTAATATAGTTACGTAAGGTAATATAATAATGCTGAGTGCTTTGTTTCTTCTGGCTAAAACAATTGTGCACCTGAGTAGCAAAAAAAGCAGCAAGACGTGGGAAATAGGAATATCTTCAGTGGATATTGGCTGCTAGCTTCAAGATCTGTTAAATGTGTTAAAATTGAAAAAAGATGTCCAAAAAGCAGTGAACAATACCAGAGTGGGTATGAGCATGGCAGAGTGGTTATCCAACAGACTGTAATGTCATGCTTCAGTAAAGCTGCTGTGGTCAGAGCAGTCAGCAGAGAGGACTGGAGGAGAGGAGAAGCACTGGTGACATTATTTGTTAAATCAGTGATGTCTGCAAGATTTAGGAGGAGTGCTTGCCTTCAGATATACTAATGCATGCTTCAAAGAATGTTAACAATCTTATTAAAAAAAATTAATGAAATAATCATAAGAAGTACAAACAAAAAACACCAAATATTTCATTTTTATGTCAATTCTCCAAGGGAGAAATTGTGTCACGTTTTCTACTGTTTAAAGAAATGATGGTCCACAGTATAAAGTCACATTAACCTTGGTGTTATGCCCAGGTGTATAAATCTATTTAAGATAATATTGAAGTCAAACCAACCAGGAGCTCACTTCTGCTCTGCTGGATTTACTGATTTAATATGAGAAACTGCACCAGGTACGAATACACAACCCAGTGCGGCCACAACCTTTCATGAAATGAGATTAGGTTTAGGTATTCTTTTTTTGTACATTTACTGTGCATTTCACTAATGCACATCAAAGTGTAATAGGCTTTTTGCCCTGGCCACGGCATAATCTTTATTACTGCAGCAACAGTGTGATGCAGCATGGAAAATAGCAGCTATTCAACTGAATAAGAAAAGCGGCTATCATTGTGTCTCATTTGCCACTAATACAGACACCCTTCATGTCAGATTTCTTCAAAAAGAAAATTTGGTTTAAGAGTCAGAGCAACAATTCTATTTCATATAATGACAATGATAGTATCTGTGACATGTGTTCCTGTATGTTCTTGTTGACCTTGTAAATCACGACACTCCAGAAGTTGAATAAATGGGCTTTTTTTCCCCATCTGTGTTAAACAATACCAAGACCTAAAGTTTTTCTGACAAATGCTGCACAATAGGCTCATATTATGTTTTAGTATCCATAAAAATCACCCATTCTGAAAATCATCTGGCCCAGCAGTACATCACAACACACACTGAGACTAATGCATCTGCATAGACAGCATTTTGCCGTATAAGACTCTGCATTGACATCGACTTGAAACGCACCGATCAAAGTTTTGCTGTTTTGTTGAAATTCTGCATGAACATGCAAATTTGAGAGTCACAATCAAGGCAGGTTAACGTCTTAGGGTCAGTTTCTTGTCATAATGGGGTTGAGGGGACAATGCTTTCCTCTGCTTACTTTCTTACATGTTGTCATTGAGTGGTATTTCTTTTAGAAACAGTAGGCACATTTACATGGGCTCAAAAATCCTCCCTATAATAGGATTGTAAGGTGAAGCGGATTGTAAATGTGTCATACAAACGCAGCTTCACTCGGAGCGCATTATATTTCGGATCCGATCGCACGAGGTAGTCTATGCCGATCGATTTTTCGCTCGTGCCTCATATAAACAGCAGGCGACAGCGAAGCGGATTAAATTGGTGGATTATTCATTCCGCGCATGTGTTCCCTTGTACGTAGTGACGTGATGATGTGTGCAGTGAACGGGAAGCAGGAAAGTCAAAAACAAGCAGAAGAACTGGACAATGGTTGAGAAACACTTTTTTTTTTAATAAAAACCCCGAGAGAGCAAACACTGGAGAGGAGAGATGGACGCAAATCGTACAACATCGAGTTGTTCAAAGAGCTCCGTGGTAGACTACCAGCGGACGTCCCGGCTGGTGTTTTGGATTAACTCGTTCCTATGTTAACGAGTGACAGATTTCTGTAAACACATGCTGGTAACAGCAGTTGTTAAAATAAGACTTACAAAAGACACTAAACTTGTAAATTTACTGTAACTGTAGATAATGGACGTTCGAAATTCGTAACATTGGCAGGTGGAGCTGAGCCTCACAGCCGACCGGTGTGCAACACTGGGATCAGAACCTGAAAATAGTTATATCACTCATGTTACTGATCTTATGTTTTCTTTGATGTTTTGCCATCAGACCTACTTCATGCTTTACTTGCAATAGAGAGTTCAGAAGCCTGCCTATAGTGTTTACATGCTGTAACACATAACGACAAGGAGCAGACCTTACCCAGGATTCTGGTCGACGTTATGAAGTTATGTTACACGCCTCACGCCATTGGAGCCGTGAGTCTCTCTGGTACATAAAACAAAGCAGTCTATTGTGTGCACGCTAAGATGAGCTGCACTTGGAAATAGTTTTTGTTTTGAACAGTGGGGAGTGTCGGCCTGGGGACGGCTGCACTGAGGACTGCTGCTGAGCTTGATGCTTTTTTCTGATGTCTGCTCTGATTTTACTTGTCGGCTTTCTTTAGTCTGTGTTTAATGACTTTTTAAAGCGCGTCTTGTTTTTTATGTCTTTTTTTCTTGCATTTTTGTTTTTTTTTGTTAGACATATGCAAATATTTTTAAAATTAATCTTTTCAAGGAGACTAAATTGCACTATAGAAATGACAATTTATTTTTAAATGATAATATTTCCAATTGCAACTACCATTCATCATACCAAGAACAGAAATATACATATATCCCTGATGTCTGAGCTACAGTGTAGAATTAGTGTGCCTCATGCTAACAACATATAGAGCAGAAGTTGTTTCTTGTGCTAAGTTTATAATTTTGTGTTTTGGTAAATCATGCAAAACAATTGATAGATGTAACCCATGTTAGAGATACCACGTAGTCATGGGACAAAAACCTATATATATGTCATATTTAAGCAGTTTAGGTAATGTAGCTGACCTCAAGAAAAGGTCCTGGGTTGAGATCTTTCTATGATCAGTTTGCCAGTTCTTCTTTGATTAGTTTCAGTTTGTTTTTAATTTGGTCCTCTGGCGAAAATCAAGTGATGGCTCTCACTCAGAGATCTCAAACTCCAGGCTTCGAGGGCTGGTGTCCTACATGTTTTAGGTGTCTCCCAGTTGCAACACACCTGACTGCGAGAAGGAACTCATTACTGGGCTAATTATTTTTTTCACAAGCTTGATGAAGACACCAACATTATATTGAAGTGTGTTGAAACAGAAAGAGTTCTAAAACATGCAGGACACCAGCCCTCGAAGCTTGGAGTTTGAGACCCCTGCATTGTTTTCAGCTATTGACGAGCAAAAAGGAGAACATGTCCAGGTAAGAGAGAACATAAAGTCGCTTGACAAGTGATGGTAAGAGATGGAAAGGATTTGCTATTGTTATCACGATAAGAACTGGATCAATAATATGGGTTTGTCAAAGCAACTGTTAAGTTATTTTTAGAATTCACCATTTTTTTCCTTTGTGGTGCATTTTTCTTTGTATACAATCATGTTCTCCAACATGCTCCTTTGTCATCCAGGCTGTTTTGAGTTCTGCAAACACTGAAGTACAAACACAAGGACAACTCTGCAGTTGCAAACCACCGCACAGCATGGACAAGATGGTAAAAGGCTTCAGACGTACAGCAAGAAGCTCCAGACGCAGAGGTAAGATGCTATGCCAGTCCTCCAGGGCAGAATGGCAGAAGATATCCTGGAGACGACATTAAAGCAGATCAGGAGGGAGAAGACCACCAAGAGAGGAATTCAGTAATCATACCAACCCCTTCAGAAAGATTCTTGAAACCAGTGATGACTACAGAATGGGGCTCCTGGCTGATGCAACCAAAGATGAGAGGGATGAAGAAGACACAGTCCTCAGGGACACATTAGAAGGTGACACTGAAACGACTGCAGCCGAGGCTGAACAGAGGAATGAAGAAAGGAAAGTCATTGTTCAAGAGAACCTGTGGTTGAGGTATGACCAGCATGAACTCACAACAGCAATCCAGGAAGCAGAGACAGTGTGATGAAGCTGATCGCCTGCCTGTTGATGATGCCTTCATGGAGGGTTATGAGGCGGACCTGAATCTCCTGGAGAAAAGGACTCATGAGGCCACCAGAGTCCGGTCTGCCTGGGAACGACGGATCCCCGAGGAAGAAGTAAGGGTCCTGCATGGAAGAATCTAGGTTCTATAAGTAACCAGCTGCAGACTTGAACTGAAGAAGGCTGAAATTGTGTCAGCGCGGACGATTGCAGATATGGCACGGTACTGACAACACCAGTTACACCTCCAGTAGTCATTGTGAGAATCAAGTCGGTAGCTCTCTCCATCCTCAGTGGAAACAAGAGAGAAAACGCCACAGATAGAAGAAAGACTGGGAGAGCCTTCACAGGCGAGGAGAGTCAAGAAAATCCCATTTCTGAATACTGTTGATGACAAGATATTTAAAAGATCTCAGACTGTCAACATACACAGCACTGCTGAAGAGATTTAAGAGTCATTGAGACAACCATCATTATTGAAATATTGAGTCCTCCGATGCTATCCAGGTTGTTTCGAGTTCTGCACACACCGCAGCACAAACACAAGAAGAACTTGACAACAACTCAGTTTCAGTCTTCATGAAAATGACATTTATACTCAATATAATGCAAAATATCAAAAAATTAATCACATAATCTTAAGTGTGTTTTCTGTAGTGCTTAATCCTAAAACATAATTTTAAAAAGATACATATAATTTTAATAACTTTCCAAACTATCTCTATACAATGTTGGTATGTAATTGTGCACTCATATAGAATCTGCTGTAAATACACTGAGCTTTCTACTCATACTAGAGTCACATTCACATTTGCAGCTCAACACACACAGTCTATCACAGCTGCATTTAACTGATAAGGCACTTAAGGAACAAACCTGATGGCAGCACCCAGACCAAAGACTAGTAAAATAGATTGACTGTATAAATCCCATGTGGAGCTTTCCATATCTTAATAGACCAGAGAGAGGGCAATGATTTACAGCACAACAAGCTATGGTGGTTGGTTGGTGCTATGTGTATGTGTGTGTGTGCATACGTGGGTGGTGCGAGTTTGTGTGTTTGGCAAGCTCAGGAATTTCCTGCACAGGACGTCACATTACTTTTCCCGACTTAAGAAATATAGCCCCTGCACGACACATCTGCTCAGAGCCACAGAAGGACCTGAGGAGAAACCAAATGAAGCTGTCTGCCCGGCAACCGCTCTCCACCCACGCACACATCTCCAACTTTGAACGGTCAACAAACCACTTTGCTGTCTTCAGCCAGTGGTCCGACTCAATACAGCCTGGGAATTCAGTGAAAGTCACACTGATCCCACGCTGATGGGGAACATATACGTAGATTTAACCTCACATGAGTCATGTTTCAGCTATAATCTTTATCCCTTGTCACCAATCTCATGACATTAAAAGATGTAAGAGATCAAGAAATAATCAGCACACATATTTACATAAAAATACACTTAAGGTCTTCACTGTAAAAACGATAGGTAAGGATGAATATGCTTGTATTAAAATTTTTCCTAAAGGTTGAGTTTGATCAATAAACTTATTTTCTCATGCAGTTTTAGAAGTTAGCATTTTTGGTAAACATAGTATCATAAATGCAATGAAAATAACTCAAAAGTTACAAAACAGAACTGAAACTGCATGATAGTCAAGACAGCTGTAACCATTAAACACAGAATTACCAATATAATTTCTGTTTCTGTGCCAAAGTAAATTTCTCCAGCAACACCAGCACTGAAGTTTCCCCGAATGCCTCAAGATGTTCACAATGAGTTTAAAAACAGAATACAGAAACGTCTTTGACGTTACACAATGGTGTTTTTCTCTTATTCTCAAACTGTTCACATGACACAACACCTTTTCTCCGAGGTTTACTTTCACTCTTCATGTGTAATGTTGAAAACTATAACAAGTCACCTCTAAAAATGGAAGGAATAAAAATTACAGATATTTGCGTCAAAAAGTATGAGGTAAAAGTAGAAGGTCCTTAGAAGAGTGATCAGGAAAAAGCTCAAATAAAGTACAAATGCATGAACTTTACTTCCTTCCTCATCACTTCCTTCTCCTCCTTTCAGTGTGCACAGTATGTATGCCTTTCTGTGTGTAGGTTGCATGTTATTCCTGTGCATGTGACTCCGGTTTGCTCGGACAGGCAAAAATGTGCATGTGAGGATTAACGATGGCCATAAATTCCCATCATTGTGAGTGTCTGTGTTTGTCCTGTGAGGGACTGGTGACTTTTCCCCACTAACAGCAGGCTGGGTATGACTCCAGTGACAGAAAATGGATGAATGGAAAACATCTCAGACGTTTGCTATGTTGAACCTCATACCAGCTATTTCCTCTGCCAAGGACTTGAAGCATGATACCAAATCCTGCTGAATGTTAGCAAGTTAACTTTGTCATTTTGAGTATGTCAGCATGCTGGCACTGGCATTTGACTCAAGGCAACACTTTACCCAAATGCAACCCTACATCGCCACTGGACTGGCTGCAAACTCGTGTTTGTATTATATACAGATGGAAAATGTCCAGTGGAAATGTCTAATCAAATCGGAGAAGTTGTTGGCACCCCTTCTCTAACAGAGACATTTCTGACATTTTTTGCAAGCCACTATGATTTGGTGTATTATTATCGTGACAATCAGGCTGCACACAGCAAATGCATGCAAATGTTGGAGTTGCAAGGAACGCTGTTTATTTTCTTTTCAAATGGCAAGGTTGTTGGCAGACTGAACCATAATGCTGGCAAAAGAGGTGCTGGGACTGCTCAGTGCGAGCAAGACTGGATGAGGTTTTGAGCTGAGTAAACCTGTTAAATAGCATTGAAGCGTTGGCAAGGGGTTAGGAGATAATGACAAGGATTGGGTGTGATTCAGGGGGCACAATGACCAAAAAAAAAAAAAAAAAAAATTCCAACACCAGCATTTGTCTGCAAGACAGTCACCAAAGGAATATGACCTCTTGTTGGAAAATGATATTATATTGGAAATAGACCACAGTGCAAAACGTAGACCTTGCTGTGGACGAACAGTAACATCTTTTATCAAGTTTACACCTAATCTCAATTACTTCTTTATTTTCTTTTAAATAAAAAATTTAAAAGATGCTGGCCTTCATGAAACATGATTCTGAGATTAAAGTTTTGGAGGAGACTTTTTCCAAGGTTGACAAAAAATGCATTTTCAGAGGCCTATGTTTTTAACTATGTTTGAACCTTCATTGCAGATTAATTCAAGGGAGTTTTTCAAACAACAATGTAAAATTGTCCTTTTGCACGAGAGCTCTCATCTTGACTTCTGTATTCATATCCATTTGCTTTGCCAAAATATTACAGTGAAGCCGAACACCGGTGAATGCCCCTGCTGTAACTGACATGCAAAAGCAGGAGCCTTCAAAAGGAAAGCTTGGGGCAGTTTCCCAGGTCTGCTTTTGATTCTAGAAAGTATCTCATTTTGGTTTTTCTTTGACATGCATATGTGCATATCTAATTTTGAAAACCACGACCGAATGTGGCTTTAGCACCCAAGGCATTCCTAGGACAGGCTACCTGTATAACTAACCCAGAACAATAGGACATGCATGCGCTCCATCTCAGTGCCACGACAAGATTGAAGAATGTTTGGAGATACTGTGACAGTATGAGAACAAAAAGTGAGTGTGTGCATGCATGCCTATGTGTGTGTATATCAAGCGTAGGGACTGAGTTGGGTTACATGCTGCAAGCCCATGACAAGAGACCATCAATTAGCCCGACATGCAAATTTCCAAAATTTCCAAGAGCTCCAGAAGCAGAATTTAAATAAAGAGGAGAAGTATATAAAAATTATATACAGCTTCATATCTTCCATGTGTCTGTTACCCAAGAGAATCTGTTCAGATTTTCTGAGACCTTTGATCTGGGATTACACAGGGACTGCTGAGGAGAGAACTAAGTGATTGGCCTATGAGAGCTCATGGTGCAGCCCGAGGTGGTCCAGGCCTCTGAAGTCAATGCTGCTGCTGAATCTACTGAAAAGACCGAAAAAGGTTGAACCTGAAGTGTGGAAAAAAAAAAATAAATCAGAAAGCTGTTTTATACCTCTGGCCTGGTTTAACCATGAGTAACAGACATTTCTTAAAAGTTTGCCTTTTTCCAGTTCTTATTCTCTTCTTTGATTCGATTGGATGATTTTCTTCAAATCTGAATACAGCATTAACTTTATAATACAAAAGAACAAAAAGTGAAGCATTCAGGGGGATGAGTCGGCCTGTTTTTCAGTCTCACTGAGAAGATTCTGGGAGGTGGGGGGAACGCGAGACATGAATGCTGCATATACTCTCACACAGCCTTAGGCCTGACAGCTCGCCGTGCTTTAAGGAGATGTCACCTCCCCTCCAACCAAAGGCGTTCTACGAAAAATTGCACAATATGTGTCACACAGCTTGCCCCAGGCCTTTAGACAAAAACGTGAGATGCCTGCTGGGATCACCTAACATCGCTGCAAACCGCCAAGATCAGCGGCTTTTTTCTTTTTTCGAGGAAAATCATCCCACATGTAAACAAAGATGGAAATGCCTCCTATATCCTTCCCTTTTTCTCTCTAATTACCCTGAAATGAACTCATATATTTTACCTAGATGTTTCTTTCCTCTTTCCTTTTCCTCTCTTTTCCTCATCAAAAAGCGCTGAATCAATTTCATGCCCTACAAATGCTGTTTACCCTCTTGGGTGTGAAACATCTGCAGCTCGCTCCCAGTGGCTTCTTGAGCTTTAATTCCTCTGTCTCTCCTGCTCACCATTTTTTTTTTCCTTCCCAATGACTTTATAAATCAGCTTGTTGCAGTGGAAGCCAAAAGTGGAAACGGTCGACTGCACATAATCTGCACTGAAGAATAGGCAGGTGCACTGTATTCATTTCCTGCATTCACTGATTGAATGAATTCCACCTGCAGAATGTGCCGGGCTGCAATCTAGTCTTTGTATTGTGATGATTCCTAAGCATGCCTATTGTGAGGCATATAGGAGTCGGTGAGAAGTTATTTTGGAAGTTAAGAAATCTGTGAAAGCATCTGTGAAATGCTTTTAACCTCTTTTGCAAAAAAATATACAATTATGCATGATCTAATTAGATTAGTTGGCAGTAGATGGGTTGCATGACTGCATGTAAAAACAGCATTACAGAAAGCATTTGAAGCAAATGTTCTGCAAAAGACAACAATAACTGATAGCGCAGTACTGAATAACATCACAGGCAAATATTATCCCTGTTTGGAGAGTATAGTAAAAGTATATAAAACAAGATGTTTGGTAACATTTGGTCAAACACAAGTCAGTGCTTGAACTCAGGAAAGGTCCAGAAAACCATTGTCTGTGAACACAAATCATTGCTTTATTCACACATTCGAGCCACCTGCCACACTGTCATGCAAAAGAAACCAGAATTGCACAGATTTTTTTTTGAAGATACTGTCATGAAGAAGCAGAACGTTATCTTGTTTCATTCAGTGTGTCAATGTTTGTTGTGCCTTGGGGTCCGTTTACATGACAGTGGCGCTCAGAGCCACAAACAAAACGACTTTTGGGAAATGCTCCAACAAATTTGGAATAGGTTAGCTGGCTTTCTCAGCTTTATGTCATTGTCGTTGAACTGTTCCCAGTTAGATCTGGGCTTTAAATTGTTTTCAGATTATCTTTTCTTATTTTACTTTTCATCAAAATCTGAACCTTTCTATCCATGTGGGTGTAGAATAATACTTGTGATTTACCTCACGCTTTAAAAAATCTCTGTGTTTTTGTTCCTCGCTGTAGGAGCTCTCAGATTTAGAGTGATTTGAAAAAGCCTGTAATTACTGTTGCAACCCAGGGGTATCAATGTAATGCCACACTTTGCAAGTGAGAAGTAAATATCGTTGCATCTATTGTCTGTGGAGGAGATTTATACATCTATAGATGGCTTTAAAGTCAAGTAATCTTTCCTGCCATAGGAAGACTTGCATTATTTTGTGTCACAGCTCAAGGATTTGTTGGTGTATTTTACTTGCCACAAAAGAATATAACATTAAATCCTGTAATCCATATCTCCACAGCATGTTTTCACTGAGGAACGTATTATTAAAAATGCTATTTTTAGAGCCTGCTGCTAAAGTTACAGCCTCGGTGGACACTATGGATTCAATGCATAAAAAAATGAAAATATTAAAAGGGAAGATATTCATGTTTTGTTGCAGTGTGTGCAGCTGAGTTCCTGCTCTTTCTTGAAAGGTGCAGGTCTTCCTTCTAAACCATGATCCACAAACGTGATCTCCATTCTCATTTCTCACTGTATTAGTTCAAAGAAGACTCTCGAGATGTGGAAAGGTAAAGGGTGGTTTTCAGTTTGCGTCTGCTGTTTTTCCAAGACTGTGACTGGAAAATGCCACCCTCTTTTCTCACTGAGACCTGACCTTTTCTGTTCCCAGCCACTCTCTCATCTGAGTTTTCTATTACCTCAGCTGGAGATTACCAGGGTTTAAAACCCGCAAGATAAATATTTCCTCAGTTATCACAGGCACTCCATACAGAGAGGTAACGACCGTGTTCCCGCGACAGATTTTCTTCAGAAAGATTAACGTTTGAAGATATTAGATGTATTGGTGGATCAGTCATTCCAATGAGAGGCTGAAAAAAAATGACAGATGTTTACATTGAAGCATCAATGGGTGAGCACAACACCAGATTTTTATCGAGGAGACAGCAGTCGGGAGACTGTTTAATTTCTGGCCTTAATCCCCAAGACTTCCTCATCCTGACATTTTTAGCCCCAGATGCATTGAGCCAGCTTTGGCACCAGTATCTATCTTTCTTGGGAAAATGTTTAATTTTCACAACACGTTTCAAAAATAGTCTCAATTCATTTAAAATGCCACATATGTAAACCGGCAGTGAGCTGCAGTACGTGCAATGACAGAAGAACAGCCATGGTGAAAAGTGGAGGATTTAATTCCCCTAAAGGTTGCGAACAAAGGGATATAGTGCTGGTAATTTGTTGTCTCTGTTTCAGTTAACCCTAAATAAAATTAACCTTTTCCTTGGGGTTTTTATTGTAGCTACTAAATTTTATCGAGCTTAGTAACAAAGAGTGTCGGATCAATAAGAGGGGAGCTACTGTTATACGGTGTGGCTGGTTGTAGTTGCTGGTGTATAAGGTCCTCATATTGCGACTTTACTAGAGGATATTAATGTGCAAAAGTAATGTTCACTAATATTTCCAAGAAAGAAGAAGGCCTTGCTGTAAAAAGAAAAACTATTTAACATGATTCACAGAGAAGCTGTGACTGGAAAGACAGAATCTTCAAAGATGTTTTTGAAAAGTGCTTCCATAATGCTTACGGTAATCCCAGTGATCACAGCTGTAGTGTGAAGAACAGGCGATAATGCTCTTATCCAGTAGATTAAGGTCATACTATTAGGCGTTAGCATGGGACAACATACTAAAGTGGATATTCCAATAGAGGCAAATTGATCCAATGCAAATAATGTCAGAGGAAGATAACACGAGCAACCTTTGTGGGACTTAACGCTTTGATCTGTTCATTTATCTGATGGGAAAACTTATCCTCTGAATGTTTGAACCTCACCATATGTTAAGATACCCTGAAGCTATGTGTGTAATCTTTTGCTTCCTGCTATTTTTAGAGTCCGCCTCTCCCAGTTTTGGAATTCAAAATGGTCCATCAATGAAGACTGTGCATGTTGCGTTGTTGTTACATCGAAGGTGGGCTGTTTCTGTTAACCCTTACCTGTGCTGTAAAGGGGTCACCACTCTGGGGAGGTGATTATTCTCCACCCTGGTAAATGGTCCTTACTGACAGCACTTAATGAAAATTAATGACCGGCTTTTAGCACACCGTGTACACATAGAGGGCAGCAACTGTATTTTCAACACTCAGATGCCGACCGCAGAATACATTTAGAGAGATTTACACAGATAGATGTGACGCTCGGAGTTTACAAAATCTTGTCAGCGTGTTTGTAGATGGTGCCAGTGTCTGCTCGTGCAGAGCGAAAGTTCAAGCATAAATCAAACCACCTTGCGGTAATTTTCCAAATATACTTGACGAAATGAACTCCGGGATGTATTTCTGTCTCATAAAAACAAATTTCAAACGTGGGCCAAGCTTCTGATGAACTACCTTGGCAGTATTCTTGCTTCATCACGCGCTCATTGGTCGGCCCGGAAGGCTGCGGAGAGAAAGCAACACCCGCTAGAGGAGATCATCCTCGGCCTTAAGCCTGTGAGAATCCCATTAATGAGCATTAATGGATGTCTTGGAATGTCGTGATCCCTGCAACATGGATTGGATCGTCAGCTTCTTAACCTGGCTCAGCCTCGAAGATTAGTCTTACTGGGTTCAAAGGTAGATACATTTCACTTACTGTCTTTCTGACTGTATTGCCTCCATTGAGAGTAATTCTCATGTGCTCATTTCAGACCATGTTGGACAAAGTCTGTCAGTGTTACTGAAATATCCCAATAAGAATATTCTTTCTGGGCAGTTCTTCCAGTTGTGCTGTTGTGTGGCATTTCAGATTGGCATCATTCCTAAAGGCCTCCTTCCTTCAAAGCGTGTGGCAGGGAGCCTAAACCAATCACAGCTTACGGTTGGTGACCATGGCAGTATTAACACGTAAAGACATATGATCACCTGCACATGCACTCACACAGTAATCGAGCTAACACGCATGTTTTCGGATTGTAAGAGAAGCATTTGGTATCTCGCAGCAGGAGGACTGTCAACTCAGAGTGACCTAAATATTGATTTCCAATTTGACTTGTCGGTGAAATTTTTTGAATAGATGACAAAGTGAGTAAAGTCTGACTCCACAATGTCCTCTTTATATGACGTTTTAAAGAGAAAAGTGGAACGTTCATTGCATTTATATCCATTTATACAACATTGGAGGTCGGAGCCAGTGATAAAACTTTTTTGAAAACAGCTCCCAAAGTGAAACTTTTTGAAATGACTGATTGACAGACAAAACTGGCAACATGTTGTGAGGCTCTTGTCCCAACTGACAGTAGCTTTATGGCCTGTATGGTGGCATAGTCGCTGCCTCACAATGATAATATCCTTGTTTTGGGTTTTTCTTTCTGTGTGTCTGATCTCAGTGTACCTGTGTGATTTTCTTCACCCAAAAGCAGCTGGGATTGGCTCCTGGCACCTGTGAGTTACAGCTGTTTTACCAGTGTGGAAGATGGATGGATGGTTTAAATCTAATTAAATGGCAACTGTATGACAACAACAACATTTTATTTAAGACCACACTCATGACAGCAATCTGTATACAGTACATCAAACTGTGATTATTAGGCCATAACGCCTTTGTTGTAGGAAAGAGGATCTCTGAGGCTATACATGTATGAATGAAACAATGGGAGCTAACTGTAACCATTTGATTGCACTGATTCCAATGAAAAAGCCTTTCCTTCACTTGCTTTCAATGCACACCTGATTATATGTAAATGATTTGTGGAGAAATGATTTGTCTCACCAACAATGAGCTATTTACAGACTGGCTCAGAATAATGCCAATACTGTTTCCTTCTAGCAAGACTCTTATTTTATATATATAGAACAGGATCTCCAGTCTTTCATGAGTAAAAACAAGTCAATTGCTCAGATGCACTTTTACCTAAGCAGCTGTTGTGTTGGTCTTTTAATCATGATTGATTTTTTTTTGTGCGGTGCATTTTAAAATGCTGCATAAGTGGCTTAACCAATCTTCCAAACATGCATATTATTAGGCGTTCCCAAAGGCGGGGGTGTTTTGCAGAGTCAGAGGAGCCTTGGTGAATGTGCAGAACTGGTGAATATTTAGTGGAGGAAAAGAGCAGAAAGCAGCGTCTCAGATTTCAGCAACACAGTGACTTCCACACGCTGGAGATGCAAGAGTCAGTGTGCTATATATGCACTATATATAATGAACTATAGTATCTTTTCAATAGAACACACATTTCTGTGTGTCTGGTTTGTTCCTGTGCTATTCCACTGAGGCTCAGCAATGATATTAGTAGTCAATACTTGCACAGGGCATCTGAAACCATTGCAATTTATAGGCCTTGTTTTTGCTGATACAGCCCGGCTGTCAAAATCATCAGTGTGTGCACACAAACAGTGGTTCTCGTGGAGGCACAGAAATGCATAGCCTACAAAGCAGTCAAGCCACACTGCAAGAAAGACCGGATGGAAGGATTGAATTCCTCGCTCCCTTTTCTTTTTCCAAGTGTGTTTATCTTTCCCTGTCTATCCCACCCCTCAATATTTCATGCCATTCAGAGATTATCTTGTTTTGCTCTCCTTCCACAGCGGCAAACCCCATCAAGCTGGGATTTGTGTGGAAAGCAGTCATTCAAAACCTTTCAGCTGTGTTTTTACAAATAGATTCAGCATTAATGCAAAAAATCAAAACCCGTGGATAACTCTCACACTGCATTGCTGTGTGAAGCATAAATGAATATATAACATGGGGAATAATCCAATTATTTATTAAATTGTCCAAAGCCTGCATTAAAATAAACAGCTACAACAGAAAAAAAAGACACACTTCCCTTTTCACAACAGTGGATAAAAATTAGATGTCTCTGCGGGTGACTGAAGTGCTACTATCGAAACAACACGCCCTGAGGCAGAAAGGCAACAGCCAAACATCTAAAGATCCCAGTTTCAACAGTTTGAGATGTTATCATAACGCTCCACAGCTATAAAACTGTCAAGATGCTTCTTCTCTGTAGCACTAAAAAGGCCTTCAATGGGACAAATCTGTGAGGATCAGTGTGAATGTTGGACAAAACACCCAAACACCTCCAGGCTGAGCTGGAGCAATCTGGAGGAGTGCTTTCAACCTGCAACAAAGTAAAACTCTGTGAGTGAAGTCCCAGGGGAACACTTCAACAGCAAGAAACCCATGAAAATCCAAAACTAATTTCTGCAAGAAGTCCCTCAATGATGCCACTGCCTTTCTGGGTTAATTTTGTAGGGATTAGGAAACAGTTGTACAATAAAACCTGAAAGAGCCTCTTGTTTTTGCCAAGAGGGTACTTTACTGTTTTCTGGTACTGGAAGTGTTTGGCAAATTCTAAATTTAATTGTATTTAGATAACTAAAGCATTTCAAAGACAAATTATTAAAATATGTTTTGGTCAAAGTATTTATTATTCGTACAAGGACAAAGTCTACATGCATCCCTCGCCGATCAGCCAGGATCCTTCATGCTGTTTCAACTGAATACATCAAGAAGAAGCCAACTTTCTGGAAATTACTGCATATTAAAAAAAAAAAAAAAAAAAGAAAAAAAACAACCTTTGAGCACATTACTGTTTAAAGGGTCACACAAAATTGCAGGAGAGAACTGAAAGAAGTATGTGGATGACCACGGAAATACAACAACAGCGAAATCAAGCGATCCACAGACCACCATGATGTCCTCACTGGTGTCTAAAATGAGTTTAATTTGCTGTTTTTCAACAAAATCCTAATAACCCTCTCCCGAGTATATTATATAATCTTTCTATACTTTCATAAAATGCCTTTATTTAGAAATTGAATGAACACTCACATGTGACAGAATGTGTTGATTTACATTTATATGTTACGTAAAATCCGGGTTTCCAGCTGGTCTGGCGGGCCTTGAATGCTCCGTCAGATTGGCCTTGTTCGTTGACCAGCCCGGCCGTGTCTCAGTGGACCACTTCAGGCATCATATCTCTTTCACATTTATAAATCATATGTTCCAATCGGCCACAGTGGATACGGCCAGACCCTACAGAGACAGATAAAATAGAGGTGTGAGATTTTAAAGCTATCAAGGACTGATAAGTCAAACTGATAAACCCCTCAGTGGTGCCTCTGGTGGCCCCGATCTAACACACCTGTTTGTATCAAGCCATGCTGTCAATAGCACACGGTGATCTGATCTCTGCCTCTGGGTCCTGTGATAATTACACTGCTAGAGCATCAATGAGGATTTATTGGGCTTCGCTCCACAGTGCACAAAAGAGCCTGCCCTTAATCTTTGTGGGGTGAGAGCCTTCGACTTGTTAGCAATGTGTGAAAAGCCCCATCGTTTCTTTATCCTTGACTAATCATTAGTGGGAATTAGCATGAGTGCGAACGGAGGGAGTGTGGCTGCCGCGTGAAGAGAATGTGGAAGTGAGAGACGGCTCGCAAAATGCACAGTCACTCTCCATAACAAACGAGCCACATATGACAATGAGAGACAAAGGACACGGCGGACCATTTACTAAGGAGGCAAACGTGTCACCGTTAGGGAACAGACTAGGGTTTGAAAGTCATTTTTGAATTGTGTATTACGAGGGCACATTTCTGTCATCTTGGTTTGTGCTTCAGCACCCAATTGATTTCACTTTTTTCCCTGAATGCTTGCACTTGCTGCACCTTCTGTCTACACAGATTGCTTTTTCAGAGGTCTGTCTCACATTGATGTAATGGAGGAGACACAGTTTAATAACCACTCTCAGCTGCGACCTGAAGCATCTTGTTACTGTAGGTTTCAAGGTTTTTTTGACTGGTGCGCATATTGGGCTGAAGACTCTGAGCAAATAAATGCAAGAGCTTATTCCAAGTAATACCACACATATAGAAGAATACAAACTACAGCACTTATATAAGACAAGATTGCTGTTTTCCGGTACAAAGAAAAACATAAAACTGTGTCTGATTCATTTTAATTCAACCCAAAGGGAAAAATTGTGACCACTCTGTTTAAAGGTGCCTATACATAATACACTATTATAAAATTGTCACACTCTCCATGCTTTGCTTATGCCGAACACAGCAGCTGTTCCACAGCAACATTATAACTCGACGCTATATTTATGTAAATAGAAGACTGACTGCAACGTGGAAAAGTTCTAAACATGTTCTGGAAAGTTACAACGTGTTTCATTCACACTAAAGTGGACATTTTTAGCAACCTCAAATGGATTCACCATGGGAACCCTGCGAACTGCATCAGGAAAACAAAACCTACAGATAATTATCACACAACTTGAAGCTTTCCCTCGGCTACATGGGGTGCTTTGGTTTTGTTTTGTCTTTTTTAGCTTTGTGCTAAGTTTGGTTTACCATGACGGCTTTCATCAGAGTTGTTTCCAGGCACAGCGGGAAGTGGCTTTTTTCTCTCTTTACATTTGCTTTTAGTAAATAATCTGTTCAACAGCAAAAAGCCAAAAAGAAAAGTAATGAAGAAAACTCAGTGACCATGTCTGGATAGCAGTGAGTGACAGGAAGTGATATTTATTATGTGATTCCAACTGAATGCTACAGTTTTTCCTTTGAAAGGGTCAATGAGAACATGCAGTGGACACATGAGTTCAGTATCAGCACAACAATAAGAGTTTCAGTCAACTGTTTTTGCAAAAACAAAACTTTCTTGTTTTCAACCAGTGTGTCATCATTTGTCCAGATTATTTAAAAAAGATCATTTATATGACCTTCAGATATTAGTCTCTACTGCTTCAATACCTAATCTGGTTGCCATTCCCTAAAAAAAAGAAACGTCTCATGTAGAAAATAATAGAAACAATGAAATTAGAGAGAGAAAAAAAAGGAAATTGCAGTGAATAGTCAATATTTATTGGAGATTTTGTCCAACTACATAATCAGACCATCACAACTTGTTTTTCATGGAGGGTCAAAGATTTGAAGTTCAGCTCAGTTTTAGTATTTTATGTGTGTGTCTGTGCATCCATGTGTCCCTGTGTGTTTCTACATTTCAAGAGAACATTTCATTTATTCATGTTCTGGCCAAACGTCCTCCACATAAGTCTTTAAAATGCTGCAGGATTCAAATAAAGGCAGAGTTAGACATTAGTAAAGCTTAAAGTAGACCCTAGAGAACATATTTAGGTTAATAAATCATTTTCGAAAGAAAGCTAAACTGTTGTGTATCTGTGTGTGTATTTGCATTGTCTATTCCCAAACCATTGGAATCTAGGTCATTAAAGCTCGAACACTGCGCCCTTGGCCTGAGCGTCTGAACTCTGAGGTCTGAGCAAGGTGACTCCCACAGTGTGTAATTAAACAGCAAACTGCCTCACTAAACACGGAGCTGCCCTACTGCGTGCCTCCTCGCTCTGGCATCTGTGCTCGACACCAGGCCGGCTTCCTTTGCCCATCTTTCATGGCACTCCTCACGCTGTCAAAGAAGTCAACAAGTGAACCGAGGGGGGAGAGGATAGTCGCTCCGCGCCGCTGCCCTGACAGGTCATAAGTCAGGAACTCTGGAACAACACAAAAGCAAAGTTTCACCTGAAGAAGCACACCTCAGAGTTCCTCATTAGATTGTATCCACGAGAACAGCGAGGCGCCGGTTATTAGAGAGCAACAAACAGCAGCCTTTGAAGATGAGGTTTACGTATTCTGTCTGAAAAAAATGTCATGAAATGTCAAAGACAACAGCACTGAGAGAGAAACTACTGTTCCCTTGAGTCTTCCAGCTTCTTCACCTTATTGCATCCAAGTGAAAATGCCACCTTAAAGTTGCTACCTGGAAATGTTGAAGCAAAATGCAGACATTTTTGATCTGCACGGAGAGATCTAGTTGTGGGTACAATGTGTTGTCTTCCGTTGCAGGTTCAATCCTCTATCTCACCTTCCCAATGTAGGCCCAGCATGTGTGTGAATAGGTGAGAGTGACCGACAATGTAAAATGCTTTTGGACTGCTGAAAAAGTGGAAAATATGCAATAAAAGTAAAACCCATTGAGAAATATATATGGATGATAACCCAGGGCCAGCTGTGGCTTGATGTTGTTTTCAGTTTGCACAAGGGTATTTATAAGGTCCTGAGTTCAGCTACTGGAGATTTGTTTACAGTTTGACAATGTAAATTTATTTTCTGATGCAGAAATCTATTTTTTGCTGAAGATACTTTTAAATTTAAGATGTTTTCACTACAATCATCTGATCTTCTGTGAAACAGTGCTTATTACTACTGCAGGTAATGTTATCAAACAGAAACAAACAGCTATACACGTATACACAGATGCGCACGTTCCCAAATATGGTCCAGTTCAAGACACCAGTCATCTGATGCACATATCTTCGGACTGTAGGAGTACACAGGAGTCCCTGATGAAGAAAACTTTCCTCACACCATATTCTCAATGTGGGGGAAGTTTGCAAACCACCTCACCAATATGGCTTTATCACAGTCTGATATTCAGGACCGCTGCTCTCAGAGGAATCAAACCAGTGTCTGTTATGTTTAATATCGTATCTTGACAGCAAAGACTTTCGGTCATGCCTCCCATGCAAGCCGAATTAGTGCAATCTCTCATTGATTCTTGATGCTTGCATTTTGATACCAGCTGTTGAAAGATTTACATACAGATCCTCGGATACGTTTGGCAAATATTGCATCAGATGGCCTGTTCTTGAGTTGAACTTTCTGAGGAACCGACAAGTGTTTGGAATCAGATAAATATGCACAAAGTGGTATGTATTTTTTAAAACCTTTGCATGCCTAAAGGCATCCACAACCTTTCATCTGATGGTATTGGAGAGCTCTGAAAATGTTTGAATAATGACACCACACACTTCAATAGCAGAGAGAACAGCAGAACCTAAATGTCAGCGGCTTTAATGAGAAAGGTTCCGTCTGTCTCTCCTTAACAAGGTGCTAAACATTTGCAGTTATTAAGGAAGCACTGATTCCAACGCGATGTACGAACTGTGCATATGGCGATTCACTTCTGTCACATTTTATATTATAGCCTTATTCCTAAACTGAGTAAATTAATTTTATTTCTAAAATTTTTCTTTTAACTGTTTGAAAATGCATTAAAAATTAAAAAGTAGAATATACTATCAGAGGTATTCACAGCTTTTGCACAGTCTCAAGTCTTTTTAAAATATGATTCCAAAAGCTTGGCACACCTATCTTAGGTCACTTTGTCTCATTGCTCTTTGCAGCACCTCTCAAGCCCCATCAGGCTGCATGGGAAGTGCTGGTGCGCAGGTTTTTTCAGCTCTCTCCAGACGTGTGCAGTCGGATTCATGTCTGGGCTCTGGCGGGGCCACACAGAGACGCTCACACAGTTGTCCTGAAGCCACTCCTTTGATATTTTGGCTGTGCGCTTCGGGTCGTTGTCCTGCTGAAAGATAAACCATCACCCCCGTCTGAGATCAAGAGCAGGTTTTCATCCAGGATGTCTCTGTGCGTTGCTACATTCATCTGGCCCTCTATCCTGACTAGTCTCCTGCTCCCCACAGCATGATGCTGCCGCCACCGTGCTTCACACAGCAGGGATGGTATTGACATGGGGATAAATGGTCTGTGTTTCTTTATACATCCAACTTTTTCTATCAAGAAAAAAAAAAAACACTTTTTCAATGACACTAGTTTAATGTAGTGATTAGGGTGAGACAACAGATGTTTTGAAAGAGTAAAACTGATCCAAAAGACAAATTTTACAGTTTCTTGAAAACTGACGTCATAACATTTTGATCACTGACAAATTAGGGCTGATTCTCTCTTGATCATGGATGAATCACAGTTGTTCATGGGTGGGATACCCAGATCTCTTCTTCAGCTTAAGCTTCCTCTCCTCAGCTGAAGGCCTGAGCCTATCCCAGCTGAGAATGACTGAAGTTACATGATGGACAGCTTCATCACTGCGAGGGAAGTGTGTCCTCAAAGTTGATGTTTTAGAAGCAGCACAAAATTGGCAAGTGTGAAGATTTCAGAGAGTTTGACAAGGACCAAATCGTGATTACTTGACAACTGACAAAGAGCAACTTCACAACTGCACCATCAGAGTGTGTATCTAATGAAAGTGGAGAGAGGAAGGGGTGGTGGTGAACTTATGTCCAAAAGATGACCAAGATGAGCTACTTTAGCTCCATTTGCTGTCAGAGTTAATACTGATTCACAATAAACAACGCTTCACAGTTTGTTTTACATGCAGCAGAAAGTGTCGATATGTCTTGAACTGTGGTTCTCAAACTTTATACCATGAAGCCTCTGAAAGACTGAAGGACGTGCCCACTCTCGAGACGAAACAGAAGCCAAAGCCTTCAAATTCCCATTTCTGCTCTTGAGTCAAGAAAGTTAAGTGTTTTTTTTTTTTTTTTGGTTTTGTTTTGTTTGTTTTTTTTCTTATTGTTTTTTGTTCCAGTGCAAATCAAACATAGCTGTAATATCTCGAATCATGAGTTTGGAAGGTTCTTGGATGCACTTCCATCCAAAATTTTAGATTTTTTATGGATGCGGAAGCGGCGTGCGCGCGTGCGTGACAGCGCCACTCGCACGGGGTTTGTGATGGCCTCCAATGTTATTAACCTTTCTGACTGCCCGCACACAATGCGCATAGGAGCGCAGCGCACCCGCTCCACTTCATTCTATTTTTCACGCTAGCCGCGAGCGCCGAGAGCTCCTTGGCAACGCGCGCGCGCTCTGAACCAGGGCCAGTGCACGCCATTGAAATGTACTAGCAGGGGGCTGGTAGAACGGCAAAGGGATTTGATTGTTTCCTGAAGAGCGGTCCGCGTGATACGATTGGTCGGAGTTTTTACTGTCCTTTGGCCGCTACAGTTGTCAGATTTTTTCCGCACCTTTTTCCGTACACATAATGTATTGACTTCTCCCAGAGGGCAAGGAGCATTTCAATCACTATGACTAAAAGTGCTTTTGGACAACATTGTCTACCCGAGCTTTAACCTCACATGCATGTTTTTGATCTGTGAGAGGAAACCCACACAAACAAGCATGCAAACTCCACACAGATTTTTTTTTAAGTATTATTTGAACCCATGTTTTTCTCTCTGTGAGGATAAAGTGCTAACCACTGCTCCACTGTACATTCTGCATTAATTATAACAAATAAAGTCAGATGTAATGCATGATTAAACAGCCGTTTTCGTTGACATCAGTGTGTGCCAGGTGTACCCGACGGTCCTGGAGAGCCCTCGTCCTGAGTGTTTCAGGTCTCTCCCTGTTTTCTCGCACCTTACTGCAATGACAGGCTCATTACTGGGCTTTGTTTGGAGCTCGTGGTGACATATTCATTAGATTCAGGTGTGGTGAAGCGGGGAGAGCGCTAAAACATGCAGGACGGGGGCTCTCCAGGACCAGGGTTGACAAAAAAAAAATGTTTCTAGGCTTTAATGCATGACAGGAAAGCAGCAGCAAAAAACCACTTGTGTGCATTCACTGATAGTTTATCTGTAAACTCTTTGAAGTTGGGCCAGATATTCGAGGTGCTGCAACATGCCACAACACAGTGTGCACATCTGAATACAGTGAAATGAATAAAAAAAAAAAAGGGCCACATTGTGTGAGTTCAAAATCAAACACTTTGTCACTGGGCTACAAGTAATGAAACCTTATATTTGTGTGGGGTTTGAAAATGATTCTGTGCATTGGTGTTTAACCACAGTCACCCGTATGAAATAGCCCGAGACCATCTGCGATTTATGATTCGCTCCCAGCCTCTGGCAAGCCAGGCTGAATAATTTACATTGTGCTGAGGCCTACGTGCCCAGAATGTCTGATGCCAAAAATAGAGGAATGAGGGGGATAGGAGCGGCGGAGGGGACGGACGGAGTCAGACGAGCCACTGCCACCGCGAGGATGAGGTACAATGTGGGTGTGTCGAGGAGGGTGGGGGCGGGTAGGGAGCGGGCGGCGTGCTGAGTAATTGTCCAAACATGCTGAGTCACATGGAAGTGCACTTGTGAGCCTTGTTAATCTGTGTGTCTCCAGTGTGTCACCGTGACACGATAAACACTAAGTGCAGCAAAAAACCCCTTTCCGCTTCTTTTTCTTTCTTTTTTTTTTTTTTTCCCCAGCACTAGAAAGAGATGCTGCACGCTGAGTCTGTAATCCACAAGTCAACAATAAAGTTGGTGGAAAGGATGAAAAGACTTTTTCTCCTCCAACTGTCAAAAGCAATACATTCAACTCGGATGAAAGTAGGGGTGAAAAAAAAAAAAAAACGAGACATCAAACTAACAAATGACTCGACAGTGCACACGCGGTAAAATCACAAATATACAAGTGTAAAGCTGTGCGGATAGAAATGTGTTTTGGACTTTTCAGGAAAGCCACAGGAGCATGTGTGTGTGCACAGTTGCTCGCCGTATGTCTCCAGACAGCAAACCTGGATGGCTGTGGCTCCATCTCACAGGTGAATGCATTTAATCACAGGTGAAGCCCTGCGGTTCACGGCCCTCCGAATGACCCTCCCTAAAACATGCAAATTGAGGAAAACCGAATAAAAACAATATTGAAATCATAAAAATGTGAAAAAACAAAATGATAATGGACGAATGGTTTCACCTTTACAGAAACACAGGATGCCGTTCGTCGTTGACATAAGTCGTGTCCTTGAGGATGCTTTTCTTGTGTCTTTGAACACAAAAGTAAGCAGCCAAACAGCGATTGCATTCCACGATAATCTTCAACTTGTGCCAATCAGCCGGCCTAATCACATTGGGGATTTAATGAAAGTGGAGGACCACAGGCAGCACAAAGTTAAACTGAAGCAGATAAGAAACTCCACTGGCCTGTAATTGGACCTCATTGATCTGCTGGGTTTATAGATCCTTATCATCTCACATTATGTAAATTCTTCCCTCTTGCAAGAGCATTAGCGGCCATCCCTTGTGTCTTTTACTTTTGACCCTGCACAGTCGTGAAAGGTTCTGTGTACAGGAAAAAAAAAAAAAAAAATCAAAAACAACCCTGAAAAGACATGTAAGACGATGCTTATTCTCCATATTATTTCAATCTAGTAACGCCAATAAGAAATCACAAGTTGACCATGACACTAAATCTTCATTGAGGTCTTTTTTTCTTCAATTTACTTTAATCTTTGAAAATAGTGCTAAAAATCTCCGGAGCTTAACTGGAGATTCTCTCCGCCTAGCCGTGTTCTGCCCATGTGAGCTTATGTCCACAGAGACCCCATGGGCAGGGGACAGATGGCGTGGCACGGCCATGCACAGATGCCCACCTCTTATCTCCCACATCTTTGCCAAGACAAAACACATGAAGCAGGCATTGGGATCAAGCAGTTGGTTGAACAAAATCTGGGGGAGAAACACTAAAGAGGGACGCAGTGCGTCTAATCAGCACTACTGTATGTGTTTGGTCTCCTCTAATTTCATGACTGTCTTCTCTTTTCATGCATTATTTATTATTATCAATAAATAATAATTAAAAAGCAAATAAAATATATAAAAATGAAATGCTTCACAAAGAAACTTTTGCATGATTGAAAAAATATCTTTCTCAATTTTCTTCCCAGGAAGCACCCTGCATGATTTCAATGCGGCCATGATGCATTCGTAAGCTGCTGTGAATGTAATGACGACTGATTCAGCTGTGTTATATGATTAGTCATTTGAGTGAATAAAGCATGTTTTTCTGTCAAGTGTAATGTGGATTCCAGCAACTTTCCTTGAGAAAAATTAAAATGTACTAACTCTGTGCAAAATGAATCCTATTTTAATCTTATTTTTTACTCATACTCGCACTCAAAGGCTCAATGGGACTAATAAGTTATGACACTGCCCCCCAGCAAAATGAGAAATAAAGTAACAGCTGTACAGCAAACATGTATAAACATCGCGTTAGATAAATTGTACCTCTTGAGCTTCCTTTCATCCCCCCTCTTGGTGGATATATGCAATAAACTTTTTGGACTCTGACAACAGCAATAAAGCAGAACGTATGGAGGCGGACGGGCCGCTTGTTTGTGATTGTCACGTCAATTTTATGAACTCAAAAGTGGGATTTCCCCAATGAGTGACTACCTCAATTCCCAAATGCATGAATATAGCTGCAACGAGTTACTAAACTCCTGCCAGAAAGAACCTTCACAGGCACAAAAGACCCTGGATCAACATTTATGAACGGTTTCATTTTTTCTGCCACTTCTTTGTCTCTTGTCCTCATGATTGTTGGCTGATTTGCATCTGCAAGTCTCGATTCTCACCCTTTTGTCATTTTCTTGCATTTGTTTTTGTTGTGACTGTGTTCATATGCACATTTCTTCACACTGTTATGTTGTCCATCTTTCTGTATTTGAGCTATTCCCCACACTCATCAGTTTTATGTCTTAACAGAGGAATCAAGAAAAGCCAAACAAGGTGACTTTCCTGTACAACAGTGAACAAGGCTGCTCTTTAGCAATTATGATCGTGATCGTGAGTGGAAAAAGTAATTATTTGTCTTGCTCATGAAAGCCAGACACTGTGGGATTTAAGAAACATTACTTTGGAATGCCTCATTTCAAACACTTCTCATTATAAAATCCTTGTTTGCAAAGTTGCAAAATCAAAGATTATATAACAGAGAGATGCAAATCAGCTATCTGGGAAGAAAAGCACATCTTGAATTAATGATATCCAAAAATCGGCTCGCATTAAAAACTTTAATTTCACTTTATGGCACTGCATGGAAATGATTTCACTAATCAATATTTAGAAAATAACTGTATTGCTGTGAAATGTTTCTATATGCTGCTTAAAATGCGACTTATCTACCCACTAGGAAAAACATGCCCAACCCAAGGAGGTGGTTTTCTCCTCCTTTCTTGTTTCGATCGATACAAAAAAAAAAAGTCCTTTATCCTGCCTGTTCAACATGCCTCAAGCACTTTACATGGTCTGGTATCATGTACACCCAAGTCCACACACTTCAGCCCCAACCTGAGCTGCAGTGTGTGAAACAACACGCTCCAGATTGTAAGCCAGCTTGGGGTAAAGGTTAATGGAAACGACCTGCAAAACCGAGATTTACCAGCTTCACATCTGCTGCGTCAACCCTGGCGTTGTAACATTCTCTGTACCAAAAACTGCATTTTGAGACACAGAAAAAAAGAAAGTAGGGTTTACAGGAGGAACTTTTCTTTTCACATGGCTCCACGTGCGCCATATGAGCTGTCCCTGGATATTTGTGCGATGATTCACATTCATGGGTGAACCCGAGAAACTCAGTGTCAGGTTGAAAATTGCCTTGAGGCAGGTTAAAATGATTCTGCCAGGCTTAAGATCAGAGGAAATGGGAAAAAAAAAAAAAAAGAAAAGAACATAAGAGCGAACAAGTCCCAGTCTAATGTGAACACGGGAAGGACAGAGGGAGGCTGTCTCTCAACTTGGAGAAAGCCTGAAAATATCTCCTATTGTCAGAATCACTTAGACGGTACACATGCACCGGTGACGGCCATGCAATTACATCCATAGGCTTTTCATCCAGCCGTCCGGGGTTGTTGAGTACATATCTGTATCTGTCGTGCGTTCAGACTGTTCGGTAAGGGAGCGCCATTAATCATCCAATCCATGGAACAGAAAACATTTCTTTTGTTTTTAATATTTATCATAGTAAGGATTTGTCAGTTATTGTAGGCAGGACATTTGTTGGCTCATAAAGTCATTGCTTCTTGACTCTCAGGAGATATACTAGAAAGCATACCGACTTTGAAAATGCCGATGTCTATTTTCAGTCACTCAGTCAAGCATTGTGACATTTATAAGATGTAAAGTACAATGAAAAAAATCTTCAGTGTTCTTCAGTCAACCTCCAAAGCTCAAAACCATCAAGACTGCAATCTTTTCCCGGTTACCTAATTCAACAAGTCCGTCCAGAATCCTTCAATATCTGTGACCAGATTTTTTAAAGAACTGTGGGTTAGCTTGTAGCATAAAGCAAATACACTACCAGAATGCATTTTACACACATCTTTTACAGTTGTATTTCTTGGCAAAGGAATGCGAATCTCTGGAATGCAGGGATGGGCATTTCTCTCATTGTCCTCCTGTATAATCCAGAGTAGTATTTTAAATTCTTCTCATACCACACAAAGGTCTTAACAGCCAGGCTTCCCAGGATCTTAGAGAGCTGTCACTCCGATATCAATCCAGTGGATTACTTTGCTGTAAAAGTGCTGCCTTGCAGGAGGTTCCAAGACATTGAAAAAAAAAAAAAGAAGGAAAAAAAAAGGCAGGTAGAACTTCCAGCAGTCTTTTGGAACCAGCTCCCAGTTGAATTCAGAGACTAATCCAATCTGCACTTTCAAAACTAGATAGGAATTTTTTTTAATGCACCAATCTTCATTCCATTTCTCACTTTAATTGTGTTGATGTGACATTTGTATTGCGTGTTCACTGAAGATTTGACTCTCTGCCTCATTTATGAATATAAAATCCAAAGCTGATGATAAGTCCATCGAGTCCCAGCATGTCAACAAGCTTGTTTGTTGTCTTTTATTCCTTCGCCTGAAGGATCTATCTCTCTTCCTCTCTGCCTCAACATCGGCAGCAGAAGGCGGTTCCATCTGAATACAGGTTGCTGCCTGGTTAATAAAAGTTTTTCTCTCCTCACCTTGAACTACTGTTGATATGTTGGGTTTTTCTCAGACTTTTTGTGCCATGAGATAGTTATATATGTTTTATTTGTTACACAAAAAAAAATTGAAACACATTAAGGAATGGGAGGAGGGCAAGACATACAGTAGGTGTGAAACAAGGCGATCTGTCAGATACTGCATGGAAAAGTATGAATCTGCTGAAATGAAGTTCGGAGAAACATTATGAAGTGACAGTGACAAAATGAAACAAGGAACTTGAAGGAATCTACAAGTGATAAGACATTAAATAGTACTGTTTAAACACAAGGCGCTGGAAACAATAAAATGACTACTTAGCCCCTTAAAATGAAAGATTGTACATCTAACATTTAAAGTCTGAAGTTCCCGGTAATATTGAAGTGCGGAGTGATAATGCTTTAATTTGAAAATTTCCTCAAGGGCTTATAAGGGAAGAATGTAATGTGTTTGACATTGAAAAATATTTGCAAATCACAAAAAATAAAGAAATAGCTCTTTCCATTGTGAGATGAACTATGTGAACAAATGTTTCCCCTGCCCTCTTGCACAGACTCCGCCACTAAATTCAACCTGAACAAAGAACCTTTGAGCAGAGACAGGTCGAGAAAAATGACAAAATATTATTCTGTTATTCTCAGAATGTAACTTTTGTCAAAGCACATGTCCCCAAAGCCTGAAAGAACTAAATAAATTCGACTGTCATGGCTGCGCAGTGCTTCAATAATCTTTTACTTATTGATTTTTATGGTACGTTTCATGCTATGTTTAATTTAAAGCATGCCAATTTAAATGAATAATAAATGGAACTAGAAATTGGCACTCCGAGAGCGCAGACCTCCGTCACAGCTCAAATCAGTCAGCAACAACAATAAGAACACCATATATAATAAAACAACATTGTGATCGGAGGTGTGATCGGAGCGGAGCGCTGCGCTGTGACGTGCGGTGCCTCTCTCTCTCACCCTCGCGCCCTCTCTCCCGTGTGTGTGTGTGTGTGTTTATCTGAAAAGGCAAACCGAAAAGCAACATAATTTATGTTATTTTACTTCAATTTAATTTGAAAATTTGACCGGATTCTGTCGTATTTTCCGTTCCCGACTTCCTGTCTGGTGCGATCTGCTCTGTCCAGCTTTACAACTGGCGGTCCACGGCGCGAGCCGCTATGCGCGCGGCGCTGCCCCGTGTCTCCTGTATGAACCATCATAAAGGTTAACAGGGGCACCGATCTGAAAGTGGGTACGCGGCGCTTCCGCCTCCGCGCGCCGCACGTCCTGTGTGAACCAGGCGTTTGTCCCCCCCTGTCGGCGGGCCTGGCCAACTATGTGAAAGACTGCCCTATCTCTCAATGATAAAGAATCCTTTAAAAAAATTCCTGGATCCAGACAGTGATCCGGATCATCACCAAAATTTAATGAATTCTAAGTTAGCCCAAGACCCACCTTTCCACAAAGTTTCATTGCAATCCGTCCGTTACTTTTTCCGTAATGTTGCTAACAGACCAACCAACCAACAAACCGACGTGATTACATAACCTCCTGGCGGAGGTAATAAATGTAAAAAGTCCTGGTTTGCCGTCACAGTGAATCAGGTAAACAAATTCGAATTTTCAGTACTAATGTTTTCTCCTGAGGAAACATGAAAAGCAATGCTACTAAAATCACCAAAGGCTTACACATTTGAGACTGAAGGATTGTTCAACATGTGAATGTTGCCGGGCAACAAACACACTTCCATCCAGAGAAAAGTGTCTACTATAACCTTTAAAACTATACTTTGCTCGAGGAGGACACAATTGCTCATGATAGTGACCGGCTATGCTCAGGTGTATGTTGTCAAAACAAAGACAAGCAATTTTAAATGAGAAGAGAGTGAAAAATTTTTTTTCTGTTCCCAGCTGCAGGCTTTTTCTTCTTCCTTTTTTTTTTTCTTCTTTTTTTACCTTTCAAGTGTTGAATACCACCAACCCATTTAAGTCAACAAGCGATTCATTGACAGAGTAAAAAGGTGAAGGTAAACTATATACTTCTGTTGCTTGAGAGGAGAAATCACTGCTGTAGCCTGTGGGCTGGCACTGTCTGTATCTCCATAACTTCACAGGGTATTAATTGTTTCAGCGCCGTCAGCAGAATGGCCCCTGCTTGTTGAACTGGATCCAGAAGTAAAGTCATCAGCCAAATTGCAAGGGAGCAGATACAGAAGCTGAGCCACGATGCTAGATCCTGAATTCTAAGATGCTTGCTTGGGAAATGTCTGACTCCTTTCAGGTAACCAACACCCAGCTGATGCTCATACTCGGCAACTATCATGTCTGGACAGTTTTCTAATTACCAGCATAGGATCACTCTTTAAAAAAAAATAACCAAGTTGTCAAGGGTGCACTATCATCGACAGACTGTCTCAGTAGCAGTGATTTACAACATTTCTTAAGTGTCTGTGGCTTCAAGTGAAGGGGAGTGTTTGAAGACAGATGTTTAAAAGTAGGTTACACACACGCGCACAGGCACACACACTAACACTGACTTGCCTTCATTTCCTGTTGATTTACGTCAAACTGAGCCAGAGGAATTTGTCACCTGAACCAGCCTCTTACTTTAACAGGAAACTCTTTCAATATTTCTAACTGTAGTCATATTATGACCTCACATGATGGAAAAGGTCTATGTTTGTGATTACACGACCAAATATTGGTCCCCATAACAATGACAATGACATTTACTCATAAGTATAGCATCAGTTCCCATCGGGTCACATCCCTGAAGCTGCCTTGCACCTTTCCTCAATTTTTGTCTCTACAGTTGAGTCTCCATAAAAAGTTCAATAATTCCAAATCCTGAAAATCGAAAAGTGAATTCTCACAAACTCAAGACTTTACAATTTTGATTAAATTCAGTACATTTGAATCCAATTTGGCTACGATTAGAGCTTTCTGTCCTCTTGGGTAAATCTTTACAGGATTTGCACACCTGGATTTGGGCAGTCTATCCCATCCTTCTTGGCAGATCCTCTCAAGCTCCATGACATTGGATGGTTGGTGTCTGAACTGGCATTATCCCTCTGCAGATGTTCCATGTCTGGGCTCGAGCTGGGCCACTTAAGGACAGTCAGCGACGTGGCCTGGAAGCACTCGAGCAATATCTCAGCTGCATGCTTCAGGTCATTATGGGTTGAGAGGTCAACCATTGCGCCAGTCTGAGGTTGTGTGTGCTCTGTCGCTGTTTTTTTCCCCCCCTCATTTCAGAACTTTCGGGTTTCTGGAGGCATTCATCACCCTGCAACTCCGATGAGTCTCCCTTTCTCCGCCAATGAGAAGCACCTCTGGCATGATGCTGCCACCACCATGCTTCACAGTGGAGCTATTATTAATCAAGTGAAACGCAGAGCCTGGTGGATGACAAATATAATGACTGGACCTCTGGCTAAAAGTGTTGTCATTACACTAGATAGTATTCAGCTGTAGCCTTTATTCTTCCACATAGGTGGTCAGAATATCTCTCTTCTGTCAAAAATTACTGTTAATTCTGAGATAGGCTAGTGGTTAATGTAGCTTTACTAAACTCACAAAGACACACATCCCTGAGTGTGATCTGGTTTCGTCACCCAATGTGCTTAACCTATTTATGTTTTTGCTTTTCAATTTCCCAAATGTTGAGTGGGGTTGTATCGAAACAACGGTGACACACTCAACAGTGCAGGTATGCAGTTCAAATAACAATCTACAGGAATTTCCTCAGACTTCGTTGTGACTTTCTGACTTGACGCACACCGTAGATTGTGGTGTATTGAATTTTTCAAGCATGAGTCCTTAAATCAGGGGTGCCAAAAATAAGGCCCGTGGACCAAAACCAGCCCACAAGAGGCTCGAATTTGGCCCGCCGAACCATGCAAACTGTAAACATGTCAAAGAGGACACTGATTTTAAAAGAAATTGCTGATGAGTGGTGGACACAACACTGAGATCTGAGCTGAGATATTGGTGACCGTGTCATGAAAGATGTACCTCAATGTGATCACACCATCCACCAAGCAACACTGTTAGAGTGAGCTTGTGAGAGCATGCATAATGTTTAACATTTTTATCACCTTGCTTGGAAATAAAAAATAAGGTTAATTTAAACGGGCTAACCCACTCCAGATTAAACTGGGCTGCCTGTGGCTCCTGAACAAAAATATGTTTCACACCCCTTCTCTAAACCATGTTCATTTAATTCAGTCTGCCATCACTGAACTCCTCACTCATCTTGAGAGTAATTAAAGCAAAAAAGTGTACATCGAGCTGCAATGTGGACAACAGTCTGTGATTTGCAAATGAGAGATAGTGGATTTCTTTTTCTTTTTTATTAGTTAGACCAACAGCTTTCGATGTTTTCCTGTTACTACTTTTACCTATGGGTTATTTGTGGAAAAGTGGTGGGGGAAATCGCAGTCTCATTAATTCAAAACGAACTCAGCAACCCCATTGTATGTACCAGTACTCTCTGGATTGCCTTCTAACTGCAGATGCCACTCACTCGCTATACCTGAAAAAAAGGGGGGGCATGTGGATTAGTAACCCAGTGCAGATGCCATGCACATTAAAAATTCAGCTGCCTATTTCTTCCTTAAATACACCCGAGCTTTAGGAGTGCAGCTGGGGTGAAGCAGAGGGAGGCCACTGTGGATTTAAATACCCTTGCAATTCCAATGCAAGTTCCGTGCAGAATGTAAAGTAGGAATCTGTTTTTGACTTCTGGGTTTTCATGACGTGTTAACACAGTAACAGGAGTTCAGAAACGCTTCAGAGAATCGGATAGCCTGATCTCAGGCATATGAGCTTAGAAATTCAGCACCATGGACAGCGCTCTGCAGCTCAGAATGGAGCTGGAGCTGTACTTTTTCACTTAATCTTTTCTGCATCAATGTATATGCATCTCCTTTACTTATTTAACACAGATGATCACTTGCAGTAATATCTAAATATAATTAACATGACTCAAGTTAAATGTCCATTATGGTGTTTAAAATGCCATCGCTTTATAAAGAAAAATTCTCATTCACTTAATGTACTCAGGCATCACATGTTGCTAAATGCAACATAAATCTATTTCATTCATACTGTCACGCATTTATGAAAATTAACTGTGACATGTTAATTATATGTGCAGTTTTCAGTTTATTGTTTTTTTTTTCTTCTTCTTCTTTTTTAAGGGGAACTCTCCTGTGATATTTGGCTTCACTGTCAAGATTCACCCCGCTTCGTGTGTGCCACCCTTACATTTAATTCGTGATGCAACAAACCCTCGGACACGATCCTGAATGGCAGTCTCGCCAGAAGAGGGCATTCCGATTCTGTCTGACAAAGTTGCTTTGACATGCAGACGTGATTAACAACAGCAGCGTGCAGCGCTTCGGAGCAAAGAAACAGCGAGATCGAAAGGAAAACCGGAACAACATCAACAAAAAAAAAAAAAAAAAAGGAGTATATTTGGGATATTTGCCTATCGAGTGACACTCGTTGACAGCCTGTCGCGGAGACTTGGGGATAACCTATCGTCACTTTCCTCTGTGCGCCATGCGCGGATCGGACTGAGCATCCTTTAGGAAAGAGACGCAGAGGTTTACCAGGAATCTAAGGGCTGCTCGACTTCTTCGCCGGAAAAATCTACTCTTCCTCGATGTTTTTGCATCATGCCGGTTGATTTGTGAGGCTCTTTCTTTTACTGGATTTTCGCCGAAGGTCTCCGCGCATGTAAGAGTGACATGACTTACTTGGATGTGGCTTCGTTATTGTCTGCGCGTACTGCAGTACTCTTTTTGGCTGTTACTTGAGAGAGAGAGAGAAAAAAAGAGAGAGGCATCCTCAGCTGTGAAGATATAAAGAAGGAGTTCTAAAACCCGGATCTATAACCTACACCTTCAAAAAATAATTACATAAAAATCCGGAGTTGGTCGTAAATGACATTCGCCCCGTTTCAGTTGCACGGTTATAGATGCAGGACTGAACCGGATCGCACATCCAGGTCCGGGAAAGTAAAGGGCAGGTGCGCTTTGGAGTCAGCGGCTGCGCGGAGAGACCGGGCTGGTGGATTTAGGACGATACCTGTCTGTGGAGAGCGCGTCATGCGGACTCGGGTGTCGCGCACTAGAAGCCATTAAAACCTGTAGGCTGGAGCAAACACATAAGCCGATATGGGTAAGTTTTGTTCATGTTCTCATCCTTTCATGTTGCTTGAGTATTTCCTCCTGATACACTGTAGAATATACATTTTCAGACAGCTCCGAATTGTGTAGTGTCCTTTCGAAATGCGCAGTTGAAGGCATCTAATCTTAGATGTGGTGTCTTTCGATTAAGTGGCTACAGAAGCTTGTGGAATGTGGCTGGAAGCGAAGAAAAAAAATCTGTGCCTGTAAAACGCAGAGCTGCAATGTGTGTGTTTCCTCCCGTTTCCTTGGTGTGTGTAGTATATGAGAAACGACTGAGATTTATTTCGGCATCTTTAGAGATTCGATTAAAGATTTGCTCTAGGAAAAAAAAAAAAAAAAAAATCACGAGCAAGAGGGACACGAGCCTCGGTGAGGAGTATCCATTTCATTTTTCTTCTCCACAAGTTAGAGTGGCTGGCTCATTGGCATGGACCGGAATGCTAATCGCGGCAAATGTTGGAAGGCAGTCAACTTTATAAAACATGGCCCTGCATGATCCACCGGATAGAAGTGGGAGCTGGAAGCGCAGCGTCTGCTGTCCGGTTGCAGCTCAGTGCGAAACATTCTCCTAAAACTCTTCTGGGCAACACGTTTTTATAGCGATTCATGTTGTTGCTCAGGAGATTTAATTTGTGTTGAAGAAGCCTGGCGCATCTGCTTTCACGAGGAGCTCCCCACATCGAGCATGATACTGCGCGTACGCGTCGATACAGTGTGCGTGTGTGTGTGAGTGTCCGTGCGCGCGCGCTCCCCCTCTCTCCAGTAACGCATGCTCATATTTCCTTGCGTGCACGCGCTTTCCCATCTCACTTCTAATTAGAATTTACCATTCCCCCCCTCCTCCCGTCCTGCTTCCGTACGCGTGCGCAGTTACGCACACCCTCCTCCTCCTCATGCCACCTCTTTCACTTTGTCTTCCCCTCTTAGAATTTAACTCTTCCCTCTTTAGTGTAATTTCTATGCCCCTCCAAACGCGTCGTGCCTCTGCTCCACCTCATCAGTCCCTGGTATCGTTGTCTTAGTTGGCCTAATCTCCTCAGCCATCCTTAACCGGCATACAGATGGCCAAGTTCAGTGGTGGTGCTGTGCCATTAATTGTGAAACCACATGATGTATCGACCCACAGTGGGTTACTGCACCACATCGATATAAGGTACGGCTGCACACAAAAGCCTTACAGTTGCAGGCTGCAGGGTTCAGAGGCATTTGGGTGTTTTTTTTTTCTTCGTTTTAATAATTTAATAAGCGAATACCTGCGTTTTATGCATGCATAAGCGATGTTGGCAGGACTCATCCACACGTGAACAAACAGCCCAGAACCTCAAGTCTCATCTGCCGTGTGGCATTATGCATCTGCCCGCAATTATTTGATGATTACATGGAGCTGTAGTCTCAGTTATCTACCAGTGAAGCTAACTGTGCCACTCTTCATTAACAGCATGCAATGCACTTATGTTTCACGGACCATATCATTAGATATCTGCTTTTTCGGAAACAGGATCAAGGAGCTGGGATAGTAAAAAAAGAAGGAAAACGGTTGATTCAGACTCAAATAACATGCCTGCACTTTTTCTGCATCTGCAGAATATTTGTGTAGTCTTCATAAAAAGAGAGGATGGCATAGTCACTTTCCTTTTTTCCATGGCTTTGCTGGGAGTTCAGAGGAGCAAAGTATAGGCAACAGATGACTTTGTTCTGGCCCTGCAGCAACCAACCAGCGGTGTTCTCGAAATGTCAGGTGAAGCAGATGAACAGAAAGGATCAACTGGCCCTTTGGGGCAATATCCGTCTTCTTTTTCTTTCTTTTTTTTCTCTCCAATGTACATTTGTCATCTTTTAGAAGTAAAAAAAAAAAACAAAAAAAAAACAGAGGTACTGCCAATCAACTATCCATCATGCACTGTCTACTTATCCTGTTTACAACAAATATGAGCAAGTAGGAGTTCTCCTACAACAGTATGACAAAGGGCTTGTCAAACTGTTCTAAATATTTTGTTTTAGAATTGACAGGGTAGGTACAAAGTTAGACCACATGCAGTTCAGTCTGACGGACTTCAAACATCCTTCTTTATATGGAAAAGAAAAGTGTTTGTGGTGATGGTAAAGGTGGCAGTCCGCTGTTTGAGTTTCAAACTCTTAAGAATCACTACTGGATGGTAAAACCTTTTCTTGAACCTTGCATTCATCAAATACAGGAAACATTTCAAGTGGCCTGGACTGTGATTAATACACTTGCTCGCAAAAAAAAAAAAAAAATTCTCTTCCAAAGAAAGGAAATGATCTGGAGTGTATCTCCCCTTTCTGCACTCCTTTTCCCTCACGGTGGATTTGTTGATTCAATTTGACCAACATGTTTTATTTTGGGGATGTCTGAGTTATTACAGGACAGTATGGTAGAAAGAAAAACAAAGCACAGCCTCTGAAAAGCTCAGTAGACCATCACATACTTTAAAACACATTTCTCTGACCATTATTTAGCTCGGAAATCATGAACAAGAAAAGCCAATTTCCTGAGTACCTCTCTCCTTGACTTGCACGTTTACTGTATAGGTTGTCGCTGTCTGTTAGCAACTGGAGGAAAATGTCTGATACATTTAACAAAACGCGGCATTTCCACTGTCTCCATGAGTGTTTCAGTGTGCTTAGAACACAGTTTTGGTATGGCTATAGACACACTCCACTGCAGAACAGTAAAGGGTGAGGGCTCATTGCTTATTCTCCATCCACCTTCATGCAACTGTTGCCACCAAGGGAAATCAGGACTCAGACAAGGGGTAAAAAACAAAACAGTCTCCGTCTTCCCTCCTCCATCTCGCTCCTGCTATCGCTCTCTCATGCATGCATATATGTATGCGTGTTTGTTTTGGTCCACAATATTCATGGAAGCACTCCCCAAAGTGCTTTTCTACCTAATCAGTGTAACAAATACAAGACAGGCATACCAGGACACAATGTGTTCCAGCCACTGTTGAAATGGGCCTAACTTGGCAGGCCTTGCGATCATCTCAAAGATAATTGGAGACTAATAGGATGGCTTTGGTTTATTTGGGGGACGTCCTTCCTTTTGTGTTCGGCTGCTGTCCAGCCTGTGTGTGCAGTCAAGACTTGAGGCCGGAGCAGTTTTGTCAATGACAGGCAGCAAAATAGCAATGAGCCACTTGTGTGCACTCAAAGTGCACCAGTTAGCGAGTCCATTTGCCAAGTTATTAAGCTACATTTGGTTTTATTTTAGGTCAGCAGTAAAGTGCACTTACTCTCTCTATGTGTTAGGGTTGAGAGGCAGAAATAGCTATTTTCTGGTGCTGAGGACAGCAGGGTCTTCTGCTACATAGCTAAACATTGCTCGCATACCTTTGGAAAAAAAAAAAAAAAAAGTTAAACTTTTCTCTCAACATCAGGTTTGGAAAGACGCCTGCATTGAGTGAGAGTGGGGAAATCACAAACCCTGGTCTAGAAACATAACAAATGTTGATCATGAATTACAGTTCCTAAGGTAAGCAGGACTTAAAGAAAGTCCAATGAAAGGAACAAATGTAAGAGGGATGCATTAAGGGGCTGTGAAAAAGGTTTTGACCACATACCTAAAAATAAACTCCACATTCTGAAAACATTGTGATGACTGCAGGGTTCAAGGGCATAAAAAAAAAAAAAAAACTACCATATTTTCAACATAACGGAAAATGGAGCAGGATTTTTTTCATGTTATCAGATACAAAGAAAAAAGAAAATAACAGTGATGGAGAGAAGTACACCGGGAAGATGTAAACCCCTTGAGTGACACCTCAGAGGGTAACTCATGCTCCTTCGTGAATAAGATTAAAGGAGTACTGGGGAAAGGGATGGCCTACAGAGGCATTAGCTCATGGAGCACTCATTAAACCACGTGCAGTGTCAGGAAGGGGTGTGAGGTGACTTGTGAGGCAGCTTCAATCTGTAAGAGATGGCGGAGTCACTTCTCATAATACAAGCCTATTATGCACACGGGAAATAAAAAAACAGTAGGGGGTTGTTTCTGCTGCCTCCTGGGATACGAGTCAGAGAGGAAATTTAGAAAACATGCATTCATGTTTAACAGCCCACACGATTTGTTCCCCAGTCAGAAGTGCTGTCTATTAAAATTGCTTTGAATGCTCTTGGAACATTACACGTGGGCATTGTTCTGCATCAGTATTCTTCTGTTGTTTGTACCTGCTTTTTTTTATTTTAATATACTTATAGTAGGTCTTTGAGGCATGGCGTTGTTAGCAAATTAGCTTAAGTTGGGTTCAGAAACAGAAGTACAAGCAGCAAATAAACGCTTTCAAGTCTCACTCTCGTGATCATGACCTTCCCCTCTTCTCAGTATTTATGCGCAAGTTTCACAATTCTTGGATTCAAGTTGCAGAAACATGATTGATGTATCTGTTGGAATAATCAATAGCCAGCACAAATGATCTGCACAGTCTCATGGTTCCCTCCATCTGCGAGAAAAGATGAAAGATTCCTTTGAAAACAAACAGTAAGTGTGTCGCTCTCCATCACACTCTTAGACACCGACTAATACACATACAATACCCATATGGGATCAGCAGATGCTTGGCAAGGAGCGAAATGGCTGTGCTGGATACCATATGTTGTATGATGCCTCTCAGCCAGTCCATGTCAAGCACTTATTTGTGACAAATTCTGTGAAGATTACAAAAATATTGAAACTGCACCAGCAGTATCCCCAAAGTCCCCCGATTCCATGTCTTTCTGCTCAAGTTAATCATCCGCATCACACACATACATATGACACATTCATTTTAATGAGGCAGTGGAGTCGACTCTGGTGACTCGACTGCCAACACATAATACATTTTTAAGCTAATTAATGCATGGACTACTTCTATTCTGGCAAATTAATCTTATCTCACCGCAACGATGGTGATAAAATCCATACTTGACGATATTGCCTTGAGAAACAAGCATAAGAAGTGGATCCCCTCATGGTACCTCCTCAAGGGGAAATCAATGTATCTTAATGACAGATCATTAGTGGGCCTGTAAAGGGGAACAGTTTTAATGGAAACAACTCTGTCTCATCTCAGAACAAGGAGTGTTATCACATAAAGGTACTGGCCACTTTTATTCACTTTGAAGATGCTATTTGAATCACAGCTTCTTCTCCGCCTCAAATTAAGATGCAGGTAGTCATTCTCCAAAGACACACTTGGCATTCATGTGGTTGTTTTTTTTTTTTTTTGTGTTTTTTTTTGCATTAAAGATGAGTTGTGTAATTCCACCGGGTTTTCCAGTGATTTTTTTTTTTTTTTTTTATTTGGACCCGTGGAAAGGCTGAAGTGATGATTCACACTGCATCTGTATTGCTTTCGTTTGGTTCAACATGAAATGGCTGGAGTCTACATTGAAACGCCTCCAGGACTGTATACACAACCATCAGCTGTTGTGAATGTTAATTTGTTCTGTGCAGGCTTCCCTTCATGACCTATCTGCTTTGGCAATTGGCACGATGCTGCTTGTTGAAGTGCTGAATATAAATACAGACAAATATATGCAGTGAATTATAACTTTCCATGCTTGGCATTTATCGTCACTTAGTATTCACTGTATCTGTCATAATAAATGCTTCGCATTTTTTCTGAAAACCTTCACCAAAGTCACAGTAGTAACAATTAAACCCATTAATGCAGTGTGTAGCCAGCTGAATTGACATCATTATGGTATTACGCTTGTTGGGTACGGATGGATTAACAAAATCATGTAACCAAATGCAGGAGACTGCTGTTATACACTACTGAATCCACATGTCGAATGTGTCAATTAACAATGTAATAAGGCCATTTATCATCAACTAGCAAAAAATTTTTCGAGCTTAAGCTAAATTGGTGCACAATTAAATGATAAATGTGGCTTTCTTTATGGTGGCTTTTCGTTATAACCTTCTTTTAAGTTGCAGTGATGAGCTTGAAACGCATGCTCGTCCAGTGTCACGGAACAAAGGTCAACCTTTCAGCTATGGACTTGGTTGCGATACTTGGACAGACAATACAAGCACGCTCATTTCAACATGATCTTTTATTCAAGTAAAATACTTTTGGTAGTGCTCAGTCTTTGTTGAATTAATTCCCACAGTGTTGATTAGACAAATTAGATGCTTTTAACTCAAACGAATATCTTACAAATGCTTGCAAGTCATTATCAGTGATAGAGTCTTGTAGACACTACCTGCTGGCAGATATATTAATTTGAATCACTATTTTGGTGAGGAAAAAAAACAATTTATAGCATTTCTGGGTGTTGTTTACGCATTCATATACTGAGATAAGCATTCTTTTGAGATCCTGAAACAGTTTTACATTTCAACAGTTTTTTTTAGCTGCTTTTTTGTTAGTATTACAGAAGTGTTCACTTAAATTACTGTGACGATGTTAAACTGGTTGTGAATAACCTAAACTTTGGCCACTTAAAAAATAATAATAATACAGAGTTCACATAAAAACTCAGCATTGCTATTCATCACCATCACAGCCAAACCATCAACTGCAGGTGGAAAGTTAGTTTCATAGATTCATGCTTTAACACGGATTCTGAAGTTGTCCTTTGCTAATAAGTCTGTCATTATAACCAATGAATCAATTAATCACACCATAATAAAAAACCAAGTCAGTAAGTTTGCTGGCCTTGATAAATTGACGTGCTCGTGTATTTGTTTTCCTCCCATCTCTCCACAATATAGGCTGAATGAGAGTAGAGTTCACTCTGTCTCTGTATATTTGTGTTAACACCTGGGCACATTGGTTCTGTAGCGGATTCAACAGAGTGAGCCCTCCTGTCACTCAACCTATCTTTGTCCCGGTGCGAGGACCTTAAACACACAGCACTGCGAGTGAGCGCCGTGAGCAGCAACGAGAGCAAATATGGATGAAGGGACAAAAGAAATGATTACTAAACCAAATGCCACAGCCCCAGTGTGGGAATATTTCCGTTTCAAACAAAATGGACAAGGTGAGCCTATCAATACAGACCAGCCAATATGTCACATTTGCTCCAAGGTAGTGGCGACGAAGAAGGAGAACACGACAAACATGTATGCACACCTGAAACATCACCGCCCTGTCCAGTTTTCACAACTTGGAAATAAAGTGCCACTCCAGGAGCAGCAGAGCCTTCAGCCCGACAGTCGGCGCTCACAGAGGCGTTTAGCAAAATAAATTTAGTCAAAGCAGCGCAAAGTGGTGTGCGCTCACAGACAGTGTCGTTCACTACATTGCAAAAGAAATGCAATTAAAAATGGTCTCAAAATAATATCATGAATATCGTTTATCACCAATTTGTAGGAGATTTCTCGCCTGGCAAATGTTGTTGTCGTGACAGGCCTATTTGCTAGCATAGCTGAAATCAAAGCTTTTCAGAAGGCCTTGTTTTCTCCCTTTATTTGGATGTGAGCTTCAGGTTTTCTGTTGATTGGGGATGATACTATTGCATCGACAGAAGAATTGGATGTGTGGTTGTTTACTTATCACAGTTGAAAAAGTGTGATTATCTCATTCACTGTAACATTTCTATAAGCTTAAAAGAGTTAATCAACATTTTTTTTCCACAGCATTTATCCTCATCATTACTCCAGAGTGCCAAATACACTTTGGCACTTCATGGTGATCCATTCATTAAAATAAAGACATTTAATGACTGAATAATTGTCCCTTGGTTTGTCGAATCTGAGATATTTAAAAGGTTCATCAAGACTAGGATGTGACAAGACCACTGAGGAGATTATAAAACGTAAACCTCTAGCTTGGCTATTTCTGAAATACATGGCTGAATAAATGAGCTTGTCTTTCTTTCTTTTTTATATTTGATATGGAAATCAACCTATGCATCTGGTCTCGACACAATTATTTCACACCGTCACATGATTGGGGCCATGGATATCTGCTTGAATTGGTATACACATGCTAATGAGTACTGGGTGAGAAATTATACCTCGGCAGATATGTAGGCTGTCAGTTTCCAGATGTAATGGTTTTATGTCAAGCACATACACCTCAGGCATTGTGAAACGTGATACAATTATATGAGTGAACATACAGGAAGTATTACTACTGAGTTATACAACTTTGGAGCGAGTAAATGAAATGGATGAATCACAACACTGCTGTGACAGTTTAGTGGAAGGAGGGGCCGAGAAATGTAGAAGTGGCTGGTAACCATATTCCACACAGAGTTGATGGATGAAACTGACAGCTTCACATACAGCAGACCGGATAGGAGCTTGAATGTATCTTAGAGGAAGGGGAGTCAACGGAACTACATAATCTGTATAAAATGCATCGATCGATATGAGTAAGAAAGCTGTATGACTGCTAAAACAGCTCTGCAAAGACAGATGGCTACACCTTTCAAAAAGTGGTCGAAGTAAATTGGAAAAAAAAAAAAAAAAAGCTTGCGAAAGAAAATGCTGATGAACAGGATTACAGATGTGGCTATTTGGACATTGATTCAGCATATAGAATTTTTTTTTTTTTTTTGACATCAGGATATAAGGGTCATCTTTGATCCCTCATCTGTCCCTGGAGACCGAACCTTAAGGTTTTCCAATGCTTTGTAAGCACTTTACTTGGTCGCCATCACCACTGGCATATGAATCAGTACTGATTATGTGAATCTGACTGAAGAGGTAAAGTAAGGATATGAAAAAAAGTCATTTTATCGTGCATTTAAAGGAAAAGAGCGCTATGAGAAAATGAAAAAAAAAATTGTAGTCCACTCATTGCTCTCTCTTTTCTCTTCCTCTCACTATAGGCTCTGCTCTGCGCCGTCGCTGGCTAGTGATCCAACTCCTCATGCAGGTGTGGCTAGCGGCAAATCCATCTTTGAGTGAACGCCCGTGCCCAAAGAGTTGTCGATGCGATGGGAAAATTGTCTACTGTGAGTCAAGCGCCTTTCGTGATGTCCCCAAAAACCTCTCCGGCGGCTGCGAGGGTCTGTCTTTACGCTACAACAGCCTTGCCAGTCTTCGCGCTGGCCAGTTTGTTGGCCTCAACCACCTCATCTGGCTCTACCTGGATCATAATTACATCGCCTCTGTGGATGGGATGGCCTTCCAGGGCATCCGCAGACTTAAAGAGTTGATCCTAAGTTCCAACAAGATCACGTCGCTTCACAACACCACATTCCACCCTGTCCCTAATTTGCGTAATCTTGACCTGTCATACAACAAACTGCAAGCCCTGCAGCCTGGACAGTTTCAGGGCTTACGGAAGCTTCTCAGTCTCCACATACGCTCAAACTCTTTAAAAATTGTCCCGATGCGTCTCTTCCAAGATTGCAGGAATCTTGAGTTCCTTGATCTGGGATATAACCGTTTGCGCAGCATCACCCGAAATGCATTCTCAGGCCTCGTCAAACTCACCGAGCTGCATCTGGAGCACAACCAGTTCTCAAAGATCAATTTCTCCCACTTTCCTCGTCTCTACAATCTGCGGGCTCTTTATCTGCAGTGGAATCGCATTCGCTCGATGAGCCAGGGGCTGACCTGGACCTGGGCCTCCATACAAAAGCTGGATTTGTCAGGGAATGATCTAACAGAGGTAGATCCTGTGGTTTACCAATGCTTGCCCAACCTGCAGACCCTCAATTTGGACTCCAACAAACTGACCAATGTTTCACAAGAGGTAGTTGATGCCTGGATCTCTTTGACTATGATTAGCTTGGCTGGGAATGTATGGGACTGCGGCCCTGCCATCTGTCCTCTGGTGGGCTGGCTGAGAAACTTTAGAGGAGCGAAAGAAACCACCATGATTTGCGCCTCCCCTAAAAAAGCCCAGGGTGAGAAAGTGATGGATGCTGTCGAAGCTTTCGGTGTTTGTCAATCAAACCCAGTGACGACACTCACAGTGAGTATTCCCCCAAACCCGTCCAGTGTCCCAGTGCAGAAGGAGCGTCGCCCAGCCATTCTGGCTTCCCCAACTGGTTCTGGAAAGAGAGGAGAGGAATCTCTTCGGCGTCCCACATCATCAGCGGTTACTCCACCAGTGGCACTTCCCCCGGGGCAAGACGCGGAACCTGTGTCTTTCCATAAGATCGTCGCCGGGAGTGTGGCCCTTTTTCTATCCGTTGCAATGATCTTGTTGGTAATCTATGTATCTTGGAAGCGCTACCCGAGCAGCGTCAAGCAGCTGCAGGAGCATTCGGCGGCAGCACGCAAACGTCGCAAGAAAGCTCGAGAGACGGAGCGCACCCTGAGCTCCCCCTTGCAGGAGTACTATGTGGACTACAAGCCCACCAATTCTGAGGCCATGGATGTGCTTGTCAATGGGACCGGACCGTGCACCTATACCATCTCAGGCTCCCGAGAATGCGAGGTATGACACACACCACCGCCACTCGTCCTGAACAAAACTCTGTCCACAGCGAGCCAACCAGAGGTAATTATTTATACTGCTTTGATAGATAAAAAGCACAATACTTTAATTCCTTCCATTGATCAGACTAGAGCAGTGCATCTGTGGCTTTAGTATTATGTTTTGAATGACAAGGTATCTTTTGTTTTCACATGAGCGTTTGCATATTGGCATAAAGCCTTATCTCCGTTCAGATGTAAATGTTTGCCTTGCTGCAAAATCATACAAAACTACAGACAAATGAGACTGATTAGAGAGCCTATTCCGCATAATCGTGAGATTGATCTATGCTGTTTCCCGATAAGTCATTAATGCTTGTTTAGGTAGTTATTTTGGCATTTGTTTTCAGCTTGCATATCACACACTTTGTGCATGTTTGCTCTATCGCTGTTGAGTTTTGATGAACACCATTGTGTTGGGAGAATAGCTGACTGCTAGCGCAAAGATTCACTTTTGGACACAGGATGTGAATACTAATAGAGCCTCTTGTCACTGAGAGGAGCTTCCCCTGAGCTGATGACTTCACACTTTTTTTGACATTGCTGTGACTCAAGATAGTTGCTGGGAAATGCGTTATCTCACAAAGCCCCAACATTCCTTCCTTTTCTTTTTTTCATACCGATCTACAGAACTTACTCACTTCATTGCTCACTTCCTTAATTGATTAGTCATGCAAAAATCAAAACGCATACTATCACTACCCACTCACACTCAAGCTCACAGAGAGACAGTGAAAATATGCGCTTATGTGACATACACACACCAACACGTTTACACAGCATTGAGAGAGGCAGTCTTTGATAGTTCCGGAAGGAGAGGGAATCCTTTGAAACATTTTGTACGCTGGAAAGTGATTTTCTTCCAAACAGTATTTACAGACTACAACAATATGGGAATATCACTTGTCCCCTCTCGCTTTTAGCTGTTATACTCATGTGTGCCAGACATGCAACACCATTCCTGGGTAAACACTTGATTTTACTGCAAAGTATCTCCTGTTATTTTTAAGATACGTTGAAACAAACTTGCTTCCTTATCCGTGTGTGTATTCATTATTACTGAAAAACGAGCACAGTTGGAAATGGCTAACAATGGTCTCGCACTCATAAACATGACATGAACACGCATGAACGTGTAAAGATTGGGAATGCAGACATCTCAGAAACACAAAGGTGGGCTCCATCATCCATTCTTGGTATTGACCGTCTGGTATTCATGAAGACAGGTCACTGAATGATATGTAATCCTTGGAGTTAGCTCTGGCTGGTTTGATTGTGAAAAGGAAGTATAAATCATAACTGACATGTTGTTATTGCTTGCCCTTCCCTCTATCACATATGGGTTTTGATTGACTCCTCTCAGAACACTGTTCTGTTTAATGTTGAAAGGTTTTCTAATCAAATACTTGCTTAGCAATCATATTGTGGAAGGATAAACATGCTTAGCTGTATTCGATGCCAGGTGACCTTTCATCCAAATGGGCCTTTTTTTGAAGCTTCTGTTGTTTTAAGGCAGCGTGCCATGCTGTGAGAAATGAGAGCTTCTGTTCAAGACAAGGGCATGAGCTCAGTATGATCTCTCTTTCAAACTGCAGTTCATCTACCAATTGCAGAGGCTGATTATTTAAAATGTAAAAAAAAAAAAAAAAAAAAATATATATATATATATATATATATATATATATATATATATATATATATATATAAAGCCTCAAATTGTAAAAATTGATAGAGTGTTGTTTTGCACTTGGTAAGTTTTAATAGGTGTGCTCCATTCTGTACGTGGTCATTTAAATGCCTATCTTGTTAATTTGCACACAGTCGGAGACAGCTGCTTCCTGAATTCCTACTGGTATGAAAATGGTGTAATGATACTTGCCAAAGAGAGATTAACTTTGAAAACAGACATTATGTCTCCAATTTTGACCTTTCGCTGGTCAGTTTATTTATATGTGACTGGATTCATTTGTAAAAACAGAGCAGGCTTCATTAGTCTGTTCTTGCATTCGAGATACAGCCAAAATTACATGGTTGTCTTTAGGGTTTTACACTAATCCTACGCCTGTCTTTGGGGTTTTACACTTATCTTCCACCCACCTGTTTTGTGGACCTTTATATTGGCAATTTAAATCACAGCACATAAAACCATATGCTACCAGTATTTGTTGGAGAATTGTTAATTTCAGCAGCAGCAATATGAGGTAAACAATAGAAAACGATTGCACAGAGGATCAGGGGGAATTAAGAGCCTTGGGGAGGAGGCAACACTGTCACACTAGGTGAAAGCAAACAGAAAAATTCATTGGTTGCCATCCAATATGTCACATCACAGGAGGATAAAATGGCTGAATTTCATTGTCAACACTTTTTTCTCCACAATCTCTGCCAGTTGGAATGACTATTATCAGACTGGGTAGGCCCCATGAGAGATAGTATCTATGACAGGTTGCTTTCCACCCACACTCTAAGGGACCCCGGCGCAATATACCTCACAAGCTTTCCCAACTGTGAAAACTGGAAGCCGGCCTGCCATTTGCTATTGAAATCAATGCATCTGTCATTAGCCTTTTCATCTCGACTTAACTGAACTTGGCAGTTCAGCTGAGTCTTTCATCCTGAAAGCAAAAATAAAGCTGGAATTAACCCACACTAAGAGGGGCAAGAGGCAAATTAGCATCAGAGAGCCAGGAAAGTGTAACAACCTGGAAACACTTATGAATCAACAAGTGAACACATGGAGGGAAACTTAGGAGAGACACATGTAAAACACTGAGAAAGCAAATATTTTGTTTTGTTGGAATCCATGAAAAAAAGCGCATAAAACAAAGCTGACAAAATTAGGTACCTAACAGTGAGTCAGGTGCTGCTGTATTTTGAAAGACATTGATATGACGTTAAATAGAACGTTCTCATTGATGTGATCATTAACAAGTTAAATGTTTAGTCTTCCTCGAGTGTTCTGGTTTCCTTCTATTGTCCTAAGACATGTTTAAAGATGACTTTGAATCGATGAACTGACCTTAGGCTGTGTGTGTGTGTTTGGCAGGGATGCATCGAAAATTGAGTTGGAGCCAGCTTTAGACACTTTTTCATGAAGCATTAGTTCGATACAAGTATACTCCTCCTCAAGGTGGCTGTGTGAGGAGTAGCACATGTGGCGCGATTAGTTTGCATTCATAGTTTAGATATATGTCATCAGCTAATTACAGTTATACCTGTCCGGTATTGGAATTGTTAAAATATCAGTTTGCTCATGGCACGAGCTGCAGGCTCTCCTCATATTCCACAAACACTGTTTAAACTATCTGTGTCAATATATGTAGGGAGAGTAAGTCAGGGGTCGGTGATCTATCATTTCCTGTCACATTAGCAGTTCTGTTCGCTCAAGCCTCATTTTATTGTTACAATCTCCAACTCCGCTGTCATTTTTTAGGGAGATATCCTTGAAAAGGCCTCCTCCACCCTGTTTCATCCTCTCCTCTGTCTCATCTTGAAACATTCGTGACAGGAGACAGAACTATCAGTCAACAGTACACAAAGTCCCAAGTTCATCACAGACTGCGCTCCGATCCTGTTTTTACATTTTGTTGGTTTCGCATGAGCATAAATCACCCGGCAGATCGCGGCGGCACCTGCTGCTCTCTGCCCACCTTCCTCTCCTCAGGCTTAAGGACACAGCAGCTTGGGTCTGTTCATCCCTTCGCAGCCAGAATTGCTTATTTCTCTTATTTTTTTTTCCACTCCTGCCATTTCTTTCATTTAGAAGCTGCACCATGTCTACGGAATAACTGCAGTCCTCTTCACATGATTGTCCTTTATCATCTCCCAGGTCCACTTGACATAAATGGAAGTTCGGCTGCCTGAACAAATGCCTGAAAATGGCACAGTCCTTATTTTGCGACGTCACTTGGGCTGTCCTGTGGAGAGGATTAGAAGCGTGTGTGTCATTCTTTTTGATCTTTCTTTGATCTCCTCCATTCTCGACGAGCACTTCTGACTTGCACATTGGACTTCACTGCAGCTCCAGGCTCATGTCACCTTTTCATTTCACGGCATTTGTTTTGTAGCACGGCCTCTAACCTGGACACTGTCCACATACTTACATGTCCACATGTCTCCTTGTCTCATTGTCAGTAATGCAGACTTTGTTTCGATGCTCGGCAAACTGAACCGCGCCGCTGAGTTCCCTCCGTTTTAGGCTCTGGCTGCAGGACTGCAGTTTCATGCCCTTTTGACTTCACCTCCTTAATCCTTCTCTCGTTGCTGCCGCTGACCTTTTCTAAACCACAATCATCCACTTACCATAATGTCACACTTCATATTGTGGTCTTTGAATTAATTGACATAATTTTTTAGAAACAAGTGCTTACCGAAAAACACACACACACACAAATACATGTACAATAGTTTTCATGTTTCAGTGTCTGAAAAGAGGCAGTCTTCAGTGGAAGATCTTCATCTTTGATACCGGTGGATCCCATGTAAAAGTAGTCATTTGAAGCTCCTTGTGCAAGTTATTCATCAGCTGGAGCTTTGGAACAAAATTGTTTTACTTCACTGAACTTAGCCTAGTAGTTGTGGCGCACACATCTGGAAAAGAAGTAAAATTCTGATTAGCTTTATTCTTTTATGTCACTGTTCAGATGAACTTACAACCCAAAATGAATGAAATCAAAAACAGAGCTTACGGGAATTGTTAATCGTTACCAAATCAATAAAGACTTCAATACCTGTTATTGGTAGGCTATGCTGTGTTGAGCTTGACATATTTAAGGGACTATATAAGGGACTGTTATCATTGAAATAGATTCTGATCTGCAACCTAAGTTTTCTTTTTTGTTTTCACATGAAAATGTTGCCATGTAGGTGAAATGGGGCCTGTGTGTTTCATTCTCTATATCCAGTAGTTTCTTGCACAGTTTGTTGATGTCTTTGCTACCTTCATTGATATAATTCTTCATCTGTTTTTGTAGCTTTTTTATAACAGTTAATTTTAGCTTTATTTTCCATTCCAGACACTAAAAAAACAAAAAACAAAAACAAACAAAAAACAAAACAAAACAAAACAAAACAAAAAAAACAGGAAACATGCATCGTAGATACCACTTGAATATCACAACTGAACATCTCTTACAGTGATTTTGCTGGCCAGAATAACTAAGTAAAAGGTTGAATTTTTTTTCAAAATGACTCTTTTTTTAATGCGTATTTGGATTTCTATTTTCCCCAAATGTTGGATTATTCATTCAAACTTAATTGCTCACATCGCTCTTTAAAATCCCTCATGGAACATCACATATTTGGACACTTTCAGTCAGAGATCCCAGTTCTGATCCTGTATTATAAGAGAAAAATGACATGAAGGTGTCATGAACTCCTGACAAGGGGCAGCAATATTTGTATGGGATGTCTTCCATCGCTGACTGCTTCACTGTCCCATTTTCCAGAGTCCAAGGTCATGGTGTCAGATTGTTAATTGCTCAGAAAAAAAAAAAAAAAAAAATCAACACAAACACTGGGAGGCTAGCCAAGGGCAAGTAAGCTATCTGTAATTCAGTGGGGAGCCTGAACTTCTCGATGCTCGTGTCTTCAGTCGACAATTAGCCAAGTGGGAGACTTCAAACATGCACAGCGCGTGAGAGAACATCTCTCTCATCCGCTAATCCTGTCTGTTTCACACTCTGGTTCCATGCTGCCGCTTTCTGCACCGCTGTTTGATCCATGCTTAATGAGGGTGTTAGATCACCAATATAGCAATTACATTACCTGGCAAAGAAGCTTGACTCTTTTCTTTTTCCTCACAGTTTTTCACGAAACAGCCCAACTGCATCATTAATGCTAAGCTTCCTGATACGCTCTGTCTGTTATCTCCTCTTTTTTTTTTTTTCCTACAACCTTTCTGTCGACGCTCATCTTACAGTCTCTCACAATTTGATTCTGATGTACTTGCTTTGTACCGACCTGCTTGGCAATTATTATTGTTTTCTACACACTGGTCTGTTTGCTTTCAAAGCCATTTTTCAAGGCTGTGCTCAGTTGTTTTACAAAGGTCTCTCGCCTGTTTTACCACCTTGTACTTGCTTCACTATCTACTAAATAAATGCTGCTGCTCCATACAGCGTCTCCTACTGAGCCCATTGTATGAATGAGGAAAGTCAAACGACACGTTGTAAGTGCTTTAAAGAGGACAAAGGAGAACAAAAATGGCCCGCTATTTGTTCTCATAAAACAAGCTCCCATTACCAAGATGAACAAAAGCCGGGAGGGAAGTATCACATTAGAGCAGGACCCCGGAGTTGCCGATGGCCAGTGTTTGACCCTCTGCTCGTTTCGGACATGGTATTTACTTATCAGCAATTAAAAAGTGTTTCTGGAGCACTAAGGTGATAGTTATCCTGCGGTGGTCCTATATTGAAGCTTTTTTTCATGTAACAAGCAACAGTTTTCCTTATTATTGTATGTCCATATTTAAAGTACACACAGTTATTCATTTTCATAGCTGATAATGTGACTTGAAACTTAACATTTCTGCTCTTCTATAAAATGATTCAGTTGTTATTCAATAAACATGTTGACATTTTGTCAGTAGTGACAGTAAACTTTTTGTTTGACATACATTGAGAATGTTAAGTTATGCCTGGTTGTACTATTTTAATTGAATTGTATTTTATATGTGAAACATTTTTTTGGAACATTTTTATTTGATAGTTGGATTACAACTCGATAGAGATCAGAATTAGAGTTTTGTTCCTACAATTGTTAATTTAAGTCTGGAGACAAACGAAATACTCCTAATCCAAAAAAAAAACAAAAAAAAAAACAAGTTTAATGCTCTCTCTTATCCCCATAGTCAATGTTTTGTTTTAAACTGTATGATTGCTATAAGGAATAAAAAGGTTAGAATTCACCAGCGTAGCATCAGCCCAGCGGACTGCTCCATTTTCTAATTAACCGCATGATCATTTTCATTGAGGATGCAAAGCCTTAAAGCTGCCTTGTCCATTAGTCACCAAACTCAAACTCCTGTAAATCTGCATGTAAGAGGCAATATGAAAATGAGTCATCCATGGATGTGTTTTTAAACAACTGCACAGCACCTGCAGCAGCTCGGAATTGGCCTAAAGTGCCACGGAATGAAGAAGGCAGCCAAAGCAATCTCTGTAACCGGCACTTTATTATTATTTTTAATTCCCGGTAACGCGCTCCAGTAAACAAAACACATTGCTGATGAGGCTGTGCAGATTTGTTCACTCTTACAAGAAAATGATGTGCTATTTTTTAAATTGACAATGATTCTGGTCTAATTAGGCCATCATACTTGCATAACGCTACTGTCAGATGAAAGTACTTGAGCTTTCCAGAGAGTCAGTTATTTATTTGATCTCAATAGGTTTCACAGGGCCCTGCGTTACCAAGTCCTCGCCGCGTCGTTCCAGGGAAACAAACTGAATTCATTACTTGGGAAAAAAAAAGAGTTATGCAATTTGGTTGCTCAGTCTAATTAACTAACTACTGTAATTAAAGGGTAGAGTATCCAAAAAGAGAAGGGTGGAAGCTTTGTCTTTGCAGTTCTAAGGAGAAGAATAGAGTTTAAATTATTAAAAAAAAGATCACTGAGATTTGTGCCCTTATAACTTTTGATGTGCTGCTCACTCAGCAAGATTATTGATGTGTCATGCAGTGGTTTCTTCACATCCATGAAATTAGTTGGATTTATAGATTCTGCTGGAATCACAAATCTTGTCTTTTCACTGATCTCAGTATGTCTACTTAGGTTTGAACACTCTGCTGTGTCCTCGGCACACCCCCGTCTCCACTTTAAGTGATTAGACCGTCTCCTCAGAGGTGCTCGTGCCGTGACTGACACTCGCCCGAACCTCTTTGGGAATCTCTTGCACCGTTTTAGAATTGAAAAACACACGTCTTCATCATTTCCACTGTAGCAGTGGCCTCTTACATGAGGTCGCCCTCCTCGTACGCCACAAAGTGTCTCCTGAGAGTGACTGGCACATGTATAATTCCTCTTTTTCAATGGCAGTCACATTTCCATCCAGACTTTTAGGAGTAGTTGGACAGGAATCTCAAGAAACAACAACAAAAACTGGTTCAATATAATCATATTACAATGGCCTCAGAGCAGTTCTAACATCAATATGAAAGCCATACAAAGTGCGGCAGCTGGCAAATTGTTCATGCAAGATCTGAGTTTCATCATTTAAAGGTGCTTCGTTGTGTTATGTTTGAGTACACTAAATAAAGCGAGGCCCAGAGTCCGCTCAAATGCGAATACATTAGTTCCAATAAACCCATTGACTAAACTGTGCCCTGGAGAGCAGGGGAGATGTTTGCTCTTTCATTGGTTCTGACACTATTAAAGTCATCCTGTCCAGCCAGTTCAGCAGCCGGGAGAGACAGGCCGGAGTTAAAGTGGAAGGAGACAGGTAAGCGAGGCGACCTGGCAGAGAGGCCCGTTCGACATGATGGAGCAGTCGACAGGCCGACAGGAGAAGCGGTTAGAAAGCCAGGGAAATCAGGCGGTCATCCAAACTCGACAGCTAGATTGGCAGCTGTCCGTCCGCTAAGACACACAGGCCTTTGTCCACAGACAGCTGTCCAGGTCTTCTGATCGGTGATGGCTCAAAGATTTTTCGTCTCTTTGCTTCAAAATAGGATAATAAATCTGAGGCAACACCCAGGAGACTGGCATGTTTTCGTCAGTGGTCAAATGAAAAGTTCTTCAGAATCACTGAAAAAAAAAAAAGTGTGTGACTTGACGTCAGACTATGGGGTGAGTGTGACTTAACACACTGCAACTCCAACGACGATGAAAGAAATCATTGAATTCGAAATAGATATGTATTTGAGATTTGGACCATTCATCGAGCCATTCTATCATCCTGAATAGATTTCAGTGAAGTTTCACTTCACGCTGATGAGAGCCAGTTTTCAATTAAGGAGCTTCTAAACACATTTATTGAACGCCATTTGGTCAACGCTGTAAATCTGTTGCGAAACTAATTAAACGTTTTTAGTCAAATGTCAAAACAGTCAAAAGAAAAACTTGCTTGCAATATCACCTGCGTGTGTTTCACCGGTCCATCAAAAAGTCGAATGTGTATGCAAAAAGAAGTCAGACATCATTAGTGATGGTGCTGTGATGTGCTGCCAGTCTCCACTTATATAAAACTCTTGTGATGGGTGTGGGTGAGTGAGATATATTGATGTGGAAACCTAATGAAATTTCCACTGCCTTTCAGGTTTTGATCTTTCACCAGCATGTAGGTGTTGGAGCAGGCCGCCCTCATGAGCAGCATCCACTCATGTCGGCATACAAAGTAACCTTCATCTCCCCGGCTCGGCTATTCTCGGAGGTTTCATTCCGTTGTGTCTCCCATTTCTTTTTACAGCCCCCCCCTCCTTTTTTTTTTTTCCTCTGCTGTGTCAAGCACATATTATTTTTAGTTAATTACCTGTCTCTGTCAACCTCCTGCATCCCACACCGTGCCCTCGCTGCGTAAAGCCCCGATGCAGGTTGTCTTCTGCTGCAGGAAAATGTACACCTCTTTGTGATTGATGACTCGTGCCCCCCCCCCCCCCCCCCCCCCCCCCCCCCCCCCACACCTTCGCTTTGGCGCCTCGGCCTCGTATGTCCAGGCTGCGGCGGACGCAACACAAACACATGTTCTAAGAATAAGTCCCAATCCGAGGGCCACTTTTTTTCCCTAACGCGCGGCGTTCCATCATGAACAGAATGACACCTGGAGATATTTGTGAAAAGAGAAGGGGAGAACAAGGGGCTGCGGCATGCTGGGTCTCCTCATACACTCCGCTCAGGCAATATCTTGCCAACAACGCAACGTGGTAGCCAATGTCATATAAATTGAAGCCATATTTAACAGTAAAATATAATGTTCCTTCATATCGATTGAATTAGCTGGGTAATAAAAGCACCGTATCGATAAAAATGACAGTGGATTCGGCAGGGATTGATTGTGCCATGAAGTTAGGCTACAGAGGGAGCGTGACCTTGTCCTGTATTCATCGACACATATTCTGAGACGAGGACGTGATCAGAGGTGATGAGAATCGTAAAAACACAGAATGAAAGAGAGAACTGAAGCACACCTGAGCGTTCTATTGGTCTGAGGAAATTCTGCTAGATTAGAGATTAAAACCAAAAACATACCCAGTTTTCATAACTGTGTATTTTAGTCTTTTTTGTCCTCATGCTTTCACTCACATTAATTTATGGTGGAATTTTTCTGCAACCACTGCATGCTGAAGCCTAAACGTTACCCTAATCTTTAATATTAAAATGTACCCTTACATAAAATGTAATCATTCTACTGGGGGACTGGACTCTCTCCCTTTTTGGGTGAATTTTACTGAAAATGATTTGGATCTCTTCTGTAGTCATTTAGTTTACAGACACTCATACTGATAAATTCCCCACTTTAACTGTAGCTGCTGTACATGAAAATTACTATCTGATACATCTTAAGATAAAAAAATATCCTTGCTGCAAGAAAAAAAAGAAAAAAATTTATATATATATATTTACAATATTGTCCATTATTTTAAAAGTAATTGATTTGACATACTTAAATCATTTAAACTTAACACTTCACTGACTTCATTGAGGTACTCTGAGCTCACATCCTCTCCTGGGTCTTTTTTTTTTTTTTTTTTTTTTTTTTTTACAGTACAACCTTCCATTCATCCTGCTGCTTGGCTTGGTCAGTTGTAGCCGGTGGCTACATTAAATTCAAGCATTAAACTGTGTACGTTGTGTCTACCCTTGCTCATAGTAAGAATGAATAGCATTGAGTAAGGATTGTACTGCTTCCATGCACCTATTCTGTTTGTATTTTGTTTCCTCTAAAGATGATTATTTCCAGAAATCCTGGACAATGGGATGCATGAGTGAAAGCATTTTATGCAGCGGTTAATCATACGTCATCCGAGAGATTTAGTCAGCTTATTGTACACTAAAAATAATCAAGCGATTAAGATTTAAAAATGGATTTCGGAGCTTATGTTGCAGGTAATGACTCATGAAAGAGTTGAGAGTGCTTTGAAAAGGGCAGTAAGAAGTCCTCTCTGTGCTGTAAAACCAGTTCTGCTGCTGCTCTGTCAGTGTTTGAATAATAAACACTGACAGCATCTTGGGTTGACCTCACTTCATTAAAATTGCCGCTGTTGTGGAACTGCTGTTGGTCGTTATCAATTACATGAATAAATATTCAATGCAGCCGTTCTTGCACCGATTCATGCATATCTGTGGCTTCATAATTTCCTCCTTTATCTTCAGTGTGTTTTTCATGGAACATGTAAGTTGGTTTCAAGGTCACCATCAAAATAAGCTTTTTTTTTTTTTTTTCCCCCGTGTCATTATTCCATCCTGTCTGTTATTAAGCATTTCAGATATGATCCCCGCAGCTATTTTGCTTTACAGTGTAACCATTAACAAGCCGACTTGTTTGTGAGTGAATGGGGTCACCGGCCTCGGCGTTGCCACATTCATCATTCAAAATAAATTCTCTCAACGCTCCAGTCGAGCACGGACCCTCGAATTGGGACGTATTCCAAAGTGCATCACAATCAACACAAATAGAAGATTTTAATCAGGCTAACGTTCGCCTTTCACTCGATTCTGATCCCTTGAATGGTGAGTGAAAACGTACGAAGCGAACACATCTGATCGGTATCTCAGTCAAGCCTTTTCATGTGTAAAAAAACATCCCAACTTTGTGCTCTGTTCAGAGCCATTGCTGCAGCAGTTTTGTATTTGACCTTTCAGAATTTTCAGCATTTTTATATTTTTCTAAAGCAATAAACTCTCCACAATTTAAAAAGTTAAGCAGATAGTTTTTTTTTGTCCACTCTTTTTAATCAATGCATGTGGACTTTTTCTTTTTTTAATTTCCACCACAGCAAAGGCCAACGCAGGTAGTAATCAACATCAGACTAACCAGATTTGCGTCAACAAATTGATGTTTTGGACCTATGACCGCGATACTCGATGGAGGTAGAGTAATCTGTGCGGCGCACATGAGTGCTTGAGTAAGATTAAAGTCGTGGGTGTCAATCTGGTTATCTATTCAACCGTGAGTTAAATCAGAAGCAGAGAGGATGAAAGTGCACACACAGCAGCCCAATGTGAGGAATTATGACAAATACAGGGAAAGTACAGTCACATCGCACAGGGTAACAAGGGCCTTACTCCATTTCTCAGACTTTCTTTTTTTTTTTTTCTGCAGCGGAACATTTTACGCCGTCAAATACATTTATCAAGTCAGCTGTGAAGAAAGGTGTGTGTACAGAGGACACAGAAAAAAAAAAGCAATGGAAAATTACAAGTTGAGCCAAAAGACAGCGGTAGACAAAAGGAGAAAAGAGAGAGAAATGGGTAGGTGGACCAGGAGTGATGCTGGATTTAAGGATAGTGGAAAAATTGATAGCTTGAGGAGAGAGCGAGACACACACACACACAAACACACACACACACACACACACACACACTCAGCTCTCTGACCTGAGAGGCACAGCCTGTTTGATTTAGTGCCAATCAGAGTTTTTAATGTCTGTGCAGCGCATCATAATTTATTAGGATTATCATAAACTTGTGCCGGGAGAAGGAGCGGGGCACTTGTGCCTCCCTCTCAGAATGAATTACTCGCTGCGAGCTGGAGCGTCAATCTCAACAGAAATGGCAAAACCAGCTTCGTCCCCCTCCTCCCATTTTGTTTTTTTTTTTTTTTTCCTTTCTGCAGGCTTTTCGGGCAGCCCTTCAGAGCAAGGACCCACAATAAATATTCATTCCGTCAAATTCCACCTTAGGAGGAGCCAAGGATATTAGGTGAAGGAGAGCCAAAGGCGGGCTTTAATTACATTCCAGCTTGGAAGGGGGTGTCTCTGTCGTCAGTGCAGAGGAGTGGAGCATTTTTGGGGTTTGCATGAAAGGTTGGATTTCCAGTGGTACGAGGAATAACATTAAAACCCCAGCCCTCCACGCCATCTCCACCCAGTTTCCCTGATTCTGTGCTTTCTCGTTGCTTTGCTCGTGCCTGCTGACACAGTTTCTTCAACCACACTGTCTTCATTTATGGCCTACCTGGCACCACAACATAGAAAAGCTTTAAACTTCAAATTTTAAAGACTATTTTGCCAGTCAGACTCACTTAAGATGAAATTGGGATGTATTGGTTTTACACCGATGGTGCAGAGATTGCATGGTACCTGCATGTGTGTTTTTTTTCCTGCTTCCTTCCAATATCTAAAGTCATGCTGGTTAGGTTTCCCCGCTTTGCCTCTCGACGTGAATGTGCTTGCTGTCTCCTTTTGTTAGCCCTGTGATAGATAAGTGATCTCTTCCTTCACGCCATGTTAAGAAATAACCTTCTGCAACAGCAATGTGGATAATGCAGCTTGGAGAAGATGACAAAGACTTTTCTCCCACCACTTGCTGAGCTTTTTCCATTTTATGTCAACTATGCATTAGTTGGTTAAATCATTAATTCACTGTGGCTATAGAACCTTATCATTTCCCAAGATTCATAGTGCAAAACTCATCTCCCCTATGACATTACTCACGTTTTGTTTAAGCTTGCACGACTACAAGTTCATTTTAATCAAAAAGCACTCAAAGTCTTCTTTAATTTTGAAACTAATTGCATTGTCAAGCTGGCAGACATCCAATTCAATTTACCTCTAGTTACCTCTGTACAACATTTACATTGAAAGCATAATTCACAGACACAGAATAATACAAACAAAAGCAATTCGCTTTTTCATCAAATGCTCGTCATTAACTGGATCTGACTGGTTATGGAAATTTACATCAAACGATTTGAACGCGAAGACAAATGGTGGATGTACTCATCTTCAACCTTCCATCTCATTGAAGTAGCAAAGATTACGCAATCTACCAAAGTTAATATCAAAGATACACTTGGGAGAGAGGAAAAAGAAAACACTTCTACCCCTGGTGATGAATTAAGTCTCCAATATATTCACAGAAGAAAAGTACTTTTCAAGTGGGAGGGGGAGAAAACGCTCCGTCTGTCCTCTCGAAAAAGCTTGTGCAAAAACCACTTTGGCTTGATCTTTACAAAACACCCAGTCTTTACAAAAAAAATGTAGACATATGTTTCTTGGATCTGTACATTAAAAGGGACAATTTCTGAACTGCAAATATATTTCATACATCTTCACTGCTATGCTGAGGAGTCCTGACTGCTTCTTATAGTTAAAAAAAAATGTTTGCTGAGCTTTTCAGTGTAAATTGGAGAGCACAGCTCTGTAGAATAAACTCATCTACTAAAGGAAAATCACCTCATGGAAATGTAGGTGTTGTTAAGTGAACGTTGCTGGCCGGCTTATTTCATGCAAACAGGCAAGCGCAATCTCCAACAGCGTTTCCTTTTGGGAAGTTTACTGTAATTGACTAAATTTACAGTCGGGCTTGAAAACCCATGGTGGCCCGCATTGATAGTGAAAACTCACATTCCAGTGAATGAATGGGAAATCTGCGGAACAATGGAGGGGCTGGCTTTGGGGAGTTGGTTTGTGGACCGCGCTGGCATGAAGCTCAGTGGGAGTATGAGAGGCAGGCAGACTGGAAGCCTAATTAATCCAGCCTTCCTTAATTAGTCCCTCTTCCGTCCGTGACGCACTCACCAATCTTATGAAGCCTTGCTTCTTTTCTTCTGCTCCTCCTCTTCTCGCTTGTATTCCCTCTCTCCCCCCCGCTTTCTTTCTCCATCTAGCATCTTTTCTCCGTCCCTTCCTGCACTGTCTGCTCTGCCATCTTTTCCAAGCTTGCCCGAACGGTGACAATATGTTCTGAGGTGATAAACAAGCGAATGCTGCTGCAGAGGGCAGCTTAGGCGAAGCTACGGCCGACTCTGCCGTTGCCTGTATTGCCACTAGAGGACCAGACAAAGACCCAGCTGTAGGCAGCGGCGACCGCATTGTCTTTGGAGATATACAGGGCCTCAACAATGCAGGTGGCCACGGTGTGGCTCAGATGGCTCGACGCCCCGAGCACTTCCCCTCCTGCTTGGAGATCACCACAGTAATCCGCAAAACACTGGCACGGAGGAGGGCGGCGGACGCGTCTCTCCAGCACGGCCGCGGCGCCGCCTGTGAGCGGGGCCAAGCCTGCAATGCTCAAAGATGCTTGCTTTAATGACGGCGGGCGAACAGGCCCAGCCCACTCAGTCTGTGCCCAGAATAATGAGGCAGTTATTCCACCAGTGGCAGCGGCCATTGGAAATGACTTGACTGTGAATACTGATCAAGACTAACTGTTGACATTCTCATGCACCATGCTGGCCTCATTATGAGCTGCACCATTAACCCATCAGGAATCTTTTTTTTTTTTTTTTCCTTTCTTGCACAGAAGATAATGCACTTCAGCGGAACTATCGGGATTATCAATGTAATGTACTTTGGGTTTTATAGTCACATTTAAGTGTCAAAACCATCAAAGCAGGAAACATGCTCAGATAGAGGCTTCATCTTTGGCATTTGTTGGTTGGTCTATTTGAAAGTTTTTGTTTTTCCCCTTGTCTCATCTTTTTGCAAAAATGTTTTTTAGTACTCAGGCTACATGTTTTGTTTTTCATAAAATATTGAATGATGCATTGATGATTAGCCGAGAAGAGGAGTAAAGGTGAAAAAAAAAAAAAAAAAAACAGAATGGAATACAAAGTTCAGTTTTTAAACTCTTACAACCTTGTTAAAATTATTTTCTTCAAACTTTTACAAAATGCTCAAATGTTACAAATGTCAAGAAAAAACTGCCACAAAAAGAACCAACACAACTTAACTATATCAACTATAGGATCGAAGGCAGAACTAAAGGAGACTCTGAAGACAGATGCTATGCTATGCTATGCTAAAAAGAAAAAGCTGAGAAAAAATCTTCGCAATAATCAGGAACAAACAAATGGGAATTAAGGTGTTACAAAAAAACAAAAGGCTCCCCCTGTATTTTTCAGCTTCAACAGTGCTGCACAAGTACAGTGACCGACAACCACTCAGAATGAGCAACCAACACTGTCTGCTCCTTGGAAAAGGGGGTGTGGCTTTAAGGGGCTTTAAAAAGGCTGTCATTCACTCTCTGATGCTGAACAGCTGTCACACCCATCCATTGTTCTCCCAATCAGCTGGTCTGGTTCTTCAATCAAGCTTTCTCTTCAGCCAATCACGTTCATGCGACCGGTCAGGTCTTTAACACAGCCAATGACAGTTAAACACAAGATGAGTGAAGCCTGCTGAGGGGCAGCACAAGCAACAAATAAACTGAATTATAAATAAATAAATAAATAGATAAATAAATAAATAAATAAATAAATAAATAAATAAATAAATAAATAAATAAATAAGTTTATTTCACTCACCCTGAAAAAAGAGAGTACACATCCACTTTGGTATTTTTCAAGACCGTTTTGTGGTGAATCTCTAGGTTGTAGTCCTGCACAATCAATCAGATGGGCCATGTATTCACAAAAAAAAGAAAAAGTGGTTGTGACGTTGGGAAAATCACCTGTGTCATGAACTACAATGAAAATTGTGTTTTGTCAGATTAAACGTTGAAGAGGTCAACAGTTCAACATTGTGATTTTTAAAAATAATATTTTCAATGAAGTAAATTTTTAAAAAGGCAGAGATTTACAAATTAAGATTCAACATTTGTGGAGTGTACAGTTTAGGTTTGTTAACTGGTTGCCGTTGACTTGGAAACTAATTTTAAACCATCAAATCAATGTTTGTGTCAACCAGAGGCTGCATTTTGGGACCACGTCAGGAGCGGTTCAAAAAATTCTCCAGTTGCAACCCACCAATGTGTTCTCTGTTTCCAAGGCAACAGTGTATCCAACAGATGTATCCAGCACAGCCTCACATATCCCAAGAGTCATCGTGCAAAGTCATAATTTACATTACCAACATTTTTCCGAAGGCCATTCGACATTCAGTTACCAGACCTTCACAAGAACCAACAATCGGGAGAGGAAAATACTTTCAAGAGTTGGCTTTCAGCACAATCAAATGAGAAAAAAACCTACATCTGTGTGATATCGGTGATGTGAAGGGAGGTATGTGGGGATTCCTGACACGAGTCGTCACCAAAAGTCCAATTCCCTCCAACTTCAGTTCAGTGTCACTGAACTGATGGTTGCAAAACTGGAAGAACCCGCAAATGTTTGCAGAAATCCTGTCCTCTGCAGTCTGAGAAGGACCCGACGTCTTGAACTGAGCCACAGCTTCAGCGATGTTTAGCACAGTGCACATTCATTTCAGGAGTCACTTTATTCGTAACGTTTATCATCCCCAAAAAAAGGGAAAAAAAATGATGAAAAATGGCCGAGTAGGAGGTGATAACTGCCTGAAGCATATCTGTCTTACTGCCAATGATCCATAATGTGATAAATATCTTAAGAGAAATCTTTCTTTTTTTCCCCTGCCTTTTTTGCCTGTCAAAATGGGCAATTTGTGGATCAAGGTCATCTTGTATCCTCACTTTACATCAGCAGAACAGTGACATTAACTTTCTCACCCAACAACGGATCAATATCAAGGATTTCTTTGTCATAGCTAATGTTTGTGGGAGGATATTTCATCTCGAGAGTGAAAGGGGTATTGTTAGGTGACGGGGTCGGATCATCTCCAAAACCACAACTCTTGTGAATGTTCCCAGTCTTTAGAGGTCAGTGATGATCAAAGTGGTCAAATAAAGGAAAAGTGATGAATCAACTATGTGTCTGATTCCATAAAGGTCCCACACATTATTGATCAAATGTTTATACATTTCTGATGAGTGTTTGCATATTTACATTCACGTACGAGTAGTCTAATTCTGACATAGAAGAGTTGGGCTAAAGTTGTTTCTCACACTTCTGAAGGTAAAAAATTCTTTCCCTCCAATGCCCCGCCGCAATAATTCTTCAAATGTCAAACCTTAGTCCTGATTGCCTTCACCATATTTTATGAGGCTTTGGCTGGCATTTTGCAGTCAACTGCTTACAGATGAAATAAAAAAAAAAAAAAAAAAAAAGAAGTCTTGGGGTTATTCCAAATGACATGACATTTCTTCAGACTTCATGTGGAAACTTAAAGGTTCACGACTGAGATGTGAACATTTCGGCTTGTGTACTTCGCCTCTGCTTTAGTGTGGAGCATCCTGTGCAGATTCAGCCATGGGAACTCCTTCGGATGGGGATTTCCCTGTGAGGGGGGGACGTGGCCAGAACACAAGCCAGAGTTCTCAGCTCTCTGCGGTCTCTGTGTAACAGCTTGGAGAGTGTTTCTCTAACTCCTCAACCCTGCCTGTAATCCCAGGTTACTCCGAGGATGTGTGGGCCTGAGATCTGGGAGCTTTCAAGGTTCTGCACTCTAACTGGTATATGGAGTGACTCACCACGACACTGCAGTCTGCAGGCTTAACCACCACAGTCCTTGAGCAGTGAGCATAAATCTGTTTAGTCTGCTCCGGTTTACAGCTCCTTCCTTCCCATATTTCTTGTTCCGTGTTGCTGCAATTCACTGGTTTGCATCGGCTCTCGGACGATTAGAATATTTTTTGGTGCAAATGTTTTAAATGTTTTTTTTTTTTTAACATTTTTTTTTCCTGTGCGTTTTCATTTCTTCAGCACACTGACTCTCTTTCCTTCCCAAGGCCCGCTCAGCATCATTTGCATGGCCTACTTTCCGTATGGGGTTGGGTTAATACCCACAAGTAGACACTTGAGCAGTAAATACTTCCCTTGCGTGGCTAACAGTGGGATGTCCAGAATGAACTGATCCACTTAAGTCTTGATCTCTATAATGCCTGTTTTTCCATCCAGGACCATACCTCCATTTGTGAGCTCGAGCAAACAACTGCACACCTATGCACACTAAAATACACCTTTTGTTTTCCTATCCAGACACTTAATTCAGTCAGAGCTGTTCTTTTTAGCTTATGTCCTGCGGAATTAAAACACTTCTACTGCTGATATTAGTGATTCACCTTATCATCGGTTTACACCGTCAGCTTGGATTAGACCCAGCAACCGCAACACTCATTTTCATACAAGAAGATGGATTTTTTAACTAGATGGATGATGTGCCAACTGTTTAACTAATATGAGTGACACATTATAAGTTTCCTCAGAATTCAAAGGGAGTGGAAGTGTAAATAGATTATCTTGCTAATTGAGGATTTTGACTCAATCCCACCAGGTTTGTAAAACTCTTGAACCAGTCACTCTCATAAAGTCTGCGATTGCCTCCACCTGTCACGCTTCCTGAAATTGAGTTTCAGACGCGCAACAGCTGAGTCTAGTCAAGATCGCACAGCTGTGCCTTTTTCACTTGAGAGGAATCTGCGCCGCTACTTGCAAATCCATGATTTGTTTTCCCCTTGTGCTTATTATGTCTGTAGAATCCCTCAAAACATGTTAAAAATATGCAAGCGAGACATGAATCATGACTGCACCACATGGAGCTTCTGACTCCTGACTGATTAGTGCTAATGTTGAAATAAGCTTTTATGCCCTTTACTGCATAGATGCACAGTTCATACATAATGGATGCCAATGTATTTATGTGATTTTTCCGAAGAAATGCGGTGGGAATTAGTTGTGACGTGAAATTACAAGTCAGTTGCAAATTCTAGTCAATTTTCTAGCTCTCAAACTTTTGAGTGAAAGAGTGAGAGACCTGCTTCTCATGAGAGCTCTTTGCACTAATCCTGACTGGGAGGGAAGGGAAGCATTTCAAACAATATTGCAGATCCAAACCCTCTTTCACTTGTGTTTATGTGTTCAATACAGCCACCAAAACAGGGCAAACTTGCATGTCGGTGCAACAGCGGCAGATGAATGACACAGTTAATTTACATAAGTTACTGTGATTGTTGGATTGCAATTTACTAAGACCTAATATGTTCACTTTTTCAGCGTCGAGCGATCCATTATTCTCTTTTTATACACAGATGCACACACACATGGATACACACAAACACACACTCGCCCTCCAGGGTGTTTGGGTATTCCTACTTAAAATATTTCCTACATAGATGGAAAATAATCCATATTGAAGTGTGAAATGCAAAAATTCAAAGCAAATGATGAGCAACATTCACACATTTGCATTTATTTCTTGAATATTTGTGGGGGGGAATAAGATTGGCGGGGGTAGAAATATCTCAAAAAAACTAATCTCTCTCTGCATTTGCAAGGCTTTCTGGGACACGAGAACCCCAGGAGGAAGCTGTCTGCACACTATAAACAACTTCTCAGAGTCTGTGTTGGGGGTTCTTTGAGCGAGCAGGAGATAGACATGGAGGTTTGTCTTCCTAAGATGGGAGCAACAAATAAAAAGATGGAAAATGGATGAGCAACGAGGAAGTGGGGGGGGGTGCAAGGTTCATATATAATATCTGACTGGTAGAGAATGAGAATTGTCTTTTTCATTTCACCTGTCGTGGTTAAAAGAAGGGCCTGTCACTGTGAAGGCAATGTCACCAGGACAGCAGATGTTTCCATGACAACTGGGAATATTTTCCCTCGCGTTTTCTGAAGCTCGCGACACCGTTTCATGGGATAAAGTGTTAAAGCAAGAGTCGATGCGCACGGCAAAGGACGTAAATGAGAAGAAGGATGCTTGATCCGTGCAGGAGCGGCGTTGTATCTCTCCGTGTCTGCTTAATTCTGCTCATATCAAGCTGCGCCTTTTTGATCATCATTCTGCTTGTTCTACATAAAACACTGGCAGCGCAAGTAAATTTATAGCCTGTCGTGCCACGGCTCCTCTATTATCTTGCGTCCGTGTTTAACATCTTGACTAAAGTCAAAACAATCAAGTTGCCATGTTTTTTGCATCCGATCTGAATTCTTGCCAAGTTTGTTTGACAAAGTGAGACAACATGTGCACAGGTTGAGATCCCAAGGATTTCTATAAAGATAACAACAACAACCCATCAGCGTTAGGACTGCTTCGCTCTCCATGAAATCCCCTGGGATGAAATGTATCAGCCCCGTGATCCAGGATAAGGAGCCCGCTGCATACCGACGCACAGCACTGCTTCACTTCATGTGAGTGATTTAATAAATATGGGGGGGGGGGGGAAGATACATCCTGAACCCGGCGCTTAAAGTTATCATTGCTTTTAGCATGTGTGGGAAAGGTCAGTTCAGTCAAATCAAAAAATGCTGTATCTAAGCATTCAGGCCATGTTGCATTTATATCCCCAGCTTTCACAATATTCATCTCTGAGATTTATTGTGCCACCCACTCACAACGAAGACGACTCAGAATCCCTTTGGCGGCTCAGAGATTCAAGAAAATACATATTAAAAAGAAAATGTTTAATCCTCCAAAATTCTATTGTCCATTGGCAGAGGGGGATTTTCTCAGTACGTCTGAGTTGGTTAAAGTCATCTGAGGGAAACTATTAACCCTGAGATTTGTGGATTATCCAGAGCAAACTGGGAATTTTGTGTGAAGACACGTCTTGCAATGAATAATCAGATTAAGTGAAGTTCCACTCATTTTCAATCAGTAAGCAGGGACCCGCTTCATTCTTATCTGAAAGTGTGAAAAGCCTGGCAGTGGCATTTTGTTAGTTTCAGTGATTATTGTGTGGCGTTGTGAAAAGATACACACTTCATAAAGCTTGGTGGAGGGTTTTTTGAAACACACATCTCAGGACTGAATGTTATGTACGTACAGTATAACAAAGACACTTTCCAATTAAAAAAATAAACTCTCGTCCAAAATAACAGGTGCATAGTAGCACTTTTCATACACCATGTAATAGTATAAAAAGCCGACAAGGAGGTTTTCCACTGTTTCATTAATTTCTTAATGGATCTAAGTATCCATTTCTAGCTTTATCTTTTTTTTTTTTTTTTTCATGTGAAAATACAGGGAATCCAGCACTTTGCCAAAAATACTTAATTTGAGACAAAATATGTCTGGTCTTTAATTTTTAGACTTAATATGGTGAGTTTCATGTGTGAAGTGTGTGAGAGTTGGCAGCCCTGCTCCACTAAAATTTTAAGGATTTTCTCTTTATTTTGGTCCAATCTGCTGGTATTTTTAATTCCTTGAAAACCCAATATCAAATAACTCAAACCTTCAGCCGAAACAACAAGGATTGCCATGTTGTAATCTGAGATATCAACGTTGGTATGAAAGCAAGTGCACTCTGTAGTACTACAGCTGTGTTTGATGCTCTGATTTAGTGACACCAGGATTCATGTGCTCCTTCCTGTAACACTGTACAAAGTTGCTGGGTGGTCCGTGGCTTGTACACAATTTGCTGTAAGGCGAAAGCGGTCCTCATCAAAATCAGAGGCCACTTTTCCACTGAAACGCCGTTGGAAAATGATGAGGCCAATCCGTCCCACGCAGGGAGAGACAGTCCCCTGTAGGCTTTGAGATTTTTGAGGCAGTGCGTTTACGTTATTTTCCAACATCTCTCATTGGGGGAGCTGCAGGTGGGCTTTTCTGAAACACACATCCCAACTTCCCCATTCCCACTTGGCCCTCTGTCCCGAGGTACCTCCGGACTTCCCCTGGCCCGCATTGCTGCAGTGTAATGTAATGCAGGTTCATTTCACCTTCAGTGAAGCAGATCATTGCATGTTATTTCACTGCATTGCACTCTAGTTTTGGAGTCATATCTTGGGTAACACATTTGTTTACAACAGTAAATAACATTTGAAATGTCATTGTGGCAAATAAATAGTGGTGCATTTAAAAAAAAAATTGAGAGATGAAGGTCATCATCCTCTTCAGAGACGTTTTGGATTTCAGTGCAGCGATTGTGGGGAAACAGGATGTTTGGAATAAATGGAGGACGGAGGCTGAACACCCATTCCCACGTGCACCATGTATGAGCTCTGAATTCTCATTGCACATTTTCATTAGCGTTTGCAATTATTGGTGTTCTGGCAGTTAAACGTTTTTCCGCAAATGGCCTTTATTTATCTAGATGCTCAATATAGACCTCTCTGAAAAACTTGGAAACTTGGTGGACCGTGCAGCCTCTGTTGGCAAAACAGGACTTTCAATCTTAAGCAAAAGTCACTGGGTCTCTTTGCCAAAACACTTTAATTCTTTTAATTTTCGGTTGCAATTAAGCCCAGGCTGATATAAAGCCAAAGCATTACTCATTCCCTAGATTAATTTGTTAATTTTTTGTCCCTTTGTCTATTTTTTATGGCTTTTGTCACTTTTTATGTGTTCATTTTTTTTCCAAAATGTAATGGATTTCCTCCTCGAAACATGAAAAGAAGACGTTGCTTTTTTGATCACACGACCCTTCAAACTTTATATTGTGTTATTTACTGAGTAGATGTACTGATTGTTGTGGAACTTTGAGTAAAAACAGATGCAATATAAATCATTGCACTGGAACGTGTGCTTTTTTTGTGGTTTCAGAGTCAAGTGTGAGTTCACTACACTACGAATCCCATTTATTGCTGAAACCTATGCTAATTAAAATATTCCATTAGTTGTCAGTTGTGCTAGACTCTGGACATTATAATATCCTGCAATCATTGTCACTTTATAAACCCCATAAGCAATCATGGACACTTTATTATACCACTCATTCTGCTGCACTAAAACATACTTATATATATTTGTATATATTATAGCTCCCGTGTTTTATATATATATATATATATATAAAGTTAGATATTTTCTTTTCTCATTCTTATGATGATTTGCACAATTACTTATTCTTATTCTTTATATGTAAATTTCATCACTTTTTTTCGCATCCGCCCTGTGTTCTATGAGCCTCTGTAACTGTAAGTTCCTCCGTTGTTGTGAGATAAAGTCTATACTATTCTATCTATTCTAACATGCATTAGCACATTCAGTATGACTGAAAAAGTATCCTGACGACTTTAACACGTTTTAATTTTTATCCAACTAAAGACATTATACATGATAATTCAACTGAATAATTTTTGTTCTTCTTCCAAATACATGTATCTTCTGTCTTTATTAACTTAATTATCTTTCTTGCCTTGGATTAAAAGGTTATATATTTCAAGAAAAAAATAAACTAGAAGAAAATAGCTTTGTCAAACAATTCATTACACTAAACCAATGTCACGTCTGTATATTAATCCATTTTGGGGAATAATATGTGCACAGCTCTCCCAATATTTGCAGAAATTGTTTTAGGCCCCATTTACAGAATGTGTGAAGTGGAGACACCATTTTTGTTTCAGAAGAGTTGTGCTAAAGGGGCCTTAGTTTCCTAGCTTGATTAGCTTAGCCATTTTTTAAGGCAAAGCCATTTCAACATGAGCTAGCATGTTCACTGCAAATGAAAACAAAATTACACTCAAAGTACTTGAATATTCTTTTGACAATTCTTCTGTGTGAAGATAGAACGTCTGTGTTACATGCATGAATCACAGATCAGGCTTCTGTGCTGAAAATAAGTCGTTGCAGTCGTTGTCAGTGACAGGCATGGAGGAACTCCCAGCAGTTCCGTCCACTGAGCGTGCATGCTAGGCTGTCTGAGGAGATGCACTGATTTGCTGGATATTTCTGCTCTCTGTCTCCCACATGACCAGTCGTGCTCGATTCGATCAGTCTCGAGCTCGGCAGTCACATCGAGGGGTCAAAGTTGAAACAAAACTCCTAATGACTCCCAGCAGAGACAGCATTAGGCGGCAGCCTCCCGGTTAGCGTGATGCAAATACAGTGGAAGTGTGCATTGATTTTCTCATCATGTCAGGACTATTCAGTGATTCCAAATCCTTTTCCAGTCCCTCTCAATTAGCTTTCGGCCCAGGGATTGCTGTCGATCCCCATCTGCCCTTCTGCCTGTCAGTAGCTTCATCCCACTGAAGGAGAGTCATAGGAAAAGGTGAGGCAGAGAGGGAAATGAAGGAAGGAGCAAGCGATGGGTAATTCTGTCTTTGGCTGCGACAGACAAGAAGGCTTGGCAGATCCGTCCAAAGCCACAGCCAGTGGGGGTGGTTTGGAAACGGAAGGAGTCCCTGAGAGAGATACTGTTGTTTGGATGATAGAGTGAGGCACAATGCCCACTCACTCTCTCTGCAGTCATTTATCAATGAAAACACAGAACTTCTTCTCTGTAAAGCCGCGGCCAAGTAGGGATGCAGATTTCTCATTTCACCCCGAGTTTCATGCGTCTCACTTTCTGTCTTCCCGTCTCCCTTTGGGATGGCAGCTATCACTGCGTGTGCTGCCCAGAAGGTTAGAGAATCTGGTCTAGATAATGGCCTGTCGTAGAAGACTTCAGCTCAGTCTTTCACTCTCCCAACAGGCCTTGGCGCTCAAAGTTGCCTAAGCCAGATGGACGTTCTGTATGATTGCTGCCTCATCGTTCGCCACTGGTTCGCTCGGCTCCTCCCATCCTGACAGCGAGGAGTAGATCCCCTCTGAACTGTCATGAGTGACAGGATGTATCCTTGCAGTCACCCCACATACAATGTCTGTTCACATCTTCAACTCCTCAAAATTGGCTACATGCCACAATTGTCAATTTCAGGGGCGGAATGAGAAAACTGTGCAGAGTAAATGAGATTAAAAAATAGTCCTGTCCGTCAAATTTCATCTGACATCCAGTTTTCTCGTCATGGATGCCTTTTGACTTCCCTATCTCCCATAGCTAAACGCTGTGTAATTGTATCTGTATGGAATAGATGTTATTCTCCATTGACTGAAGGTGGTTTCATTCTTTGGAATTAGCCGCCTTGCATATGACCAGGCTTTATCCAGGCACATATAAATCAGGGCTATTGTGGCAGCTTTGTCGTCTTCAGCCTTTCCCACTCATTGATATTCTTTCTCACTCCCTGTCCTGATGGGTGGCGTAATTATTGAAGCCACGGGGATCCTGGCTGCATTACAAAATTTGTAGAAAACCTGCAGGGAGTTGCCCACGAGTGAGCAGGAAGAGAAACACATGTGATTGGATCATAACCTTGCCAGGAAGCACCCTGCAGCTGATTAAACCAGTAAATCTGAAGGCATATATTTATTTTTTCCTTTTCTTTTTTTATTGAGAAATATCCCCAAAAACCTCAAGTGAACCCAGATAAACCCACAGACAGACTGTGACAGATTAAACCTACCTGTCAAAGCATTGTTCTAAGATATTTATACATTTTGCTGCATAAATGAAGGAGATATCAGTGAAAGCGATGGGTTTGTTGTGATTCACGCTATAATTCCACTTCATAAGGCAGGATTATGCATTGAGTCAACCAAGCTCCAATAAGAAAGAAGCAAAAGTCAAAAGTCAGCTGCTAATACCTTCTGTGGTTCAATAAAATTCAGAATATTACCTCACTGCTAAAGACAGTAGGTGATTAAATAAGTACAGGTTGATTCAATGCATGACACTGAGCCTAGTTTTGGCCTTTCACACTGAACTGGGAGCGACAAAAAAAATGCATCAACACGCACTGATGTTGACACATGATTGGACACGACCATCCATGCACCCAACACACTTAAAAACACTCATATAAATGCATCCTCACACAGTGGGGCATGTAGACACATTGTGGAAAATGTAGCTGTCCGCCCCTGCGCACAAACAGATAAAGTTGCCATTGGTCCTGACTGCAGGCCGATAAATCCACCCCCCCCACACACACACACATACATGCACACACACCCCTTTATGGTTTGTGCTGTTTTATTTTGCTGCTGGGGTTTTTTATCTGGGGGTAGCAGTAGCTGAATCCACATATCCCGGCCCTGGCACAGTCGGGTCTTCGCCTGCAGTGCATTAGTTCTCACATGAGGAATGAGTTTTTTGATGAAACGTCCCACCACTCACGGCCCTGATGGAACACGGCTACGGGTTTACCCACAGCGATCTAATCCAGCTGGGCTCAGACATCGGCTGATATACAAGTGAGAGGGCAGAAAGACAGAGAGATTGAAGGAGCCGGGGAGAGGAGATGCGGCGTAAGAGCGGGGGATTGAACCAGAATGAAAAGGATATACTCTCTGAGGAGAAACAGCGTGAGAGGATCTTCCATTAGACAGTCCATATTTGGCATGCGTGTGTGTGTATCTCACCCATCTTGCTGGCAGATAAACAACGCCTTGCATGACTGCAGGCTTACTGGTGGGTCAGCGTGGTGTGTTTGAGAGGGTAGAATGGGCGAATAAACATCATGAAGCGGCAGCGGCGTCGGGAGCTGCAGCAGTCGCGGTTGTTGTGGAGAAGCCCGTCGCAGCGGCCCTCGAGTAGCAGAGGCTGCGTTCGGGAGCGTGGGTATGACTCATTGGTGGGCTATAATGACCACAGATGGCCATTAGCGAGGTGTGAGGTGAACGGCGTGGGCCCCAGGCCCCCGGCGCCCGAGAGGTGCACACCGCTCAGTTATGACAGGCTCAAACTTGATGTGCGTCTAACGAGCCCCCTGGTAAATTGTGCCCGTGCAAGGAGCATCTCCTCTCTCTTCCTGCCCGAGGAAATTCTAATAACACTGGTGGCTGCTGAGAGATTTTACATCTCTAGCCTGGTTTCCCAACCAGACCCATCCAGACTAGGTTTTTTTTTTTTTTTTTTTTTTAAAGTATCTTACTGCATCCAACAGTTACACACAGAGTTTGTCACTTGAGTCATCTCTATCAAAATCTGGGTTTGGAGTGGGAGTTGAATGGGATAAGCACTTCTGCAGGGCACACAGTAATCCAACACTCACAGATTCCGATGCGAGTCACATTTTGTTGGGCATTTTTAGTCTCCCCGTATCATCATTAGCTTCAAAAGATCTTAACTAAGCTTCATCCAAAGCAGTTGGCCTCATGTGACAGGCTCAAAAGATATTAAGAGAGAATGTGCTTTGGTAATGTGATGCTATTATTCATTAATACCGAAATATATACGCATCCAATGACACTGTTATTCAAACAAATTCTGGATTGAGCTTAACTTGGAATTGGGGAACTGACAGAACAACAGCTAAAAGCTTTTCCTTCTAGGGTTTCTTTTTCTGTTTTTGTCACTAGCTGCTCCGATTTTAAGATATTTTTTAATGATCATCCAGCTAAAGCCTCCTTCTCCTTTCATCTTTCTGTCCTTCATAATAATATCTGCCGCGCAAGTGAGAGTCCCAGTCTGACACTCCGCTCACTCACTACACGGTCTCAGCGGTCCTCTTATTCCCCAGGTGTACTTTGTGTAACTGTACGGGAGGTTCTGAGCCGCTCCTCTCCGGGGGAATGGGCGCTCGACTGCTCGGAGGAGTTTTTCGGGAGAGCTGGCTTCTCCGTCTATTGTTGTGACGTGTCCCACATTTCTCCCTCTCCTTCCTCCTCCACCTCCTTCTAATTTTCTCCTCTCTTTCTCTGTGCTTGCTTAGAATTTCTGCCATGTTCCTCCGTGGCTTAGCTGAACAAATCCCTGCATATTTTCCAGAAAATTGCTTGATGGAAGTAGGCCTAAGAAATTCAAGTTTTTCCCTCTTTAAAGGAGTTGTTAAGGGAGGAGAGGGAAACAGGGTTATAATTGGATCTAAAGGCATATTGGCATACTAATATGCCATACTAGCATACTAATTACTTCTTTTTCTAAGAATTCCGCTCTTCTCTTGTTGCACTGCTGCAACAGAGTCAACCAAACACAGCTGAAGCACGAATCCCTCGCATACAGGCTGTTTGGATGAGCTAAAAGATGAAATTCCTAACTATAACTGACACAAGGCAACATAATGTGCAATTTACTCCATTGTCATCGTCAATTTTTGAGCTCGCAGCTATGTTTCACCCACGACATCTAGAAAATAATTGGTAGTGCCTACCCTTGTTAAAACTGGAGAGATCAATTATCTCGTTGCCAGAATAAAAATTGTCAAAATTTGTTCATTTACAGGTTGACATCCCCAAGCACCTTTATAAACCTGTGGGTGGTGTCGCTTGCTACACGCACCAGAACTTCATTAAGACCTGAAGTATGTTGCCTCCAGCTGTTTGTAGAAGGATTTCCATTGGGCTTATTAAAATACCTGCAGCATGATCTCAGAATGATTACAATTGAGGGAGTAGAAGCTTTATTATTTATTTACAGTATTCCAAATGGGGGTGGAGGATGAATCATGAGCTAAAAACATCGGGTGATCTGTCAAAAAAAAACTATATATGCTATTTGAGCTAGATATAAAATATCACTTTGAGCAGTTAATCAGTAGAAAATGATTATTATCAAATATTTAGCAGATAACATCATTAGAAATAGAATTGCACCAAATGCATGTTTTCCTTGAGGAATTGTGAAATGGCCTTTTGATTGGTCTCCAGGAAACAACAGTGGTGAGTCGTCAGCAGTGGGGTTTTGAACCAGCAAACTTGTGTGCTCAAGCATTACTGGCCACCTCGATTCACATAAGAAAGCTTGTTGTTGCACATAATTGAATTAGGAAGTTTATTATCTTCAAAAGTGACATTTAATATGTCTGTGCAGCCAGTACAGAACTTGGCACTTTAAACTACCACTGAGTGACACGAGGGTGAAAAAAGCTATGAAACCACGATGGAACTGCAAAGAGATATTTATGTTCAGTTTTCAGTTTATGTGCTTCTTTTAATTCAATATCCACGCTCCATAGCTTATCTCCAATGAATGTATAATTTTTTTAACAAGATGTAAAGTTCAATATATGTGAAGTGGACATGTGCATCGTCCAAGTAAATGGTTCGAACTGCTGGATGTGAAAAACTTGGAAATATCCCTGCACCACATCTCATTTTATGAGCAGCACTCGCACAGGTTAATCTTCCTTTTTTAACAGTGTGGTTGCCAGGCAGGAAAAATCTACTAAAGACAGTTGCACTGATCTTGGTTCCTGTGTAGAAGTTAAGTCGCACACAAAATATAATGCAATTGATTGTTTCTGTTTGGTGGAAATACAAGATATGTTCAATGTTTTCTCAAGTTCATGAAGGTACTTGTCAATTATTGTCCACTTTTACAAACCTTTCAGTCTGAGGTTTCTCTACTTTAGTGAAGTTGAGCTACCAGCAGTAGAAAAAAAGTCGTTAAAGTTGGCAAAAATGAAGTGATGTGAAACAACTCTTCTTCCTTCTTCACAATGTTGGCAAGCAGTACTGCAGCATGTCCAACCAACTTTTAATGCTTTATTTTTTTTCATTGTTTCTTGCTTCTGAAGGCACAGATATTTCTTTTTTTCATTTTAGTAAAAAAAAAAAAAAAAAAAAAAAAAAAAACTGTTTCCATTAGTGTCTAACTTGACTAAGCCTAGTTTGCACTTTGTGCCGGATCAAACACTTTTCATGTGCAGTATTCTTTTTCCTGAAGCTCAAAACTTGTTCAAAGGACAGCAATGCCAAGCAAGACTGTTTCCAACTTTTTTTGCGCTTAGAAAATTTTCTATCATGTCCTTTCTTGTTAGTCAAAACAACAAAGCCTGATCCCTGAGAGGCTGATATAGGTTCTGGGCGTCCTTTGCAGTCCTTTATGGTGAATCAGGCCCGTGATGGAGCAGCTTTGCTCGACTCAGCAGGTATCTGTCTCCAGCTCCTCCTCTCAGACGGGAGCTGGACGGCAGATTTGCAGAAGCCTGTGGCAGGGCTGGTGAAAATGGATCACAAAAAAAAAAAAAAAAAAAAAAACACATGCAGACTGTAAATGAGCACGGGAGCAGACAGGCGGGCGTAGAACAGCGGCGGCTGGGTGAGGCGAGGAGCCAACAGGCCTCAGACCAGACTCTCTGATTCAACATCTCCAATCATTCACACCGCCTTGAGCCACAGCAGGAGCATTGTGAGACTCACCAGGATTTTTCTCTTTTCCTCGTCGACTCTGTACGTGACTGACAGCTTTCCACATTGATTGACACTCAGGGAACTGGGAGCATGCTGGGAGGGGAGGCGCCAGGCTAATTGACTGTCTTGCAGCTGCTTGATGGCTGGCTAAGGAAGAGACGGCAGGCTCGTGGCCCGCTCCCATTTTTCTTTCCAGAACCGGGGAGTGTGATGAGCAGCGTCGGAATGTTTTGGCAGGGGCGCTAGTCAGTCGGCTAGTCAATTCTCACTTTGTCTTTTCCATAATCATGGAGATGTAGATGCTGCGAATTGCCATCGGAATCACCCCGGCTGTGGGGAATCGTGGCTGGCATTGCGAGGACTTGTCTCCACGCTGCAAAAGGCAGATTTTAGAATTAGATGGAGCTGAAGGGGTCTACTAAATAAAGCATTTCAGGACTTGAATTATTGAACAAATAGAGATGTATACCTGCAGCAAAACAGCAGGGCCCGGTGGTACTTTTGAACACAGCAGCAGAATCAGCCATGTATTAAATTACATGTTCCAATTATTTGCTTTGCCCTCCTACATTGCATCAAGAGGTTTTATTCCTCTTTTTCTCCTACCTGATAATTATTAATAAATAATGTGGCATATAAGACACAGGCATGTGCTTGAGGTGAAGACTGAATTGCAAAAAGAGCCTGACAAGATGAAAGAGACAGTTACAGAAGAAACTGCTGTAGGTTTGTTTCATTGTGCCAAGTCATGAGGAAAAAAAGCTCAAACTAGTTCTCAAGAGAGAGAAAAAAGAAATGTTGACATTACTTTATGTTACTTATGTCACTTTTTTCTCAGTTAAAGAGCTGATTTTTACATGCTTTCTTTTTTATTTATTCATACTTGTGTAACAAAATTGAAATGAAAGAGTTGGACCCTGACAACACTGACCGAATCCCTGATACTGTTTCAAAACTTCCTCTTCTATAAAGAGAACTTAAAAAACAAACTTATTGAGCCCGAGGATAATAGGAGCAAGACTATTTCAATACATTTTGAATAGTCCCCTGAGTAATGCTGATAAACAATATTTGACCCAAACAGAATATCCATTTTAATTTGCAGTGGATGCACAATGTCTGCGCAGAGGTCATTCTATTGATTCATTGTGAGCCGCCTGAATGGGAAAAAATGGCGTTCGTTGAACCCATGCACAGAGAGTTGCATTTGAAATTGATTTTGCAAGAAGATACAGTCTTTGTCATGTTTCTGTACAGTGTGACTGAGAAATCTTTAAGACAAATTGATATGTTGGATTCAAACGGGGGGTGGGGAAGATTAATAGCGAAGGTGGAGGCTTGATGGAGGATCTAAATCTGTTTACCAGGGCTAGTAAGTACATTTTTGCTGAAGGGCCAAATACAGCCCAGTTTCATCTTGAGTGGGCTGGACCAGCAAAATAGTACTATAATAACATTGATTTATTTTATTTTTGATTTTTATTTTTTGTAGCACAGAGTATACATCATGAAAATGGCTTAATTCTTGTAAAACCGGAAAATTACCCAACCCAAAGCCAATTTTAAAGATACTTTCTGGTGCAAAATGTGATTATATGTCATCAAAACTTATCCTGGAGTTGTTGCTTTGTGCATGTTTTTGCAAACTCACACAGACAACTTTACATTGATGCTAGTTCGATAGCAACAAGGTAGTTAGCTCTCAAGGTAGGATCACCAAAATCTCAGCTTGTGTCTCTGTGTTGTGTAATTTTGAGACATTTGTTGAAAACAGTAAATATTTCTTTGAATTTCTTACAATTTGCTTTGTGTTTTGTCGGCCCGGATTGGAACTTCTTGTAGACCATTTTTGGCCTGCGGGCCTCATGTTTGACACCCCCGATCCCAGTCACTTCTTACGCAAGCCACTTATCATTATATATACCAGGCCGAGCGGCAGGAGGATCTTTGCTGCTGCAGACAGAATGCTTCTTTGCAACGGCTAAAACATAAAAGTGTGAAATTTGGATGGGCTGCACAATGTTCTGCTCTGGTACACGTCTGTGGGCGTTCACTGTGCGAATGGGCTGTGACGCCTTTTTGGCCCCACGCTGATGCTTCACATTGGAGCCAGTGCAGAGACAGATAGATAGATAGATAGATAGATAGATAGATAGATAGATGGATAGATGGATAGGCTGGCGTGTATGTGTGGCAGTGAGCTCCACAGCTCTAGCTCAGTCCCAGGCATTGACAAGCTGTCCACATCTCACTGTAATTTAGAGACTTTACCCCAGAGAGCGGGTCTGAGTTATAACATTTCTTTCTACCCACTCTTTCCTCCCCACTTGCTCCTTCCTCTCCTTGCCACTCATCCTTCTCCTTTTTTCCCTTCTCCCTCTCCATTTTTTTTAACAATCGGATATTGTTTGCCCTTTCGCCGTATAACTGATTTATTTTAGCTCAGGTGCTGGGTTCATAGTGAGAGTCATCATCGTTTCCAGTGACACTGCTCACATCGCGTAGATTCAGAACACTTTGTTAAGTCTTGATGTTTTCTGTGATTCCATCAGACCAACTCATTCTCACTATCCCATCTGGACTTCTGCTAATTCACACCACCAGTATAATGAGAAAAGTGTGACTTTCAATTATTTTTCAGCTTGTGAGTATGTTGAGCTTCTTGTTTCAATGTAATTGGACTGCAACACAGTTTTTCGGCCATTCTGATAAATGCATTGAGATCTGATGCTTAATGATAACACAGCATGCGGGCAAAGCTAGGCGCCCTGTTAACATTATGAACACCATTGCTTTGAATGAAACCAGTTTTGTCCTGAAATACACACTAATACCTGTGCTTTTCATTCAAATGTTGCATCAAAACAAATACTCAGCACAGCAATAAAGCTGTCATCTTGCCAAACTGCATTTAAACAGTACAAAAGTAAGATTTTGTTTTTCCTTGCATGAATCTTGAACAAGTTCTGCAAGACCAATGTCATATATCGAATCTTTGATGGTTTATACAAGAAAAGAGAAGGAGGTAGAAGAATGATGGAAGGAAGCGTGGTCACTTTCCATTGTTGATATCATTTGTCTTGTACTGCTACATCGTTATGTAGGTCAAAGCTTTTAGGCTCAGCAGGCTTTGTTCAGGGGGAATCGTATTACATATTACACTGGTACTGCAAAGTAATACATGTGACAGTAAATTCTTATGAAATTTATTTTACTACTAGTGCTGTCACGTTGTAAACTCTTTTGAAATATGAATTTAGTGACATATAAAAGCTAGAATTACCACCTCACAGTCCTTCACCAACCAGTAAAGCTGCAGTTATTACTGTATTCCCAGAGTCATTTGAAAAATGGCTTCAGTGCGTTTCTGATAAAGTAGCACATGTGTAAATTCAGAGATCCTCACCTTTGGCCTCCAAATTCTAATCCCAGGAGTCTAATTAGGGTTTTATTGAAACATTTTAATGCTTTGGATATGCATTGGTGTATGATATATCATTACAAAAGTAAAGGAAACATTAAAAATGAAGGATTATGTCCCTTCATTACTGTACCAAGGTCATGACTGTGTTTCAGGATGATGGTGCATTAGCTCTTCGTCAGACAAGTTGAAAATAATGGTGTAATTATTGTTGCTTTGTGAAAATTCAGGGAAAGCTCTGTTGTGCTTTTACATGGCACCATTTGAAAATGATGTCTGTTTCCACAGAAGTTGCAGAAATTCTGAGAATAATGTAGATTCCATGCCAGGGCACGAGTTATTTGTTTCTGTAATAAAATCACACACACACACACACACACACACACACACACACACACACACACACACACACACACACACGGGCTCAGAGAATAAGCTACAAAGAATAACAACAGCGAAAACATGAACATTCGTATGGACAGACAGAATTTGGATTGTTATCACCGGTGAGTCTCAAACCCGCTAAGTCCCGGGAGAATCTGAACTGGAAGCCATGCTACTCTGGAGGTCGCCATTATTGTTATTGTCCATCGACCCACACATGTGCAGAACTAGTTGCACAATCACAGACTTTCAGAGAAAATTGCAGTTTCCTGAGTAAATTTTCAATTGTTTATTCATTGAAAAAGACAAACCAAAAAAATGTTTTTTAATGTATTCCACAGATTGGATTTTAAATTATTTGGTCACACTTAGCTTTAAGCCCAAAAACACTATCAGCCGTTGCAGATGTGAGAAAGGTTGTAGAGATTGGAAGCATAAACATTTGATATAGTGTTAAGTTAGAAAAGCTTTTCCAATTTTCCCCACAACTAAATCTGTTCTCAGCCGGTGGTGAGCCTTGATTATAAAATCACATGTACCCAATCAGCTGCAGTCTCAGGTGTCCCACAAGGACATTTAGCTGCTTGGTTTCTTTACACATGACTGAAAAACAATTACGGTAAATGAAAATGGACATCCCTCTGGACACTCAAACGGCAGTTTATCAGAACTCTAATTTTATTCCGGCAAATTACAAAGCAGTTTTACCCCTGCCAGCAAAACAGATGCGTCTGATCAGCTTAAACAAGAATCCAAAAAGAAGGATATATAAATTCAAAGCAAGGTAAGAAGTCAATCCCGGAGAGATTCCACATGCCTTATCACTGTTGACATTTCCGTCTGACAGTGAGAAATTAAGACCGGCCACTTTAGATGCTAATTTTACGGCTTAGCACATGATTTCCCCTTTTTTTTTTTCTCTCTGTACAGCTTTACTCCGGCCATAAAGCTGTCGCACTGGCTTCACATCCCACCTCCTCGCAAGCCAAGGTACAAAAGTACACAGCGAGTCTTCTTCTCCCCCGCTGAGAGGAACAACAACCTTCATTACGCTTAGTTCTAATCACTTAATCCATGCTTTAATACAGAAGCAAACAAATAAAAGCACATCTAAGTAAATGAACAGTTGGAGTCATTCTGTAATAGCTCGTAAATCTTTCAGAGTTCGTAATGAGCTCCTTCTCTCCTCTGGGCTCTGCAGCGAGAATTCAGCACTTCACACACGAGTAAGAGAGGCTTGCAAGAAGACTCCCACTCTAAGTATGCATCACTGAGGGGCTCTGTATGTGGCGGGGGGGGGGGCGTGGTGGTGATGAAAACGAGATTTTTTGTTTCAAGGAAGTTGTTAATCCTTAAAAAAAAAAAGCCTCTTGAAGCTGCAGATTTGATGCACACCTCAAGAAAATGATACCAGAAGAGCAACAAGAGTTCAAATGATGACGCCACACCTAAAGTACACGAGTGCAATGTTGATATGAGGAGAGTCAGCTGTGAAATGCATTTTAATTCAAGCATTAGATACCTAACAGTAGGAGAAGATGACCACCCTTCTCCCTGTATCTAGGCAACTAGAAAACCTCACTGCATTTCACTTTCTTTCCTTCTCCTTGGCTAACTCTTTTTTTTTTTTTTTTTTTTTTTTTGCTCCAGGGAACACCTGTTTTCTGTTTTCTCCCTCTTTCTCTAACTTTTAAAAGAAAAAGGCTCACACTCAACATTTTTGGGGGGGGATAAGAGCACCCGTGTGTTCGGACATTCCCTTTAAAGGAGGCCGGAGCGAGCCGATTCCTGCCGCATCATCCGCTGAGTCGTGCTTTATGGCTCTCCTTGAGGAGTGATGAAATGTTTACCAGTGGGTGAGGAGCAAACAGGGCGAGCGGGAGAGCGGGAGGGATGGGGGGAGAGGTGTCCTGCCACGGACGGGATAGTGAGGGAGGGTGGGCGGATGACATATAGGTGGAGGTTGATGGCATCGATGTACAGCAGCCCTCACTGAGATAAATTAAATACAGCTGCAGAGTTAGTTAGAACAGCATGTTTGTCTCTGTAAGTGCATGCACCACATTGTTTTGTGGCATCCACTTTGCTTGTGTTCTGTACAGTGTCATCCTCTCTCCATCTCTCTCTCTCTCTCTCTCTCTCTCTCTGCCCACCAGTCTTGCATTTGCAATAATTTCTGGGCATCAGGCTTACATAACCTTCATTTATCCAGTGATGTCTGGCATTCAGTGCTGATGCTTTGAAATGGAGTTGCCACAGAAACGGAGCAAGATTTCCTGCTGGAAAAGAAATAATGACAGCTTCGAGAAATAATTATTTTCAAAAGCCACAAGGGTGCATTAATTGGTTTTAGCTTTATGATTTGTTTCGCCAGGACATAGTTGTCTGTTATTTTCAATTATTTTCTCCCCGCAAATGTAACATGCCATGCTCGGCGATGACTCTCAAAGATCCCCGCTGTGATCGAGATATTTTTTCACCTTTATCTCATTTTCTCATTCCCCTGACCTTTTGATATCGTTGCACATCCTTCGAGGCTGCTTGCAGGTGACCTGACTGTCATTATCCTCAGCACCAATAGAGGAAATGATATTCTAACTGAGCATAAATGTGATTCAGTCAATTCCAGCTAACTTTGCTGAGGCAAACAAGAGACCCATTGCGATAAAGCCGCCCAATGACACAATTCTGCATTAAAAGTGATGCTATCCCCTCCGGAAGGAAATTGATGTTTTGATGATGGACAGCTTGTGTCTTCATTGGCACCCCACACCGGGCGAAAAATTGCATAAATTCCAAACAGTGCTGACACAAACCTGCGAACACATCACACCCATTCTTCACCCACTTCACAGGCAACCCGCCTCAGCAAGAATTGATTACGAGGTCAGTATTTACAGTACATGGAAATGCCCCTGCTCACCCCACACGCCGCCGCTCAAATTTTTTTGCAACATCGGTGTCAACTTTGATGATGCCTACGGCAGCTCAAGCAATTTGGATAACTTCCTCCGTCTGTTTTGCCCTCAAAGGACAAAAGAAAGCGGGAGGAAACAATGTGTTATTCAACAGTTACATGCACTGGTGCATTTACTGTGCTGCAAGATCGAAGAGTAAATTCTCTTGTGTGCAGCACAAACTATTAGCTGACAATAAACAGCATCTGTCAATAATGACAGCATCGATAATATTGGCCTCTGCGAAGAAATGAATGTTTTAGCTACAGTTTTCTGTTGTAAAGACCAGTGTCACTGCTTATTTTCAACAGAAACATACAATTCCTCAGGGTTTGGTCGGTGGAAAGAAAGGTAAACGGTTCAGCAGAAGCTATTATAGCCTCCCAATTCACTTCACACATTTCAGATAAAATAGCCCATTTGCTTTTTTAAGTGATAGTGTGAAGAAAACTGCACGTGTGTGTGCAGGTACACTCTACACTCATGTGCTAATTTATTACACTGGCAGTAAAATAAGTGCACCTGCTGAAGTTGAAAATATATACTCACTTGTTTCAAAAGTTGTACCTTAATTTGATCTTCAGTAATTTATAGATCCACTTACCAATATTAATAATTGCTTATTCTTCATCTCCATATTACAATTACCAATTTGATTTTTTTTCTATTATTTATAAGCTTGTTCTTGTCTAAAAGAATAACTTTAATAACACTAATCAGAATGTCTGATTTATTGCTGGTTTACAAATAGCTAATTTTTGTAGCTCATGCTAGTTAGCTTCCACAGCATCACTGAGCTCACAGCTCAGGTCTCAGTGTTGCGTTGTGTCTGAACGGTGTTTTACAAATCAATCTCTCTTGCTACTCTGAAGAAATGTGTTTATCTGCTTCCTTTGAAAATGGTCACATTTGCGTTTTGGTTTGGTGTACCAGATTGGAGAAGCTTGCTGGCTGGTTTTGACCCACAAGCGTCATGTTTGACACCCCTGATTTAGAGCATACAACACTCTTCCATGAGTTATTGTTGAGTTGTGATGGCCAGATGACGTGGAAAACAGATGGGAGTCAAGGGCCTTGCTCTGGGACCCACAGTGCTCTCTGAGCAGTGGTGGGATTCAAACTCTAGAACTATATATTTCTCTTACCTCTCAACGCCTCGGGATGCTTCTGTCTACATGGGTTCAGAGTGGTGACTGAACAATAGCAATTCACTCCTGGAAGTCCTGCGTTGTGAGTGCTGTGAAGTAGTTTACTACCATAACACTAGGATCGGTTGTGAAACGTGTTGTGTCTGTTTTCCGGTCATCAATATGAATTTGGCTCTAAGATTGCCAGTGAAGTTGAAAGTTTTGGCTTCAGGTGCAAGACAGCAGGCTGCAACGATGAGCTACAAGCTAGTTTCCTTCGCAGTGTCGTCCATATTATCCCAGGTGTGCAAATCACTCAACCAATTTTTTTGGAATTGTAGCATTTCTTCACATGCCCCATGACGTGGGAGAGCGGATCAATCACAGCCCTCCAGGTCTGTGTACTCCCCCGTGCGCTCTGTGCCGTGCTGAATGAAGAAGCTGATGGAGTTGAGCGTCATGTTGACGCAGAAGCTGTGCTGCGCTGGTTCACAGCAACACGCAGCCTTCGCAGATTGTTTGCGTATGGAGTATAAATTAGAAGAACAATCAGACTTTATTCATTCACTTGGGTGGATCTATGAAACTGCTGGAGTTTACTGTTGGATTTGTTGATCGTGTAACCTGTTTCAAACCATAAAACCTCATCTAGCCGATACATTAAATACCACTAGTTTTTTTTGTTTTGGTTTGTTTTTCTTTTTTCTTTTTTTTTTTTTCTCACTGGAGAAAGGCAGTGAGTGCAACGCTGAGAAGTTGGCCACAGAAGGAGATGAGACACTGACTCCGACTGATAGTTCCACATGATGGATGTGGCTCACAGGTGACAATTCATGCTGACACCCCCAATGACAAAGCCATGCTTTATAGCAGGAGACATACTCCTATACCCGCAGCCCGGCCTCTGCTCGGCTCAAGCTTCATATCCTCTGCAGTGCAAATAAATAAATATATAAATAAATAACCCTCCTGCCACATGCTGGTGTTTCCTTGCAGGGATACTTTTGAAGAGTTCTCCCATGTAGACGTAAAGTGGGGTGTTTTCTAAAAATGTCTCATAGCCAGCCACAGCCAAACCCATTGGTTTTGATTTCCATCTGTGTTGTAGGAGTAGTGTGCCTGGTGGGCACAGTTGCAGGGTAGAATTTACTAGGCCAGTTGTTAATTATAACTACGCTACGCTGCACAAGAGCACATTGGGGCACCTCTAAGCTCGGAGCGTGTGTGTGTGTGTGTGTTTAAAGCCGAGGCGGTGAGTGTGTGAGTATTTGACTGTGCAACGCATGTCTGTGTGTAAACAGCATCCTGGTACCTGACTTCATCACAACTAGATTTCCCAGAAATTAGTTTGCAGCTGTAAGACAAAACAAAACAAAGAAAACGAGTATTTACTTCAAACAGAATTCAAAATTAAAACTCTATATTGTGTTTGAAATTTAAGGAAGTTAAGAGCAGATTGTTACCTGTCAAGTCTGGTCTGTTGTAAAGTCCATGACCTTGTTTTCTCTCACAAAACATCCTTTCAGAAAGATTACCCTGCGGGCCAAGAAAACAAAACATAAACACTGTCAGAACCTTGCAGTCTACCTTTCCATTGTTTATTTTCCCCTCATTCTTTTTTTTTTCCCTTTGATTTATATGAACTGTACTACCTAGCAAACTGAGACTTATTAGAGGCTATGAGAAGAACAGAGCGACGAAGATAAGCTTAGACTCCCATTTAAGTACCTCTCCAGCCATTAAGATAAAGATTATAGCTTCAAAGCTAATTGTTTCTTTCTTTTCTTTTGTTGTGTTTCCAGGAGAAGTTGGAAAAAAACTAAAGAAGCTGGGTTTAATTTTCCCTTTAATAAATTCTCCCTCGCTTTTATCTCTCTTCCTAATATGACGGCAAATTAAAATTCATTGAATTTCAACATGTTCATTAGGCTATGAAGGTGAGCTCTCTGCTCAGAGAGGATGTGGTGCTTTAAAGGCACTTGTCTTCTCCTGTATAAGTGAATTGAATAGATGTGGAGTGTTATAAATGAATGTGGAACAAGCCGGTGGAGGCTTCCTATCTGCTAAAATGTTGCTTAATACATTTGAGTGCATTCTTGTATGGGCGCGCGCCGAGCACAGCCCGGCGCACCAATCCCCTCGTGTTATGTGCTTATGAATCCGGAAAAAAAAAAAAAAATGTAAAAGGGAACAGGTCTCATCCAGATCCATTTACTGTAGCGCTGCTTTACACATACAGGCATCATGGAATGCAAATGGGCCTCTTCGTTTATTTCAGATGGCGATGGGCAGTTCATCAGCAGCTGATATGGTACAGAAGTGGATTATTTTCACAGCTGTTGGAGAAACGTGGTGAAAATAAGAGAGAAAGTCCTTAAGAAAGCAGTCCCTGGGTCTGCCTGGTAAAACTAAACACTAGCTTTTTTCATAGAAAAGCATAAATCATCAACAAGCGGGGTGCAGTGATGATAGTGGCCTTGTCTCGTGTTTATTTGTTTGTGCTGCAATGTAAAGAATATTATTTCTACATGTCAGCACTCATAAACATAATAAATATCCAATTCCTTTCAAGGTGCAGTATCTAAAATTAAAACAGTTCTATATTTGTGCATTAGGCTGCAGTAGTGTGCCACTGTAATACCCAGTTTGTCTTCATTCAAGCTCTTTTAAATTTCTGTCACAGTGCTGGCAGATTGTGTTTTAGTTAGTAATTACCAAGAGCTCCAGTCTTTGTTGTTGTTTACTATTCAGTCTGCCTTTTCATTATTGTATTTAGGACAAACTGGATTTACCTGACCTGACCGTTTGGGTTTAGCTCCGGTGGCTGTCCCTTCACCTCATATAGGCACCAGTACAACGATAACAAGGATGTTGTTTCCCTTTATTAGCTTATTCTTAAGCATGAAGGAATTGCCACCATTACAAAAGTTACATGCCCAACAGTCCTTCTAGCAGAGTAGCAGACGCTGTGTAAACAAAAGTGCAGAAAGTGCAGAGCATCTGCAAACACATATGTTTCCGCCTTGCCCTGCCGTGTCCCTTGAGAGCCACGGGTCCCAGGAGCTTAGAGGAGGTTGTTGCTGTACAGTCCTACATAAAAACACATACGCATGTACTTTAACATGCCAACATCCTGAATAATGTACATTATTGTTCTACAAAGGTAAATATGGTCCCAATGCACCACAGATCTTCGACTAAATTGGGTTTATGAATACACGGGGTTCATTTTCATTTTGGTACACGCATCCTTTTGAAACAGATTCAGTAATTAAAGACAGCCAGATGTCAGAAATGGTGCCTCTGGCAGTGATGAAAAGACATAACGTTGCCTTTAAAGTTACAATGCACAGAGATTAAACAGTATTTAGGTAGAAACTTTAGCTAAAACTCCCAGGGCAATAACAATTAGGGTTTACGTTTCTTTTAATCTGAATGTGTTCCAATGGAGCAGTCATTGGTTCTTAGCACCAATCTGTAAATGTAAATGCCATCTGTTAATGTAAAAAACCCACTAAATTTCCCACTGCTGTTAGAGTTATTTAACAGATGCTTTCACACATGCAACACTACCTGAAGATTACCTACACATGAACAGCTGGAGGTCTATGTGAGAAAGCAAATGTCCAAATCAGTCGGAGCAGACATTAGGCGGACTTCGGCATGCTGGCTCAACAGTGCAGAGTCAGTGTGATGTCCGATTAAAGCCCATGCGTGACTGGAGCGGGTCATTGTCTGGAGACTTCACAGCGAGTGTGTGGGTGTGTTGATGACGTTCTCCGGGGGAGATTTTTGTGCACTTTCAGTAGCTACTTCAAACTATTTCTTGTGGCGTGTTTATTACTTTTCCACGCCTTCGCTGATGTACTTGTAGTGGGCATCAAAGCAGAGATGTCTGGGGGAACGGAGACTGTTCCCAGTGGCTCTTTCTGTGGGTGTTTTTGTTTGACGTAAATCGTCCTCCTAAATGGCCAAAGGACTAATAGAAAAAGCTGGAATGAACAGGAAGTTTTGAGTTTGTTGGGTTTATACGGGCTATTGTTTGTATTTCCATAGCATTTTCTAATAATGTCATGTTTAATTTGAGTTTATCAAAAATGTATTGGCCCAAAACGTGGTCAAGCAGTGTTCAAGCAGGGTGGTGCAGCGAGTCGATGGTCGTGAAATTCCCCGACACTGTGTCGTCACATGTTCATGATCGCACACCTGTCTCATGCCACGGATTTCGAGCAACGATCAAACATGTCACATTTTCCTCTATCTGGTTTGAGATGGCCGCACTCCCCAAAATAACAGAAAATCACTAATTAAAATGTTAATCAGTGATTTATCATTTAGGTTTAGATTAATTCATAGATGCATCTGTTCTTTGTAAAACTGTTAAATTAAAATGTCCCCAGTGTGCCCAGAGATAGCAGACCTGCATTTTTTTTTTTTTTCCAAGTGCAGATACAAAATTCTTCATTAAGATCAAGGCCTTGGCTTACACTCTTGTCAATTCAAATTGTCTTTAAACTAGCTGTGTTTGACGCTAGCTCTTTGCTTCAGGTGATTATTTAGAGAGAACAATAGGATTTCTTGGAAAATGACTCAGGTTGTGTAGGGCTTAATTATATTTTTCAAAGGGAGTTACTGGTCTAAATTTCAGGACATGGTTAAAGGAGGAAGTGCAGATCAAAGTATTGTGTCTTTGTGACTTCTTCATCAACAAACCAAGTCTCAAGCAGCACTTTATTTAGTCATGTGGATGACTTTAATTGAGCATAGACGGCAAACGTGCAGTGCAGACTGGATTAAATCGAAGGGGAAAAAAGTAGGTGGAAGATTTTTCTGCACAGGGTGAACGAGAAAATGTGACAGAATATGTATTTCTGAGCCATTAGAAGTCTGAAAAAGTTTACCGTGTGGGTACTGGTGATCTGACATGTACATATTAACGCTGTGTGCTACTTGTGTGAAATTGCATCTTTGGATACTGTCTGGACTTGATAGTACTTCATAAATATTTGAATTAATGCTGGCAACTCAGAAGAAAATCCTCAGCAGTTTTAAATAGCTCACACTCTTGACAGATAGGTTGTGAAAATGATGGATTTCCATGAAATGAATTGCTTATCATGTAAATGAAGTATGTTGGAGTCACCGTACACCATCACAAATATAATTCATTTAAGCAGGGTTATTAATTCCCCCTGGCAAGCCTTTCACCTTCTTTTTTGTGCGGAGGGAGAGACAATGACAAAGAGTGCAAGTACAAGATGGAGGGGAGGCGTGTTGAAAAAAAAGAAAACAACAGAGTCCATCAGGTCTCGGCCCACTGTGAAGTTAACACTGGGGTGAAGGAGCAGCCTGAGTGTGAAGGTTGGGTGCAGTGCGCGTGTGAGTGTGTGTGAGTGTGTATGTGTGTATGAGTGTTGGGGTTGGAGGGTGATGAGAAAAATCAAGGACAGCCGCCTCTGCCTCTCCTAACTCTGTTAGGCCAGACTGGCATTTTAATAAGGGTTTGTGAATACCACTGCTTCATCCCCCAGGGAAGCCGAGCACACACAGTCACACATCTTCGGCTGCATGCGTACAAAGTACACAGAGGCCGAAGGAGGCACAAATCATTCTGAGGTATTCTAGTGTATACAGTGTGTATAAAAGAAAACAAAAAAAATAAAGAAAAAAACTGCACATGCTACTTTTTATCGAGATCCAAAGGAACACCTGATAATGCTTTGTGGATTTTAAATTACTGAAAATGTAAATCCATAAATGGTAAATTAGCCGGCAGAGGAGGCCACCAGTGACATCCCTGCCCACATTGTAACACTATTCTAGTCCACCACAGTGCAGCAAGTGGATCTTTCATGTTCTCACGTGTCAAACACGGTGAGGTTTGTGAACGGGCGGACGGCCGCGGAGATGAAACAGCGCGGGGCTTACATTAGCCATCCATCAGACACACGTCGCATCCGGAGGTGGTTGCTTCAGGGAAGGAGACGCTCGTCTGGAGAGTAACGCGGATGGATGACTGCTCCCTCCTATTGACCAATGCAGATGAAAACAGGATTCATACATAATGCTCACACACACACTGCCTGCTTCTCTGCTATTGATCTGAAGCGTGGAAGTGGCGGAGATGCCGCCTTGCTGCCGTGCGCTCATTGCATCGCTGTTGCAGTTCTCCTCGCTCTCTGCGACATCTGGTGTCAAAACATAATGTAAAGCGACTCCGTGTAGAAACTTGGCCCAGTTTGCAATGTGACTTTCTTCTTTTCTGTTTTCCTTTTTTTTTCTCCCTTTGTGCCATTGATTTAATTAAACAGGAGGATACACAGCCACGTGCAAAAGCAAGTACAGCCAATGGAAATCTTTAAAGATTAAATATCCTCTTGTGTCTGTCAATAAAAGTTTCATTATTGAACAAGTGAGAGATAAAATTGGCAGTGTGTATTTATTTAAAAATATTTAAATCAATTCAAAATTCAATCAGAATCACACATGGAAATAAGCACAGCCATTTAATGTAACCCTTTACAGGCATGTCATTGGAATATTTGGAAATGGACAGTTTCCACCTTCAGGCTTTGTTTGATAAAGTTTTTCAAGATATACTTGTCTACATTTATGACTTTTATTATTATTTTGATATAGTTCTGTTAGTGTCAATAATAGCTGATGTGATAGTGTGTGTGGCATCTTGAGTTCTCTGAGCAGAGACCACTGTTGATGGTGCAAGAGTTCAAAATACAAAAAGTCCAAAAGCAACACATCCTGGATATCACAGAAACAAACACTGAGAGACTGTAACGAACCCTATACATAATAAAACAGCTTGAACCAACAACCACAGCACACAGGAGATGCCCAATATCTGCCTCAGCCACCAGATGAAGACAAACACACAGTCAGGCACAGGTGAAACCCATCAGGGCAGGAAGGAGCAATAAGACGTGAGGTGAGAGTCAGAATTATAAGATTAAAAAAAAGAACGAAATGTGTATCATGACAGTTAAAAAAAAAGGGCTGGAAGAATCACAGTATGGTTTCTTGGGTTGAAATAATTAAATAAAAATCAGCAGATTCTAGTTATGGAATAGCATGTGACCACAGTGAAGTGTGTAGGATCTTTTTTTTTTTTTTTTTCCCCCTCCTAACTCTCAGTGTGTGTATTTTGAAATAGCCCTGATGCTAACGGGTGCTCTTTGTTTTAGGAATGAAATCACGCACACACATGCACTCAGAGAACAGGCTATAAATATTAACAAAGGCGGGAATGCACGGACATTCGTATGGACAGACAACAGAGCTGGATTGCTTTTACTGGTGACTCAACGTTAAATAGATTAAAAAAAAATAAAAAAACACTGAAATTATGTTCTGGCAGTCATGTCAGTCTGGAGGCCGCCATTGTCAATCTAGTCAAACCCTCTGATTCTAAAAAGGTTTTAAAAATGTTTAAATAATGAAAATGAGGATATAAATAAATGGTTTGTCCCAAACCTACACTGGAATAGTTGTGTCAGCATAATTTGGAGTTAGACTGTGTCTGTGATGCAACACAGTTTCTTTTTGCACCAAAAATCGGTAAGTTTTAAAAGCTAAGCAGCTCATTTGCTGTAGTCTTGGTCTAGAAATGTCATCCCTGTGTGTTTTGTGGGACTTTAGCTGTTCCACAGTCCCAAGTCTTGGATGGAGGTTTTACTTTGTGCACCTGACAGACTCTGGATTCTTCTACTGGACTCATGGAAGCCATGCTGGTAGATGCGGTATGTGGTTTAGCATTGTCTTACTGATGGAGCAGATGTTGTTCAGATGTGTAACCGTCCACTACCAGAAACACGATGCAACCGCATAAGATTAGACACACAGGCTTTTAAACTCTGTGCTGATAACAAGTTAGATGATCCTCCTCATCATTATTCTGCAAGATGCATTGCTCATGGTTTCCAAAAAGAATATAAAGTGTTCATCTGACCATGGATCATTTTTCCATTTAGCCTCAGATAATTTCAAACAAGCTTTCTGCCAGAGAATACAGCAGGATATTTTTTGAGTTGGTTCAAATAAAGCTACTGATTTGAACATTCTCTGTGTTCACTGAAAACAATTGCCTTTATTTATTTTTTATTTTTTTCCAGAACTCATGCAGTGATTTTGTCACTAAGGCACGTATTTTCCCAGATACTAGATATATATGTGCTGTGGTTAAACAATTTTCTGAAACTGTTTTACATTTTTTACACGTAGCTACTAGCAGAATGGAAATCTTTGCCCATCTTTACTTCTCAGAGACTCTACGCAATTTTCTTTTTATACCCTGCAATTATACCTTCTTTGAGTTAATTGCCAAAATTGGTTGCAAAATGCTTTTCCACCTGTTTTCATTTGCTCCACTTAGTTCTCATCTTGTTGCTTGTGTCTAAACTTTATGGGGATTTGTTGTTATATGCAATTTCACTCCATTACGTGGCACTCAGTTCCTCATGTTAATCAAATGGTGATTTAAAATAAATAAAGAAAACTGTTTGAAATTTGGGTCTTTACATGCATATGGCTGGAAACATGACTGGTGAGTTGACTACCCTGACTCACCGGAAACTACTTTTTCAAGTCATTTTGAACGAATGCGTTGACCTTTTAAGCTGACAAGTGTGTAATGTGATTGCATGCACGCAGCTCTGTTTCTATTTTCTTGACATTCCTTTTCACACAGCGGGGAGAGCAGCTCGTGAGTAGGATCGGGGTGGTTGTGATACCACTCGCCCTTTTGAGCAAAGAGGAGATGAAACACTGCAGCATCTTGATCGGAGATAAATCCGCTCTGATTAGCTGCGCCGCGCCGCTTATGTTGTTGTTCTCACTCTTATATACTCTTACTTTTTTCTCACGTCGCCTCTCCAGCTGGAATACAAAATGTTCCATAAAATAATGATGCATTTGCATAATAATTCCCTCCATAAAAGCTTGTTGTCAACTAAACTTGATTTCCAAGCATCAGCATTTTGTCTTGCTTGTCTGGTGGTGAAGAGTAATTTTCATGTATGGTGGGGCATGGTTAAGTGTGTGTGTGTGTGTGTGTGTGTGTGTGTGTGTGTGTGTTTTCATGAGTGATCATGCACGCATGCACACCAGGAAATACATAAAACATTGTAAATTAGCACATACATTACTTCAGTTCAATTATTGTTATCCCCTTAAGTTAGAGGAAAGTATTATTAGATTTTCTTGCTGTGCATTGATTTATGCATTTTCATTTATCCGGCACAATATACAGAGAAGCAGCGGTGTTTTTCTTCATATATATATATATATATATATATATATATATATATATATATATATATATATATATGTGCAATTATTGCTGGCGTGCGGTCCTTATACATACACCTATGTATAACCCCAACACGTATAGGTTCTGGCTCGTCCTCTACATTATTGGAATTGCCCAATGGGCATTGACAGCGGGAGTTTAATGAATTAAAGTGGACATAGCTGACTCAGTTCAATCGATAACCGGTCCCCACCGGAGCCCTCTCCTCCGAGCACCAGAAAGAGCAAAGAAGGGGAGATGGAGAGACAGAGCTGCAGCGACAAAGAGAACGAGTAGGGGGAAAATGAAAGCGAGGGAGAGCAGAAAAGAGCATACAAAGGAGAAAAAGAGGAGGGACTAACCCTCCAGAGAGAGGTAATGTGAAGGCAGGGAAGCGGCGAGCTGAATACAAAAATGGATGGAGGCGATGAATGAGATCCGGCCAATGAAAGGGTTAAGTGTTTTTCAGTTCTTTACCCTAATGGCTCCTGAGGCTTCTACTCAAGAGGGCTAGTTTGTACCATACCCCCGCCCCAGATCCTGGGAGATACACACTTGATTCCTCTTTATTTCCTCCTCATCTCAACAGCAGCTTGTTTGTACTTTATAGTACAACAAACAAACTGGGACTTTCCAACACATGTGGCCTCATTCAGTCCAGCGAGCATAGAGGTAACATTTGTCTTGTGTTTCATCGCAGTGCTGGAATGATAATTGTTGGGGCCTTTGGAGCAATAAACTGTTTTCGCTGGTGTGCTTTGTTCCAGGGTGCAGTTGACAGTAGGACGAAGTCTGCTTCTTCTTCTTTCTTTTTTTTTTTTTCTTGTTTTTTGTTCCCGTTGTTGTTTTGCATAAGAATAAGATTAAACATAAGTTTTTTGCCCGGAAAAGAATTGCATGAGATAACACAGCAAAATGTCTGACAAAGCTGAATGATAACTGACTGAAGGGTACGCACTGGTTTATGTCAGAGATTACAAACCAGGACAGAGTGACACTTGATGTGGTTTAGGATATTTAGTGTTAATGAGTTAAAGGTTTGTCGTGACTACATCTGAAATTCAGATTCAACTCTCTGAGGATATCGAGGGAACTCTCTCCTTGATCTTATAATTTTCAGTTCATCGGAATAATTTAAGGTCTCAGCTTTTTAATTAGATAGATGGATAGATAGATAGATAGATAGATAGATAGATAGAGAACAGGAAGGTGCAGTATGTCCCTATATTTTTTTATTCTTTTCATTTTGAATTAAAGGCTGTTTATCAAACAAGGTTAGACTGATAAATCAGCCAATATCCACTGATTGATCTTTGCATTTAAAATTCAACAAAAATGGTATAAATTTCCCCTTGTGGGACTAATAAAGACATAATTCATTCATCCTCCAAACGATACATTATCGTTCTGACAGTCAGTTATATGTATTTAGCTCTGATGTGTGTGCTGAAACTTGTTACTATGGACATATATAGTATCTCATTACAATTAAAAGAAAAATGTTGTAGTGCCTTAAACCCTACTTGCACGGGATTAGTATCACCTCAGGACCAGTGGTGATTTGTAATAATGGTGGAATGCATCTATGATCTCGATCCTGAGCGAATGTGCCATGTCTGTGGTGTGTAAAGTAAAAATTCCAAATTAACTACCATATTTTACCATTCTATGCAAATCTGCACCTCAGTGATTGGGAGGTATTTTATTTATTGGAGTTTGGTCATTCCGTGGATCTATTGCGTTATAATTCACCACAAGAAACAAAGACATGTGAGGCTGGTAATTCACAAATTACAAGAGATCCTCAGGTAATATGAATCCCGTGCAAACAGTACGTGAAAAATAAAGAAATGAAATAAAAATACTTTGTTCAGTTTTAGTTTGACCTTGGGTTTTATAATTAAGAAAGCACACTGGTAATTCATGTGTTTTAATGTGTGACTGTGTAATAATAATGAACTCAATTTAAAAACAAGGCTACTTAAAAAACCTGAAGAAATTTTAAATAATAGCATGTTGTTCCATACTTCTTTGTGAATTGTTGGATTAACAATTACCATCAGCTGAGCATTGCTGTTGTCAAACTAATTTTCAGTTTGTTTTGACTTTTTTCCCTTCGTTTTTATTATTATTATTATTATTATTATTATTTGGTGCCAGCCTCTTCCCGCCCCATTCTCTCTTTTCATATTTTTCCTGCCTTGACAGGGAGCGGTTTCGCTTGTCATGTCACACTTGTGACTGGCTGCGTGATGGATGGTATTCTGGTTAGAGCTCTGCTCTGTTTAAGGCGCCCAGCGGGGGCAGACGCACCCTGACGCCTCCCACTCTACCTGTCACCCACCGCACCCTGCTCACGTCACCATGGATTACTTACATTTACTTCTCCCTGTTCTCCCTTCTCTATTTTTTTTTTTTAAAGTTAAGCTCACTGGAGCTCCCCTCCCGTTTGTCTGCTTTTCACTCTCTCCTGGCAATATTTGTCTTTCCGCTCTGTATCTGCCTGCCACAGACAGTCCATCATTGTTTTACATTTTGTGCTGTGATTCCCTCCTTTTTTTTTTCACAGTTTGTCTTTATTTTTACATGTGGTTTCATTTTGCATTCTATTGTTAGTCCCGAAAACTTCCCAACTGTTTAACATTCGTTCCTTTGCCCTATTGTCTCTCAACAAAGACAATCTAATGTTGTAACACATTCACCCAATTACCCTCTCATTTAACATCTTTTTTTTTCTTTCCTGACCAATTATTTTCCTGCAGTAGTTGCCAATCCGCTAATCATAGCTGGACCAAAAGTGTTAAAATTTACTTATGCTAACAAGGAGCCGGGCAAATGCGGCTTTATTTCCCGGCCCCGCTCCCGTAATGGATCCTTGACTGATTGACAGTCCTATTCTCTGCAGCTCCTGAGTGACAAGTCCGCAGTTGCCGCCGCAACATAGGAAATGAGAGTGGAATTACAATACCAACCATGTCACCTCCTGAGGGGACAGGAGAAAGGAAAATACAATCACAGTCCCCATCAAACACACACATACACACACAGTTGCTGTCTCCATTTAGCTTCACTTCAGTGGAGGAAAACACACACACACACACACACACACACACACACACCTGGACTCCAGCAATGTTGTTGCCTCCCATTATGCGGGCTTGTAGTTGATCTTAACATGGCAGCCGCCCCGGCTGTTTAGGCATTGGAAATGAGAGCACAAAAGCTCTGACTCCGCAGAGCTTCACCGAGGAATATGTTGAAAAATGCAAGCAAATGAACCAGTTTCGTTCCAAGCAGAATATCTAACGACATGTTTGAAGTTAAAGAGCAAAAGCAACAAATTTATTTTTTGCCATAATAATCTGAAGAAAAAAAAAAAAAAAGCTAAGTTGGCATCCTTTTTTAATGTGTGGTTGCAAACGGTTTGTTCTCAAAAGGCTCTATTTTCTTAATTATATTTATTTTATCTACTAATAGTTTCTGAAATACTTTATTTTTAGATGCATTCCAGCTCGTTGAAAAATATAAGTTTGGGAAATATGTGTTTTGTTCACAGTCCAGCTCTTTATTTCAGCTTTCCATTGCATGTCTTCGTCTCCAGCTGACAGCGGAACATTAAAGACCTTCTCCCCAAACCAAGACTTCTGACTCTGCTTAACCCACCCCCTGTAAAATATCTTATTATTCATCAGATTTCATCATTTCCTTTGATACATACCTGCAGCGCCAGAGGCAGCAAGGCAGGCCTTCACATCATACAACTTTCACCTTGTTTAAAACAAGGTGTGGCTACGTTTCTCCTTCTGGGCTTCACTTCATTAGAACAAACTGATGTGCTGCATTCCAGAGAACTTTATAATGATTTTATCTGCTCATAAAACATGATCAGAGAAGTTTCTCCGCACTTTTTAAGTTCATTTTTTTTTCCTAGCAACAGTACTGTCCGCCTTGTCCATAGCCGGAAACCCCCTCTCCATATTTTACCAGCTCAGTCTGAAGCTTTTTCGGCGTCTTGAGGGGTGTGTTTTCCCAAACTCCTGCCAGTCTTCACACACTTCTCTCGTTCAGTTTCCTCGGAGCTCCCAGAAGTATCATAACACTTTTTTTTTTAAACTGTGAAACTTCCTGATAACATTGTATGCTTTTGGAACCTTTGAGATTGTTGTGTTATTTAAGGATTTGAATTGTGACAGCTCGCCTCTGTTCATCACTGCAGAAGAGAAACACATTTATTCAACGTCAACAGTGGTTCGTAGTTGATTCAGGTCATGTCAACAGTGACAATTAAGCACATGTAAATTGGATTAGCTTCGATGTAATTTGATCTAATTATCGCCAATAGATGTTGGAAGGGTGCATTTCAATGTCTTCATTTTCTTTGACGCTGTTGTTTAGTAACTTCGGCCAGTTAATTGAAAATAAACATTCATTTGCTTTTCTGTGCATAGTCAACTGTATTTTTGAATCTGGGGGTTTCAAGCGTCTTTCAACTCACCTGAAGACATATACACAAACAAATGTGTGCTCATAAATAATTGTGAGTTAGATTTTAATAGAAGTGACAGTGCGACTACAAGGGAAAGCTAATTTATTTCATCCTCCTGTAGGGGAGTCTGAGTAAGCTCATGAATGAGTGTGGTTTTTCTTGGATAGGATTGTAAAAACACTCTTAATATTTCAGGGTTTCCCAGGGATTTGCTTTAAAAAAAAAAAAGAAAGAAAAAAATAAAACTGTGAAAAAATATCTCTACCTCAGTGTTGTTTTTTTTTTTTTTTTGGTGTATGGTGCATGCATAAAAGAAACAGACAGCAAGAATGAAATGAAAAGAAAAACGTGTAGAGGAGCTGAGATGTGTTGTGTATTTACACCACTCGAGAAAATGCTAATTCAAATCTGCATTTTTTTTCCTCAGCCAGTCGAGCTGAAGTAGTATAATCTTTGTAAGCAGAAGGGGGGTAAAAGAAAAAAAAAAAGAAAAGAAAAATGATGATGATGACCAAAGCATCAACCACTGAGTGAACCCACGGGAGCAAGCTGCCTTTGTCCGACTCGTGCTGCGATACTCACCCCGCGCATTACTCCATCCGAGTCATTACCAGGTCCAGTTAATACGATGCATGGGTAGATTAAAGTTTAAGTAGGGACATTTAAGATTAAAAGCTTTCTATTATGTCTGCTTTTACATGCAGACGGCCTATCCCAAAGCCTGTTTGTGCTGCGTTTAATGTCTTTTTCCCTTGGCCTCCCTGGCTTTACGGCCGGCGGTGCGAGCAGAGGGGGGGAGGGGGAGACAGGGCTGTGTTTATGAGTTTATAAAGGCTCATCATGCATCATCATGCTTTTATAAATTCAGTCATGAAAACTCCGGACCGCATGCCTTTCCCTCTTGCTCCAGCACCGTCAAGCCCCCGCCCCGCCATCACTACCCCCTCATTTCCTCACCATCCCAGCACAGTCATTTAACCTTGTTAAACCCTCTAAACTGGGCCGCTCAAGGGCTGTTACATGCCACAGTAATTTCTAACAGGGGATTCATTTCTGTTGCCGTTTCATGAGTCGCGGGTGGGTGGGGGGGGGTACCGTTCACATCCGCCATATATAATTTACAGACACAGATCTTGAGAGCCGGAAGAGCGAGGGAGGAGGGTTGGCTATTGTTGTGATGTTACTCAAACACATGGCCTTGAGGACAAGAAATAGACAAGGGGGCAAGCCAGTTAGTGCTGGGAAAGAACCCCGAGGTCTTTCCGTGGCATGACAGGCCAACGCGAGGTGAAGGGCTCGGGGCCGCGAGAGCACGGCGAGCCGGCGGCGGGGGGCAAAAAAAGGCACCTCCATGTTTTTGAGTGTTAAGCAGCAGCAGCTGGACGGGTGCACCGCGGCCATAACGAAGCCCATTGAAGGTGAGCGGGATCCAGGTGGCCAGCCTTTCAGGGGTGGACAAAAGGCAATCAGCCTTGTGCACCCTTTTGTTTGTACGTGTGTGTGCGCGTGCACATGTGCGTGTGCGTGTATGATCCACACACTCCTGTACCGGTGAAAAGGGGATCAGTCAGAGAATGGAATTGTGTATGGCACTGAGAATTGCTTTCAGGGGAGCTGGAGTGTGCTGTTGTAGATGGACTGGTATTATAGCCTCAGCAGGCATCTATTGGAAAATCCCCTCAGAATTCGTCGCGGTTAGAATAAAGTCTAGGTGTCGAGCATAAGACCAGTCAATAATTCTCAACTGTAAATTGATAGTTTTGAGTGTATTGCACCTCATGGCATCCCGCTCTTCTGAAATTGTTTTTCGTTGAGCTATAGGTTTCCAATCCCGCACTTAATGACACTTGAATTTTATTCCTGCAACCGCAGCCATCTGTACTCTTGAGTTTCGAACTGGGCTCATGAGTGCACCTGTTTGAATGAGTAACGGCCAGCGCAATATTGCGCTGTTAAGCGGCGTCATAGGGGGAAAGAAATGGTGATTGTTTCCTTCCTGGAGATGTTCTCCACAGCCGCAGCATGAGGCCCACTCTATAGATAAACCACCAGATGTTTCAGCGCTGTAGATTCCGTCGTGAATCTTCTTAACTGCCGCTCAACCCTCAATGACAGAACGGGTATATGGTCAAATCACTGTTTGTGACAGGGGCCCACAATTTTTGCTCTCCTAACAACCGCCATTGATGATTTTTCCTTCAGTCATCCCCGCCTCCCAATCCCACGACTCCTCCTTGTAAATTTCTCAAGGATCCGGCACCCGTGGCACGCGGCTATATTTCAAACCGCACCGTTTGCTAGCGCTAATGCATTTAGTATCAATGGCTAATTAAAACTGCAAGATCGCTTTGGTAAAACATCTGTTCCTCCCTTAATAAGCAGGGCTGTCTTGAAGCGATTGCGTTAAGTGTCATTAAGTGCTGATCAAACGACGCCGCCTGGTCAATGCTGGTAAATGTTGCTGAATGCTGAGTTGTGCATGCCCTGCATTCAAACTCATCCTGTAGCCAACAATTACAGCAAGTCTTCTCCACTCTTTCTTGTACTTCGTTCTGTGCTTTCATATGTTTCCTGTTTTTCTTGACCAATTGTGTGTGAGAAAAGGGTGAAAGCAGACAGATTTTTTGATGGTTTTAATACAATATAAGTACATTTGTTTTTGAATTGAAGTGCAGCTACTTTATTGTGACTAGCAAGCAAGGGATGGTACGTAGTCAGTACACCACCGCTGACAAAGGTAATCCAGAGCAACATGAACCTGAACAGACTAAGGTCAAAACTGGACGTGCAACTTAAGCCACTTAAACGGCTGAGGCACACACTGAACAGGGTACAACAATGGCATGACAGGAGACGAACTGGCAACTGACTACAGTGAGGATGACACTTACCTAATCCGCACACACATAGTAGTTATTTTGTCAAGGTGGGAAGAAAGAGGTTCGACTCAGGCAGGACATTTCGTACCGTAACAAGTTCAAAACTCAGAGGAGGATGTGCTGTGGACATACAGAAGATTCATTTTCTACATTAACCAAGCCCACGTCAAATTGTTGACCAATCGCCATAGCTGATGGACACAATCATTAAAAAAAAAAAAGCCGTGTCCAGGTTTATGTGTCAAGAACCGAGAACCCCCAAGCCAGTGCTCTCTGAAAAGAATGATGTTAGTGTTTTCGTGCATCCCTCGAAGACAGAGCTTTTTTTTTCCTTCTTGTGATGCATGTATTGTAGTAGGAAGTGGTAAGAAAAAGCATGACACCTGAGGAACTATCAGCCAAAGCAACACATATCCAGACTGAGCTAAATAAATGAATAAATAAATAAATAAAAGCAAAAACTACAAATCAGACACTGAATCCTTGATCCCTGACCTAGACTAGTATGCAAATTGACAAGAGCAATTTTTTCTTTCTTTCTTTCTTGTAACTTCGTTAGCTTTAACTGCCTTAGAAGAGCAGGTTTAAAACCCCATAAAGGGAATGTGCAGATCAAGTCAATATCTTTTCATGGCAGGAAATGAAGAGCTTGTTATCTAATCTGACTCATACTCCTTCGTCATTTAATGCACAGAGTTGAGAAATCTTCAACATTTTGTTTTTTGGAGGCTTTTAGTGGCTACTTACAGTGATGTAGTCTTTTTCAGGTTTAAAGTTAGTGGCACTTTTTGTGGCGGTCAGAACAGTTTCAACCACATAACAGATGGGAAAACAGATTATCTGGAGGACAGCTGTACTAATGTTTAAGATTATCTCAGGAAAGTGATTCTGACTGAGTAACTTAAAGCCCTGTTGTTCTTTACTCTTTCTAATTTGTTATTTAATTCCAAGGTGTCTTATAACATCTATTTACAAAAAAAAAAAAAAAAAAAAACAAAAAAAAGCAACACACTCCTTCAAGGTAGACATCTTTTCATTGGTCTGGTTTAACATCAAAAAATGGGAATATGGCAACTGTTTAGCAGATTAAACTCTATAAATGGGACTTTTTGCTTAGTTCTCTCCATGTTGTGTTGACTTAACCTGATATCTGCGAATGAAAGAAAAAGCTTCCCTATCTAGGGCAACCATTTACATAGAGACAAAAAAAAAAAAAAAAAGAGTTCGGGCGAAAGAGAAAGTGAACACAGGGGTAAGATAACTGAAAATTATTCATCGGAAAGTCTGGGAGCATAAAGAAAAGAACTTTGGAAGAGAAATGCATTTTAAGTATGGTGCAGGATACTTCAGAGTGACTGATAATGTGCCTCTTAACTGGGTCAGACAAAAGGAAGCCATGACATCTACCCAGTGGTAAAATTGAGAAAATAGTGTCGTAACATTAAAACTGGAAGCAGTTTGGTGTCAGACGGACAATTAATTGAATTTACAAGTCCACTCATTTCCTTCTTATTTTAAGGGTATTTTGCTTGCCTGCACTGAGTATGGATTCTGAAGGAAGTGCATATTGAGGGGAGACAAATTTGTATATTTTCCATGCATAACTGAAGTTTCCATCTAAATATTAATTTCACAATATTATTTTGTTAAATGCTTGAAAGAAAAAAAACAAAAAACAAAAACAAAGTGAGCCCACAAAATGAAAGTTTACAGACTCTCTGAAGCTATCGCCTTCGTGATGGTCTTTTTTATTAAAGCTTAATGGATTTGGCTAGCCAGGACAAATCCCTCAGACTTTGTGTTTCCAAAGATTCACTTTCTCAAGTATCTGCCCTTTTCTCTTTCCCACCACCCTGCCTGAATCGCTCCACTCCGAATTAATGTATTTCGGTTTTATCGTCTTTTCTCTGCAGCCCTCCATGCAAGTGCTCTGTTGTTTGTTCCCCGTATAATGTCTAAAAGGCAGCTTTCCAAGTCCTACTGTGCAAGGCATTGGTGTGCATTGCTGAACTAATGGCTTTTAGGATGTCAAAGGGAAATGTAGCGCGCAGAAAAAGAAAACTCCCTGCCCTGTGCGGGTTTTCATCTAAAATTGGTTCCTGTGCACTGTGCACACGGACGCCTGCCATCCTTTCTGCAAGAGACCTTCCTCTCCATCTCACTCTCACAAGACAGTTAACAGTAGCTGGCTGCAGCGGCAATTCAAGTGGATGCATATTGAATCTGTTAAAGTTGGCACCGCTTTGTTTTGGGGTTTTTTTTTTCTTTAAACTGTACACAACCTGAAATGACGCCTTTCGGTTTCATGCCTGAGCATTAAGTAATGCGATAATCCGTTTAAAAAAGAGCAGCTGAGTTGTCATAGTGATATTGATCTATCTTCTATGGCACATTACGGTATTTATTTCAGCGTAGCGGGGTGCTGTACCCTGTCGCTGGCCTTCTGGGTGGTAACAAGGCAGAAAGTGCTCATCTACTCATGATGATGATAAAAAATAACAATCCAGGACTCTTTTCAGGTCCTGTATTTGGTAGCTGGAATACTTAGGGGTTTGAGTTTGCATGTTGTCCCTATGCATGTGTATTCTTTTATTTTTCCTGAGCCTTCTGCCTTTATCTACAATGAGACTGAAATTCAACCATCCCATGATTGTTCTGCAGTAGTAGGATCTTAAATAAAGCACGTTCAAGTGCAAGATTTCAGAGTTGTTAGAGAAAAACTAAAGGATTTCATGTGAAAATCTTTTTTTTTTTTTTTAATGTGGAACAAATGAAGTGATGAATAAACAATTGTCCTGCAGGTCAGGGTCAGAAAGTGTTTTAGTTGTAATTTCATGGGGTTATTAAATGTAGGATTTGAAAATATTGTATTACAGGAGTGGCGTGTGTGGGGTCACTTTGACCTTTGACCTTTTGACGAAGCTGAAGTATGTGTTTTGTGGAGAAAAAAAGTAGTTTCAAGTCAACTGCTGTTATTGGGATTATTGACAAAAATATGGCTTGTCGATCTTTGAGGTAGAATTGACTACATTATGACAATGTCACACAAAGAAAGACAATGTCAACAAGATCTTGTGATTTCAGAAGGAAAAAGTTCATATTGGAGGGAAACTGTCCTGTGAACCAATAAGAAATGGGAAGAATGTTGAAACATTGGCCACCAAAACATTTGAGTGACAGTAAAAAGATTTATAGCGCTGAGACAGTCCAAAGATCCATTATAACAGTGGCACAGCAGACATCAAAACATAATGCATTCCAGTCAGCAGAGGCATAAAACATGTTCCTGCCAAATACATATTTCCATTTTGCACTCGCCTATAGCATTCTCATGTGTATATAAAGTGAAGTGCTGACCATGAAAACGTGGCTCTGAGTCGAGATCCAATCCAATAATATTCTTTTTCCAGCCTTGCCTGTAATAAATAAATAAATAAATAAATAAATAAACAACAACATTGTCCGGACCATGTTCTGGGTGCGAACAAAGAACTCTGACATCTGCCTCAGTACCAGAGAAGGCGTCTGCTTATACAATGCTTCTTTGCTCTGGCAATCTTTTACCGGGGCAAATAAAGGACTGTGCGAGCTTTATCAGCACCGCATTGCTCCCCCTGAAGGTTTCCTCTCAGGAAATAGAGGAGGAAGTGAGGGGTTGTGCACCGTCAGTTATCAGATATACAGTAGTTGCTCTGGGATATTACCCGCTGATAGATTCAGAATAAGACATCTGCCAAAACGCTCGGAGAGTCACTTCTCGCACAGGTGCTTCATGAGAAGAGAGGACACCATTTCATTCGGAGATTGGAAATGTTAGAAGTTGCAATTGTTCTGGTCCGTATCTCTCCGACATAGCGAAATTGCATGCAGGTCTACTCGCAACCCCCCCCCCCCCCTCCCCTCCCCCTAATTTGCCAGGCCATGCGGGTTAAGCGGATGTGTAACCAACAGAAGAGGACAGCTCCACTATATCTGCAACACTTGCACCGACACATCTGACAGGTGTTAAAATGAGACATAAGGGCCCGTAAAGCCCAAACATGTAGAGCAAACGGGAGAATCAGGAGCTGCGGGTTCTTGAAAGGGGAAAAACACAGAGAAGCTGCCGTCTCAGGCCATAAACCTGACAGCATCACTGTGTACCATTTATCTTCATGGATGTGACAGTCCTTAATTATTTCCAGAGGAGGCTGAATGATTTGTTTTTCAGTCAATGAGCTACGGGCCTTTTCTTCATCTAGTGTCAATGATTTAACTAAGTGCCTCTCGTGTGCTTTATCTGCATATGAATTCTGTTATCCATATTTTCGAGCCCAGCATATTTGGCATGATAGCTATATGATTTGCTGGCTTCTGTTTAATTATCATTATCATTCAAGTATAAGGTAATTGTGTTACTGGCATTGCTTTAGTGTAATTGGTTTCATCATGCAATCCATTGTGGATGTGTGTGTGTGCGTGTGTTTATATGGATGTCCTTCGGTCTGCAACATGCTAATGAATTTCTTTTTGAAAATCAACCTGCAAGGCTTTGAAGCTCTGCTCTGGCTGCATTCATCTGTGTTCTTTGTTTTGTTTGTTTGTCTTGTACATTGGTGAAATCCTTCCTGAAGCCCTTTTTTGTTTTCCTCTCCACTTTCTTCCTCCTCCATTTCCCAAGACAGTGTCGCTGTAAATAGATTTACCTTTCTTCATGGCAAAGTTCTTTCTGCGTATGTTTTGCTTCCCCAATCAAACCATTCATCTGACTAACTAGCTGTTACTTTGTTCTTTCCAATTTGAGACTAAACTAAAAAGACAGATTGATTCATTATCTCATCTGATTATTAGTTGTTTTAGGATTAAGGCTCCATAAGTGACAAAAGATGACTTTTGTTGTATTTTTGGTGTTCTGTCTCCATTTCCGTGTGTACGTTGGAAAACACATCCTTTCAGAAACATCACTTCTCTGCATGCACACCAAAAGCAATATTTTAAGTTTTATACTGTGTGAGACATGGAGTTCATAAACTTACATATAACAGTTGACTAGTTAATATCAACCTAACTGAAATCCATCAACTTCACTTTTTTTTTTTTTTGCATTGTTTCTTGGTCAGCATGAGTCATGGAAGTATTCATATATTGTGGTACAGTGAAGAAAAAGAATTCTGGAATAGTCAGAAGATGATGGCAGAACATCTTTAGTAATCATACAGTGACAATGGCCATCTGGAAGCACCTCTCACTGTACAGCAAAAGATTGCTGTCTTAAAAAAAATACTGTCAAGATTGCAAATCTTAAATCTGACACAGTGTAAAATCACACTGTATATTAACCTTATTTAGAGTTTTGGCAGTTGGCTCTAGTAATTTGCAGATTGCTTCCTCCCTTAGATCAGCACCTGCAGATAATAGCAAAAGTGACCCATCTGACCACTTTGTGGTACAAAATGGTATTACAAGATTGTCTTGCTGCTGTCAGGTTATATTGCTTTTGATGGTCTTCTACTAGAAAGACTGAATATTATGCCTTGAAGCAGAGCATGTTTTTATGTTTTGTTCTGTTTCCTTGTAACCACTTTTTTTCTCTTGCTTTTCTTAGTCATAATTTTCCATAAATAATCCAAAAGCACACTCAAAATCTCCCAAAACACATTTTTGCCTCACGTGAAATTGTGTGAGACAGCCCTGATCAAAAGGTATCGTTGCACTCCGCTGTCATTAGCGTCTCGCTAAGCTGACGGCGTTACCTTTCTATTCAGAACATTTAAATCTCCCTGCCGTATGGCTGCAAACAATGTAGGAGTGGCTTCCAAAATCCCCGGTAATCCATCTTCAGAGTGATTAGCACAACAACCAGCTCCTAACTGCTTGTGACAGCCAACATGAAGGGCTGAGACAGATGTCATAAGTTATTGTCATTGGCAGTCAGAAGGCATTATGCAACTTTAATGATGACTTTCATCAAGCTTCACAAAGCCCAGCCGACTCCGAGTGAAAACGCCGCGTGGCTCGGCCGGCGATGAATTCCTGTGCCCAAACGCATCATTTGAGATGCTGCGCTGCAGCTGGAAAAGCGTGGCTCCCAAAAGACTTACTGGAGCATGGCCTCAAGCCACCTTGAACTATACCACTGCTCCTCAAATAACTCAAATGGAGGTCATTTCGCAGAGTGAAGTTACCGTATGCATAAAGGATGTACTCAGTTGGCAGCGATGGCCCGAGGAGTCTGGAGGCACAAATGAGGCCTCGGATTCCCAGATTTCAATATCTCCTTCCTATTTGTCTGGCTGTCATTTGTGCAAACATGCACAACGTGCCGCGTCTCTCCATTTCTCGTCCTCTCCAGGTTTGATTCTTAGCACAATTTGCAGCGATAGCGACAGAAGTCCACAGATTGCAACTCCTACTCACGTTCCTCAGCTCGTTAATGTTGGAGTTCTTGCTCCTGACTCTCTCTCTCGCGCTCTCTCATCAACACAACCCAGATTTCTTGGGCAAGCGCATCCCACTGTCTGCACATTACCCTTAGTTACCCTCTCATCTACCCTCCTTCTGCTACACGTATCCCTCCCTTCTGCTCTGATCCCGGGGATAAAATGCATCTCCCTTGCATACTGATTGAAGCTACTTTACTAGCGGACCGGAGCAAGCACATCAGATAAACGTATTTTAAAATCTAAGTAAAGCAGAACGGTCGCCTCTCAGGACTCGGGAGGCAAAAGGAGCCTCACCATAAGTATTGCGTTTTGGTAGATGCCCAGATTTTCGTGTCATGGGTTCAATTCCAGGCCTCTGTATGTGGTGCTTACATATTCTCCATGTGTTTACTCAAAGTATGTCAGTTTCCTCCCAGAGCACCCGTAGGTCTGTGGATAAGCGATCGTCTGTCTCCGTGTGCTTGCACTGTGACGGACTGGCAATCTATCCAGGGTGTATTTATCATTCACCAATGACCCCCCTATGCGCAGTCTTAATGAATGAGAATAGCAAATGAAGGACTAGCATATGAAATAACAGTCTGTCTGAATAATTCCATTAGAAAACAGTCAATGTTCATTTGGACCATAATTAGGCCTCTTCTCCCACAGACATGCCGGCCTGATTGATAGTAAAATAACAGGGGATTGTGTTTACTTTTTTATAATATCTATTAGGAATTCTTCCTCAAGCTTGTGCATCATGTTCTCTCTTTCATCCCTCCTCTGAAACCCCCCCCCCCCCCCCCCCCCCCCCCCACCTCGTCCATCTCATGAATAAACGAACAGAATGGCCTGAGGTTGATTCGTCGAAAAAGGAAGCACAATTATTGTAAACTCAGAGTACACCTCTCTAACGGGGAGCTTGGGGCAATTGCAGAAACATTTTCTCACTTTGGGTGTGTGCATGAATGCTTGTCCATATGTTTGCTTCCACACCTCTATGATACATGTAGTACGGCCTCATGCAAAAGTAAGTGCAGCCCAGGGAAATTCTTGTTTTCGTGACATATTTTGGTCAACATGTTGTGAGTCTCCAAGAAAGACTGCTGTCGTGCCAATAAAGAAAATGGCAAGCACAATATAATTAAGTACAAAGTAAGGATTAAAACGTATTTTAAGGTTGTTTCTCATTAAAATCTAAAAAGAACAGGGAGAATTGATGTACATCTGTTTGTAATGAAGAAAATAGTGAAATTGGGCCTGCATTGGTGTCATGCCAGGAAAAAAGTCTTTGTTGTCCAAAAATACTATGGCAGTCGAATTAGCAAGTGAACATATGTTCATGTTTGGATTATGGATCCATGCATTCTAAATACCGTGAAACAATACCTGCGGATTGTATTGAACGATGAAGGCTGGCGGTTAGCAGATTTTGGGCTTGCGGCTCTCCTTCTACTTTGTTTGCGTGTTCTTCCTGTCTGTGCATTCATTTGGATATTCAGAATTCAGTCCAGAACACAGAGACGTGTGTTGGGGTAATTGTTGTCTCCAGTAGGTGTGTGTGGGTGGCTGCCTCTGTGGTGGACTGAAAAACTGCCCAGGTTGTGACCTGGCTTTCACCTACTGTTAGGTTTGACTGGCTTCATAAGTCAGGTATCGTGCGGGTGGATGAATGTTCTGCTCTTAGGTTAAAATTCAGTGGAAAAAAAAAATTTAGAATAATTATTTTTTGACAGCTTTCTCTTTATTGATATGCACTGTTTCAAAGAGGATCAGCCTATTCCCTTGGGGTGTGTTTGGTTTTACACATTACTGTATGTCTGACATTGCTCACAAATCTGGCTCACTTTCAGGAGTTTGGTATTTCAAAAATGTCTCCTTTTCGTGAAGTATTTTTGAAACAAATCCCGAAAGTGATTGCTTTTCAATGGCCCGTGGTGTAATCTATCTGTGAAAGAGGAGCTATGGCATCATGGTGTCATCATGATTCTTGAAATCTTTTGCCTCAGGGCAGAACATAGTACTTGCGGTGTTAGTGTTTTTGTCATGTCAGAGTGTGCCTTGCAGTGCAGTTTTGTGCAGCTAATAGACAACACATTGCTTAAGAGAGCCTTTTTTTCTTCTTTAAATCCACTAAGTGGGTGGTATTACCTTTACTGCTCTGCTGGATGGCATGTGCTGCTCTCATAGCTCACCCTGTAATTGTCGGCACTTTTCCCAACCTTAAAATCCTCTCCTTAAGCCTGATTGCATCTGGCAACGCGGTGAGTCAGTTGGAATCAAATGATTGTAATCAGCTTTCGTTTTTGCAGACCTTGATTGCAAATTTTCGTTGTAAAGTCACCCACGTTACTTAGTTCCTCGCTGTTTAACAATTACATCCAAAAACACGACAGGATAACTTAGCACCCAACACAGTGCTGCAAAGGCTCAAGCATGCATTTTTGTGTGTGCATGTACATTTGTGTTGCCTCCCGCTGGTTTCAGGGTTGTTGTATGTGTCTTCTTCATGTGTGTGAATAGTGCGGCAGCAGAATGGTGGCTCGATGCGAAGCTTCTGTGAACTAGCTTTGGTGTAATAATGAAGCTGCAACAGAGGTCAGAAGGTGTTTATGTGAATGGCAAGGTGGCACAGCTGGAGTAAAAACACACACACACACGCACACACTGTAATGACTTGCAGGTAACTCTGGAGGCTGTTGCTGTTGTTGTCCATCTACTTGTGTATGTGCTGAACAACTGTTTACTTCATCTGTGGTCGTTTCCCCTAGCTGTCTCCATGGAGATGGAGTTGGAGCATTTTTGTTTACAAAAAGTTGCATTTCTATTTCTGCATCATCTACAATTACTGTTTCCAGAGTGGCATCAGAGGAGGTAGTTCTAGCTTGCATATGCTGTATTACACCTATAGCCTACGTGCCACACACACACTCACACTATAAAGGCGTTATTTCATGTCACATCCATGGACGGATGAATTTGCAGGATGCTTGAGTAAGCGGGGGTAAAAATCTACGATTTTCACAAGTTGTTGGAAGTTCTTAAAAACTCTTATCTCACAGCATTGTTGATTTAATTTTGAACTGAGAGGGAGTCTGCATGTTCCCCCAGCACCTCAAATAGTCCAGATTGGTATGTGTGGTTTTCTCTGTCTGATTTTTGTTGTGTAGCCAGCCTTTGGACATAGTCTGCTGGGATTAGCTGCAGTCCACCATAACCTTTGATGAAACATGGATAGGTGATTTATAACGGTGGAAACAATGTGTGTGTGATGGCCTGTGGCAAACTGTGTCTTGCTAAATATAAAAAAAGATTAACTTTAATATACTTTTGTTGATCAATTGTTGGTTGACTGAAGCCAACATCTGCCTGCCGACCATCACTTCCTTGTGTCACTCTGTATTTTCCGTTGGCTACTCCACAGCTGAAGGTTCTATATATTCTGTAAGTGCCCACGACAGCAGTTTTGTTTTCTTTATTGTTTGCTCAGGAGACCGGGCTGATGAGAAAGCAGCCTGATCCAATGGCAGCACGCTCACCCTGGCAGCCATGTGCGCAATCGGAGTGTGCTGGCAGCGCCTGCAGTAATGACTTAATATTAGTCCTCCCACAGTGGAGCAGATGAGAGCACAGGTGTGCAGATTGTCCCCTGTCACATGGCACTGCGGGGCCCACACACGCCATTCCCCATTAGTTAACCTACCATCAGGCCATTAATGTACATGCTGACATTATCATATATCTATATATATATATATATATAGATCTAGTTCCATATACTTGTTTCGTTTCCCTGCTATAGATCCTCCTGTTTTTATACCGTGTTTCCACAGAGACACATAATCATGCACTGAAATTGGGAAAATGCGTGCACATCTCTTTTCTAACTTTCAAGTTTCTCACTCCTTCTGTCTCCATCCCCTCCTCTCCGTCTCACTCCCTCGCATGCCCACGCTCTCACAAGCGCATTGTCTTGCACAAACAACGGCCGGGTGAGAGCGGCGCGATCCGAGTACACTCTGGCATGAAAGCCAGCCAAAGACACCCCAGCTGCCCCCACCCCCCCCACCCACCCCCCATCCCCGGAAAAAAAAAAACAAAAAAAAAAAACAGGCGGGCGGCCCCAGCTGTGTTATCGGAGGCGCGCATGCATGCCTCCGTCGACAGGTCAGGGTGCCCGACTGCCCGCACTTTGTTCTTTCTCACTAACTGTAGCAACATTTGCGCTTCAAAACCAAGCCAAATTTAATCTCCCCTCACTTCTGCTCGGCTCCAATCTATCCAGTCTGGAAACCCAGCTTAGTGAATTTGTGTGACACGAGGTGCAGTGAGCTCCAAGTTCAAGCTAAAACAAAAATGAAATGGCTTTCTAGAGAATGCTGCAGCAGCAGCGAAATAGAAGCTGAATCAACAAACTCAATTTTACTTCCAGCAAGTTATTGAGAGTAGTTTCTCTCCTTTTGCATTCATTTCTTTAGATTTGAGCAGTTAATTCAGTGAGTACACTATTATTGTATCTGATAAAACAGATTGCGAGTGTTTTTTTTTTTTGTTCTGCCTCACACAGCTGTTGCATATTGCAGGTGAGAGATGCGATGGAAGCTCCTGACAGTCACTCTTTCACTGCAGCCTCATCGGTGTGTTTTGTTCTGCACAAACATGTCAGGGGAGTTAAAACGAAACAACAAAATCTCAGCAAGCCGATCTGACTGGCTGCCACAGGATATGTGCCGACAACACCTTCCACCATATGACAAAGAAAAAACAATAACGCGTCACGACGCGGACGTGTCATTTAGGTAATTATGCGGTTGAGAGAGTCATCCTCTTGGGAAATAGCCGTGCGCGGAGCTGTAGGAGTCTATATTTTTCTTTTAGCGCCGCGGCTTCTGGAAGCAGCAACAGCGTGTTGGGCTCTGTTGACAGCTGGAAGAAAACACGTCGAGGCAGTTTGACTTGCTGCTGGACACCTGAACACTCAGTGTGTTTGAAAATATGGAAAAAAAAAAAGTCTGACACTTGTGTACATCTGGCTTCACTGTGGAAATATGTATTTCCTCTCAGTGTCTTTGAATAAAGACACAGTGTTCTTGAACGTCTCTGATTGCTAGTGTGTATAAATAAATACATTTAAAAAATTACTTTAAAAGCTATAACACCTATCAACAAATGTGAATTTAATTATATCCCACTGCATGAATCAGGTTTTTTCAGGAGTCTATATATTTGGCAGATACATTAAAGAAGCAAAAGGTCAAAACTGCGTGCACATTTCCAGGAACATAAATAGCTGATCTCTGTTGGTGATTTTCAGTTTAACGCCCAAATTAAAGATTCATGCGGGTCTATTGAATTTTTAGAATGTGTTTGAAGTAATTTAGTGTGTCAAGAAGATTTTCTAAGCAGCGAATTTAGCTCATCACAAGCAGTGACTCAGCCAAGGAGACAGAAATTAGTGTGTTCAAAGCAGCAGCAGCAGTACACTTTCCAGAAATATTTATCTCATGACTTGGGCAGTTTTGTTTGAATCAACAGAAGCGTGACATCTTACCAAAGCACTAACAACACAAGTAAAAGGTTAAAAAACTGTACAAAGTTACAACGTCTATAGTGCAGGTAAATAATAATCGACATAATTTAATTATTACAATGAAAATTATTAAGAAAAGGTTAATCGATGGAATAACAAGTGAATATGTAATGATGTTGTACAATATTGCAGCAATATTGTTATCTGTGATAAATGCAAACCCTTATGTAGATGTTAATATCTTTTTACTTTGATTTGGTCATCTAAATAACAGTGCTCTTTCTCTTGCTCCTAATTCTGTTAGCTTGGTGTTTAGTTTGCTGTTGACTGGACTGAAGACAGTAGAGATGTTTCAGTAACACATGAAACCCACTTTCTGAGCAAAATTATATTGCAACGCGCAGACCGGCTGAAGCTCGTTGGTCGGCTTGCCAACTTCAGATTACATGTTATTCTGGGTGCAGACGGCTACATTCAATGGAATATCTTTACTCAGCCCCGAGCTTCTTCTCTCTTCCCCCTATTGTCGTTACTGTATGAAACATTTACTTCAAACAGGATTTTTTTTTCCCATTACAGAGAAAAAAGCAGTAAAGGTCACTGTGCTATTTTCCTGCTACATAGCTTCAAAGAAGAGTTGGGTCATTCATAAACAGACTTGCTCTTTGAGCTGCCTTCTACCTGTCTGGATGAATGCCCGCCTGTTTGAGGAGCCGATTGTTGTTGTCGGCTTTGCGTTGGATGGCTGTTTCCAGTCTCAGATAGTTTCATCTGTGTTACAAATGGGAATACGTAGATATGGGGTATACCTTTTTAGATTTCCCCATTTGTCAGTTATGTGGATTGCTTTGCTATGTGTCGAGTTAATTGGTGTGAAACATAAAAAGGAACGTATAAATGCAACATATTTACGGCTGATGATATTCAAGCATTAACTTTTCATTTGGCTAACCTCATGACATGTTCATGAACTCCCAGCTTCATATATGCATGTTTCATATTGTTAGTAGTGGAGCTGAGTGGATTGTGGGTGTAGAATTAGAGATAAGCTTGAAATATAAAATTGTGCCTGGAGTTCATTACTTGTCAAGGTGCACATTCGAAAATAGAACCAAAGCATAATAGATATCTGCCTGCATGTGTTACCTTGTATTCCTGGAGGCATTTAATTTATGCAATAGAGAGAGGATAAGGGCGGAGTACAGGGCAATGCATATGGCGTCGTGAAATGAGTGAGATACTGTGGAGCTGAGGGGAAACAATGTTGCACGGGGGCTTTTCTTCTCTTTATTTTATTATTTAAAAAACAAAACGCAAAAGAGAATGGCAGGTTGATCATTTATGAAGAAAATAATTCTTTTCAGAATTTGGAATGATTCTCAGCGTAATAATTCGTCAGACTAATGCATGAATTAAAAAAGAAGCCTGAAAATAAAGAATGAAAAATGAAAAGGAATAATAAAAAGCTATACCGCCTTTAATGTTTCAGTGACAGTTACAACAATTCAGTTTCATTGGGTATTTATTACCCTCAGAGTGTAAGTCTATTTTTTATATTCCCCATACGTCTCATGGCTGTGAGAAAGCCCACTGGTGGAAAGACTCTCAGGAACCGCCATCCAGTGAAAAGTGACATTAAACCATTTCCAACTCAGTGTCTTTGCAATTAAAAACACAGAATAGATGTATGGACAAGGCCCTGAGTAGGTTGTCATGGTTCAACGCTGAGCCACAGTCCCCTCCAGCAAGGACACCGGGGCGGGGAAATTAGATTTCTTTGTTTTTTTTCCCCTCTGAGAAATATATTTAAGTCAGGTTCATCAGTCAAGACGCATCTCTATATTGCACGGGAACCTAGAGGAGATACACTGCGCCTATGGAGTCACGTATACCCTCAGCAATTACTCACACAATATTATATTTGGATATATGTAATTAGTAGATGAACCTATGTGGATAATACATGGTTGTGAGCAACCTGCAGCTTTTCCAGGCCTTCTGTATTGAGTCCCCATAGCGTTCACAATAAAAAAACGTTTCTAATACATTAATTCTGCTGAGTTGAAATGCCTTAAAAAAAAAAAAAAAAAAAAAAAGAAGAAGAATTGCTCATTGTGGTTTTCACACCACGTCTTGATAAAGTTTCATAAGAAAACTGTTTTGTTAAAGTCGAATTTAACTTTAGAGAGAAAAATTGAGTAAACATTTTGGTCCATTCCAGATGGGTAAACTAGTGATAACATGTAGTCACTTTGTAGGTGTCGCATTTTAAAACTTCAGTGATAAAACTTCACTTGATAGTTTTTTTTCCTTATCTAGCATTACAAATTGAAAGCAAAGGCACAATGTAAATGTCAGACAGGAAGAGGAAACTGAGATGACTCATTCTAACTTCAGTGTTACCCTCCTGTGTGAAACTAAATATGAACAAAGAGAAATTAAATATATCAGATTATTATTATATTCCTCAATTATGTATCCCAGTAATTATTGTGCCTGAACTCAACTGAACTGTGGCTTCATGTCAGCCTGATGGAGTTGAAAAAAATCCAGCAATGATTTTTTTTTTTTTCCAACTCATTTTCCCCACTGTAAAGGTAAATTATTCCTATTGGCATTGGTTTCTCATATATCTAACAGAACTGCTTCATCAGAACTACAAAATAATTCAAAACTCGTGATTTCTTCAGCAGCATTCACATTTATTATACATATATATCAATGACCCATTATTGTCTTGGGTGGGAAGTAATCAACACATCAATTGAATATTTCTGTGTTGTATAGACTCTTTCTCTGAAACAGGGGTTGCTGCAGTTTAAAGTCAGAAAGGCAAACACTTTTTTCATCATCAGTGCTTAAAAACTTCTTTTCAACTGCTGCCTTCACTGCTGTTTATCCCATTTCTTGGATTTCACAATGTAAACCACTTTCTCCCAGCTTTGAAGTGACTCCCGAACCTTATCTCTTCTTGAAGGAAAATGATTGAGACAGTCTGTTTTCTCAGGGTGTAATAAGATTGACTCAGATGACACATTCGCTTCATCAGACTAATTGCCCTCTCTTGCAACAGAGGGATTTGTGCGCACAGCCCATGGGACATCAAAGACAAGCATCGTCTGCTCGTCCGTATATCCTCCGTCTTATAAAAATACTGGTCAGGCTTAATTGACTCGCCCCGTCCAGAGTGGCTCTTCCACATTGCTGAAGCCTAAGCTGCTTGCGAGTGTCACGAGAGGAGGCCCGTCGGCATGAGAAAATATTCGGCCTCTTCCTTCAAGCCGTCATTGTTCCTTCCAGTCATGCCATTGGCTGAAAATGGAACATTTGTATGATTAAAGGGATTTGGCGGTGCACTGTGTCATGTTCCTGTAATCTCTCAGATGATGGATTAGGGGTCTTGCTCTGTCATACTGGCCTAATCTGGCGCCCCCGATGACGTCCGCCTCCGAGTCCCCGGTCGCCTCGACACCCACGCCGTCCCTCCAGATGTCTCCGCACGCGTCGACGGAGTAGCAGACTCGGTTTGACCCGGACAGCTGGATTCCTGAATACAGCAGCAGTTGGTGAAAGCTTTGCATTTAAACTGTAGCCGTCATAAAGGGATTGCTACTTATTCTTCCTCCATATCACTTTTCTTAGACACAGGAAAGGCGTTAAAGGGAGAGAATTACTATTCAGATTAACTTCCAACCCAAGGGAGTGTCAACCTCGCAATCTGTCATAATGCACATTCTTCCCTGACACCAATGACTTGGCCGGATTGTCTCTCTGGATTCTAAATTTGATAAAGCAGAATGATATTGAAATTAATAAGGTGAAATAGACAGATGTGAGCCCTGGCCTTTGCCTTTTAAGTGGCTGTCATTGCTTTCCTGACAGGTTTCATGAGGAGGCCGACAGTAGAGAAGTGAGAAATAGAAATAGGGAAGGAGACAGAGGAGAAGAGGCAGGAGAATAGCTTTCGACTACCGCCGCCCTTAACAATAGCCCTGTCATCTCTCTCCAAAGAGCAGATGCCCAGGTTCCCGGTGGCATCTCCAGAGAGAATGTCAGGGGAGAAATAAATCTCCCAGCCAATTTATGTGAGGAAGGTGAACTTTTTACTAGCTTTCCATAGTAAAGGCGAGAAGGAAAAAATCACTGACAGCTCCGAGTGGAGATTTTCTTTCTTCTTCCCAAGTTGACATGGCATTTTTATTCATTGGACCTCCAGAATGCACTCTTGTGCAACGTGGGGGTGAAAGAGAGTCAAAAACAGTCCATGTGAAACTCCCTGAGTTGCATTGTGGGGGGAAAAAAAAGTGAAATATGTTTCCTAATGCAGGAAAACTCAAAGCCACCCCAGTGTTTTTGTTTTTTTTTTTTATTTTATTATTTTTTTTTTTCCTGTTGGAGAAAAATTCCCTGAGAAACAGCTGTAAATACTCCTGTTTGTGGCTGAAAGAGCGCATTACATGACTGCATCTGTTTAGTCAACAAACACATGACCTCCGCTCACATGCACCATTTTTCCCCTCATTATGCACATCTGCACTACATGTAATGTGGCAGTTACGAGAGCAAGCAAAGAAGCAAGAGAATCCAATAACATACAGAAAATTAAACCTGCAGCAGTAGTTGTTTTTTTTTTTTTTTTCTCATTGCACTTATTTGTTTATCTTTCTTCTAGCATATGAACATCATCAATGTGAGTCGAGTTTATTGGATAATATTCACACGAAACCTCGGTTTCCTCAGGTTAAACACATGGTGTGTGTGTGTGTGTGTGTGTGTGTGTGTGTGTGTGTGTATGTGTGTGTGTGTGTGTGTGTGTGTGTGTGTGTGTGTGTTTGTGTGTTTACGGCTGCTTTAGCGACTCCTTCGCATGATTAGAAAATACTGAAGCGTTTGGGATTCGGCACATGTTCAACACGCCGATAGAGCATGCCACGCTGAGCAGAGGAGTTCAAAAAAGTCAAGGGGGGGTGGGGTAGAACAACACCTGCTGTTGTGACGTTTACAGCGCACATTACAGGGGAACAAGGTGAAAGCTCAAGCTGGACAAGCAGCTCTGTGGAGGCACAACACAGCTTTTAACCAAATGTCGATGTCTGCGTGTTGACATGCACAACATGCAACACATTTCTCATGTTGACCAAACAAATTTAACATGATGACATTTCCTAATTTGTTCTGAATCCCAGTGAGGCTGAACAAAGAATGTATGCAAATATTCATTCCTGAAACAAACTTACAACTCGCGTCTTCAGTTCAAAGCCACAAATATTAACTTAGACTTCTTGGAAAAGTGACTTCAGCGGGCTTACAAAACTAGAGTCCATGCATGAAGCTACTGTAATTAATTTAACAACTCTGAGTCCCCGAAAGTGCAACTTTTTGAAAACTCTTCAACTGTTTCCCTGTAAACATGGGAAGACACAACTTTTTCTGAAATATTTCTACTGCACATGCTCACCGTGGCTGTAGTGCATGAACAATAACAATAAAGAGGCATGACTGCCAGTCCATATTTTCCTGGAACCTGACAATATCAACCCATACCTACCAAAATATCAATCCAACTTTGTTGTCTTCTCCGTTATACAATCTATAACATTTCTGATGAACACATGAATGACCCTCGTGGTTTATCAGTGTGTCCACTAAGAAGAAAACAATGATTTCCACAGAGCTACCACAGCTATTAGAATGTAATATTTCCAAATATTCACTGTTACGAAAAGGTCTTAAACTATACATTTGAGACTTTAAATAGGCTCTGTTTTTTACGGATGCTGTTTCAACAAAAAAAGTTTGATTAATGTCAATCGATATTAGTTTAAAAAAACTAGAAGATAAGATGGTTCGGCAAAGTCTTGTAACGCAAACTCTTCCACACCCACTACTATGAATGGATCGTGTGAGTGCGTGTGTGTGTCTGTGTGTGTGTGTGTGTGTGTGTGTGTGTGTGTGTGTGTGTGTGTGTGAAAAGAAGTGCACAGTGGTGTTTTCCTGTGTTCCTTGCCTTGTAAGCCAGACTGACAGCCTTGTATTGTACCGCGGGGGTTCACACTACAGGGGTCAGCCACGACTTTTCCTTGTTCAGCGATGACGAGATTTTGCACTTAAGAGCACAACTCTCGGGTCTCAGCGGGCAGCGCAGCGAAGATATTCCGACAAGTCACTACACGGCGATGCAGATGTAGTAAGAAACTTTAATGAGGGGAAATGTTTTCTCGTTTCCTAGGGTGATGACAGTGATAAGAAATAATGCAATGAGGGGGAGAAAAAGATGTTTTCCAATTCATTTTTTTTCAGTATCATAAAAACAGTATTTTCTTCTTGTTTTGAACATAAACTGCATACGAGCCCACTGCGATTTATTTCAAGTCGAGAATAATCCAGGAAAATAATCTCCGAGGTCGCTCACAGGGATCAAGCATTAAATCGGTGAGTAGGCCTCTCACTCGCGTTGGCGCCGTCTCGTGCGTCCTGTCCGCCGGCGTCCCCTGACTGGAGGGAATTAGCCCCGCGACAGTAGCATCCGCTCGCTGCAGGGATCTGCAGCGGCTGCCGGTTGCCGGACGGAGTTCAGGTCTATTTTTGTCAACATTTTGAGGGCGTCTGTTTCTCGTCGGAGCGTCAGCGACACCTGTACGCGTGTACGCAGGAACAGCCAGCAGACGCTGCCAAGACGCTACCAGGAAAGTCCATCCGCCTTTCTGTTTTAATGAGGACGGCCCATAAACAGACTCGTCGCCGCCACGGTCTTGGCACGGGGGAGGCTCATTAGAATGTGCATAAAACATAACATGGCAAACGGCGTGCCGTCCCTCCCCGTCCGAGCTGCTGTTATTATGTGCATATCATTCTTTTCTCTACAGCTTTATACAATGTTTAGCATTAAAATGGAAGTCAGCCCACTATTTTTTTTTTATTTTTTATTTCTTCCCGTTCACCTTCTGAGAACACCCACGTGAAAATTGGTTGTAGGGCTTTGCTTTTTGCTTCACCTGCTAAACATCACAGCGTATTCACGGCAAGCCAGGAGTTGTTTGGATGCCTTAATATCGCTCCTGCTATAGGAGCCCGGTGTGACAGCTTTATTTTCCCTCACTCTGCTGCTTTCACTTTCATGCTTTCACAACGCCGCCGCCAAGGAATCCAACATCATTATCCGCTGTACTCCGAAAGAAGAATATTGCTTTTTTTCTTTGTACCATTCATAATTGTCAAAATTCGGTTGGTAGTTACATGTGATGGCACTTTTTGAGAAACCGTCCCAAAATGTGTTTGAAATAATTGCTGTGGAGAACTAGAATGGTACTAGATATGAGAAATGTGTTTGTTTTAGGTAAATAATTGTCTTGTTTGAGGTCATGAACAACAGTGTCTCCCCTCTGTGAAACCGGCAGTGGTCTGGTAGCTGCTCACAACCCCTGAACCTCCACATATGGGAGTTCAGCGCCTGTGGGAGCTGTTCAGCTGTCTGGATGTGTCCATGATGGATGGATGAGACTATCACGTCGTCACTTACATAACAGCTCCTGGGTTTTTTGTCACCTGCTTTAGCAGAGCCGAGTGTAGCAATGCAGGGTCCTGCTGGCTCTCCAGCCTCCTAGGCAGTGGCTTCCTGAAGCTTTTATACAATTGTGTGTAGATTTTGGTGACAAATGTGACAGTAAGCCCTGTTTAGAGGACAACGCTTCCCATGAAAATGCATCATTTTTGATGACCGTTTATACAAACATGGCAGAAGCTCTAAAATATGCGTGGCGTCACTAGTTTTGTACTGCTGCACAAATTCATGTATATAACAGGATCACAATTAGTTACGGTGAGTGTACACCTGAGATTTTGTACTTCGCCTTCCTGAGCTACTTCTTTTTAGGTTTGCAAGTCAGATAAATTTGTCTTTAGATAATTGTGGAATACAAGATGACTTAAATCCATGAAAGATATAATTACAATCAACACTATGGTAAAATATTCATTTAGATTTTGGCAGGCTTCATAATGTTCTGGTGTGTTACGCACTGACAGCAAAACATTGGAGGTCTGCTTCTCCGGGATGATAAAATCTAATTAGGCATGTGTTAGCTTTGGTTCACTTATTTTGCGTTGCCTCTCTCTCACTGCTGTAAATAATGTGTAACACTTTTGATTGCAGTGTCACTGACAGACGGTTGACTCAACCCATGTTAGGAGCATATATCCTTCCTGCATAAAACAATACAGTGGAGTGAACCTGTCTTTAACTGCCATCCGTAAAGTTGATTTAAGAACGCCTAATATCAACTTTGAGAAAGTTAATTCCACTCGGGTCTTTGAGCTGTGAAGGTTTGTCATCACCTTTGGTGTCCCCTTCAGAAAACGCAATTGAGAAATTGCTCAGTTTATTGCCAATGGACAGGCATGTCCTCGTATTTTTGACTGCTCGCTGTGTTTTTGTCATTGGCTGTCTTAAGCAGGCTGATTCTCTTTTTTACGTTGTCTTTTTTTTTTTACCCCCTTCTGCAATTGCACAACGCTGGAACCATGGCATTATCAGTCAATATCTATTGAATTCCTGGAGGAACGTCACAGACTAAGCACATTCGACACAGCAAATTTGCCATATGCCGCGTGTCCATGTTCTGCTGTCTTCAGCTCAGTATTTTAATAGCAGCAAAAAACACGTAGCTTCAGATCACATATTACATTCCAATGCAATTTATTTCCATTGATAGTGAAATTTTCATTTGCGGAGAAATGCTTACAACAAAGTATCCATGTGTTTGAGTGTGTCGGATGAGTGCATGACTATGATTTCTTGTATTTCCGCTCACCTCTGTGCGTGTGCGCGTGCCCACGTGCACCTTGGGACCAAGTATTCATTTGGACACGTCAGTGGGGTTGCTCGGGCGGTAGGATCCACTGCCGCCGTCGGCCATCCTTCTGAGATAATGACATAACGTGTGGTTGAGGGGGTTGGGGGATGTGGTGGGGGAGGAATCGTGGGGGGGGGGGAGGGGGGGGGACAGCTGGCATCTTCGTTTTCTGTCAGCGCAAATTTTCTACTACATCAATAATGAGTGCCACAGCCCAGCCATGAGCGCCATGGCCCAGTAGGCGCATGACTGTATTCTCATGTGTCCTCTCCTTCTCTCTCCTTTCTCTTTCTCCTCGTCTTTTTTGCCTTTCCCAATTTATCTTGATTCCGCCTCCTTCACCCCCTGCATTTTTTTCCCCTCACTGTCTCATTCATATGCACTCCTCTGCATATCAATCTCCTCCTCCTCATTTTTTTCTCCCACAAATCTCTTTTGTTCCAATTTTAAAATCCGGATTTCAACATGCAAAATGAAGCAGGAGAGTAGCTGAAGTTTCCTCAAGACATAGGTGCAGATGTGGTTTTCTAAATGTGTTGCATTTGCATTTAAAGTAAATACTGTGAGATTTCAGGGAATCTATCACAAAGCCTTCATTAACCAACCGCTTTGAGCTTACTGGGTCATTGTCTGAATAAGAAAATCACTCAGGATACCTGAGAGCCACTGAGGAAACAATTTCAGATTTGTAGCTTTTGTCACGCCGGGATAATCTACTAATATAATATTTTTTGAGTTCTGTGAAATATTTACTGTGTGATAAAACGCTGAAAAAAAACATGTCCTCTGAGCATGCTGCATTTGTGTTTCCCCATAAAACTGGTTGGCCTGCTCAAGGGAAGTGACAAGGAGGTGAAATGTGAGGGGTTAGCAGATGCTGACAAGTTGCAGGATCAGGGCGGGGTGGGCGGGGTGGGGGGCATGTGCCATGACAGCGTGACATGAAACTCCAGTTCAAGGTTTCATGAAGATGCATCGAACTCTGTGGCATGTGGAGAGAGTTGACTATCAAAGAGGAGAAGCCAAAACGTATTCTTTCAGATCAGGGGCTTTCAAAGGGTGGGAGGATGAGCACCCCTCACAGAGCTTAACACCCCCCCCCCACACACACCCACACCCATCCAAACACACCAACCCCACCAACCCCACTTACACAGCATATACCTAATAGTGGTTACTGAAAGCATCCAACATATTTTTCCACAAATATAAGTAAAAGTAATGCCAGTCTTTACACTGAAGCCTACTCTATAATATGAATTGATTTCCATTACACTGGCAGTGAGTTTGGATGTAAAAATGTGTGTTTAAAGAAATATAATGAGAGCAACAACAAAAAACAAGTTTTAGTTTTTTGGAAGAAAAATATACAGACCTGTTTGTGCTGCCCACCTATGCAAGTAAACAGAATAAAATATTCTGGCTCTTTCTCTTCACTTTGTTTTTTTTTTTTTTATTTTTTGTTTGTTTTTTTAGGTGAAAAGATATTTGGAACTCCTCAGGTGTGGTTTCTATTTATTTGCTCTCTATATATCCTGAGTTTATCACTGGCAGCTGGAGCTTTATGATATTGTATTGTTGTTTCTATCCATTCTCTATCCCACTTCACCCTTTTCGGGGCCCCGTTGACATTGTTTCTATACAACACCAATAATAATAAATATTGTATTATTTTTACTTTACCACAACACCCAATTTATTTCATTGTTTTTTATTTTATTCTGTTGTATTTCTCTTTTATTTAATTTATGAAACCAAATAAATTAAATATGAAAAATACGACCACTGCTAGCACAGTTCCGTCCTCAGCTTGCCTCTGAAGAAATGTTCCCAGCATAACCTTTCAACTTAAACCCCTTTGTGATTGGAAATCAAATCTGACATCCAGAGAAGCGGGCCTGATGTGAGGCATATCTCACGTTATGCACCCGTCAGCAAAAAGGGAACTCATCCCCCCACTTCAGAATGGAATTTTAATGTGGGTTATTGAATGACTGGAAAGGCTGTACTCCAATTAAAACCCTGAAATGTGCAGATCCCTGTCATCACTGCTCCCTGAACCTGGTTTCCCACCGTCATCTCGGCAGCTTTGATGCCCTGCAGAATCGTTAGAGACATCTTTATAGTTCAGTGTGCCACGTCACTTTTCCAGGAATCACAACTGACTGCACAAATAAAGGGCCACATCTGTGGGTAATGATTATAATAATATGTTATGATCCTACACTGTAATGCATTATGGTGTGATTGGCACAAATTAGTTCTGCAGTGGGGTTTTATGCGCATGCCTCCCCTGTCCTCCCGAGTGAGTCAGGATTGTCATTATTTTCTTCATATGTATATATATATATATATATATATATATATATATATATATATATATATATATATATATATATACACACACATAATTTTTGTCATGTTAGCTGTCATCTTGTCATTCAGTGGGAGCTTTGGTCCTGGACAATTAGATCTGACCTGCTGGAAAAATTGCAAAAACACATTATGTGTTAATGATTCTTGTAGGCTGACCCTCGATGACTCCATTAGATTCCCTCGACATCAGTCTACTTCCAAACTAACTTTTGTGAGGTTTGATTGACACCAGAATGGATTTACAATATCAATTTCTGAAACATAAGATGTGACATTTGATCAAAATCCAGTCGCAGTCATATTAATGCAGTTGTTATATTATCCTTAAAATTAAAAATGACGGTGTCGACTATGTGGAAGCTGCTTGAGTGAACACCAATGAAAAGTAATGAAGATATTTTACGAGATAGTCACCCAGTACCGCAGTCTACTGCATAAAGATGGCTGAAGTTGTCATGCACCCTTTCTATGTCATATTGAAAGACCGACACATGGAGGGGCCAACAACTGCAGTCATGTCTTATCTGGGGGTTAAAACAACTACTTAAGCATTGTGTGTGAGGAAGAGTTCACATTGTTCAACACGTGTTATGTCATGGTGGAGTGGCTGCTATTGTCCCTCCAGGGCACAGTTATCATGGTTGAAGTTTTGACTTGGAGGTCTTACTGTGTAGAGTTTTTGTGTGCGGGTTTTCTTCAGGTACTGCAGTTTATTCCCACAGACATGAATTGAGTGTGTGTGTGTGTGTGTGTGTGTGTGTGTGTGTGTGTGTGTGTGTGTGTGCGCCTGTCTCTCTGTGTTAGCTTTGTGATGGACTCAAGACCTGCCTTTGAGCTTTCAACCAGTTACAGTCGGCATTGGCTCCAGAAACAATGTTTTAAATCTGATATAAATAAAGGTAATTGCAAGTGTCAGGCCCCCGACCCAAACTTTACTGATGCGGGGCCTGAAGTCAATCGTGATAATGCTTAGACAGCAGCATCGGAGGGATGTTGAGCCACAGATTGCTTGCGGTGTGGTTCACAGCGGCTGATTCGGATGGGCTGTACATTCAAACCCTGCAGGGGTTCGATGCATTTCCACTTCAACATACATACATTCATGAAATGTGTGTTTCATGAAGCGCTGCAGAAAAGCTGATAGCGAGAATGTCATTACAAGAGATACATTTCAGAGCATGTGTGAGACTGTGCCCCCCTGGGGTCAGGTATACCTACCTTTGCTGTTGGATGCTCATAGTTTTTCACCATATGCTTCATTGAACACTGTCGAGTTTTGTTTGTTTTTCTTCCTTAACTTTTTTTTTTTTTTTAACTACCTGAGCTTTACTGTTGTTTAAGAAAATGGTGTAATGGTTCAATGGCTCACTAAACTTTTTCCACTGTGATGCTTCCTTAGTGTGAAACCCCAAATTATTGACTTTCCATTGTGGTGACTTTGGGATTAGTGGCATTGTGAGTGTTTAGTTTTAGAGTGCACAGTTGTTTATATTATGCTTGAATAAATACATATCCAGGCTTATTCCTTCATTCTAATTCTCTTGGTTGATTTCTATCAGACAGATGTTTTGCCTTCTCTCCAGTTTGTCACGAAGTAAAGAGACTAAGCTGTCAAGTGGAAGATTGCAAAACTCCCAAAACACTTGTGATATTTTACTACATTGAGGAAAGAAAATAGAGAGGAATTGGACTAAATAGTGAAGCAATCACATCTATAAAGGCTACAGGCTGGGAATTTAGTGTTTTGTTGCCGGCTGCCCTGCGTCGTGTGGATTGTGATTGCTTTATTTTTATTTTTTCTTTCCAAATTGGAGCCGAAAACCGGTTTACACAAAGACGAAAACAAATCCCAACATGACCTGGTAAGTCACTGACATGGTGACTTACTGGTTCACGTTACCCTCCTTGTGCCCTCAGGAATTACGGCTGAAATAGTCAACCAGAAACTGAGCAGTTATATTGCAACAGATGCTGTCATGATTGCTCATCTTTGGGTTGTAACAAGCACAGAATTGCAGGGTGGGTCTCCACCTTCGGTTCATACTTCTTCCCTGAAGTGAACTGCAGACCCAAGTCACCATAAAGTCACAGAGTCAGTCTTTGTTTCAGCTTCTGATCTTTAACTTAATGACTTTTCAGCTTTTCATCTTCTGGGATAAAAAGGGAAAAGCAGTTTAGTTCTCTCTCTGGATGTAGAGAATCACACATCGACACCATCAGTAGCAAACCTCCACATCTTCAAAATGCAGGGATTCTCTCTGCTCTGGGGCTCAGTTTCTTAGGGAAGTGAGAAGCTATTTGACAGCTATACTATCTGAAAATAATTTCACACACAGTGGAGTCTCTTTTTTTTTTTTACTTTCTTTTGAAGGCTTCAAGAAACACATTTCAACAACATAAAATTAAACAAAGTGGACCCTAAAAGCGACAGAATAGGTGTCACCCGTCTTTTACACCTAATCTGGTGTGTCTCATTCATTTTGTATAAATAATTTCTTGTAACAATTTTTTTTTTTTTTTTTTATCATGAAGATCAAACAATTATGGGAAAAATATCAACTCCTTGCTATTGGAAGAAAATTATAAGTCATTTTCACAATTCAAAAAGGTCAAATTATGTTTAAAAAGTAAACGAAAGGAAAAAAAAAGATACAATTTAAAACTTTTGGAGGTTGACTTGCCTTTTTATGCAAAACAGAGCAGCTAAATTGTTCTTCAAGTCTGGCATGAAAATTCAAGACACACTAGAAGCAGCCAGATTTGATCATTTGCATTACTTCCTTTGCATAAACAGCGTAATGATGACAATCTCTCCGGGGTGCCACATCCTCTAATTTCAATTGTCATTTCACTGCCACGACCACAAATCATCCAGGCAAGATGAGAGAAAAATCTCCTTCGCCCCGAACCTAACAGATTTTTCTTAAAGACATTAAAAGTACATAATGCTTTTTCCACTTTTACAAATGATGATTGCGTTTCATTATCGGATCACTGTCATTAACTTAAAGCTAAATGGTATTAAATGCTAACATTTTAAGCACAGAGTCTTGTTTTATATGGTTTCCAACTTGTTTGTGCAGATAAGAAGAAATTAGGTTGTTTTTTTTTGTGCCGAGCTTTAAACGACCTGGGTTTGCATCAGACGCTCGCAGGAACTTTTTGATATCTGCCTAAAGAAATTACCATGGAAACGGGTGTCTTAATGCCCGGGACATGACCGTGCAATCAGACCACTTAGTGAGCGAGTCGGGAGGAAGGTGATTCTTGGCTCCCTTTCCTCCCTGTAATTCAGTTACTGCCAGGCTGTCATTTAGCTCCGGCAGACTGGCGGGGCTTTAAAAGTAAGGAAGAAGCTGCAATTACCCCGGGAAAAACGCAGTAAAAAAAGGCAGAGGCTTTCCTGTCTGCACTAACAGGAAGGAAGAGTCCTCAATCTTTTTGTTTCTTTTGTTTTCACTCGTGCGCTGCAGTTTGAGGCTCTCAGATGTGATAAGACACTTTCTAAACTCAACAGTACGCTGAATGTCATGTACACCAGCAAGCTTCACTTCAAACACAGCCAGGATCTGGCGTTCGATAAGGAACCGTATCAAATACATATATCTCTTCCCCGTTGGCAGAATTCTGTCGCATGCTGTCCGGTTGATTGTAGTTGTCGCTGCAATTTGTGTTTGGAGCTTTCCCATCATTGAATGGTCTTCTGGAACTTTCAGTGCATACCTTCTCCCTGTGTTGCACCTGCATCCGTTTATTCCATGCTGGTAAGCTTACACAACAAGATACATAGTTTTAATAATTCCTAGCAGACAGCTGATGCATCGGCCGTCCACGATGACACTTTTCCGTACTCAGTTAAACTGAAACACTCAGAATGTCAGACACACACAGCTGTCGCTGATGTTTGATGAGACTGGCGCGTATCTCCGGTTCCCTCGTTTGAGGGTCTTTTTGTTTATGGTTACAATACGCACTGGGATTGGCACTTGCTTACATCATGTACTTTTCTCATAATTATTGATTTTCTTTTCCTGGAATCCTTTTTTTAAGCCTGTTCTTATTTATACATCCATATGGCCCAGTAGGAAATTTGGCCATTAGGTAATTTTTCATTTTAATGGCGTCATAAGTCCTTAAGTCCATAAGTCACATGGGAAAAGCTCTAGCTTCCCTCTACCTAAGTCAGGTTAAGCGTAACAGAGATTGAACGGATGGATGGATTTCTGTCGTCAGTGCCCTTTAACCTCTACCACCTCTGCTGAGGCACACCTCCACCCTTTACTTTTAATTACATTGACTTATAACAAACTGTGCTGTGATTGATGTTTTAGGCTGCTTGCTCAAAGGCATTATATCACTGCTGCATTCATACTTGAATAAATCTGCACCAGTTTGTTTGAAAGCTGACTACGAGTTAGATCTGAAATGGTTTTGACGCTCATGTGAATGACAGGATTCATGTTTGCACAATTGTAGAAGCGCTTGTCTCAATCAAACGGAACCTTCAGCTGAGCTAATTTGTCGATACTGGTAGCCAACCTAAGCCTTGTGATCACAAAGAGCTTCTCATCGAGGGGTTTTGGACATGCAGTGCCGGCTGGTGGATTTTCAGACAAACAGCCTTGTGAAAGGTGTGGAAAACACGGATTTGTTGCAAATTATCAAATGTAATCGAATTTGTTATTGTGTCATGCAATTTGTGAGAGCTTGGGAAATACTCGGATGGTAAAATTATCATCACAGTAATCGCACAATTATACTGAGTCCAGCACTTGGCATTGTTCTGCAAGATAGAGATAAAGGTAAACCCCAGAGTCAACAGATGAAAGAAATTCATTATTACAATACAGTGATATCACAGGATGAGTGTCATTTCAAAGTGAAGCTTGTTTTTGTATTTTTTTGCTGCGGCCTGGAGAACCACCGTGCTGCTCTGAAGAAATCTGATTTGCTCAACTCAAATAAACGGCTGGTCAGCTGACGACTGCAGAGTTTGATCAACACCCATCTATTCATGTTGCATCCGTCAGCAAAGTCACACAGTATCAAGTAAAATTTAAACCTTAGTTAACTCAAAGAAACAACTAAAACACAGACGACCACTCGTGACAATGAGAAATATTGCATCACTGATATTGATCGATGTCTAGTAAAAACAACGTATTAACAACAGGGTGTCGTATCGTGCTATAGGCTTGCAAAAAATTGGGAAACATCAGAGATCTCATTGTTTTTTTTGTCAAATTCTCATATGTACATTGATATACACAAGTTTTTTTTTTTTTTTTTTTGGGGGGGGGGGGTTGTAATTATCCATATCAGGAATTTAACTTTTTGTATTTGCACTGGAACTGTAACGAGGGCAGGAATGAGAACAGGCTTGAAGACAGAATCACACAGAAATCAGGCCTCAGTGATGCAACAAGACAAAACTGGAACACTTTTCTTTTTGTTGAAATAACAAACTGTTCTGAGGAAAATATCCAAATGATTAAAATAAGTATTACAATTCTTTGCTTTGCTCCAGTATGCTACCTCGTAATAAGACTCAGATGAGACCGGGCAGCTCTCTAAAACAGGGATCTGTGTCAGTTCATTTGGTTTGTTTTATTCTAATATCACAAAAAAGCAGGAATTTGTCGGCGATGCCAATGCAGAAAGATAACCAATTGCACCGAGGGCAGGAAGGTTCTCCGAGGTCTTCTGTGACATATTTCTGCCAGGTTTTTTTTTTTACCTGTTTTGTCAAGAGTGCTTTTTCCTGAGATGCTCTGCAGAACGGATGTAGAGGACGTTTGATTTAGTCGTTGGGGCAGAAGCAGGCCGGTGATTTTACTTCTGTCAGCTTTAAATTCTGCTGAGGTGCATGCTGGGATACAAATCAAGGTTCCTTGCTTGGCGTGTCTGTATTTAGTTGGGGGACCTGCCAATCATCGGCACATTCGACTGACTGGAGCTCTGAAAGTTACAGGTCAATGATACAAACACATGCAAAATCAGAACCCCTGCACTTGTTATTTCTGTTTTCGGTGGAATTTTAAAAGATGAAAATACAGTCTGCCTAAAGACAGAACTGATGCATAGCTTACTGACAAGCAAGCTACGGATGAAGCTACTTACTGGAGTTGCTGATACATTTCTGAGCAATGCGTCCATTGTGCTCATTAGTCAGCTGCTCACTGGAGGACTGGTCTGTCTGGTTTGTCCTCAATTTATTTGAGATGAGAAAATGAAATCACCAGAACCGTTTAACTCCCAATGAAACATCAACAGGCCTGTCAGCTGGAATCCTTGGTTAACTGGAAGGCATGAGGAAATGTTTTGATTTTTCAGCAGCCAGTACAGGTGGTTAGACTTTGCGAGAGGACACGAATCTTAGTAATACACTGATTTAAAACATCTGAAATAAAGTGAAAACCATAAGGGCAATTTGTGTTTTTTTTTTAGGCAATATAATTTTACCATGAAAGATAAGCACTAAATTATTTTCAGTGTTTACAATTAAATGATTGGTGTGTGTTTAATTGAATGGAGGTAATTGATGTATTTTGAGTGAGTGAAGAAACAACTGAGCATGACAATGAATTAGTGCACCAACCTGATTTTATGTCACACAGTTGTAACATAAAAAGGCCTTTATTTTTGTAATAGCATTAAGTAAATAGGGAATAAGTCACAAACACGGTGCACATAAAACTGTGATAGACAGAGGAGTTCAAAATCAATACTTGATAGGATTAATTTATGAAAAATATCATTTTTGATCATTATGTTGGGTTTGTTCTGTATTAAAAGCTTAGTTTAAACTTCCAAAAAGCATTCACAGAGCTTTGTTTTATCTCCATTTCCCAAAGTCTTGACACCAAAGTCTTCAATCACCATGAAAATTAAAATCATTTCAAAGAACGTTTTCTTGGGAACTCCGGTGTAATACAACATTTTGATTTCCGGGTGGATCACCTAAATAATTGGTGGGTCCGTTTGTCAATCATTCTGACGAGCTGCTTTCGTAAGGCGGTTCTACGTGCTTGCGCCCAATCAGCTTCTCCCTTTTGCGCATGCGCATTCAGAGTGTTTATGTAGCTTCTGAGCTTGTACTTACCGATGGTGAGTCTGACATAATGAAACTGTAACTGTTTCGGAAAAAAGGCTTTATTTATGAGCGAGGCGGATCGCAGAAACTGTAAACAGAGCCGTGCACGTCCGGAGAAGAGGAGATCGCGCTCGTACACTTCCGCGTTTCCTGGGAGAAGCAGGAGAGCTGGGCGGATGGTCTGGCGCATGCGCGTTGTTCAAAAAGTGAGTAACAGACGTGGGGCTTCGTCTTTTCGAGAAAATGTTGTATTACACCTTTAAGTCTTGGTTTTTGCAAAGAGATCTGGTCTTTATTTAAAAACTATGGTGACATGTATACAGTGGTGCTTTTTATCCATGGCACCTCTTGCTATGCTTGCTTTATGTCATTATACTTGCTCTCAATAGGACCTCTGTAAAGCTCACTAAGTGCCATTACTGCTCCGTCCAGCACTGAGAGCCTGATTCCTGCAGGACCTGAGTGCATTTGCATAAACAAGAGCAGCATTTGGTCATCAAATGTGTCTCCTTTGTCTGATTTTCCTCATTTATAGCATTTTTTAACAACCTAAGTGATATGCTAACTAAGTGCAAACTCAAACGAGCTGACACCAAGTTTAATGTGAATCAGACTGCAAACTACAGTGCAGAGAAGGGGGAGAGGTCGCTGGGTTCACCAAAATTTCTGATGGTAAAGAATTGTTTTTGGTTCACATCTCCTACCCTTTACATCAGGTTATCAATCAAGAACGCAATTTTGGCTCAGGTCTCCCACACCTGTAAACAGCCTGTCCAAAATGAGGATTGATCCCTTGAATTTCATCCTCCGAATTAATAGTAGTGTTATAGCATGATGAGGAAAAGCAAAAAGCAATCGTCAAAAAAGAAACCGGAGATATAAAAGAGCATCTAGGTGTTGTAGGAGTGAGACAAAACACAGTGACAGGGGAGCCTGACAGTGCAGGGAAACATATTGCTGTAGGCTTGGACAGAGTGCTGGTCAAAGTGCACCAGACTGGAGTGTTTTGCTCTTTATATATTTTTATTTTTAAAAATCTGTTAGGTTTGGGTTTGCCTTGGATCACGCTATTCTGGTTGGGTAGCCTCATCTGTTCAACAGAAGCGCTCTGAACTCCTGCAATGACCCTGTCTCATTGGATGCATCAGAACCGAAAAATAACTCCAATATTAGAAAGAAAGATTTGTCTTTTCATTTATTTTATTCATTCTAGTTATGTGATTTGTTCTGCATCAGTATAAACTCAATTTATGTACATTATTTTCATATTTGGATTTTTTAAAAAGTATTTTTAGTTTTGTTTGTAATAGCAAAAAAAAACAAAAAAAAAAACACTTTTTTCAAATTGAAGCTTCGCTGAAAATATGCAAAACTCCCACAAGTGTTTATTGTTTGCAGTAGTCGGCAGCCTCATGTGTGAACGGGTGTTTGGATACAAGCATGACAAGTGCCATTATTCACTGCGTTTACATGTGTCTGTGCAGTACATTAACGGGTGTGCGGTCTCGTGCTGGTGGACAGAGCCATCTGTGACCCAATGCGCAGGCGCCGCAGCGTTTGAGTGGGTGGGAGAGCCGAAAAGAGGAGGGGGTGTTGATAGGGCTGTTGCAGTCATTTCACTAAAGGCAATTTGAATATTGTTGCTCCATTACAATAGCAATCACTGAGCGCCACCTGATGAAATATTTATCAGGGATTGGAGGATTCGGGCGGTTTTAATTAGCATTTGCTAAACAGGCGGCTCACGAGCTCCGCCGTGGAGCCATCGGTTCTGTCATTCAGCGTTTGCTTGTCTCTGCTCACAGCAACGTGTTGTGGCCTGTTTTCAGTGAGCATTACGAGTCGAAGAACATGGCTGAACAACAAAAGAAACTTATTGGCTTCTGTCTCATTAAAATCCGGCTGTCTGCTCAGCCAAAAGCTTGGTTTTGCACAAAGGAAAATTAGAGTTTGATTCAATCGGCACTATTTTCTAGTGTCTAGTATGGCTCCATCGCTCAAGCTACATTTGCCCTCTTTTTTTTTTTAATCAAAATTTAAATCTTCATGTCATCAGCATACATGGGCAACACTAAACTATCAATAAATTTACTGTTCCTTTTGATGGATGCCACTTTTTTCAGAAACCATGTGTCTACAAAGAATTACATCTTGCTGATTGAGCAAATACTAAATAGAATAAGCTCTATTCCAGGTTACTTAGATGAAATAGTTAATGAAATCACAATATTTCTAATATCAAATTAAGTAAAAACAACTGAAATGGATCTGAGGCTGCACTTGTCAAACAATGGTAAAGTGATCCGACTGTTCGCTACATTTCTCGTCCATTTGCACTGCTTCTCATAAGAATTCAGGCTGGAGATGTCCTGGCCTCAAAAGGAACTGTCAGGGCAGGGTTTCTCAGTGAAAACCTTCCCTCCTGAGGGATTTGCTTGCTGGCGATTGCATGCAGAACCACCTCCATGGGGAACGCTTGCAGCGACCTGGATTTTCCTGTGATTACTTAAGCCCTATGGCTAATTACCTTTTCAGATGAAAACATACGCCTCCTTATTAATTCAACACCCGACAATCTATCATAATTACTGCCAAATAAAGTTATTGTTATCGCTTTTCGGTGAGTGACTGTGATTCTGCCAGAAAAGAATTTTCACACTGTTGAACAGGCATTTCAGATATTAATTACAGACTTTTTTACACTGATTATGCAGAAAATATCAGTTACATAAACATAATACGTAACTATCCAATGTATAGCATGAATTACTCGCATGTGGACAATGCCAATCATTCTCAGTGCTGTAATTTCAAGAATAAGTGATAAGTTTACCATTTTTCAAGGTTTTTTTTTTCTCATTTCATATCAAGCTGTCTAACAGCCACAAGCAAGCTATCATTACACCATGTGATATATCTGAAACACTAATCAAAAGGCTGTCAATCATCCTACAAAGTATAATGCATCTTATATCACTCTATAGCGTTTTTTTTTTTGTTCTTTTGAAGTGATGAATATGACAGAACAATCATAACTGTACAGGAAGTGCATTTCCCTGTGTGCCTCGTCCGTCTTCATCCCTCCAAAGAAAAGCCTGCTGAAACATAACAGAGGCACTTCTTACCAAAATAATCACCCAGAGACTGATGATTGAGTGAGTAAGAAGGGGAACGCTGCCAGGCAATAATTAAAACAAGCAAGGTTTTTTTCACACATTCACTTTTCAAACTTTGTTGATCAGATAAGTTGAAACGGTTTCGAAAGTTTTTGACCCCGTCTTAACTTTGAAAACAGTCAGACAAGGGTAGAATATCTGAAGAGAGCCAACCGAGAAAGGGAGGAAATGATTACCCATGAAGGCCGCACGCTGCTTTGAGAAGCTTTGCATTGTTCGTTTGCATCTGCTGATATCCAAGCTTTGTTAAAAGGCCATCTGTGTCCGAATGCTTGTTGCGTGGCGAGGCAGGATGGGGAGCAGATATAGAAGGTCTGCATATCAGTCCTGGCTCCTGCCCAGCTCCCTTTGACATGTCTTATTAGTCAGGTCTTTAAAAGCCCCGGCCTGCCTTCCCAGGCACACTCCTCCCCAATATCCCTGATTAAAGTGCGACTGACGCTCCCGGTGTGGAGCCAAGTTGGCCACACAGCATTTATGTTGGGTCATGCTCATTACTCACACACACTGCCGGTGCCACCGTGACTGGAAGCGGCGCGTAATACAAGACATCCACGGCCAAGAGATTTGGGAACTTCAGATTCATTATTGGAAGAGCAGAAACGAAACTCCAGATTGTTCTCCTTTGACACGTCCAGTCATCCTGCCTTCCTAATATGCATTTGGGCAGCCTTCAGGGGCCCAGTGAGATTTACTGTACGAATCGAGCTGAAGGCTACCGAGGGCTGTGCGTCAGGCCGTGAAATAACATCAGCTGTTTTGACTTTGATCATTTGCATGTAGATGGAGAACATAAAAATGACAAACACTTTAAACTGCACACGGTTCTAATTGCAGTGACAGGTTTTCGTATTTAGGGTGGTCTGGAATTGTCACTTCATCATGTGACAATAACCAAGATGAAAACGATCACCACTCATGATCAAAATCACAATTACGAGACAGTGAGTGAATCTTTTGTCAGAAAGGAAACACGCTGTTGGTCTGAGAAGAGAGCAAAGCTCCCTCTCACAGATGTAACGCCTGTTTTGCATAATTGTCCACCATTCTGACATTGGTTTCTTTCATGATAAATTCCTTTAGCTACAGGATGTCTTGAGGGTTCTTGGTATGTACGGTACTGCCTGTATCGAATCCCCCCACATAGCATTTCTGTAGAATTCAGACCCAGGCAGTTTGTCTCTTAACTAGGTCATCCTCTAACCCCCGCATAGATTCACTTGTGTTCTTTGGCTTATTATCCTGCTGGAAGATGTTTTTTCGTACTCAATTTCATAATCTAGACAGATGACCCCAATTTTTGCTGAACTTCTCTGGAATAAATCAGAGAATCATTTCCTGAAAACTCTCCATTCTCAAAAGAAGTCAAGAGAAAGTCCCAAACCAGAAGGATTCCATCACCATGCTTTGCTTCAGGTATACTAATCATCTCCTGGAAAGTTGTCTTTTCATGGTTCTTGTGTGGCAATTGGCAGCTTCCACTCAATGTTTTTATGGCTTGCCTCAAACGAAAGTCATTTGTGCACTCTTGATCCATACTCTTGTATCAAACACTTCTCAGACATCACCTGGTGTTTTAATTCCACACCACCTGGAGGTAGCTTTTATCACAGTCAAATGGTTGAGTAAAAAATAATTAGTTTCATTTTTTTTTTCTTTTTCTAAATTTCTGGTCAGACTCAAAGGCATCCTCTGTCTTTGAAGACTTTTGAGAGAACTCTTCAGATCTTGGCACAGTGACAGCAGGCACTTCAGCTGCAAAAGAGAACAGCAAACACTCGGTGTCAGAGGTTAGAATAAGACTTACTCACCTTGTCACTTCTTGAATGGAGTGTAATAGTTAGCATCCAAGTATCACTTTTATGACTTTTTCAGTCTGATCAGGGTTGAAAAAACTCTTGTATAATGACTTTTTTTTTTTTTTAATGTATGGTCACCTTTGACTAACTGCACTGCTGCAAGGATTAAATGTCTGATGATTCAATTGAAAACAATTGATGTGTGTATATTTTCATGTTTCATATGTCACAATTTCTTATTGAAGACTTGTTTTTTCCATAAATTCAAGAGAATTACTGAATAGAAACAGCCAAGCATTTTCAATTACAAACAGTTTGTATAAAAAACAAACTATTCAAGTATTCAAGTCATGTTTGGCTGTCAGATTTTATTTTTTTATTTATTTATTTTTGTCATTTACAGTCACAGAACAATTGAGAAAGTAATTTGCAATGATGATTACTGTTAGTTGCCGTCCTAATCTCTTCTGACAGAAGTGGCAAAACCCTAGACTTTGGAACAAACAGTAACGGCAGCAAGGACGTACCATATGCCGCGAGCTTTTCTGTCCCATTCCCAGAGTCGTGGAGACGCTCAGCCCCCGCTTTCATTAGCTGCTGTAATTGTGTATTGTGCTGGAAGTGTGCGCGAAAGCAAACCAGGCTGAGGAACGTGTTGAGCATTGAGTAACATTTCATGGCCCATTTGCTGTGGTCTGCAGAAGCTCTCTTACTGTACGAACCATGGAGTGGGAGGAGGCCGTGATGAGCCGACAGTGGGCACCCATCGGTGCGTGAAGGGCCCCTCCATCCCACCGTCTTTCCCCCACTTTGCTCCCTGAGTTTTCGGAACTGTATGTGTATTTGTGTGTCAGACCGTGTGTGTGTGTGTGTTGTCAGAGACCTGTAATCAAGAGTCACTGCGCATAAAGGGACCTCCAGTCATTAAGGAATTAGTGGGAGGCTAACGGCTTGTTTAGGGAATCAATTAGTTGAAAACGTGGACATGTGGGCTCATTTTCTCACACGGTTCTCTGAGAGGGAACGTCAAGGTTGTACATCTTTATGAGTCAAACAGCAGTCCGGTTCCAGAAGGACTCTCAGCTGAGGTAGGAGTCTAGGAGATAAGGAAATCACACAAAAAAAAAAAAAAATAGATAAATAAATAAAATTGCAGTGAGAACATCTTTATCCTCTGAAGTAGACTGATGTGCAGGAAAGATGCGGTCAAACTTTCAGGATTACATTTGACCTTTTGGGAAGTGTACGAGGAAAGAATCATCAGGAGCCTCTGGCAGAAAACGGGATGTAGTATTGAAAATTGTGATTTTAAAAGGTTGTAATCACCGGATTAAAAACTGCAGGGTTTTTTTTTGTTTTGTTTTTGTTTTGATTCTTTCACATCCAGAAAGGCAACTAACTTCCAGAGCCTACCTCTTTATTCATATTGCAACTTAAAAAGTAGTGACTGACTCACAGTTTGTAGTTACGGTACGTTGTTACAGAACATTTAATTTGAACTCACTGTACATTCAGAATGGGGATTCACAAGCGAACACTTTCCTGAGGACAAGAATACAGAAACATAATGAAATTAAACAAATTTGAAACAGCTAGTAAGTAAGCACTGCAGAAATTTTAATAAAACTTGAAAATAAGCATTTATCCCCCACAATAAGCTATTGTCTTTATTGATTTTTCCAGAGAAAAAAAAATGTCTAACTTCATTTATAGCTTTGAATATAATTGTGAGATGTAAAGATTGATGCTTTCAACTAAATATTGACTAATTACACAAAACTGACATGTACAGTATACTTCTGCTCTCGCTGCGTATCCAAACCTGCCCATGTAGGTTTAAAGTGCAGTTGAAGTTGTGTGAAGATGTAAGCTGTGAAATCGTTAAATGACTTCAGCCTTGTGGTGTTAAGATTGAACCCAGGGCCTGCGGTGTTGCCTGTTGTCAGCCTGACATTAGCCTTTTACCTCTGGTGGTTTTAATTAGGCTTCAGCGTTAACACACACACACACACACATACACACACACTGTCGTTTTATTCTGGGAACTTTCAGGATGTCTTTCAAAACTTTGTTATAACACACGACTCACAATGGATATAAACGGCTCTCTCTGCTCACAGAGGCTGTTAACTTTGCATGTGGCTCATTAAAAGAAAGAAAGGACATTATTTCTGATAATGAAAGTTATGGGTTACTTTTTAACTTAATTTTTTCAAAGGATGAGACAGAATCTCCCATCTGACAATTTTTTGAGCTACATTATAGCAAACAGTATAGGTCTTAAAATATAATGGTACATAAGAATGGCTGGGAATCACACACACACACACACACACACACACACACATCTCCCATCCCCAACGTTAACACATGCACACGAAGCAAGTAATAAATTACAAAGTATTTTCAAACTGTAATGTTGAATTTGACATCCAGCACTGCTGTTGGTCATATATTTGAGTGCAATTTAAAAGCAGCTAATGCAAGACTAGCGGGTTGTCTCTGAGTTGCTACGTTGCAGATTCAATCTCTCAATTCCTCCAACAATGACCACCAAACTGCTCCCAACGGATGGACTAACACCTCACATGGCAGCCACCTCCATTTGTGTGTGAATGGGTGAATGTGACTAACGTCGTAAAGAGCTTTGGGGGCTGCTAAATCACAAGAAAAGTGCTGTATAAGTGAAATCCATTCACCATCTGCCAATAGAACTGAAGTCATAAGATAAGATTGGATAGGATAAGATCAGGCAATCCTTTATTTGTCCCATTATGGGGAAATTTTCATTGTTGCAGCAGCAGGTGGAGAGTAATAAAAGAGGAGTGAAAGAATTTGAACAATGATAAATAATAAAAACAGCAGCATTAGTCACTGGAAATATACCAGAGAATTTGCGATTATAACACAGAATGAATAAATAATATATATGGCACACAACAAAACAGTAATTAAAAAGTGAAGTGTGTCAAATTGTGCAGGTTTGTGGGTATGTGGAGGGTAACAATAGTTGGAATTATTATTATTACAAATTTCCATTACTCCTTCGACCTCTGTACATGTATTTACAAGGTACATGCTCGGAAACGTATTTCATTACCAATGCGTGTGATTGCATGCAGCACAGGATCAATGTGTTTTTTAAAAATGTCCCATCAGTGTGATAATTCAGTCCATTTCTCTGCCATTAAATTGCAGGATGCAATTCTGAGATTTTTTTTTTCTTCTTTTTCTTTTCAGCAGTTTTCGATTATTCCAGTTATCGTGCAGATGTTGACACTACTGATCTGCACTGCTATGCTCTCGTCGGTGTCTTACAGTAACACACACACACACACACACACACAAAGGCTCACGCATGCAGCTGGGAAGCCTTCCTCCCGGGATGTGCTGTCTGAAAACAAACTGATGGTGTTTAGCTTCACACCTCCTCAGACACGTCCACGCACACTGCTCTGCTGAAAACCTGACTGGTGGGCTCCGTGTCATTGATACCCGCCTCACAACATCTGCGCAGCCTGCCCCCGCGCGCCCGGCCAGCATACATTTGAGAGACATCACTCGCCCACGCAGCGGCGCAGTCACGCACGTCTGCAGATACACACGTGTGAACGGCCTCGTGCACATGAGGCCTTTGCACATGCATGCACTCACAGAGTACCAGTTTGCAGCAGGCACGTGATCAGGGCTGAGCTGTTTGGATTAATAAAGGGGGTTTTTAGAGTTAATTTGCTGTTTCATGATTTCACACAAGTCGTATTGCTCAAAACATAATTAACAGCGAGGCCTGCAGACCTGTTCATGCTCATGCACAGGCTCTTCATGCACAATTTTACACTCCCTGTATGTTAACATGAGGAGGGTTTGTGCTATTTCTGCTTCAACAATGGAGTCTGGCTGAGTATAAGTTGCTGACAGCTACGGAACAATGCATTTCTGGTTCCTTTTTTTTTGGGCTTTTCATTGTTATCATCCTACTACATGAATCTACTACAGCAGTGAGAGTGACTAAATAAGCTTAGAATTGGACCAAAGCCCACGTGGTGAGTGGAGTAAAACATGGGAAGTGTGCTGACTCATTATTCCAATCTGGATTATTGCCACAACCGAGCAATAGAGACAGTTAAAGAAAGACACATGCTTCCCAGCATTAAACAAAGCACGTCATTAGACAACTGAGATCAATCAACCCCACAAACAAGGGGCCTCAGCACATGCACGATCAGCGTCGTTAGTTGTGTTGTTGATAACTTGGCTCTGGTGCAGATTTAAAAATCAAAGTTGAGAAGTTGACCTATTAAGATGCACATATTTATCGCTGTCTATCCAGCACTACATAGATGCACTGCAAGACTTTTGAACTTTGGCATGAACTCTCTGTGCTTCTCGGTAAAGAGCACCACAGCATCCTGTCGAATTCTAAGACTCGCCAAGCTGTTGTAACTTAAAATGTGAAGTGTTGTAAAATATTTGAAACAATGGTAGCAGTGTGATTTCAAGATCTGTTTGCAATAATGGAAGCTAAGCCAGTATTGATTAGGGAAGCAACTTTTCCCTTAAGGAATGACAAATCTCTCAGACACTGTTTAGTATTATGCTACATGGAGCTCTTCATTGCTATTATATTTGCGATGAGATTTTCTTTCTGTAAAAGGTGTTCATTTCTGCAGAATGAGCTCATGTTCCTTGGTCTTTTTATTTTTTTAGATTGGTGACAGACTAGACAATAGTGATTCAGTAAATGGGTGATTCTCATGGAGCTTTAAGCATTTCCGAGCAACTTTCCCCCAAACACATAGTTATTGCTATTTTCTGCAAAAGAGAATGGAGTTTACTATCAGAATTAAAGTATTTTTTAATCATTTAATGATAATTTTCACAATTACTTAGCAAATAATATAGTAAATTCTCATTACTAAAAGGTGTCCAGATCCCTTCATGTGCTTTATCTATTCAGTTCCACTACGAGTCCTTTTCTCATTAAAATACACAACTAATGAACAAAGCCCTTTGTTTTGTACAAATGTGTATTGTATTCAATTAAATACAACTTATAATTTCTCATTATAATAAGTATTATCAAGAATGTTTTTGTCTGCACTTCATAGTCATTGCCACAGCATGGATTGCGCACACATTGACTGGAAATGGGCACAAGTTCAGCTTGCCTCACTTTTTTACATTATCCATCCATCCATCCATTTTCTACCGCTTATCCGGGGCCGGGTCGCGGGGGCAGCAGTCTCAGCAGGGATGCCCAGACTTCCCTGTCCCCAGACACTTCCTCCAGCTCCTCTGGGAGGATCCCGAGGCGTTCCCAGGCCAGCCGAGAGACATAGTCTCTCCAGCGTGTCCTGGGTCTTCCCCGGGGTCTCCTCCCAGTGGGACATGCCCGGAACACCTCCCTAGGGAGGCGTCCAGGAGGCATCCTAAACAGATGTCCGAGCCACCTCAGCTGGTTCCTCTCGATGTGGAGGAGTAGCGGCTCTACTCCGAGCTCCTCCCTGGTGACTGAGCTCCTCACCCTATCTCTAAGGGAGCGCCCAGCCACCCTACGGAGGAAGCTCATTTCGGCCGCTTGTATCCGGGATCTTGTCCTTTCGGTCATGACCCAAAGCTCATGACCATAGGTGAGGGTGGGAACGTAGATTGACCGGTAAATCGAGAGCTTCGCCTTTCGGCTCAGCTCCTTCTTCACCACGACGGACCGATACAACGACCGCATCACTGCAGCCGCTGCACCGATCCGCCTGTCAATCTCACGCTCCATCCGTCCCCCACTCGTGAACAAGACCCCAAGATACTTGAACTCCTCCACTTGGGCTAGGGTCTCTCCACCAACCTGGAGGGGGCAAGCCACCTTCCTCCGGTCGAGGACCATGGCCTCGGATTTGGAGGTGCTAATCCTCATCCCTGCCGCTTCACACTCGGCTGCGAACCGCCCCAGTGCATGCTGTAGGTCCGGGTTCGATGAAGCCAACAGGACAACATCATCTGCAAAAAGCAGAGATGAAATCCTGTGGTTCCCGAACCGGAACCCCTCCGGCCCCTGGCTGCACCTAGAAATTCTGTCCATGAAGATTATGAACAGAACCGGTGACAAAGGGCAGCCCTGCCGGAGCCCTGCCAGCCCCCTATGAGAAGAAAAAGAACAAAGGTCGTTACGTCGCCCGGTATGGCGCAGCCGGGGCCCCACCCTGGAGCCAGGCCTGGGGTTGGGGCTCGTAAGCGAGCGCCTGGTGGCCGGGTCTTTGCCCACGGGGCCCGGCCGGGCTCAGCCCGAAGGGACGACGTGGGCCTGACCTCCGGTGGGCTCACCACCCACCGAGGGAACCGTAGGGGCCGGGTGCAGTGTGGATTGGGTGGCAGCCGACGGCAGGGTGCCCGGCGACCCGATCCCCGGACACAGAGACTGGCTCTAGGGACATGGAATGTCACCTCGTTGGCGGGGAAGGAGCCCGAGCTTGTGAGGGAGGTTTTTTACATTATGAAAAATGAAATCAGTGGTTATTTGGGAGTAACCCGTAACATCTTGTGGTAAAAGTGATATTATAAACTGAACGTGGCATCTTGAGAACTCCCAAGTTTCTCAGTTTGAATGAAAACAGCGTGTATAATTTTTATCCATCTTGGTAATTCTTAAATCTGATTTTACTGAATTTATTCTCATTTTCTTCAGACATACATTCTATGCAAATAGAGCTGTGAATTGAAACAAAGTATTACGTAATTTCACTGTGACGTACACCACCATTGATGTTGTTTTTGATGTGCTCATTTAATTGTGAGCAAAAATTCAAAAACAAAACTTCGAGCTCACAGAAACAAGCACTAACACACAGCAACACAACTCATGTAGAAGCAGAGGAATCAAAACCTGCAGCAGGAGCCCAGTATATACCGTAGTCACCAGGTGAAGATAATCATCAAATCAGGCACAGGTGAAACACATCAGGACAGTTAACGGCAATGAGACACAAAGAGGGGAAATCAGGGAGCCTTGAAATGAGAAAGAGTCAGAATCTCAAAAATATGACAATAAATAACATATGAACTACAGTATTATCTATTTAAATGGATTATAATAACAATTTCAAAAGAAAAACATTTGCATTAGACTAATGAAAGTCATTTGCTTGAATAAATGCAAAGCATTACTTCCTTGTTTACACAGCGGTGACTTCAAGAGAAATAAAAACAGTGCTGAAAACATTTTGAGAATTAAAGAATTCTCTAAGAAAGAAAGCTATGAGGTTGAATCTTTTTCAAGGTCTGGTTGTTGAAATCAAGGTCTTTGCACAATGAAGAAGACTTCGAGGTCTCAGATCATCATGTTACATTATTGGTACGCTGTCATGTTTTTCATAGCTTTTTCCATTAAATGAGAAATGTGATATTCCTCTCAGCTGCAATACAACAAAACAGCACTTGTACTGGAACACTTAATGCATTAAGAGTGAATCTTTACATCAACTATACATCACAGACACAGAAGGAACCAAATTAATTATGCTAACTTGCTTTATATCCAGATTTCTACAAGGAAGACAAGGATGAGGAGTAACAAAAGAAAACAAAGCAGTTAAATAGCTGTTCATATCAATTCTCAGCATGAATTTATAGAATAAAAAAAAAAAGAAATGTGATATAATAGAAGTCAAGCTGGAGCAATGTTTCACTGGGAGTCTTTTGCACCTCCTCTTCACTTTGTTATGCCTCTGTGTGCCACAATTCTGTGACTTGAGAGGATCAAAGTGTTTGGCTGGGAAAGCGGCAGACTTTTGAACCGTAATGCTCCTAAAGCCCAGGGAGGCATTTGCATCGTCTGCCTGTGGCGCTGTTACTGCCTCCTTAGCTGCTCATGAAAGCATGAACGGCAAGAAGAAACAAAACTTATAAGGGGCACTAGAATGCTGTTTTTAAAAAATATACAGAATTTGTTGGGGTTTTTTTTTTTTAGGAGTCGCTGATTACCCCTCTGACAAATTAGAGCTGTCATGAGAAAGGAACACTGGAATCGAATATCTTGTCTTATCAAATCTTTTACAATCTCTGGAGTTGAAGCACGCTAAAAACTGCCATCTCATTAAAAAAAATTAAACACTAACAATAGAAACCACATAGGAACTGTCTTTTCTCAACAGCATTTGGAGAAATTATATTATCAACAGGCTGTCAGTCAGTCACAAAAAGAGAAAAACAAGACATGAACAGTAAAACAAATTTGTAAAAGATTTGGAAGATGACACTGAAGCGACTGCTTTAATCTCCTCAGGCAGATTATGTCAGAGCTGCTGGGTCTGAGGTGACCCTACAGTGCATTCAGGCTTTCAGAGATAAAGATCCACCGAGAGGCGGGATGCCAGTCATTGTCCGCTGAAACGCATGCATGAAGGGAACGGTGGCGGGGATCCAAAGGAGCACAAATCCTTCCAGGGGTGCGTTTGTTTTAATGCTAAAGCCGCCTGACATTCTGGAGGTACGGTATACAATGCACAATGAAAAGGATCTTCTACAAACTCCATTGTTTTCTGTAAAGATAATGCCAGCTGAGTTTACAGTGATACCTTACATACACAGAGTTTCCTACCTTCACTTTCTAAAAATTGGCTGCTGTCTACCAGATTCTTAGTGTGCTTGATTGGAAGGAGAGCAAATAACAGATTCAAATCAAAGTTTACATTCATTGTGGTATCATTCAACAACAGTACATGGAATATTTCACCATTTTGGGGACTGTATATTTGCTGGGTTCAGCATCAGTTGAGGCTTCGTCTTTCTGACTCCACCTGGTTATCTTCTTGTTGAGACCAGTTATTTTTATCCCTAAAATCTGCCCTTTGATCTGTTTTATAGCTCTGATTCACTGTTTCCCCCTTAAATTGAACCTTTGTAAATTCTGTTGTGCATGTTTAAGTGGCAAACTGGGCAAAATGTGTTTATATTACCATAGAAATATGCATTTCTCAATATGGATTCCATGTTCATAAATAAAAGTATGTCTGCAGTAGATTAATTCCCTCCTACAGTAAGTGAGATAACACCGATGTAAACTATGAAGAGCTGTTTAATTTATGAATATCAGGCCGGCATCATAGACCTCACAGTAACATTTGACCTTTCGTTTCAGCGGCACTTCAGTTGGATGTCAAGCTGCCCATAATATAACTTATGTTAGCAGAAAGGGGTGAAAAGTATTTCTGCACATGTGTGACAACAGGAGTCCCCAGTCAGCACTGCATACTCCTCGGACAGGTTCTTAGTTCAACGCGAGGCTAACTCAGGGAGAAAGACAATTACCCAGACACACACCGCATACTTTCACTTGCAGGCAATTCAGCCACCAGTTAACCCAGCACACACTTCTCCAGACTGTAGGAAGAAGTCAGAGAGCCCGATGTCCAACAGAGAAACACGGTTTTCTGGGGAGAAGTAAATACTCTGTATCATGCAAGTATTCCTGAAAAAAAAAAAAAAAAAAAAAAAAAAGTGGCACCTCGAGGGAGATAAATTACTCAAGCATCAGAAATTGCTATGTTTCATCCACTCTTTTCTCCTTATAGTAGCAACATAATTGGGGTGCCTTTTCAGAGTCGAATATGTAAATTATGTGCCCGGGTCTCGACAAGCCCCAGAGCTACAGATTTAGCGAGTGCGCTTCCCTCTGTCAGACCCAGAATGTGTGAGAAGGTTCAAAGTAGTTCACTGCGAAACCAGAAAAAGAAAAAGAGAAGTGCTTGAACTGCGCGGCACCTGGATGCTGTTAAGAAGCTGCAGTTTGTAAGTTATATACTGCAAAATAAGGTGAAATCAAAATGATAGGACTTTAAAGATACATGCAGAAACCGGTTGCCGTGCATAACTTTGAGCTAATAATGAAGGAATAAATTAATAAATTATCATCCGCAGCCCTGAAAGTATTGGCCTTTGACTCTTTTTCATGCAGAGGTCAAATTGTTTTTCAGTGACTTTCTTGAAAATATGAAAGGAGCTAATCTAATAGACAGAAACCCGGATGTCACTAGTGAATAGAAGGTCAAAAGAGCTCAGATGAGAGGATACGAGTGATTAATAATGGATGAAACAAAGAATTTATGTGATTTTTTTTTTTTTTTAATTAAAGAAACTTTGCAGATTTAAATGAGTTTCGTCTGTGTGGAATCACTTGGAACAAAAACCAAGGTATTGTTATGTTCTTAGTTTGACCAGATGTTATTCATTTGCATTATTGACTGACGGCAGATGACTGATTGCACAGAATGACTCATTTCCTAAAGCTTTGAGTCACAAAGAAAGTCTTACAGCACACCTAACAGATACTTTTCCCTTCTGCTCAAAGGAGCTGAGGAGAAGGGCACCTGATTTATTTCTGAAGCAGCAGTGAATATTAAATATTGTGTAAATTCATTCCCCCACTTCTCTCCAAATCCCTCCATTGTTTTTTATGTTGAGGCTACATGTAGAACTACAAATAAATTATATTCTCATAGGTCCATGCTTTTTTCATCATCCATGCGATTGTGTGTGCTAAACTCTCATTTTTTTATATTAACTCCATTTACACACATAGATTTACACCCTGATTATTTGATAGGACCTACGCAAATGGCCAGGAGTTAATCTCGATTAATTAATTCATTGGCCAAGGGCAGAAAGCGGGAAGTGGAGTTGGAGTGGCCTGAGGTGTGTGTGACAGGAGATGAGGTGGTGGTGGAGGGTTGGTGGAGGGTTTAAACTGAGAGGGGAATGAAGAGAGTAATCCACTGAGTGCCTATAATGTAATGAGTCAGCCACGCTTAATGGAGTCCATTTGAGGAGGAAGAAGTTATAGAAAGTAGGTAGTGTGGTGGTGGTGGTGGTGGTGCAGAAGCAGCTGTGCTGAAAGAAGGGCTGTGATTGGATGACTGTGACGTGTTGCTCACAATTATAAGTCGCGCTAACAGCGTGACTCAAACCGGGTCTGTGTGTTGTATGTTTACAACCGTGCAGCCAGGGATGCATGCACACAGGCAGGCATGCAGACACAAATGCAGGTTTGCATGCAGCCATGCACACGATTTCATCTCTTCTTGTGTTTCATTGGCACAAATTTAAAAAACCCCTGTCGTAAAGTTGTCACCTGAAACTTCATATCTCATATCAGAGCTATGTTCTTGATAATGTTTCAGTGACTTATTATAATTTGTATAACTGACTCATTTTAGCTCTTTTCTGTTGGTATCACACAGTTTCAGAGATTTCCAGGAAAGGCATTGCAGCTTTTAGCACAGCTGCTAGCTTATATTGAGAGCACAAATTTGGTATATCTACCCCTAAAATCACCTTTATGCTCAGCTTTCTCATGGTAATTACCAGTTTTCAGTTTGGATATATGTGTTTTTTGTCTATTATTGACATCCAGAATGGCAGCAGTCACCAGCATTATCCCATGATGATGAGATACTTGATTCAAAAGACTTTCGGACCCATCACACTAATAGTTTCACATCATTGCTCTTCTCTTATTCTTATCTTTTTTTTTTTTTTTTTTTTTTGGTTGGTTTGAAAACTCACAGTTCGAAGGAAATGTATTGCACTGGGATAAAATGGAATAAATTGATTTAAAAATGGAATCAGGCTTGCTGGGAATGTGTGTCTCTTTCTCCAATCAATTTCTAATTTCGTCCCAGCTTCCAATCTTCTCTCTTTCAAAAGTGACTCGCACTCAATTCAAATGAATGTTTTATCACAGGTACAGTTTATTTGAAAATTTTTCCTCTTGAACGATAAACTATCATTATATAAGACCAGAAATCTAAATCTGTCTCTTTTGAGCTGAAGTGAAATATTAGCGATCCTAATGTTCGGTCTGCACAACACATTTAATGTTTACTTAAGAAAAGGATTCATATTTGTTAAATGAGTGAAACGATTTGAAAAACTGCATTACAGTCTCTTCAAAATGACACTTTAGCTGAGCGCTGCCAGAGATTTTGCTCTGAAGCTCTCGTCTTGATCGCTTGATGAGGTTCAAAATAAACCGTCAAGGATTTACATGAAGAACGCTGCAGCCGCGACAGTCGCGCCGCTTCCAACGCCTCCTCAAGAGTCGGGCTTGTATTATTCATGGCTCCCGTGTCGGTGTCATATCTGCGGCTCCCGCGGCCGTCGTGCGCTCCTTGTCGCCGGCATGTACAGATCTGATCTGTCTCTCTGCCAGGCTGCGGCGTTTAATCCAGGTCAGCTGCCATCTTTACCCCGCTGTTTTCACGGCCCGCTGGAAAATCTCCTAATTGGCGAATAAGTGTGTGATTTAAAGTTGGGGAGACAAAGTGTCACGCCGGTCTCATCTGTTTGCTTGGCGCCGCGTCGGCGTCCGCAGAGGGAGCGGGACCAGACGCCGTGGCCAGATGTGATGAGTGGCTGCTGGCTGTGACACAAGTGACATGGCACCGGAGAGAGCACGGGCTCATGTGCTCCGGCTCTCGTACCAAAAAGCCTCATCGCAAAAAAAGCATCTGCGGTTTTGTCATCTGAGGCGTAATTGTGTCACGCGTGCATGCACCCGTCCACGTTCACCTCCCTGTCTTTTCTGACAGCCACCCCGAGCTTTATGGTACAAGTTGAACCCAATAAGAATACAGATGTTTCTTTTTTTTTTTTTTTTTTTTTTTTTCTTATTACTTATCCCCCTCCATCTGGGATAGTTGTCCCAGATGGGATATAGCACATATTTCAAAGGGTCATCAGATAGGGGTTAAATAAATGGAGGCTCAGGTGGTCACCATGTGAGGATGACTACGCAGCGCCAGCAGTGAGATGGCAAAGTAACTCAACTGTAGGTTTGGAGTCACACAGGGACATTTTTTTTTTTTTTTTTTTTGGAGAGTATCACAAATAAATCTTACTGCCACAGACAGCATCTGCATGGCCAGATAAACCCGGTTTTTGATATCTGATGAAGGAACATTGACAATCTCAGAAGATTTGCATTTGAGCTCAGAAGAAATACACAGTAATAACTCTATACGCATATTTTCCACTATTGTCTGATTAACTCCCTGAATTCTTGGAGGTTATCATTCCAGTTATTTACTGACTGCAAAAGGCCCTTCTTTATTATTTATGAAATGTGAGTCTTGTCGCAGGGAGCATTTTTGGAGAAAGAGAAGATAGCATTTTCAAGAGAGAGTGTTTTGAGACTAAAACCTGTTCATTGCTAAGACTGAGTTTCTGGCAGTGTTGTATTTGACTGTCAATTGGATTGAATGGACTGGACTGATAATACAAGTTACCATGAGATGTCTAGAGCAGTAAAGCAGAAAAGCTGCGAGCTTTAGCCATGTTCTGAGTTAAAAGTAGCAATAAGTCAATGATTTTTGTTGTATTTGGTTTTAATGACTCGACCAAAGATGACCTTGAATGACAGACTTCACCATCGAATGGCACAGAGTGACTCCACAGGACCAGGGATTCTGCTGTGAGCTGCAAGCTTCAGAAGTCCAGCTATATATCTAACTGAGCCCTATCCTTCATTTCAAAGCACTCTGCTTACTTTAACTTTTTAAGATAAACCAGTTTTCGTATTGGGAGTGTCTACCTCCAATCTAACTAATCTATTTTTCTCTCTTCCCTCCCCCACCCCTTTGTTCTCTCTTTGTCTCCCTGCATTTCCTCCACTCTCGTCCACTTCCTCCCATGTGTCTTCCCCCCGTTCCATCACCCTGTCTCCTCCTCTTTGTTCTCCGTCCATCCGAACAGGTCCCCCACCAGATGGGCGCCTTGACCTTCTATCGCTACGAGCAGCCCATTGTGGACTACTGCCAGGCCCATCAGCCCCTGCGGCTCAACATGGGCTACGAGGGACCCCCGCAGGGCCTGGAGGGGCTGGAGGACCTGGGGCCGTGTGACCGGGGCACTATACAGACAGTGGCGCTCCCCGCCGTGCCCTCCGCCACCGGCATGGGCGCCCCCGTGCCGGGGCCTCGTTCCCCACCGTCGACCCTCAGACCGCCCACTGAAGGTCCCGGCACGAATCCCTTCCCCACAGTCGAGCGCACCGGCACGCTCAAATTCGGACGCTAGCGAGTCCGCTGGTTTGGAGGTGGAGGCAAGAGCCTCCGATTAACGTTGACTTTAAACCGAAGGGGCAGGTGAGCTGGTTGTTCAGTGGGGCCTTGTTTTTAGATCACAAGTATACAAACTACTTTTTTTTATTTTATTTCATTTTTTTTTGAGAGAGAGACAGATTCGATTATGTGAAACACAGCCTCACCGATATACAGTAGGGTGAGTCATTCTTTGCCGATCATTGTTATTTTGCTTTTTTTTTTTTTTTTTCCACAAAGCACCTCATAGGAAAACCCCTTGGCAGTGACTCATGGGAGGTAATTCTGCGTATGAACAAAAACACAGTGTTGTTTTGAAATGCGGTCTCCGCCATGCATCCCATACCAGCACCACGGGGCGCCTGCTCACAGCAACAAGCATTCGACATGAGTCAGGCGTGAAAGGGAAAGTGCAATAAAGACAAGTTCTCGATCACAAAGAAGAGGAAGGAGGAGGAGCAGGGACATCAAAAATGTAGGAGATGCAGCTAGACATCCTGTGAAGAGCAAGACGTTTCTTACTGTGATTATTATTAAGATTTCTTCTCACTACCACAGCAAACCTAGGTCATTATTTCATGAAGGCCGTTACACAAAGAGTCTGTTTGTTTTCTTCCTTTGGATGTTGTATCTCATAAAGAATTCCATTAATGTGCATGTCAAACCAAAGAGCTTACTAATGTTTTTTTTTCTTTTCTTTTTTTTTTTCTTTTGTGCACATAGGCTACTTGAGCAAAGGGGATCTTTATAATGTCAACTTTTCTACTAAGGTAGCATTTTCTCGCTTACATTCATATGTATTTCACCAAATCCTCTGGTGATTTCAGATAAACTGGGGTTATCTTTACAGATAAAATACAAAGAAATAGGGTAGTGTGACTCAAATTTGAAAGAAATCCATCTCATTTTCACATATCTCATGTGGTTCATCCAACGCCAGGTCCATGGCTGTCGAGGATCTTGAAGATAAATTGTATCTTACTGTAAATTTCTGAAAACAGACAGGGGCAATTGACAGCGAGTGAGTGTATATGATTACATCCCAGCTGAATGAGCCACCATGCTTTAAAGAGCCAATCATAGATATTTGTTTTGTTTTTTTCTTGTGAAAATAAGTAGGTTTGAATGAAAGGCACTGTACATATTATTGAAGAGGTCCACTCTACTGAAGGTCGAACCACTCTCACTGCCCCAAACAGTCATTTGAAAACATTGGTGAGTCAATGTTTGACTTTCATCTCACTGGACTATTCGACGAGCACCATCTTACCGGGTTGGCTAAAGCTCAGGCCCCGATGTTCCTGTCTTCTCCCCTCCAACCACAGACTACAGCCGTGCCCGGTGGAGGCATGCTGGACCAGCACGTTAACTTCTCTTATGAATCCGTGGACGATTCTGGGATTATTGCCCGATGCTTTTCTTTTTTCTTTTTTTTTTTCCTTCTTTTTGGGGGGAGTCTGAGAAAGCGTGCCTCAGGTCCTGGACTTCACTGCACTTGGTAATCCTTCGGCCACTGCGTCGAGCGCCGATACCGACTGACTTGTGGAGCCGTTGAGGACTTGAGCTGCACGGCCTCGATGGCCCGTCAAACATCGTCTCCGGCTTAATCCCGAGCAGCGCGCCGGGGTTTGTTTTCTCCGTGTCAGCGGCCATACGCCCAGGAGTTGGGAAAGCCGTGCTCTGGTCCTCTCACATCAGCGACTGATCGATCCACAGGTGAGACTGCGAGGGCCAAATATCCCCACAATAGTGGGCGCAACCTCAAGACAAGAATTTTTCTTTTTTTTTTGTTTGTTTTTTTTTTCTCAGTAATTTGTCCTTTGGGCTTGGAAAAGAGACAGTTTTTGAGGTGATCAAAGATGATGTCAAGATATTCTATGAGACTAATCAAAGGACAAAAATCAAATAGAACTTATTTATCGTGTAAATAATGAGTCTTTAATGAGGAAAAAAAAAATATGAACTTGACTTCTTCTAAAACACAAACTGCTTGTGAACAGAAGAGGAGCCTTATTCACTTTCCAGTGGGAATATATTACCAAGACGACTCGGTGAGGAGGTTCCTACTGTAACGCTCTTGTTGTTTCAATGATAAATATTTTTCTATCTGCTCCCGTCACTATTCTACCATTGTACCATTAAACACAAATTATGTTACTGAGGTTATTTCTCAGAGCCGATCATTTTACTAAATCGCATGAAGTGGGGAAGACTGGAGCCCTGTTGTTGTGATGTACATTAAGCGCCAGACCTTACAGAGATTCATATTTTTTGATGTGATATCAAATGTGTTTGGGAACTCGTCTTGCAGGTTTCAGTTGCACGGCGTCTTGTTTATTACGTCCCTATCCGCTCCTCTTGTTTAGGAGTTCCAACACTATATCTGCCATTTCAAGGTCTACACGGGGAGAATCAGTGTGCTATTCCTTATCATTAAGACTTTCTCGTGACAGATTTTGTTCTTATTTTTTACTTTCAATGTGCCATTATTTCTGTTAAGTGTTTTTTACCAAAAAAAAAAAAACAAAAAAAAAAAAAAACAGACCCGAAAAGCAAGAAGTGACCCACAAGTCTTCATGGTATCACGACCTAGAAGGGTTTACGGTCCCCTTCATGTACAGGACATTGCAGAAAAAAGCAGTTGATTCGCTCAGTACGGTTGCTTTTATAGTGCTGGTGGAGTTTACTTTGTAATAGCAGCTGTGCCAATGTCTTTATAACGGGAGCTCTCTCAATTCTATCCATGTATTGTCTTGCCTTGCTCTATATCACCCCTGATAACTCCTTGGCCTGAATTTCATGTCTGTCGCTTGGTGACTCGGGTGAACCTGTTTTAATAATGTTCTATTTCTGTCCGCATGCTGATATTTTGGGAGATGATGCCCTTAGAACCGGAGACAAAACAGTCCGAGAGCTACTTCCTGTCTGGGGTGCCCCTCAAAGCGGCGGCACGTGTCACGGGCCAACTTCATTTGCAACTGACCCATTCCTGCCCTCTCGTCCCGCCGCAAGTCGAATTCCCTGGCACTATAAGCCGCTGAGCAGAGACAGAAGAAGGCCGATGTTGTGTGCAGACACTCCAGGGACATACTTTCCCTTTAATAGTCTCCAACTAAAAACCCAGCACTCCATATATATCAATTACTTCAGGTTTGAGAACAGTGATAATGGTTCAGTTCACTCTGAAGAAAGCCACTTTGCCTCTTTGCCCTTCATGCGTAATTACAAAAGGCTAATAAAATCTCTATGTTCACAATTAAATCAGCCCCTAATAAATGATCGATTAATCATGATGATCTCCCTGATATTATCAGATACGTTCGAATCCTGCTGCCAGTAATTATTTAGTCTTTTGTCCGTTTCTTTTGCCATCAGAGAGCTGGAAGCACAAGCGCTGCATGCTAATGATGCATGTTGGAGCTGAACTCCAGGACCGTCTGCGCGAGCCCCGCAACGCCGACAGGCTTTATTTTCTCCTCTGCTTTGTTTGTTTATGGTTTTGTACACCCCGAGCGTCCCAGCCTTCCTTCAAATCTTTGAGTTGGGGCTCAAGTCCCCACTGGGAACAATTCTTTACCCAAAAAAAAAAGAGACTGAAAAATTCCTCCTTCTTTTTGCTCCGGGTGGGGTGAACAAAGGTCTGAAAAATTGCAGCGAAAACTTTCATATATCAGTGTTTATGCTAGAGGAACAGCTAAACGCACATCTCTGAGGGGAAAAGGGAAGCGAAGGAAATGAGACGGGGAGGACATGGAGGGACAAATGAGGAACTGTGAAGATACTCTCTGAATGCTTTGTGGTGTTTCTGAATGTCTCGGGCAGCTTTATTTCCACTCTAAGAAGTGACACAGACAGTTTCAGCCAAACAGACTGGCAGGTCAAATGATATTAGAAAAAGGCAGAGGTCATAGGTCGGACAGGCATCTTCTCCCAAGTAAATTGTTCTTCATCGTCCCCCAGAGACTGGCATTGATTTTCTGCCCCAGATTGTTATAATCAATCCACATATTCTGTAATTTGCATTGGAATTTCACTACGTAGCTTAAGGCTATGGCTCTGTTTTGACTGACTAAATCTTCAGTTTCATTTTTTTAGAGACTCAGCAGTACGGTCGTATCAGGGGTGTCAAACACATTTTAGTACAGCCCACTTTCAGCTTGACTGGCCTGGACTGGTAAAATTGTGCCAAAATAATCTTTTAATATTAAGTTTAAAGTTTTCTTGTTGTGGTGTATTTTTGTATATACTGTGAAAATCCCTATTTTCTGGGAGTCCGAACAATTACTACTGAAAATGACTACAACCTCAACACAAGGCCAGTTATAATGATGACTTCTGGTGCAAAATCCAATAAAATGTCCAAAATAACTTGCATGGTTTTACAATTACTTGCTGACAAAATGACTTTGAGCAACAAGGTTGCCGCCCTTCACGCATATTTTGCAGCTTGAGTCTGAGCCTTACTTTTTGTGTGCTACTTTTAATAAATATGTGATTTTTTTTTTTTATTACAAAATATATGTTTTATTTAGAAGTTTCTCAATTTGTTTGGTTGTTTACCAGCCTGGATTGGAGCCTCTTGAAGGCTGGTTTGGGCCCAAGACCCTTATGTTTGACACCCCTGGTCACTTAAAGGAAATTAACGAAAACAGGGATATTTTCCAAAGTAATTATAGGACAAGCAACACTTACTTGAAAAGATATGTTCAGATATAATTGATCAAAACACAACTAAAAGCACCACAAAACTGCACATCGCTGATATTCTTCAACCAGTTAAGCAACTGGTCTGTTTTATAAGGTTTGCTATATTGACAGTGTTTTTTTTTTTTATTATTATTATTATTATCATTAATTAGTTTGCTTGTTTTTCAGGAAACTAACAACTTGAAATTCAATAATTACTACAAAAATATTTAACTCTGCAATATTTTTGGAGGCTTGAATTTCTCTGGAACATTTGCAATTTTGCATAAAACTTTTTGACACGGACAGGAGGTGCTTGTGACAACATGTGCAACATCTGTTTTGTTCAGGCTGGAATTAATTTAGCTTCTGTAGTTGCTGTTAAAAGAAAGTTACTTTGCAATGTTGAAAATTGCAAAAGAAAAGAAAACAAACCACTAAAGCAAATCATTCTGATGGCAATATCAACAGAAAAATGCCATGGGTTCAAACTGTGACATTCTCTTTTTTAATGATATTCTTTTTTTTAACCAGCAAAATAGTTTCACAAAACTCCAGCTGCAACAGGCAAAAATAATTAAAACCTCATAATACCACACGCCACCATTACACCCTCCCCTGTGTACGACACGCATATTTAACAGAAGTTGAGCTCGTATCTTATAAATTGAACTCGGTATGCATGCACTCAAACAAGATGCTTTTTTTATTTTTTTAATGAAAGAAATCCTGATGTTAACTGATAACAGAATTATGCATCTGTTCATAAAGGAAAAGAACATAGTCAGCATATGTGTCATGAGAAATGATGAATTACTCAGTGTTTTGTCACTTCAAGTTCACCCAAGGCCATCTGCGACAGTCCAGCGGGTTTTAATCCATCACCTGGTAAATAAATATGGTTAAATTCAATTCCAGCCAGATGTGAATTTGCAGCTGTTTTCTTCCTCTGTCATACATCTGTGTTTTAACCCACACAGTCCTCACTCTTTAGAGTCAGCATGGATAAACATGGATAAAACGCTAATTCTCCTCATCCGGTTCGATCAAATCTGAGTTTCTGTTAGTCAAAGTGTTGTCACTGCTGTGTGTACCGACTTTAAACAGCGAGAATTAGTAACTGTGTCACGGTAATGAGAGACTGCAAACAAGCCGAGTGTGAGTTCGCTGCCTTGCATGTGCCCAGATGGCCTGTCTGAGTGTGTGTGTGTGTGTGTGTGTGTGTGTGTGTGTGTGTGTGTGTGTGTGTGTGAGTGTGTGTCTGCGTGGGCGAGCGCGTGTATCTATAGCAGCACCTACTCCTCTACCTCCTCTGAACCGACGTCACCATCACCGATGCTCCGGCCCGCCCGGTCCCCATTGATCGTTATTGTTCCGTGCTATTTCACATTAGCAGAAAGTCTTTACCCTCTGACCCCCTTTTGTCCAGACTCTGTTTTTCTGCCATTGCTCATGTCAGAGGGGACACAGAAAAGAGAAGGCATGATCATTAACCTCTGTCGGGGAGGCAGGGTGGGGGGAACACACACACTTTTTCGTTTGTCAGACAAAACGGTTTATGGCCCCTAATTGGATTTAACGTGAGCGCCAGAGAGAGAAAGGTTTTTATTCAAATGGGCTGCAGTGTGTTCTGCTGTGGGCTGGAGAGCACAGTGAGACAGCAGAATGAAAGAAGAAGATGAAGAAAAAAAAATCCTGACAGGAAGCAATATCAAAATTAGTCTTTATTTCCATGCAAGCTCAAGCACTTTTTTTTTTCTTTTTCTCACAGCCTCATAAATGCTTTCCGTATGAAACCTTGGGATCCCCGGCTGTCTCCTTCACATCCATCTCCTGCAGAGAGCGTCGCTTTCTGCAGGATGTAAATATGCGCTGCATTGTTTTCTTTGGTAGTTGGTTTGTTGTTGATTTGATTTGATTTGATTTCTTTTCTTCTGATTTGGATTTTTGGTTCTTTTTAACTGTATTCAGACCTAAAGCATTTTTGTGGAGACCTGGTCCAAGCGCAAAAATATGGCTCTTCTTTGAGTATATTATTGTCAGAAAATGTTTTGTAAAAATTTTGATGATGATATCAGAAATAAACATCTAAAGATGGGAGCTGTATGGCCTTGTTTATATTGTATGATGTATGAGCTTGAGGTACAACTTTTTAGAATTTTACTGATGCCAGCAGACAGTATGACTCGATCTGTGAACATATTTCATCAATTGCAGGTATGTCGAGTAAATCCAACGTATAAAATCAAATAAAAACCAAAACAAGCTAAGAAATGGTGAATTTCTCAAAGAATTTCTCATCTACCTTTTAAAAAAACAAGGCTAATGTTTAGAAGAGAGTCCATATAAATCTTTCAGTGTCATTCACAAGTGTAAAAAAAGCATATTTATTGATAAGAATCTTTGGACCTTCCTCACAAAACAAGCATAATTTGATATTTGATTCTAGAACATACTCCAGAAAACCATTGCTTATGGCCACATTTCATCAAAGACAAGACAACTAAGTGATTGATCAGCATATCCTTCAGTTAGAAACATTATGTTCCTGTTTCATGAATGCTGTGTGTGTCGTCGAAGACCGCAGAGCTTATTGTCAGTTCGCACAGTTCAAAAGGCATCAGTGATGGTGTGGGGGAGCACGAGTATTGACTCACATTTGTGAAGGTGTCATTATTGCTGAACGATGTTTTTCCTTTTTCCTTCATGAAAGGTCTTGCTTAATTCAGAAAAAAAAAAAAAACATTCCAAACTAGACTCGATATATAACAAAGTCTCATCACGTAGTGAAAACAAAGAGCAGAACAAGAGACCTGAAACTTTTGAGCGACTGAAGTCTTTCAAACAAAGAAAAGTTTGATTTTTTTTTTCTCTCTCTCTCTCTCTGTGTCTTGTCGAACTACAGCTGGTTTTCTGTTCAAAGAATATGTGGTGAACCTGTCACTGACCCAGATTCCTCAAAATGTGGGGTGTATTGGCATCACAGAGACACCAATTTATTTATTCAAATAGGATCAATTCGTAGCATAAATTAATGCCCTTCAAGCATTCATCCATAGCTGGTCTTCAGGTGCAAAATTGAGCAACAAAAACACAAATAACTCTGCAAAGTTCCAAACAATATGACTGATTCCTTCTCCGAAAACGGAGTGTAACGTGGTTTCAATCCAGTTTTGCAGGTAAATGGTTTCAGGCTGCTTTATCCAGATGATGATTCTCATGTGAATAGCCTGCATACTCCTCCCTCCCTCCTTTAATTATGCAGAGGAGTTTGTTCTCCTCTGGAGGAGGAGGCACGAGAACCTGATGTGGCTGCAGCCTTTTGGTTTTAATTGTGCATGAGCTCCATGTTGGTTTCTATTCGCTCAGGCTAGTAGCAACATCAAAATACTAAAGTGTTTTACAGAGCCGGCGTTTGATGTTAGCTGATAATTATTTACCCTGAAAACAGTGATGGTAAAAATAAACTCGTCTCGTCACTTCATTCTGCAGTTGTTTCTGTAGCCTCTGCACAGATTTTACAAGCTTCGTGTTTTTTTACAGAGACTCATGCTTTGGCTCTCTCAGTTTTAAACATCTTAAACTCGATACAGTGATTTATTCAGTCCGCTTACTGCGATCAGAATTTCCACAGTAAACTACAATAGACATTTATCTGGGGAGCATAATCTTATGGTGCAATGACCTAAAGACACAGAGAGGTGATTTGTGCGTGGCTGTTCTGGAACCGACGAGTTACAACCAACAATCATCCAAAGTTCTTAACAAATTCCCTGTAATAAGTGTAATCTGGAGTTTTCACCACCTGCGGGAGTGCAATCACAGGGTCCAGATAAAGGGACAAAATCACTCTCAGCAGGCTCTGACAGCCTGTGGTTAGTCTGACTGGGGGTTCCTCAAAATAGCAACACAATCCACAAAGAGCACCATGAGAACACCAAACGCACGCCGCGATTTCCAGACAAAAGTGCGATCCGCGATCGCATTGTGACAATACCCCGACGACGTGAGAGGAGGCTGTCGTCCCCCCGTGTACGATACACCGGTGATTCAGAAACCTGCAAACATGTTGAGACGATGCTTCGGGCTCATCACTGGTCCACTGCTGCCTGTGAAGGCAAGCTGTGTGTGGAGTGAGTGCTGCAACAGAAACATTATAATTACATAAGATGGATGTCAGAGCTGAAGAGAATAAAATCCAAATTTCAAACATGTAAAGGGCAGAGCTTTAATATTATAGGTGAGAGGAACTAAACAACACATGTAGCTAATTATTGAACATTAAATCATTCAATTTTCTATAAAAACTACCATATGGCAATGTCTTGTTAAACTTGAAGCTTTTCTGAAATGAAAACTACGTATGCATTTCCACTTAAAATGGGACTTGAATTATTCTCCCAGCTATCTGCTGTTTTTTGTCTCTGGCAACACTGTACCAACATCTAAAGATTTTTTAAGGGCTTCAAAATATTGCAGTTGCTTTTGAACACATTTAGACTTTTGATTTTATATTTTTATTTCAAATGAACTATTCCGTTGGAATGAAAATGGTATGCAATACAGTTCCCTACATTACCTAGGGATTTGAAATTTACAGAAGATTAATCTAAACGTGACTATACTCTTAAAAGAAAACCTAAAAATATCCACAAAGACTGACTTTCAACACAGTAACACTTTCTGACTCACTTTACATTTACACTTCTGTGAATTTGAGGCTCTTTTGAGGTGCGATCCAGGCGAAATGGGTCAGACGTCTGAAAGGAGACACAACGAGGAAAGATTCTTCATGGCACAGAACAAAACCAACGCTAACATTAAAATTTCAGAACACCTCACTGTATTTCCAGTGATTCCCTCTGTTTTAACTGAAGCGTGCAGTGAGTCACTGAAACACTGAGGAGGAACCTGCAAAAGAGAAAAATCTGCATAGACAGCGGCCAGATAACCTACATTTTTGAGCTTCTGTTTATCCTACAAACTTTTCAGAGATGGTGCTGGCATGCAAACAATGGAGAAGTAAACCTGGCGCGTGTGGCTGCTGATTTGTTGGAGGTGAACCGAATCCCCACAGTATAGGAGTGTGTCGTCGGCGTCACAGAGACGGGAGATCTGTTTTCTTCAGCCTGCTGTCACTTCAGATGCACACATCATGCCATCACTGCCTTGGAGGAACATGACAGGGCCCCTCACAGTCCAGCTCACAGCAGTTTGGGGGACATGAGGTCTTGCTATCTTTTACTTTTCTCCTCCAGTGATCACACTGCCGCTGGGAAAACACAGACGCAGACGTCAGAAGATTTGTCCAGTATTCATTCATCGGGCGTTTAAACCCGACCCCCAGTAAAGTGACACTAAGCATACTGTGCATAAAGCCAATTACACAATTAATGCTTTGTTTTTTTTTCTAGGTTGGAAACACACATTTTAAATACAAAATACTGTATTATAAAGGTCCAAATGGAGAAATACTAGTAATAGTAATAGTAATAGTAATAGTAATAGTAATGAAGAGGACAGGGGCATGAAACACATATTACAGTACAATCCAATTTCACTTCAAGTGGGCTGGACCAGTAAAATAGTGCTAAAATAACCTTTTAATTTAAAACTTGAAAGTTTTCTCTGTTGTGAAGTAGAGTGTATGTGATGAAAATGTATATGTTTTCACAAAAGTAAACTGAAAATGGCAACAATATCAGTATAAAGTCAATTTTAACATTACCTTTCAGTGTAAAATACAATAATGCTGTTTGCTCAGAATGATCTCAGGGTCTCAATATCGTGTTGTGACTGCTCCGGTAAATATTTTTTTCCTAAGAAATTTCACCATTTTTCTGATGTTTTAGCCTATTGTGAACCAGTGTTGGCCCACACTTCTTATTGTTGACACCACTGGAAGAGAGCGTCATGGAGAGGTGATTGGCACTGTCACCTCCCAACAGGAAGCTTGAGTTTCTAATGTGGACAAGGGGCTTTGTGAGTGGATTTTGCAAAATATCCTTATCTCTCCTTATATCATAATATCTTTAATATGATGGAGATGTTCAGTTACCATTAGCAGAAGGGGTTTGTCACTTGAATTTCTATCAGCAGATGCAGAGGTGTAATGTCTGCACATATGATGATTTTGAGAATATTTAGTCAGGGATCTTTAGCACTGTGAGGAATAGGGGGTTTATTCTGGCACACTTTCATGGTGCAACAAATAAATTAGCCAGGATTCTTCTCCTGACCATCCACAGTGAAATGCTTTGATCAGCGTCATATCAAAACACGCCAGTCTTGCTGCGCCTTAAAACGTTTTTTTTTCCCCCCCTCTGCAATAGGCACAGTTTATCGCAAAGGTTAAAAAAAAAAAACAACAAAAAAAAAGGTCTGACATGGCTGAGGGGTCAGCCTCTTTCAGCTGATTGCACACAGCCCACCTCATCTAAGTCTGTGTGAAAAAGCCCGTGGCTGGTGGTTGATTGGCCAGGTCAGGAGGCTCGCTAAGCATGCAGCGTCTGATTCGCGCTGACCTTTAAAGTAATGTGACGGCGGTGTGGGGTTGAAAACTCTCTACTGGAGGTGAGTGGACAATTCATTGGCTGGAGACACTCAGAGGTTATTTTCTTGTGGCTTTTACTGGTATTTCACTCTCTTTCTCCCTCTCTTCTTAAACAGGGAAGGATTTCTGAGGCTCTGTTAGCTCCACGTCCGCTGTAAGTAATGGAACACCTCAGGGATGTAAAAGGTCCTGTCCTCATACAGCCTGCATTGGCTTTTCTGTTTCCCACCACTGTCTGGATTCAGCTTGGGTAAAATCCAGCCACTGTGGATGGCCCTTTTCGTCTTCCCTTTGGCGTTTTCTTTGCACACTGTACAATGTCTTCCCCTTGACCTGAATTGAGCAACCGACGTTTAAAAATAGAGTTTACATTTTGCTCCACTTGCTCATTTTTTTGGGTTCTGTGCTTTTATTCAGTCTTCCTTCCAGTGATTCTAAATATAAATAGAGTTCCTGTCAGAGGTTTTTGATAAAACTGTTAAAGGCTTTACCACAAAAGAGGTTGACTGGACAAAAGAAGAAGAAAAATAAAAACACCAGGGAAAAAAGTTTGCATTTCCAGTCTATTTTTGTTTTGGCTCCACCACAAGTGCACTGGCACGAAAAGTCTTCTTTTGAGAGTATGTGGAACATGCAATTCAATGATGGCAGAACTTTAAGGGATGGAAATTGCCACAAGTGAAAGGTGGACTCAAAGGCCGGACACAGCAGGTGGTGAGGAAAGCGTTCTCTTTAATGAGTTTCAAGGGGGAGAAGAGAGGTGAAGAGCACTGCACTGGAGTGGTGGTCGAGCAGATGAGGGTTGGATCTGAGGTTCCACTAACACTTTGCTGTTTTTGCTTTATCATTTCAGAAGAATTTCGTGTTTCCACACAGACCCATCCCCAGATATCAGTCTCAGTGGGGGCATATCTAGGGTGACCAGATTTCTCGCTTAGTGCGGGACAGTCCCGCATTTTAAATACTTTTCACGCGTCCCGCAAATTGAGATAATGTCCCGCATTGACAGTGGCACTTGATTTTTTTGAAATGCAGTCTCACCGAGGCTATTATCTGGTGCTGATCAAACAGCTGTGTGTATGTTGTCGGGACATGGGAGAGCCGTCATCAGGGGGCGGGGTGGGCTGTGGGATGATCTGTCAATCAAGCCAGACGTGGGTGTGCGCCCACTGCCTGACCCCGCCCCGCCACAAACAACAACAGCGTTGCTTCAGCATGCAGCAGCAGACATGGAGGAAAAAGATAAAGTGCCATATTTTCACGGCGCAACGCAGAGAACCGCAAACCGGCAGAGGCGGATTCGTATTTTCGTCAAAGGGTATCTGACCGCTCTGCTGCACTTGCGCCAAGATGGGCGTGGCTGCGCACCAGGGGGAGGTGTTGACAGAATCAGCTGGGCACAGTGATAATTTCATGCAGAAAGTGTGCAGGCAGGGGAGGGAAGATGATAATTTGTCTGAGAGAACCTCACAGACAGCTTGTCAGTGTCATGAAGATACACAAAATCACTCTTGAAGCATATATCTATATATTTTATTTAAATCATCTTTTGTAATAATTATGGAGGATGTCTCTGCACGCAGTGCAGACTGTGAGGAGTGTCAGAAAATTTAAATGGTACAGTGCAGAAGAGTGAAATTTATAATTTTAGCATTTGATAATCATTCAGCTTATTCACTTTTTTTTTTGTTTGATTGATTTTGTTTTTTGTTTTTTTTTACTTTTGACACCAGAGTGGAGCAGCATAAATAAGTTACAATCTGTGGCAAAAAAGCTACTAAATATCTTGCCTCTTGCCCTTGCGGAGACCCGGCCCAGGGTCACTGTATCACTAAAAATCAAAGGGGCTGTCCATGCTGTTGATATAGCCAAATCACTGTTGTGGTAAAGGGTAATATTAAGTCACTGTGTACAGATTAATCCAAGGCACTGCCCATGGTGCTGAAATAGCAATCCACTGTTGTGGTGCAGAATGTTAGTGGGTCACTCTTTCATGATGACTCCAAGGCACTGTCCATGGTGCTGAAATAGCCAATCCACCGTTTTGGTTAAGATCAAAAGTGGGTCTCTATTCATTGAGAAAATCCAATTTGCTGTCCATGGTCCTGATATAGCCAATTGAGTGTTGAAGTGAAGATGAATATTAGGTCACCCTTTACAGATAAATCCAAGGCACTGTCCATGGTGTTGATATAGCCAATTGACTGTTGTGGTAAAGATTAATAAGTCACTGTTTACAGATAAATCCAAGGCACTGTCCATGGTGCTGAAATAGCCAATCCACCATTTTGGTTAGATCAAAAGTGGGTCTGTATTCATTGAGGAATTCCAATTCGCTGTCCAATGTGCTTAAACAGCCAATCCACAATTGTGATGCAGAATATCAGTAGTTTGCTCTAACATGATGATTCCAAGGCGCTGTCCATGTAGCAGGAATCGCCAACCCACCATTGTGGTGCAGAGTATCAGTTGGTCGCAGTATCATTAAAAATCCTCGGCACTGTCCATGGTGCCGAAATACCCAAACCCACCGTTTTGGTAAAGATAAACAGTGGGTCTTTATTCACTGATGAAGTCCAATTGGTGTCCATGCTGCTGATATAGCCAAATGACTGTTGTGGTGAAGTTTAACAGTGGGTTGCTGTTAACCAATAAATCCAAGGCTCTGTCCATGGTGCTGAAATGCCAATAAACCATTGACGTGCAGAGTAGCAGTTGGTCACTGTATCATCAAAAATCAAAAGCGCTGTCCATGTTGTTGAAATAGCTAATCCACAATTGTGGTGCAGAATATCAGTAGTTCACTCTTTCAAAATGTTTTCAAGGTGCTGTCCATGGTGCTGAAATAGCCAAACCACGGATTTGGTAAAGATTAATTGTCAGTCTCGATTCATTGATGAATTCCAATTTGCTGTCCATGGTCCTGATATAGCCAATTGATTGTTGTGGTAAAGATTAATATTAAGTCTCTGTTTACAGATAAATCCGAGGGGCTGTCCATGGTGCTGAAATAGCCAACCCACCGTTTTGGTGCAGAGTATCAGTTGGTTGCAGTATCATTAAAAATCCTCGGCACTGTCCATGGTGCTGAAATACCCAAACCCACCGTTTTGGTCAAGATAAACAGTGGGCCTTTATTCACTGATGAAGTCCAATTGGTGTCCATGCTGCTGATATAGCCAATTGACTGTTGTGGTGAAGTTCAACAGTTAGTTGCTGTTTACCAATAAATCAAAGGCACTGTCGATGGTGCTGAAACAGCCAATCCACCATTGATGTACAGAGTAGCAGTTGGTCACTGTATCAGTAAAAATCCAAGGCACTGTCCATGGTGCTGAAATGGCTAATCCACTGTTGTGGTGCAGAATATCACTCTCTCATGATTATTCCAAGGCGCTGTCCATGGTGCTGAAATAGCCAAACCACAGATTTGGTAAAGATTGCCAGTTTCGATTCATTGACGAATTCAAATTTGCTGTCCATGGTGCTGATATACCCAATTGACTGTTGTGGTAAAGATGAATATTAAGTCACTGTTTACAGATAAAACCAAGGCACTGTCCATGGTGCTGAAATAGCCAATCCACTGCTTCGGTTGGGATCAAATCTGGGTCTCTATTCATTGAGGAATTCCAGTTTGCTGTCCAATGTGCTGAAACAGCCAATCCACCATTGTGATGCAGAATATCAGTAGTTCGCTCTTACATGATGATTTCAAGGTGCTGTCCATGGAGCAGAAATAGCCAATCCACCATTATGGTGCAGAGTGTCAGTTGGTCACTGTATGAGTAAAAATCCTCGGCACTGTCCATGGTGCTGAAATAGCCAAGCCACCGTTTTGGTAAAGATTAACAATGGGTCTCTTTTTATTGATGAATTCCAATTTGCTGTCCATGCTGCTGATATAGCCAATTGACTGCTGGGGTGAAGTTTAACAGTGGGTCGCTGTTTACCAATAAATCCAAGGTGTTGTCCATGGTGCTGAAATAGCCAATCCACCATTGACGTGCAGAGTAGCAGTTGGTCACTACAGATTTGTCTCAGGGGGGGTATATCAAGTGGATGGGTCAGATGTGCGTTCAGCTGGGGGGGGGGGGGGGGGCGGGGTACGCATGTAGCATCAGAGCGAGGATGGTGCGGTGCGTGCTCGTGATAATATCTTTTAGGGGATTTAGTTAGAGGGTTCACAACATCTATTTGAGGGGCCAGGCCCTGCGTGAGGGGGCGTGGCCTCGGAGTTCTTCGCTTCAACCCCCCAAGCGCTTCAAGAAATTAATTATATATATTTTAAAAAATCATATGCATCGTTGGTTTATGGTTTAGTATTGGAGTTTGTTTTGTTTTTCTGCTTCTGAGTGGGGGTGGGTGGGGTGCGGGTTGTATTTAATCAATAAATAATCTGCACACACATATGCATACAATAAAGTCATTAAGTCTTTAAAGGTACAAGACAGATAGTTTTTCATTTATTTTGTGCATCTGAACCTGAATTGAGACACAAAGAAGCAGAAATAAGCTTAATTCCCCTCAGACAGTCTGGGATGTGAAAGAGCGGCCAGGAAATAAAATGTATTTAATCAAGTTAGCAGTGAGCTTCGCTGCAATGCATTTAAAAATGAGGAGAGATGTTCATTTGATTGGTCAAATTATGCTCAGCTGGGTTAAACCCACTTTCTCTCCTGTCTCTTGCCCCACCTGCACCGCTGGGCGGGATGGAGGCGTGACTGCGCCGCTCTGCACCCCTTCACGAATATCGCAAAATGTTCTGGACACGCCCCGTTGACTTCTTGCGCCGACAGTCCACCGTCAGTTCGTCTAGACCGTGCATAGACCGGGCACAGTCTACCAAATTCGTAAAAAAAAAAAAGAAAGAAAATGCAGCAAAGAGTGGGACACCGTTTACTCCTCTTGGGTAAGAACAGTGCAGGGTGACTGCACCAGTTTTCTGTGATGTTCGTCAGAGCAATTTTTCCATTTCAAATGGAGATAAATATGATGTGAGACGACACCAACAGTCCGAGACTCAAAAAACGTGTGGCTCAAAAGGGCAGTTCCCATTCCATAAATACGTTTCTGCTGAAACCCAAACAACTCGAACACAGATAAAGTGACAGCAGCTAAACTAACCGTCTAACATGATGTACAATACTCCCGTTCATACAGGTCAGAGCACTGTGGCAGTAAGCTACAGTACGTCTTATTTGAATATGAGCTTCAGTATTGTTCTATCAGAACAAACACTTTAATAGTGTGGTGATTTGTATTTTATATCGTTTTGTGCCTTCAGTACCAAAATGTTTATTTATTTATTCAACATTGTAGCCCCTTGAGATGCACTGTCTCGTTTTCAAGGGGTTCCTCTGAAATAAATGACAATTAACATAAAGAGCATGGCATAAAATGTGGCGATGCACAGTAAATAATAGGTTAATACATCATTTAAAATGCATTTGGTAGAGGTCTAATTAGTCTGCTATTCTGAACTGCATGAGTGAGGTGAGCTCCCTGCAGCATTTTTTTATTCAGATGGTTGGATTTTATTTTGTTGAGCCTATAGGTGAATGGAGCCTTCTTCAGGAGCCCACATCTGTGGTTCATCATTGTTCAGAACAAATACTTTAATGTTGTGGTGTTTGGAGTTGAGCGAAGGTTTGGTTGTTATCTTACATGAACCTGGGAACGTTGCATTAAAATTAAATATCATATACTTGAGCAGAATACCAGTAAAGTTTTTAAAATTAATTACTGAAGACAACCACGACATCTTGGTGTCCCACATTGTCCCACTCAGATATAGCCTCTGTCCCACATGTGGTTAATTGGGATCTGGTCACCCTAGGCATATCAAGTGTATGGGGGGGCACAAATGTGCATACGGGGGGTGGGGGTCCGCATGGAGCTTCGGAGCGAGGATGGTGTGGTGCGTGCTCGTGCTAATATATTTTGGGGGATTTAGTTTGAGGGGGCACAACATTTATTTGAGGGGGCCAGGCCCCTGCGTAGACTCGGCCCTGTTTTCACAGCAGCATTTTGACAACGATGTTCGTTTGCATGGAGATGTGCATGCCAGGTCACAACTTTGCGATGTTTTTGTGATCAAGCCACACACACCACAGAGAATAATACACTATAAAAATGAACAATGGGGAGTAGAGAGGCTGACAAACAAGTGGCATTGCTGTTATGGAAGATTCAACTACAAAACTACCAAGTCCCAGCCGGGAGAACATAGGCCACTCGGCGGAGATGATCACACACTCAGACACAGGCAAAACACACCAGAAGAAGGAGCAGGAATCAGACGTGAGATGGGAGAGTCGAGGATCGAAATTCGAGAAACCTGAAATGAGACACGTTATGTGACTTTAAAATTAAATATGAAATGTTCACTGTGACAGATATCACCATGCAAAAAACTACAATAAATCAATCAATGAGTCACCAAAAACATTCCAGTCATTAGTGATGTCAACGTCTACATGTGTAAACGTGTACACGGAATTTTCCTCCTCCTCCTCTTCCTTCTGATTTTTTCTTGACCAATACATGTAATGTTTTTTGGGGTAAAGATGTTTCCTGAAAGCTTCAGAAAATAAATGAACAAACTAAATGTTCCCTCTAGTGCAGTTATCACATATATAATAGATACATACGGCGCAATGTTACGTTGATTAAAATAAAACAAACCCGCAGCCACAGCCAGTGTTGTGTTCAAGTTGACTCGAGGACACAATGGCAGGTAACAACGTGCAGAGTGCTGTGTGGCAGCTTTTCTAACAAACTGGAGATACTGTTGGGTGGAGGCTGTGTCAGGCAAAGCTGGTCTACTACAGCAGCGGGGGTCCAGGAGAAACCAGGTGCCATGGAAACACCCCAACAAGCTGGAGGGAGATACGCTGCTGCTAGCATCACTAGCCAGTTAGCTATCACTAGCAGTTCACAAGATAGCATGAGGGATTTTCCATACAATAGATCAAAATAATATGACAAAAAATATTTAGTTACCATATCAGCAACTTAATAGCTGAAATTGTAGCCCTTTTATCTAATAACTACTGGAATGTCTTTGATTTAATGGGATAAAGACGTACTATATTTCAAAGGAGACAGAGCCCTCTAGTGGTTATATTGCACAACTGCGATAGAACAATATCACAAATCTCACATTGACTTTTCACGTGTAACCGGTTACATGTCGGTTAGAAGTCCCAGTTACATGTGTAGAAAACATTGTAAACATTGACACCACTACCAGTCATCTATTAGAAATGTACACTAATGATGTGTTTTGATATCTGTATGTAATTTGGATTTGTATATTGTCTTTCAGCTTTAACTGTCTTCGAAAGTCTGAGTAATTTTGTATCATACACTGCAAACACACTCACTTTTTAAAGGAAACTTGTGACATCAAAAACCAGAATCAAAATGTTTTTCTGTTAATATGCTGTGTTACGTGTTATTTGTGTTGCGTTGCTTCAACATAGACTTGTATCAGAAGATAATCTGTAGCTGTATGTCTGTGCAGTCTTGCTTTATGCTCATCAGCACAAATCATAAATTGCAGCAGAGTGAGATAAAAAAAAAATGCTGAAAGTGCGAGTTGGACTGAAGACAGACTCGATGCTACAGGGAGATTGCTACAATGTTATGCTCACAGTCTGGAAGCAGTTCAAAGACGATCATTATCCAAAATTTAATTCAGATTTCCTGTGCTAACTCAGGTCAAATTTTATCAAAAGAAGTGTGCAGGTGCAACAAAACTATTTTTTTATTTGGCTAACATTTTTGTTGTTGTCGCTCAAGTTTTCCTTTTAAAGAAAAACAGTGAGTGGAGGGCAACAGCTGACTGCTGGATGTCAGCGGGGAAGATTTAAGCCGGGTTTTTCCACCACAACAACCCACCGTTAAAGGATTCGGCGGAGGCAGAGTCCGTCCCCTCTGTGACAGAGCGGAGCAAAGCCTGGCTGCTGGGCTTCAGACACAGACAGATTTAAAGATGCCCATTCAAGGTCACAAAGGTGCTCTGGACAAAATCTTCCAGCTTTAACCTGACAGATGTTTATTTCTACCAGAAACCCGGCGCAGCAGAGTGTAATGGAAGGAAGGCGGGCATGCCACGCAGCTTCCCTGAAGGCTGAGTGATGAGCTTAAGCTTAATCAGCAGCCTCCCGCCTATGCTACAGTGACACAGATGAAGAGGGGAGCCAGGAAAGGATGCGCCGGTGCCGACGCCTCTTCAAAAGGCAGCTCTCAGGCTGCAACGCAGTCTGGACACAATTGAAAGAGTGCGATGAACATTTCATGATCTCGAGGCCAACAGTGAGTTTGACAGCTTGGTTTGGAGAAATGCCACAAAATGTGTGTGATTGATTCACTGATGTGCACATAGTGTTCTGCACTGGAAAAAATAAATAAATAAATCAGCTAAGAAAAATGCCAGCGGTGATATGGCAGTCACATTTCCTGGACATTTACTCAGGCACCCTGTGGGAGGAATACTTGTGGAGAAAATAAACTGTTTTGTTGTGTTTTCTAAGTGCGACGTGTGGCAGGATGGCATCTAGAAAAAAAAGACTCCCAAATTTAATCTGAGACTGAAAAAGTGAGAAAATATTGATAAATTTTACATTCACACAGACTTGACAGAATCCTGATATATTACGGGTCCTCGTCACCCTTGGAGTGAGTTTTTTGAGAAACGCCAGCAAAAACTTTTCCCTGACATCGGACAAAATTTGAGTCTCTGATTAACACTATTACTCACCTTCTTTCAAAAGATAGCTCCTTCTGGCTTGTAAAGGACCAATTGGAGATGAAATGTCACCTCTACTCAGGTTGTAGCTCATCTATAAGACAACGACAAAGATTCTGATGAGCTGAGCTTGTGCTTAGATTGAGAGGTGATGCATCATTGGTTGATTAAACTAAAAAAAAAGCAGGTGGTGTGGACAGTCAGTGTTTTAGTGTTTACTACTGCCTGCTTGGAGTTTCTCTGGACACTCCAGTTTCGTCCCACTGTCCAAAAGCGTGCATTTGAGTCTAATTGGTGACCCTAAATTGGTTGTAGGTGTGCAATTGTATGTCAGTTTATGTTTCCTGTGACGAAGTGGTGACTTACACGGGGTGTATGCTTACTCTGTCCATTATTTGCTGTGATAGGCTAGATGATGAAGCTGGGTCAAATGCTTCACTTCTTTTTATTTTTCCACGTGCCACAAATGTACATGAAGAGCAGGTGCGTTAAAGTGTATCAGAGGATTTAAATTGGAACAATGGCTTCTCCTGCAGCAGAACACTGAATTATGTTTTGATGATTCTACTCAACTGAGCAAAACCATATAAACTCCACAGGTGTAAAACATAACATTAACTCGTTAAAACTATGCTAAAATCTTCCTATATAAAACACATGTCAATATTTTGTTGCACACAAAAGTGTGAATTACTAAATGAAGAATAGCAATATTGCGGCACAACTGCCAACAATCTAATGTTGGTTTCCACAGGGATACCTTTACAGCCATTAGTTATTAAAAGCCAACAACTCATAAAAAATGCAGAAACTCAGACTGATGGTATGCTACATTAATTAAATGCATAAACGTGACATTAATCAATCAGTAAAACTGAATGTGAGTTAGATGCATTCAGGAAAAAAAAAGCATATTGCTTCAGTATTAGATAAAGGCTCTTTGATTGGAGTGAGTGATTTGCAATAATGAAACAGTGATGAAACAGCCAGCACAAAAATCTACACCAGTATTTATATCAAGATAGCAAGGACACGCATAGCTTGTGTATTATGGAAAATATTGACTTGAAAAAGCAGCACTGAAGTTTGTTGAATAGGACCAATGGACTTCTTTATGCTGTGTGAGTTTGCTTTGCCATGCTGATGAATAGTCGGGCCTTTATAGGGTGGATGAAAAGCAGGAAAAAGAATGAGGTGGTTAGCAAGTTCACCGGAGCCACAAAACGGCGGGGGTTTTGGATTCTGTTGGAGGAACATGAAGTCCATCTGCAGTCAGCATTCTACAGCAAGTCGGTGCGGTAGATCACTGCATATATCACACTACTGACAGGCATTAGGTATTCAAGGTTCAATTGATGGATGGATAACCTTGACTTTTATGGATTTTCAGTATTAGGCTATGAGGATGTTTCCGACAATAAGGAGAGAATATTTTCAAACAAAATGCTCGTTTTAACCTCCATCGTAATTTTTGACAGGTATATTCAGAGTTTGTGCAGCTTCTGCTATAAAGTACCTTTAGATTGAAAAAGACATGAAATCTGAAATAAAGAGAAGGGAACCAAACAGATAAGAGAGAATTGTAGCTTTGCTGTGTTGGGTTTGCTTTTGCGTCTTACAGCCACATTCACTGCATTTAAAACCATAGTTTAATAATATCCTGTAAACCAAAACATCTGTGGTTGTCCTAAAGTGTAATAGCGTGATATGAGTTATAAAAGATTTTAAACCAGGCTAAAGTCCATCAACACAGTAACAACCTCAGCCAGTAATTTAACGATATTTCGAAATAAAATGTTGATATAACTCATGAGGGGACTTCTGGTTGTCCATAAATTGAATAAATCTGTTGTTCTCTGTGTTCTGTCCACATTCTGCTTGTGTTTGTCCGTATCTGAGATCAGTATGAAAAACAGTCTCAATTTGGTACCAAACTGCAGAGCAGTTTGAGTCAAGCCGAAATGCGTCCTGAACCAAATACAGGCCCCGGCAGAAGCATCATATTCTGTTCTTTTACACTCAAATTTGTGTGCATGTCAGAAGCTCCGACTACAATGAAGTTATATTGTTTCTAGAGAGTTCTTAGGTGGTAAAAATGCCACCAATAATATTTCACATGCCCTGCATTCAGTCCCTTACTCAGGATTGTTGTAGAAGTTATAAAAGTTATCTCAAGACAGCTGTCCAGCCTGTTTTAGTGAGTGTTGCAGACGCACACAATGAACCAACCCAGAATACAAATAGAACCACAGAGAAAGGACAATGAAACTTCAATAAAAAGAGAATGTCCTTCCATTTGGATGCAACCATTCCTTCTTTGAGTAGGAAGCTTCATATTTTCCAGGCCATGCGTTAAAATCCTGCGCAAAAAATATCAAATTGTGGTTTTCTGCCATATTTGATGTACAGAGGCTTATCTGAATGCACTGTGCAATTTTCTTTTTTAAGTTATTTGAAATCAAGGTAGTTTTCCCAGAAGGGCCACATTGCATATGTTAAACCTCCAGTACTTCATTGGGGTAGGAAAGCAAACATTCAATCAATACGACCGGAAAGTGTAAAACGCAAAGGCAAACAGAAGGAGTTTCCCCTGAAATGCAGTGTTTGTTTCTTCAGAAACACCTGTCACGGGATATCCAATGATGGGTTGCAAGTGGGATTCATCCCAATTGTTCTAATTGGCCCCAACAGATTGGGGGTTTTACAGTGTGCACACACTTCAGAATATCTGACTTTGTCAATGTGAGTGAGGCAAATGTGACATCTTTGTACTTTTACTGGTAGAGGCCACTGTTAGCTTCAGTCAGTTCTGCGAAGCCAAACTACTGTGCTGCCTGGGTTTAAGTAGCAAATGAAAAAAGAAAAAACTTGTCATGAAACCAACTTCTCATTTTTTGATCTTCTTTAGAGTCAGAAACACCAAAATACACACTGTACATGATGCAAAGGGCAAAAAAAAAAAAAAAAAAAAAAAAAAAAAAAGATGCAAAGGGCGGCACTGTGTTAGAGTGGTGTTAGCACTCATGCTTCACAGTGAGAAAACCATACGTTCAATTCCCATGACCTTTCTGTGTAGAGTAGATGTTTTCCCTCTATTTACATAGGTTTCTCGAGTTTTCCGCTCACAATTCAAAAACATGTAGCTACTGGAGATCCTAAGTTGTCCCCAGTTTGACCGGCAGTGTGTGTGGCTGTGTGTCTCTCTGTGTTTAGTCTGTGATAGAATTGTGACCTGTCCAGGGTGGACTGTACCCTCAACCATAGTCAATCTTTATCATTCATCTCAGACTCTCCTATTCTACACCCCTTTTCTCCAAATTGTGTTAAGTCTTTTTCTCTTATGAGACTGCCACACTTACTATTTCATACACACTGATTTCCTAATCCGCTTGAATGACTGATTTCTTCATTTATAAAACATACTTGATAATTTTGCAGACTGTGTCTGTAAGTTCGACACAAAATATGAGTCAATGTGGAATTTGAATTCAGAAACTCTTCTGTGATCTGTGTTCCACATGTTGGACATCAGGACCTTGATCATTGATCTATCCTCACAAAGAATCTTTTCACCAGTATTTACCTGCCCAGAGACTTTGGATAGAGTGTCTTTAGTTCTCTATAGGATCTGACCAAGACACTGACAAAGGGAAATAAACAGGAGCGCTCATAAAGCTGAGGCAGCAGGGACTATACACCGTGCCCTGGTCTGCACTCATGAACATCCATTCCTTGGCAAGTAAAATTATAAGAGAATAAGTCATGCCAAACTCTTCAACTCTCCAAGTTCAAGGCTTCGTATTCCATCCTAAATCCCTTTGACACACACACAAATGCTGCTGGCCCATCAATATATAAATATAATTTTGGGGATTTCATACACCTGAACCTCACCCAACAGTTCAGAAATACATGTTAATGGTGTTTTGTTCTCTGTGCCTTGTGTGTGGTTTCATTGTTAAAACAAACAGTATCCATTAGTGGCTCAACATGAAAACTGCATGCTTTTCAGCATCAAACTGACACCTTTTTCAAAATGCTGCCCTGTAAATGTGAAACTTTTGTTGAATAAAAAAAATAAATAAATAAAAAATAATAATGTGTTTTCACTTTAAACATTGTCGTGCAAACAGGGTCCCTCAGTCACTCGCTGGATCTGTCATTTTTGCCCTGTACCCTGCCCTCAGTTCTGCATTTGGACTTTCTAAGTTCACCTATCTTGCTTTTGGATTGAAAGGAAAACACATGTCTTTAAACTGAAGTGGTTCCACATTTGGGTCCTCCTTCAATATCCTCCATCAATCTTGCTTCCAGAATGCCATAAAAATGTTTTCTAATCACAATCTGCTCAACTTTTTGAATTTTGTAATTTTGCTGCCTCACAACATAAAGCATTTCTGACGCTACCTCTTCTGCACCTCCAATGTTTAATTCCATTTTTTAGAATACAGTGTGTGCTTTCCGTCCTCTCCATCTGTTCCTTGGTGGTAAAGCTCCTGAGGATAAGTTTGAGTTAAACAATATTGGATGCAAGTTGAGTTATTGTTCGTTACACTTGGCTTTAAAAAGCAAAACACACACCATGAACTCTGGAGTTTCTCCCTTTTTCTTGATTGAAACTCGTGAAGGAATCTGTGTTCTCTGAATGCTGAGAGTTCATGAGATGCAGGTTGACACAGTCAAGGTAATTGAAGCTGCAAGTCGACACGAAAGGTCACAAGACCCCAAACAAGAGGAGAATTGGAAAGCAGACACACCAGCCACAACATAACATAAACTTAACATGAAAGCGATAAAACACTAGACTTGACCCCAAAAGTCAAAAAAACATCTTAATGTGACCAAACCTTGAAATATATAAAAATACCCCTCAAAACACATTCAAAGCAGACGTGACCTGATCCTGAATCCCTGACATTCTGAATAATACATGGTTCGTATAGTCTAAAGGTAAAAGTAAAACCATGTGTAGTCTGTCTGCTACGTATTTAAGGATTCAGACACAGACATCTAAAGCTTTAGAATCAAAGCTGGAAAATCAGAGGACTTTATATAAGTGTAATACATCCAGAGATGGAGAAATTCACATCACCACTGTGAAGTCCTACACCGCATACAGGAACACACGCAAACCGAACTGTCTCTCTCCTTTTTTTTCCCTTTTTTTTGGACAAATTTGTGAGAAAAAAAACCCACCAGTATTTATATTGTAATGCAAAAATTCTTATGAAAAAAATGACTTGGGCATTATTTGAAGTGGTTCATTCAAAAGATATGTTTGGACCAAACAAGCTTTTCGTATATAGAAAAAAATATTCCAATCAGGAAAAAGTTAGTGAATGTTGATGTGTCTGCCTGTGGTTTGCTTACTATTTCTTCAGCTACAATGAGTTTTTGCAAACAACGGATGCCAACACTCAATATGAATGAACATGTTTTATGATCTCTTAAATTTCTTGTAAATCCCTATTAACACTGAAAAGTCATTGGTTAAGAGATGTTACACATTTATTTCAGAGTTAACAGGAGTGAAATAAGCAGATTTTAGAACATCAAATGATGACATTTGAATTTCATTGAGAGCTCAAGACTTCCTGTTTGAAAAGGATAAATGAAAATATTTTGGGACGTGAGGCCAGACAGCTCAACCAGACCTCTGCTTCCTCCTCTTCATCTCCGCTGAAGGTTAGCAACTTGAGGCTATCTAAACTGATACCGCTAACACTCTCAAATATCAACTGCAAGAGTTGTGAGCTATAGATTTTTTTTTTTTTTTTTTTTAATGAAAGAATCAAGCGTGGGAAAAGCAAGACATGTCGGCATGTATTCCTCTCAGGTACCAAGGCATTGATTTTAAATTTCATCTTCATTTTTACAGTCTGCTGTGAGTATAACAGCGTTGCAAGAATGCAATGCTAAAGCGTGACGAGGGAGCAGCTTTTTAATAGGAATGTAACGGGTAAATATGATGCAGGCAAGAAAAGAGTCTCATTCTGAATCGCACTCAGTCCCCTCTGGACAACCGCCAAATTCCTGCTCACTTATCCACTTCAGATAAAGTTGAAAGAAAATATGTACCCGGAGTTGAACGTTCCTAATTGAGTGAGCTACTGTCCGGACTCAACACGGTGCACAAACACGTGTGTGCACTCTTGAATGGGGAAATTACAGACACACGGACGGATTAGCGATTCTTTCACCCAAATTGGAGCCATTCTGGGCCACGCAGTAATCTATTTTCAATGTTCTTAAGTGCATTAGGACATTTAAACTGTGTGTCCAGTGGCGACTTTTGATATATAATTGAATTTTCTGGGGAAAATGAGTTACATTTCTCACAGTGCATACCCGTCAAATAACTGTCTAATATTTGAGAGAATATTGTGCTGGGACAAATTGTGACTGGAAAGAGAATTTACAGGAAGTCTAGCTCAGAAAAGAAGCCAGTCTTTTGAATTGGTATGTGAATCTGTAGGCAGGGTGCTGTCATTGTTGCTGTTTATCGTGTGCATCTATAAAGCACTCTGAAATCAAGCTAATTGTTAAAAGCTGTCTTTAGGGTACTTGACTTGCATTCTAGATAATGAAATGATAACCGTTCAAGGCACAGGACAGCGAGGGAAAGGAAAGAAGAGGAGCAGATATAATCCCAACACGATCCAGTTCAATGTGGGTTTTTGATAAAAGTTTGACCTTGGTGTAAGATGAAATTCCCTGAAGCCTCAAGAGTGAAATGAATATTTGAAAACTACAATTCGGAGTTTAGTGGGGTCCTCACAGTGAGAATTTAATGAGTGACCTATCTGGCGCGTGCATTAAAATTTTAGTTTTATCCTTGGAGCCTGACGCGCTTCTTGTGTGTGCCAGATGTGTGGGTTAACATTTCTTTGAACTGCACTGTACACATGTACAAAACATGAACTCGCAAGAGTTCTGAAAATAATTCTATGTTAATAAGATATGAATATTTCCTTGTATCCCTTTATATCATATAAAAGTCTATGCACCACTCTAACCTTGCACAGAAAATGCAACTTCACTTTAAATTGAAGTAGTGTTAAGAATTAAAAACATTACTATCTGACATTTAGTTATTCCAGTAATAGTTTATTTAGAGTAAATACTTTTTGCTGTTCCCAATGTAACTGTATTACAATCACTCACATTCAAACACACTGAGACATTTTAGTGGCAAATCAAAGGTGAAACTCAATCAAGCAACTGGCAAACAATAAAACTGACATTATTATATTTATTCCATTGTCAGTGGAATTTGAATAAATGGCTTTTGTCTGAATGGAAAGTGTAGAGGAAGGCCAAATATTTGCAATTAATAAAAAAAAAGTTACAAGGTGGTATTCATTTTAGTGATGGTCTGGCCCATCACTGACTGCTGAAGAAAGTGTTATTAAATCAGCAAACCTCATTGTGTGCATTGCCTGAAATTGTCATGGAAATTTCTCGATTGAAATTGGTGCTTTGAGTCATAATATGTCAATAGTGTTTCAAGTTTCAGAGGTTGGATAATTTGTCTGCCCATTGAGTATTTCATACCGCCAAACTGGGTGCTGTTTCTTTGTTGAAAGTAAGTGAAATGTATCCTTCCAATAGATTTCCTTGCGAGCACAGAGCTATTTCGCTTGAATAATTACAGCCAATTGATTTACACAACAAAAACTGACAGGAAAGAAAATGTCACTTTTATTTTCCGGCAATGAAAAAACTTAGTGAATCACTTGCTGATGATACCAACTGGGAATTGTAATTAATAACATGTTTTCAGTAATTCTGCTAATGCAACTGATAATGATCAACATAATGAGGGTGAGGAGGGTCCTTGAGAGCACAGAAGCAAGCTGTGCATGAAAATAACCAATAAAGGAGAAATTGTTTTAATAGTTCAGGACAAACAACAGCCCCATTATATTTGGCATTAATAGAAATGAGAATAGGACTAAATGTAAACATTGCTTTAATCATGTGACTCTAATTTCTTGTGGTTTCATGTTTCTGTCACTGCAGCGAAGCGTTACTCTGAACCAGAGGTCAGACGAAGGCACCAAACCCGCTTTATCCTCTGCTGTTTGTGTTTTCATGGTAGAACGGGCACCAAACCCCCACTGATCACACACACAACTGGGACTGGGCTGATTTGCTCTCTCTGTCTCACACAAACATAAACACACACACACACAGACACACACAACCACTGATACACACACACAACAGATTGATTTGCAAATATGCACGAGTGCAAAACTGTGGTGGTATGACTGATAAAATGCCAATTGTAGGTGCATGTGTTGTTTTTTCTTAAACAGGAAACCAGCATGTTTATTTGTTGCTGGTTTTCTCCTTCCAGGAAGAGGAATGTGTCAGTCTAATGTTTCGCAGCCCTGTGTGAGCAATTCTGAAGCATAATGTGATAAATACTGAATATTGAATTCCAGCAAAATGCCACACTGCAGCCAGAAATTCCTTATTCATGCTCTGTTTACGATACTTTCTTTTCTATCAGACAATAAAGACGCTACCTCAGTTTTCTCAGAGGAGCAACAAAGATAGTTGGGCTGGATAAAAGCCAAGAATGAAGATGAACGAATGAATGAATGAATCGCACAAACAGCACAGCAACCATGAATAATCATCAAGCTGAAACTTCACTCCGACACGAAATGACCCAGATAATGAACCCAATATAAAATGAATATGTTTAGTTTCAATTCAGTTGCTTTATTCAGATCTAAAGCCGTATTCCAGGTAATAAAATCCCAAAACTCTTACTCAGATGCCTGTGGTCTTGTTGGTCAAGTTAATTTCCTTCATTTTTCATGTTCAAACTCTTTTTTTTCCCACCTCTTTCTTCCTTCTGGGGTTAAAAGAAGATTGACTTATGAAATGGCATTTATTCAGTGTGATGACAGTCATCTCGCTCTGAGCCAACAGCCAGATAGCAGAGTTCAGAGCTGTAACAGGCCACTAATTTATCTACATAATGGACACAATTTATCAAGGAACATTGGTGTCTGCAGGGCTGAGAGTATACCAGCAGGGGTCTAATAGCCAGACGGGGATAAAATTGTTCAAAAAAAATCAGGAAGCTGAAACTGTATGACTCCTGACCACAGGATTCTTGCAGGGTCCGGACAGCGCAATCATATTCACACTGTACATTGTGAAACCTGATTAATATGGAAGTTCAAGTTCAGTGCTAACGCTGTGTTTCGCATCTGGAACCAAGTGAATTTGTGATCTTGCCATGCTCCTTAAAGCAGATTCTAACTTGTTCGTGGTCATCTGCAAGGACAAAGGAACTAAAATCCCAGATCGTCCTGAATCTGTCTGAGCCGTCGTAGCTCTCCGGTGCTCCTCTCTCTTCTCCCCAGCCATCAAAAAACTCTGATCTCTACGGATGTAAGAGCTCAATGCAGGAAATAGACCTGAACTTCAATTGGAAAAATAGGTCGTGACATGTTATTTTTGGTAGAGTTCTTGTTTGCATCAAGGCTGCTAACTTCTAAAGAACCCGACGGCGCCTCCAGAGAGTAACAAGTAGAAATCATCCCTTCACTATTAAAGCAGTTGCAAAGTCAAACTGCAAACCATTATCCGAAAAAAAAGAAAGAAAAAGATTCTTATTTGGACAAGCCACACTTTACAAAGCGCTCCAGATCTGTGATATATTTAAAAATGCATGCAGGTTTTCAGAAGTCAAAGCAAATAATATCTTAATATATCCCACTCCCAAGAGAGACTGGCTTGAGTAATCAGCTTTGTTGTGCTTGTGAACTGTGAATGTACCAAATTTTTCCAATTACTTTAACTGTTGTGTCATAGTGAAAGAAAAAAAAAAGATATTTCATTTTAGATGGCATCTCTCAACTACATAAGGCAACATTTACTGAAAATGTGCTCAATAAGAAGAGCCTGAACCAAGAAATTTTAAAAACAAATCTCTATCAAAACACACAAAAATTCATGTAAAAGTCATGTATTGGCTGCATGCAATAGAAAATTGATTTGCTCCCTTCCATTATTCACTTTTAGAAAAGACTTCAGTGCATATGCCAACATTGTATTTTTTTAAAATTGGCTCACTTCAGTTTTACAAATCAAGTAGTGATTAGCCAACAAAAGCAGCTCTGCTGCATTCAGCTGAAAACGAAAGTAGCATTTAAGTTGTTTATGGCACTAACGACATTGTATCCTCTCAGCCTTTACTCCTTTATATTTCTGTATAACTGTCCCGGTGAATGCCTTCATCCAGTGTCTGCATGGAGGTGAGTGAAGTCAAGGTGGGCGACTGAGCGCATGCAAGCAGCAGGATTCTTCTGAAAGGATGATTGGCAGTTCTGCACCCAATTTAAGTTACATATTTAAATCAGAGTTATTATATTTGTTCAGCCTTTTGAGCCAAACCATCTTTTCTATGATTGTACTAACCAAGGTTAAACGGTAAAAGTTTGAAAAAGAAATTTGCCTTTTCTAAAACCAGGAGGACGCATTTTCAAATTTAAGCCACAAGTTTGTATTTTTAAGAAAAAACTCAAGTCACCTTTGATTCTAAATATTGAAGGCGTTTTTCGTCAACTTTCATACATGTATTAACTATTTCCTCTTCATTTTAACAGTACAATACAATAAACATTCTTTTAACCTGGTTACACAACAGCAGTTTTATTTGTTTGAGAAGGTCTAAAAAAACAACACATACACACACAAACTTTGCATTTCCCTTAAAAGAGTTATTGTATATAAAGTCATTAAAAATCTTGATGGACAGTTTCAGTTGAGGAGAGATGATCTATTGATTCAGTTGTGTAACTCTTGACATTTAGTCAGACGTCCAAAAACTTGAGATATGAAACTTGTGCCTGGAGACTGAACTGAATCCGCACTTGACTTCTTGAAAACCTTTTCAACCTAACATTTGCAGCGTGCTTTCAGATTTTAACAGAAACGAAAGACATAAATGAAATAAAAGGAGTAAAACATGAATTAAAAATGTTTTTTACAATGGAAAATTTAGAGCTTTGTAGTTATAAGTTCCATCCTGATGAGGAAGCAACATACTAAAACAGTTTACAATATCTTTGTTATGATTAAATAATTACTATCTGAGATATAAAGTATACATGAGAAAACAGTGCAAACAATAAACATGAATATGTAATACTGCAGGTGAAGTTCAGTTCAAACCCAGCCCGAATGCACATTCTGCTCTTTATTACACTTCAGATGTCAAATGATAAAGTACTACACAGTGTGTTGAGAGTGACATTTTCTTTATAGTTCCACACTTCACGCTCAGCTGAGCCGAGACGTGATGCATGAAGCTCTGTCTCCGTAGAGGTGGCGCGGGAATTATTTCAAATGTCTGACATGGTGAAAATTGGCCCCGAAGACGACGAGCCTGGGCGGGTAGAGCCCCCGAAGCCAGGCCAGGTTGTCTTGGATACCGCCGAGGAGAAAAGAAGTGAGGGATGAAAGCGGGAAGGAAACGGAGGATTAGTGGAAGGATGAGGCTGACAAGACGGACACAGACAAACAAACAGCTCAACAGATTGACCGGGGATGGAGGGACAGATGAAAGCTGCAAACCCAACGAGTGACTCAGCCAAAATTCAGAATCTGGCGGTAGCACGAGGAAGAGAGTGTTGTTTTCAAAGTTGATAACCTGTAGTTAGTGATTTATTCCAATACTGGTGTAAGTGCCTTCCTACTGAAATAGAAAAATATGGATTCCAAGCACTGGAAACCTGCTGCTGCCTATAATTGTGGGATCAGTGTCTTAATTACACCCCGTAATCAGACAACAGAACGGTCCTCAAGCTCATTACCTGGATTGTCACTGATAGAGCCAAGCGTCTTTTCACTGCGCCTTCCTCCACAAAGGCACAAAATGACAGCCGAGTCACTTTCCATCAGTTGGGTAGACGCTACCTCTAACTTTGAACGGCTGCTGTTATGGAAAAGGGACCCGGTGAGAGAAACAAGCTGACAAACTCCAAACCGACAAAATGAATGAGGTCACTGAGTTTAGATTATATTTTTGTCGCAGGATGACGTTTGTTCAATGAAGAAAAATAGTCTTAAAAAAAAAAAAAACATGTGGGCCTGATTGGATATCACTTCTTTCTTTGTCACCATCTCCCGGAGTTCAAACAGGATAAAGTGGAGGCTACTAGATTAGATGAAGAAGCTTTCAGTGCACTTTTCTTTGTACACTGGAAAAAATGCTGAGTTCTTCTATTAATGTAATTAGGGATTTAAAATGCTGGACTGAATGGATTTTTTTTTTTTAATGCGTTTTCTGTGTGGATGACCTGTGACGACCTTGAACTTCTGCTGCTCTAGAATAGCTTATTAAAACGTGTTTAACAAATAAAGTGTCAAATAATTAGTTTCCTTACAATGACGAGGCTGGGAGTTTTGAACCAACCTGCTAAATAATTATCATTTTATTTACTTATTACAAAATTACACCTGCTAACTCCATGTTGGGTTCGAATGTGTTTTCTCCCTGAGTTTTGTTGTTGTAAATCTGGGGAAAAAAAATGTTTTTTTTAGGCATTTTGTTGCTTATATAAAAGCTGAACAAAGGTGTGGATGAACAGATGTCTTGCAAAAACATTAAGATTTTGAATTAAATAGTTAAAAACAAATGCTTTGGGAGGCTCAGGAGGTAGAAAACGCAACCGATACAATCAGGGTTGGAGCTAAATCAATATGATGAACGAGCACAGGTTTAGCGTGAGGAAATCAAAAATAGAAAAACACTACTTTTTCAAGTTAAACTCACACACATTTGTTTCTTTTTGTCTACTTTTTTGCACAATATCAGAATTTGGAGTTACTGAAAAAGGCTTCTTGAGACCAAAGAGTTTGAAACACTTCCAACGCCATCAGCACGGAGAAATCATAACCATTCTGAACGTCCACACACATGTTGTATTTTAAAACATCTCGCCTAACAGTCACCTGGCCTGGAAGCTACAGCTTTTACTATGTTCCCAGTGAAGACTGACCGGTGTCCCTGCTCCTCATGGCTCCTGCTAGCTAGCGGCGATCTTTCCTGTGTTCTTCCTCTGGTGCTCTGCTGAAATGCACTGCTGACATTTGTTAAATCTTTTGATGTTGTGTAACTCTGCTAAAGTTGACTCGTCCTCTCTTCCTTGGTCCCGTCCAGCAGTCATGCCAGTCTTTAATAAAGACAGCAACAAAAGCTGAAATCCAGTCTATTGCAAGAGCAAAAACTGTTTCAACACGAAAACTATTTCAATCGTGCAATCGTGGAAGACCACAAAATATTGCATTTTGGTTCATTATTGAAACCCATATAATGTGTTATAAACATAAGCCAGTCCTAATATATAACATTTTGATAGCTGGGAATGCAAGAACCAAAGTGTTTTTAAGTCAGCACTTTCCAGTGTGTGTAGACTCATTTCTGTTTCTTTCTTCCTGTATTCCAGTCGTCGTACGTGGGAGGACAGTATTGTTTGAAGGGGTCAACTAATACAACGTTGTTTTCTTGTTGTCTTGGCATCCGAACAGACATGCCTCTGCTGCTGCAGTTTTCATTTTTTTTCTAACGTATGTCACTAAAAAATGATTTTTATTTTTATTTTTCAGGGTTTTGCTTGCGTAAACAAACCCCCCTGCTTCTTAAAGTAATGTTACATCCAAACCTACTTTGGAGACTTAATCAGTTTTGGTAAATGTACTTCGGATTCCTGAAGTCACTTGTAACGGTTAAGAGTGGAAAATATAAACATGTTTGACGATGTCATTGTCAAAATGAAGTACTACCGAGACTCCGGCAATTAACTTTGACGAAAGCTGTCATGCGCGTCGAGCGGAGCAAAGCACCAGTGGGACCACTTAAGAGGTGACATTAGCGATCGAAAACCCTCGAGTGAAAATTTCCAAATGCCGAACTTTAGCGCTATTTGCCACTCTGTGTGGCTGAGCAGGGGGGAGGAAAACACCTGTTCCTGCATTTGCTTCCACAGACAGGTGGGGACCTTGGGGATTTAACTGAGGTCCAACGCCGGGTTGTAAATCTCATACGGGGCAAGTTGTCTGCTTTTTTGTGTGTTGGAGGAGGTGCCTGTTTGTGGGTTGTCAGTGGATTTGGCTAATTAGTGGCAGCCAGGTGTTAATTAGTCGAGGCGAGAGGAGATCGGTTTGGTTCCGATCCATACTGCTGCGTCTCACAGAGCTCCAGCTCTTTGATCTCCCCTGCAGGGCTGAGCGCGCCACTGTGCCTGTCATTTCCAATTAGGATGTTAAACAGATATTCCAAAGTTATCCCCACCACCCGCCTTCGCCTCCACATCCCAGTCAGATGAGTGGAACAAGAAAGGTGACAAATGTGCTGAGTGAATATTTTCTCTCTGTCAAGTGTTCTCCTTTCAACTGGCTGACGGGAAGCTGCGGCTCCAAACAGCAACACCTGCTGAGCAGGACATGGGGGGAATATGAACACGGCAACAGCTTGCTCGTCGGTCCGCATTAAATTGGGACGTAACACTTTTTGCCATTCACGGTTTTGATTTCAGAAACAAGAGATGATGAGCCACCCTTTTTTTTTTTTTCTTCCAGCTCACTGCTACTCATGGGACTGAAAACCCTCCCTGACCAACCACGATATCTGGACCTTAATTTACTCCGATCCCAACCAAAGAGCACAAAATTGTGTGCTCATGCAAACACGTTTCACTTTCCTTTTCAACGATTTTGCAGGTGATAAACAACGAACAAGAACACACATAAACAGGAGTATGTAAATGAGGGATTTTTGTGTGTTATTGCTTGGAGCACATTGAATAGCTACAGCGAGAAAAATATGAATCTTGAGGGGAAAACAAGAAATATGATAGATGATCTGTCACCAAGTCATCACTGACGGAAATCCCTCCTAAACCAGTAACATCCGTGGTTTCTGCCGAAAGGTGAGCTGATTTGCTTCTCCCGATTCCAGTGTGTTGTGCAAATCACGGCAGCACAGTCGGTTTGAGTAATGGCAAATAAAATAGCATATCATAAATTCATTGAAGACTATAAATGCTCAAAACCGTGCATGTCAGATTATTCTGCCCTCCCTTCGAGATGTGTAGTTTGGTAAACAATTCTCTAAATAGACAAAAGCTTTTATCCCTACATGCACTGTAGAACAAAACACAAAGAAATGAAAGTATGCATTCTGCACACCAAATTGCATGCTCAACCAAATATGCAACACAATAAACAGCATAATATAGCTCTACGTCATGTCATTATGTGGGTATCAAATAGCCAAGTCAACATTTAACAATAAGATTTCCAGTTCGATGCTAACACAGAACGGAAAACACCGTACACATGCTCGTTAAACTACCATTGCTATCTTGAATAACAAGCAAATACTGTATATGTCAGTAACTTTCAAAAGATCATGAATTTGCAGTTGACCAACAACAATTAGTGCTTGCATGAAAGGTGCACAGATAGCGCTGAGTGTCATCCACATAGCAATGAAGCTGTAGATCGAGAGAAGTGACATACAATGATGCACATGGGGCCGAGAACAGAGCCCTGGGGGACAACAGAGGAGAGCGGAGATGCCTGGGATCTAAAAGATTTTAGCTGAATGAACCGAGTGCGACCAGAGAGATATGATTTGAACCAGTCCAGGGGTGTGTTGAATATTCAGTGGAAGCTAATCTGTTGAGGACGGAGTGGGAGGTGGTGTCAAAAGCTGCACTCTGATCAAGGGAGAGGAGGATGGATAAAAGACCGCAGTCAGATGTAATCAGGAGGAAGTAGGTGACTTTGATGAGGGCTGTTTCTGCACTCTGATGGCTGTGGAAACCAGACTGAAACCAGCCCATCAAACCTCTGAAGCTTTCCCTTGAACAACACGCATTTTGTACTTGACAGGCAAACTGTGTGTTTCTCCTTGTGCTGTGGAACAAACACACAGGTCCAGGAAACACAGACAGCTCACACTGCAGCGTAAATGCCTGACAATTTAACTAAGGCTACACGGCAGATTAAAACTGAACGTCAAGAATCACCTGAGTCTGTACACAAAATCATCGGTAGGGTGGAAACACTGCCTGCCTGATAAGGGCAACACGCAGATAATCAGATAATAAGGTTGCCCATTGTCGCATTGTCTAGATTGCATGGGGTTTTAGTCACGCAAACTTTCAGTAAATCAGGTCAATAATCTCTCCAGCAGGTTGTGAGCAGACCTCAGGGCCTTGTCCCAGTTGGTCATGCCTGGAAAACTTCTAATGGGAAACAACCAGAGGGCATCCCACTCAGAGAAGAAACCCCTCAGCTGGTTCCTCAAGTTTATTGCCTCGGCTTTAAGTTTTGCTCACATGCTTTTGAGCTTCTCAATTTATCGTGAATAGTGAGGCCATCCAAGAAAGAAGGCCACTCAAGAGCTCGCAGGTTTTAAACTAGCAGCACAAGTTGAATATTCTGCATACACAATGAATACACAAGTTGTTGGAGGCCCATGATACATTATTAAATGTAATTGTTTCACTATTTGAATTGAGAGGTAATTTATGTTAATCAATAAATCATATTTATATAATGTATTAATTTAGATTAATATAAACTTCAGCAGCTCTCATATATGCTCAAATTCAACCAGAGATGAACATCATGAGTGCAGGTATGTGATTCACTTGAGGGGATTCCCCACATTAGAACCCTGAGCAATAAATTGGAAGAAAAAAAAAAAGAATTAAAATGAATTGAATTATTGAGTGATTCCAAAACAAAAACCAGTGATCCTGCCAACAACTAGCCATGTTTTTCTTTTCTTTAATGTGATTAATGTTTATCAGGCAAGGGGCTCTGGGATAAGTTGGTTGGCAATAACATTTCTAATGAGCAATTACTAATGAGCAGCTTATACATGGTACAAAATTGCAACACTTTGTTCTACTTGCTGCTTTGAAACTTAATAAAAAATACATTCGGCGAGAATGAGGTTTCTTCAAAATACTATGCACGAGCTTCACTGACATGTTATCAATAATAATAATAATAATGATAATAATAATAATAATAATAATTATGAGCACGATTGCATTGTTGAGGTATTTGTAGCTGTTTGGTTGGGTTCAGGCCTGAAATCAATATGTGGTCTTTTTGGTGTATAGCATCCATAGTACCATGTGAGGGCTCCATCTAGGATTTGACTTCATTTAAGTATAGTTTGCTTTCAACAACATATTAATTTAATGTTAATTTCAGAATTGCCTGAAATAAAATATTCCGAGATGTTTCACCATAGTTTGGCGTCTGTCTGAGCTCAGAATCTGAAAGCATCTGCTTTGGTTCACCAATCAAGACGCACTGGCAGGTGTTATCAAAGAGAAACACAGTGTACACAGATGGAGTTGCTATGTTACTGGTGAGGACACACGCAGCTCTGAAAAACAGCTGCCATGCAGAGAACATTTATGCGGTGTATTCCAATTGCGAGCGACAGATTACTTCTGAGCTTTATTTAAGGTTTAAATGCAACTCGTGTCTCAGGTGCGACAAAGGAAACAATCACAGGTGTTATGAATAAATCCATAGATAAATGCAAACATAAAAGACAAGGAAATGGGAGACATTAACCTGACTACTGTAAGCCTGAAAAAAATGATTTTTGGTTTCAAAGGATTCTACCCTTAATCCAGTGATATTCTCCTGTGGAGAAAACATTATTATAACAAAATCCATTTGTAGATTGCATTGAAGAATATCATATATTCTATAATCTATTCATTGTTGTGCTCTGGCTGTGTTTGCTTCAGCCACCAGAGGGTGTCTTGTGCCTGACCTCACATTTTCAAAATGAAAATTCCATTTTTTTATTTCCTTTTTTTTAATGCTTCAACATAAGAATGATATTGCTCACAAATACAAACAGTAACTGATTCTAAGGTTCTTGCAAATTCAGTACCACGCTCATTATTGGTTCCATCTAAAAAGATCAGGCGTGTTCTTTGGCATGATGCCGGTCTTGATCAAAATGTGTGGACTCACACCATATGCTTTGGTAAAAGCTTATTATTCAGTTTGGAGACTGTAACTTTCACATATGTTGACACGTTGATGAGTGAACAATAATATAATCTGACTCCAGAAATCAAATAACATTTCTGTGTGGTCATTAAATTATTGTAAAACCGATTCAATGACATGATGTTTATTTCATGGACATTTGTCCTACATAACAAGCTTCCCGGGGTCTTATCATGTCTTGACATTTTCTTCGGATTCGTGAAAGAGGTGGTGCAATGTGAATATGCATGGAAAATGGATTAGTTTCTACAGACTTTCACTGGTGTCCAATTTGCATTTCTGCAGTGCCTTGAATCTCATGTAAACACCTTTGTTTTGTATGATGAAAAACAGGTGGGGGGGATGTTGAAGCATCTTCGGAGCTGCATGCAAATACACTATAATAAGGATTAGGAGAGGCGCATTTGCATATGAACAAACTCTTCACTTATGGGAAATGGTTGATGCTTTCAGTATGTGGATGAACACTCAGATGAGTAATACGTCTTGTGGATGAGCACGTGCAGAAGCAGCTCGTGGGTTTTTTCCTCCGCAGCAGGATCCAATTGATGGGCTTACACAGAATTAGCCTGGCTTTGGGAACTATAGGATTTGGCTGCAGAGACCCAATTGACAGGTCATTTAACATGCTGCTGTAATGTTGCGGAGCGATGTGGCAGTTGTTTGCCTGTGTAAATACGAACCTGGGCGTTCTGGTTGCGAACTGTAAATCGTCACGAACAAACCACAGAGGAAATGGCCGATTAATTGGACGGGTGGCACACACACATCCCGTGTTTGCACTGCGAATGGGATGGATGGGTAACAGCGTGGAAGCAATTTCTGGCTGTGGTAAGATGTACAATTGCAGCTTTTACAACCTCAAATTTCTGTGTGTGTGTGTGTGTGTGTGTGTGTGTGTGTGTGTGTGTGTGTGTGTGTGTGTGTGTGTGTGTGTGTGTGTGTGGGAGGAGAGAAGTGGGGGGGGGGGGGAGACAGGAGGCACAGAAAATCCATCAGAGACTGAGAGGCATGTCACTCAACAGAGAAAGTCGGGCAGGTTCATAAACAGAGCGAGGGGAGGCACAAAGGGGGAACAGAAAGAGACGGGGAGTCAAAGAGCAGGAGAGGGAGAACAAGGCTTGAGGGGAGACAAAAAAAAAAAGCAATTGAGTGATACTCGTCTCAATTTGATTTTGGGGGTAACGGCTCTTCAAGAGTTGGAATTGGGAGAATCATTTTGCCGGTAAACGTTAAAATTTAGAGCGATGGAAACTGAAATGGAGGGGAAGAGAGGAAGGGAGTGAAAGAGACGAGGGGATGCAGAGAGTCTGAGGATGGTTGCCAGGACTACGGCACAAAATCAGCAGCAGGGAATCAAAGAGCAAGAAATTATAGCAACAAAAGTTTTAAAAGGAATATTATTCTATAATTTTGCTCTTGCCTCTCAGCCAGAATAGCAGCAGGTCAGAGTCAGTTCAAGCAGATTTTATTGAGGAGGGATTTGCATGTTCTTCCTGTGCTGTTTGAGCATCAGGTGCTCATTCTGACCATGTTTGCATGTCTAAATCGCCTGGGTTGCTGCCAAATGATTTGCTAGTTTTCTATTTTTTGTGAAGAAGTACTTGAATAGACAAACTTAATGAAGAAAAAGGTAAGTGTTTCTACAAGAAATGCCCTTTTTTTTGCCTGTGATTGAGAAACTGCCATTGATTCTAAAAATACTCATTAACATAAGGCATTCAAATTATTTCATCATTTAAAGTGTTTGATTTGCTTCTTTGCTAAAAAATATACACTGTATTGTATTTAACAAAGTATATCAACAACTGCTACAATCATAGAAACATTTTTGACTCATATATAGAAAATCTGAATGTTTTCATTGATAAAAGTGATAAAAGTAAATGTGTTTTTTTTATTTTCTAATAAATTATTCACATATCTTAAACTGATAAGAGTTAAGTCTTTATCTTTGAAATTATCAAAAATTATTCTTTTAAATCAAAATGGAAACATATTTTTCATGCTGGATATAGAAGACGGACTATGACAAATTGCTGCTGTGTCTACAATAGTTTAAGAAAGTGAGGGTTTTCTTCACTGTGAGATTTTGACCCTATCAGTAACACAGCATAGCATGACCAAAGCTACAATTAACTCCATCACTGAATGCATATGTATCGTATACATGAGCAAAAAGGTTGACACCAACTCAAACCGAATTACAATGAAAAATACAGTATAATGCAACTGGCAGTGACATTTTCCAACAGCCACTGTGTCTCTGTTTCTGGTGAAACCTGTCAGTCAGTCTAGTCTGGAGACCCCAAAGGCTTTTATCAATCAGTGTCTCCACAGAGGCAATTATCACGAGAAGCACTTCTGTTTTAAACCCAAATCATCTTCCTGCATCGCCTCAGAGTAAATGTTAGATGGCGAGGCAAGCAATAGGTGGAAATTGAAAAGCACTACACGGTTATGCTTCAAGGACTGGAACAGAGTTGTTTCATTCAATCAGACAAAAGCACACAGATGCTAATGAATCGCTGCACTTATGTTTGCAGAAATGTTTGAATCCATACACTGGTTTTTATGGCAGAGGAAGCTGCTGAAAACACAGATGTTTCTCATATTTTAAGACTGTTGCCGTGCCTTCACCATCCTTCTCTTTCCCCGCCTCTCATTCTCTCTCACTCAGTTTTGTGATAGACTGACCTAGGGATATAAATGACATGAATTCCTATCTATCATTCCTCCGCTATTCCCTCTCCCCTTCCTTCTCCCGTGCGCTGTGGAAATCAAAGACTGCTGAGCCAAGGGGAAAAAAGATTCCATCAATCTTCGCTTGTCCCTAACAGTCACGTTTACCTGACAAAGTTGCACAGCACTCTGTGAAATGCGGTTCCTTCCTGCCAAAGCCTTGGCTTATGCCCCTGAAATACTGTTTCTGTCTTTATATTAAATTCTATTTAATGGGCTGCCTTGGTGTCTCAGCAGGCAGCCGGTGTGTTAATGTGAAGTTGCAAGATCATGGAATCTGTCTCATGACCTTCGTCACATGTCTTCCTCCCTCTATTTTAAGCTTTATTTATTCAGGGAAGGTTTGCTGAGCATGCAGACTTGCTCTCAACAATGCCTTGTTTAACATTCATACAGTTACACAGTGACTGAAAGGTGCCCGACACATCTGTGCTACTCCAGAAGCCTGCATGTCCCCCGGTCGAAGTTGAATTTGAGTTTGTGCATTGCCTGTACGTCTCCAGAGTTTCGATATCTACCTCCAGATCCAAAACAACTAAAAAGGTGCTGCTTGTTTTCCTTATTTATGGCAGTGGATTTACAGTTGTGCACCAAAGTCAGGTCAAATTTAATTTGCTCTCTCTCTTCGTTCTTTGTATGGAGCTCAACGGCGGCTTATATAAAATGTAGTCCCTGAGAAAGGTATGCCGAGACTGACTGAGCTGCTTCTGAAGTGCATATTCAGTCTGTACATTTTTGAGAAATTTTCAGAGACGCAATCTTTGCCCCCAAGCCTTTCAGGCTGCCCCTGAGGCTTTCAGGTTTCATACAAAGCAACAAAATCACTCTGATGAAGGAGCTAAATTTTAGGCTTTTCAACAGCAAAAAACTTTTCCCATGAAATGACAAAAGTACTGCTGGTTCCCTGACCCCAGCAGCTTCTTTCTTTCTTTCTTTCTTTCTTTCTTTATTTAAGCCTAAATGACCGAATGTGTTAAACTGCAAAGCGAATGAAGTCTAAGGCATCAGGTAATGCGAGCTTGTGCTTAATGTTTGACCAATATGAGGTCTTGGTGCTGAGCAAGCAGCCAGCATGCCATTAACTGAAATGTTATGTTTGCTATGAAAAATATTACACTTATAAAATGAGTGACAAGTCTTTACAATGATTTGGTGGTTTGCAAACTCCTTGTCAGTATGCCGTCAGAGGTTAGAGTCCTGGACAGGCCTTGCTGTGTTGAGTTTACATGTACTGCTCTTGCAAATGTAGATTTCCACAAATTGTTTGTCAGTGCGAAATTTATGTGTTTCTGTATTTGTCTTGTGATGGAATGAACTATTCACAGTTCCCCTGCCTTCATCTACTGTTATTTTGAATCATTTCCAGCAACTCTGAACTTTATAAAGAGTTATAGAGAATAGATCAATGGAATATAAACAAAGCATGCCATAAATAACATGGTATGTTTACTTTGAATTGTTGTAATTTTTTTTTTTTAAGTTTGTAATACAAAATGAACAAATGCTAATGGGCCTATGTTCACCTTGAAAATTTATGCTGTTCTTGGATGGACATTACTTTATTGGCTTCCTTTATCCATAGATGTTTACTTCTTGTGAACAGTTTGAGTAAAAAACAAGTGCTGGAGTAAGTAGTTTAAAACAGGCTAGAGTAGTATCTATACAATAATAATGAAGATGGAATGGTGTCTTGGGAATGCATTGCATTAATGATACCTTTAAAAAATTATTTAAATGTGGAAACTTCTCTAATAAAACATGAAAAAAAGTAAAAGTGGATTTTTAAATAAACATGGAAGAAGCAAAGAGAGATGATTATTATATGCACGTCTGCAATGCATTAGGAACTGAAATGTAAGTCTGATGGAAAATATACCAAATTGCTTTGTTACTGATAAATAACAAAGCACACAGGCCCTAAATAGCTCCCAGTATTCTCCACTCTTCCACTGCCTCCTTGCCACCTGTCTCCCAGACGCTCATAAAATAACACACTGTGCTAAAAGTGCTCCTTTACAATCTTACACAAAGCCAAGCGAAATCCAAATACTTACCAGATGAGATTTATTAGCCATTATCTGGTCTCGGCAGAAGAGTCCTTCATTATCTGCGCCCCTCCCGCATTTCTACATTAATCTCCCTCCCGTCTGCGTTTCACCCTCCGATAGGCTTGTATTAATAAAATCTGCCTCCTTGACATTCGTCAACAGATCAATAGGGCAAACAACAACTTGTTACACTGACAATTGCCGGTCACCTTTCGGATGGGCGTTTGGATGAAATATGACCGGAACTAAACCGGATGCTTCCAAATGGCATATCGGACTGAAAATTAATCAAACAATTAGCTCAGGAGAACAGGGTGATAAAACAACAAGCATAGAGGAGACAGAAATAATTTCAAAGGACAATATTGCACAAGCTTTTCTTTTCTTTTTGTTTTGTTTTTAGCTTTCAGCATCAAAAGCATCACAAAATAAAGCAATTGGACGTTTTTATTTTGATGACAGCAGGTATTTCAGGTTAATTTAGGATTTCATTTAGTCTGCATTCCATTTAGTTTATTCAGCAGGGCTGTCACTTTCTTGTCATTACTTGTTTCTTCCATTGATAGCTCATCGGATGGAACCATAAAAATACATCTGAGAGACAGTATCTTTTTCTGAATATCTCAACACTTATGCATCAATAGATGCATGCCTATAGTCTATTCAGAGTAGAACTTATCTTGTCTCAGCACCACAGTTGCTGTCATGGCCTTACCAAATAATCTCTGAAAATTTCTTTTCAGACCTTTAGTCTCACAGATTTCTTTGCAGGGATTTACTTCAAGTGGTTGGACATTATGTAACGGGTCCCCCAGTGATCCCACATAAGTAATTCCTCCTTAACGTACACTGATATTGAGATGTGCAATTGTCCTCTGCCAGTTACTGAATGAATTACACTGCAAAGTTAAAGAAAAGATGTCCAAAGATTGCTTTGCAGAGTCTCCAAAGCTGGAGTATATCTGTCCTCATTATTATGATGTGATATTGCCCCAAGACAGATCAGACAGCGTATGCCTACTGCTGCACTAAGCTTGGATAACCCTTAAAATACTTGCCTGGCCTTATTTCTCTTGATAATGCGATTGTCGATATGCTTATGATGTTCTTACCAGGTATAGAAGATTTCTTAGATTTGGCTGGAAGCCTAGAGGATCTACATTATTATACGGCAGGGCAGAGAAGAGCTGCCCAGAGGCTTGTCCCCGCGGGGGGCCCTAATGAGAAGCCAGCAAAACGGAAAAGAAGAGTCGAAGCACCTGAGAGCTCAGTTTCCAACAGGACAACACTGCGCCCCACAGTGAATGTGTTGACACAGCCACAGGGCTTCGGCAGACAGTGTCACGACCCCGCCATGCCTCCCGGCCGGCCGGCGCCGCCGTTTATCCAACAAGTTAGCCTCCGTGGCTGCGGCCTGCAAGACTTAACACAAGGCGACTCCACAGCAACGCCAGCATACACGGTTTACCCAGCAGCACCCTGGTCTCTTAGCATCACGTTTATTGTGTTGTTAACATGACAAGGCGTATACAGTCACCTCTGGAAGGCGCCGTGACAGGTGTGTGATGTTATTGCCCAGTATCAGGGCTGTGCAGAGCATCATAATTCTGCGACAGTACTCCTCAGGGTCATGAGCTGGCAAAATATTTACTCCCACTGAAAGGCCGGGAGCGAGATGGTGTTAAGCATTAATCTTTGGGTCGCTGCAAGGTACATGTGAGGTGTTTAACCTCATTTTTATGTACAGTAGCTCCACTTCAAATCATTCAGATTTTTATTTATATTCTTTCAAGGTTTTTTTTTTTTCTTTTTTCTGAATAACCTTAGTTCCAGAAAAAAACAGGATGTTATGTTTAATAGAATAAAAACCCCAATGCACCAATGCTAAATCATGTCAGCTCAAGGCTTTGTCAAAAATTGAGCAAAGACAAATATAAAAATCTGAGAAGTGGAGCTGTTACTTACACTTTTTAATCAATAATCCTTTGAAAAGATTAATGCGCTTGCCAATGAAATAATAAATAAAAACATGTGTGGGTGTTTGTGCAATATTTAATTCACTTTTCTTCTGTTTATCATAAAAAATAGCTGCAACGCTGTCAAAGAGGGAAATATCTGTGCAATAATAAGTAATAATTAACTAATATTAACTATTATTATGAAAATGAATCAAATTGGGATGATGCACCAAAAGTAAAACTGATTTCATTTGAATTTCTTTTGCTCTTGATTTGGACAAATTGAGATCTATAGATGAACGTGCCTCTTTGCATGAAGAGTATTAGACTCATTTTTGAATTTTCTGCATTTCATAACAACTGGAACCAGTCCAGGGTGTCAGCTGGAAGTGGGTCAAACCCTTCGACCTCAAGTTGGACAAAGGAGATGTAGAAGGATTGATTGAAGGCAAACAGCCAATAATCTTGTATAAAAAAAATAAATAAATAAAATAAAATAAAATAAAATAAAACAACCCTATAAAGGATGTAGGCTCAAGCCCCAAACGTCTCCTCACATGGTGTGTGCGTGGGTGAATGCAGCCAGTATTGGAAAGCGCTTTAGGTGGGCTGTTAAATCAGAAAAAAAAAAAAAGCAATCTATAAGTGAACTGCATTCGTGAGGAGATGGGTCACCCGGCTTGATATCAGCACACAGCTGATAACGTTGCATTTATTATGGAGCAAGGATGGATTAGTTCACATTTGGAGCACATCATTATTATAAACCATTACTGCTGAACTAAAAATATTCTGCCCTCCAGATGTCTTTTCCAGGTCAGACCTTACTTATTTCATGTGAAGTACTGTCAAGTGACCTTCTTAGGAAGTAAAAGCAGGGCGATACTGTCCAGGTGTTGAGCTAAACAGTGACTAAACCAGATGTGTCAACCACTGAAAACATTCCACACATTGTAAGATCCATTCAGACACTAAGAGGCTGAGACAGACTCAAGAACAATATCTATGAAATGTGGTGTTGAGACTGGTCTGGAGTTCTACAAGACTACAAATGCCTGTCTTTAATGTGGTTTTTCCTCCTGACTCAGCCACAGTGTTTCATTTTCTAATGAACGCCGTGAAAAGCATATTGGTTTAACTGGATGACATCTCTTCAACTTCAGACAGCATTGTTATAAAACTGGAGTAAACCCAGTTACCGTCGTATGCAGCCGAGCTGCCCGTCTGACGGTTGTACAACTCCAACTTGTTGCCTTTTAAATAGATAAAACACCAACCGACTGACATTTCTCATGCAGAATATTTAACCCAACTGGTCGATTACAAGAACTGCTGCTTGTCAGGTGGAGGCCTTATTTCAACATTAATTTTCCTATTAATGTTTCAGAGAATATCATGATGAGAATAAATCAGTGGAGGACAACAACATGCATTTGAGGTTAATTGGTGACCTGATCCGGGGTGTACCCTGCCCTGGTCCATGCTCGGCTGGGACTGACTCCAGCCCACTCCGACCCTGCACAGGATGCAACGGGACAGAAGATGGATGGACGGATGGTACAGGATGGATAAAATTATTAATGATCCCTTCCATAGCACAGTTTTACAGTTGACTGTATTGTTACTGTGATCATGTCAAATTCTAAATTAAGCTTCACTGGAACAGTTTCGACAGTGAGACACTGCATTGAAAAGAAAAGGATCTAAGGGATGCCAGAGAAGTCATGCATTTGAATGATTATGGATTCCAGCAATATTATCTTAGTGTGTAGAGTATACTGGGAAGTCCAACATTCAAACAGCTCAGCGTGAGAAGAGGCATGTGCAGCACAGCGAGAGTTGTGAGGGCGGGATGTAGTTCAAGCTCCGTGAGGAGGGCTTTATTTTTTTATTTTTTTTAATCCTCCCACACTTTGAAAAAGGTCTGTTCTAGAGTATTGTCAACAAGAGCTACTGGGGCAACTGCGACTGTCCCAACCTTTTTAGTTTCAACAAAATCACATCAAAATGGACATATAATGTACAACAGAGTTTCAAATACAAATAGCAATGATTGAACCGTTTGTATAAATAGCTTTTTGTTTTTCTTCTCACTGTTTTGCTCTTCAAGCGCTAAAGAACAAAGAGTTGCCTTCTTTGGACTCCTGCTTCTTGAAGCAACAGTAACATCAGCCCCGCTCGTTGTCAGTCTCTCTAATGCAGCTTTTTGAAATGAAGAAATCTGAGGAACACTCAGTCACAGGGAGTTTGGACTTTTCGTCAAAACTATGCCAGCTTGTGAAGCATTTGTGAGGAAAGGAGAGCAGCAAAAAGTTGGCTCTAGTCTGGCCTTCTGTAACCTCGGCAGGAAATTATAATGCAATAATGGAAGCGTCCTCCTTTTTCTAAATGAGAATATAAACAAATGATGGATCGCAATAATCTGAACAGTCAGCGGAGCGAATCGGAAGCACCGACGCCCACAAAGCCATGTTAAAACATTTGGGAGGAAATAAAAGGGGAGGGTAGCAAACTGAATTTATATTAAAAAAACAACAAAAAAAAAACCAAAACTGCTCTTCCAGAAATAATTACTGTGGTTACAACTGAACCGAGGAAAAAAAAACAAGATAAAAGTGAGACACTCAGCCGTTGGGTACTCGGTTAAACAGGCCGTTTTTCTCCATTTCTGCACATTTCCACACATCGAGTGTCGTCTGTTTGGGTTTGCATGTGGAGGTCAACGTCTGGGTCCCATCTGAGAACGAGGAAAGACAACATTTATACCTGGCGGTGGTTGCAGGTGCAACATTTTCATTGAAGTCCAGTGTCACTGCTGCGTCATGAATTGCTTTTTTTCTTTATCGTTGGTCGCTTGTCTCTCTCTCTCTCGTTTTTTTTTGTTTTTTTTTTGCGAGTGTGTACTTTTCTCCCCAAAATCTCATTTTTATTATGCAGTCCGCTGTGCATTATGTTGTTTATCCCAGATCTTGTCTCATGAGAAATTTACTCTTAATAGCGCAGAAATAAATGCCATTTGTCTTAGCTATATATACAAAAATGTTTCCGTGACTGCAAAATTAACTACAGTTCCTTTTATAGCATTTAAAGAAAGTTCACTGGTTGTCTTGGGAGCTCTATTTTCCCTACGTCTGGAAGTGAAACTGAGACTGTGGCGTTTCGCTCAGCATTTTTATGAAAAATATCCATTAAGGATTAAAAAAAAACAAACAAAAAAAAAATCCCTATTTAAGGATAGCATGGTATTTTGTAGCAACAGCAGTTGCACTAACAAAAGCTTTAATGCAGCTTAAAGATGGTGATTTTCTGAAAATATATCCCATCTATCATCTCAAGGGAGACTCATTAACTCAGAAGTTAGCAATGTCACCTCATAGCAGAAGGCTCATGTTCATTCTGTCAGATGTATTTCAGTGTGGATTTGAATTGTTCTATTCCCATTCGAGCTTCTTTTTGCCACAGACTCTATGAGACACGCGTCTTCGGTAAATTACTGATTCTATATTGACTAAAAGTCTTGTTTTTGTGCAAAACTCTGGTGTCTGCCCGTCCTTCTTGGAAGAGAGAACTCAGTACATCTTCTGGACATTTCTTTCATTTGGGTCTCCAACAATTAGGCCTAATGACTAGAATAATTGCCCGGCCTAATGTGAACTCAACCCCCTTGACACAATGACAAATTACCTTATCCTGAAGATTCCTCCAAGTTATGCTTTCTTCATCAGTCACTCCCAATATGTGTAGGGTTGAAATCCTGAATTAGGTTGACCCAGGGCTGTAGTATTCTCACACTGGAAAGCGTTTGATCTACCAAAATAATCCGAAAGATGGCCGTGAGTTTAAGTTAAATCACCAAGTAAGCACTGGTTTGCATCAGTTAAGCACTTGTTTTTGAAGCTGCTTTTAATCAGGCTTTTGAAGTAATAGAATAATACAATCATCTGTTACTTGTGGTGTAATCCCCTCAAAGCTGCCTTATGCGTGATTCTTTCATGCTCACAATCAGAGAATCTGGACGTCTCGGGCAAGAAAGCAATTTGGGGGGAGTTCACCTTCGGCCCGCCCCACAGACCAGAAAGCAAAGTGTAATTATCTGCAATGATGATTTTTCAACAGTGAACTTCGTTTAACAAACAATGTTTTCAAAGGTAAATACACAGTATAATGCAAATATTTCACATTTTCTACTGGTGAGAGCCGTAATGGTGTTTCAAGCGATGGCAGCAAATCCTTTGGTTGCAGCCTCAGCCTCAGTTTCAGTCCTAAAATGTGGCTGTTTGGACATTTCATGCACTGCAGTCCCTTTTTTCTCCCTCTCCTGTGTGTCTTTGCAAGGTTGTTGAGTGTTTTTTTGGCAGTATCACAATGAGTAAACAGAGACCTGTTAGTAAAGCTGGATTTAGTTATTCAGATCATTGCTTCACATTTTTATTCCACGGTAGGACTTGAAAATACAGCTCCTATTTTGTTAAATTTTGATTTTCTTTTTCTTCTGTAAAAAAGGCATCATGGGAAATGGATTTTAGTGATATAGCACTTCTCCACTTCTTGCATCCACAAAGTGCTTCACATTGTTAATGACATTCATCCATTCACACACAAATGGAGGCAGTGGCTGCCATGCAAGGCGTTCAGTCCATCTATTGGGAAAGTTTGGGGTTCCGTGTCTTCCTCACATCTCTGTCCACATGTTGAAGTGGGCATGAGGCGATCGAACCCAGCCACCCCATCAATTCAATCAGTATTTAATTCTTTTTCTATATTAATACTACTCTCTGTCTGTCATGTTTTACTGGATTGTAAAGTTAAGATGCCAGACACGATCAATGGAAGGACAGGAGCTTTTTAGAGCAAAAAAAAAATCCAAAACATTAAAATTTCCAAAAACACAAAATCCTGGTGATCACAGAAACTAACACTGACACACTGGAGCACACACCACAGGAGGAACGCTCAACCAGAACACACAGACGATACCTAATATATACCACAGCCACCAGGCGAAGATCACCACTCGATCAGGCACAGGTGAAACACATCAGAGAGGGGATCAGCAATCAGACACAAGTAAGGAAAGTCCAGGAGCCTGAATCCAGAGACAGCATCAATATTTCAAAATAAAACCTAAACAGCATACTGTATATATGATGTTATCTTTGACTTAACTTCAGGTATTCATTGTTGTAAATAAATATGTAATCGGCATTATCTTACAATATAATAATGGTTGTTTAAAATGGCTCTGCTTCACACAATAGTTACATTATTTTAGCAACATTTTGGAGACTCATTCCCATCAAACCAAAATGTTCTGAGATTGCAGTTTCACTGGGTCACCCAATGTCAAATGTAATACATGCCACAGAAAACTCAGGATTTAGACACAGGACACAAATACTATATGGTTCAATAATACAGCCCGGTATCGTTTCATGTGATAGGATGTGATTTTTGCTTATCAGGCAGGACTGTCATTGCTCTCTAACTCAAGGTCTTGCTTGGCTCTATCGTTGTGTGATTACTCTGATCACTTCGATCCCGGAGGTCACTCTTGTCCATGAGGTCATTTCTGATGAAGCGCTGCATGAATAGCCGACTTTATTTTACTACACAGTCAAACTGAGCAGGAACATAAGCACCCCGTTTCTCTGCACATGTAGAGCTCAAAGTGACAGCTTAAGGCCAGTGGGGTCAGTGACGTCCCCCCCTTCACAAGCTTTTTACAGCATCCACACACGATGTTCACCTTGGAATGACCTGGTTATGGTGTAGTAGTTGGAAGCACAATGTTTAAGCCATGTCAGCTGGCCTAAATAATGCCATCACCTGAACAAGCAGGTCTGTGCAGAGAGGTGGGAGGATTAGCCGGCGTGCTGGCCGCTCGCTGTCTGTCTGGCCTGCTGAAGGGCAGATGGAAATTACATGGAAAACAATCCTTTTATCACTAGAGTCAATATTAATATTAATCAGTGAACCATTCTGTGAGGAAAAGCTGAAAAAAAAAAGCTAAACATACATTCACAGTAAAACAAGCTTGCAAAAGTACACACACACACACACACACACACACACACACACACACACACACACACACGGTTGCTCGAGTCAATACATAGTGTTGAAGGTGAAATAAGGTCTAACCTGCAATGACCCAGCCAAACTTAACTAGTATCAACAATTTAACAATAGGGCCCCATTTTCACAACATTTCAAGTGAAGACGCATCGTTTTTTGGCCTTTTTCATTTTAGGAAAGTTTTACATTTGGATGGCAACATTTTTCAAACGATGTCCGTTTACACGGAAATGGCAGAAATGCTGAAAATGGTGTAGTTTTCATGAAGGGCCACCAGTTGGTGCTGTGCATTAACAATGGTGAATATGCTGACAATTCTATGGACAGAAAACAAAGTTGAAACATGTTTACAGGTGATTCTCAAATATAAAACTACCAAGCCGCAGGAGAATGTGGACCGAGAATCATGACACTCTGGAGGCCGCCATTGTTGTTAATGTAAATCTGCTGCACATGTGCAGAACAGGGCGAAGAATCCAATGGCTGCGGTCCGCAGTAGCAAGTTGTGTTTTAACTCATTTTAATTTAGATGGAGTCCACATTTTCCCCTTGGATTTTAAAAAAAAGTTCCACTGCGGGAGCTGTTTTCAAAATGAAAGTTTTCCAAAAATGTTTCTCTTTCACTAGGAAACATTGTGTTAACAGGGTACTTGGAAAAACATACATAAGCATTTTTTTTCATGATCAGGGAAAATTGAAATGTTCAGAGGTGTTGTTTGGAACCATCTGAAAATTTGCCTCTCAAATTCTGGTCGCCATATTTTGTCCTTTATTTTCTTCTGTTTCCTCAGTGTAAGTTTTTTTCTTGCACCCTCCAAACTTTCATCCCGCGTCTTTGTCCACATTTTCTACTGCTTTATAATCTGCTGTGCAGCTTTTTCTGTTTTGGTGACATTTTGATTCCTCATCATGTCCGTGTTTTCTTTTCTGCATCATGTTGTTTTCTGAAGTCCTTTGAATCTTTCCTTTTTTGGAGGAACATTACTTACTGACTTCAGGTGGGAATGGATTGAAATTTGCAGGCTTTTCTATGTCTTTTTAGGATTGTATTATAGATAAATCCCAACACAAACTTAATTGTTTAGTTACAATTCTATGACATTTTTAAAATATTTTCAATCTCTTTATTTCATATTTTCATGATTTTTAAGTTTAAATAAACAAAATAAAAAAGCCAGACATTTTCAAATATAGAAATATATAATAGTTTGTGAAATCTGTAATATATGGATGTTTCATATTTCAAATGAAATCGTTCAGGAAAATATTTTCAAGATAATGTCGACCACAAAAATAATTGTGATTCTGTTACCAAACAAGTTTTTTTTTCCTTGCTGTTTTAGTTTTTTAAAGACAAGAGCAAAATAAGCGATTCAAATCAAACGATAAACTTCATGTTTTAACAGCACATAATTTAATAACACATGTGCCTGCAAAACTAATTGGTGACACTGGCCTTTTTTTTTTTTTTTTGAGCAGGCAATTGTTCAGCCATACTGTACTGCATAATTACATGTCATCTGATAAATGAGGGCGAACGTTGGAGATGCGCTTTCAGTCAGATACTGTATGTGTGATGTATTGCTAGAAACACTGTAAATGTCTAAGCACCAGAAGGTAAGGGCAGATGGAAGTTGATATGTGAATATGTAAACACTTATCCACAGGACCTCAGGATGCTGGATCTCGTTCAAGAAGACAGAGCACATAATTAGCATGAGGCTTTTTTTTTTTTTTTTGCACACAATTTCATTTTATTTTTTTATGTGTCATGAATACCATAGGGTATTTGGGAGCAAAACACTTTTATGACCATTGTGGTTCGTTCACGTCTCATCTAATATGATGAATGCACGGCACATGTGTGGACTTGCATGATGAATTTTCAGTGTTATTACATTTTGCATGGTTTTGTCATGGAGGGATGTAATAATCTCATTTTCAGTGTCATTCAGGCTGCTGCTATTTTGCACTCCAGTTTACTTGGATGCAATGATGCAATATTCATCCCTCGACAATAAATAAAACAAAGGCTTTATTTCATCACGAAATGTTGAGGAAGAAAACTTGTTTTTTGAGTTTTTTTTTTTTTTTTAGTTTGTGACTTCAATTTGTTTTTCAGATGTCAAAAGTATATTATTTGTTCAGGTTGGATTGGAGAAGGACTCGGGAGGCCAGACACTGTCAGCGTCGGAGCAGAAGGTCAAACAAAAACAAAACCAAGAATCAAAAATCAAAATCAAAAGCCGCAAAGTCCTTGAGCTCACGATGAGATGTTGGAAAGAGTAAACATGCAGAGCACACACTGTTTGCACAACCCTTCAAGTAAAAACGCATCATTTTTGTGTTTTTATTTCAGTAAAACTTTCACATTTGCACGGCAACGGCACACATGTTGAAAACCACGTAGTTCTTAAGTTGGACCATGATTTAGTGTGGTTTGTTTGTTTTGTGATTAAACCACAGCGGAAGTGTAAATGGACACAAAAATGACAACAAAAGTTTTGTGTTTTCACTTGAACTCATTGCCATGTAAACAAGGCCCTGAGACACTGAAGAGCTGCCAACACAGAGAGCAACTAAACCAACAGCCAGAACACACAGAAGACACCCAATACACACCAAAGAGAATCACACACTCGGGCACAGGCGAAACACATGAGGGCGGGGAACGGCGTTCAGACACGAGGAGGGGACATAAAGACAATGTCAGAATCAACAAAATATGTATCATTTGTCTTAAAGTATATCAGCAATTGATACGCAAATGGTATTATATCTGACATGTGACCAGTCGAGACACATCACCGTCTCATTCTCGGCATTTGTGCCCAATACCTTTAGCTCACTGTCACGTTGGAAAAAAAGAAACAATGTGCTGCAGGTATCATTGAGTTGCCTTATAGTGTGGCATAAATGTAGTCATTTTCTCTGTTTGCCCTGACAGTTTCACTTATTGGTAAATTGATTTGAATCAAATTGCACACTGCTTAATGACACTTGTTAGTCATATCCACCCATTTATACATGCAACCTGCTCACACACTACCTGAGGGTTCACCTGTCTGTTATTGACAGCGTCCACATTGCTACTCATGCAGAGCAAGAAGAAACCTCTTGATAATTAAAAGCAAAACAAAGGCTTGATTTGATCTAAATATAATGACAAAACCAGGTCTGAAAGGAGAATGCTACCATAAGAGAAAGAAATACGTGTTCATTCAAGTAACACTAAGCAGCCACCAGGGTATTTCAGCGCTATATGGGAGGAAATCAATGTTTTGAAATTAAGTTTTTGGAAAAAACAAGTTGTAAAGCACATTTGTAACTACCTCAATGGTAGATAAAAACATTCAAAAGACAGTGAGCAGCTTGAATAGAACACTGAACAGCTGCAGGGAAGTAGTGTTGTGGGACATTAAAAGCAGCCTTCAAAGGTTCACTTATTTGACCTGGTTTGGTTCCACGTGACCCGAAGTCTCTGGACGCCAAGTAACATGTGGATAGGTCAGGGATGTGAATATCACCTCTGCCTGAACCAGGAAGAGATTTTTTATTGCTTTCTTTTCAGATGCTGAAAGAAAGTGCAGTGAAGCCAGTCCTTGCAAAAGTCTCTTTTAAGCTAATTTTTGAGAAGGAAATGGATAAAAACTCATCCTACGTGTTATTCCAGAAAGAACTTATAAGAAGTCATGCCCTTCAAAACTCCAAACTCAAACTGCTCCCATAGGATGGACTGAGCCCCTTGTGTGTATGTGTATGTGTGTGTGCATGTGTGTGCATGAATGTGACAGACAATATGATAATGCAGTGTGTAGCACTCTGACCTCACACTGCGAAGGTCATGTGTTGAAATCGCACATCAGTGACAATGGTTGCCATTCAAGTTCCTCATGATCAACTTGAAGTTCAGCGTCTTGCTCAAGGATACCGTAACAGATGGAGAATGGGATTGAAACCCCAACCTTGATTTTGGAAGATGTCTTCCTGCAGCAACTGAGCCGTAGCCACTGCTTAATCGGATATCAATTGAGCACTGTTATCCTAAGACAGCATTACACCACGGTGCCAAACTACGGAGGGATGGCAAAACTGTCTTCTTGTCTGGCATGACCAGGCTTGGCTGATTGAATCAGATTCAGACAAATGGACTCAGCTGAAGCTGTTTTGTAGTGATTAAAGTCCTGTGCCAGGTACAATCCCCAGCTCCCACACAGCACTAAGCTCTCTCCTTTTGGATTGAGACGTGAAAGCAGGAAGTGAGAAAACAAAGACAATGCAGAAACACTGCGTTGGCATGTTACGCTGATCCTTCCAAGAGCCGAGAGAGAAGTGGGATGCAGAGTGAAACTACTGGGAAATATCTCTTGAATATCAGGCTGCAGGGAAATAAATGTATTGCCTCATTGCTGTTATCTCTGCCTGCGTCCATGTGTGCTTGAGATAAAGTTGCTGAGGGGGAGTACAATAAAAACGTTCCTTTCAACTAATGTACGAGTGTAGTTAGTCAGGCAGTTAGCGGACAGGTAAATTGCAAATTCACTGAGTTTACTGACAAAGAACTGTGTCTTATACTCAGCCAAAAGAAGCAAGATGAGAAGTGGACGAGTTCGCTGAATGACTTCGGGTCAAAGGTCAAAGATTTTATTTGTAATTTTCTCTGTGAATTTCCAAACACAAGAGAAAGACATTTCGTTTCTTGATCCTTTGCAGTACAATAGATAAAAGATTTATATTTCCAATCCAGCACCCACACAGTAGAAAAAGTGTGTACAAATGAACAAAACTCAATGATTCTGGATTCATGGACGGGGCTTGATGTGGGATCAATCTTCCAACCGTGAGATTTGAAGACAAGACAGTGAACACCAATTTGATGGTGTGCAAACACATTGCACTGGATGGGTGGATGTGATATACATACAAAGCTGCTAAAGCAGCAAAAAACTACTAATGTAATGCCCATTTTCCATTCATAATGGACATAAGGGACAGGATCTGAAGGTATACAATTCCATCTGGGTTTTTCTTTATTTCATATAGAAAGCACAGTCGGTTTCTTTTTGTTTGTTTGATTCCTTTTATGTCACTTGAAAGAAGCTTTTAGTCCTTCTTAGTGTCTGTTTCAATTCATTCTGTGTATGTTTTCCATATCCTCAGGTTTGTTTTAGGGTACTGTGTGAACACGTGTGTGTTTGTGCTAATAGGTTGTCTGTTCTATGATGTCTATTGTAAGTTACTTTCACTGACTGTTTACTTATGAAAAATTGGTCTCCCATTGCTGGATTAAGCCTTTCATGTTCAATTTTTCCTTCAAAGTAGCAATGGGTGAAAATTATAGTGCATCTGACTCTTAAAGGTGAACAGACATGATAGTCCAAAGAGTTAATGATAGCTTCTGAATCATGTGCCATCTTTGTTGCTAGATTATTATCTGTTAAAGTAGCAAATGCAAAGTTTAATACAAGTAAGTAAAGGTTGTAAAATCATGTATAATTGAACTGTCTATGTCACAAAGCAGGAGTGTTACAGTCCAAATCTTTCTATTCAGCTCACAGCTACTGGAGCTTAGTGTCAAGACGAGGTCAGACCATATCCTGACTCAGCTCTGGGAACAAAGATATCTTTGTGTTAATATACTGAAAGAGCAAAGAAATATCCACTCTGAATAAGCAGAGAACATCTCCATATATTTTGTTTTTAAAAATTGCAAAAAAAAAAACCCCAAAAATTGCCTGCTTTTTTTTAAATGTGCTGATGCTTTAATCAACTTTATATTTCACTGTATCGCACTACTGTAAATGGAATTAGCCCAGCTTCGTGCTCATAATAAGTAGCTTACATGCAATTGGGTGCTTTTTGTCACTTCCTTATTCCTTTTGGAATCTTATCAAAGTGCATATTGCGGCTGTGATTCTCGTTCCTGGTTCATCTTACCAAATAGATGAGCCCAAGTTGTCAGCCAAATTCTATTAGTCATTCCTGATCTCCAAGGGGAAAGTCGCAGAGATGATTAATAAAAAAAAAGGGGGGCAGAAGCTAGCTGAATCCTTTACTCTCAGTGGGTGCTGACACTTACTCCAGCTCCCTGAACCCCCATCCTCTTTCCTTTTCTGCTTTTTTGTTTTGAATGTTTTCTCTGTTTCCATGCAGAAAGAAGCTCACAGCCCCTTTTCCTTAATGTTGTTAAACTAAGGGATGAAGTGATTTCGATGGGCCGCCGCGTTCCTGCCCTCCCGCGTCTCGAATTTGTTGCAGCCGTTGTTGTTGTTATAAGTTGGATGTCTTCCTCCGTCCCCCCCTCTTCCTCGGCGTCTGTCGGCCGCCGCTGTGCCTGCAGGACACCGGAGGAGACGACTGGCATCCTCAATGAGGAGGGGAGCGGCGCTCGCCTTCACGCTCCGGCGCCCGCACGCCTGAAGAGATGACAGGGAGCAGGGAAGGTGTAGGTTGACAGGCCACAACAGCGTTTGCATTCACACGGACACACAAACACGTTCCCACAAATACATATGCATGCCTGCACATTTGTGCAGACAAACTTTGATTGGACATAATGACAGCAGCACTTTAAAAGATAATAAAATCCAGCAAAATCGTTCCTGACCTTGAGAGAAATGAGGGAAAAACTTTTGCTTCTAATTTTTTTTTGATGGTGTAAAAACAGTTCCGGGAGTTATTTTCTTTGGTTTGTGTGACTGTTCTCTGCCTTCACATTCTGCAGCATGATGCCAGACCACACCACCCACAGATCTGCTGTCAGCCCTTTACCACCCCAGCATTCACTTGACCTGCACCTCTTTAACAATCACCTCATTCCACTTCAAAAAAAAAAAAAAAAAAGCTCCCATAGTTAATTACCCCTCACACCACTTCAGCATCACTCATTCTGTTTGCTCATGATTACTTAGTTGATTGTTTTTTACAATGTATTTCTGCATGATCCACGTGTTATACTGTGTGGGCTTTTAATAATTTAATAACCTTGAATATTCAAATTGTCTGTTGAATTTTTTTTTCTTCAACTTCAATCTTTTTCAATCTTTTTGTTTTTATCTTTAATTAAGCTTTACCAAGTCAATTTAAAACTATGAAATACATCCATGCCTCCATTACTTCCTGCAGCCATCATTACATCCTTGGTGTCATTTTACTGAAGAACAAATGCAGGGTTAAATCGTAAAACCCTCCAAGTTATTCAAGATTAGGCTGCAACCGTGGTTTCATCTAAACTGTAGCCACCAAATCAATGTGGGAATGATTTTTTTTTTTTTTTTTTAGAAAAGGCCGCAGTTCGGCTTAAAATAACTATGCCCGTCTTTTCAAATTTTTACATAAGTTTTCTCACTTGGCAGCACTTTTCAGTGCCAGGAATAGATAAATTCTCTCATATAGCTCATTTTTACTGCTTCAGCAGTTTCAGAGCTTTTTACATCATCATTCATGTTCAAACATTCGCTCATGGAAGGAAACAGCTGCCACGCAGATTGCTGGAGCACCATGAGAAACAACTCGGGGATTAGACTGCTAACTTTGACATTAGGAGACAAAGAACAGTGACATTCCTGTTTCTTTTTCTTCTCTCCCAGCAGTTTTCTTCTCATATGTAACACGGCCACTGGAGTGTTTCTTCTGCGCTGTAAATAAATGAAGTATTTATCCATCTCCTCCAAATCGGGGTTGCGAAGGGCTGGAGCCGATCCCAGCGAACGTTGGGCTAAAGGCCAGGGCACATCTTGGACACGTTGCCAGTCCTTCAGAGGGCTGCCACACACACAGTCACACACACACCAAGAAATAATTTAGAGTCAGCAGTTAACCTAACAAGCAAATCTCTGGATTGAGGGAGGGAACCTGGGTACCTAGAGAACATGCCAACTCCACACAGAAAGGCTTTTAACACCCAGAAACAGTCCTGGCTGTTCTTGCTGTGAGACAATAGTGTTAATTACTGCAAAGATATGTGACAAAACGGCATAGTGGAAAGCACTCATGTCTTTAAATGTTACATTTAATTGCATCCGTGGTTTGTAGAATCATGCAGTTAAAAACTATTTTCCAAGAGACCGAGTGGAGTTTCTAAATCAGTGAATATTAAATGTGCATGAATCACTGCAGAGCTCCAAGAGCATAACTTTGATCTTAGTGTCACTAATATCAATTGAGAGGGGAAAAAAAAAAGAAATTATTTGTCAATTTCATGCTCCATGCCACACAAAGCATGTTAGCAGCAAACAGGAAATCGAATGTTACCGTGAAGCTATAGAGAGTGTGTTGCAGGTTTCAGCTGAGACACCTGAGCCTCATGGCTCCAGGTAATATTCTGAAGAATCACTCCCATGTATAATCATTGTGCATTCATGTTTGTTATGACCACCGTATGCAAAAACTAAATCACTTCTGACAAAGGGACATATTTATTCATACACATGCTTGGAAACTGGAAAATTAAACCCGATCATTGTACTATGTTTTAAACTTCTTCCATCAAAAATCCAAGTCCGTTTCCACTCAGGTCACATTCAAGTGATCTGTGTGATCATTCACAACCAATGTTGCCATAGATAACTATTCATTACATTTTCTTCAAAGCAAATTTGCCAAACCAAAGGAGAACGACACAAATGTGATTTTGTGAAGACAGAGCAGCACCACGCGTCACCCTAAAACAGTGAATGTCAAAGTGTCCCTGCATGCAGAGCACGGATTGTTCCAAAACAGCCCCCCAAGACTGTACTGCCGTCTGAGCAACATGTAGCTCGGACAGATAAAATGAAACCAAGACAAATACATAGCTGTGACTGATGCATATCCATCTTGAGCAGGCTGTAGGACTCTGCTAATTGATTTTCTTGTCCAGGAAAAATGAACAGGAACTGAACCCAAGCTCATTGGTATTTTCAGAGAGTTTGATGACCATGTTGAATCAGAAAACAATATTTCTGCTGATTGTGTAGTGAAATATATGCTTTCTTCTTTCTTTCTTTCTTCATATATACACACACAAACACACACACACACACACACACACACATATATATATATATATATATATATATATATATATATATATATATATATATATATATATATATATATATATATATATATATATATATATATCCCTTTTAGTGTCCCAAAATGTATATCAGTGCTTGCTGTCCATCTTCTCTGAATCACAATAAAATTCTCTTTCAACAAAACGGTCCATGTTATGTGTGCAAACTTATTGTTGACTGTCTAGAATTTAGAAGAAAACATGAACCAGTTTAGACAGCATGAAAACTGGCCTTAACCTTTTGGAATCAAATTAAATGATGAATTTCAGAGATTTCAGATCAGATTCCAAGGTGAAGTGTTTGCAAATACAAGTTTCCATGCATTAATTATTTATTTTTGGTCAGTGAAAGAACAGATTGCTCGAGCTCGATCCAACATTTGGACTGGCTGGTCTGGTGGAGGAGGCTTGGCTCTGTAACGTGAACAAACAAGATGACAAATTGTCTCAGCAAGAGGTTGTATGTTAAGCAAAATACATCTAATTAAATCCAGTAAATAACCTCCTACCACCTGGTGTCTCCACACACATTCAATCAAACGTGATTGAACACACACTACACTTTTTTCATGTCAGAAAATTCATTCCTGAACCGAACATCCAGGAATATAGCTGAAGGCTCAACTAATTAAAAGCCTTGAGTCGTCCGTTCTGGTCACTTCCTAATACTCTCCGCCACATAACAATTTGAACTCAGACAAAAATATAATTTAAATGTAGTAAAGCATGACATTTTTAATTAAATGCTCCTTGCTTTTGGCCAACAACTCTTGAAAACAAACTTCCAAAACAATCACCAATGATGTAGCAGTGCAAGTGCTGCTATTTTGGCAATTTCCTGTTTGACACATAGCATTTCCATTCCTCCTCTCAAGCCGCAGAAGCGGGTGATGCCAGTGTCAGTCTCTGAACGTCACTTTGGCACGGACTGAAGCATGTCATGGATGGGTTGCCATGACATTTGGTGCAGATATTTACAGCGTCCAGATAATGAATCCTGATAACTTCCAGGCAGTAAAGCTGATGGAGTTTGTGGCCCTCCGCCTTTTCCTCTGCTGCCACCATGTGCTTGATATTATTGTTTTGGACTCAGTGTCCCAACAAATGTTGGACAGATTGTCACTGAATTCACCACTGTAACTTTCCTTTCAGAATGAATAACAACAATAATTAAGATTATTTGAATGTTCATTCCACTATCTTTTGAGTTTTATTGCTCAAAAATAAATATTTGCAGATTAAAACTACTAAAATAATAATAAGTATGACAAGGAGCAAACACCTGCATTTTACCTCATTAATGTGAAAATGCTGGCAAAGGTTGGATTTTACCCTTTCCATGCCAAATTTCTCTGTCAGAATACGAGATCTTTATTTAGCAGTCAAATTTCAGCTTGCTTGGGATTCCATTGTCTCGTAATTTTGGTAAATGTGTGTCATATTTTTCAAACAAACCGGTTGCTGTATCGGTTCAGCTGAGTTCGACACTGTCGCAGCAAACTAAGCTGTACGATGGAAAAGTTCACCATTTGTTTAATCTGAGATAAACATGGCCAACCCACACATATGTTGAAAGGAAATTAAAAACCACCAGTTAACCCAACATCAAGGCCATGGAATTGTGGGAAGATGCGGAAGAAAATTTCCAGCCCAAAAGCAAAGTTGCACCTTCTTTTGTGAGGCCTTTTCTTTACACAGACTATGAGGCCTTTTTTGGTCATTCCAAATTAAAAACAAATAATTTATACAACAGTGAGATGATTATTTTGATTATTTGTTCTCCTGTCTGATAATACTTTACACCTGCAAATTTCCATCAGTTTTAAAGGAGTTTTAGCTTATTTCCTAAAGCCCCATTTATATGACAATATCTTCAAGAGAAAATGTAAAATTTCTGCTTTCAGTGGCTCACCACTGAAACACCAAAACTCAACAAAAAATGCTCTATCTCAGTGTAACCAGGGGAAAAACACAAATTTATGAATTTGCCGCTATCTCACGGTCAGAGTAAATGGTTCTTCTGCACCTGCATGAGTCGATGGACAAGAACAACACTGGTGTCATGACACTGGTCCATGTTCTCAAAACAAAAAACAAAAAAAAAAAACAGTGCCATGCTATGGTCATTCAGCATTTCCATGTATATGGACATTGTTTTCAAAATGTTGCCATTTAAATATGAAACTTGGTTGAATGAAAACACATAACGATATGTTTCTATTTGAAACAGTGTCGTGTAAAATGGGGCCAAAGGTTTCGACAAACACAAAATTTATCTGTGACTTTGCTGGATGGAATAGGCAGACAAAACCCTAATGGATACATGTTGTTGACTATGCAAATGGATATAATGTACCATGTATTGTCACGACAACAAGACGTCAATTATCAGATGAAAACAAAGCAGTACACTAGAGGTTAATATGGCATGTGGGAATGCTAAGTTATGGAGTATTAATAATAATGTGTACTGTAATACTGACGTGAATGTGGCCAGAGCAAGGTGTAATTGGATTAATTTTCGGAGTCGACAATGCCACCTGGGGAGTCGCACCCCAGAAAGCCCTCATTAAAGCATGATGCATGCTGAAGCGTTTCAGAAGCTTTTATCTCTTCCAGACCCCTGTTTTGCCCAACCCCACACATGAAGATCAAAAATCAGGCGTTGATCAGTTTTGATGGTACTGTGTGTGGCGTGCTCTGATAATCTCAACACAGCGGACCACACACACCATGATTCACCCCCTCCAAGCCAGAAATCTTGCACGATCAAACATCATCTAACAGAAGCAACAACAACAAGAAAGCTCAACACGCAGCATGGAGAGGACAAGGGAGAGAATGTAATGATGGTGGTCTGGGGACTATTTTAACAAAAAAAATGCTTGTTTTTATTGACGCTGTTTACTTCCATGTTACCCCAGCTGGCTGAGAAGCTCGCTTCTCGATTGGTTACATTCTGTTCCACATCATAACTCGGGAGTCGTAGACTTTCCCCACATTTTACAAAGATTTTTTAGCGGAAATATTGAACAAATTTAACATCTACAATTGTCGACCCCGACCTGTTTCAGAGTCGATTATCTGGACAAAAACACTCCTCACACTACAGGATGATCCTATAGCATAATCTTACAAGACATAAGATACATAAGATAATCTTTTTTTTTTTCTGTCCCTATATAGGACAACCAGGACTGGGGCTTGCCATGTCGCAGGGTAAATGGTAAAACGGTAAATGGACCACACTTATGTAGCACTTTTTACACTGCACAGAGCCCAGAGCGCTTTACACTGCATTATCACATTCAGCCATTCACACACACATTCACACACCAGTGGAGGCAGCTGCCATGCAAGGCGCTCAATCCGTCCACTGGGAGCAGTTGGGGGTCCAGTGTCTTGGGGGAGATGGAGAATCGAACCAACAACCTCCCAATTGGGACAACCAAAAGTTAAACGGGGGTCCTACAAATTAATCAGTAGTGAACAACAAACATTTACACACATGCACACAAAATCAAAATAGAAAGAAATGGGGATTGTGAAGACTGTACCGCCACCAGGGATCAAACAGCCGCATTCAGCCCAAGAAACTTATTTAAGCTGCAAAATAGTACAATGATAGAAAACACATTGTGCCCATCAAACAGGAATTGGGCAACATGCAGGACAGTCCAGCCTCTGACATAAACTGGGGTCCGGAACAATGCGGACTCAGGCTGCAAGCTCTGATCCAGACCAAGACACAAATAAATAAATAAAGCATAACCTGATTTTGTCGTGCGCCAGGAGGCCACGGCACCTTTAGCATTGGCCTGTATTGCAAAATGAAAAATCAAAGCGAAATCTTCCAATATCACATTTTATCCAGAGATTCCTGTTGTAACTGACAGGAGGGGGGTCCGATGTGGTCATCAAATGCTGTAGCTCATCAACCTCCAGGCTTTTTGTGCTCCTGTTGCTTTTCTATTACTTCAAATTGGTCTGGCCTTCTCCTCTGACCTCTATCATCAACAGGCATGTTCACCAAGAGAACTGATACTGTATATTTTCTCATCTATTTTCTGCATTGATAATTGTAAAAATTGCTAAATATTATTACTTTGCAAATGCAAAAACATATTTGAGCTGTAACTGATCTCTGAATGGGATCATTCCCTGTGGGTGGTTTAGGTACATCTAGTCATCTCAAAGCAGGTCAGCTAGACTTGGTCATAGGTCTTGGAAGATGTTTCACTTTTCCAAGTGTCAAGTGAACAGCACAAGCTGATAAAGGGGAAAATGTCTTCTGAGACATATGACCAAGTCCAGCTGACCTGATTCAGTTGCTCTGAGATGTGTACTCGTCTACTACCAGGACAAATAACAATATACTTCAGTAGTCTCAAACAAAAGCCCTGTGCTCTGCCCCACAACAAAGAAAAACTTTTATTTTTAAGTTAATTACCACTCCAGATGAAATTGGGCTGTATATGACCTCTGACCTACAATGTGTTTAATACCCCTGATATGCATAGACAGCCGATCAGCAGTTTGCAGGCCAGCCTGTCTGTCAGCAACAACATTCAAAGTTAATTAAATCACCTTTCTTCCAAAATCTCTTATTGAATTTGAATCCAAGCAGGTCATCTTGACATTGTTGGAAGTGTACAGTGAGTTGCTGCCCTGTGATTGGCTGATTTGCTTCGTTGAGTGAACAAACAGGTATACTTAAAGAAGCAGCGAAAAAGTTTACAACCCAGTGGAAACTAAAGACAGTTTTCATAGACAGGAATTAGTTATGTTGGCTCCTGTTGTTACTGTTCTTCTATAATGTGCGACAGATTGCATCTTTCTTGTTGGCAAGAATGCTTTTGTGTGACGGTTTTTGAATATAAAATGTCTATTTCAGGAGAAGTAGTTTCCTGCTTAGTAGTTTACTAAGATTGGATTGATAAGAATATATTCTGTAACTCTTAAACCAATCATCTTGATTTTGTGATGATTCTGCTTTCAAATGACAGTTTACTTTTTCGAGGAGCACCACTTCCAGATAAAGGAGAGGTGATGTAGGATGGTGATCCAACAGTACTGTTTAACAGCAGCGAGGTGGCCCGATGGGAGCATTGATCGATACAATGTGATTAATCAATACTCTGCACAGTTAGAGCCACTGATATTTCGGAGTCACGGCAGGGGCCATAGATCTCACTCGGACAAACCTGAAAGATCAATGAGTTGGGAAGACTCAGCATTCAAGCAGCTGTTCTGTCATCTGCTCTTGAGGTCATTGCAACAAACATGCCAAAGTAGATCCTGATCGATTATTCTCTGCAATGACTTCAGTCACGAGATTCCTTCAAAGCTGCCACTGCTACAAAGACAACAAAGTCAGAATCTATTGCAATCTCCTTTTTTGTTGACCACTATTAAGGTGATATTTACCTTCCCTGTGTGTTGACCTGTTTTTCTGTTTGCTTGTTTTTGCATAAGCAGTTGATGGAGATCACAGTGAATTTACATGCTCCACCAAAAGAGGACAAGACAGAATGTGCTAAAAGCTAAAAGTGATTTGCTCTTCAGAGGACTTTGAACTTTACCTTCTTATTTAACACAAGAATAATACACCACTGACCTCCCTGCAAAGTACTGTATCCTGCTTGTTATCAACATCTGGTTTAGTGAGGTTAACATGCCGATGGCGGATGACACAATGACTGTAAAGAACATCAAGGGTGTATGGGGATGAGGTAAGGCTGGCACACAGTTCAGGTCCAAGTTATAGGCTGGTCAAATTTGGATTATCTTTGAAAATTAAAGCAAATCTACAGAAACAAAGAACTTTTCTGAGCTGTATCTTCTTAGAATGAAATAGTTTTCTGACTACGATTCACAGATTCGAACTTCCATCATCAATAACTCTTCCATGAATGTGAGATGGACAACGAACTCATTTTAATCAAAAGTAGCTTTCTTTGGTGCAGCAGAAATGAATATTACCGAGCTGCAGCTGGTGTTGTGCCGAGTTTTGTCTGCAAGCTGAGATCTGCAAAAAAAAAGTCTGCAAATTGAACAACCGCTGCAACTGAATGCTTTTGTTTTTTAGCACAAAAGCACAGGTTGAATGTTGAATGTTAGTTAGCTTTCCGTAGGTGGGAATGTTTGTGACGATCTGTCCTGGTTTTCCCTGTGTGGACAGCTGATGTGCCCCGGGTTCACCCCGCCTTGCTGACAGTCAGTTGGACTTGGCTCCAGCCCTCTGCAGCCAGAAGTTGGATAATCAGCATGGAAGATGGATGGAACTCTGTTGGTCGTCAATAGCTGTGGTTACATGGGCAATAAATAATCTGAATAAACGCTGATACGATTAAAAAAAAAAAAATCCCCACGTGAACACTTCTATCTGCTCAGCCTGGCTCTATTTGTTGATATTATAATGTGATTGGAGGATGTTTAAACCTGTTTATGACCTAATGACACTGTGTCTTTGTCCCTTTTTGATCAAATTATGAACTAATTATGAACTAAACTGTTCCATTAATGTTGCAGTTTGAAAAGAAACACAACAAACATGTTTAATCGAGTTAACAAATCCAGTTTTAGTACCGGTGGGTGTTCAGGCGGATCATGTGCGTCAGAGTATAAAGCATTACAGGAAAAACCTTCTGACAGAATCAGATGATATTCTTAGTTTTAATAAACCTGCAAATCAATGTAATCACTTTATTCTGAGTTGATGATAAGGGCAAACTGATCTGTCAATCAGAAAGACAGAGAAAAAGGTTACAATGAAAACAACCTCTGACCCTTTTTTGTATCTATGTTTTCCCCTTTTCTTACTGCTGGTTCAGTCTCAGTGTCTTTAGGCTTCACTCATGAAACCCTGCTTGATTTTCAATGCAGTATATCACCACTCCAAACTGCTCCAACTGAGCCTGAAGCTGTTCTGATATGCCGTGCAGCATTTATGGTACAATTTGAAATAACCAGACGTCTCTCATTGAGTTTCTTATTAGCACCATGTGCAGGAAGGGTCATGGTGGGTTTATAACTTTGGAACATATTGATAACATAATTACTATTACTTTGCGGTCTTTAGAAATGTTTGTTGGATTTTTTTATATTCTCAGTTGTCATTTTATGAGTTTTTATGAGTAAAAACATCAATGCAGGTCAGAGATCATTTACATTTTGAGTCATCATTTTTAGAATTTAGCTTTCATAAAAAATTTTGGGGAAGATTAATTCAACTTTTGCTTCAGTTTGTTCAGATATTCAGAACAACGTGTTTCAGTAACCTTAAATGAACTTTAACAAAAGTAAAGGGCCCTCCTCAAGTATATGGCGGCGATCTCTACATGAGGCCATATCAGGCTTCCAGATATGAATAAAACATATTACTTAATCAAAGTGATGTGAGAAAAGGGTCGTCTTTAGTTAAAAAAAAAAAAAAAGAAGAAGATACAGTTCAGCTCAAGCCAGGCGGTGTAAAAGAAGACATCTGTGAGTGACAGTCAGTTAGTTGGGAAAGCGGGAAAAGGAGGATGACCTTTCTGTGAGGAGAGGTGTCAGCTCCAGGAGGAGAAGGGAAGGGGACAATGTCTCCTCCGCTTCACTGACTTCCTCTCTCCTGTACAAGAAAGCTGTCGGCCCTCTTCCAAGAGGACTCTCTTCCACCCTTTCACTCAATCTCCCTTTATCTGGCTGCCTATCCAGACCGGCCTCCCTCCCCCCCAGCGTACACAGTGTCACCCAGCTCCCCTCTCAAGGCCCCTCTTCCCCTCCGCTCTTACTTTGTCAGGCTGTGTTAAATCAGATAGATTGCAGGTGTGTTTCCACTGTGAAGGAGGATTCACTGCCGCTGCACGCCTGCAACCCCTCAGCATGACGCAGCACCTCTTCCCAATTTACAGTGCTGTAATTTATCCCCAGACCCAATACATACTTAAACCGCATTTATGCATGCAGGCCGTATGGTTATCCTATTTATCATAAACCCCTACCTCTGCATTAATTCCGTGGCGTGATTAACTACGAATGCCGCCGTCTGTGAGCATATAAAGTCTCGCAATAAACTGCCCAACTTCATCCGCTGCCTGCACCGTGATGGAGATATTACTCAAGCGGCCAATCTGTGATTATTCTGCATTCATTTACCCCTGGCATTTTCACATGAGACTAGATGTATCCAAGCTGAATACAATTTGATATCGCGCCTGCTGTGTTTTCAGGCATATTTTTCTACCCTGGATCCTCAAACTGGCAGCTGCTATCAGTAAATGGGACCAACCTTTCCTCGGTGGGGTGAAAATGACTGCCTTGTAAGCTTTGCGTCGGCTTCAGTCCTCCCCCAAGATGGTAGTTAAAAAAACGATGTTGACCTATGCACGGCCTCAGGACTGTATATCTCAGCCAGAACAGCACGCAGGAAATAATTCCCCCCAGTTTTGAATTATTATGCGTCCCAAGGTCCCTAAATGGATTTTCTTAGGAGCAATATGAGCCTATAGAAGTCGGACATCAGACTATTTTGCTTTGTTGGTGTTTTTTCCCCTCCCTTTTTTATTGATTTTAATATTACCTTGGCTTCCATAATCCCACTTATACAATTAGGGTTATCTTCGCTCTTCCAGTGGTGCAGAACGACACCGATTAATTGAGTCTCCACTGACAGGCCTCAATTAACTGGACAAAGCGCTGGACTCTAAATGTCCAAAATTCATTAATCGGTCGTTCTATATCAAGGATATTACACTGATGGATGAGTTTAGCTTGGCCTTTAAAGCTCACAACAATATCACTGAGACTATTGTGACATTTCTGAATGAAGCTTATTTTTTATTATTATTGTTTTCAAAGTTTGGTTGTTGACTGCATGTTTTTTCAATATATATATACAGTATATATATATATATATATATATATATATATATATATATATATATATAAAAAACTATCACTCCTGATTCTGTCCTCACAAGCTCTCAAAGGTCAACTTGGACAGCACCAAGCGATCTAATTATATTTTGCTGGGAAAATTGTCCAGGGACACCAGGTCTAGCCATATTGTAGCCGCCATGCAATAAAGGTGTTTGTCTGCATTAGGGTTAAGGTTCAGTGTAAAATTGCTTTACTTTCATGAGAATCTAAAGGTTTTGACCCACTCAGGACCGGTCCTGCTTAAGACTTTGCCGACCGCACCGTGTTTTCTGTCTGAAAAAGCAATGCATTCATCATTGAAAGGAAAGATGGTGAGTAAGCGAGTACTTCACTGAGAAAGGCTACAGATTGGTTTGGGTCAATCCCAAATGATTGAAGTCACTGATAGTTGTGGTTATTCACTGTAACTTACTTGTGCTTGCCTGCAATAGGAGCTCTACTCAGATTAGCTTTAAAATTAAAAATAAAACATCTAAACTCAACACTACAAAGTGTCTATGTTTGCGTTATGCTGCAAAACATCTAGTGAGATAAAGTAAAAAGAAAAATTTTGTCCCGTTTTGGGTGTCCATCAGTATTCACGTATTTGTACCTGTATCCACCAGACTAAAGGTCAACACTTACCTTGGTGAGGTTGAGTCTCATTGTTTCAGAAACAAAGAAAGTTGACATCATAAGTGTGGAGGATAAATCATGCCTTTGTGTTTAGTCAAGTTTAAGTGAATTATGAATCATTTACTATTACATTTAATAAAATCTATTCCAAACTACTTTTTTTCTGAGATAATCTGACGATAACAGTAGCAGGGCAGAGTTTTATTAAAGATATGAAGTCAGATAGGCTGACAGGTTCTAACTGGCAACTAGAAGACACACGTCTTCATCTATCGATTAAAAAAAAATGATTGTGTAAAATATTCGATCAACATGTTTTTCACCAATTTGCTCAGGTGTTTTCTAAAAAAAATGAACAGTAACTCATAAGGCTGTTCTTCTCATCCCTTCCACCTGATTCTGGCTTTGTAGCTTTGTGATGTTTTGGTTTTCATTCATCTGCTGTGATTGTCGAGCCAATACAAATGGAAAGTGACAAATAGTCCAAAAAGGACTTGTTTTGGAAAGTGACAAAGTTTCCATATCAAAAATCCCTCACAGCATTCGTGCATTTGACATGTCTTTGTTTTGGAAGCTGCTCTTGTGTTTTCTCTTCTTTCAGGTAAATTTTCAGAAAATCATGCACATGAAAAAGATTGGCAGCCACAAAAAAGCAATAGTGGAAAAAAAGTGAGATCAATAAAAAGCCTGGAGAAGGACACCTAAGAGGAGAGAAGAAAAGCACAAAACAAGTCAAAAAGTCAGTGTCTGATCTACTCTAATATTTCTCTTTTTATAGTTGAGTAGAAGAAGTTTCGCAGCAGATCTTTGTTAAACTATGCTTCTGTTCCTATAACTACTTTGATATGCGTGATAGAAACCCCAGAGTTATGCTTTTTTTGTCAGTAACACACAGATCTGCCTTGTTCACAAAGTGAAATGCAGAAACTCCAATTGACCGGCCATTGTTGGGTCCTTTACTTTGTCAATCAAACTCTCTATACCCTGTAGACGTAATGGCAAATTTTTAAAATAGATAAATAAATAATTAATTAATTAATATGATTGATGATAAAGACACATTTCACATTCTACACTCAAGAATTTTTTTTAAATTGAAAATCTTTCATGAGCCTATAGCATGAGGCAAACTCCTGAGAGGGGATATTTTTAATTTTTGTTATTTATTTTTGGCAGCATTCATTCTTTACAATAAGGTTGAAGGTGAAGGTGACCCCCACAGAGTAAGAATTTCAGTCTGAGCCACTTTCCCCCGTAGCTCCCTCTTGCCACATGGGCCATCAGAAAGCCAGGCTCAATCCACTTTTCTAAATTGCTACCATTTAATGGAACACCTTGACCTTACTTCCCTCCGTGCCAAAGATAAATAAAGAAGTTGTTGGTAAAAATGAGGCCTTGCAACTCAGGCGATGCCAGTGGAAAATTGAGTGAATCAAGCATTGCTTTTACTGGATTGCTTGACAGATACTTTTCTCTGGGTTATCTTCAATACAGGGGCAGTGTTATGTTTCTCACCGAGAGAGATGGACATTGATGGAACACAGACATATCATCCCCATATATATATGGACTGAAGAAAGGTTAAAATTACCACCTTGCCTCAGTCAATGGATTAGTATTTATGTCCGTTTGGACTCATGTGTTAGGGAGGCTTTCAAAAAGTATCATGAAAAGTGCAGACTTCCAGGAGATATTGAGTTTAGAAAAATGGTACAAATAGGAGGTGTTGGTGACCTTTACCTGTGATCACTTCTCTTGAATTACCCTGGGGTTTAATAAAACATCCATCTATCTATCGTCATGCTTAAAAGAAGGTGACCTCAAGCTGATACATTTGAGTTTTGGCTGAAGAGCTGTTAAGAAGTGAAGTAAATAAATCTGAGAGAATTACAAAGTGTTTTGAAAGTATTAAGGAATATGTAAAGCAAGACAGACCATCCCAAACCAAAAAGCCTCTGGTTTCAGTGTGTCAGTGTGCTAAAAAAAAAAAAAAAAAAAAAAAGATCTTCACACTTGCAAACGCTCACCCAGCAGGGCAGTACTAACCGTGGGTGAAGAGCATGCAGTTAAAAAAACGGTATGATTCCTCATCTGCATTAAGTTCCAGGTGCTTTCTGCTGTACAACCTGCTGGTACAAGTGGAATAATATCGAGTTCAAACAAGGAAGGGCAAAGCAGTTCACTCCTGGTTTCCATAGCAATTATTCAGCTCATCTTTTTTGTTTTTTTTTTTTTTGGCAGGTAATCCATGCAAAATTCAGAGGTTGACTTTTATCTTTCAGCATTTCTGAAAACTCCACAAAAATGTACAGTAGGCTCAGTGGGACTTCTTTGAGAAAGCTGGGGCAAATTTTTAAAAAATGCTTTTGTTACTGAGGCTTATTTTTTCTTCAGGTTGATTGTCATCCTCCGAGTGAACAATAATCCCTTCAATCCAAGATTGTGCTGAATCAATCCATGAAAGCAGGGTTCTTTAAACACCGGCACTTTGAAATGTTTCTTCTCTCTGGGTTTAGCACCTCAGAGGACTCTGATGAGAATTTAAATGCAGCAGCCCAATAAGCGTCCCACACATTAAATTAAGCCGGTGAGAATCTAATTAGCAACGAGCGCCGACTTGAGTGACAACTTGTTTATGTAAAACGTCAATACGAGAGTGATGTTTGCCAAAACCAAAGGGACGACAACAAAGCTTCTGTTCTTAGCCTGTGGCTTAGTGCTGAAAGCAAACTTGATTGCTTGTGAAATTATCTAAATCAAAGTTACGAGTTACCAGAATACTTTATCAATGTGGTTTGACTTTTCCTCTACAGTCAGAAAATCATTTTAATTTTGGTTTGAATGGAAGCTGACTGAACAAGAATCCAGAAGGAAATGTGCCTATCTTGGTGATTATACAGATCGACATGTCATTTAATAACTTTATTTTGAAGCATGTTGCTGTATTTCATAGTGTTCACATGGGATGACTTTAAATTAGGAGCTGTTTTCTCTAAACTTGAAGTTTCAGACCAGTACAGGCGAATTGCAGCTGCAGTCGCTCCACATTCACTAGTATCATGTCCAAATATTGCAACAGATAGGAAGAGAAAGAGGTGTGATCGCACTTTCACTGGCTTTCAGGGTGGTCTTTTGATCACAGACAAAAACCCATTTGCCTTCTGGGTGAACTTAGAAGGCATGCTGAGTGCCCAACGGTAGTGGTGTGGTGAACCTGGGCTGAAAGCCAACTGCGGTAGAGGAATCCATACAACATCTGAACCTGCAGCCCGTGGAAAAGGAAACCAGGCACGTAGTGGAGGCATTTCAATCACAAATGGAAACATCAAATGCCTTCTGTGAAGGCGTTGGAGGGCTTTGCACACTTCTAAAATGAATCTACAAGGAAGATATATTGGTATTCCGTTACGACAGCAAATCAGATTATTATCTCAAGGGAAGAGGTGCTCAATAGTAATAATAAACAAAACACTTGTCCATAATTATCTGCAAAAAAGAATCGGCCATTTTGAAAAGGAGGAGTCATTTGAATACATATGATGTTCACATATCCAAACATGTGGGAAAGGAATTCCAACTTTCATCTCTTATTTGACTGAAGAGACGAGTGTTTTAGCTCACATCAAGTGTTGGTTTGTCAGCATCATCCAGGACTTTCTTCATTATACAACATATGGAGTGCTCATCGCTTTGATTTGGTTTGGATCAATTTTAACGCTACAATTTGCACGTTAATTTACTCGCATACACTTCAGAGTCTCTACATTTGGTTTCATTGATGGGTTGGTTAAAGTCCAGGCCTTTGTCCATTTGTCCCCTTTCACCAAGTCTCCACCAGCAATACAAGTCACAAAACCTGTTCCACACTATGAATAAAATTGTAAGAAAATCCGTAACTTCTAAGTGAAAAAAAACCCTACAAACTGTAAAGGTATCACAGTTCTTTGTTGAGATGAACATTCAGTTCATGGTAAATATTTTATTCATTGTGTTTTTTGTAAAACCATAAGTTAGACTATCAAATTTAAAAAGGCCACAATGCTGGCATCTTACCAAACTCTGTTACATAAACATAATTATCAAGAGGGTATTGTGCATAAAATAAATCTCTAATTTGGATTCTGAAAAAAAAAAAAAAAAATCATTTGGTTTGCTGAAAATAATTCCAAAAGAATAAATGTTGTTGCTATGGTTGCTAACACCTTTATCATACATGATACTATTTTTAATTAAAATACATTAATCTTTAATATCAATTGAGACTCATGTCATCTTCCTCTCACCTGAATGATCGCTATAACCTTTGTAGTGATTTCAAGAAAATATCATAATAGGTAAACCAAAGGGACGATATCTGCTCTGCTAACAACGGCACCAGGCACCCAGTGTCCAGTGAAAAGAACGGTCTAAACGGGGTACAATCAATATAGCAGGTCCTTTCTCCATTATTATGTCTGTGTCTCATCCACCTTTGCTCATCCTGTTAGCACTTTATAATCTGTCTCAGTGCAACACCTTCCCTTGATCCAGCTGACCAGGCTTATGGATTACTGCCTTTTGTTGAAAAGAACAACAGAACAAGGACAAGGCCTCAGTCACTGTGGAGAGCTGTGAACTGTCTCCTCTGTAGAAAGCAGGGGCTGCTCTCTAACAAGTCCCCGCCAGGACCGCGCATCTTAAATTAAACAGCCCGGTGCTTTGTAGCTGTTTGCATACATGACTGGGTAAAAGAAAGATCAGCGGGAGCATCTTGAGTCAGAGAGAATAGAAGAAAGATCATGATTTTCTGAACAACTTAATGATGACTAGCTATTTAAATATTATTTTATTTGTGTTTTTCTTCGTGGCGCTTACTTGTTGGCCACTCACCACTGCGGACTGCTTTTCCATTCTGCTGCCAGTATTTGTCAGCCGGCATGATCGTGGAGGTCACCCTGTGGAGAGCAGCTCCGACTGATCTCAAAACTGGTCGATGGGGCGAAGGTCAGGACTGCTGCCATGCAACGAATACTTGGAGCTCAAGCAGCCATTAAGCAACAGCAAAAAATGGGTTCTATTGTTCGTGGCGGTAAAGATTCTACTCATCTCTGTTTGCTTCTTTCCAAATACGACATTTATTCAAAAAGGAGTGTGTACAGTGTGTTATAATGCTGACGAATAAAGGATATATATGTATATATTATCGTAAAATTCCACCTCCTCTCGAGAAAAATCATTTGGTGTTTTGTATGCTGCTTGAGACTTGACACCAAAAAGATTTGTCCACTGTGAGATGGTACACAAATCTTGATTTACACCAACTCACTTGACCCATTTTAATAGTTTCCATGCTAATTTCTCAGATCTGTGAAGCCTCCCACAAGAAAAACTCCCTCTCCAACTTCTGTGGTACACGAATCACAAAGTTAGTTTGTCGTGGTCCAATTATTTGTGAAACAACCTTGACAACAAAAAGGCTTTCAAGAGCAATTAATTTCTTCAAAAACAATGTCCTTGTCTCTGTGGATCATAAAAAATCTATTTCGAGTTAAAAAAGTAAGAGTCTGATGTGGTTTTGAATATCTTCTCTGTTCTTGGCTTCTGCTTTGGTTTGACAGCTTGGAGATAACCGCTCAACAAATAAAATATGAAGGATGAACACAGCGAGATACCACTGACGGCAAAAATATTGTTTATTTGTGATTTGGCCTTTCCTGACCCTTTCAAAACTGCACTGTGTAGGAGTGCCTAGGTGTGGAGAAAACTGCTGAATAAAATCGATCCCCAATGCCACACTTGCTAAAGAATCGCCTACTATTTTCCCGTCTGAACCGAATACATTAACATTAAAACGGCCTGTGTGACTTGGACTTTTTGTTTGACTGCATTTTCTCAATGTAATCAAAGACACAACACATCAAGGGTCGGAGGCAGTAGGTGATTGTTTTTCTTTCATCTAAAGGTGATCCAAAGGGAGGATTTATTGGTTTTGTGTGAAATACCAGTAGAAAACCGAGTTTGGCAACCCGATATTTCAAAATCACAGTTAGGCCCATAGATCCTAACTGGGATAAACCATCTTTGGGAGGCTGAACGACTGCATGTCATCCCTTTTCATTCCTTAAAATGAACTACCTCTGAGGACAGCAGCACAGCACACAGCTAGCGAATGCCAGTAAATACTGATGCAGCACATCGGATGCAAGCGCAGTTGAGATAATTTCATCACTTCTTTTTTTTCCATTTTGCCTTTGCATATTGCTTGTCTATTCATAAATACCACAAACTGTAGACTTTCTGCTGTTGTCTAAAATATCCCCGCCTCTTAAGTGAATGCAGAATACATGTGGAAATAGTAAATCAGGCCTATAGTCTGAGGCATTACCCATGATCCTGCATGAAGTGTACTAAATTGCATGCTCACACAAGTAGATTTCGTGTGTGATCACGTAAGAATAACACCACAAGTGATAAACAGGATTATTCAAATGAGGGTTCTGCATGCATTTAGGCCCTGTTTATAGAGGAATGATCAACTAGAAATGGAAACATTTAACTGTAGAGTGATGGAAAAGAGCGCCGAGTAACCAAAAGTAGAAAATGAAATGAGATGCGGTGGAGGTGGACGGTGTCACAATCCAGCTCATTATTCATGTTGTCATACCTTTTCACTTGTAAATTAATGCAACAAACATGCCTAAAATTCACCACAGCTCCAATATTAGCAGGTCCTCATTTAACCCGGAATAAGACGAAGTTGAACTGAATGTGTATCGTTTCAATTCTGGCTCTGAAGGTATTAATTGTGTACCGATCCTTTTTTTTTTTTTTAACAAGTATAAACGGTCAAAAGTTTCCACACGTCATCATGTCCTGACTGAGACAATGCATCCGCACACGGTCCGAACACTTCACGATCTGAATTCCACCAATTTCATATGCTTTAGGTCTGTTCATGAATACGCTCCCCGATGGCCAGCCCTTCAGAATTAGAAGAGCGAGTCCTCTGTGTAGTGCTGCTCTCTCAGAATTCTCTAAGATGAACTTCATCTGAAATAAACTCTCTCCATCATCCTTGAGTCCAAAGAATTTCTTCAAGCTCCTCTCCAGAATTTCATCAACAGCTTTGTTTGACATTAGTGTAATGCTGGAGTCACAATTTATTATATTTCAGGTCATGGTTAAAAAAAAAAAAAAAATCACACAGCACAGGTTCAAGAACTATGTTTTTATTTCTCCTTCTCTCCCACACTCCTCAACTCTATAACCATGACTTTGCATCACTCCACCGATTCACCATATGAAAAAGGTAACACACAACTGACTGAATACAAGTCAATTCATGTCTGTCCTTCCAGCAGATTTCATGCTTTTTGAAATGGAAATTTCTGAATTGTAAACATTTGCACTGAGAGAAAACATAAGTAGTTGCCAGAGTTTTACGCTGCAAATTTACAGCTGAATCCTCTTGAATGTCCAGTTTGTTTCTTTATTATTCAGCATTTCTTGATGATTTTTGTTCTTATTTTGTGAAAAACTGCTTCAGCTTGATTTGCTAGCGTGTCAGATGGACGGCAGAGGAAATGGAAGGCTCGCTTTGATTAAAGCACCCCGCTTGGCTAGCGTTGCACATCATAATCTAAGAATGGATTACACTGCGGTAATGTGGGTCACAATATTTAGCAACAAGCCAAGGCTAAGTCACTGCAGTCCACATGGGGCGGAGAACAACAGCCATGCAGAAGATTACAATAAGACACAACTTTAACATTTTGCGATTAGTTTGCACGGCTGTAACCCAGAAATTGACCGCTGCCCATTAAAAGGTGATTTTCTCTCTCCAGCCGTCCGCATCGCCCCTCTTGCTCCTTCCTGTGAATGTAAAGGTGAGCGCGGTGATGGCTGCGTGCGGAGCATATGCACACTCGGATGTGAGCGTGATGGAGTGTGCCGAGTTATTGACCTCTAGCGAGGGAGGAGCATTAATGTCCAGCGTGCCGTGAAAGCGGCCTACACCCCGTGTCCAAGGTGACTGGCACTGCCCCGTCCCATGGCACACTTCTGGGTCTGATGGATCGACCGGGCCTTGGAGAAGGACCTCTTGTAGTTTGCTGCATCTTTCTCTGTGACTGCAAGTGACTGTGGCAAAAAAAGAAAAAAGAAAAAAAGAAAAAATCCAGCTAAACTTTGAATCGTCTGCGGGATACACGTTTGGTTTTGGCTATCTGCCTCCATCTCTTGTAAAGCCGTTGTTCTCTTGGTAACTCCTCAGGAACATTTATCAAGCGCGGGACTCTCCCTTCATGCCTCATGCTAATGAATCCCAGTACACTTGCTGCTCTCTAATGATCCTCAGGAAATGCTCCCCTCTTGTCTCCCTGTTATCACCATCTCCCATGCTCCTTTCAAACTCTCCTTCCATTTATCTAATGCACTCTTTTCATTTAAGTAACGTATAAATGAAATGTGCCTGCAACATTTTCTCCCCATCATGTTCTCCTTATCTCTTCCCCTCCTTCTCCTCTCTTCTGCCGCTCATGATTGAGTGGATGAGCCGAACACCCGGAGGGTGGTGCTAAACTCCCACACGACACTCAATTCTACGAGCCAGTTTCATTTATGGGATGAGTTATAGATCCCTCCCTCCATCGCATGTGTAGGAAGGAGTGTGAGCAAAACTCCACAGCATGCCTAATTCAGATATGTCCGGGTTGCAACATAAAACTTTTCAAGTGCAGTATATATTTTTTTTTTTTCAAAAATGCTGTAGGTACCATAATTCTCGCTGCAGGGGGAAAGAAAATCCCAGCGTTGATTGGCTGGATGACATGTTCATTCGGTGATATACCTTCAAATTGTACATTTGGTAATGCTCATCTTTACTGCTTGTGGAAGCTAATCAACCTGCCAATGGGGAAAAAACCAGTTTGTAATTAAAATGTTTGAATATTATCTGCTGGAAAACATTTGCAGGAGTAAATGAAGCAATCGCTGTATGGATATTCTTTCCAATGTTTTTTGGCTATTGTCAGCAGGATTTTTTATTTTTTTTAAGACAGTATGCATAATTTCTAAAGCAAAGAAATTATAATACACACATACTCGGTTGCTTCCTTAAAAACCATTAATGGACACGAAAACTATTTATTTAGTTCTCAATGGTCATGTTTACAATACTGGAGCCTGTCCTCTGCAGCTATCGTCCAGTAACATCAAAGATAATGAAGTGTTAAATTGTTTTTACTGAGGGTTTTTGCATTTCATGCCACAGATTCATGGATTTCCAAAGCAGCAAGGCTAAAATGTGATGATCTAAGTTAAAGTCAATGAATCAATGAAACAAATGAAGTAAAGCATTGTAAAATAAAATACATTCAACTATGATAAAAGCTACCATGTTTTTGTTTTCATGTCTTTTTCCCCAGAGGCAGTGCCAGACCATAATACAACCCCTGCTATGATAATGTAACTGTGATGCAAGTTAAAAGTTAACTGCACGGAAATGACAAGCCAATTCTATGTCTCACAAAGACAAACAACTTTGATGCAAAATGATTAATTTTCCACACATCACACCAAATTTTCTATTCGCTCTGATATGATTGTTTTGGGCTGCTTGCAGTTTTCCCTTCTACTGTGTTGGTCATTTGCAGAACTGACTTCTTTGCAGCGGTTCATCTATGAGGAGCTGGATCAGGGAGCGTCCTGCAGACAGCTGATGTTGAGCTGTGTTCGCTACTTGAACTGAAGGAGGCAATGATGTGAGCTGTAATCTGAGGCGACATCCGCGGGTCAATTCAGTGGCTAATGAACTTACCCTCCGCAGACTTTCCCTCTGGTCTGACTGGAGCCACCTCAGCGGGCACAGCGCCCCCAAAAGGACGACAAAAATGTGGCTGACAGAGTGGAGCACTGGTGCCTTAAAGCAAGGCAGGATTCAAACCTGAGGGGTGGCCTTTTGTTCTTGAGTCGGCGTGCGTTACAACTGTGATTATTTGGAGTTTTTGATTGCAGTTTGATTATTATGATTATTATTAATTCATGAAAAGTCAAAATCCCAAGACAGTTGGATCTAAAATACAACAGCAACTCTTTTTCATTCAAAGGATGTAAATCGAGCATGTTTTCCTCCCAATCAACAGTTTACTACTTAGCATTATTGATGTTATTCAAAGTTCGGCTACAAAGCAAAGGAATGGGATAATATTCCTTTGATATGTGTCACTTCAGTGTATTTGTGAAAAGAACTACAAGAAGCAATGCAACTAATCTGTGGTCTTGAAAATAAAATGAACCCACAGAACAAAAGACACCTAAGGATCAACCTAAAACACCTCTGTCAGCTGCTCTGGAGACTCAGACCTCCCATCTTGCTCACTGAGGATCAAGATGATCAAAAATGATCTTAAGCATGACTCATGCCTTTGAGCGGGATAATTGCCTGCACCAATTCCAGGCTTCAAAGCAGCTGGAGGACAAGTGTAGGCCATGATCAAGGAGTATCATTGATGTTGTGCGGGAATGACGCTGCAGATTTACCATCTTTAGGTCAGAACAGGTTCCTGGGGCCTTAAGGTGTCAAGACAAATCAACATGTTGGAAACCAATGCCTTAATTTTGATGGACTTCATGTTAATTGTCAAGGACTGCTGCTCTCCATTGACATAGACCAGGATGGGTGACACACACTGACAAACACTTAAAGGAAATCGTGTGCCTGAAAGTCTATTTTGTCTGTGTTTGTAGTGAAGCGGGCAGCTAGGGGCAGTATATCCCCATCTGGCAGCCATTAGAACTTGTCATCCAGTGGTGGTTTTTGCTGCTGTCAGAGACAGAAGAATGAGTGTTTAAAGTAATCCAAACATGTGTGTCTGTTTTTCAGGTGGTTTATGTGGCGTATTCTCTGATGAACTCTCTGCTGGGGTGGAATCAGTCGATCTCAGATCAGCGCCGGCCTTTTCCCCCAGAGACTGAATGCACAGACAGTTTTTCACCACCGTATCTCAGTGGAGCGGCTATTTGTAATTTGAAGGCAACAGAATCTGTGGCTCGTGGAGAAGATTTGTGCAGTTTTTGTCATTATTGACTTGTATTTGTGTTTTAAAGGACTGCAAATATTTTCATGAGAAATGACTGTATTGAACATGTCTTGCACAAGTTTGCACTCAAATTTGCACATTAAAATTTTGTGCACGACTTTTTGCTTATTTTGGTGCATTCAATTCTCAGTCTAAGCTGATTTTTTTTATTTTATTTTATTTTATTTTAGCGGTAGCCCTGTTATTCTACCTCATTGCTCAGCGCTGCATGGCTAGTGGCTGTCTGCATATCTCCTCACTCTCCCTCTCCCCCTTCGGGAAACACACACACACACACACACACACACACACACTGCAGCTGAGTATAGCTTAGATTCAGGCTGGTTGTGATTCAAACTCGTCCTCCATTTCCATCAGCCGCTTTGTCCATTTTTCCTGCCTTTTCCCGCTTGATGCAGTTTCAGTGCTGCCGTATTTTAATAATTTGACATTATGCTCTCTGTTCCTTTCATGAGATTAATATTCTGATGATTTTTTTTTTTTTTTTTTGCTGAGCAATTACCCAATTGAACTCTGATATTTATCTATATTTCATGAGCTTCTATTGCCCACTCTTGAGCTGTTACCCCCCGGTTTGTCTGAAGAGTGGTGTAGTGGAAATAGAGTGAACATGATAAGAAAAACTGAGCCAATTAGATTCGAATTACAAACAGAAGCTAATCTCACTAAATGAAAGACTGCAGAACTGATGTATCCAACCTTTTATTTCAGGCCCGGCTCGGCTGTCTTGTTCAGGTGCATCTATTTTACCTGACACTCCTTCGAGCATCCAGACACAGTGTGAGCGATATTGAAGCATCTTCACATTTCAGACAGCGTCCAGGCTTTTGTGGAATTGGATTCGTTCTAAGAATTCGAGGAACTTTTGAAAAGAGACACCTGTTTATTGAAAAGGATTCCAGTTGACTGCCTCCTGGAGCTGGTCAGGATACTGCCGAGAATGAGCACAGCTGCTGTCAAAGCACAGCGACCACTTTGAGGAATTTCAATCAACTGAATTTCCATATATAGATAAAAAGGAAAAAAAAAAAATCCAGGGTCCCTTTGCTATTTAGGCATGATGTAGATGTTTATATAAACCCGGCATATGCTTTGCTTTATCTACTTCTCACTGGTTTCCCATCAGCGCTGACAAGCTGCTTTGACCCTGTGTGTCTACATGTCCCTGCAGTCGATGGAGATGATGATCGATGCTTCAAGTGACATTTCTCAGCTAATAACCTCTTATCCTATTGATTACCTGCCCAGATATCCTTCTCTGCTAGCTTCAACAAATGGATTTTGTCTCCCTCTGTCCTTTCCCCCCTCCCACATATCTTATTTTCTCATCTTTTTTTGTATTTTGTGGAATATGTAACACGGGTATCCTGGATTTCTTTCCTTCTTTGTACTCTGTACAGCTCATCCCCTGGGCCAAAGTCCAGAAGAAATTAGAGCCAAATAGTACGGCTTTATCGAGGGCGCCCCCCACTTCAAAAAGTCACTGCAGTTTCCCTGCAGGAGTAACTGTGACGGCAAGTTATCGGAAAAAGAAGTAAAAGGGCGAAAAAACAAAGTTATTGAAAAAGAGCCTTGCCAAAAAAAAAAAAAAAAGGTCCCAGTCAAGAGTTACCAGAGTCTTTGAGGAGCTTCTCAAAGGAAATGATGTTTCTGCACACCCATATCACAAAGGCAATCACAGCAGACTCACTCACATCTTAATTAAAACTTCCAGTCTTCAGTGTCTGCTGCTTGTGCTGCCAACTCTCATATTCTCTTCATGTATTTATACGAGTTTAAGTAGGGACAGAGGTCAAAGGAGTTCAAAGACTGGCAGAGATACTTTACTCATTTGCTTACTGAAAACATTTAACTTAAAAAAAAAATGTTTGAGCGCCCTAATGAGTCTACATAATGTAACAGTCACGCTAACTTCATTAGATGATTCTTTTGCCCCGGAGCAGATAATACCCTCAAAAATGTGGATTGTGAAGCATTTAATTTGCTGGATGCTGACACTAATGCAGAATAAAGATCGTGCCAACACTTCTCCGAAAAGATTCTGTTCATTCATTCAATTTGCAGCTGACAGAAAAGTGAGCAGAGAGTAGTTTGATTTTCTGTCCACTGGTCTCTATATAATCGTTGAATACATCTATGCAGAAAAAACAGGCCAGAAATCCGATAGACCATCACTGAGTTATTTCAGTTCCTTCCATGATTAATCACCCCGTGCGCACTATAATGCTGAATAAGAATGCATATAAACTAATCAAACTGGGCGCTGCGGCACATTTCCATTCAACCTGACAGTCCATCAACGGCCGTAAAGCACAAAGATTTTAAAACCCACTGTGGACTTTGGACGTTTATGCTCCTGCATCATTTTTGCCAAGTAAGATTTATACATGCTAATGCCATCATGGCAGTAAAACAAATGAAAAACATATGACGTTTAGCTCTTCTTTCAAAATTTCACATTTCAAAATTCAGTAGTATATTTATGCAAGTTAATTGCAGTCAGAAAACATTGTTTCAGATGTGGTTTATTTGCTAAATTGTGATGCTCTGTCATGCCTTTCTGCTTTTCCCTCATAAATAACGGCATGCTTTGGAATTACAACACAAACTTATGATTGATGAGCAAAGCTAACAGTCGGTCCCACTCATGCTACCCGCCCATGGTTAATTAAAGTACCAGACATGAGTTAAATGACGCACATCAATTTGTTTAGTGCCAAATCTTATGATCTCACTGATTTAGGACCACAAAACTGAAAAGTTAATTTGTGAAAAATTAACTTGCTTATTCTTTAATTATTCATTTGACCTGTTGGGGAAAAAAAGATCAAATCATGTGTAAAGGCACCAGAAATGCCTTTTAAAGCTATTTTAAAAATACCAATTTGAGAAATTCCATCTCAGGAAGCCAGGCATAAGTTTGTTGACACATTTTTACCAACAGCAGTTCTGCAATCTTTGCAGGTTGCACTGCCAGTGGGTTCATTAAAATTTGTGTAGGTTATGGCTTCAAACAAGCCCCTCAAAATCCTCCTGGATCCACTGAGCAACAATCGGGATTACCCTGCCGGTTCAAATGTCACTGCTGATGAAGTTGCTGGTATTATATGAATTCGCTTTCGCCCCTCATCTGGCTATTTTGACCAAACATAATGTACAGTCTGCCAATATCAAACAGTTAATAACAGGCTCAAATAAGCAGTTTCATTTATTTGTATTTTTATTATTTAACATTCGTTCCTTATAATTTAACAATTTTCATTTATCTTTGCAACAACATTTAATATGTGACAAAAAAGTTATTTAAAAGATATCTTCATTGTGTGTTTTTGGTATTTTTTTCCTTTGTGTTTTTCTCTGGAGAAATAATAAGTTTTTCCTTTTGTTTACTTGTTTAATTACTCAGCAAACCTCTAAATCATATTAAGTGCCATTGTTTCATAATGTGAGTGCAGTGATTTGTCTGACTGGAAAAGAACCGTCCCACTAAATCAAAAACCAAGATGTGCTGTATTTGCACCAAAGTGATTACATAAGAACATTCTGCTCGGAGCTAGAATAAATCTGACTGCACATTTGTATCATCTCGGCGTTACACCACGAGATCATAAATCTTGCAGTCAATCTAAGCAAATATGTGGTTGCAAGGTTGGGTTTCCGTCCAAGTCCGTCTCCTGGCATTGACTCAGCTCCCAAATACCACTCACCATTCATGACAACCACACATTTGTGACAAAGAGACTATCAATATTTTAATATGGATTAGATGTAATCCTACACCTTTGCCTTCCTTTCAGCATGATTTATGAAAATGCAAATAGTCGCCGCCTCCGTCTTCCCCCTACTCAGCGGAGCTAAACTGGGTTGCCTACAAGTTGATGCATTAGAATGGTAATCTATTTTCTGCATCACTTACCATGGAATTGTCCTACATGAGTCCTCAGCCTAAATACACATCATAAGTTTGCAGCGGTAGATTCTCAGGTGTAGGACGAATGAAATGCTGACTGTCTGTGTTTCAGCAGACCGTCCTTTCCACATTTTTTAAACCGTAACATGGACTTCTGAACAAGAGTGACAAGATAATTTGCCTTCAATTGTGCCATTAAAGTGTGTTTTAATGATCAATATCTTTGTTGTTGGTTTTTGTTTGTATTTTTACAGGAAGAAAACAACTTGTGTGTCTTCTAAGCAGGAAGTCCTCTGTAATGTTTTCCACACTAAAGCGCCCCGTTGACCATTATCTTTCCTCGTTAATATATTCCATTTAATTGATTCATTAAGTAAATCCCTTTTTGCATTTAAACACTCTCATAAAGACCACAAGCCACACTTTATAGTTTCCAAGGCATTCAACACTGTTTAGTATGAGCAGCGAGCTGCAACAGTTATTCCAGAAAGGTTTGAACGTGTCATGTTGATAAATGCAAGTTTTTCGAACTTTTGATCCTTCCGTCGGCGCTCCATCTTAAACAGACACAGAAATCAGAGCATGTAGGCTTCAACGCCTCTACGAATAAAGTTTCAGACTGAGCTCGGTGATTATCAGAAGAATAAATCATATATAGATTACATGCCGAAAAATAAGTATTCTGTCAAGTGTTTTGCTCATTTAAGAAGTGCTGAGTCAGAAAAGAGGCCTGGAAATTGGTCTGATATATAAAACTTTAATATCTTTACTGATGTGTTCTGTGGGCAGAAGGAAACATCCGGCACACAACTCAGCTCTCAGCATTTGTTATGACTTATCAGTGAGTGAAGTATACACAACTTTTGCACATTTCTTAAGGCACGATTCACAAGCTATCTGTCAAACTTTTGTGCCTACTTTATCTTGAGTGTGGTCAAGGGAGCTTCAGCCAATTCCAGCTGACACTGGACGAAAGACTGGGTCACCGTGGACACGATGCCAGTCCGTCAAGTGGCAAACACAGACAGGCGATGAACCGCACATATTCTCAGCTATCAATCCAATCAAGAATCATTAATTAACCCCAAAGAGATGTCTCTGGCTTCCTCCTACACAGCAGAGTGACTGGATAAAAAACCCACACAAGCACAAAGGGACCGAGCCAACTCGACACAGAAAGCCATTGCTTTCCGCACAAATCTTGTTGCGGCTGTCAACTATTCCAATTTGTCCACCAAGCACCATGAATAGTGGACAATATTGGCAGGTTTTGGATGCAATTGGGAGGACATCTTTTCATGAAAGGACTGGATAATATCCAGCCACATTTTAAAACAACAACACGGCTCTGGAATGATAGAGTCCAGGTGCTCAAAGGTTGGACACATGGGCGAGAGAAGTGGCTCTCAAATGGGGGTAGGAGTACCCCGGGGGGCACTTGAAGGTATGCCAGGGGGTACAAGAGTTTTTTTTTTTTTTTTTAATGTAAAAATATCAGCAATTCAAAAATACTTTATAAAATGTGAATGGAGTTCATCAATTGAATTTCATATAAAGTAAGCTGTTCCATTTAGTTACAATAAACCCAGAGATTACCCCATACCATGATGGTGTGACCCAACCTGGCACGTTCCACTTGTTAAGTTCATTATCATTAAGTTCATCAATCCATATGGTTCTCTCTTATAATCCTAAAAGAAGAAACTTTAAGTTGATGATTACTTCTATGTGTACAAATCTTCATTTTTTTGTTGAATCATGGTTAGTTTTTTTTTTTTTTTTTTGGTCATTTTTATATTTTTCTTCCAAAAAGTTCAATAAAATCGACAACAAATGAGCAATATTTTGCACTGCGATTGATTCTAACAATGAGATAGTGCTTAATTTTATTTCTTTATCTCTTTTTTCAATCAAAAGCGCTTTGCTCTGGTTAGAGGGTACTTGAATGAATAAATTGTTCACAGAGGGTACATCACCGATAAAAGGTTGAGAACCACTGGGCATGAGGGTGGCCACACAGAAGCCAGACAGTAAACCAGCCCTGGCCCTCAGTGACTAATGTATTAAGCACTGTGAATCAGTACACACTATAATGAATTTATGTATTTCACAAAGAATATCTCTCCATCAATGCCTAAGGTAATGCCTAAGGTTTATACAACTATGATATTCTTTCCTTTACGAAATTGTCTTCTATCTAAAATGACTCAAGATTTACCAATATGCAATATTTAGGGTCAACACACTACACACAACACACTACTTCAACAGCAGGACTGGCTGTTCTTACATTTCCTTTTAACTGTGTATTCAGTCTGTTTCTTGCTCCAGCATTTGACTTTCTTTCATTCACTGTGGTGTAGCGTTGCCCTCTCTGGTTGACAAAGGAGGACTCCAGCATTCCACCGTGCGGCCTGCCCTCCCTGCTCAGCTTTTTATCTGGTGGCTTGTACTCTTGTCACATAACAAGACGTGTCATGGGTCAAATTCCTACCAGGCCTCCCTGTGTGAACCTGAGTTTCCTCCGGCTACTCCAGTTTCCTCCCACTGAGGAAAATTGACACTAAATTGCCCTTAGATGTGAATATGAGTGTGTGTGTGTGTGTGTGTGGTTTGCTGTCTTTCTATGTTTCTGTGATGGACCAGTGAGGGTGAACCACACATAGTTAGCTTCGACTGGCTCCATCACCCTGCAACCCTTAACAGGACTTAAGCGGTGTGAAAGATGGATGGACCAAGAAGAGCCATGACCAATGATCACTTATTGTACTGAGGCAATTTTTAACAAGTAAAACCCCACACAATTTGTCAGCTAATATTACCAGCAACACTTTGATCTGAGAACAGAATCTATTTTAAAAAGTGCTTGAACATGCCACCGACAGTTTCCAATTAGCCTGCCCCTTGCTGGACCAATACATGTGTTGCATCAATTGGGATTAATCTCACAAATGAAAAGTATTCGGTGTCAACTGACGACCTCCACCCTCGCGTACTTTGAAGTAGAGACTTTGAAACTCCCCCCTTTCACACGCTTACCGTGATACATTTGATTGGAGTGTTTGACTCTACACCCTGCAAAGAGGACATTCATTAAAGATGAACTATTAGATAGAGCTGCAGACGAAAGCTTCCAGTCAGTTTGAAAGCCAGTTCCATGCCTGGGATTCAGAGCTACAGCACGCCGAAATGGCTCTTTTGATGGCGCTCAATAAACGGGAAACAAAGTGAGGGACAGGCAGGAATGGTGTTGTGTGATGTGTCCTCTTTCTTCTTTCTTGTTTAGCTGCGACTCTTCATTCAGTCGATTTCCTATGCCAGGAAACTGGAACACTAATTCCATAGCACTGTCAATCACCGGCACTGTGTACAGCAGCAGAATAATTTATAGTGAAACGTTTGGTCATTTCATTCTTAATGAAATCTTTGCAGAAGGCAGCTCTGGATTGTGCAACATGCCTTAGATCAAACAGCGGAGAGTCAATTTTCCTGACAGGCTACAACTGAAAAAAGACACACTGATGCATGTATCATTACATGTGGTTTTAAATACATTGTCTTTTGTGTTATTCCCAAGTTTGTCAGAGAAAGAGTGAGTTTATCCACAGAGACGGAGCTGAAGCCTTTGAGCTGAATGCTGCGATGCTGTCGTCCACAGACCCGGCCAATCTGCTTTGCTTGATCTCCTTCAATATCACACCGAGCTGCACGAGCTCAGGCTGTACTCTTGCTCTCTGCTGTACTTGTGCTATTTCAGTTTGTTTGAGGATGTACTCACAAGGCTGTGAACCTTTGGCCTTGTTAAACATTGTAATGGGACATTTCTCCCTTCAGTGTAAAGAACAAAGACAAAGAGGAGAACATTTTGAGGACGCGGATAAAGACAAAGATGGATGGAGATGTAAGGAAAGGACAGAGAGAGATGGAGGTTTTTGGTCTCTGAAGATGCAGGCTGAGTTCTGTCTGAACAAGACTGTATTTTATCTGTGATTCAATTAGCAGCCTATCACATAAATAAATGAGGGAGATAAAAAAAAAAAAAAAGCCAGACTACAATCTTAAGATCTAAGAGTGTTTGATACATTTTCCTGCTTTGAGTTGCTCTTTATTTAGATTAAATAAGGTAACATGGAATATATATTTTCATAGATGCCATGTTGTGAATTTGGATGAGCAGGCAATATAGTTATAGCTGTAGTCCCCAAAAGCAGACCTGCTCTGCACATGATACGCTTTCCCATGATCTTCCTAAGAGATATCTACCTGTCAGTCAACAAGCAGACAGCTAACTTTTTGTTGGAAGAGTGAAACCCCAGAGGAGATCATTAACTAGGAGAAAAATCTACATAATGTAATACGCAAATTGACAGCAGTGAAATCAGTTAGCAGACCAGGGCCAGAGTGATGGGAGATGCACCGGTGTGGTTGAAATGCGCTAAACATCAACAAAGAAAGTAACCCAGTGAAAGAGTGTAAAACTGGGGAGTTTTATCTCGTCTCTAAGATCTGTGTACGCTTGTGGAGATAAGAAGTCCATTGTGTCAAACGAGACAGTCCGGGCGCTCGAAAGGAAACACACCTTGTTCAGTTTGTTTTAGTGAAATGCTCCACTTTATTGCTGTTTTTGTAATTTTGCAGTGTACATACAACACAGCTCTAAATCAGAACGTTACAGGGTCAAGCCCCCATCTCCCCCGTCCATATGTCGAAATGTCCTTGACGGTGATACTGAAGCCCAAATTGCTCCCAATGGATGGATTGAATGCCCTGAACGGCAGCTGTCACCAATTTAAAGCACCTTTGGGGCCAATAAAGTACCGGAAAAGCACCACAAAAGTGAATCCCTTCATTAGAACATGATTATTTATTAAAAAGTAACAATGAAGGGCACATTACCAGAGTGGGTGTAATTTGTCAGTCATTGAGAAGATTTGACCTTTTGATGTGGATTTTTCATGTTCCTTTTGCACTTACATGAGTTTTCCAAGGTGCTTTAGCTTCCATCAAATATCCCACAACATGCTTTTTTGATTTTAATAGTGCCCTAACTTGGAGTCACCGAGACTGTCTTTCGTCTTCTGATGGACTCCAGAGTTGAACCACATTTCTATTCGCATTCCTGATAAAATGATTGGATGGGGGTCTGGGTTTAGCAAGAAAAAAAAAAAATGCAGATTGGTGTTTACTTGGAGTTACTGGTGTTTAATCAATTTGTGCCTAACAGAAGCATGAGTCAAAAATGACTTACTAGTTTTGTATTTTTACTTCCTCAGCAGTTGAGAAGGGTCTTGGAGTGTTCCACGCATATTTTAGAATATGAAAAAAAAACTGGTAGGTGAAAGCACCAGCACAATATGAAGACCACCAAACTGAATAAGGAACCAACCCTATCTACAAATCCATGTTTAAAATGGTAAAATTATGATCCGTATTATAAAGAACACAGTAAAGGCACACAACGCTTCACAGCTGCACAAAATAAGCAAATAAAAAAACGCTGCGCATAATTAAAACTTCTGTCCGCCTGGCCTCTAGCCGCAAATATCCACACAGTCAGTGGGTTTGTGTTTGGCTTGTCTTTGCCTCCAGTAGAAAAGAATTATTATACCAAACAATTTAATTAACAAGCGACAAATACCCGCAAAGCATTTCATGATAGCAGCCACAAACAAAAGTTAAAATGATACTTCGTTCTTTGTGAGAATTAAAGTGGTATGAGTAGTACATCATTAGGGTTTAGGAATACACGTCTTCCTGTAAATATCCTCATAAGACATCAAATACAATTTCAGTGTTTTATGGCTTGATGTTGCCAGTTCCCAACTGCATCCTAGAGACTTGTGAAGTTCAGCTCTGCAGTCCTTTAGCATGTCTTTAATGTGAGCCACAAGGTTCAAAGGGGCCCATGATGTGGAGGACGTCCTGCATCGTTTCTCTGCCAGATAAACCATTGAATAACAACAGACCAGTGACTTGATGTTCTCCCTCATTAAAAACCCTGCATAGACTTGTTTCAGATCACTCTCCAAACCTCACTTGAGCCCCCACCAATTCTTCTGCTGACTGCGACTTAGGATAGAGGACACCATCATCTTCATGCCCTTTGACAACTCCAGTGCCTTCTCCAACATCAGGGTGGCTCTGTGTGGTGAGAAGCTGTCGCGACACAGGTGGATGCCTCCCCTCGTGTCCCTGAATGTCGACTACCTGACTGACATGTGCCTGCAGGACTGCCTGTCAGGAAGAGTGCTCAGTAACTCAGCAAAGGTGGTCTCAGAGAAGAGGAAGTGGTCCAAACTAAGGTCCATCCTGAACTATGTCTCTCAGACCCTTCAACGATGTCCTGGCCAACAACAGGAACGCCAAAGTGCCGTACAGAGACACCGGACATCCAGATCAGGCTGCCAGAACATCGCAGGTCAGACACAGAGAGACAGACAAGCTCACACTCACTTTCATACCTGTTGGCAACTTAAGGACATCAGTCAAGGTCACTGTGGGAGGAAATCAGCATGCAGAGGGAGAACATACAAACACTACACAGAAATGTCTGGCCAGTACTCAAAACCATAATCCTGTTGTGACAAAGTAAGAGCACTAACCACTGCGTCATCTTGCAATATTATCTACTTAAGCAAAAATGTATTTGAGGTACATAAAGTCTGTATTCTGCAGGATTTACCCAATTTCAGTATGTTGCTCTCTCCAAGTTTGACTGAGAAGAACTACTTTAGTCACTAGCTCTGTATGGTGACCCTGGTTTAACCAAGCAATGTCAGCAATGATGATGTCATGTGAGCAGATTATCTTGGAATCGGGATTTATTTCATGTGTTAATGTGGGGGAAATGCCTATATGATTGGAGATGACACTGACAAAAAAATAGTCATCTGTTTCACACAACTATGATGTGATTTAATTTTTTCTTGAAATTAGTTAATTTATTTCTTAAAAAAGAACTGCATTGACTTTTTGATTTTTTTATTTTTTATTCTTGCTTCCCCATTAGAAATAGAGGATTCTTTTAACATTGTTTTTTTTTTTTTTTTTGTCCTTACTGAATCGACGCTTGAATGTAACCTGCTGGTCATGCTTTCACAGCTGAACTCACAGCATGCTGGTAAAATGACTGAGGTCCTCAAAGTCAGACAGCACTTCAGCATAGATTGAACTGAGGCCTTGCATTCTTCTGACTAGAAAATATAAAATCATTCCTTGCTTTTCTTTTTCATTATTGTCAAGACCTCATTTAGAACGTCACTGGCAGTAATATTTTACAGTAAAATCTCAGCGTATTACAGCAGCCTGCATCTGTTTTTCTTTCTTTCTTTTGTTGTAAATAACCAATAAACAGAACATAAGGACTTTGAGGGAGGTTTCAAACTGTGTGTCTGCCCAAAAAGCTGCATTGCTAATTAGCTTAATAATTCCAACAATAATGTTTTAGTGATAGTTATGCACAAGCTAAAACATAGTAATTGCCATTTTCAAAACTTCAAAACTTCCAATAGAGGCACAAAAGCTTTTAAAAAGCTTTTTATATAAATCTAATAGCTAAATTTGATTTCTTGTGATAATGAAACACTTTCTTATCAAATGAATAATACAATGACCAGTGTTGAGTGTTCTTCAATGTGCAAAATTGTACTGGAGGTAATTGAAATGATGATGTTAACTTGGATGGAGAACAGAATACAGTGTTGAAAATAATGCAGATAACGAGGAAATAAATATGGAAACACAACAGCAATGAGTTAACTGAGAGCAGAGGGAAAAGTGTGGGATAAATGAAGCGAGCTAAAAATGTTTTGATGTTTTACATGCTACATGCTGACGCCTAATTCATGACTCAGTGATTAATCCTCTGCGCAAATGCTGGAAAATCTTGAATTCAACCTTGCGCGCCTCTCATTATGAAGCCGTGAAACATTGGAAACATATTTTGTTAATTAGTGCACCAAAGTGGAACTGATTATGACATATTCATCATTCCATGATTTGCTGAAATAACAGTCACCACCCCCATCATCCACACGAACAGCTGGCTGAATTCATTGACTTCAAAGTTGCACATGCACAATGATTAAAGGGAGAGGCTAAATCAAGCCTCACTTTCGTATTAAGCGCAAAATAAATGGTTGCATGCAATTTTTTTTCCCCCTCCGTCTGAAGGAAGAGATAAATCTGAGTGACACATGAGAAATGCAAATCTAGTAATGAAATGAGAACCAAAAAAAAAAAAAAAACAATCTAAGATGCAGAGAGGTGGAGGAGACCACTGGAAAAAAGAGATCAGGCACAAAGTGAAACCTAACATTCTATCTTCTGTTTCCTCAAGCGGTTCATGCCTCTGCTTCCATTAACCTCCACGATGACAAGAAGAAAACAAACGGATATTCCCCGACTCTCTCGGCTTGAGCCCAGTGGCTCCACGCGCCGCCGAGGTGGGGAACGGATCACGGGCGACACAGATTAGGAGTCAACAGGGCTCCCTTCATCTGGCTGGATGCAGCTGGAGGGCCGATTAGACAGCCCCGGCGTGGGCGAGGAGGGGGACACCCGATGCTATCAGCCCCCCAAACTAACTTCCTCTCGGAGAACTCCGCAGACGACCGTGAAATTGATCAAGCTCCCTGAAAAGATGTTGCACTGTGTGTGAGTGACACGCCAAAGAAGGAAAATGAGGATAAGTGCTGTACCGAGATGCCTGCAGGTCATGAAGAACCTTTAAATTATCCGTCATATATCTCAGGCTGCCGTCTGGAGTCCTTGGTGAAATCGGTCAAGGTGGTCTAATTTTTTAAAGTCTTTCACAATGCATTCGTTCTTTTTTGCGCACTTTTTGGTGTCAATCATTCCATCTTGAAAAGCTATAAATATGAATGCATCTCTTATGCTTTTTACAAATCACAGGTTTTTCACAAGGCACACAAATTCTGTGTGGAAATGAGAATATCAACTGGGGATTTGGAGCATTTTATATATATATATATATATATATATATATATATATATATATATATATATATATATATATATACACATATATATATATATTATCAATAATAGACAAAATCTGTAAAATATCTCTTCAGATCAGATTTTATTGCCAGAGGGCCAATTAACAGTGCAGGAGAAAGGCATTGTTATGTGGCTTGATTACACACTGAAACCAGAGTGGACATCCCAGGACTCAGATCGCAAGCCTCCTTCACCTTCACATCCTCCGCCTGGACTGCTGCTAATTTTTCACCCCCAGTTCCACTGCTGAAAGTTTCATTTTGATAAGATTTTGAGAGTGAGACAACTAAGGACTTATCCCTTCACAGCTTCAACCGACCCACCAAAAAGAGGTCAGCCTGTTTACAATTTTACCTTTTTTAATGTCAATAAGACAATTATTGAATCAGTTCGTTTTTATTTCTCTGCTTTGCCTGGTTGTTGTTGTTGTTGTTGTTGTTGTTGTTGTTGTTGTTGTTTCCCTTATTTCGCTAATGTTTCCTGTGATATGATCATTTACTCCCTGCCTGGATTTAGAGTATTTTTGCTCCATCCTGTGCTCCTTGTCCTGAACCTGATTACCTTTGATTGTTGCCAGAGTGTCTGGTCAAGCCCTGCCTCCTATTTCTGCCCTCAGTCTGGCCTACTGTCTTGATGGTTTTTCTGTGTATTCCTGTTTCATTTCTGCCATGTTGCTTCAGACTTTTTTCCCTGTGATTCTTTTGTTTTTATATTATTTTAACCTTGCAGCACATTTTGTCCTCAGTGTCGGTTCTTTAACCGTGAACAGCTTAGGTCCAAAACACAACTTACACTTTTTCATCAAATGTTTGAAAGACCGATTTGCTGCTGCCTTGAACTGAAACAATTTACCAAATATTACACTGTGTCTTTATCATTGTACTCTTGCATTGAATTTCCTCTTTTATTCAGTTCTTTATCCTTCATATACCTTTCATGATTCTGAAAAAAAACAAAAACGATATGCTGAAGGACCTCAGAATTCCTCTACCCATCACACTAGAGAGAAAAGTTTAAATTCAATAAAATACTATTTTGATTTATTTCATTATTTGCATTTTTGCGCTTATCCACAAAAAGTTTTTTTTTTAATTTATTTATAAAACCCTATAAACTGTAATAGCAAGATGTTATTACTGATCACTGTAAAAGATTATGTAGAAGATAAAAGTACAAACACTTATTGATCCAAACTCACTCTTTTTTGCATGAAAATAAACCAAAAAGACTCAAAGAAACTTATTCAGTCACTTTTGTTTCTATTTGGAGTGTTTTCCAAGCAGGCAGGTCAGAGAAACTAAAACCTCTATTCCCTACATTAATATTTGAATACATCTGAACATTGGATACTTAACGATACTATTCCCCAAAGCAGGCTTCTCATGCAGGGCAAATGTCTGCAATCTTCATATACAAGCTTCAGGTTCGTAGATACTTATTTCTGCATCAAACAAATTGTTGACTTGTGAGCTGAATTTGTCAAGGCAATTGCCCTGGAAAATTGTCAGTTGTTTCGAATTTTCAACATGAGAAGATAAGTCTCCTCAGAGAGGATTAACACGTTTCAAAACATTTAGACATCTTTCTAAATCCCTTACAAAGCTGCAAGGCATGCGTAACCTTTCTTCCAAAAGGTCTTCAAGGGCTCTTCAGAGCTTGGCATGATAACTATGCAAACTTCAATGAAGAAAGAAAAGCGAACCAAGGTTTAAATTACCTTATGAAGTGAAATTGCAATTGCTTTGAAAGTAACTTTATTTCGACAAGATGAGACGCTGAAAGAGGATGAAGTGTTTGATGGGCCTAACATGTGAAGAGCAAATCCCAAGGGTTGGATTCATATAGGGCGAAATTGACCCGTCTTTCAACGAGGCGGCATACTTTGCGTCTTACAAACTGCTATTGAAAAACATCTTTTATTCTATTTGACTTGATGTTTGAAGGAATTTGGAGAAACTTCACGGTCGAACCTTTCAAAATGACAAGGGCTCTCTTCCAGATAGAAATGGGAAACAAACAACATTCCTTTGAATGAGAAGAGAAAATGTTCCGTAGATGTATTCAACCATCCCGACCTCCCCCCTCTGTGGAAATTGTCACTGTAAGAAAAATTGTCCATTATCCTGGGCCTCTCGTTGAAATGTTTTTGTCAGTGTTTGTTATCTTTTATGATGGTGTTCTCAACTCGGCGAAGCGCAGACTCCCTGTGGAATCCACATTGTAAGCTAAATGTGTCACAGCCTTGGTAATCATAGCAGCCACAGCCATGGCCACAGTCACACGGGAAGAGCAGCAAATATAAATCACCGGTACGGCCTGTCAACTAAAGTACAACTTTGCATTTTTTTTTTTCAAGAATTGATCAATTTCAGTGCATTAGTCAAGCAGTAATTGTGACAAAAATCAATTGCAGACAGAAAAATTAAACTGAGGCTCAAGAAAACTGAGCAGAGCTTCGTTTTTATACGTACAGAACCTAAAAAACTGGAGTAAAAGTGGGGTTTATTCACAACTACTGTATGCTCCCTGATATTGAAAGAAAAACAAATAGGCAGAAAAACACAAATTCCAATTCAAAATGATTAAATGTAGTTTCAGAATAGCAGAAATTTAGGAACACCACATAGTTCACTGCACCGGCTGCCATTGAGTTATCTACTTTTGATATCCTTAATAAAAGTTTTTGACACATTTTGTTGACAAAACACATGATCCTATAAAATGTTTCCTGTATACAGTGGTTACTAATGTGTTTTGAAAGTAAATAATAGTGGTGAACTAATATCAGTGTTTTTTCCCCCACACACATCCACAATGTTAATCTTTCTTTTTTTTTCTTTTTTTTTTCTTTTTGCCTTTAAGAGGCATTATCTCTTCTGCAGATTGCATCTGTCTCTTTGAGACATGTGAAATGATAGTAATCTCCCCCAGTGGTTTATTTGAAATGTTTGTGGGAACAGATATTCTGCCACCATGTCAAAGCTCCGTGCACTTCTGTCAGAGACATTCTCCTCTTAAATTGGCCAAATTAGAAGAAGAGGGTATTTACAGGCCATCCAACATCTCAGTCTGGAAAGAGCCAATAAGATTTTGGTTGGGGTCAGGGTCTGGAATGGCTCCAGGATGGTTCAAAATGCGGACATCAGGCCCCGTTTACGTCCTTGTCTCTTGCTCTTTTTTCCACTCTGACACATTTGCTTTTTCCATTTCTGTGAACTCCACTTCTTCCACTCACTCATCCTAAAGTGGTATCTGGGTCAGGCTGACCTTTTATCACGCACATATCTAAAGTGACCTGACAGGACAAAGCACAATGTTGACTGGCAATTTTATTTTCTAATGCAAGCTGGATTTTTTTTTTTCCTTCATATGGATGACTTTTTCAGATACATGGCAGCGACAGGATCCTTTTACGGCAGGCCACTGGCACGTCGATGCTCGGTGTTAGAGAAAAGAAAAAAGATCAAGCTGCCCTCACAAATGCCCTATTCACAGGGCAACAGGGAAATCAAAAATGTTTTGGGGCGTCTATTTACATGACAACTGTACTCAGAGCCACTGAAAAACACAACTCTTTGAAAACCCTCCAGACATTTCTGAGGATTCAAGCTCCCTGCACATGGTATAAAATGCAGCTTTTACACTACAGCGTGTTCTGTGATTGATCCAGTGAAGGAAACATATCAAGTATATCCTCAAAATATCCTCAAAAACATAAAAAAGCAGCTTTTTCCTCACCCATTTAAATTGGTCACCCAGGTACGCACAAAGACCTGTGAAGATTGAAAGAGTGGCGTTGAACTGAAAAACACAATGCGGTGCTCAGAGACATTTGCATGTGATTGTTTATAATTGCAGTCAGTGGACAAACGGGCAGGGAGACCCTGAACGCAGCAGCCCGTCTCTCTTCAGCATCTTATACTGCATAACCCAATAACAGGATAATGAGCCGTCACTGAACTGTCAATTACAGATCCAGTTCTGTTCCTTGTGGCTCGTTTGTTTTGTCAGATGATGTGTTATCACCTCGCCATACATTATACAGTCCTCTGGAGAGCACCACATGTAGAATAAGGCAGAAAACAATTGCTCTTATGTAAGTAATGACAGAAAAAAAGGATAACACCAGGGCTGCCGCTGGGGATTTTCTCTCTGAAGCAAAGTGAAATGCATTAACACTGTGAAGCCCGGAAACGCAGGTGGCAAATTACACGCATTGGTGAGATTTAAAAAAAACAAAGAAACAAACAATGTTTTCTTTGAAAAAATGTAAAAGTTGACCTGCAACTTAGAAATGTATGGTAATAAATATATATACAGGGTCCGTTCCTGAAAAGATCTACGTGAAAATGTATAATTTAGAATTTACATTTTAATCTGTCTCGACAATCATTGCATTCAGTTCTAAAGATATGTTTAATCCAAATTAATATTGGTTTCAAACTAATTTTGCTTTATCAAATTGTCATGTTACCAGGGAGAACTTATGATTTAAAAAAAAAAAACAACAACCTTTTGGCCTAACTCGTAATTCTAGAGATAATTGCAGGGATTTTAGAATCAGAGGAATGTTCTTCTCTACATTTATCCATTTAAATTTATAGATTTTTTTCTGTAGGGTTACAAGATATGCACATTTAAATAATGCATTTGTACTGTACTTAGATAAACACCAATGATATTTTCAGCTTTTGAAGCCCTTCAGAGAGTAATTCGAAACGAACTCTCGAAAATAAGCACATCATCATGTCACCTCTTCAGATTTTGTCTTTATCCTCTAAAGTGGACCCTTGCAAATGCCAGGGTTTTTGACAAGCAAAAAGCCAATAAACCAGAAGAAACTCATTAGCTGACAGAGTAGCAATTGAAGTCCGGCAGAGTAGGCGAGCGGCATCAGACCGTCCGCGAGCGCTCAACACTTTGCTCAAGCTTTCTATCCGGTTCTGCTCACTTTTCCGTGACCTCAAACTGCCCCCTGAAATGGAATGACAGCTTAAACCACCCACACGTGTTTGAAGGGGATGTGGAATAGCTGGCAGCATCAAGTGAGCACAAAAAAATGCATACAGTAGAGGTCTGTGTGACACTGTCACTTTCCATCATCAAATGTACAAGTCACAGTTTGTGACCTTTGCAGCTGTGCAGTTTGGAAGATAATCAGTGAAGTCAGGAACGTTTTCTCTGGAGTAGTTGGTGTTCTTACCTGAGCTCTCTCTCTCTTTTTAGTACAGTCTAGAGGAGAAAAAAAAGGAGAAACGGGAATGTGCCAATTTTCTGAACATTGATACACTTTACTAATGCAGACGAAAATGCATTTCATGAACAACCACTCCATATCATTATCTAAATGTATATATTTTTAAATATTTTTTTAAGGGATGATTTAGTATAGACAATTGAAATGTGTGCTATTTCATTCTGTATCATGCTATTTCATTCATATGAACAGAATTCACATAGCAGTGCTTTCACTGTTGACTGTAACCTTAACATCTCACTTAAGCTTGGAAAAAAATACAGTTCTTCAAAAATCTACACCGTTCAGATTCAACAGTTATTTTCTGGTGGCTTTAAGTTTTCCTCCATACATTTACTTGAGAGGCATAACAACAGGGAAAGTAAACCATGGAAGGAACTTGTTGAGTCCAAAGCGTAGAGAAAAAAGAAAAACAACAAAAAACAAACAAACAAAAAAATCCTCTTGTGTTTGACTGTTGTTAAAATGATCTTACCTGCAGTCATAGTTTTTGCCTCGTTCTCAAAATTTGGAATCAGAATCCAGTAGCACAGGCGGGACCTCGCCTTTAAAGTAATTTTAGCCCCATTTTCAAGTGAAAACACAAACAACAGCATCCACAAGCACCCCAACACTGAAGCTATACTCTTTTCATTGTTTCAGCTGTTAGCGTGTAAATGCATGTTTTTCAAAATGTTGTGATGTGAATCCGACACTTTCCTGAAAGGAAAATGCAGAAACGAGGCATTTTCTTTTGAAACATTTTGTAAATGCAACACTTCTTTGTTGCATAAACAGGGCCTGAGTCAAATCAGTATTACTGGAAATAATCCTTTTGCACACGAGTATCCATCGTCCTACTTATTTAAAGGACGTGAATGTGTTTGCCACTTCTGAGTGCAAATCACTGAAACATGCGCTCATCGCTTTTCAAGACTCTTCTGTCGCGTTTATTAGTTGAAGAGGGAGGGAGTCATTTAAGAAATGCTTTGAAATTATTATCCCCCCCCCCCCCTTCACCCTTCTTGTTAATATACTTCTTGAATTTCGAGATTGTTTTTGGTGACCTGATTTTTATGCCTGTTAAGAGATCTCAGTGACAGGAATTCAAATGAAATATATCTCTCCATTACTCACTCTTTTTTTCTCCCCCCCCCCCCCCCACGCTGCACGGTGGGGATGTTTTTGCCGTGCAGCGGGGCAGTTATTCGGCAGGGGGCCAGCGGGCGCCAAGCTGCTTTGCTGCAGCGTGTGTGGCGATTAATCACGCTGTGACTCCGCGTCTCTCGGGCCTGTCAAGCCACTCTGGCCGCATGAGGTCCGGGAACATCTGCGGATGTCTGGGGACGTCGCGGGGTGACCATGGCCCATCCGTCTCCCGGGGACAGCCACCAGACGGGCCGCCTCCATCTCTCAGTCGCCCCCCCCCTCCACACTTTACCTTCTGGGTCCCCGAGGAGCCGGCTCGGACAAGAGGTGTACGCCCTTTTTACATGACGCATAACACTGTGAGGAACTGTGAACAGAGGAACGCAACGGCTCGGGGGCGGTACATCAATGACGGCGTCAAACCAGGGCTGGTGACGTGCCTGTTGGTGAGCCATCAAGAAAAACAACAACCTGCTGGGTGAGGGAATAAGGCCTGACACATCGCTTTAGAGAGAACGGCTTAAAGAGACGAACGCCGCTTCAATGGAATCCTTGTGACACCGATGATATAGATTAATCTCAAAGTTATTCCAAAAGCAGCACATCTAAAAAGGGCTGAAAATATGCACCGGCTGAAAAGCTATAAAAGTCGACACAAAAGGAGTGACATCCAAAGCGGTTTCAGTGGTATATCTTTTCTTGAGGGGCTTCACAAGAAGATCAGTGTTGCTGGAAATAACTACATGGCTTCTAACAATAGAAAACAAGCCCTATCTACACCCTTTAACCATCCTGGGCTGGTGGTACAAAGAAATCGTCTTTCGTCTGCATGTGATATTTGGCTGCAAAGACAGTTGCCAAAAGTCTTTATAAATGACACCCTGTGGATTTTACTGAACGTCCTACTTGCAGTGACTCAAATTTAAATGCAAAATGTATCCTCCCACACAATAAACATTATGTATTATTTAATGTAACCGGCTGCAACTCCAAAAATCCACATTTAAATGGTCTCAATGCAGGTGACCTAAATATTAGATTATGAAATATGCAAGGATCCTCGAACAATTGCTTCCAGTGGGCAGTCATTAAAACAATTCACCGAATTACTTTCATCATATGACGAATGTTTTACTTCAGGCATCGTGTCTTCCTGCCTATTTAGTAAAGGTAAGCCTGATTATATCAGAGGTACCATCCCCGGCCGTTCAAAGCAAATCAATTCAGCGAAGATAAGATGAATCAGCTGTGATGAAGTCAATGCAGATGAGGTATTTTTGGCAGAAAAAGAACCGGATGATTATGTAGTAGTGCCTGGGAAGCTGTTCGATGGCAGGGATGCATGAGCTGCGCTTTTGCCCCCCTTCGCTCTCTGCACTGTATATGACGGAATAGTGAATGATCACCGGGGGGCAGAGCACGCGGATTTCAGCCGGGGCAGGTCTGACATGAAGGAATCATGGGATATACTTGTGGCCGGCTTTGTTCTCGTGCCCTGTTCAGTTTTTATTTCCTCCTCTTTTTCTGAAAGGTCCTTTGAGAGCAGAAATGGCCATCTGGAGGACCTAAGTCCCGCACAATGTTTTGACAGGTGGCAAATTCCCGAGGCGTTGGTTTTCAGACGTAAAGATTTGATGCTTTTAAATCCCACTTAAATCACTGCCACTGGACTTTTCCGCGGCACAGACATACATATAGAGTCGGACAAAGACACACACTGTTGTGCCAAGGCACATGACTCTTAGTGACTTAGCAGAGTGTGATGGGATTAGCATTGGCTCTCGTTGAACTTTAGCAGAGGCCAAATCGAGATGGACTCTAATCTCTAATGTGAAGGTCAGTATATCTCAGTTAAATAAATTATTCTCAGAGGGAGGAAATAAATGTGTGAAATGTATGTATTATATCCAAATGAACGGGTGTTTGAGTTTTAGCTGTGCAAGGTCAATGAGGCTCAAGCTAGCCTGATTTTATGCTGAAAATGAAATATCTGCGCAATTTTGGTACCACTGCTGTAATATCAGTTCTGCTTTTGTTGCAGGGGCAGCCTTTTACTCTCCACTGTTTTTTTTTTTTTTTGTTAGTCTTTTATTGAAGAAAGCGGCGGCAAATATTAGCATTCTAATGCCCAGGTGGGGATTTAACTGGAAATCTTGCACAGGCTGGACCACATTGCATTACTTGAATGGCCCTTTGAATGGAGATTAATTCTGAGAACGTGTAGGCAAACAAGAACTTTGTCAAGCATTTCCTAAAACAGCTCTTAGAAGCAGACATTTGCATTTGACTGTGAAGAGCCCCTTAATGTTGTTCATGGAGCTAAGGGGAAGCAATTCATTTGTCCTTGACTTGCGAGCCATGAAATGTACTTACAGGTACAGTCTGTTCAATTTGATTACTATTGCCCTTGTGCATTGTGTGACAGTCGCTGTAGTGTCTAGGCTGCCTTTTGTACAACTCCCAGAACTGCGATTATGTTCCTTGTGGTTAGCTTTAGCTTTTAGCTCAAGTGCTGGCTTGGCATGTTGTTCTGGCAAAGAAGAACATCCATGAAGCATCCATCCATGGTCAATGGACTGAGGACAGACTAAAATGAACTCGTAATGTATTACATCATCTTGTTTCATGTAATTCACAGAAATGCACACACACCCACCAATTTCACATACAGTGGGCCAGACCGGGAAAGTGGTGTTTGAAGTTTTTTTTTTTTTTTTCTATTGTGGCAGAGAGCATACAATAAACATCTACTTTCACAATTACTCAGGAGAAACAACACAATCTCATCTTAAAGCCAACGCTAATGATATCCTCTCTTGCAAAATGGAGTGAAATGTTTTCATAAACTCATCCTGACAGCAATAGAGCATTGATGGACCTGTTGATTGTCCTTGACCTTTCAGGTCCCACAGACAGTGCATCATATTTTATAGAAGGAACTGTTGACCAGCCGAGGCTCCAGTACATCTCAGTTCTCTTTATCCACTTCCCAAAGTAGATTTCAACCATTTCTCTTTCTTTTGGAAGTGAGGAGAGTGAGGAGGACAACATGATCTTCAGTGAAACACGGTGAACTGATTATTATTTTGCAGAAAATTAGTTGAGTCACACATCGTCCAGATTTTTATTCAACATCTGTTACAAATCTGCTTTACCTCTTGCACACAGGGTTTTGTTATTTGCATGCAAGTTTTTTTTTTTTTTTTTTTTTTTTTTGGTGGGGTTTTGAGCCATTCATTCTTCATTTTCCCATTATGAACGCATTTACTTGGTAAATTTAATAAAACATGTAATGGACTGTTGCATGTTTTTGAAGGCAAAAGTTTGTATCATTATCATTTGATGGAGGTGCAAATTAAACTCCAGTCCAAACCGTGACAGTTAATCTAGGTGCGCTGCGCGCCATTAACAATTCATGAAGGTGATGTCAATCTTCAATCAAATTAATTGTCCCTGTGTCAGGGAGGTAGAAATTCTCCTTTAAGGCAAACACAGAAAAAAAAAAAGTACAATCTATCCAAGGGTGTCACGCGGTACTGATGCTTTAGCATGAACATATAGATAGATGCCACACAAATCTGTGCAATCAGCACTTCTGTGAAATTAGACAATGTGGGCAAAAGAAAAGGCTTGACTTCAAGGACATATTAATAAATATGTATGATAAGCATAGAAAAAGCCCACTAATCAAGCCGTCAAGTAGTCATCTTCATGATGGGTGTGTTACGCATCGTTGCCAGAAAGGCAATGACTTCCATGAAGAGGAGATGAGGAACAGAGGTGGTGATGGGATTTTTTTCCCATTTTCTATTGTCTGCATCCGCAAAAACTTAAGGTTTTCAAAACTGTAAGTATGTAGATGTATCCAAATATATATATCAGAGGTACTCTCTTGTTAAAATCTTTTAATACATGTTGCTCTGGAGATTTATCTTGTCTTTTTTGGATCCACCTTTCTATTAACCAGCAGAGTTGTCAAGGTTAAAATTCACTGGAAATAATGAGTTTCACATTCAGACGAGAACACTGTGTTTTAATCTTCCTGCATTTGCAGCTTTATTCTCTCAAATTAAGTCATCATTTCTTTTAATTTTGTCCCAAGTGTTCTTCATGTACCCCTTACTAAACATCTTTAATGCCTCAGTTGGTCGCGTGATTAATACTCTTTCACATCAGTGCTAACAATACTTTATTTTCCTCCTCCCAAAAGACACATTTTTCTGCTGGAGTGAGCCGAGCGCAGTAGCTTGAAGCGCTTGCTTGGTCAGCCATGTTCAGTTTGATAAAAGTCTTAGTGAAAAGAGACAAGGTCATACGGGGGATGTTCCTCCTGACTGAATCAGCAGGGCAAACAAGAACAAGCAGCTGTTTGAATTAAACATCTATTTTATTTATTTATTTATTTTAAAGAGGTCAAAGTTGCTGAAACGAGTCCAGTGCAGATTTGCAAAAAGTTTATCTGCATTCAGTCGTTTTTAATTCCTGCTCATCATGGTTGGAGAAGCAGCTCAGTGCACCTTCTGTAGAATTTCACCATTTGTTGGCTTTTCATGGTATTTTTTGGAGGAGCAAACAGAGAAAAAAACTAAATGCATCCACAACAATACATCTTTTGCTCTTCAAGAAGTTAAGGTGAAGAACATGCAATGTTTTTACATCATGCTACTGGGAATTCTTCATGAACAAATCTGAACTTTCATTAATGTGCCATCTTTCATAGAAAGAACCCAAACCTGAAAGTTTTCCCACAGCATATTGGGTACAGAATTAATGCTCCCATTTCTCGCTGTGGGCCCAAACTCTCATTCTTCAGTTGTTTCCTTCCTATGTTTGCAATTCGCACTGCGACTAAGTGCAAAGCAATTTAATCTTGTAGCTTTGTATCAAAGACACTCAGTGAATTCAGCACCAAGGACAGCAAAATGTGAAATCCTTTCACCGCAGCTTCTACCTTTAATAAAATCAGATTTCATTGGCACCGGAATATATAAAGAAAAAAACAAAAAAAAAAAGAGGTTTTCAAACAGTTAGCTGTGATTTCATGTGTCTTTCTTGTATGCATAAAACACTCCAAACTTTTTTCTTTTAAGCTCTTTACATCATAACATTTAAATATAGCGGCATTGGCAGCTGTCAGAGGGAACAATCTTTGAAGTAAAACATCAGTTTCATCAGTGCTGGAATGATCAGAAGGAATAAAAACACCTGCAGCAACATCGACCTATTAACTCTGAAGGTCTGGCAGTTGCTGTGCAACTGGGCAAAGCAACACTATTTTTTAACTCAGTATTTCCCAGACCACACCTTAAAGGGGATCATTAGAAATCTTTACCTGGTAACAAATGCTATATACCCTTAAGACTAGGCAAAGATGGGTAACAGTCTATAGTTGTAGGTACATGTTATAATTCTGTATGTTTTGTGAGATGATTAAATGATATAAAAAATACATAGCATATTTCAGTATCACAAAATTCACTTATAAATAAGACAGTATGCAACCCCATGCAGGCTGCTTTTCACAACAACGGATGTAAACGATGCTCAGAACCAGTGAAAATGAAACTTTTTGAAAATGACTCTCAAGGTGGAGTTTGTCAATAAAGTTCCGCCTTGGGGAAATGGGGAAAAATGCAACTTTTCCGAAACACTGTTAGTATGCATGCAGTCTACAGCCATAGTAAATAGTTGTTCTGCACATGCGCCAGTAGATGGACAACAACAATTGCAAACTCCATAGTGTCTTGTCTCAACAAAAGACAAAGAAAGAAAGAAAAAATGAGCCTATATTCCAAAACGTCTGTCTGCAGTCTCCTGTGCACAGGATGCCGTCGCTGTTCCTCATGAAAGATTGTGCAACACTCAAGGCCACCTATCAGGACATGATTCATGACAATATTATTCTCTTTTCACACATCAACATTCTTCTCTACTTATACACAACACAGACAGGAGATTTGTGATGCTAATTTAACACAAGCTATAACCCAGGTGGCTCGTGTGTGTTTATCATCAATCACACCCAACATTAAGTATTTAAAGACAATTCACTAGCATTGTTTGGACAGCCACCTGGAGTTTCTTGAGTCTCATGAAGTAGGGGAAATAGACTGCAACAATACCCAAAAGACTAAACATTCACTTTGTGTCCAAAACGTGCCAAGTTAATGTCTCCTACACTGTTCCGCCACCACCTTCGGCAGCATGAGCCATTGGTACCAAGCAGGATGGATCCATGCTGTCATGCTGTTTATGCCAAATTCTGACCTGACTGTTCGAATGTTGCACCAGAATTAAGACTCATTAAATTAGGAAATGTTTTTTCTGATGTCTGTCGTAATGAAGTGAAATTGGGTGATCAGAGAGTTGTCTGTTTCTGAATTGGATTGGTTAGTATTAATATTGCATAATCTCAGCAGGTTATGCATTAACACAGAATGTTTCTGCCTGGCAACAGTGTTGCTTTTAGCCTGGATGATGCTTGAATTCTTCATCTTTTGAAGAATAATTTCCGGCTCCTCCATCATGATTATATGTCTATACCGTATGGTTCAGAGGATGTCTACGGTTGGTCAGATGCTGCAAACACCACTTCACTTTAACGGATAACGGAGAGAGATCCTGAGTATGTTAAGCCCGCTTCGTAGTCCAGGTCTCTGTTGTGGTCCTCCGCTGCTCTCGTGCCGCTGCTAAAGGCTTATGTGAGTTTAAAACTTGTTGTTTACACACCTTGGTTGCAATGGGTTGCTATTTGACTTACTTTTACTTTTCTCTGATCTCAGACCAGTCTGCGCTTCCTCCCCTGACCTCTGGCATTAACAAAACATGTTCAGCCTGAGAGCTGCTGTTCGCTCTCTGTTTTCTCTTTGCAGGACTATCTCCTGTAAATCCTGTAGATAGTTGCACTTTAAAATCTCAGTAGATCAGCAATTATTCAGACAGCTCACCCTGCAACAACCACACCACATTTAAAATCACCCACTCTCCGATCTCTCCTCTTTCTGATGCTCGGTGTAAAATTTGGTAGAGAATGTTGACAATATGTTGATAATTCTGTTACAAAGGGTTAGGAAATTCGCTTTGAGAAATAGTTTTTTTGTTCTGTATTGACACCAAGGCATATAAATAATTTATGGTTTTGAGCTCTATTTGGGTACAGCTTAAGTGTTGAAGCTTTTGAAGTCATCTTTTCTATTTTTGGTGTCATGGCTCATGCTGACACCTCACTCCCCTGATGCTGTACAGTGGTTTCCATTACCTTGACTATTGTACAGAGATTGGCAGCCGACCCGTGGGCTTCTACAAAGAGGCACCTCTACTGTGGTTACAGAATTTTCTTGGTTTTAGCAGTGCACTCCTCGTCATTGTTTCTTTTACAACCAATAAATGACATTTAGCATTCACTAATATCTGTTTCTCTTCCTTATTAAGACCCACCACCCCGAGATATTTAGAGTTGGAATGGCTTACTGTGTCAACAGATTTATTCGCTCTGATGTTTGGGGGAAAAAAAAAAGGAATCCAACAGCTATTTTCAGATACAGTGCAGTTGAACAGTACAGTTGAAGCTAAAATATGAACCTAAAAGAGCCAAATGCAGGGATGTAAATTCCTGAAGATTTTATTGCTTGAAAGCAATAAATTAATAATGAAACACCTTTTTGATACTCATGGAAATCACCACCTGACCTTTGTGCACACTGTCCCCTTGAAACCAGGACTGATAGAAATATTTATGAAGGCTGACACACATTTTGCACACTCGACAGTGAGCCTTAATGTCTTATTTCACTGTTTTTTTTTATTTTCTGCACAGGCAAAAGCACACCTTCATGGATGCTCAAACATTGGAACAATAAAGCGCGCACGCACACATACACACCGCACACACACGCGCAAAGTGCTCAGTTTGGCAGCGCCTTCGTCACAGTGAAAGACCCTTTCTCTCTGGGCACCAGTGGAAATGACTGCCCTTTCATTAATCTCCCTGTCCACAGTGCAGACCTCCCCTAATTACAGCCATTGTTTACCTTTGCGTTGGCACGCCCATTGAATTATTGATGGCCGCCCTGCCCCAGTCGGTGCGAGGGGCCTTTCCAGTGGCAACGCACAAGCCAATGGACCTATATCTGCCAACACAAACCCCACGTCTCCTGCATGACAGTTCACTGAATTATTATGCTAATAGCAATTTGTTTTCATGATGCTGTGCCAGAGGGCAGACAAAGGCATGCCATTAGCGCTCCTTGCATCTACATCGTCTTGCGGATGCCTGATGAAACGATAAGTCATGATTTTGTGGTGTTAGGGTGATCATCAGGTGACTTGCAAACGTTTCACCTCATTTTGAGAAACATCATGGCTAATACACCCGATTCAAGGTTCATTCTTTAAATTTGCCGAATAAACAAACGGCCAGCTGATACTCAAATAAAATGGCGAACACTGACAATCATCCTTACTGCAAGAATTGAAACGCTTTAGAGGCATAATACAAGTCACATCCAATTTGCGAAACCTGCCTTCAGTGGCCCATTATAACCCCTCTAATGGCATGCATATAAAAATCCCCCTATCTCCGCTACAAATAAAAAAAAGAAGAAAAAAAACGCAACTGAGACCAAACCAAATCCGTGAATGATTACCCCCAACAATAAGTAAATCTGCAGAACTAAAATTCAATTTTCAGCAATCCCACAGTCCTAGTGCTAGACGCCATTCAAAGCTCATGAGGATTTGGACTTAAGGCGACTTAGAGGTGATTTATGCAGTAACCCAAATGGCTACGCGGAGAAGAGAATAAACGCCTGGCCCCTTTGGAGAGAGAAAAAAAAAATGTCTCCGTGTCATGAGTCACCACAGCAAGGCTTTGCTTGACAAGGTAGGATGCCGACCTGGATCAGATTGTCAGATGCTTCCATTTGTGCGCCTCCCACCCCCTCTAATGTCACACTATTAGCGCCAACCTATCAGGCTGCTGGCTCCAGGAGAATAAAGAGATCAATCTGAAATGTCAAACCCATTTAAGATATTTGTGGCATAGTTGTTTAGAGCAGTTCCGCTCCACCATACAAATCTATAGGGAAATCAGATGGTGCAGTATATCTCGGTGGACATAGCAACAGCGACAGTGCGTACAATGTGTCAAAACAGCAATACCTAAATGTATTTACTGTCTTGCAATTTAGGTCATTGCATCCGTTGGATATTGATTTTGTTTGAGGTGAAGAGAAGGTGAGTAGTTAGGCACTGTAGTTAAGAGGTGAAGGGGGGCTTGGCATCAATAAATGTCTTGCCAAAGATCACTATCCGTAATGTATTCAACCTGAGCTATGCTACGTCCACACAGAAAGCTGGTTTGTTGTTTCAGTTCATTGATCCAGAACAAAGTGTATGAACCTGACTTGAGATTGTTGCCGGTGGCTCAACACTGTCGGAGATGAGACGATGGGCACTGTTGACTCCTCTTCCAGGACGATGACAGTCAGCAGACTGGAAGCTTGTGGGCGTGAACCAGACCGGCGAAGTTACTCTGGTGGCGATGAAGAACCTCATAACCCTGATGGAGTGTGGGATGAGTTCATATTGTGTCCTGTAAGGGATGGGGAAATCCTCAAACGGCCGGGCATTGCAGCTGACGAGACGAAAGCTCGCTTTATTGAAGAAGCAGGAAAAACGGGGAGGTGGAGCAGGGAGCTGGCAGACGTTGTACAAATGAGAGTGTAGGCGTAGTCGTGCTGGCAAAGGTCAGAGCCAGAGTGTGTAAAGACGTAGTCGTGCAGGCAAAGGACAAAATTTAAATTCAAAATGCGCAAAGAGAATGCTGGAGCAACTGGTACAGGAAAAACAAGAACACTCAACTGAAGGCCAATGTACACTGCAATCACCAGGTCGAGACAATCGCAAACTTTCATTTAAAAAGCACAAATTTATTATGTCTGAAAATACTCATTTATAGTTGTGTCCATTTTAAATAAGAGTTGCAAATCAGTTCAGTTGTCTGCAGAGATGCTGATGTTTCTGTGGTGACAAACATTTACTCAGCTGGTTCTCAATTACTTTTATTTGTTAACTTTATAATAACTGTATTCTGAGTTGGTCCTCCAAATTTCAATCTGGAAAGAAATATATATCTATATGATCAGACACGTGGGGCCGCACGGTGGCGCAGTGGTTAGCGCTCTTGCCTCACAGCAAGAAGGTCCTGGGTTCAAATACCGGCCGGGGCTCGGGGCCTTTCTGTGTGGAGTTTGCATGTTCTCCCCGTGTGTGCGTGGGTTCCCTCCGGGTACTCCGGCTTCCTCCCACGGTCCAAAAACATGCATGGTAGGTTAATTGATCACCCTAAATTGCCCCTAGGTATGAATGTGTGAGTGAATGGTTGTTTGTCTATATATGTCAGCCCCGCGACAGACTGGCGAACTGTCCAGGGTGTACCCCGCCTTCGCCCACAGCAGCTGGGATCGGCTCCAGCCACCCGCGACCCTGAAAGGGATAAAGCGGCAGAAAATGAATGAATGAATCAGACACAAATTCAAACTTTTTTGTCTAGATGTTAGTATTTCTTGAAATGAATAGTTGAGTCTTTCTTTTGTTATCTTTAAACAGCTCAGATAAGCTATTAACACAGAGACAGCAGCAGCTGGGTCTTTAAAGGAGAAGCTCATATATTCAGTAGACAGAGACGCCAGCGCTGCAGCTCTCCAGCTGTTCTCATGTAACAAACTTATGAAAGCTCCATCGATTAGAACTGCATCAATTTGTTTTCTTAAAAGTTATGTGTTGCTTACGCCTTGCAACCAGAAATACTGATAATTACGATCTCAACTATTGTTTTCCATTCATCTGCTCGTTCATCAACTCAAATCTCAATCTAATCAGTCTTCTGTCATATGGTTTATGCCTCATTTATTTATCATCTTAGTATTTCAGCACTCACCTTGTAAATAATTATATTTTTAGCAGAACTCTAATGATGAATTTTTATGCATGAGGTAGTTGAATAGCATAGCACCAGCCTAACAGCTGTTTTGGGGGTATTTTCAATTATTATATATTAAAATCAAAGACTTTGGTCAGTGGAAGGATGTGAAATTCATTAGTGAAGTGTTGCCATTTATTGTAAATATGACAAATGTGTAAACAAGGAAAGAAATCCTCAAACATATTTCATATGATAGCTTGTTACATCACTCCCATCAATTACAAAATGTAATTTCCTTATCTTGTCTCAGCAAACAGTGCTGTGTTGAGATCTACCCTCTTTGGTTCAGCTTTGAAGAAAGCCTCCTTTACTCTCAAGGCTTTCATCAAACACAGTCAGCGGTTCACATAAAGGTGGCCATAAATATCTTAATGTGGTGCACGATGTGAGAGAAGCCTTCCTCAGTTCTTCCGTCCCGTGATATACCTCTGCCGCCGTGTCGAGGAGGAGATGTGGAGAGCACATGCGGTTCTTCTCCCAGCACGGCGTTATTCGTCTTCACAGGTACTTTGTAACACTCAGTCACTCTGCCGGGAACAGTAGGCTAGCTCGGGCTGACAATGACGATGGCCATTTCAGACATCAGCCATAGGGGTGAGGTGGAGGGGGTGAATTATAACAAGACCGCAAATGGAAAGGCTTGTCAAGTGGTATTAAAGTGTCACTTTCGCAATGTGAATCAGCGCCACCGCTGAGAGGGTCTCGACAGAAACAAAGTCACTACATCACGATGATAGGCTCGGCAACACAATAACCAACAGGTTGGTTTGTTCAAGTGAGCGATCCTCAATAACCACTGTGATTTAAAATGTCTTCCGGATACAACAAAGACAATGGCACTTCTGCGTACCAAAGATTTTGAATTATAGACACCACTCGGCGCTTTGTTCGAGAAAATCAACAGTCTATATCACGCCGTGCACAAACAGAAGCAACACAGCTCTGACTGTTTGAATAAATCCGAATGCTGAGAGCTATTGAAGATACCAGCAAGAGAGCGGTGAAGTGGAAAGATAATAATGCGAGAGTGATACAATGCGTTTCTCAAGTAGCGGTAAAGTGTTGCTTTCCGAATGTCAATCATCATCACACAGCTGAGGGGTGACGGCCACATGGAAAACGGTTACGTCAGGACCGCTTGAACATGCCTGTCGCCACAACGTGTTCAGAACGTTGTGTAATAAACTTCATGTCTGTCACATGTGTCTCACATCATTCTGTTACAAAGCTAATTCAGCCTCCCCACCATTCAGAGCAATCCTTCAAAACATACAAAAGATACATATTCATCTTTTTTCTAATATTAAAGGATAATAGGAAAAACAGTTTTCAACAAAAAAATTACCTCCAATAGAAATGATCAACCTCTTGTAGGTTTCATGGGAGGCATTGTCGGTGCTGTAGTGCCTGACAGTCTCATGGCAAGGACGCTACCGGCTCACTGAGGAGACTTCAGAGTGTGCATGTTCCTGTCATGCTTTTGTGTATTTTCTGCAGGCACTCCACTTTCTTTTTTGTTCTCTCAGTTTAAAAACATGCTTATTAATTGAAGTGCTGCCTGTCATTTGACTATACATGGGATTTGATGGATCTATCAAGCATATTCTCTTCTTGTTGCTTGGTATTGTCTGTATTGACTTTCATTTTCATCACAAACCTAGAAAATATTGGCATTTCTGCTCCAGGTGGGTTGGCGGTGGCTTGTTTGGTAGAATCTGGTCAAGGAGGATGAGTAGTATCCTGTTACAACTCTAGTCTTTTTATCAGTCCCAGAACTAAAATTCACCAGAAATCTTTTGAAAGGCTCACTCATGTCTTCAGACAGGAGAAGCTTGTTCTATTTATCACAGTGCATCATCCCTCAGCTCCATACTTTGAAGAATATCTGTGGATTCATATAAAAACTCACTTTAATTCTTGAGTTCATGCAAATCGTCATCATAGTAGGTGACTTTTAATTGAGTCTGCAGGAATGCCTTTCTTCACCTTTATAATATCTCAAAAATTACAAACATGTTGACTCAGAGTGATGCTAAAAAATGAATCGATACATTTGTTACTTCCAGAGTGAGACTACTGTAATCATCACCCATTCAGGAAATGGAGGTTCAAAGGAAATAAATAAGAAATCATACTCTCAAGGCTTTCGAGCACGAATGGAGTTGTTTCAAATGGGAAACTATGAGCTGTAGATTCAAGCTGATTCAGAGTATTTTATATTGCCATCTGTTTTTCAACAAAGGTAGAAAATCAATTTCATTATTAAGGGACACAATAAGGAAATATTCTTTGTGGGAACAATTTAGATATCACCACAAAAAGGCACACATTTTTAAACGATGATTTGGTGAACTAAAATATCTCATAATAGGTATTTTTGCCATAAAATGTAGTATCTGTGAATCGTGTGAAAGTTGGGTATTTAGGTTGAGATATTTGTATTGAAAACATCTCATTTGATGCTCCTTGTACACGACGTCTGTTCCACACTGCTCTCTTTGTTTCCCACTGTGTACTAAGAATAGCTCCAAAACTCATCACAAGACCAAAACATTGTAACATTTTCAACTATTAACGAAATATTTGATGTTGTTTTGTTGTCAGGGCTGGCGTAACTTTTGCCTGAGACACAAATCTGATTTAAATGGTTGAGGAAATCAAAGCATTAATGACCTTTTTTTTCCATGTTATTTTGGTGAACATAGTCGAGGAAACAGCATGAAACAAACCAGAACATCAAAGCTTCAATCGCAGTCAAAGATTACACCTACATTAATTACTACGAGCTTCACATCTCAGAGAGTTATTTGTAGCAAATCAATTATAAGAAGTTGGTGGTTCTTCAAAAGAGAACTCTTTCTCAATTTAATTTCCTCCAGTCACAGGATACATAATTTTTTTTTTATTTTTTTTTTTTTTTATCTGAGGTGCAGTTTCACAGCCTGCCGTAGCCTTGAACCTTTTATGGGCACACATAACCGTATTGTCAGCATAATAATGGAAATTTATAGCCTTTCAGTGAAAGTTTAAGTTCGAGCATGTACATTAGGAATAAAAACAGGTTAAAAACTGAACCTTTGTCATGATGTGGAGTCATGTAGACTCATGACAAAAGACAGTGTCCTAAAAATGAAAAAAAAAAATGTCATCAATAGAAGTCAAGTCTCTAAATCTAACTTTACAATCCGTAATATGAGCAGAGCCATCATTCTTTTAAATGTATCTGCATGTCTGAACAGAATGGCATTAAAAGACGACAAAAGAAGAGATCCAGAAGTGATCAAGATCAGAAAATGAACTTTGGACAGGAAAATCACTGGCAGTTTCATGAAGGCAAAGTTTTGTTGAAGCACTTCTTTATGTCAGGAGAGGTCGTGCCAATTCAATAAAGTCAGATTTAAATAATCACAGCAGAATTACACCAAGTTTTCTCTTTTATTTCTTTGTATTGTTGGCTCTATGGAAACAGAGACTGCACTGCAACAACAATAAACAGAAAAATTCCAAGGACTTTTTCGTCAATATCGAACTTGAAGACAAGTGAACTTTCACTGAATACTCAGTCAACCAAATATGATATTTTGAATGAAGATCATGCTATGTCAACATAAATAAACTGCATAATCTCCCATTAGTCTGTCCTCTATAGTTTCTTGTTTTCTCACTTCTGGGAAATCAGTCTTTCCACAGCAACGCCTGACCCCCGACTGCTCCCGGTCAAAAAGCATCGGCGGCTCCAGTAAGTGTCCAAAAGCAACTTATGTTTACAACAAAGTGACAAGGCCCTCCAGCGGCAGCGCGCCCAAGGACTCCTGTCATAAATACTGTGACAAGTGATGTCAGCTTGAAGATAAAATGCTCTGCGAGTAAAGATTTATTGGTCCCGGCCAGAGGAGTATTGGCAGCTCGATGCCATGCGCACGGCAGGCTCCCTGCACAATTTCTTCAATAAATACGGCCGTAATGAGTGATGGAATCGTTTCTCATTCGCATCAAAGCCTGAACTGAGGAACCCTGCGATGTGATGCAAAACGCGGCGGCAGAATGTCGTAATTGCTGCGAGTGGATTTGGCGTCACAGCAGCGATTCTTAACGACAGGGTGGAGAGCGTCTCCCAACAGTGCTTTTATTCCAGCCGCCTCTCTCTTATCTCATTACCACCCTCCCATTGAAGCATTTCCATGCAATGACAAACGAATAATGAAACAGCCTGAAGGGGTTCTCGGTCCTGACAGGTGTTTGTGACAGACGGCTCACCTCCAAAATAACAAGCTCAAGCACGCACGTGCGAGATCCCGCGAGCTGCGGCTTGTTATGCTTCCCCCACGCCGCCCTTGTGTAATTTTAACCCTAATTTAAACTTTTGTTTGTTTAAAGTGTTTTGCTTTTTTCCTATGCCTATGTGCAGCGACGGCTCCGGGCCAGATGCTGCTTTTGGGTTGTCAATATGTGGAGCGCTTTCATTTGTCGGTTTCACTTTCGTTTAAGTCGAATCTCAGTTGCATTTTGCGGTAATGACTTCAAAATTGTCAAACACTTTCGGTCACACTCGATTATGAAGTCACAAAAGTGAAATTAATGTTAAGGTTACAGGTAGTCGTGTTGATACATTTCACATCATTTTATTTCAGTTGGGACTTTAAAAAGCCGGGTAGCCATGGTTACGATAACCTCGTGATTTACATACATCTATATATCATACTGGCAATGTAAATGTCATTTATCACTTCCATGTTATGTCACTGCCCTGTACTAAATCTGACAGCTGCTTTCAGACAGAAAGTCATGCAGCAAAGTGGTGAAGACGCTGAATGCATCAAGTTACATCATGTTTCAAATGACAAGTCTGATTTGAGCTTTATCAAATCAATGGATTAGGTCGATGGTTGAACTCTGAATTCTAAAGATTAAAATCTGAATTTAATTTCTCAGCAATTACTTGCTTCTTGAGTAGGCTTTAGGCAAGGAATATTTTCACTTGAGTAATTATTTATATACTCTGCCCACCTCTGGTTACATGACAGTATGTATAGTTAAATTATTATTGAGTCTGAAAATCTTACTGGTTTTAGAGCCTAACCTTATCAAGCATTAACTTTAATTTATGATGGGATATAATTGAATAGATTGTCTACTTCCTTTGGAATTAAATACTTGTGGGTAGAAGTATTTTTTGAGTGTATTTCTTCAGACCCTGGCCGAGGGCATCAGAGCAGATGATTTCAAGGGTGGACGGACGTGGCCAGTTGACCTGCCAAAGCCAGGCGTTGATATTGCTCGTGCTTCAACCAACAAATCTGAGCAGGCCTGATCTAATATATTTCACATTCGTCAGGCAGCCGCGGATCTGATTTGCACATTAATGAACTAACCTCAGCAGCAGCATCACTTTCTCATCAACAAGAGGACCGTCGTCCCTGGCGGCATGGAAACACTGCAATTTATTACACAGTCACTGATGTCTCCATCAGCAGGGCAAACGCTCCTCTGAATGATCTTCTGATTATTGCAGTGGCACTGCAGACATGGAGATAAGTTTGACAAAAACTCTAAAGTAGATGTTAGAGTGCAACGGGTGATTAAAATACAAGGGAAGACAGCCGATGATGGTTCTTCAAAATATGCCGGATAAATGCGCCGTGCTCAGACGCCTAATCTCCGGCTGACATTTTGGCAATAAGTAATTCATAATGCTGGATGACACTTGGAGTTTATCAGCGTTGCATTTATTTTCTGGCTTTTAACATTCTCTCTGAACAGCCCAAGAGATATCATCTGACTCTGGAAAAAGAGTACTTCTTGATTTATTGTAATTGTTTTCATTCCAGAGTGGAGCATCAGAAAAAAAAAAAAAAAAAACAACCATTAAGTAAACAAGAAACTTTTTTTGGTATTGGAAAGAGCCGGCAAAGCAGTATTTTTTTTTTCTCCTCTCCAAAGTAAAAAATCCACTACCAGACGGCCTGATTGAGAAAGTAAACAGCAACAGCCGAGAGTACCAACAGACACCCAAATTATGAATACTGTTTACTGGAAATAATAATGAAAAATACAAAAAAAAAAAAAAAAAACTCAATAAGATTTCGAGAGCAGATATGTGGCTGCCAGACAGACAGCAGGGATTGGTTTTACGAGTCCCCCAGTATTAAAATATGATCAGTTTTTTGGCCTAATCAAAGCCAGAAGTGCCAACAGTTCATAAATGCTTTCATGATATAGCTATGTGGGTTTATATAACTGGACACAAAGCACAGTGGCTTGATTAGATCTGAACAGATGTTTACTTTTTTTTTGCAGCACCGTGTTTATACATAATAAAGACACAGATTAAGAGATGATCATTCCCTCGTCAAAGTGCAATAATCCACAACTAAAAATGTGGTTTTGTCAATGCTAGACCAAAGATAAAACTCTGTCCTCATGCCCTGACTGAGAAAGGTTTCTTTGAGGTATGGATTCCACAAGATGTTGAGAGTATTCCTTGGAGATTGTGGTCTATGTTGACATGACTGTATCACCGCCTGTGGCCACTGCGGCCGAGAAGGGATTTCTGTTCTCGGCTGACAGGAGTGGAACCCGACGTGGCCCTCCGCCATTGCAGCCCATTTGCCCGGAGGTACGACAGGCTGCGCATTCTGAGACGCGGCGCACCGCAGCAGCGGGAAGTGGTTATCTGAGGTTACCATAGGCTTCCTGTCAGCTCCAACCAGCCCCGCCACTTTCTTCTCTGACGGCTCTCGGCAGCAAGGCCTTTCCATCCCCAGATCTGCCACTCACAGATTTTCACACCATTTGGACTAAATTATCCAGAGTGTTGTGCTTGAAAATCCCAGGAGATCAGCAGTTTCAGAGTTTTCACATCACTGACATCACTTTTTTTTCCCCCCCATGTTCCTGATTTGTGTTGCTTAAGTGAAACATTTGATGCGGGGAAAATGTTGGCATCTTCGATTTCTGCAAACCACAGATACATTTTAAATTTAAAAGCTTCATATTAAAGCTTGGTTTCTGTTAGTTTCTTCTCCTCTCTAATGGAGGACTGGCTGTCGTGGTCTTGACAGCAGTAAAGAAGGAGTCACAGCATGGATGTTGAGATTACTGCAAAAATCCTCTTCACTCAGTTTTTAAATATATTTGAAAGCACAAATCAATTGAGTGAAGATACTAACAATGTTGATGCTAATCTACTCAAAGTTTGCATGGATAAAGACTGGATAATGCACAGATGCACATGTGGAAACTAATCTAATGGAACTCACAAAGGATTGCACCTGACAGTCGAGACGGCTGATTTATAAAGGTTTACAACATCTGAAAACACTAGCTTTATTCATAATTGTTTCTGTTTCTCACTTGTTTAAATATGAGCTGCAAGTCAGTTTAGTAATGTAAAAGAGATGCTGCTGTTATTGTGGCGACAGACATTTCCTCAGCTGGCTTTTATTTATTATGAGTTTTTTTTTTTTTTGCGCCCCTTGTTAAACCTTGCAGTCTTTTCTTATTCTCTTCTATTACATTTCTGATTTTGTTGTTGTTTTCCAGAGCCTTGACTTTGTGACAGATCCTCTCCCATGTTGTTTTTTTCTTGCCGTATTATGATTTTTTGATTATGATATATATATATATATATATATATATATATATATGTATATATATATACACACACACACACATATATATATATTTTTTTTCGTAATATGGTTTTTGAGAACCTCTTCCATCAACACATTCAGCTCTATAGTCATACCGATGTAACGCTTCACCTTGCCATCCTTTTTTTAATTCAACCATTAAACTGTCATCTGAATACTCCTGTTTGCACTTCTATTATCTTCAGTTGATCACCATTGAAATGAACAAAAACATAAATATGTTTGCTTGTTTTTTAGGAGTACTGTTAAAGCGACACTAAGGAACATTTCAACCTTAATAAAACATTTTAATATCTTTTGTGATGATACATCGACTTACAACTAGTTGAATGACCCCTCTGTCACGGGCTGAGGGCGTCAGTATTGCTTTCACTTGGACTAAGCAGCTGTGAGGAGGGTGGTAGGAACCCTGCACACTAAAAAACCCCAAACGTGCGGACTGCTTTACGGCATGCATCACATCATGATATAACATTGTTTAGCCATCATTAGACTCATTACCTCGTCGCTATCCGTCCTTCACACAGCCACTGGAAACAAATGAAGGCGAGTTCAGTCCGACAGCACGCCAACGGGAGCAGCATTTTACCACGCCACGCGCTAGTCCTCATGGGAACTGTAGTATTCCTTCAGGCAAAACACTACCGCTTTTGTCCACTGGCGCCGCCAAAATCAACGAAAGCTGAAAGTTCCTTAGTGTCGCTTTAACATACTTCACACATGCATTTGGTCCACGAGGCCTTTACTCTTTTCCAAAACCTGAACAAGTTTTTCGGATCTCATCCCAAAGTCGTTCATTTATATGTTTGATGAAAAAAGAGTAAGTCAATATGCTGTTTAATTTGCAGATGCATGCTTTGCCATCTTTTCCTGGGGTCTCCTGTGAGGGTCCGCTCCTGATTTTTCCACTGTTTTAACAGCACTCAAAGCACTTTGCAATGTTGATCACATTCACCCAATCATGTGCCAACGGAGGCGGCTGCCGTGCAAGACGCTGAGAACAGTTTGGGCTCAAATCATTTACTTGTAAACACTTTGATGAAAGATATTAAATATTAAACAATCAACAATTGATTATCGTGGGTTTTTAATTTGCTACAGAGGAAGTTTGAATGTTCGTCTAAGATGAATTCCTCTCCTGTGGAACCCAGTTTGTCCTGGAGAAAATGGCCGGGGAACAAACACAGCAACAGATGCCAGGAAGCAGCAGAGCAGCAGTAAGACCGCGACTTTGTCTTTCATCCATTCGATGTCCATAATTTTCAGGCCGTCGATGGCGAACTGAGCACTTATGCGGTGTGTGTTCAAGCCGCTCTGACAGTTTTAAAGTGCACACACTTGAACGTCAACGGCGGCAAAGCTGTAGCGCCAGGTGCTTGGCCTTCACGGGAAACAATTCGGGCTCGACTGTCAAGTCCACTTCGACACGCCGCCGGGCAGAGTTAGTGGGTCGAACTGCCAACTCTGGGCTTGTAGGATCTTCTACTTCACAACCTCAAACATAATGATTTGGTTATAAGCTGGAGAAGACAATCAAAGACAGAGGAGTGGATTTGTACTCGCATCTTGACTGAACTGCACATCTTAAAAATCAAACTTCCCCGGGCCAGGCAGTGGATCCTGGTTCAAGCTGTGCCCCTTCTTCCCCTTCCATCCATCCCCTTGGCACAGCCGTACACAAGTCTGTGGTAATTTAATGCCTGCTGCCCAGGCCCCATGATCCCGCGGGAGTGCCTGTGCCCCTGTAAGTGAGGCTGAACGCTTTATCCCATGGCATTAGTTGTCCATGTTTGAGTTAATACCCTGGAGTAGAGCCTCTATCCGCAGGCATTAGTGTCTGACACTCTGCAGCTCAGAATGGGGGGAGGCTTCCATTTCCACCTCCCGCACCAGCGCTCCCTCAGCCCTTCTGCGGCGCTTCGCTTTCATCCTCGCACTTCGGATTTTGATCGGAGTTGGCAAACTTAGCACACGCAGGTACTTTCCTCAGATGAAAGATACGTGATGAAGTTGCTGGTATATCCAGATGTGCCGCCGCTTTCTTACCTTTGAGTTTGGGAAGTGAATCGCGTTGTCAGATTTATTTTTATCGCAGCGATTCTACAGAGGGAGTGGATAAACATATCTATCAAGTTAAAAATAACTTGTCCTCATTTGTTAGTTTGTGTTTGAGCTCGTTAATTGGACGAACATGAGAAAAAAATCCTAAAATGGGCTTCAGAGGTTATAAGAAAAACCTGAAAAAAAGACATTTTCAAAGGACATGGGCTTGCATGTTGATGGTATTTAATATCTTGCAACTAACGCTGGCGTGTCAGTGATTTAAGGTCCTGGAGCATTAGGATTTTCATAATCTCCATTTTGATGTAAATACAGTAGAGGTTTGTTTCGTTGCTTTTACTGACATGCACACACACACACGCACGCGTACAAACACCAAAGTCCCGACCACATGCTTGCAGCAATTTGAATGTTACGCTCAGAGATTAAAACTGTTTGTGTCATTATGGTGATGAAAGATAAACAATGTCTCCTGTCATTTAAAGCAATTAGAGTAGAAAATCCCTCCACTTTAATCAATTCATTTTGTATTTCTATGAAGCGTTCCTGGACTAATTAATTATTTTATCTTGGCGTAATTTATTCCAACCTTCTAGATCATGAGCCGTTATTTCTACGCATGATTGCAAAGGCAGGCAGATTTTTCTCGCGTGCACTTTGAACAAAACGTGCAAGAAGAAAAAGAAAGGCACATATAAAGGCAATTGAAATCACAAGTCTGTGTAGGATGCTTCCTTTTTCCTTCTTTGGCACCAACAAGGCTGATAGCAATAATGTGGGAAGATAAACTTCCTGACCTGTCGTTCCATGTTATCACATTTACAGACCGTGTGCCTTTTTACAAAACCTGTCGTTTTATTCAAGCGATAACCTCAGACGATAAAAGCTTTAGCGGTTTGGTATTTCACCTCATGGAGGGTGAATTATCCACAAAGTGATGGGGGGGAGAAATAAAGTTGACTGTGCTCACAGCTGAGGAATGCAATGCCTCTTTTTTTATTTCCATTGGAGTCAAGTTAAGCAAAAGCAGCTTTTCAGATGGAGTTATTGGGAAAAAAAATGTAATTTGATGGGGATTAACTCAGTTAAGTGATTTACTTAATGGAACTGTGATCCTTGGAAAACACTAAATTAAAGTTTCATGCGGTTTGAAGCGGAACATCTTCAGGTGTCTTTTCTTACACTTGCCTCTGGAAACTGTTTGATTTTACAGACAGTTGATTTATGACCGCTTAATTTGTAACCTGCCACAAGCAGTGTCTCTTTTCTTATCTTCACCACTGCCTGACAGCAAATCTTTTTAGAGGTCCCAAGCCTTTTCAGCTTTTTTTTTTTTTTTTTTAAGATTAATGTTTTAATAATACAATTACCAGTAAAATATTGTCACCAAAGCTAAATTTTAACCTTTTATGATTTCATGTAGATATTGTATTCAAAGCCTCTAACACTTTCAACTAAATAAGCTAAAATTAGACAAAACTAGGGATCATCTCAGGACAGATGACAAAAGTTGTAGCAGAGAAATCTCACTGATTGCATATACAATTCACACTACCATATATACATTTAGATTCCTTAATCCTAATCTGTAAGGTGAAGGTTTGGGGATATTTAAGGTTCTCTACAACATGAGGGTTGACTGATTTCTACAGCAAAGCAGATTGTTTTGTTTATCCAGAGGATCAATGGCTTATAACAAGAAGACGAAAAGGCAAGTAATGTAAAGGACTACATTCATCATCTATTTCGCTCAGTACAGTAAGCAAACAACTGAATAAGGCAGATTCCATCAAAGACAAACCCAGAGCTCATCAGGTATAATGGGATAAACTGCTGACTGATCCGTCATCGTCTTTGCCTGGTTACAGTAAATAATACTGAAGCATTGCGATACAACTCGGTTAGTAGTGAAGCTGTGATTGCACTGAAGAAATTACAGTTGAGAACGGAATAGATGAAAATCAGTTAATTATGGTATTTTAAAACACCATGCTCTCCTCTGGGCATGGTTGGCAAGTCTTCAGTGAAAACCAGTCATAGTATTTTTTTTAAACCAAACCAATCAGGCTGCCATTGGGATGTGTGACATAAATGGGTCTGTGGGTGGATGGAGGGGAAATTTAGGACACGCTTTGTTAAAATGCTAAATAACAACGTCTATGTTTTGTTAAAATGTGAAATGCCAGCATTTTTGCTGGTGAGTGGGCAGCCTTATTTTGCGAAGACAGTTTTTTTTTAATCTAATTTTTGTTTCCTTTTGTCAATTCAAGGCCATTAAAGTTCGAATGAATTTGAGAGGAAATTTGAAAACTTTGTTTAGTTTTACACAGTAACATTTAAAGTGCCATTTTTAATATCTGAGAAAATCCAGAATATATTAGACTGGCCAGGGTTTGATGTTGTAAATCATAGTTTTTTTTTAATCTAATACATTTTATATTTTGACTGAGGACATTTGTGTGGATATGCTAGTTCAGGGGTGTGAAACGTACAGCCCAGGGGTCAAAACCAGCTCACAAGATGCTCCAATCCAGACCACCAAACACACTGTAATCATATCAAAAAACTTTTTTTGAACAGTTTGTGAAGAGTGACGAACACAACACAACATGGAGACCCAAGCTGAGATATTGGTGCTGCTGCCATGAAAGCGAGCTGCCTCGTTTCAAAGCCATGTTGACAAGAGTGATTTTGTAAAAACATGTATGATGGAAACAGCTAAGGGAAAATTGGAAAAAAAAAAAAAAATAGAGACGAGATATTATATTTTAAACCTTGTCTTTTCTCTTTAATTGTGTTTTGTGTCCTAAACTAAAATGTTTGAAGGTTTCAGGTTGGAACGTGAAGGTTGGCTGAGGTAGATGTTCAATATTTCTTAGTCTAAGTGTCTTGTACTCACTTATTGCTGACATTTTATTTCATTTTGACAGACGGCTCTGTCTCTGGTTTTTTTTTAGCAGTCATTTAAAATGCAACACCTTCGCATGTGAAGTTGTCAGCTTTACATTCAAACTAAAAAAAGTGCAATTTGAGACAGTGAAGTTTTTTCTTCTTACGTTGTACTGACAGATTGGAAAATCAATGATTGTTTTCTCCTTTTTCAAAGGTATGGTATGCTTTCTGTGTGTATAGCCAGGTTCAAACTGTTCTTTGTTAAATTAAACAGAAGTTCTTTTTATTGTATCACTGTTCATGTCGTAATTTGTTTTTCTTAAATTGTGTCTTTGAATGCGCAATTAATACAAACTAAATAATAATTTAATTGCAAAATACTGTCATAGAAGTAAAAAAAAAAAAACCCGAACATAAAAAAAAATACTATACATTAAGTGACAGTAAAAAGATGTTTACAGTAATATGTCAATTCAGCTGCTGGTTGTTTACTATTTATTTTACTGGAAAATTTCTTTCAGTGTCGGCACTTTTTCAAAGAAAACCTAACAATTTCACAAGTGAGCATTACTGACTGAGACCCCAGACTCAGAAATGACGGCTTTCTGCTGTATTTGGCACCAGAAGGAAACATAAAAAGTGGTTTCATGTCTACATTGTTGTCGTTTTTAGGAGCAACTTCACATTTTCATCCCAAATACTCTATGCCACAACAAAGGAAAAGCATTAATGTTGAAATATAAAGGTTGTGGCATCATTTTAGCAGTCCGGCCCTCTAAAGATGAAATTGGGCTGTGTGTTCGACAGCCCCGGTACAAGATGTGGTACAAAGTTGTACAAGTCTGAAAAGACTCGGGTTAGTTGATCAACTTCTTAACTTCCACACATAACCCTACAAGTTTTCCATGTAAATGTCCTGCCTCCCTACATTCTGCTGATTATGCTCTACTTTAACTTTCATAAAACGTGGCTATTCCACAGCTGGAGCGCTCGTCTTACACAGAATCACGGCAGCTTTTGAAGGAGCCAGTGTTAGAGAGGTGCAGGTTGTTTATTACCACCTTGATAGTCAAGAGGCACATGCATTGATGCTGATGCAAAAATATGTTTGAACACCCAGAGAGGGATCAAAAGGAGCCTTTTTGAAGTGGAAAGGAGAATTCATATAGCAGGATGGTGAATTTCAGTATAATGAGTTGAACACCGACTTCGACTCTCCTTTAAAACGACTTCAGGTGGTCTTCACCTTATGTCAAATTCCATATCAGCTGCAAAGCAGTAAAGAGGAGGCTCGACATGAATAATACCAACAATTACTCAAAACACCGATGCACAATACTCAGTAGTAAAAGGTTTTATCATATATTTAAAAAAAAAAAGTTCCTCCTATTTTGGCTCATTTTGTGTATGATGACAGAAAATTGCTGTCTGTCTTCTATGATTTCTCCCCTTGAAAGCTCGCGGAGACAGAGGAATCATAAAAACTGACCTTGGCAACCAGCAGTTGCCCGAGCAACCATAAACAATGTTGTTCCCTTGTAAAGAATTGATGTTCACTGTGTTTCTCTCACACAGGGTGAATCACCTCAACCCAGTCATCAGTGAAAAACACACACACAAAAAAAAAAAATCTTTCAGCACAGACTTTTAAAGCCTCACACAGAAGAAGGATTAACTTCCTTTTATGCACCTTGTAGCTATTGCCATGTATGGTGCGCTGTAATTAGCATCGTCTGGGATGAGCGCAGTTCATTTAATTACCCTTTTGTGTTTGCTGATAATGATCTAAATATCTCAAACATCACATTTAATGCAGTTTCTGAGATGTTTTACTTTGTTGGTTGCATTGATCGACTGCACTTTTTATTATCCAGTAAAAAAAAAAAAAAAAAGAACATCCTTATAGTGCAATTTGGTCCCTCACCAACCAGCTGCTTAATACTGTGAGAAAGTAATTTATCGTGTCCTTACTCTCCTTATTTGGGCTCGTTTCTAGCTGGGACATTCAAGTTGCAGAGTTGCTCTTTAATATGTTGTGAAAGAGAAAAGATGGTGTGCACCAGAAAAGTCTGCAATTGTGTGAAAAGCAGAGTGAGCCGTACGACTGCACCAGCACAGTTCCTTCCGTTCATGAATATGTTCAGACTGTGATCTTCAAATAGTTTTAACTGAGATCAAGATGTATTTGTGAGAATGAAAAGAAATATATATACACAGCAGACTAAGTGTAAATGACAGGTTTTGTAACTGAGTGAAGTTAAAGGATGTTTTTTCTTCTTTTCTTTTTGTTCCTCTTATTTTGAAAAATAGTTCAAATCAAAAGGGTTTTCATCTGGTAGCGTCAATCATATTCAGGATGAGAAATGCGTGTTGTCATCTTCATCTTATATCTCTCGTCTTCTTATATGGACTGAATAAACACAATTGAGAAAACAATTATTTGAGCTTAATTACATCATAAGTCCCTCAGAAGTTCTGTATGTTCTTTTTTTTGTTTGTTACCGATGACTTAAAGCTCGTGTCCGGAGTTTTGAAAGAGAGAGGTTTTTTTAATCCAGTGTCTCGAGGTTCCGCCCTCCCTCTGCTTTCATGAGCGACCAAGCCACGCCCCTGTAATTGTGCACACGCATTATCTGTCGGGTGAAAATGAGAGCCTTCGAGTCCTACAGCATCCGACACGTTTAGCTGTTTACGGTGGATGTTCAGCAGACCATGGATATATCCGAGGTAAGCGGGGCGGCTGCTGCATAGCTAACTCACCTCTGTCTGGGCGAGTGCGCGTGCTCTCTGGCTGCGTGCACACATTGATTGACAGCATGACAAGGTGGAAGCTCGAAATCTATTGGCTGAAGCTGACCAGCCCTTTTTCGGATAACATGGGGGTCTATGAGATGAAGGCGGGGCTCATAAATACATTTTTATATTGCTTTACGCTAATATTTACCTCCGCCAAGGAGGTTATGTAATCACGTTGGTTTGTTGGTTTGTTGGTTGGTTGGTTGTTTGGTCTGTTAGCAGCATTACGGAAAAAGTTATGGACGGATTGCAATGAACTTTGTGGAAAGGTGGGTCTTGGGCTAACTTAGAATCCATTAAATTTTGGTGATGATCCGGATCACTGTCTGGATCCAGGAATTTTTTAAAGGACTCTTTATCATTGAGAGATAGGGCAGTCTTTCACGTAGTTGGGCAGGCCCGCCAACAGGGAGCCTGTGCAGCATGGTGGTGCGGCCACACGCCGCACCGTAAGTTTGGAGGCTGGTCATGCAGTAGAAAATCACTTTTAAGTGAAGTCCAATTAACACTTCCATCACTTTTATTGATGGTGGTCAATACCCAAATTGTAAATTCCAGTTGAAACAAGCAATTCAACATGACCATAGATCACAGCAAAGATCCTAGAATAGAACCATCCATCCAGACAAAATATCTGGAACAAATAAATGATTGAAAATAGGACTAGTTGACCTAAAAGACCTCATGGGTTTGTTTGAAATAGAAAAATGGCACTTGAATCATGCTGGGAAATGTTGTCCAAAGAAATCCAGAGCTGCCCCTTTATTTTAACACTCCAGTCGGGGTGGAGGAGGTGTTGATGGGTCACTTCAGCAGAGAGAAGCAATCAAAGTCTATTTATGTCTCTTATGGTTTCTTCACGAATCTCCACCTGGTTCTGCATCTCTCTCTCAAACCAGACAGGTGTGGCTGCCAGGGAACACATGAGTGCATTTCAGTTAAATACAATATGGTGTTATGATATAAACTTAGTTAAATATGGATCTTGGTAATTTGGAAAACATTAGTGTAATGATATTCCGGGTACTTCTCTCTCTGCTAGGTTTGCCGGCCCTTATGAGGTCCGAAACTGTCTCCGTGACACCGATTATATCATTGCTACCCCGTAGAGAAGACGTAAAACGTGTGTCTGTCATATAAACATGCTCAAGCCATATTTTACCCGCGAATCAAATCAAACTGCTGTACCGCTTGTGACCTCGTCAAAGACAGATACTGTTGCTGTGAATGCATTGGTAGTTACACAGCCTTCTGTTACCGTCCACGATTTAAACTGAGATCACTTCCATCAGCAGACTGCTCGCCTACCAAACTCCGAGACGCTAAAAGCAGTTAAATCACTTAACCTGCGCGCAACACAGTGAAATAACTGAGTTAATAGGTCGGTTCCTCAGTGATGTTCCAACAAGTACCATCATTTTACAGCATGATATTGATGTTGGAGACCCCCATCCAACAGCCGCCATATCATGTAAATCCAGCTAAACCTGCAGTAATGAAGAAAGAGACCGATTACCTGTTAGAAAATGGTTTAGCTGTTCCCAGTTCCAGTTCTTGGAGTTCACTGTGTCTGTTGGAAACAAAACCGGATGGTTCACCGCGGTTTATTACTGATTTTCGCCGTGTAAATTCCTTTACTCTTCTCGACCCATATCCCCTTCCCCATATTGAAGATTACGTTGACATTATTGGGACTGCAAAGTATGTCAGCAAATTAGATTTGCTAAAAGGAATTTGGCAAGTTCCCTTAACTAAACGTGCATCCCAAGTCTCCGCTTTTGTAACTCCCGACTGCTTTCTGCAGTACACAGTAATGGCGTTTGGAATGTGTAATGCCGTGGCTACCTTTTAACGACTAGTCAACACTGTTTTGTCTGGGTTGCCTAACTGTATTGCCTACTTAGATGATTTAATCGTGTATGCCATGACGTGGGAGGAGCATCTCCATATCCTCGAGCAGGTGTTCACTCGTTTAGCTCGTGCCTCTTTGACCTTAAATCTTGCCAAGTGCGAGTTCAGCAAAGCCACAGTTACATATCTGGGGAACCAAGTGGGTCAAGGCCAAGTCAGATACCTCACAGCTAAGATATCTGCCATAGCCGAATTCCCAGTTCCAAGCACGCGGAAAGCTCTCCGCCGTTTCCTGGGCATGGCAGGATACTACAGGGGCTTCTGCTGCAATTTCTCTTCTTTTGTTCAGTCTCTAACTTCACTGTTAAGCCCGAAAGTCGACTTTGTTTTGGTTCCTGTCCTGTCAACATGCTTTTGATAGTGCTAAGTCCGCATCCTCACTGCTCCGGACTTCTCTCGCTCCTTTAAACTATGCTCCCAACTTCTCTCGCTCCTTTAAAATAGAGGTAGATGCCTCTGCGGTGGGTGCCGGAGCTGTCCTATTGCAGGAAGATGGTGATGGAGTTGATCATCCAGTTTGCTACTTCTTGGTTTCTTCTTCAGGTTTGCTGCTGCTGCAGGAACCAATCATCGCTTCATTGCCAGCACCTCGGGAGCCCGGGAAGAGAGCAGCTCGTCAGCCAATGATGCAACTCGCCTAAAGAGTTAAAAGCGGCTGACGGGACACAGACTGGCAGCTGGCTGTAACCAACCACGCCCACGTGCCTCCTAGAGCCAGATGACAGTTTTTGCTGTTAGTTAGTTAATGAGGCACTTGTTTCCGTTTGTGGATCTCAGTTCTGTGTTTTTGGTTTTGGTTTCAGGAATCTTTTGTTGTATTGTGTTTATTATTAGTTAGCCATCGCCGTAACACGTAGTGTAATGGCGAAGGGTATTGTTCTTGCTCATTTTCTTCTGTATTATTATTTTTCTTTGTCCCACGAGAATGCATTTTTGACCCCCTGAACATAGCTGAATGTGGGGTTTTTTGGTATCTACGCGACCGGCCGGCGAAAAATTCGATAAAATTTATACCTCCACAGTGACAGATCAACACTGGCTCAACAGCGCCACCTACAATCAGACCCCTGTGGCCCACCGAGTGGGCATATTTTGACATAGGAACACGAAATTCACACCAGTGACAGAGCATGAGGGGACAAACAGAAAACTCTATTGGCTCAAATCTGTGGGACCAACAGGAAGGCGGCCATCTTGGATACAAAATTTGCCTCCATTTCGCTTTTCATTTTTCAAATGAACTGAACTCTTACTTCCTTTCTTCCAAATAAGCCCAAACCCGGCACACTGCATCTAGACACATTGACTTTCAATAATCAGCCAGCTTTTTTTGATATGTCGTTCGGTCTCCTCACAGCACGCCGTCGAAAAACGCCTTCTTATCCTGTTATTTCCACAGCCCCTCGTGAGCTCAGGCATTGTCCTAGAACACTCAGATTACAGTCAGTTACGTGCCATAATGGTCCTCATGTAATGCATTATAAAGTTTAATACAACTCAACTCTACAGCGCCCCCTACCATAGACCTAAAACATTAACATTCTTCTACAGTAGCCAAACTGTGCAGTAAAATACTATGCCTGAAGACAAGCAAAAAATTATATCACCATTTTGATGCATTTATAACCGTTGGCCAGCAGGAGCGCAAAGACCCCCCCGAAAAATACCTAAAAATTTCTTACAAGCACATACTTTGTCCGACTGTCTTGAAATTTGGATCAATTATACACAACATGATGCTGATTATATTGATGTATGAATGACTGTGACAGATGCTACATTGCCACCTATGGGAGTGTGTAAAGATGACAATGCAATTTAAAAAATTACATTTACCAATCTTTTTCATATTTGACAGAAAATTCCTTTGTGGCCTCCTGATAAGAAAAGTCAGTCAACTTTTTCCTTTAGCTTTCATGGTTTGTACTCTAGAGGCTTCTCTAAAACCCATTCATTGTCTATGTGGAAATGTCGTTTGGCTTCCAATTATTCAAATGAACTGAACCCTTAGGTGTTTGGACCAAATGAGCCCAAAGTCAGCATGCTGCATCTAGACACATTGACCATCGATAATCAGCCAGCTTTTTTTGATCTGTCGCCAGTGTTAATTTTGTCAACGAAAACTTAAACGAAAACTATTCGTTGACGACCCTTTATTCCGTGACTAATTTGTGACGAGAACGTAAATTTAATAAGTAATGAAAACTAAAACTAAAACTAAATCTCTGAACATCATGAACTGACAAGTAAAAATGTGACGAAAAAGCTGACGCTGGCCGTCGGACAAGCTGGGTTATTACAACCATCCTCACGCCGGGCTCACTGGCTCCGGTCCGGCTCCGTTCTGTCTCCGATACGGAGACGCAGCACCACAGCAGTACTGTTTTTTGTTGTGCTTCTCTTCCTCTTCTTCTGTGATGTTTTACGGCAGCTTGCATCCCGTTGGTTGCATTACCGCCACCTGCTGGTCATTATGATTGGAGCTTTTTTCTTGCAGGCTGTCATTTGTTGTAAGAATTTACAGAAAGAATCTGAAGTTCATATATTTAATTTTTTTCCAACAAGCCATATATTTTCGTATTTATGATACAAGAGTTATGATACATTCTAAATTTAAATATCTAAACATAATTAAAGATATGCTTACAGTGGAGTTTTTACAACCGTGACACGTATCCTTTTGCACTTCTGCTACTGTGGTTTTATGTTGTGTTGTTTTTATGTGTATTTGTATGTTGATGTAGCACTTTGCACTTTGCCTAAGACAAATTTCCTACTGGGACAATAAAGTTATCTATCTATCTATCTAATTTACTACAGTACAACAAAACTGTCAAATTTCATCAAGACTAAAATTAAGACTAAAACTAAAACTACTTTCCACAGACTAAATTTTAACTAAAACAAAACAAAACAAAAAAACTAAAATGTGACTTTAACTAAATCTAGTCTTTGGTGAGTGACTAAAACGAAAATGAAATGAAAAATTCATGTCAAAATTAACACTGTTTGTCGCTCAGTCTCCCCATAACAAGCCCTCAAAAATGCTTTCTTTTCCTGCCACACCAGTCCACTGTGGCCTGCCTGAACTTTACCCCCCCTCCTCCTCTTACTCCCCTCCTCCTCCTACCCCCCCCCCATCCTCAATCTCCTGACATTGACATACACACTTCAAACTCTGTACGAAATTCTGGCAGAGAACACTGATCAAAAATGTCTATAATGTCTTTGACCAATTCTCATTCATTTCCATCAGGGGCGCAAAGACTGGAGGCCACAGTGTGTGGTGTTAATGTCAATTTAGCGAGCGCGAGACGTCGACGGCAATAGCAGGGAGTGAAGCACTAACGGCAATGGCTTTCATTGCCACGCTTGTGTTGGTGGTTTTGACAACTCTAGTTTAGGGTCTCTTTTTGTTCCCGTTTGTTCTTAGCTTTGTTAATAAATAACTTTAATTTCCACTTAACACCTGTGGCTTTTATGTTACCGCTTTTTACCATTCTCCTAAGCGAATTGGTCGTAACAACAGTATATACAGTATCATAATAACAATAATACATTCATCCACATTTATTAACATTTATTGACACATGCTAATAATACAATAATGTGTTATTTGTGTCTAAAACTTTAGCAAGACAATTAAACTGAAAGGAAAGGTATTCAATATTACTAGAACTTTAGTCAGGGTCCAAAGAAACTGTGAAATGAAGGTGTTTATGGCAAATGAAAAAATAATTTAAAGACAATGTCAGCCATTATCAGTGCACATTTTATTCTGTTTCTTTACATAAGATCATATCATAAAAGTTTAACTTTTTAAATGACCACTCAGATGTATGCGTAATCAGGGGCATAGATGAATGCTGAAATCAATTTTTTTTTCCTTTTCAGTGAAGGCCTGATTATTCAGATGGGCAAATTAAAGAGTGCGCCACAGAGGACAAGCAGTATCAGTTAGACTGAGCAAATGGACACCAGAGAGCTGATAAATTTAGTTAATTTATCCCACTTCAGCCTTGATTTGCCTTTGTCCCACGAGGACCTGCCTGTTACAGATTACAGGGTTCAGGGCACGGTTATGATTCCACTCTCACATTCACTCTTCAGCAGCTGAAAGACACCTCACAAGACAAAAACGTCTTAATAAAAAATCGCTTGTTGGATAAGATCAAGCCGGCCACAGACTTCACACTTCTAATGTTCCCTCGCTCACATCTGGTCAGAGAGAAAATCCATATGAGGAAACTTTTCCAGCAGATCTGGCTTACAGCAAGTCATTTCAAGCTACTGCTCCAAATATGAGGCGTGTGCTTCTACAAGTGTCTTTGCTGAACTGTTTCTGAACGATTGATAAAGTTTTGAGCAATGGTTCGGAGGAGCTTTGCTCATGACTGGAATGCTAAGGAGACCACTGAGATCTGAACAAGACTTGTAATGCTGCTATCTTTGATGTTATCCTATGTGGTTCCATGTTGCTGGACTGCCTACAACACAGGCACCAAAAACGAGTTGAGTTCACATAGAACCGATTTAATCCTGTATAAAGTGAGAAATTGAGCTTACAGTTTGTGTTTTGCAGGTGGCGAAACAGAAATAATTCCATGAGTGTCATAATGTGCAAACATTAACATCCAACATATTGACAGATGATCGGCAACAAAGTAAAGATTGTGGACAAAAGGAGAGCAACAGAAACAGAAAACCAAAAAGGATGGCAAGACGAAACACAAAAACAACATAAAGAATCAGATTATGAGGTCCTCAAAAAGTGGGGAGCCGTCTGAAGAAACCCTGAGTTAAAACTGATCCAATCATAATCATTGAACATTTTGAATTCATAAATCAGCATAAACTCTCCTGTATTTTGCACAATCTGGTGAACTTGGGCTGTGACGTTATGTCTCTCAGTCTGACCCATCAGTAGATCAGCAAGTAGTAGCGGGTGACTGTTTTTCACACAAACATTTAATCGTTCAGCCAGTATTTACTGAATTTCTATTGCTAATCGGTTCCATGTCTATTTTTAGTCCTCTCACGGCTCTTCTAACCTCTGCTGCATCAACATTTTGAAATTTACAAAGTGTTGGTGTTTCCTCAGAGGAGTACTCAGGATGCGGCGCTGGAACAGAGGCTCGTTTCTGAGGAGAAATTAAAAACCAGAAGTCCAAACAGCCAAAAACCACAGAGTCTTCCAGGTCACGGGGAATGACGAGGAGACACTGGAAAGCCCAAATACATAGAACAAAGACGTGGATTTGGAGAGCTACAAACACTGACAAACCAACAACCAGAACACCCAGAAGATGCCCAAAATAAAGCCTGGTCACCAGGTGCAGACGGTCACACAATCAGGCACAGGTGAAACACATCAGGACAGAGAACTGCAATCAACATGAGGAGGGGAAGTCAAGGGGTCAGAATCACAATCAAACACAATTCAAACCTTGACATAAAATCGTTTTTAGAAGGTATAGCTTCACAGAAAATATATATGGATTTGTTTTTTGTTTTTTTTTGAGCGGTGTATAGACAACTGGAATCTGTTGGTCATTTTCAGTTATTTGTGAAAACATCTTCTTTGTGATCTTGTTGTTCTAATACCATCAATAAAGGGACGAAAAATGAAACACTGTTTAAAAGGGTGCTTTTATCTAATGTATATGAGTAGGGTTTGTAAGCTATACTGTATATGAGTAGGGTTTGTAAGGTAGAAAGTAAAATTAAGAACTTCTGAAAGTTGCATAAAATGAATATGAATAAGAATATTTTAGCATAAAACATTGCTAATAATATGGGAGCTGAAGAACGAATTTTATCATGCTGTGTCAATAGGAAATTCTGAAATCTCTCGTAAAAAGTGTGTGTGTGTGTGTGTGTGTGTGTGTGTGTGTGTGTGTGTGTGTGTGTGTGTGTGTGTGTGTGTGTGTGTGTGTGTGTTTGGACTGATGGTAAACACTTGGCAGCAGGATTGGATTTTGACCTTTCAGAGTTGTTAAATATTCAAAGGACCAGAAGTGCTTTGAATATCTTACGGTAATATTTTCTTGAAGTTAAAAGAATCTCGTCCACCAACTTTTCTTATGTGTAGTCAGTACATCAGTGTAATCAAAGTTGTGACTGTTTTAGTCATTGAGACAGCACCACCAGAGTCAAGTCTCTGTCATTAACAGGAGCTCTAGCTTCCAGCCACATATAAGATCATTTAGCAGTCTTTTTGCTCAGAGCTCCAACATTTAAAGGGGCTGTATCATGCAAAATTCACTTTTTGTATGTTTTTACCTTGTTATATAGTTATGTACTCACCAAAAACACCCCCAAAGTATTTTTTTCCTTCGTGCCTGTGTGTTTGAGCTTTCCTCGTGTTTGTGCTGCTCAGAGAGGCAGCCCCTCCCGCACCCGTGAAAATGCTCTGTTTCCCACGTTCACGTCACACGGAGAAGATGGCTCCCCTGAGGCCCCCTCCCGCAGGCCCTCGGCAATCAGCGTTACGGAGATAAACTTTAACCATCGTCTGAAAGCAACAATCAAGCAGGAGCAAGAGTCTGAAGGGTCTGCGCTTGGTGAGTTTCTAACAGGAAAAAACGTTTTCGCGTGTTTTTGTGTGTAGAGAAGCCAGAGCTAAAGAGCTAAAGCTAGCCAGCGTATTTGTTTTAAAGTGCTGATTGGCTGAAGTACGCTGTCAGTCAAAGTCCACAGCGGGAGAGGTGGGATTTTCAGTGAAACAGAGCGTTTTCTCTTCCTGGTTTCAGAATTAGCCCCAAAAATTAACTATTACCATGTTAATGCCATTTCTAGGGTTTGGACTAGCTAAAAAAGCATGATACAGCCCCTTTAAAAGTGCTGTTTCAATAGGTCTGAAGGAGTTTTCTGTTTGGAGCGCTCAGATTTCATTCTTATTGTAATCTAATTTAACAGCGTTTGACTTTTAAAATCTGAGCGTTTTAATGGTCTGTTTCTCTTGATCACTGGAGTGATGGACTTGCTGTCTGAGAGTTTACAGTAACTATCTGAGCAGTAAATCCAGCTGGTGGAAACAACAAAAGGTGAAAATAAATAGAAAGAATCCGCTGAAGATAAAAACATTTAAATATATTACAGAGCAGTGCATTTTATTGAGTATTGAGTCAACGGTAAGTGACCGTTTTCATCAAAGCAGCTACGTCAGATGCTGAACTCGCAGAGTTTATATTGGACAAGTGAGTAAACAGCTGCTTGCATTGCGCATTGCATAACATTACCTGCATTAATCCGCTGACACACACAATGATCCAGTCGGCGTTATGCTAAAAACACTCCATCCTGCCACTCACCTGAACCCTGTGGGGAATTCCTGCCTGAGTAATGTTTCGTATGCACCTTCACTCGGCAGTTTATTGATTCAGACTTATTACAATTGAAGGCCAGCTCATTAACTTTATCCTCTATTTCCGCCATAACATTATCTCAGTCTGGTTCACTGAAGCTCTCAGACAGCCAGCAACAAGAGCTGCAATGGTGTATAGGTTTGTGTAGTTTTTTTGGTGAAGGGGCGGGACAACTGAATGAGCGATGATGATGATTGGCTAAATTAGAGGAAGATTTCATTGCAATAATAAACAATGTTAATGAGTGCATGTGCACATGCACAGGGAGGAGTTTGTAGGATCCGGTCAATCTCAAACAAGGAGAAATTGCCAAAGAGCAACGTATTTTACAATAGAGGAGACAATCACTCTGCACAAATATGAAAAATTTGCCAACATTATCCCGGCCAAAAGCAACACCGCTGCTGCAGAAAAAGCCAGGAAGGAATTCTAGCAGGAAATAGCTAATTTTGCCATTCAGAGCTCAAACACCAGATTGTTTTTGAATTACATATTAAAGCAATTGCATACATATTAAAAAAAACAAACACACAGACAACACATTTTATAGATGTTGCTTTTGGCACAAAAGCCTTTTTGATGATGATTCGAAGCTATTTTTAATGAGGACCAGCATTTTATCATTACGGAGCAGTAAATAGAAAGTTACTTGTTGCTGTCCTTGCAGCAATGTTCAACAAATGCCATCAAACTCAAATCCCAGCATCCTTGATGTTGCGGCTTCACGCATAATAAGGCAGACCCATCTGCCATTATCAACTAAATCATTTCTTTTGCTAATGTTTTAACTCACCATGTTGATGAGTTATATGTTCAAAGTGGATTTTATATCACGAGCGGATGTTCCCACAGAAGACGAGGCCCAGAGGGCTTATCATGGGGCTTTCCTCATTAAAAAATACACTTCATCTTGCTTATGCAATAGCTATTAACTTAGAAAGGCAACATGAAGCAACTCAAACAACTCCCAGTCATCAGATAATTATCCACATTTTCATTCTGTTAAAATTCATCTGTGAGTGCATTAAAAGTACGAAGGAGCTGCCATTCTCTCTCTTTTTCTCGCTCCTCCTTTTCATCAGTTTGAGAATCTTTAAACCTTTCATCCTGAAATGCTGGACCAATTTAACTGTGCCTCTAAATTGCAGTGTAACCTGTGAATTCATTCAGAAATATATTAAATAAGACCTTGTAAATCGATCATTTACATTTGGTCTCCACTGAACTCAGCTATTGGAACATCGGGGTTAGAGGCGACGAAGAAAATGGAACATTTGAGAACACTGAGCTTTTGACAAAATACTGGAAAATGTGTGATAGGAGAAATGACTGTCAGGACCAAACTGGGTTTTTCAGTTTGTGGTTCTTGATATGTTTTCTTTTTCTCTTCAACTACAAGTTGTACACTTTTTTTCATTTTAGGAACAAATTGGACACAAATTAGATGGTACAGCTTCAGTGTGAAATTATAATCTTTTAAGAAAAAAATGCCAAATGATGGAGTAAATATATTTCAAAAAAGCAACAGCAAAGAAGATTCTGGTAAAACCACTTGCCGTGTTAATTTACATGATATTTTGTGAATTTTGTGAAAGTTTAAAATATATTTTTTTTCTTGTATTTTGGGAAAATGTAATTTTTCTGAAGCGTTGTTGATGGCTGATGTGCACCACGGCTGTAGTAAATAGTTCAGCATGTGCATGAGTTTCAATGACGTCATCCAGAGTGGTGTGGCTCCCACTACATACTCTCCTGGGACTCTGGTTTTTCTAGTTGAATCACCTGAAATAGCAATACAGCTTCTCCATGTGTTCATACAGATTCAGTAAACAAACTGTAAACTGTTCTACAGTGCTTAAAAACCATATAATGAGTTCAAGTTGATCAACTTTCAACATGTAGTACTGCTGGTTTCCCACAGGGTCAGGGGTCACCAGGTGTCAGTGGGCACCATGTTGGCCGATCCCGATTTATAAAATCCACTCTTGAAGCGGAACACGTTTTCAAAGTTTTGCTGCAACTACACAGTCTTCAGATATTCACAGGTCAGACTTTATTCCACCTTCCTATCTCATACATTCACAGCAGCCTTCGGGATTCTTCACGCCGCTCCAGAGCAACCACTGGAGTGTTCCGAGCTCATAACTCAAAGCTGCCGTCTCACAGCTGCGCGCCGCAGAGTTAATAAGCACCGCGATGTAAAACAACTCCAAACCCCCCCAGAAGCTGGAGACTCTGGGGGAAGCACTCCGAGGGCAGCTTACTCACCACTGCTGTGCAAACACAGCCACTCGCCGCCTCCAGGGAGCTTCCGGCTTTCACGGCGAGGTGCAGGGGGATGTAACAGGCTGAAAATGCAAAATCCGCCACCTGGATTCAGATGAAGTCATATCACATGAGAAAGCACAGACATGCTGCAAACGTGTCACAATAAGCAACAGAGCTTCATGAAAAAGTTCAACATTTAAAGAAGTGATGGCATTAGAATATGAGGGGAAACAGGAGCCATGGGGTCAAGTCAGACTTAACCACATGCTTAACCTTAGGATTTATTAAAAAATAGCTACAACTAAAAGCATTAGCAATCAATGCAATGTCTCCATCGTTGCTCTTGTTGATTTACTCGTGTGTAAAAGAGGTATTTATTATGGTTGTGGTGCCCATGCAGAATAGCAGCGTTTCCAAAAAGTTACCTTTTCTAACATCAATCCAGTGATGGAGTTGGTGGATTTTCAAAAAGCTGTGGTTTTGCCCCAGTTTGCTCAAAGATGGAGAGTTTTCATGAAGTTCCATTTTCAGTGCTTCCAATCACCATTGTCATGTAACACCCAAAAGCACGACAGAAGCTTTTCTTTTTCACTTCAAAATGTTGTGTAAATGGGATCATAGGTCTTTCTCAATCTGAATCGCTTGTAGATCTGAACTGGAACTGGTTTCAGATCCTGCGAAGAGAAGTTGAAGAGACTTCAAACAGGAGAAGGCTGCATAGATGGGAGGAGAATTGAAAACAATAATCATCGATAAGCATGTTCTGATATTTTCTTCCTACATTTCACACACACACACACACACACACACACACACACACAGAACACTCGGGACAAATGCAACAACAATCATTCACTTTTCACTTTCTCTTCTTTGCCATCGATGGTTGAGCAGTTTACAGACATCGCTGGTTTCTTCATGCCGAGCAGGTGCAGTAAGTGGACAGAACTTGACAGTTTTCCTGTTGTTTTGGGCGAATCTTTCGGGAGGCGTCTTTACAGTGAGCGCAGATCAGCGGAGCAAAACAATAAGTTAAAGGCAGCTGAAAGAAGCACTCTTGTGTGTTTGGTCTCAGAGGGATTGGCTCAATGAATTACACTTTAAATACCAACATTTCGGAAGGTTTAGGGCAGACAATGAAAACAGGCGGAACAACCGGAAGGCAGGCGTCGGTGCTCCAACCCCTTTCTATAACATACAAAATGTCCTACTTTCAGTGATTTAAATGACAAATTAGACAAACTTTGTTCGGGGACTTACAAACAGCCTTTAGGTGATATTTACTTGAAGAATCTTTCTTCCGTTCGGTTCACTGATCTGACCCAGTTTTTCACAGAACTCACCTTCCTGTCTGCGCTGCCTTCAGGAGCGATACACCGACCCCCGGGCTTTACCCGAGAACCTCATAACAATGAGGGCTGCCCTCATTCTGGCTTCAAGACTTTAGAGGAGGGATGAGGAAATTGGAGTTACAATTACCTGCTAAGTGCGGGTCTAATGCGTTATTTCAGCGACGCCGACGGAGAGTGGCTGCAGAAAAGAAAAGTTCTACCGCTATTATCATTCATTTTGAAGACCATAGATTTCTTTTTTTTTTCTTTCTTTCTTTTTCATGAACGAGGCTCTGTTGTGGTCTACGATGGAATCCTCAAAACGCAAAAACTCCACTCACAAACATCAATAATCCTTATCTTGAAAGGAAGCGTTGAGACACGCAACATTTATAGACTCAGATAAACAAGTATACTTTAAGCCACAGGAAAACAAGGTCAACAAAAAACAAATGCACTGGAGAGAAGTAAAGCCAGTAAAGCTTAGAAACACCCGATATCACTTTAGATGTGTCAGGTCTCGCCGTTAGGAAATCAGAACTGTGCATCCATATCTGACGAGCAAAAGCAAGAAGAGAAGTGGTTGGCTTTGGGATGAAAGTTTTAGTCGACTTTGTGTGGAAATAAAGGATCTGCTGGCTACATTAATGGGATTTGTCAGTCCAGAAAAGAGTAATGGCACTGCTTTGACTAAATATCAGTAGTGTAAACAAAACAGCAAGTTTCTACTGATGTTCTGATGATTTTCTCCAAATCTGGTTCCTCTGATTTGAGTTCAATTTGTGAAATCTTTCAGGTTTGATCTGCTTTTAGACCAATGTCAGCTTCAGCAGTCTCCAGCTCCTTCTGACGCTTAAGTTCAATCATGTAAGTAAACATGGACAGATGGATGAATGTGAGGGTGTGATAGTCATGAGGTATGACATGGTGGACCAATGGCTGGCAATGTTGCTGACTGTTTTTGGGTTCAAACCTGCGATTTATTCAGTCTTTTCATCATTAAAAATACAGCTTTGACATAGCCATATGGGAATGACTCTCTATTAAATCCATATCAACTCATTCTTGCTGTGTTCACTTAAAAAAAATGCCAGCGATTAAAAAAAAAGACATTTTAATCACATATTTCAGAAAAAATTAATTACAACTGCCGCTGATATTGGCGAGCTATTACTGCTTTCTCTATAGTTTATTTTAGTGGAGTTGACTTTTATTTTTTCATGGTAAGGGGGATCATTATGGTCTGCAAAAGAAGACCTCGTTTTAAATGTCACAAATCATTGCACACTTACAGTCTAAATAAGCCGGTCATTCAGGCCGCTGGAATCCACTTGCTAATATGATACCAATTACCTCACCGTGCCAGTTTAATTCCACAGAATAAGAATATGGCTCGAACGAAAATAACTTTCAGAAGGAAAAAAAAAAAAAAAAGAATTGTGACCCAGAAGAAAATGCAGCCCCATTACAGTGAAAAGAAAAAAAAAAAAAAAAAAAAACCCTCTCTACATTTCTCATCTCTTCTTTGGTTAATGAAAATTCTGTCGGACATATCTGTGAGAAAGAATCTCTCCTATTAATTTCATCGTGCTCCCACTTTATTGGTCCACTCTCAGAACCCAAATGAAATAACCCTGTCAGCTCTAATTCTGGTAAGACATTGCTCTGCGGGCACAAAGGACACACACGTGTGTGTAGCCAAGGTGCATCTTATGAATAACAAGTCCGGATTTGTGCCTGGATTTTCTGCAAAGCTTCACAGAATCACAGGTAATCTGTTGAAGATTCATTGAATCCGAACTGAGATTTTCAGCAACAAGAACTGATTGAGGCTTGTGATGAAGACGAGTGGCATCGCGCCAAACAGGTTGGTGGAGGATCACGGGCGTCGTTGCCCTTCATCACACCTGATTCAGACGAACGCCTCGTTATGAAATTCTGCAGAAGCCCGACGGCAGCCGGAGGAAGTGCAACGGAGCGAGGAGAGAAGGGATTCCCAAGAAGCAGGTCTGGGACTCACTGTCAGTTCATCCTGCTGACAGTGACTGGTGTTTTCTTCCTGTTTAACCAGTCTGCATGATTTTAATGAATTGTGTGGAGATGTGATTGCATTTTACTCCCAATACGGCAAGCCACTTTGATTTGGAAAACCAATCAACGTCACAAAGATGTTTCACACTCATACAAAGATGTTTCACATCTCTGTGACGTCTCAGAGGGCTCAGAGGGTTAATTGACCTTTTGGAGCTCCTCTAAAGGACTGTCTGGCACGAGTCTGCTTCCAAGTCTCAGTGCATTAACAAGAAAACTGAGGCTTCGTGTTACGAAATATGATATCACGACCTCAATGCAGGAGGTTCAAATGAGGACAAATGCACACATGCGCACACAAGTACATGCACGTGCACAAACATACACACACACACACACACCAAGCAGTTTGATGTTCCTGTGACTACAGTTGCACATATTATTCAGACATTCAAGATTCATGGGACTGTAGCCAACCTTCCTGGACGTGGACGCAGGAGGAAAATTGATGACAAATCAACTAGACGGATAATATGAATGGTAACAAAAGAGCCCAGAAAAACTTCTAAAGCGATTAAAGGTGAACTTCAAACTCAAGGAACATCAGTGTCAGATCGCACCATCCGTCATTGTTTGAACCGAAGTGAGGACTTCATGGGAGACGACCAAGGAGGACACCATTGTTAAAAACAAATCATAAAAAAAGCCAAACTGGAATTACTACATGTTGACAAGCTACAAAGCTTCTGGGAGAATGTCCTATGGACAGATGAGACAAAAATGGAAGTTTTTGCCAAGGGACATCCGCTCTATGCTCACAGAAGGAAAGTGAAGCATATCAATTAGAACACTGTCTCTACTGTGAAACATGGAGGCTCGGTTATGTCGTGAGGCTGCTTTGCTGCATCTGGCACAGGGGGTCTTGAATCTGTTCGGGGTACAATGAAATAAAGACTATCAAGGGATTCTAGAGAGAAAAATGCTAGCCAGTGTCAGAAAGCTTAGTCTTGGTGGCAGGTCATGGGTCTTGCAACAGCCCTGACTTAAGGAACGTCTTTGGAAGGAGTTGAAGCATGCCATCTGGAAAAGCACCTGGAGCAGTTTGCTCATGAGGAGTGGCCGAAATACCTGCTTAAAGGTGCAGAAGTCTCTTTGACAGTTACAGGAATCATCTGATTGCAGTGATTGCCTCAAAAGGTTGTGCAAATATTAAGTTAAGGGTACCATCATTTTTGTCCAGGCCTATTTCATGAGTTTTTTTTATTTAATTTTTTTTATAATTCTATTGAAGCATGGTTGAAAAGCAATGCCTGACTTTCCAGTTCGTGATGTACATCAACTTATATCAATATATTATAAATTATATCAAATTACAGACCAAGTAGATTTAAATCCAGGCTGATGTGGTGACACCTTCAGTCCCTGCTAACAGGAGATATGATGAAGCGCTGCTAACGCAGCTCCAGCCTGTAGTTTGTCAAAGAAAAGAAGTGAAAATGATGTGTGTTTTACAGCTCAGCGAACCAATTTTGCATTGCGTGAAGAAGTCAGTCATTACCACAATCACATTTCCAGCCTGTGCTTAAGCTGTTTACCTTACTGAGGAGTGCGCAGCCTGTCATCTGCACCTCTTCATCTCACAGCCCAATGAGACTGAGGCCTACAAGCTCCTGAAGATTAAAGAACAACCTCGTAATGACAGTTATCTTGTTTTGACGATGCTTATATTTTTCTGACTCTTCAGCAAACAAATGCTATTCTCTGTCAGTTTATCGTTTTGAACGAGCTGGAGTGTGACTGCACAAATTCTGAGTTAAAAGCATCACTGTTGTTTTATTGCGGCCTGTATCTCCAGCAGTGTACACTAAGATAAAGAGTCGGTTTGGACGCCATTTCTACATCCTCGCTGAGGCCTCGTTTACATGTCGTTTCAAGTGAAAATGCATTGTTTTGTTTCAGGAATATTTTCCATCCATCTGCTCCAACATGTGCAGAAGAACAATTTACAAGTTTTCCATATTTCATGTAAAACCAGACATGAGTCATAGATGAAGATACAATTCAACATCGATCCACTGATTGAGGTTTGAGGTCGGCGCCTCTCTGCTTCAGACGGAGACAGCAGCAGACTGAACAGACCTGGAGACCCCGCTTCAGACCATGGCGGAGGTAGATGATAGAAGGAGCTTGGCTCCTTCATGCATCATAAATTCCTATCTCGTCTTACTAAACCTTTGAGAGCCAGTCTGAGGCAAACTGACCATAACAGATACCACCAACCTTTGGTAGGTAAAATCGTATGTCAGGAAACCAAAGTCATGCTCTAGCTTTTACTAATTAAAGAAAGATGACTTGAGCATGGCAATCCACATGATCATTAAAATTTCATCCGATCAAACAAGATTTCCTGACTTCACCACAGAGCACGAAGCTCTGTGTCTTGTTTAGAGCGACATGACATCCAATCCAAAATCATGTCTCACAGAAATGCATAAAAACATACTGTAGGCCTGTATATCTTCTTTTTTTAATATTGCCATTATGTTTCCAAACACAAAGGAAACAGTAAAATTGCAGTGATCTGTAACGACACAAGGAGAATTCTTCATCTCTTAAAGGTACTATAAAGTAATTGCCATGACTTTAAGTAAGCATTGCTATTTTTCCCATTCTTTTCAACTGTGATGATATTTAATATGGTGTTTAGTTCCAAACTCTTCTTCCAGTGATACACAATGTGCAGTATATCTTTTGATATAGCGGTATACGCCACATCAATTGTCATCCAGTGTGTGTGTGATACTGTGCGGCTGTTTGATTGCAGACTGCTGCGTGCGTAAAAACTGAATTCCATTCAGAAATGGAAGAAGTGGCTGGTATATGTTGGTGACGGTAATAAAGGCCACTTTAATTCCACCGGGCTGACAGGAAGTTCTTTCCTCTTTCTTATTGTGAAGTGAAATTACCATTCTGCTCAAGTCATCAAAATTCAAGTGTCTGTGTCCTTGAGGAGGTTTATAATTGACAAAGACAGTCAGTCCTCTGATCAACCCCTTGACCAATGAAACCCTGAAATTAGAATTAATGTGTGTGTACCTGGATGACAGCACGGGCATCAAAGTGCCCTAATGAATGAATAGCAAAACGTGCACGTGCTAACCCGCGCACGACACACTGCATTAGTCGTCATTGACGTGAGGCTGTAAATGAAAAGAAACAATATTGACCGGGGTTTTTTTTTTTTTTTTCTTTCTGCACAAATCGTGCGGCGGGCAGGCTGCTGCTGCCGCCGCTCACATTTTTCATTGCATCTCCTCTGCAGGTGCGGCCCATTTCATCACTTATTTAGCTTGTTTCTGGTTCAGCATCTGTCCATACCCCTGTCTCTTTACTCTCTCCCCGGGTGAGCTTGCAAGTTTGAGCGTGTGCATTGGAGCGGCTGTTATTCAATAAAAGTTATCCTACATTTAGTGTCCTTTTTTTTTATTTCTTCTTTTTTTTTATTTATTTTATTTTATATCTGTCTGGTTTGGGGATTTCATTGTTGTGTCTCCCTCGTGAGACGCCTCCTTTTTGTGACCGCAAAGTTAGACCAGAGGTCCATCACTTCAGCTGAGGAATGGAATTCTGTGAAAAGAAGTGCTTCTTTTTTCAAACTGATCCTGATGAAGCTGAAGAGAGAGCAGAGGTGAAGGACTTTGAAACCCAGTCTTTCACTCAGTGTTTAAAAGTTGAGATTCTGCAGCAGCAAAAAGTGAGAGTCTTATCCATTAAGTGGATTTTGGAAATAAACAGGGCACTTGGTTGATATACAGTTTATGTAAATAGTGAAAAATATTGAACCTTTGCTTTAGAAGACTTGCGTGAACACCTAAATTCTCACAAGAGCAGGGTTGCGCAATTCATTTCCCCAAAAGCCAAATAGATTTAAGTGGACTTTAATCTTACTCAATAGCAGTTGTCTCTTGATAAAAAAAAAAAATCTCTCTTTTTTTTCAAATTATGATTATCATCATTCTATTTTTAACACGTTCATTTATGAGCTACTGCTACTCCGCATCAGTGTCCTGTAGCACGAGGAAAACACTACACAAACATGTGATCAACATGAAAAACATGATTTTCATTGGAGTGGGTCTTTAATGCTTCAATCCAGAAATGTATTATATGTCTGTATGAAACAAAATAATAATTAAAAAAGAGGCTGTACTTTTTTGAGCATTGTACCCCTTGATGGCATCTCAAATTTGAATGGGCGTCAAGTGTACTACCAAGTCTTGTAATTTACACCAATTATATCATTTAAATATATTAAGTACATTGTTAGTGTGTCAAGAGTGTCAGCACAGTGAAAACACATTAATCATGAGTACCCATAATACTATACTAAGCAGGATTTACTTAGATTAGGAGCAATTTAGTGTATTGAAATCTCCTAATTACTATAATTAATTATGACAAACACTCCCTTGTTCTTTTAAGGTGAAGGGAGCCCCATCCTTCAGGACTGCTTGTCTCTGATTTTCAATCCAACCGTCTGATTGCATTAAAGTTTCACCCCCACTGAAACTGTGTGATCAGAATATTAAACCGCAGGTAGCCCGGCTGTGGTCACGGAGAGCTGTGAGTGAAGCAACAATCTAAAATCTAAAAATAAAGACGGATTTCAGATTTTCACACAGCTTCTTCTTATTAGATGAGGAGGGAAAAAAACAGTCGATGCAAATACAAGACACTTCTCCTCCTGTTTTTAATTTTGAAAACCATGCCTACGGATTCAAAACTCCTCTCTCAGCTTGTGCAGCTCACACTGTAAAGAACTCTGCTTGTGGATGGTAAGATTTTATCGAGAAAGATTATTTCTTCATGCACAATTTTTATACTCATCGGCAACATGCCTGTAAAGTTTCATGAAGCCATAAAGTTAATGTGCTGAAAGAAACTTCAGGTGGAAGTCCTTGAATTCAAGCTTTAACTGAGAAAGGCTGTGCTGTTGGAGTCTGCTTTCATCCTTACTTTCCATTATCATCATCATCGTCATCATCATCATCATCATCATCATCATCATCATCGCGCCAGAGCTGTCGGCTGCACAGCAGTGATTGGTGGAAGACAGCTTGTACATCATGGTAGCAATAAAACACTGTTGCTCTGTTTATATTCACCATGTAGCATTAGCATAATTTATCCAAATACATTTTCAGATTGGTTTTCAATAACTGAATGAGCGAAATCTTAAGTATGGGCAAGTCAAATATTTAATCTTCTATCACTGATAATCAAGACAGTGGGGTCACAGGTTAATGCCACCGTGTTTGTTAAAAACTCATATTTTAAATGCAACAAATCTTTCATCAAGAATAGAAATGCTCATTTATCCTCAACATGAACATATACATTGATTTTATATATAAAAAAAATGATAAATAACTTTGTAACTATAACTTCTCTTGTGTAACCACACAGTAAATATTTTACAAGCATACACTAACCGCATGATTCTTTAAAAATGAACTGGTGGGACGTCGGTTTTTGTGGTGGGAGACACACTGATACACTCTGGAATGTCTGAACTCAGGGGAGGAAACATCCAATTAACTTTCTTTTTTTCATGGATCAGAATGCTACATTGCTTTATTACAGACTTCTGCGCTCATTTTGTCGTTTGGGGTTAAAACTCTTCTCTGACCTGTGCTTTCTCCACCTTATCATCCGCAGGTCATGGCAGCAATAGCCGCGCACCACACTCATTCAATTATTTTTAAGTGATTATTTCCATTAAATTAATTTCCTGAGCTCCGCTCGTTCACTGTATACGCACACGTACGCACACGGCAGAGGCCGTGCAAGAGGAAATAAGCCTGCGGGGTCACCGCTGCAGGAGGTGTTCCACTTTCCCGCTCTCTCCCTTTCACATCTGACTCCAGTTTCACTTCAACCTGTCTGCTGTCACAACACTTACTTACCAGGGAAGAAATTGCACCTGAAAGATCTCCTAAAATCACCTAACAGCTTGTGGGCTGCACAGGACAATAATAAAAAAAAAAAAAAAAAAAAGAAAAAAAAAAAGAAAGAAAGGGACGAAATGAAATGGATCCAGAAAGCGAAGGGGAAGCAGGGAACAGGAAAGGAAAAACCAGGGGCTGAAGTGGCACAAAAACAGCTTGGAAAGCAGCGGCGGCTTCGGAGGCGGAGATGCTGCAGGACCCCCGGGGACGGGCAAAGTCAGCACAATTCTAATTTTCATTTCTCGGTGTGCAACCCCAGATGATTAGGGTGTAATGATGGTTATTCTAATTGGACCTTTGTTTCTCCAATTGCACATGATCTCGTAGGCTTCCAGGAACATTACCATACACACACACATACGCACATTAAAAAGGCCACTTTGCAAAGATAATCTTCATTCAAAACATTCTTCCCTTGAGGTCGGGATGTCATGTGCAAGAAAACATTTCTCTCAGGAGAAGTTTTTATGATTAGAGCTACATAAAATAGATTGGATCCTGTGACATTTTTTTTTTTTTTTTCGAAAAAGATTTTCTATAACAGCCGTTACCTTCGAGATTTGCTGTAAAGCTGTTTTTGTTACTATGAAAGCATGCAGGGTCATATAGCATGAAAAAAAAAAAGCTTTCAGAAATGTGTGCGGCATTCATGGAAGAATTCTTTCTTTAATATACTCCTCAAAACACTTTTGCAACATGAAAAGGATCATAATGGTGATTTTCATCGACCTATACAGGTCGAAAAGTACTACGTGTATGGATTATTTCCTTTTATCTTGTTTCATGAGAGGCACAGCTTGCAACCTGTAGCTTTTACAAAAATATCTGTAAACACGTGTTTTTCTCTCTTTTTTTTATTTGCACATCAGATTATCTTCTAAAAAAAAACCTTTCAAAGAATAAAGCTGGAAAAACAGAATAACTGATGAATACAAAGAATTGAATCAAGTTGATATGATTGAGCCTTATTATGAGAAACAGGTAACCTCAACATTATGCGCGGGATTAAAATGTGGGGTAACTGAGGTATTGAAAGGAAGAGTGAACTAAACTGAATCTTCGTGGATCAGCTGTAAACTGAAGCCAGTCTAAACACACACTGCACTCTGATACGAGGGTGAATATTGTGCTGGATTTGGGGACGGCTCAGGACTAAACGCTGTCTCTCTGCGGTGGCCTCGTGATTGATTGGCAACCTGTCCGTGGCGCGTGGCGCCTCGAGCCAAATGTCAGCCTGGATAGGCTTCAGCCCTTTGTGACCTTTTGGGGAGGAAAACTTTCTCTTTTCTCCCAGCATGAAGAGGCTTTTTTGACTTTGCCAAGGTTTAGTTTGCTTCAATTTAAGTTTAAAAAGTAATAGACATTTGTTTTTCTGGAGCTACATTTTTTATTTATCCACAGCAGATGCTGAAAAGAGTGAAGTCTGACATTCTTTGATATATTTTGCTCTGTCCCAATGCAATGCAATTGACATGTGACTCCGACTTTGTTCATTTCCTCCGAGTCTGCCTGATGTAGACATTTTTTGCTGCAACACACAGCAGACGTTACAGCATGTTTTGACTCCACATACAATCTACACAGCTACATCTGTGTTTTTGCATATCGGAAAACTCACATTAATGCGTTTTGACAATTTCCGTTTAAAGCCTACACCATAACTGTACTGATATCAGATTTATAATTCACTCCGGCATCTATTCCAGTCTTTTTGAAGGATGCTTAAACCAGAACAAGACTGCATCTAGAAATGAGTCTGGTTGAAAAGCTACGGCGTCTGTCATCTTCTCAACACATCTGAATGTATTACTGCGTGCATGTATATTTACCATGGCTTATAGCTTGATGGCACTCTTGCAAGCAAGTCTGTATCTCCCCCATGGCCCATTGATTTTTCTCTCTGATAATGGCCTTCCAAGGCTCATCTGTTAAAATCTTGGAGGAGCTGGGTGACTGTTTTTATCAAACTATGTGATGGAAAAAAAGGTAGAAGAAGAAGATGGAAAGAAGAGGAAAAAACAAGGATGCCGTGGATCAATTCAAACAGACAAGTGCGTATCGATCCAATAGTTCTTCCGCTGGTGATGTTGTTGGAGTCCCCCCCCCCCTTTCTGACTGATTAAATTCAGCCCGTTCTCAGACTGACATTGTGGTCAACCTGTGCAGTCAGGTATGTTATGCATATTCAGAGTTCTCTCAACCGAGCACTGAACATCAGTGTGACTGGAAGCCGGCAGGAGGACGACGCTTGGTGGCGAGCTGCGAGCTGAGTCAAGCCCCTGCAACTCCAATCAAGAGGGCACAGTGTCACACTGAAGTATGCACTACACTTAATGGATAGTAGGTTTCCCATGCGCACTCGTGCAGCTGATGCACTGGCTCATGGGAGGTTGTTATACTAAAGAGGGCATTGCACATATGCAGAAATTTGTATGCAGGCTCCGGCTTTGCTGCTTTTCCCTCAGCCCAGAAGAGGACGTTGCATTGTTTTCAAGAGCAGCTGTTTTTCTTGGGTTCAGTGCTTTTATACGACGGAGCCCAAAACACATCACCCATGAAAGTGGGAGCTGGAGCTTTGCATTGCTGAAGGGTGCTGTACGGGCGCCAGGCTTAGACAGTCGACTCTGTGATGTTTTGGAGGCCTCCCGGTGCTTTATCATGCACAAGGGACCAAACCCAGCGAACTGATGGGAAAGAAAGGCTATCATCAGAGGATGCATTTAATTTCCATAAAGATGACTTTGTTTCCTAATTAATCTCCTGGCTCCGTCTCCCCGCTTTGCTCCTGTCACTTCCTCAGAATGAAACATGGCCGGCAATTTGTTAAATCAATTATTCCAGGGAGGAAGCGAGGCTTTCGGCTAGCCCGTCTACACAAGCATACATATCACACACACAGCGAGGCGGCGATGAAGGACATTGATTGCAGAGATTGGCCTTCACATAAAAGAAAAAAAAAGCGGACAGCGACATTGGAATTTGGGGTTTAGGAAGTAAGAGGGAAAGTGTTTGTCCTTGTTGACATGGCAGAAAGCTTTGTAAACACTTGGCTGACGAAGACTCTCCTTGGCCTTCCGCCCTGAACTCCTGCAAAAAAACAAAACAAAACAGGACTACTAAAGCCCGGAGGGACACGATCCACCGAGGGGAAGAGAGGCAGGAAGAGTGAGGGGGAAATGACAGAGGAGGGACATGGGCAGGGAGAGAGACGAGGCAACAGGGAAAAAACAGACGCCACAAGGGAGAAGAAATGAGAGCCAGTGGAAAAGTCGGGAGAAAAACCCTTGCTTGTTGCATCTCAATTTAAAGGTGCAGGGTAAAAGGTTTACTGGCATCTAGCGCTGAGGTGGCAGATTGCAGTATTCAGATTTTTGATGGAGGCATTTTTGTGGTTTTTAGTGGAATATTCAATAAAAGTTCAACAGCAATTCACATGCGACCTATTAAAAAATATTATAGAAACCCTTACAAATTTGTAGCAGTAAATATACCAAATCGACCATATATTTTGTTATTATACGGCACATGCAAGGGTATATTCCATTGCTTATATTTGTGTAATATACATATAACTTAATATATGACAAACATGCTACTGCATACATTAAAAACACAAAAACATAATTCATATTCAGTATATGACTGGTGACTGGATGTTGTCCAAACCTCGGCCCTGTTGGATGCTTTCATTTTACAAACACACCACAAAATGTTTGCCGTTTGTTCTTAGTGCTTCAGTAAAAACTTAAAAAAATCTGATTTCATACAAAAGGTGGAAATTTATTGTGGTTTGCACTGTTGCCCGTTAACTGTCCTCAATAAATTGGCTGGAAGTTTGTGTGTGTGTGTGTGTGTCTGTGTATGTGAGAGAGAGAAATGTCTGTGAGTTAACGCTCAGCTATAGTAACCAGGAAATGTTGCCTTTCAACATGTTTAAATCAATTTAACTAAGGCTATGTTGCATATTGTAATTGGGAGAGCGAAGCTGGACGGCAGTTTGGATGAGTGTTGTGAAACAGATTTCACACATGCAGCTTGTAAATTAGGAATCGTTCATTCTTTGCCAACCAAAACATACTTTGGATACCATATTTAATTTCTGCTCATAGAGCCTCTGAAATCCACCAAACTGGACCTTGAAATAACACAACACTGGCATCTAGTATTTTAGCTGATGTCCTCAGTTCATTAGGGTATTGATTTAGGACAAACAGTGTTAAACCTGACACATACTGAAGGTGCACTGGAGCAGAAGATGAGACTCTGGCTTAAAACAAAAACAACAAAGCACATTTTAGATGAAGTTTGACTTGCCAATGATCTACAGGTGCAGGGAATAGCGCTGTGATTCATTTTGGGGTAAGCCAAGAGACGGCGGATTGGTTCCAAATGAAAAAGCTGACTTTCAAATAGGAAGACAAACAGACAGAGGGGCCTGGTGGCGGCATCGGCTCTTTCTGGCTGCATTAGGCAGAAGAGAAATAGCGTGGCAGGATGTGTTTAAATCAGAGCGCTCTATCTTGTAGTGGGACACATTTCATTAAGCCCAGCAGCTGGGGCCGCAGCTCCATGCGTCCACACATCTATCATACAAATCCATCAAGCCTGTCTCCTTCCTTCACTGACAGCATGTGTGTGATAGGAGCCTGTCCTCCTGATCAGACGACTCACTGACTGCCTGCACTTATTCATTTCTTCTTCCATCTTCCCCTTTGTGTTAAGATTTCTTATTTGGGCTGTGCGACTTTCTATGGCGCTCTCCATTTCCTTTCCCTTCCACCTTTGTCCTTCATTTCTCTTATAGGCCATGTTTTTCTTTCTTTTTGCAAGGGGGCAGATGTCGCCAGGCCCTGAATGGATTCAGAGTCCTGATGTTTTTTGTCTGTGTTTTATTTCCTTCCCTCACGGGTTTCCTAGTTTTGTCCCAGTGGTGGGAGAAGTATGAAATCTTTGTATAAAGTAGAAATGCCCCCATTCTCTGCCTTACAAGTATGACTCATGCATTGTCACTGAACTGTTGAATGAGGTATTCCAAATAACACTGAACAGAAAGATCACATTTATGAGAAAACCAAGCTTGCTGAACAATTACCAAACTCACACATCAACATTTACATTTTTAGCAATATTCAAATCAGGGTTACTGTAAGATTTTGCACAGTATATTTTGCCTTTCTGGTTGATCAATATAGATCAATATCACATTTAAACCTGTCTAAAACAGTCTCATGTAACAATATTGTTTCTGGCCGATCATCCACACGGCGAGGTGTTTCAGATTAGTAACTTCCAGGACACATTTACCAGAAACTTATCAAGACCAAGATTAGAGGAACTTGGAGGGCAAGTCAACATCTTGAACTCTGTCATGTTCCTTAAAACTTTTGCAGAACACTTTCTGCAGCAGGGTGCTGGAAAAGGCCACAGCCATCAGGGAATACTGCGCCAAGAAGGTGTGTACTTGTCTGAAATAATGATTAGCTGGGAGGTATGTTTCAAAGTCACATCCACACTCATGCAGGGGGGGCTTCAGTTTTCAAAGTATTGCCGTGCCTTTGCCAATGTTTCCCCATGTGATATAAAGAGAAACACAATCCATCAGACCAGAAGGGCTTCTTTCATCTTTCTGTGGATCAAATTGGATACTCCAGTCTGCAGTGACTGGTCAGTTTGGACACCGATCAGCCAACATTCAGCTCTTATTCTCTACTTATACTGTATAAACTGTGAAAACTGCATGAGCAATTTTGCTAGCTCCTACCTTCTCCATACCAGGAACGTCCTCTGATACCCATTGTCTTGGAAATGATCTGACTCCAGAGATCACTTATTGTCTCTCCAGCCCATCTCTTCACACCAGCCCATTTTCTTTCCTTCAACACGTCAACTTCCAGAACCGTCTGTTCAGCCTCTCCACGATGCTACAGCTCGACAGTTGCAAGTGAAATAATCAATGATATTTAGTTCACCTGTCACTAGTTTCTACAGCACATTCTACTTGATGGGCACATGAATCTGTTTTATTTCAAGATCATTTTGGCAATTGAAAATGTTGAATCGTCACTATTGACCTGAAGGTGATACGACTCATTGCTGTTAAATTTGGGGCTGATTTTTGGGTAAGGGTTGCTCGTCCTTTTGACATTTGACAGTGACTCCAGGAACTCATGACAGGATGAAGTAGGTACAAAACAAAAACCGGCTGACTTTGCACATGCTTCTTATATTGTCTGAAATTGCGGCTCTTTTCTTCTGGTGTTTATGAAACGGCTAACAGCCTTAAATGAACTGAGGTTATTTGCTGATCCTAATTTGCCCTGAGGTGTGAATGTGATCATGTGTGACTTTCCATGTCTCGGTGCTTGTCCTGTGATTGATTGGTGGTCACGAGTGTAACCTGCTTCTGACTATTGTTCTCTGGTTTTGGCTCCAGTGTCCTTGAATTATATAAAGAGGTATCGAAGACGGATGTAGTTCGAAGAACAGTGAAATTGGCGAATGTATGACATTTATTTAAGTCCATCTAGTAATTGTACCAAGATTGAATTAATATACTGACATCAAGATCAAACTGTTAATCTCATATTAACATCCAAAAGTTTCATTCATGGCTGTCTTGTGCACCTGACTGGATCCTGCTAGTCCGCTGGCAGCAGTGCAATTGGTGGAGCATAAATTAGGTAGCTGATGCCAATCAGCTAATGCAGGTTGGACCTTGGTGCTCCACCTCAGCTAACACCACGTTCCATTTAAGATAGGGCCATATATTGTGGGTCATTTAATATCCATCATGATTTACAAGCTGATGGGGGTTTCCGAACGGAGAATATGATTTTGCGAAGTTATTAACTGCAGCCATCAGAAAAATGTGCAGCAGAAACATACTAAATGGGACTTTTGGGAAATATTGTACATTACCTCTGAGTGAAAAAAAAAATTGTGCAAGTGATCTGGTCACAAATTGGTAAATTACCAGTGAGTAAAACCTAACTTGTCAGTGTCCACTTTTCTTTCCTTTCTCCCTTTTTCTGAACTTGTCTTTCTCTCGGCGCTGTGCTCAGCAGCATGCAAAGACTGGGTGTAATTAGAATGGGTAAAGCAATCTGAGAGAAAAAAGCAGCCAATTAGGGGACTCTGGTCAGGGAGCTCCAGGGTGAAGGGTCGTGGTGTAGCTCGTTGTCCTAGGCTTGCTCCTCTGGCAGCAGGCCAATCCGAGCGAGACACTCCAAGCGTAAAATCCTGCGACTCAGTAAATCAAAGGGGTCGTTCGTGGATGAAGTGCATCAAACGCTTGACCTACAAACTACTTATTAATGCTGCTGTTAATGAACTACTAAAATCTTTTGAATCCAGTAATGAGGCTGTCTGTCCAAGGGTTAAGATATATGGATGGAGGAGCTCAGAGGTGTTTGTGGCTCCAAGCTTGAAGTCCAAAGCCCTTGGTGCTAATTTGCCTTAGTTGTTGTTATTCTCATTTCTGCCACTGATGTGATAAACAGAAGTGACCTTCGCTTGGCCAGCTCTCCATTAGCACTGAGACAGAACTCCCTTGAAACGAGGATCTGTCTAAAAGCTGGAGCTCAGTCTTCAGAAAACCAGCCGATGTTATCTAAAAACTTTGAAATGATTTTCTTCATCCATGAACTCAAAAGACATTCAGTCATGGGGTTGCTGTTTCACGGTTTAACATGAGGGAAGAAGTTTACTTTTTTGAAAAAAAAAAAAAGTCTGAAATCTGTCTCTCTTTTTCTTTTTTTTCCAGATGCTTATGATACTCTGAACCTTTGAGAGCAAAGTACTTCATGTTATATATCTGTTGCTCCTCCCAAAACATCAAGCCACATGTTTCCTGCATTGATTCGGTCTGGTAGTCGGCCGTTACCAAGAAAATTCAGCTTGAATACATGCTAATCATTGCTTACTGTAACTTTACCAGAGGAACAAAAAAATCCCACAGCCAGATGGAAAAACAAGCCCAACTGTGTTTAAAAGACTAATAGATCATCCTGCTGATCTCACCGACAATCAGTGCCATCTGCTTGAACCCCGCTATTTAAGCACGCTTTCAAGAGCATCTTCCACTTCCTCTCTGATATCCGAGGGTTATAACCTTCTCATGAGGAAAATTAAACAAGGAATGAAGCATGTTAACCATTAAATAATCAACACACACACAAAGCAAATGGTATATGAATGTAATGTGCAACAAAATGTTGCAAAATGTTTGAAATCACATTTGAATAACGACCTGAAAATTAACTTTTGCTAGCTAGTTAAATTTCCTCAAATTTAGTATTGAAGCACTTCAACAGTGTCAGCAAATCGATTAAACATACCAATCACTTTAACTAACTCACAAACAAGTTCAGAATGAAGACTGACATGAATTTAATGAAACTACATAGCTGCGTTTGTGGAGTGATGTGCACTTCAGTAAACACTCGGGTCGCCGTGGTTACAGAGCCGAAATAACGCTGGTAAGGTTTCACTCACTTTACCAATAATATGTATCAGTGGATTCCTTTCAGTGCAGAGTGATTTGCATATCCTGGAAGCACAAGATGAAATGTGATACCATGGATTTGGACATGTTGGGCGAGAAGGGCGTCGAACACATCAAATCTGAAAATGTAATAAACATCTTTTAATAAAGTGGTTGTGAGCCAGCTGAGGATGATATCTCTCACCACAATAACAGCAGCATCTCTGCAGAAGCTCCTTTTCAAATGTGTTAAAATTAGATGCAATCATACACAATGCAAATGTTTTCACATGTTGAAAATCACATTGTGCATTATGTAAACTTTGCACCTGTTTTTAAACGCAAACGTTTAGTTGATCAAGGTGAATATAGGTTCATGTCTGCCACACAATTTGTTTTTTTTTTTGTTAGTTTTTTTTGTTTGGTTTTTTTTAATAAATTTCAGGTTAAAACAGAGAAACTTTGCAACAGTTCTAGTGTCAAAACTCTTGACGGGTGTAGGGGCGACTTTATATATCTGGTATGGACATTAACAACAAGAACTGAATAATACAAATTGAAATTTTAAGCTAGATTTTCAGCGTCCAACTACCAAAAAACAAATATTTTTGATTGGACTTTCCATTTTGACTCCTGTTTTAACGGCTGACATTTCAAACATGTGGACACATTTCAGCCCATACAGCTGTGTTTGTTGTTGTCATTACTTCCTCTTGCTTTGCCACGCAATCACCCAGCAATGTTCATCAGGAAAACACACTGTGAGCAGTTCACACTGCAAGCCTGACCGCTTGCCCCTGCAGGTCATCAGAGTCGAACAATCTCCAGCTTTGAGGTGTATCAGAGCATGTCCTGATGATTCTTCCCTGATTTCACCTCCGTCTTTACCTGATGTCAGTCGCGATTGTCCGTATGCATCTGCTTGCATCGCTTTCCATAAATAACTGAGGAAGAGCTGAGTATGTGGGGCGATTTTAAATTCAAAGTGAATTGTGTTGCATTCTGCCAAACAACATGAAAGCATCAGTGTGTTCCCTTTGCTTACTTATTTGGGATAACAAGAGTGAAGGATATCCAGAGGTTGGAGACTGAGCTGAGTGACCATATTCTGAAAATCCACCTGAAGATACTGCAAAAATACTAAAAGACGATAAAGTAGCTTTACAAAGCAGACAGTCATTTCAAATGTTCATTTTCTGTTTGACCATTTTCTATGATGCAAACATCAATAATACTTCACAACATGCATAATAAAAAGAATTAGAGAGGGAGCCCATTGCCCAAAATTGCTTTTCTCTTGTACAGAAGCATAAATAATGCCTCAAAATCTTTGTCAAACAAAAATAAAAGTATTCTTCTGTTTTGTTGTTTGTTTTAGAGGAATAAAAGAAGGCTGAGATGTTCTTGTTTTATTTGGGCTAATGTAAAAATGTGATGGTTCAACAATAAAGAAAAAGAAAATGAGACAGCATATTCTTGTTCTTCTTTTAGTCCTCTCCATCTCTCTTTTCTGTCTATGCATATTTTGCTGAAGATCTGATCTTTCCCTGAAGTCTCCTATTATTCATCATCACTCTGAGAACAGCGGCATTTTCCTGCAGTTCATTTGTAAAAGTGTATAAAGCGCTGAGGCATTTTTTGTCTGAGGGCGCACAGGCAGTCAGAGTTTGTTGGAGGGGGACAGTGCAAAGGATTGTGGGACATTGCTTTTCGGGACTTTATTTCTAAATTTAGCAAAGTAATACTTCTTGGTTTGATTATTTTCTCATCAAGTGTTTATCGTTCCTATATCGTTATTGTCTTATTACGTCATGTTTTGTGTTAACTGTGTAACTGTGTGAGGGACAGGAATGTTGCAGGAGACAAACTCGTTTAGCAGTACTACTGGAATTTTTGGAGGAGGGATGCTGTGAAGGATGATCCTCACAGGAAGAACATCCTCACTTGGAGTCCAGGCTTTGGAGCCTTTCTGTTTCGGACCTTGCATGTTCTCTTTTTGAAGTCATATTAGCATGTCAGATGAATTGGTGTCTGTCTCTTAGTGGACTGTAAGGGGGATTGTCCCTCTGTGATGGATTGACCACCTGTCCAGAGTGCACTCTGCCTTTTGACATATAAGCTATTGCAATCTGAAGTTGGACAAAGATTCATGGAAGACAGACAAACACCTGTTAAAGTTGTCCATCTGTTTATTTTATCAAAAGAAACATCAAATAAATCTGACTGCGATTCATCTTGCAAATGAAATGTAACAAAGACAAATCATACTTAAAGAAAGGGCATAGAATAATAGCAAGATTAACATGGTTTCAAATGCTCCTTGGGCTTTTCCACACAGAGTTTGCATGTTCTCCCCGTGGGAGCACAGGCTTCCTCTGGGTAGTACTGGTTCCTCCCAAAGTCCAAAAACATGCATGGAGGCTAACTATTTGCTTTAAATTGCCCAGAGGTGTCACTGTGAGTGTGTGTGGTTGGCCCAACTGAGAGTGTATTTTAAAAAAGAAAGCCAAACAGGAACGCTCTGCGAGCTGAAGTGATGACAATACAATGACTCACCATCATTACCCACTTTATAGTGGCAATCCTTACTCCAACACACTGTGTAATTTAAAGTCTGAATCATTTGCCCTTCCTTAATAGAGACTATGCAACTTTATTCAGGGTGTGATTTCCCAGGGGTTATAAAAACAATCTCTCTCGCAGTGATTGAAGCAACTTTACCAGTAGAGTGGACCGAACAAATAACTGTACAAAAAATCAAGCAGGGCTGCCGACGCTCACTCGTCAATATCATCTCAGGCATTTATTGGACATTATTTGCTCAGTCCTGTTATATAGCTTGCAAGTGCAGCACGTCTTTGACATATATTAAATTCTAATTAGCCCTTATTATACTTTCTACAATTCTTACTGGGTTTTTTTTTTTAAATAAATGGATTTTATAAAACTCCATTTTCTTCCTAAAAGTACAGAGAAATACATATAGTGAACATTATCCAACACAGTGAAGATGAAAATGACAATTTTAACAATGTAATTTAAAGGATGTATGAGTTTTCTGTAATTTATCACTTTTGGAAACTCTTCGGGCCACTTCTTCCTTCTGAATGCTTAATGCATCAGAAATGCTTCTGTTCACATAAACTCCGAGAGCCAATTCAATTATTTCCAGGATTTGTATGCAGGTGCTCTTTTTATGGGTGTTTTAACTGTAAATGAGATATTGACTGTGTTTCTTTGTGAATATTGTGATATTTCGCCTCATTAAAACTTGCCGATCTCATCTCTCACCGTCGTGCCGGTGACATTTCTCAACACCGGGAAAATGTAAAAAATATATAAACGCTGTTGTTCGTCTGTCCTCAGCTTACCCCTGTTAGCACAGAATGTGCACAATTGCTCTTGCTTCTCTGCTTTGCAAATATCCCACACTTCCCAATTAATCAAGCATGCTGTATTAATTAAATTTAATCATGGCAGATGTGCTTGAAAAATTTGTCTTTTACAATGCTTGACTGTGTATTTTTTTTTATATAATTTGATTAACTGAATGCAAATCTTGCAAGCCATAACTGCAGCATCTGGGCCAGACCACAAGCTACATTATCTCACCTTCCTCGCATGGCTGCATCCATTTATTTCGCAACCTGACCCGTCTCTTTGACTTTTCTACCCTGCCGCTCAACTCTCCTCCACCTCCGGGTCAGGGAGGTTAAAGTTGAACTCCGATCCTTGCCGACTCCCTCTTTTCCACCGTGTAATCCCCTCCGCCGTCTGTGGCCCGATTCCTTGTGAGCGGCAGATGTGAGGCTCATCTCAGACAGTCCCGACACGCTCTCTGACTCCATCTGTCTCCAAACATGTCTGCTTGGTGAGCCGCTGCATCGCTTTAGCGCTTGAGTGTGAGAGCGAGCCGTGGTTATACTGATCCTGCAGCCAATCGCAAAATGAAACACAGCGCTGGCATCTCAAGGACATGTGTGTGTGTGTGTGTGTGTGTGTGGGGAGGGGAAGGGGGGGAGGTTTTCGAGTGCACCCCCTGCAGAGGAAGCTAACGTGATCAGTGTTGTAGGATCTGAACTGTGGAAGAAGCACTTGTGTCTTTTAAATAAAACCAAGCAATGTGGAAAAAAGGGTCGGTGCTTCAGGCTGCCAAAGAAATGGTGTCAGTGGTGTGTGGCTGAGCTGAACAGTCCTATACAGTGCGAGGTCTGAATCTTTCATGTGCAAAGAGTCACACAGTGTGGAAAAAAGGTGAATGCATTCATACGGCCTTAGCTGTCAGCATAACTCACAAACCATGCAACTGTAAAATTTGTATTTGTAAAATTTAAATAGGCCATCAAACAAACAGTAATGGCCAGTCAAGTGAAAGATGAGACAGGAGGTGTTTTTTTTATGAGCTGCCAAGTCAGATGAACATGGGCAGGAATATCTACCAAAGTATGTGAATGAGTCTATAAACAATGTCAAAATGCATCTCCTCATCTGCATGTGCAGGAAAATGGAGTCCTCCAATATGCCTCGACGGAAGATCGCTGCACACATCAACAAGGTGCGTCCAAAATTTCTCTAAGCCCATAAAAAAAAAACTAAAAAAAAAAAGAAAAAGTGCTTAATTTAAATTTGGCTGCCACCCGACTCAAAGCAGTCACCTTGTAGAGTTTCATTCTCTGCCAGACTTGGAACGCTCCCTGGTGGGAACTACCTGTGCGGCGTGCGCTGGATCTCTTCCACCGCATCAAAGCAGGGACACTTGAACGTCATCCTGAGGAAAGAGTTCACAGTTGCGGGGGCCACTCTGCTGGGTGAGATGAAGGGAAACTTTTAATTTTTGGTGTCGCTGGAACCCTCTAAGACATCAGTACAGCGTCACGATGGAGCTCCAATGCAATTCACAATGTTTGCACTGAATGTTATAATGAGGCTGCTTCATGAATCTCAGCTGTGTTTCTAACCCTTCCTCTTGCCTTCAATGGACTTTTGGAATTCAGGACTTGATGCTGGTTTGATGTGTTTGAAAAACTTCTGCTCTCTAGTTATGATCTTTTCACGGAAGGAACTGCTTCCACGCTCTTCTGCAACGTCCACGAGTAAAAACGAGTAAAGAAAATGAGTTAAATACAGATCTCAGCTGCTCAAATGACCATGATGGGCCTCATTTGGGATTGACAGAAACAGTTGGCACAATCCCTCACATTTTTAATAAAATGTGCAATGTACATCCCAATATAAGAAATACAATTATTAAACCCATGACCTATAATGAAGCTGATTTCTTAGACCATATTCTTAATGTTATTCTTTTAAAATGCTGCTTTTAAATGTCTGCTTATTGTTTAAGATATGTAGAACTTTAAATAGATGTAGGTCAACAGTGTCTTTTTTATTAGACATATATACAGAATGTATTATTATATAGTCCTGGTGATCTGTCTCCTTAAAGTCAACATTAAAAGCTGTCATTTGACCGATCTTAAAAGATAAAACTACTGAATAAGGGCATTTGTTTTGATTAGATGTATGCATAAGAATAGTTTGTTAGGCTTTAAATGTGGGTTGTAGTTCATAAATTAAGTCAAAATATGTCTGGTTGCGCTGAAATGACACTTCAACTTATTGAGTTATGTAAAGTGAGAATTAATGTACAAGATAGATGTGTTTCTGTTCAGGAGTTAAACAGCGGGAAGCACCGTTCATTTCATTAGACACTTTTCATTTCATGTGTATACCAATGTGTTGCTTTGCTTAATAAAAAGGTGTCCCATCATTGTCTATTAACCTTCATATTTGGTTGGTAAAGATGGCTGAAGGCGGAGAAAATCACAACGCCTACTAAGCAGAGCGTTGTTCAAAATATCCCCCAAGTAACCAGTGGCTGAGTCTGTTAAATTAAGGCCGTGAAATAAAAAGTGCCATCTGAAATGTAATGGAGTAGAGATATATCAGAGCATAAAATTGAAATATCCATGCAAAATAAAACTCTCCGACTTGTGGCTGCTGTTGGCGGATGTGCTTCACATCCCCGCCTGAGCCACGTGCCGATTCGATCTCTTGTTTCGTCCTTTTCTTGCTCTCTTTGTGACTTCTTCCTTCACGTGAAACACGATCTTGCCCCCTCCCTCACCGCAGCTCGTGCCTGGGCGCCGTTATAAGACTACAGTGCCCTTTCAGAGAGGATAACCAAATCCCCACGGGAGACGCTTGAGTAAATGACCGTGGGAAATGGGTGTGCTTTAGAACACAGCAATACGTGGTCCACGTGGAGAGGGAAGCCTTTGCTGGCTAAATCCTCTAGTCCCTTGCCTGGTGTTTACCCCTGGCACCATATCGCTCCAGATCTGAAATCCCGACTATCCTCAAAACCCCATTACAGACGCTAATCCCCGGCAGTGTGCGCGCTACGCTCCTCGCTATGGGGGAGGCATTACAGTTTCACCCGGTGATTTCTCCTCTGCTGAAAACCATTGCAAAAACTCCGCACGTCAAATATTCCCAAGCATACATTCTGTCTTCATTTACCCAGTCTTGATCTCGCCATGATCATAAACTGCAGGTCTTATCGCGGGCGAGCTCATTTAACATGTTTACCCGGCTCTGCAGAACAGCGGGGCGTCGTGCAACGCGCCGCAGAGCGAAATGCAAGTGTGACTGTGCAGAGTGAACTATTACAAGAGCGAATTATTGTAAGAGCATTGCATTCTTGAGAAAGTTTTTATGTGTTTTTTTTTTCTCTCTCTCTCTCTTTCTCTTCCAAGAACAGAATGGGAGACAGGAGGAAAAACACGGGTGAATGATGGTGAAAAGTAGGCTACCCTTGGGGGCTCGTCCAACTCATTCCTGCCAGATACATCTAAAAGGATCTCGGCTTTGTGCGAAAAGGCAGATGGAAAGAGACAAATTCAGTATGCATGACAAGAAAGTGACCGAAGACACGGAGTCTGCAGATTAAAGGGTACATCTGTGGACAACACTGTAGAGGAAAACAAAATGCTAAACGCTACGGTGTTGTCAGGAACAATGCCAGCGCTGGAAAGAAAATTACAATTGTTGACAACACAGGGGGGGGGGGGAGAGAAGCACTTTCTGTGTATTTTTTTGCCACACAAAACATAGTAAGGCTTCTGAATTTAATACACCAAATTGAAATAATGAAAGTGAACAAGAAATCAGTAGAGGGTTAAGATTCTTCTTTATCTCTTTCAGATTTAAGCTTAGGGATACGGGGGAATCGAGTTCATTCAGCACAGTCAGATATGATTTCTACAATTAGGATATGTTCTATTTGGGGCTCAGTGTTGTACTCAGACATGAGAGGAAATCAAGATAAGTAGCCTATAAAGAAATTACTCATGGGGAGAGATTCTTGTTACATGCCGGAACAGTTTTATGGTCACGGGGGCTCGTGATATGAATGTGCATGTGGAGAAAAGAAACTGCGGCTCTGACATAGATATCTCTAAGAGTCTGAGTAAGAGTCAGAGTTAAGGCTGTCTGTGCGCCTGATCCCCGGGGAAAAAATCTGGTGCATGAGAGCAGAAATAATGTAGAAGTACTGACTTTGGAAAACACTCAATATTTATTTATTTACTTCTTTATAATTATTTGATGGAACATTCACAGGACTCAGAGTTCATGATTGGCGTGGGAAGAAATTAAGGTTATATTGAAATTGTTATTCGGATTAGACACTAACTGATTGTATCAGAGTTATATATGAAGAGATATAAAGTAATCTGGACCAACTATTAAATAGTTAAACAGAATTCAGTGGGCATTCGTATTTTTTATGTGTTTTATGAAACATCAGCAAACTCTTCAATGGGTAAAGTAAACAATTTGCCTGGTAATGAATCTTACCAACACTGTCTTTGTGTTGTGATATTCACAGAGGATGTTTGCTGTATGATTGCACAGAACGCTAAATGTGTTGCGAACAAAACCAGCGGAGAGACGCAATTAGGTGCAATTTCACCAAGACAGCAAATTAGTTAAAAACGTTTCATTTGGAACAATTTGCACACGTCTGTGGCTTTATCTGTCCACATGAGAAATTTGCGTGACAATAATACAGACAGCAGAGTCTGGTGGTCCACTCTGCACTAATCCCATTATTTGAAACTAAGACAATTAGCAGAAATACCCTCAAATGCCCCATGGTGTTTTGATCCAGTTTAATTATATTGATTATAGGCACTTTCAACATTTCTGTAGGAGCACAACATGGAGAAAGATCGACAATAGCACCAAACATTCCTATTCAGGTCACATTTTTTGCAGTGCGGCTCTCCTCTCAGGAGTGTGAAGCTCCCCATTTTCCAGCAGCAGCTTGCACTTATATCGGATCAACAGTTCCATACTGTCAAGGAAACAAGATCCGCCTGTAATCTAACGCAACAAATGCCAGATAAAAATCTCCCTTTTTTTTTCTTGCCTCGACAAAATTCTATTACTTTGCTTCCTTGAGTATTTTCAAACAGAAATGCATAACAGAGCAGGATAGTCGGTTTACATGCATGTCAGATGAGACAATAATGGATCACTGCAGCTCGTTTTCAGACCTCTAAACGAAGAGGTCATGGTCGTCCACAAAATGCTTGAATTCTGTCACAAAACCAATAATTGGGAACAGATGCAGCGAGGCCTGCTGGCACGTTGCCCATATCGGATCCTCTCAGACCCCCTCTAAAGCCTCCTCGGGGGGTCCTTTAATGGAACAACAGCTGTGCCGACGCTATTTCTCATTTAACTCACTTAGCGGCTGCCTTCTTATCACAGGCTCAAAACAAAAACACCAGGTCGCCCTTGCAGCGCTTCCCTCTTTCTCTACAGCTCCCTAACATGATTGTAAACTTTGGAAATTTAATTGAGCTTCTGGAGAATTGCTTTGAATTTGATCGACGCTCCCACTCGAAAGCAAACACGGCTGGTTTCCTCGGAGCGCCGCTCCCCTCGGCCGGCCCCGGCATCCGGCCGCACGAGGAGTCCAGGCAACACGGCGAGCTCCCCACACACAATCATACACACACACACGCCCGAGAGGGCACTCTAATGTAATTAGGTACAAACCAATTATTCAAGCAATCAGTCTCAGTTTGATGATGTGTCAACACTCCTTGTCAGTCCTATTTCCCAAACTGTTGTTGAGCCGCATCGCTAATTTTGTATTCATACTCGGCGTCGATGAAAAGCCCGCACTCTTTCCCCCAATTTAAATCATTGTAGTCTCGGCAATCAAGAGCGAGGAAAACTGTTGACGAGAGGTCAGGAGTCGAGCTGTGAAATATTCCCGAAAGTGAGAATTTAAATGAGCCACTCCGCTGGTTATCCTCCCAAAGTAAACGCCGAAAATGGACGGCTTAAATGCATATAGCTTCCTTATCGAGACAAGCGAGCAAGCAGGAGCAATTTAAACATTTCTGAGCTGGAAATAGATGCAGATGACGCCAAGAAGGATAAAAACTTCAGGTGAAAAAAGGTTATGTACCCCAGATGGCAGAAAATTGAAAGCCATCTTCTGAATACGACAGATATGAGGAAAATAGTGTGTATTCTTAGCATGTTGACTAATTCTTAGTTTCCTCACGAAAACTCTGAGGTGCAACCATCAAGGTGCCCTTCAGGCAATTTCGTTTGACGTCATTCGCCTTTAGATGTACATGAAAGAGCTGCATTTCCAAATATTACCATAGAAATAAAACTTGTATCTATGCGACTGAAAGAGTGAAAGAGGTTTTCAATTTGAGAAATCCTTTCTACACCAATTAAAAGACTCTCAATGCAGATACTTCAAATCTTGACTGTCGTCAGTCCCTCAGCCTTCCACTCCTGACCTTTCAGAAAACAATCTTATGCAGGCTAAAATGTTGGTTGTTTGCTTTTTCTCAGATTCTGTTCAATGAAATAAAAAAAGGAGACAAAAAGCTTGAATTCTTTGCTTTTTTTTTTTTCCACAGGGAGGTCGAAAGTCAGCTGCTAACACAGCTGCAAAGCTGTCTGCAGATCGGCTTTCAGAGTCTCTCTCAAGGACACATGAGAAAAGGATTTTACAGGTTTTCAGAAAAAAAGTTTCTGAATTCTTACAGTTTTTATGACTTAGAACTAGAGTAAGAGTAATAATTAAAAAAAAAAAAGAAAAAAAACAGGGCAGCAGATTTAATTAATGATTTTTTTTTTTTTTTTACCTCGGGCAACATTTTTACACAAATGTAAAAGGTTGATAGTGATGGGTTATTTTCAGGTTACTTGAAAACTGTACATAGCTACATTTACACGACATCAAACAACTTTTCTGAGCTACTACTCGGGCGCACGCTCCATGGCAGTAGGAAACGGAAGTTCTTCCGCACGTATTGAAGTAAATGGTCATTTTCCCAAATGTTATGTAAAGGCATAACTTCTCTGAAGCAAAAATGCAAAAACGATGTGTTTTCACTTCATACATCATCTACTGGGGTCTGTAACTTTTTAAAATAAGCTCCAGTTTAGGACAGAGCAATTTAAGCTAGTGTAATATGATAAAACGGTGGTGCTCTTTATCCTCATGCTTAGGTGAGACTTTTACTCTACTCATGCACACGTTGGTGCAGTCTTTCCTGGAAGAGATCCACCTCCGAATTCCGTTGTCTTCTTTGTTCTTGGTTGCGCATGAGCCGTATTGAGCAGCGCTGCTGGAACTTCATCACCTGAACTCTGTTTGCTACACATCGGCGAGCTCCCTGGATACACACCAGACTGAGCGCATAATGAACAAAGACGACAAACAGAAGGCTCCATTTATATCCGTGAGCCGTATGGCGGTTGCTATGCTTCTTAACCAAGCTATTTCAGTCAAATTACCAGAAGCAGGTTGCATGTGTGTAACATTCATTCCTTTTTCATGTTGATGGCGTCGTGGTTAGCACTCTCTTTGGTTCTTTTGCTGTGAGGAGTTTGCATGGTCTCCCTGTGCCCATAAATGTGTGTGAACTGTAGGTGAGAACGTATGTGCGTGTGGTTGTCTGACTCTCTCTGTTCATGCAGTGATGGGATATCCACCTATCCAGGCTGTACGTTGCCTTCACCCATCATTAGCCGGGATCGGCTCCAGCACCCTGTGACCCCGAACTTATTAAAGAAGACATTTCGGAAGGTTATGACCCAGAATATTTGACACGGGCTCAAGCTCCAATAGCGGGTGTGCAACCGTTTCGCCAATTCCTCACCAATTTTCATCTGTTTTAGAGGGGTCACAGCCTTTTACACAGTCTGTCTCATTGACACACGAACACACACACACACACACACACACACACACACATACACACACACACACACACACACAGCTCTACACTGCTGCCCCAGCCCTGCCCCTCTTACATCTTGCAGAAGCTGCTGGTTGACCAATCACAAGCAATTCCTGCACTGCACGGAGATCAGAGAGGGAAATAAACAATCCTCAATCGTTCAATTCGATGTGCTGATGGTGTGTGATCATATGTTGTGCATCTAAAGGTTAATGTCAGCTATTTCTGCTAACAACTGCTCCACCTCCTGATTGCATCCATATATTTCTTCTGAACTTTCTCTTCCCTTAGTTCGCTTTTTCTTGTTTGTCATTCTTGAAGTGATTTTTTTTTTACTTGATTTCACAACATCGTCTTGTGGTTTTCGACGGTTACCAGATTCATCCTCGCTCCGCTTGGCCTCACTGTTACATGTGTTTCACAAACACACACTGACCTCTGACTTCAGAATCCACTGGATTTCTTTATAATTATTATGATCATGCACTTACCTCTCATTGCTAGTTGAATTCACGATTGAATATATTCTAAATTTTGGAATGAAAAAATGTGATGTTTCTCTCACTTCTGAGAAGCATTGTGCTGTAAAACGGTTAACTGACCATTAATTCTTCATTTAAAAAAATGTGCCAATTGCAGTTTTGCAGTAATAAGTTTTCGACCTGGTTCAACAAGCTGGGAAGGAAAACATCATTTGGAGGAAGACCAAAAGATTTTTGATGTCTTCTACAATCCGTGTCAAAGTGCCCTGATGTTGCTGCGGTGGCCCAACACTTTCCTTGGACACTCCATGGTGAGTTTTCCTTTAATTTATCCTCCATCCATACGTGTTGCTGTCAGCGGCAAGTCTTTGTTCTCGTTCCGTCCGCTGCCCCGGCCGGCCCTGTGACACCTCCAGTGGCTCATGACGACAGCTGGGTGTCAACAAGTCAACTGAAAGACCACTTCGTGTTGACTGTGACCTATTTTCTGTCAACAACCATGTCTACTTGACTATAGCTCGCAGGGTCTGCGGATCCCTGTGAATCCCACTAATGATGATGTTTCCAAAATATTCCTGCAGTCTCTGTCATCCTCTGACATGCCATCTATCTGGCAAGTCATTAGCTCTGAAATAAGATGCTTTGGGGATCTCGGTTTCAAAGCATCCTCCTTCCCCCAACATCAGAGTCATTCGCCAGTCCTCTGAAAATGCAGGAAGCGAACCTGAAATAAAAATGAGCGCGGGATCGGTTTGCTGCGAGAATGAGTGACAAACAGTAGTTAAAGTTGGCTCGGTAGAAGTTCGCTTACCAACTTCCCTTTTCAAATAAAACACGGATCACGTTGACAAGCTCTGCCAGGGAGGAAGAGCTCGTTGGCTGCCGTTATGCGAGTGTGTGTGAGTGTGTGGGTGTGTGAGTGTGTGTGTGAGCAATCACAGCCACCTTCTTTAATTCAGCTACTGTCAGGTTGGGCTCCGTGCATTCCAGCCAGCTCATCAAGAAGCACAGCAGCAGCAGCGTTATTCTTTATGAGCCGACACCGAGCAAGCAACGGCGTACGTCTGGTTTCTGAACTTTTCCTATTAGGTGGTCATTTGGGAGATGAGCTAAATTTATGCTATAACAAGGAACGCTTTCAGTTCTTTCTTTTTTTTTCACTCCTGTCCTTCTTGTCTCTGACTCATTTTATGCATATTTGTGTTCTCCTTTCCTGAAGTCCCAACTCGGGGCGAATAACGTCAGTTAAGATTCATCAAGGGGAGTAAAAATATGATCAGTGGATTGCAGAAGATGAAAACCTTTCTGAGGCCAATTACAGCCTTGATTTAAGAAACATTTCCTCTGCAATACAATTCCTGGAAATAAAAGGCACCAAATCAGGGGCGTGGCAGCGCACGTCTGTCTACACATGTACTGTCAAATGTTCCCACTGAACTTGGCATGGACGCCTTATTGACATGCTGCAGCAGCCGTACAGGTGAAATGACAGTAGCTCCCAAACCGCTCTGCACCACATGGCAGCTCCCCGCTTTCATTTTGAGCGACACAACCTCCCCGCTGCGGCACACGCCACCCTCCAACACACACACACATACACACACAGCCTTCAGACCATCTCATAACCCGTGCCCCTTTCGCCATTTCTCATTCCATTAAACCCTGAATTATTCAAAGCAGATGAAATTGATTTCTTGATAGTTTAATCGCAAATCAAAACCGAACCTTGGGCCCCAAGTCATTCCCTCAGGACAATTTTTGACAATCAAATATTCATGGAGAAATGAAATGTTAGCAGATCATTTCTGCTTCTGGCTGATTAGGCAGACACAATGAAATTCAGATGGAGAAAAGAAGGAGGCATGGAATTACCTTATGCCAATATGCCAGATAAGATTTTTGGAGTTGATTTCCAAAAGCCCTGACGTAGCAGTCTCACCTTTTCAGTTTGCTGCCAACAAGATTAAAATGTATGTGTAGTAAACCATATATATACTTCGCTATAAGTCATAGTATTTGTATTTATAGCAATGCTGTAATAAATAATGATTCATGAGAACTTGAGAAAAGTACAACAGCTAATGGACGGCGGTATTTTCCGATGTCAAGGATGATTAATAAAAAAATGAAAAACTCATCATTTGACTGGTTTCTGCATCTCTTATCTCTGGTTGTAAAACATTACTGAATACGATCTTCTTTTCATTACAATGTGTAGAAAATTAACACCACACTGATGAATTCAAGAGGGCAAAGAGCTTCAAGGTTCATTGGTCAGGTCAGTGGATTCTAATCGTTCTCAGAGAGTTCAGCGTGAAGATTTACTGATTGTTTGAACTTGTGAATGATTTTAAAAGCATGAGCTACAAGACAGTCACAGGTCACGTCAAATTCAATACATAAAAGAAAGGGGAACAAAAAAAAAATGAACAAATTGAGTCTCTGATGAAAATAATGTCAAATACGACCAATGGTTGCTCATTAAATTTATATTTTAAACCTATATTATATTAACATTTAAAAACTTCAACTGTAATTTTCAGTTATGATGCTAGCAGAGAAAACGGTGTGTATCATGACTCCATCTCAACCATGAATATCTAATTAATGTTTTTAGCTGATCTTCATATCTCCTGTGTAAACTGCTATCAGTTGTTTTATCATCTCATTAAACTTCAAACACAATACATGACATGACGCCGTCGTGTATCATCTTCTGCAAACATTAGTACCTCAGAAAGTTCTGACATCTGAACGGGAAACATACACGTGGATGCTGTCAGCTCGTGTCGCTACATGACAGCATTTGTGCATCTACATTAGGAATGTAATTTATTCATTATGAATTCTGTAGGAAACAGCCCGTCACAGTGAAAGCAGACCGACTTCATTAGTGCAGCATGCGCCGATTTCGAGCTACAGAAACACAGCAGTGCTTCCATATGTGTGCGAGAGAGCTCTATGAACGCCAGTACAGCTGTGTTTTTTTTCATCTGGATAATATTGTTTGAAATTTATCTCCAGACTTTATCAACGGCCGACTGTTATTTGTTGACATGTCCGAAGCATACATTTCTCCATTTGTAACTTAACAAGTTTTCAGCTCCGTCGACACACACACACACACAGTGTGTTTCTCTCTGTGTTATCCTGGATTGATTGTCCGAATGAACGGGTCAGTGCTGCTCAAGTGGTAAAGTGCACTTAAGATGGGAAAACATCCACGTGAATCATGGCTAAAGGATAAAACGTAAGTGAAATGTAAGAAAGTTTGGACTTCTTGAGGACTCTAGTCATCTGTTACGATCGGTGCATTTGAAAGAAATCCGATGACTAATACACACATTTTCTTGTAAGTAGCGTTTGAGGAGAGGGGAACAGCGTGATGGAAGCAGAGTATTTCTCTCTGGAGAATACAAACCACCGGCAGAAGGGTAACTAATCTTACTTCTTCGAGTTCCAGTAATTGTGTTCTATCCTGGCTGAGCCCAAAATTTATCACGGCTATAATCTTTCCACAAGTAGCATCAGTCTTTATTCAAACTCCCAGCAGTTATGCAAAAATAAGCATATATTAATGCCTACTTATCTTAACCTTTTGCTATTTTGTGGAGAAAAACATTTGTTTTTCAAACAATTAAGCAACATGTTGTATTTTTCATTTGTGAAGTCAGATTTCGCTTCTCCATGAAAACACGAGCTTTGTCCAAAATGCGACGTATTCTTTGATCTGAGTGCGTAAATGTCCACTGTTAATTTGTCAGGGTCGAGCAGATATGAGGGTGGGCACAATGAAGGTTTGTTCAATATGACACTGTTATCGTAAAAAGAAGGGAATACTGTGTTCCTTCAGGTTGAAAAAGCTCCATGGTCCATCATTTAATCATATTTTCAGAGAAGTATTCTCCAACGAGAGAAGTCAGCTCCGACTTTTCTATGAGCGAATCCAGACTTTAAAAACACGGGGCAGCCTTTTTTGTTGCCACTGCGGTCGTCTTCATACGTTCGTGCCACTGAGGCCGTAGCTGTGGAGGTTTTTCCTGCTGTGTGTTTGTTTTTTCCAATTCAGTGTGTAAATCAAGCTGCATCAGAGCGGAGACGGGACTGGCCGACCCGGTTTAAAGGTGGAACGTGGACTTTTCCAGGGTCAGAGAGGGTTTTTATTCACCTGTAGTGACTGAAACTCTAAACAAATTGAGTCAGCTGCTGCTTTTTCCCCTGTTTAAGTTATTAAAGGAGGCAAGACTTTTGTTTATTGTTCCATAGCACCCACTCTTGTCCACCAATCCACCAAGCAATTTGTGAACATTTTGGACATTTCACTGAATTTTGCACCAGAGGGTTTCATTAAAATTGGCTTTATGTTGATATTGTATTAATTGTAGTGAGTAATTATTTAGTTTTTGCAAAGATATTGACATTTTCATCACAGACAAAATCTTTGAAGTTTAAATGTAATATTTATTATGGCCCTGTTTTAATGAGCCAGACCTCACAAAATAAAATTCAGCTGTATGTGGTTCCCGAGCTGAAATGTCTTTGACACTCTCGGTACAGACAGTGTGTTATATTTATTTCAGGTTTAAACTACAACAAGACATTTAAAAAAGTCACATTTTTAATCATTTTATTACAATTTGAAGTATATTATCTTTAATAACTGTTAAACATGATAAAACTATTTTGTTGAATTTCTAAAGCATCACAAGAAAGGCAGCCACATTTCTTCTCAAGAATGGCTTCATCAGACATATAATCGAGGAAAAAAGAAGCCCATAAATTCCAAATGTATCATCTTTTATAATTTTTTTCTTTTTCCCCTGAGCGGAAATCAGTACCTGTATCTGAGCGCTGAACTGTAATTGTATGGTTTTGTTCTTTTATTTTCAAAGAGCAAACGAGTGATGCAGATGATGAACGAGGCTAGAAAGAATGAAAGAGTGAGATCAAACAGCATCACAGGGAATGAGGAAGTAAGGAAGAATTTTTAATACAGTCCTGCCCGCCCGCCTGCGTGGCTAATTCACTCACCATCTCTGTCAGCCTGTCAGCCGAAAGCAGCCGCGAATGCAGCTGGATCTTTTCAGGGAAAAAGATGACTTCCCCACACTGACATGGCCGACAGTAGCATCAGATATATTAGCTCAACAGATTGCATTACTGCACCGAACATACTTGTGCCCAGCTGCTTCTGCCTCTCCACGGGATCCTTCCCGGGGATATCTTATGAAATCGAGGCGATTACATTGTCATTAAGTCACAAAACTCTTCATTAGGCTGGGTTAAAAACCTGCAGTGTGACATTTCTAATCTTAGCCATTTTTAGATCAGATCACTAATCAAAATCTAATTGTCTTTATCTATGACGACAAACAGTGTTGTACATTTTGTGTGTGATTAAAAAAATAACAGCTTTTAACCTCCTCAGGGTTAATGCAGCCAAAGCTCTGGTAATTTAAGATCCTTCAATAATGCAGGAAAGCGGTGGATTGCTACAAGACTCAACCATGCAGAGCCTTTAGGATCATGACATGCATTATAGGAAATAAGCTCTCCCAATTTGCCCTCTGCAAGGTCAGTGCGGTGTATCATGCAATTGCAAAATGGGTCGAATTGAGCAATAGCGCTCGAGACTCGGCGCTCGTCCGGCCGCGCCGCTGGACGCGAATCCATTACTTACCTGCGATCGTTTGTACCACATGGGAACCTCTTTCTCATGCAATAAATACTGCATGCCGAGCCTCATCGCTGCGCTCGCGCACCATGCAGTATGATACAAATGCACTGGAGACTATGTACACCACTACACCACCAATTGCAATACTTCATCTTCGCAAATGCGAGGGATCTGGTGAGTGGTTGTTTCACTGCAAAGATTGCTCTCACCTGTAAATGGATAAATTCCCTGCACAGCAATCCTAATTTGACTCCCTTATGCATCCCAGTGAAATATATAGTAAGTTTTCAATTTCCTGTCTTTAAATGTTTGTTTTTTTCCCCATTCTATTTTGCTTTTCACCATTTTTGTACTGTATGTGTCTTTGCTTTGGAAATTGGAAAACCAGGAACAGCGCAAATGAGCCTTGGCTGAAACCCCTTATGCATGATATATCTTTTGTATTTCATTTAAAATGATATTCAATAGCATTTGTCCAATAGAAAAAATAAACCCATAAACTGCGCTGTGGGTATATTAACAAAATTCACGAAGCTAGCCAACCTTCTCCTGCTGTTGGTGCCACTATAGGACCAGACAGTGTAATGAATCATGCAAGAACAAAAGGGATTCATTTAGTTTGGGATGTGTGTAGGAAGCCTAATAAATATAACTTGGGATACAAACAAGCTGTTGTAGATTTTGAAAACCACATGGGCGCACAATCAGCTGTCTTGGATACATTTATGTCATGTAACATTGTCAGAGAAGATAAAGCAAACTGCTTTATCAATATTCAAAGACCTTGTGGAAGCCAAGCATTTTGACAGCAATGCAGAAAAATCCTGCATCCTTTTCATCTACCTCAAATTAAACGCTCTCCCATCATGTGAAAAAGCCCTCTAGTATCCCTGTATCACACATGAAACAGCGATGTGCTCATTATTATTCTATACTCAAGTGCGAGCAGAGATTGCTTCATGAACAGGATCTTGCCCCCGGACCTCAAACTGAGTCGCCCCGCCTGAGAATCTAGTCCTGAGAAACGGAAGCCAGAAACCCGAACAGCAGCTGAAGGTCTTGGAAACGACTTCAAAAAAGCAAACCCAGAAAGCGGCAGCGAGAGCAGACCGGACACTAAAGTGACTCACCATCTCACAAAAGTGTCATTACTTAAATCTCACATACTGTAGTTTCAGCATCGTCTCCCGCCTGGAGACTTCCGGAGAACGCAGCAGCGCTGGCCCACAGTCTGCCCAAAGAGCGGCAAGCACCCGACTCCGGCTGTTAAACTCTCAACAGCATACATCATTTGCGGATATTCCGTCCAAGGTTACAGAAGTGCTTGCGTTTGTGGAAAAGCGTTTCACGAGGCCCTATCAGGCTGATTGAGCCGAAGCCAGAAGCCACAAACACACCTGTGGGCCGCGGGCCAGTGTGATTGTGGCGCTCCTAATAAAAGAGGCCACAGTACAGTTTTTACTGTGCTTAAGTTTTGTGTAGGCACTTAATGATACAGGATAAAAATAAATAAATAAATAAAAAATAAGGGGAAGAGGCGTTGCAGCTGGGATGATTGATGCTCCACTGCCATCAAGTGGAGCTGAGTGGAAATGCAAGTGGGCCGCTCCACAGCAGAGGCATATTGTCATTACATGAAGTGTGCACTGAGGAGATGAGCACTTAATTCTTTTTCTGCTTCGGCAGATGCTTACATTCAACATATAAAACCAGAACCATGTAGAAATGAGGATTTGGGGAGATTTATCAATGAATATGCATGACACAACATACATTTATATAAATATTAAATATGAAATTCTTACTCACTTTATAGATTATTAAATGTACTCAAGACCAAATCCATGCAATGGCTGTCCTGGTGTTCAAATGTGAAGGATGTGATTTAGCCGGCGATCGTCACATAGGCTGCCAACTTCCGTCTGAATTCACCTGACCGCTCCGCTTCTCCCCCAGCTGGCAAAGCGCGCCCAGTAGAAAATACTCTGCTATTCGCAGATGTTAAGCTAAATGATCCTGCAGTTTTTAAAATTAGGGCACATCTGCTTCTTTGAATTTCAGTAACCTCGCAAAGCCGCACTGAGATTTTTTTCTTCAAATTAGTCTTTCAATCACCTCGATGATGGGCAGAACATTTCCTGAGTGATCCTGAGTGTGCAAAAGTGGTCAAGCTCCAAAGTACCTCCCTCCAAAAAGCTTTTATTTCATACTTTATCAAGAAAAATTGATTCACCTCGACACCACCTCATCAAACTCATGTTGGATGAGCAGCAGCTGAAGATTTTAATGCTGTCAGATGAGAACAAGGTGATTCGGGTACAGCAAGGGAGCGCGTAATAGCCCAAAATAGTCACATTTATCCCGAACATGTGACATTGACCGTGATGAATCTGGGTGTCTGTTGCATGAGCTTACAGGGCGGACAGAGAACGCTTCGATCCGTTCTGCCTCCTTGGAAATAACTCCATTTTAGTTTATAACTAATTAGACAAACGCAAGAATTTAATGGCAGAATGAAATAACCACAGCCTGGATTTTTCAATTGTGAAGTGAAAATAAAAAGGAACATTCTCTTTGTTTTGCTCAACGGCAGCATCTATCTTCAAATCGTTTGGCCTCCTCTCACAGCCGCCACAAAAGAAAAAGCTCCTCAAACAGTTTGTCATTGTTCTTTTATCCTGCATGCTCATGACTGGCAGCCAATCAGGCAGAGTTCTCACAGGTGATCTCAATCTACCTTTAAATGGAGCCGAGGAAGACTCAGCTGCTCACCCTCACAAAGACAATCCAACCGCTTTTCTTTTTCATATAAAATTAAGCCCATTGTATATTATTTAAATGAAAAAAAAACAAGAAAAGCAAATAAAAAATCCATATATAATGAAACAAACTCCAGACAGATCTTTGAACGAATTTCAAATGAAGAGCATTGATGTGATGATGAGAGGAACGTGCGCCTTCCTTTTCATTAACATCAACATTGATCCAAAGAAAAGCGATCATCCTCATTGCTCATTTTAGAAACTTTATAGCTTGTTTTATGGAGGCCTTTTTCCAAAGAACTGTCAAGTCAGAAGATTGCTAAGAAAAAGTTAACATCAAATTCTCAAAGGATGCCACCATCTAGGTGTTCACCTTGAGTATTATCGTTGATAAAACTGTTGAATGTCATTGATCATTACGCAACAATCCAAAAAACTGTTCAATTCCCATTATTATCAGCATTATCACTATTGACAGTGGTAGCTGTATGATTAACACATAACCAGGAATCTCCAGTCTTTATTATTCTAGCTGCTGTTTTATAGACATGGGGTGTTAAACATGAGGCTCATGGACCAAAACTGGCAGAGTTCGTAAAAAGAAAAAAGAAAAAAAACGTAATAATGCAGCAGTTATGAAAGAAGGCTTGAGAACATTAGAACTTTTGCTCCAGTTGGTTAAAAATGTTCCTTATGTTGAGATAGCAGTAATTTTTGGTTGTAATTGTCCAGCCCGCTCAAGATGGAACTGGCCTGTATGTGGCGCCTGAATTAAAACACAGTTTTTAGAATTTGGACGAGAGACGGGACATATTGTGGCTCCTCGATGAGTTTGTTTGTTAACGTCAGTATCTAAACCTCCAGTATAGCACAGACATCAATCATGACAATTGACTATTATTCACGCTCTTCTTTTACCACCTATTTTTCACACGAGTTGTAAACCCAGGGGAAATTACAGAGTGTGCCTTGAAGTGAACTATACGGTATAAAAATGCTGCAGCAACACATCACACCTGTAATTTCTGTTGTGTGTGTGTTGGGTCCAGCTGAGTTTAAGTGGACTGAAGCCTACCATTTTGGAAGTGAATAAAAGTAACAAGCTGTATTATTTTGACAAGAGGCGTTGTTATAAAGTGGCTATTTAACCGTGTTCGCAAAATTCTACAGAGCCTTTCAATTCACTCATCTCACTACAAAGTGTCAAAATTGACAATGGAACCGAAATGATCAAGTGTTTCTTTCTAGGGGAGGGCAGCACCGCCTGTTTTCAGAACTAAAAAAGCAGCGGATACATTATTAATTATACTATGCATATATAAATCTTACATCATACCTTAATGTGTTACCGCCTGGGAATAACATTTCACAGAGCGCATAAATACACTGTTCCACTTTTGTGCCATGCAGCGGGGTATATGTGTGTGTAAACTATACAGATCTACAAAAGAATGATTTTTTTTTTATAGTTCAGAGTGGCATCCTCTCCATAGAAGCTCATTACCATATGAAAGTTTATTTGTGCGGGATATTAGTTTTTAATGAGTGTTCTTATGAATATTGCACATATCTTTTATTTCTTATGGCGACATTACAATCGCGCTTCATTCATTCGACTCCGGTGTGTGCGTCTCCATAGGACTCAGTGTCAGCCTTTTTCATCAATTTCCTTCGTTTTAGTCGTTTTAATTCGCTTTAAAAAGAAACGTTAAAGCGTTTTATTGAGAGTGTAACTGTCAGACAGTCCATCTGTCATCCCGCCTTTGTGCTCCGGTGCCTTCATCTTTATATGCACATAATATCTCGGCGGCTATTGTTCCTCCAGCATTGACAGCCTTCTGACTTCAGCCAAGAATATTCCATTTGGCATGACTGGCTCATGACTGAAACATTTCATAACCCACTTTTTTTTTTTCTTTTTTAACTTTATTTCAACACGGGGTTGTTTGCTCTTGTCTGTGCAAACAATGGCTTCCCGCGGAAGGTCACTGACGGTAATTAAATAATGATGCAGAAATGTAACCTGAGCGGAGCAGCAGTTTCTGCAAAGAGGATGTTTAATATACAAATTATCTATTTATGCGTTCTTCATACAGACGGCGCTGTGTGCGAAGGTGACACTGTCTTCCGTCGGCAGGCCGCCGTAGCAGATGGGTTACTGCGATGGCCGCGCACACAACATGAAGATGATGAAAGAGCTCGACGGGAAGCGAGCGCGCCTGATTAAGGAGGACGAGCAGCTTGAGCCTCCACTCCCGCCACTCCGTCCTGCTGCGAGTCCTGCAGCCGCGGCGCCGCTCTCTAGCGTCCCAGCTGCTGCCTTGACCCACGCTGGGGACGACTGGCAGAAGCCAGAAGATGCACCCAGGGCCGCACTCCACTCGCTTCTGCTCCCTTTTCTCAGCGTTGGACTGCAATGATAAACATGACAGGAAGCATACATCTCACTGACTCCCCTCCTCCACCCCCACTGAAGCCAATCTCAAACTACATCTAGTATTTCCTATCTCGAGTTCAGGAACAGCAAAGAAGAACTCACTCTGTTGTCATGGTGAGACATTAGTGCAAATCTCTCCTTTTAATCTAATCGTGATTCCTCCAGGCCTCATCTGGAGGAAAATGATGTCTTGACATTCACCGTTCTCTCCAGCCTCTGCACATCTGTCAGATTTTTCATGATCAATATGTTTTACATTTTTATGGCACAGTATTAGAAGATCTTAGATTTTGGATATCTCCTAGGAGACATTGATTTCATGTCATTTATTTTTTTTTAAATATAAAAGAAGGAAAGAAACAGGATGATTGTCTCATGAATGCAAACCTTCACCAGCAATCGGGACGTTCACTGTACACACTCGAAAAGCGTCGGAACTAAAGGCTGTTATGAAAGCATGTAAGTGTGTGCTTTGTTAAAACAAGAGAGACAGAAATGCAGCAGGTATTGTCTTTATGTCTCAAGAGAATGAGCTTTAGAGAGAAAAACCACTGTTTTGTCTGTCTATAAAACAATACAGATACAGAGTTTCAAGCCAAGACACAAAATGGTAAATCCACTTCACTTTTAAAACTTTTTTTTTCTAGATTATGAGTCACGTCATGAAGTGTCATGCATGCTTTTTTTTATACACAGATGAAACTGCATCACAGTAATGTCTCGATCAGTCTTTTAACCCACGATTTGCCTTTCTTCATCAAAGTGCCACTTCTCTCTGATTTTCTCCAGTCTGTCACAAGTGTCTCAGACACTCAGGAAATTCTCTCTGCTGTGTATATTTTTCATTTTTCATTATACATGATGCAGCTGTTGTCATATCAAGTGGTAGCAGACGGTATGTACCAGAACATTTTACAGATACAGAAGCAGATTTAGTTTTTTTGTTTTTGTTTTTTCACTGCAGCAACATTAAAGCAGCATTAGCAGTGATTTGGTAAAAAGTCATAACCAAATGAGCAAGCATACTGTTTTACAATAGTGAAATGTAGCCGGAGGTAACCAGCCAGTCTTGCTGATTTAGAAAAACGTTAAATATTTGTGTAAATCGGGCAACAAGGCTTGATCAGCTGGAAATGTTAGAAAGCAAAAGATGCTTTCAGGATTTACAAAGAACTGTCACCAGACTATAGATCCACTTCTTTCCAAAATGACCAAATATATTGTTTATTTGCCCTTTTAAATAATCAAATAAACAATTGAACAGGACCTTTAAATACTGTCATATTCAGACACACACACACACACACACACACACACACACACACACACACACACACACACAGACACACACACACACACACACACACACACACACAGTTGACTGAGCCTCCAACCTTGGGATTGGACGTCTTCCAACTGAGCCACTTCGTCACATAGTTGAAATTGTATCATACAAATCAAGTCAAGTTCCACAAAGACAAGAAGATTTTATTTCATCACTGACATATGACTGCAAGAAAACTCCTGTGTGTGATTCTGAGGCATTCTGTTACACCGGTGGCTTTCAAAATGCAGGATATGCCTCCACTTTTGGGGCAGTGCAGCAGCATTAAAAGTCAGCCCGAATAAAAAATGTTTTAACTATCTTGTTAGCAGGTATGCTTTCATCTTCACCAACCCAAAATAAGCACTTCACCTTCCAGACCAAATGAAAATTTGTGCTCGGCTTCCCAGAAGATGTTTGAGACATGATACAACCACAAAACTTAAGGTCTTAGGTGTGAGCCGCTATGATTGGAAAAGAGTGCAGAATTCCAACACAGGGATAACATGGTTCACTAGAGGAAAGAAAAATCCATTCAAATACAAAGTGAATATGTCCTGAACATAATCAAACATCTAGACCTCAAAAGAGCAGTATGTTCATGTTAGCTTCAGAATTTCAGAGGTAAATGGGGGGAAATTGCAATTTTTCTGAAATGCTGCCACTGCGAATGTGCACCATGGCTAATGCAAAAAGTTGTTCTCAACATGCATGAGTACAAGGACATTAACAGCAATAGCAGCCTCCCCAGAGGCTTGACTCCCAGTCCATGTTATCCTGGATTAAACAAACATTGTCTTCAAAATGTTGCCATGGAATCGCAAAACTTCTCTGAAACAAAAACTCAGAAACAACAATGTTTTCACTTGAAACATTCTTGTGTAAATGGGGCCTTAGCGAGAGCAGAGTAATTGTCAGCACTATGGAAGCCTTCTGTTTAAAGTCATCACTGAAATGGCCCGGAATGGCTTAACCATTTGTTATTTTGATCACATTAGAGGAGATGTGAATAGTTGCTGTGGATGTTATGGAGTCAGGATGAAGAGAAGGATAACATGATTATATATCGCCATTGTTCTGTTGTGACTGAAATAAGTAACATAATCAGTGACGTACGTCATGTTACTGTGAAAGTCCAATGTTTTATGCTTTGTGCTTCCTCAGTCTAATTACCCTTGAGTGTTGTCAGCTGTGCCTTGTTAGGTCCCCACTCCCAGCACGTGTCTGTTTATCTGCCGCTGTACTCCGTCTCGTCGATCGCCAGTTCATTTCTCTCATGTCTGAATCTGTTACTGCGTGTGCGCTCCGGCCTTTTACAGTCCGTGCTGTCTGGTTTGATCCATCTGGTCTTGACATTAGCCTGCCCTTGTCCGTGTCGTTTTGGATCTGTTTTTGTTGCTTCATGGATGTACTACCAGTGTAGAAAGTGGCAAATGAGTCTTTCAATGGGTTGCGTTCTATCTCAAATCACTCAACATTCAGTCCCTATTGAGCGATTTCAAATGCATTGTGACACTGTATGTGTCTATATCAAGTGGGTAACATTCTTGGCGTCACCCGTTTGTTTCTATTATCATCAAATGAGGCCACCACGGAGGCTGACATGTTGGAATTTTGGAGCCAGAACCACCTTGAACCACGTTTCCGGCTGAGCCTGCCTCTTCACAGAGAGCAGAAGCACTCCCTTCTCCTCCCGCAGGAGGGTGCTCCTCCCTCGTCCCTTCTGGCTGCACAGGAACTCAGCACACATGATGATCGAGGTCCTGCAGGGCGCTATCTTCACTCAGCCACTGGTAGTAATGGGGTTACAGTGTGCAATTTGCTGCTCTCCCCCCTGCAAGCTTACATCAGCCTCTCTATCATTCCTCGTGAAAGTGGAATCCTAATCGTTCTGCCAGCAGAAATACAGCGTTGGCTTTGAAGATGCCTTTTTTTTTTCCCCAAAGAAATAAAGTTTTTGGCTTTGAAGATGCTATTATTATAATTCTTATTTATTTCCCCCAGAATGGACTTGAGTTTTCAAGACTGTCTGAGGCAATTTAGATTTCAAATTAAATCTTCAGAAAATGTTAAAAGCAGCATATACAACAAATTGGTTGGCAACGCCAGTTTTAGGTACTCTAGGTCTAAAAAAATAACAGTTTTTCGCCTTCAGTGTAGCTTAATACAACCAGAAGAGAGTCATGTCTCGAGAACAGCTCTAAATTTGAGTGTTTTGCTTGAACATATTCAATAATGATCAATATTTTAACTAGAAATAGACAAGTTTTGACTTCATAGAAACCACCAGACTCATTCATTTTAAGCACTCATAATTGAAATGATATCGAGGTTATGTGAGGCAAAAGAAATTTTCAAAAAAATGTAGGAATAGAGTACTTCAATAATTCAAGAGGGAAATTATTGTGACAAAGGTGATTCGCATCATATCATGTGTTACACTCATGTTGATGAGTTATGAAGTCTGAAAGCCAAAGGCAGGAATGTCTTCCTGTGGGACATCTGGGAACGATAAGACTGTCCGGAAATGCTCCTGATATGGAGGTCACAGTGAAACCATCACCAGTATCAACTCCGGGATTGTTAAACACTGTCTTAGTTTTGTGTTGACCAAATTTTAATGTTGACCGAAACAACTTTTTGGGCAACATTAAACCAGTAACAACCATGTATCTGATTGATCTGTTCATTTACATGACAGGGCCTCCCGTCACTTGAACGCCACAATTATTGGCAATATTTCTTTATTCTTTTCTTGTAATGGGTTTCAAAGTTCCTAACCTGACAAAGAAAACTCTTTTCTCACAAAGAATTATAAATTTGGTTTGAAATAGGCAGTTTGTTTGATGTGAGGTGTTCACCTATTTGTTCATTACAAATCTCAAAGAAAAAGTGTGATGGACATAGAATGAGCCTTCCTTGAGTTATAGTGACAGTTTCCTCAAATCATGCTGTGAAAACTCCCTTGAATATTTGCCCAATTCCAAGTCCCCTCCAAAGCTCTGTGGTGATCCTCAAAAAACTGAAAACAAAAGACGTGGCTGCCAACAAAAGGAAACAAACAATGATCAAGTTAATTCAAGCATCCAGCTATATTATTGCCATTAACCACTTTCTGCAACCTCTGAACATTTTTCACTTGGTGTCTTCGCTGGTTTAATAGGAAGCTCTTAAATTCAATCTGTGTTGCTTTTTGGATCATTAATACTAGGCACTTTATAGAATTTTGTGTTTCCACTAAAAAGAAGAAAGAGACAAGTCGAGTGTATACAGACCTGTGTCAACGAAGCAGCGTTGGGCTGATGTAATTAAACATACTTCCAATAATTTCTGTCTGTGTCAGGCTGTTCAAATTCAATTGTTCCAAAACTGGAAAAAGAATTCTTTCCTTTCACGCCTTGCAGGTTGGTATGTTCTGCAAAGCTTTCTAGGGAACACCCTCGTCAGTGTGGCCACGCCTAATAGTGAAGAGATTGAGTGTCCTACTGTTCACATTCGTGTCAAGGCTTGAAGGGTACAGTGGGGGGAAACGTTGTCCTCCAGCAGTTCTCAGAAAGGCACGGGGGAAAACAAGCAGGGCATGACGTATGAGGAAAACCTTCAACGCATAGCTGTGGGTTGCATTTCTGTGAACTCACGTGAGGAAGGTGCTTTGTGCTTTCTTGTTTCACACAGGAATAGTGAAAGCTTAAATGCATGTTTGGTTTCGTCTTTGATTCACCAAACAACATTCGGAGATTACTTTATTACCGGAGTTATTCTACTGAATCTTCCCAGCTTATTTCATTTGTCTTTGTTTTATTCAAAATTACTGAAGCAGAGACTGAGCCGAATAACCCCACTTAAATCGTCACAAACTGGGATTTTTAAGGAACATAATTTTTAAGTGACTTTCAAAGCATGCAAATAAGGGCCTAATTTGCTTTGTTACCAGCATAAAGAGCCAAACTCAGCCGGTTCCCTGTTGTAATAGAACAAACAGCTCAGCAGAGCGATCATGTATTCGTAACGAGTCACAGGGACATTAGAGACCGTTTGTGACTGAAGGGGTTTTTCTTAGTGGGGAATAATGTGCTGTACCTGTGCTGTTTTGAAATTACAAAGTCAATGTTCTTCGCTATTTCAAAAAAAAAAAAAAAAAAAAAAAACAAGAAAAGAAAACTACTAATAAATGACCCATTTTGAATCCATTTGGGTCAGTGGTGATTACAGAACAGGAGGTACAGACAGAGACAGACAGACAGACAGACAGACATTATTTCACTGAGAATCGATGAGGCATGCTGAATGACGCCATGAGCTCAGTGAACATCTGCACTGGGGAGACACCAGTGAGTTGAGTAAGTGTGATTCAGAACACTTGGCAAAACTGGGAGAACGAGCTACCACAGATTAGTTTATGTAGACAGTATATTGCGGGATTCAGGCAGAGCTAATGAAGCACAATGGGAGATAGAATAAAATAAATAAAAATACTAATAATTGTCCGCACAAAAATTACATGATCATAAATACTAGTCAACACAAATTGTCAGACCAGGGGTGTATAATCTGTGGCTCTGGAGCCACAAGTCACTCTTTAAATCCTCTACAGTCTTTCAAACAGACTTGTATTATGTAACTTGAAGACACAAAATTGGCGTTTCAGTTGCATAATTAAAACATTTCTCAACTAGAACTTGTATCACCTGCCCATTGTCATTAACTTCAGGTTATAAATGTTTTCATCGTTTAGTTTTTAACAGCACCTCTCGAAAGGTAACCCTATATTCCCCAAAAAAGAAATACCTCTGAAAATATCGGGCTTTATTCAACATGAGAAAATGTGTTTGTTTTTTACAATGCAGAACAGTAAAAATGTCAGAAACCACTGAATGGAGCTAAAGTGGCTTAAAATTGATTAAATAAAACCCCATCAGAAAAAGGTAAAACTTTCAAAATATCTGAAATGGGTGAATGCCTTATATTGCTAAAAGTAGCTAAATAGCAGTATTTATATATATTAGAGATCAAGACTAAAGTAAAAGTACAAGTACTCTATAAAATAAGTTGGAATTTGAAGTATCCTGAAGTGCCATTAAGTAGAAGTATTAAAGTATTCAACATTTTCTATACTTAAGTATTGCAAGTAGTTTGTTTTAAAATGTTTAAAAAGTACTGAGAGTAAAAGAAGTAGCCCATTGTGCTGAATAGTTATTAAAGACAACAGTCTACTTTGAATATCATATAGTCTATGATTTCAATTTTTTTTTTCTCAAACCTGGCGACCGAGCCATCTCCAGCCGCGACAGTGATGGCTGGCAAAATTAGTGATGTTTTTTGCTATAGAGTTCAAAATATGTGGGCAGTTGCCACAGTGTTTGTTTACATGGGGAACTGCTACACAGTCCGATGAGAGACACTCAACTGGACTGAAAACATGAACTGTAATAAGAAAAAAAAAATGGATAGACAGTACCGAGGCAAGCCAGACCCTGTTCTGAAGGCTGAGGACCACGGAAACATTCGTTAGATCAGCGGAGTAGGTCGGTATGACCACATCTTGTCTTCGGCTAGCTTGGCTAATGTTAGCAGGCTACTACATGTTATAGTGCACACAATTTTTGGATTAAAGCTGTCAACACAACAAAATGTGTGGGGTGATGGTGTTGAAGGTGATGCTGGAGTGTCTGATTGCTGCTATTCAGGTGTTAGCTTTAATGCTTCAGCCTCCAGCCGGCTGGTCGGGAGACTTTAAGCTCTTCTCCAGGGCTGAACGTGCCCTCAGTTTCGGGGTTAACTCTCTTCCTTCACAGCAGTCCGGAAAGCAAAGAAAACAGGACTCAGCTTGGCTCTTGAAGACTGTAGCTTTTACTGTGAACACTGCCACTCATTCCGCTAACTCTGCCACTAAGCTAAAAACAGCTGCCCTGATCGTCCAATGTCATTCAACCCACCGTTTGCCGGTCAAGATAGCTGCTCTGAACGAGGCCACACATCCTCTAATCACACAGGCCATTTGCACGGTGGCACCTTGTTTTTGTCTCGTTCATAGTTCTTAAATGTTGACACGTTGTACGTGTGTATACATGCCAAACCACCATGTTCATCTTTTCTCTCGAGATCCCTCCTTTACTAAACCTATTTCTAACCTTCACATGATGAGAACACCAGGGTCATGATGAGTGTCTGATAAATGTCTTGGCTATGTAACTTGTCGAGACAAGTGACCAGATTGTCAGACCCGGGAGTGCTAAATCAGTATGCTGATCTGACACTCCAACATCAGTGTTTCTTTCAAGCTGCATAAGTAATGTGACTGGAGGAGTTACGGGTTAATATGATACAAATCCACATAGTGGAAATATATTATTAAGTATGGGAAAGGAGATAGAGTTCACTGTGAGGCTCAGACGCCATGTACAATTGATTCCTCCTACATTCACTGAATTTCAAATAGTGTTGGCATTTCATGACTTTCCTCAAGCAGTTTTCCCGCTTTTTATTACTTGCATGTAGGGGGTCCCTCACATCCATTTCCGCTTGCGCTCTGTGGGAAAGCGTCTATGAGACAATTAAGAACTTGCCAAAGATTAGGCAAAATCTTTGCTTGCTATAGCATAAAAAGAGTATTTCATTGAGATCTTGGAACAGCTCGGTGGCGTGTGTGGCTTCAGCTGCTGATTGATTTTGCAGGAATTCTCAGAAATTATTAGGTGTTGTGGGCTGAGAGGCCTGTTTGCATGTAGATCGGGTTTGCAGTCTTGTTCTGGTGTTCTCCATTTCCCCTCGCAGAGTCAAACCATGCATTTGAGGTGAATTTGTGTCACTGATTTTCCCTTTGGTGTGATTGTCTACGTCGTTGTGTTTACAATGTGACAACCATGCCCACTGGAATCTTTCCATCCATTGTCAGCTGGGATTGGCTCCAGCCTCCTGTGAGTTCAAGCGGTACAGCAGGTGGGTGGAGGGCTGGGTGTCGGTCTGAATCACGCTGATGTGGTTGGTGATTTCTGTGCAGAGAAGTCACCAAGGCAGCAGCGTTTACCAGCTGCATCTGCGTACACTGAAACAGGTTTGAAGAGGTGTGGCGAGGGTGAAGGTACATGCTGAACCAAAACAATAAACAGTTTAGTTCTGTGGCTGGCTTCCAGTTCACGTACTGCACGTTTGCGGATATCTACACAGGAGTGTCACAAATATAAGTCCCGTGGGCCAGAGCTGGCCCTCAAGAGACTTCAATCAATCCACCAAGTTGTGCACATTTCAAAGAAAACATTGATTTCTGAGGAGACGCAGACACAGCATAACACAGAAACCTGAGCTGAGATGTTACTGATGGTGGCATAAAAATAAAAGACAGCTACATCGTTGCAAGCAAACGAGCATTAGCTTCAAAGCCATTTTTTTGGTTTGGTTTTGTGATAATCCATAACAAACGTGTATCTCACAAGATTAATTCGCATAAACCTCTTAAAGGTTGGTTTATCCCTAACACCCACACCTACATCAAGTAAAGGTGTCTTTGGCATTTGTGGGTAAAGAAGACTGATACATTTTTATTGCACGCTAGGCCTAAAATTGTACAAGGCCATTTTTGTGGATGTGACCTAAATAAGACATTAATGCCCACCTCCTGAGATTAAATCAAGGAAATGGGACTAAACAGCACCACAAAAGGAGAGCAATGGAGGAGATGATGTTGCACCACGGTTTGTCAGACTGGGACCGACAAATGACTTGACTGCATTGGGAGGTATGTGTCTCACTCATTGCTTCATCGCGTGACCTGATTTGATCTGCAGAAGTTGGCAAGAGCAGTGCAGCAACCCTTTGGCAGCCAGAAGCACTGATTCGCCTGGCAGACGTCACCATTCTAAAGAGTGTGTACGACTGCGGACAGCAAACCTGCTGCACGTGCTGCACGTGTTGCTTGTGAAGTATAATGATACACTACAGGAAGGTACCATGAACACAATGGCTGAACTCAGCAGGTTTTTTTTTTCCATTACATCTAGGAATTGGTTGTAGTTGCGTCAGCTCTGCAATGTTTTGGAAAATAAATGTGTTGTATATACACGTGAGGCAAGGGACAAAGAATATGTGCAAGTAACTGTATGCAAGAGAACTGTAATCTAAATGATGTGCCTCGTTCAAAAATGTTCTGAGACAGTCGATAAAATGTGTATGTATTGCTTTACTGCATTAGTGAAGCTCATGCAGGTGTGTTAATTACATCAATGCTAAATTTTTTTCAGACTAATGCTCAAGAAGACAGAAAATAAAACCAATCTGCTGACGTTGACACTATCGAAGAGACCCGCAAACCCAGAAATGGCTCAATCTTTAGAAGTTGTTCGCTAAAAATCTAACGAGTAAACATCAGATGCCATCAGTGCAGCAACATTCATCACAGAAACAGCATTAATAAAAATCAAAAGTGAAAATAGCAGCAATCTAAACAACTTGCTTAAAATCAGCCTTTATCTCTTCATCGCACCGTGTCTCTTTTGAAGTTACCAGTTTGTGTTCCATCACGTTGTAGTCAAGATTATAATTATTCAATTAATTTAACAGTCGCTGGCAGTAAACCAGCCAGTTTTGTTGAGTTGCTGTTACTTCCAAGAAATAATACAGCACAAAGGAGTGTTTGAGACTAATGCTGGTGTTTTTTGTTTTTTTTGTTTTTTTTTTTGCCTGAGGCATTATTTGCACGTGCATCTATGTCAGTGAAAGTTTGTGTTAGGCTCCAAACTAGGTGACACATTTATTCAGGTTAACCTTTCTGCTTGTTGAACAATAATATTTAAATTACTAAATTCATGATCAAATAATTGTACTACATATTGGCACAGGTGTAGTTTAAGCAAGATTTTCAGAATTTATGGGCACAAAATGCATTTAATCATTGGGAATGCAAAAATGTACAATATCATGAATAATATTTTCCCTCACTGTTCACTCATCTTCTGCATTTTTCTGTTCAGGGTCAGGAGGAGCGGGAACCAATCCCTGCCCACAATGGGCAAAGGTGAAGTACAAGATGGACACAATGCCGGTCCATCACAGAGCAAACACAGAGAGAGAGAGACAAGAACACACTCACATTCACACCTGGTGGCAATTTAGGGTCACAGATGAACCTCACATGCAGGTTTTTGGAAAGTGTGATGAAACTAGAGCAAATGGATAAGAAAAGGAAAGCAAGGGGAAAAAAAAGGCACAAGAACATAAAAATACAGAAAAAATTCTGGATTCAAATCCACCTATATGAGGCGAGAGTGTGAAACCAATACCAACATATATAAACAGTTTATATTACAGTATATATGTACAGTTGTGCAATCACCACCATGATTAAAACTCAAAATATTCTTTCCTATTGCTGAAAATAATGTCCTCAAATAAATTATGCACCATACCAAAACTTTCTAAAGTAGTGTAAACTTCTGAAATTTCATTTAGTATTGTGTAACAATTATTATTATGACTTTTAGAAGATATATTAAGGTCATGAATTGACATTCTAGATAGTGAGCTCCTTTTAGTATATGTTGAAGCAAGAGGAGATGACATGAATAATCGCAGCATCAGCATATTTCTTGATACAATTCATGTTGAGTAGATGTATGTTTTGACAAGAGGAGCAGGTACAATTCATTAACAAATGCTCAAGATCTGGGAGCACAAGTGTGTTTAATATGAGGAAAACTGTCCAAATGAAACAAGTGTGATCGCTTAATAAATCTCAACAACTTGATAAATTTGCATGCATCTCTACTAAATACCAGCGTAATTACAAATATTCTGCAACTATCACCTTCTTTGTCAGCTGGCTTTTTGATTAAGGCTTCAGTGAAAACCAAACCACACTCTCCAAAAAGCAGATGGCTAAAAGGAGGAACTATAACAATCTTTGCCCAATTTCATATCACCTTACCACCACTTAACCAGACAGCTCCCCCAGGTTACCGCTATTTATAAAGCCATTTGAAGACGGCTGTGGTTAAATGTTGCTGCTTAAAGGAATTAAAACCATCCTCATTTCCATCTTGCCTTCTTGTTTAAACTGCAATAAAAGGTTTTCAGTCAGGTTTTCACACCAAGTACAGCATAGAAACAGCTTGCATTGAATTGCGAATGAACTATTCGTCTTGTCTGATTGTGGGCACCTCAGTCCTTGACCTCTCTGCAGGCGGTGACCGTCAACCACTCTGTCCTTCTCTTCCTTCAAAAATTCACCATGGGCATCACCAACACCTGGTTCACATCCAACAGGCCACATTTCATCTAGATGAATAACTGCACCTCCCCACAGTTCCTCTGTCCCACAGCATGCCTCATGATTCAGTGCCTTGGCCCTCTTATTATATAATCTGTCTTCTTCCTCTCACTCAAGTCCCCCATTGTCACAGTTTTATTTTTTCCATTGTTACTAATGACATTAAACCGCAGAGCATGAGCAATACCACCTCCGCCCACGTCACACTCACCAACTGTATAGTAGAAATCAAACAATGGATAATAATTCATTTTCTGAAGCTAAATTGTGAATAATTCAAGTCAACTATTATTGGCACCAAAATCCTTGTGAAATACGGACTATTGGAAACCGTCCTCTCTCCTTCCCCACAAATCCACAACCAATCCAATAATCCAATCCAACCTTTGAATTTCACATCCATCAGTTACCTAAAATAGCATTATTTAATCTCAGTAGCAGTCCGCCTCCACCCATTTCACTCCTTTTCAGCAGCTGAAACGCTGACTCAGGTCTGTGTCACTCCTCACCTCAACCCTTGTAACAGTTTCTCTTCCATCCCACCCGACTCCTCACCCAAACCTGTTCTACTGACCAGATCAGGCCCATCCACCAGAACCTCCACTGACTGCCCATCCCTCAGCATATTCAAAACAAACTGTTGGCTGGTCTGCAAAAGAACTATTTGACGAAGTCAGAGTGTTTCGAAAAGTTTCACCATTTTCAGTTTTTGCAGTGGCCTTGGTGTAAAAGTGGGTTTCTTTACATTTGAATAATCTAATTTTGACAACTTCAGACCATTTCAGGCTTAAAGCCTTTCCAGAATGATCAGGACTAAAGAAAGTTTAAATAAAAATCCAAACAAAAACAGATAAGGACACTCTGTGTGCCGACCCTTGGAAGATTACAACTCCACTAATGTGAAAAATGCTACAAAGCTTTTTGTCTGTTTAATCTACAAACCACGGTTTGGAGCAGTGCATGGCTGCTGCCTTTCTCTTCCTACAGCTGGGTTGTCGAGTGGAGAGTGGTTCCTCGGGACCTTCTGTAGCCTGAGGTCTCTGCCCTCTGACTTGTTGTACTTCTGGTATCCCGGTTTCCCACACGTCTGGTATCTGATCGCATGCATGATTCATCTAGCTGACTGCTTCTACTGGGATGTCTTACAGGAAGATTTGTCCTTCTTCTCCACTTCCCGCCTTGCTAATGCCCAATGTAACTTCAGCTTTGCTGGGAATGAAATCCTTGATGCTCAACATTGTGAGAAAAGAAGAAGATTACGAGATGTTCTCTTATGCAATGTCTCATGTCAAGACAAGTGTTTTGATTAGAAAAATTAATAGAATACATAATCCAAGGTGTGCAGCTCATTTGCATAAATCCTGTTGAACCGCCAGGTTTATGCAACATCGAATATTGTTCCAGGCTTGTATTAAAACAAAACTCGAGCAACATAACTGGCATTACATAATATCAGTGGCTGTACTCAATGTTCAAAACTGTCAGAATGTAAAACCACAAACTTCCACCTCATTGGATTTTATGTGAATCTTAACACACGATCTTCCCAAACCGGCATCAGAGCTGGTTTTTGTCGCTCACTTACCTTCTGAACTTAATCCAACATTGAAACACTGGCGCAGATTTTGTTCTTACTGCCTGCAGCAACGCCTTGATTATCGGCAAACCGATGAAAGTCCGAACCTGTGTTCAAGAATTCAGACTTTCTTTTTTTTTATGCTTCCTTTTAGTGTTGTATTTTTATTTTGTATTTATTCTTATATTTGTATTTGAATATAGTATTTTAGTAATAATTGAAGGCGTTTTCTTAACCAGTTAGTTTTAATCCCTTTTGCATTCCACTGATTTTTTTTAATTGTTGCAGAAAATAACCACCAGGACACACAAATGACCTACTTACATGAGTCATTTTTTTTTACATAATGTCTCCATTTGAATAAGAGTTGTCTGATTTTGGAAGCTAAGTACAGTCGATAGAAGTAATGTACAGAAAATCTGCTATAAATAGGTGCTTTTGTCTCCCCTTTTCTTGAGAGTAACTCGATTTTAAGAAGCTCTACATTATTGTGACTCCACTGCTGCACTAAATACATGGATCTGTAAAGTCAAGACATTTGACTTTACTTCCACAAAAAAACATTCTTTTCATGCTGCTGTCTCTTGTTAAGCTAATTGTGGCAGTTGGTTAAACAAAGTGTGAGTCAATAGAAAGGGTGCAGCTTGAATCCCCTATATTCCCCTGTGCATATATCAAAGTATCCACTCACGACACTCACTGGATTTGGCACGTCGTTTCTCAGCCAGACACGATTAACGGAGTAAAGCACTTTGGGAGCTTCTAAAGCAGTTGAAAAGTGCTACATCAGTGAAATCAATTTTCCATTGAAAAGGCTTTAAGCATAAACTATTGTCTCAGTTTGCACCACTGCACTGAGCTTCTGTTTCCCCAGAGGAAAACTGAATCGACCGTGGTCTCAATAATTTCTCCTGACTTGAACATGAAATACTTCCTGCGATGCATTACGGTCTTATTTGTCCATTAGTTCAATTTGAGAGACGCCTGCTTCCATCTGCATATTAGTTCATCTCAGCTGTTCCACTGACTCCTCTTCTTCTTGAAATTATTTCTTGAATCTGTCTCTTCAAAAAAAAAAAAAACTCAATCAAGTTGCCAATCTTTTTTTTAGTCAATTAATTGTCGTGCATTATTATTGCATTTTTCTTTCAAAATGGTTTTGCTTTTACATAGCAAGGATATGAAAACAATTTACAGGTTCATATGAAGGGTGAGTGATCAGACCACTGCAGAGTCACAGTTACTTGTTGGCTAAAAATGTATGATTTTTTTTTTTTTTTACACACTATTATCACAATGTGATCAGAGCTTTATGTTTAGTTTTATGTTGGTTGTCTCTTTTGGGTTTTTTTCCCCCTAACCTCATTCTGAAATCAGTGTGCCTGAGATTTAATTAAATAATAAAACAGTATTCGGAAGTTGCCTTTAAAGAAACGTGACATTTCAGGTTTGAAGGAGCCGATCCATTTAAGGAAACGGGTGATGAAAGCTTCCATGCAGCGTTCCTTCGGTGGGCAGGACATAAACACAGCTGCTTTGCTTGATTGGCTACAGCACACACACACGCAAATACAGCGGCACAGGAGGTGCAGCCTCTTTCAAAAACTCAGCACATAAGCTCCAGAGAGCAGAGACAAACTGCAACCACTGCCTAGGCTTCTTCATTCCCCTTCTGTCCATCACCGATCTGATTCAACACATGGTGAGTATATTTTACACTTCTGCTTTAGTTACCTGACTGTACAAATCTGCAGTACAACTTCTTCATTGACTGTTTGCTAAAAACTTCTCTGTTTTCAATCTGCAGATCATACTGAGTGTGTTGTTGCCATCTGGGGAAATCTGGGAACTGGGACAGGATTAAGATCTAGGAAAATCAACCAGCTGAGAGCCACCACTACAGACCAAACATGACCTGCACAAGGTGGGTGATGGTTTACTCTGTGGTCAGATCACACTGGAAAAAGTATATGCTTAAAAAAACAGATGTGCTTACAACTTATTTTGATCCCCTTATGTTTTTTTTTTTGTTTTTTTTTCAGGGTTCTTCATGCTTTGAGCCAATCCAACACTGCTGACCTGGCGATGGGTCTGACCCGGCGCCAGCCTCTCTATCAGCTGCTGGCCATGTCTCATCTGAATCCCACGCAACACCTGAGTCAGTCGGCCGACTATCCACAGCAGGGCAGCCTTCACTCTTCACACCCCTCCTCCACATCCTCCTCGTCACACACTTCCTCTCAGGTGCCCTCCGGATTACGGAGCTGCCTCCGCCGGTACAGCAGCGGCGTGAGCAAGAAGCGCGTCGTGTTCGCAGACACCAAGGGACTGGCACTGACCGCCGTGCGCTTCTTTGACTCCGAGCTCTCACCCCCCAAGTCTCCCCTGCTGGCAAGAGCCAAACCACAGCTGTGTATCTCCAGCAGACTTCAGCACCACAAGCTGCAGCTGGGCTTCCCCCAGCCAAAACTGGACTTGAAAGATCTCCTCACACGGCCGCGAGACACACACGTCCAACTGGAGAGCTGCAGCGTGTCTGAGAACTCCTTCAGCGGCAAAGTGTACGCTTCACACTGTGGCACTGAGGGCGCCGTGCACGTCAGGGTGACCTTTGACACTTGGCGGAGCCATCACGACGTCCCCTGCAAGTTTTTGCAGCAGCAGCGCTGCGGCACGTCAGACATGGACGTGTTCACCTTCGACATAAACCTACCCCAGAACGTAGATCCAAAAGAGCGGACCGAGTTCTGCGTGTCGTTCAGGCCGAGCGTCGGCTCCGTGCTGTACTGGGACGACAACCGGGGGCAGAATTACAGACTGTACATAGAAAGCGATGCATCACATACAGCTCAGGGCAGCGTGAGCCGGTACTACTCCAGTCTCTCAAAGTACCGTCCTTCCTGTTTCCCTTCGAACTCAGTCACCAAGATGCATGGTGCTACACCCGACTGGCAGCATGTTCAGAGGAGTTTGACAAACCGGGTGTAAAACTTCACTTTTGAATGGATGGATGTGTGATAATGTACATACTACTGTACATATTGTACCATTGTAAATATTGTGACTTCCTGTTTCCAGAATATTTATATTTATTTATATTACAATTCCCTAATATAATTCCAGTACTCCTCTCCTTTATCCTGTTGCTGTATGTTTCTCTTCTTCTCGTTGAGAGTGAACAAAAAGCTGGAGTCAAATTCCGTGCTTGTCATATACAAACTGTAACATTAAAGCTCATCCCGATTGTGATTCTGATGTTTTATTTCACAAATAAGTAGTGAAAGTATTCTTGTGGGATTTGGAATATTTACAATCTCTTGTTTTGGAGGTTTTGAAGCTGTTAAAGTGTTAGTTCACCCTCTGGGGATTGAATACCCCGCTTGAATGTGAACAATGCACGGAAAAAAAAAAAAAAAAGCATTAATATTGTAAAATAAAATTGTTTTTGGAAGATGAAGGATTTCTCTTTTTTGGTCTCTGTCTTTAAATACAAACCATTCAGATCAAGATAAATCGCACAATAACACGTGAGACTTGATCAATGGAGAAAAGGGACCAAATACATTTCCCACCTGGCAAGCTGAAAATCTTAGGAGTCATATTTTATATACAACTTTGAACTAGTTACAGTGAATCCCAAGAAAATCTTTCAATGTACATTCACAAAGCTGATATGAGTCTTGGCTCAGACTCTGGTTTCCGATATAAGATACCAGCCAGTTCGTCACACATACCAGACAAAGCATATCAGCAAACTGGATGATCATCTGGGAAAAGTAGCGCACGTGGTATGAGTGACACACTCCTTCAGACACCGCCGGGAGTCGAGGAACAGGTTGGGATGTGTTAATTCTTGTGCTGTACCTGTCAGCCGAAGCAAACAGTTGGTAACCATGGCAGCGCTGGGGCCGGCCTGTACTTTGGGTTTGTGTTTACATGCCAGGGGTGGGAGCATTATTAGATACTGTGGCAGTCCACAGTGAGAAAGCCTCTCTCACTACTTCTCCTGTTTCATTAGTCACCTCTCTTCTTTCCCTCTTACTTTCTTTCCCCTGTCCCCCCAGGGCCTTCAACCTTTGGGAACCGTCACAGCTGAGTGATATCAGCAGGTATTGTGCATGTGAGGCACTTACACATGTAGTGTGCTGATAGCCTGAAGCATGTTTTACCTATTGGATTCACAATGAGTCACATGTTGGATCTTTTTCTGAACTGTAAATCAGAGACAATTTTAGGGAAAACACACTTGTTAGATTAAACAGTGCAGGTATGTGTCTTGTGTTAGATCTTTATCTTCTCAAATCTTCTTGATAAGCGTAATTATTGAAAATGATGTCAACCAGTGACATTAGGTTAAGGATGTTTGTGTGTGTGTTTTGGACAAACAGGGCAGGGATAGGGACTTAATGTTTACCACAGCAAACCAACAGTAAAGCTACTTCTAATGAAAACTACAGGACAAATGACACATTGCTCAAAATTTCTCCACATAACACACAAGGCATTGTGGGAGAAAATGACTTTCCACAATTAAATATCCATTCCCTTTAGCTTGCATTTTCCATCTTTCTCATTTTATCTTTTAGCTCACAGTAAGCACAGCTGGCGAGAGGCCAGCAGCCAGCGAACATCCTGCTGGTGCTCACGCTGCTGATGCCTGTGTTGTCTGAACAGTGGCCCCAAGACTGATCCGGTGGGCTGCTGCCACAGCTGTGATCGCAAAAAGTGAACTGAGCTAACAGAGGAGGCTTACTGAAAGAAAGACATTAGGCAAAAGCCACAACTTTTGCTCAGTGGCCAATTAACAAGCGATAGCAGCAAAACGTAAGTTTGCGTGAAGATCACCGATCGATTTCAACTAACGGAAATATCTGTGTTTGTATGTTCATTCCTGTACACCCAGTTCAAACATGCTGTGCGGATGTGTCAGAAATCGCCTCTGTTCAACAGCATTTATTGAAAGGAGCTATTTGTGAGAGGCTTCAGTTGCACCGGTCACTGGGGAGATGCTCGTTCTCAGGGTTCCACGGTGATCTGGCAAAACACTCGGCAGCCTTCCTGTCACACTCGCAGATGAACATCTCGCACTCGTCGTTGCCGCCTGAGGAGATTACAGTAGAGAGCAGAGACTTCACTCTGTTATCTGAAAGCCAACAGCTAATACAGTTTGGAAAACAACAGGAGAATATACTCACTCCCACACGTGATGGCCCTGTTGGGCTCATCGCAGCGAAAGTCGTAAAACTCGGTGTAAGGGTTGTCCAGAATGGGCCAGCATTCAGAATGCTGCATGGCATCAGTGTAGCACTGATCATGAACTTCACAGCATCTGCAGGTCCGAAAGTCAACACAAGTGTTAAAGCACGCATGAGAGGCTGTTTGGAAGTGTTTTAGCACGAAGCAACCAGGAGCCAATGCCGACCTGTCCAGCTCGTCCACAGGAGTGCCGGATCCTCCCATCCCACAATAGCAGCCATAGTCGGCATAGTCCAGAAGAGGCCAGCTGTCAGGCATTGTACATATGATCATGTCTCTGAACTGGTTCAGTGCCCTGTAGTCCAAAGACTGGGCTGTGGGGCAAGAAAAGGGCACAGATGCAGAGTATGATGCAAAAGGACACATACCAAAAGTATGTGTGAACAGATGAACAGATTGTTTTGAAGTTGTACTCACCACACGACAGGCACACCAGGAGAAACACAGTCTGGAGGGAATTCATTCTGGAAGGTCAGTCACCGAGTGGGGCTCTTTCAAACATCCATCACATTTTTATATCAAACCCGGGAAGGCTTTGCTGGTCAGCTGTAGTCATGTGGACCCTGAGAACCGTCTCCTGCTCTTGCACATGCTGCATTGTGTTTGATTCTCACGCTAAATAAATTTGTCCAGCGTTGACCGTTCACACACCCGTGGTAGATAAGCCAATTTCAAAAGAGGATAACAGATCATTTTTGTGAAGCGTTGGTGATTATTATTCAATTATTACATGGAGGTGGATGAAAGGCATGGTGCACGGATTACCGGCCATAACAGGGCAAACACGGGCAAACAAACACACACACACACACACACACACACACACACACACACACACACACACACACACACACACACACACACACACACACACACATACACAGTCAATGTGACTTAACGAGACACTAGTGTCAGTAATGGGGGTAGGAGGAAAAACCAAAGTCACAGGGAGATTATGCACACTACACAGAGAAAGGCCTATCAGCTCTTGCTTGAGTACAAAATACCCAATCGATGCTGAAAATTCCTCGATTGCTTCATAGACAAGGAAACATGCAAGTCATTGAACAAAAATTACTTTACTTGTTTGTATTTACAAAAAAAACTGAACAGTGTACAGCTGATATTGTATGGCAAGGTTTTACCTGAGTCATTTTCCTGGTTTCTTTGAATTAGCCAGAAAAGGAAAAGATTGAAGTGTCCCTAATGTTGGTAACATGTTTAGTAAATAATATCAAGGATGTATACAAGAAGTAAAAGTAACGCATTGGTTTTATTTTGCACTCTTCTGGACACGAAGAGTCACTTCACAATTGCTTTGTTCATTCATTCCATACTTGGAGGGGGAAAGCTATGGAAGCAGCCACAGATATCCTGGCGGAAGCGAGGCCGCCAGTCTACGCCATCAGACCTGCCAATCACCACCAACCACACACTGTATTCACCCAGCCTTCCTGGAGGTCTCCCATCCATTTACTGACCAGGTCTTACCACACTTAGCTTCTGAGATCTGAAAGGATCAGGCATCAGCAGGGCAGTATGGCTTTACATGGTGGCATGGCCTTCAGTAAGTAAAACATGCAATGAAGCTGGACTTTAAAAGCGTCAAAGACACTCACTACATACAGAAATAATCAGATGATTCCAGAAATAAACCATAATCCCCAAAGTAAGCAATGTGGTAATGTCCGTTTGAATGTACTGTTAGCTTCTGATTTGTTACTTTTGTGTTGCATTAAAGACCAACTTCCACATTCAACATTGCTGAAAGTTTATTGGCACTGGTCACTGGGGAGGTGCTCGTGCTCAGGGATCCAAGGTGCTCTGGCAAAACACTCTGCAGCCTTTCTGTCACACTCACAGATGAACATCTCGCATTCGTCGTTCCAACCTGGAGAAGACACAGTCAAGAGTTTGAACTTCTCTCTGCAGCTACTGGAAATGGAGGGAGCTCTGCTCCATAGAAAACTTCATCTGTGCATTGTACTTACTGCCACAAGTGATCGCCCTGTTTTCCTCATCACAGCTGTAGTAGTACAGCTCGGTGTAAGGGTTATCCAAGATGGGGAAGCACTCAGAGTGCTGCATGGCATCGGTGTAGCACTGATCATGAACCTGGCAGCATCTATAGACCCAAAAATCAAATACAGCCATTTTCAAACTTGCTTGTGTTCTGTTGTTTAATTATGAAGCAAGGAAGCTCAGTAATGACCTGTCCAGTTCATCCACAGGTTTGCCGGAGCCTCCCTTTCCACAATAGCAGCCATAGTCAGCGTAGTCGAAAAGAGGCCAGCTATCAGGCATCACACACAGGATCATATTTCTGAACTGATTGAGTGCCTTGTAGTCCAAGGACTGGCCTGAAGCACAACAAGAGGACATAATCGGAATTTATATGGCGCAAGGACAAGGCATCTATTCTGTGTGTGCTCAGACGAGAGGCTTTCTTCAAGTTCTACTCACCGACCGACAGGCACATAGCCAAGAGAAACACAGTCTGCAGGGTATTCATCCTGTGAACTCGAAGGTTTGTCACGGACCAGCTCTCACTTGTGCATCCACCACCTTTATATATGAACTTTGGGTTCCCTCTCAGCTGTTCATACTACTCAGGGTCACATGGATTCCAATGTAAAGCAGCATATGCAGAAGCACCCGCCTATTCTCACACATGCTGGGAATTTGTTACTCAGCATTGTTCGCAGGGTCATGTGAATCATTTATCCCAATTCCATAAAAGGTGAAATGTAGGAAAACAGATTGCTTCTGTATGGAAAAAAAAATCATTTAAATACAATTTTCAATAAAGAATAAATCCAGAACCTGAACGCCACTCCTGATCTGAAACACTTGTGTGACCCAAAGAAACCAGTCTGATGTTTCACTTAAAACCAGTTTGTTGACTTTGTGGTCCAGAAACTCTTTAGCTTGAGTTTCCCTTCAACTAATAGTCCTTCGATGATTTTATCCGAGAAAAAAACATTGATGAGAGCAAAATTAAAAATCTGTGTTCAGGGACTTTCTAAGAACTCATCTTTAAAAACTCACTGTTTTAGTGTATCAGCCGTATTGTTGCAATACCAAAAAGTAATTTGCCTTATGACTTAGCTATTGGCTACTGTTTCAACTGACGAACCCACCAAAACATGCAAAAATGTATATTTGAACAAAAAGTTGTCCTGCAGCTTCGACGAGAAAATGTCAGGATGCTGAGCAGAAAAGAGATGCAGCGATGTCCAACTTTGCCCCACAATGACTAAGTTAATGAATCAGGTCCACCGGTCAATATGTCCTCTCTGAGTGGAGTGTTTGTTGCGCTTTTGCAATTGGCTCGGTGTCAATGTAAACCGTAACTTTAAATAGTTTTGGCTCCTGTGCAGAGAGGTGGTATGTTGACACAGGAAAACACCCACTCCGATAAGCACTGTGTTTAGGGAATTTATTTGTCGCTATGCAGGTAACACTGGGCTTTGGCTTGTGCAGGGTGCAGCAGTGTATGTCAGGAGTGTACCAGACGTGGGTAAACAGGTCAGAAAACCAGACAGACAAGACCTGAGTACACTATGAAACCAGCCGGGACAGGGCAGAAGTGAATCAGATAAAATTCCAACCGGCATGTGTTACTGGCTAGAATGAGATCACAGGTCAGAAAAGATTTGAAATCCCTGTTCAAACATGTGTTGTATAATCAAGACTCTTTATTGTGTCAAATCGACATAAACAAGTGAGAAAGTGATGAGATTCACTTCATGCACTTTGGGCTACAGATGTACTCTGAGTAGAACACGCATTATAGCCTCAGGTACACAAATAATTAGAAATTTCAAGCATATTCATACATTTCTGACAGTTTTTTTTTCTTTTTTTTTTTTGCAGTTTAATATGGATCTAGAATTGTTTCCCTTGATATTTGTAAAATTATCATAATAATGCTTCAAACATGATATAAAAAAGAAGCACTTTGCAGGAACATAAACTATAATCAAGATTCCTAATTGACATACGGCATTAAATTACAACGCCATGCTAGAAAAATCTTGCAATTTCACAGTTTTTAATGACACACGATCACAGTAGGATTATGATCCAGCTGGAGCCCAATAAAAAGTTAGTAATGTAATATCTTTCAAACTAAAGGCTCAAGATAGATGAAAAATAACAAGGTTAGAGAGTGGAGTAATGTAAGAGTGTAAAATGAGTTGTTGGGTTGTTTAAAACTGAATCATGAACTTCTGAAGCACATTGAAGAATGAAAATTAAAGAAGACTGGATTTAAAGAAGTGCCAAGATGATCTGGAGGCGGTTTGGTCATATATGTGGCAGAGATGATGAGGTTTAGTGAGGAGGTTCAGATGTGAGGAATGCAGACACTGAAGCAGACGTTCAATGGAAGAATTCCCATCGTCACAGAAGAACAAGACAAGGGCTCCCTCTGTTGTTTTCACAAGCAGGAAGTTCTGACTGGAAGCCAGATTTATTATATATTTACAATAAAAGATATTGTCAACTGCTGATCCATAGGCAGTGAATGATATTTCTTGATGGATACTTCATGGTTTTAACAGTGTGCATTTTCATCTTTCACCACTTTTCTCAAGAGATACACTGACTGGGTTGTTGGAAAAAAAAAATTAAAGTGAAAACTTTTTGTCATCATCCTGTTAATGTTTTATTCTCCAATACAAATGAGAAACCTCTCTTTTTAACCAAATTAAGTAAATGTGGAAAATACATACATTCAATTATGGCTTAAAAGAAACAACAACAACAACAACAACAACGAGCATTTTAATGATTGTGCCATTTATTTAAATGTTAAACATCTTAACATCAACAGACCAGTGAGATCTAAAACAACAGCAGAGTGAGCACAAACAAGTGAGACCTGAGCCTCTCCTGGCTTCCACTACCCTGTAGCGATCAAAATAATTAACAATACGAGCTCATTCCTTTGTATGTGCGTATGGGGGGGGGGGGGGGCACAGCAACAATGTTCATTAATATTGTTTTATTTTTAAACATAAAACCAATTCTACTCCTCTATTCTTCAGGAATAGCAGCGGATCATTAGAAATCTCGCACTGGTCCATTCACCAGCATGTGTTTGGTCTATTTCTGGCAGAAAACAACCACAAATTGGCCAGAAACATTTTTTTTTTCTTCACAGGAAAGTAGTACAGCTCACTGATGGTTGTTCTATGGCACAAACACAAGATGCCATATCAGCAAAGCGACTGTCGGCTGTAACTCTTACATGGGTGCATTCACTCCATATAAAAACAAGATAAACATGGTGTTGTGCAACAGTGAATCTAAACTTTGTGAAATGTAATAAAAAATAATGATATTTCTTCTGATACATTGTCAGGCTGCAAGTGCTCAAGTTCAAAAAAAAAAATCAGTTCAGACATTGGTCGTTGAGTGACTTCGTCTCGGCCACAGAGCAGAAAATAACCAAGAAAACAATGTAATGTTGAAAAATATACAGAAGTGACAACATAACAGCACAGCATCTGTCGTTTCATCTCACTTTAAGTGGTCGTGAAGAGTTATTACGACGTCGAGGCCTAATTTTCAGGACAACGTTTTCAAGTGAAAACTGACAGCTTTTTAAAAGACAACTGTGCTCAGAATCACTGAAAACACAACTTTTTGAAAACACTCAGACTTCACAACGTGTAAACTGGGGGAAACACTGTGGTTCAGTGGAAACGAGCAAAACAAAACTTTTCTGATACGCTGCATCTGCAGTCATCAAATTTCACGATCTGTTCCTACCAGTGTCTGCAGTCCACATTGTTAATTATTTATAGCTTATTGTTTAGTTTCATTTCAAACAACAGCGCCAACTCGTGGCCTGGCATGATAACTACATCATTTTCAGTGTTTCTGTGTCTTCCATGTAAACATCCTTTTCAAAATGTTGCTGTGTAAATGTGAAATGAAGTCAGAAATGAAAACACAAACTTGCTGTGTTCTCACTTGAAACGTTGTCAGGTAAATGGGCCTCCAATCCAGCTGTTGAGTTTGGTTTGCTGCTGTGGGTCAAACCAAAAGCCAGACCGAAGATTTCACAGATCTGGGCTAATTTTTCATGTTAAAAACAAAAAAAAACTTTCCAATAATACATGTTAAAAAAAAAAAAAAAGATCTTTTACTTGATAAAATTATTATTTAATCATGTGACCGGACATAGTACCAGCAAAAAGAAAAAAAGAAAAAAAAGTCAGCATCAAGTTTCAAGGTTTTTCTTCGTAACCCTCCCGTATAAAAGTACATATATTAAAGAAAATATCTCCTAAGTCCTGCATAAATACAACTAAATAAATTATCATTGTCAACAAAAAGATTTAAACAACAGTGGAAATCTACTGCAGTGCATTTCGTTCCTTCATTGTCTTTCCTCTTTGACATTCTCAAGTCTTGTGTTGATCCGTGGGAAGTCTCCCAGCATTCCATGTGCACCACCTTCCATTCTGCTTCCTGGTGATTGTGTTTGTTTTGGTAACAAACATGACTGTCCTATCCCCTCATTATTACTATTGTATTGTACTAAGCTATAACGTCACTGGATTACTACAGAGGCTTGTCAGTGAACAAACATGAAAGACTGATTATATCGGATTGGGGAGACACTTAAGATATGTTAAAAACACATGAGAATATAAGGAGTGTACAACATATCTCTTCTTACTTATAATCTGTGATCCTCATGCGCAAAATGTTTTTAGTGTAAGTGAAACATGAAAAAGGAAGAGTAGCATTACCTCCCTGGGATTAAGGTCACTTCAGTAACCATTTAAAGCAGAATAATAGTTTTCCTGCCTCAACTGATCGGATAACACTAACTTTAGGTGCTTTCAGCAAACTACAATGAAGCATTTAGTGAACAAAATATTCTTTTTCTAAGTTGTAATTTCACTAAATCAATTCCTCGTTTAATCGTTAATATATTAGCTCTATCTCAGGATAAAATCTGAAAGTCAGGGTATATTTAAGAGGTGAAATGTGACCATGATTACATCAAGGTCCGGTTACAAATAAAAGATGACGTTAATATAATGTACACTCTGTGTACACACCGCAAGTCTGGGATCAGATGGGCTTGTATAATAAAGTGGTGACGTACTTCTTCTTGTAGCGATGTGTGGCGCTGAGCACCATCACTCCATCCTGCGGGAGGAAAAGACAAGGAATTAAACAGATTCAACAGATTTTTTCGATGAAATGAACTTAAACCAAAATGTTTTCGATGGAAATAGAAAACAGATGTGTATGGATGTTTTTCTTGAGTGTCTAATTCATTAAACAAACTTGCAACAGAAAACCTTACAGGTGTAAAGGTGGCTGCTGCCTACGTGCCCTTGTGCAAATGTTGGATGTGGGCTGGAAATGTTGAATGGGTTTGTCCGTGAGGCAGCTTCAGAAGCTACAGCCTGTTTATTAAAGGCCAGTCAGCCACGAGAGAAAAGCTTCGACCTGCACATGTTTCAGCTGGTTGTGAAGCAAAAATAAGAAGAATCCGTCTTCACTGACTCTGATCACTGTGAGTCTCCAGGCAGCTAACAGTCCTGCAGCGACGAGACCGGCAACCCAAACATGTTTCCAACTTTCTACACTGAATAAGAGACGTCTTTACAGTGCTTCGCTATTTAACTCACTATGCTCCAAATTTTGTTCAGTAGATTTCCAATCTACACAACAGCAGACACAGCCAGACATCGGCAGGTGAATTTGTGAGTTTTGGGAGCAAAATGAGACGAGCTGCTACAGTTCCAGGAGGGCTGGACTGGCGGCTCCCATATTGGAACTGTGTCGATGAAAACCTGTAATCTGACTGGCTGGTGTCAAAGTTAACTAATGTGCCATGCATCGATGGCAGCGTTTCATCTGCTCCTTGTATGACTGTTTGAGCTCAGCTGCAAAACTCTGGACGAGCCTGCCTCGCTTTCAGGACACTGGCATGCATGAAAAGTAAAAAAAAACATTGTTGCTCCAGGTGCAACTGAACAGGAAAAAAACGTCTGAATCAAAGCAGCTGCTGGCTGAAACGATTGGTGTGGAGTTTTTGATGGGAGTCTACAAACAATGCACAAGTGTGAATTCTCATGCCTACATATCCCGACTCAGCCTTCTGCATCTCATCTGAGTTTTGTTTTGATTTTCGCAGTGTTGTAAGAAGGGCAATTATCTGTCCTTCGGCCCTGTCCATCTGTCCCATTAGCGGCTTGTTATCATTGCTGGCATTCGGTCGATGCAATCTGCTGCGCAAGCTGCACGCGAGCCGTCTAACAGCAGCAGCAGCAGCAGATCGCGCTTTCTCTTGAAAAAGAAATTTAAAAAATGCCAACAAAGCTGAGCTTTTTCTCAAGTGACGCCACCAAAAGTTTCCTCACTGGTCAGCAGCTGGAGGAATCCTAAACACACAGACAGGGGAGAAAATAAATCCTGACTGGGTGTCATTTGGCCTTACCTTAATAGAAAGAGCATAGAGGTGGTTGAGCATGACGTGGTTGGGTTCTGGAAGAAGTGCAGGGTCACACTGGATGTTTAAAAAAGAAAAAAAAAAAAATGAAAAAATCAGACACTTTCAAGTTCATATTCTAAGTTGCAGAGTTTACTCTCCATATAAGACCAAGATAAACTGACCAAGTATAAAAACAAAAGAACAAACACTCATATTTTTTTGGATAATCAACATGAAAAACGAGCAGGAAGCTGAGTTTCATGACACCAGGGTTACTTACAGAGATGCCGGTGTCTTTGTTGAGGATGACCTGAAGGAGGTGGGGGGGCAGTATCGGTGGAGACTTGAACTTCTCTTCCTGTTTAGGAACATAAGCGTCCTGATGATACGGCCCAGGAGGGGAGCTGGAGAGGTCTGATAAAAGAAGGGAGGGAAAGTGTGATTAACACTCATGAGTGAGGCTCTTCGTCAGATATCACTTCTACTAAAACACTGGCGATACAGCACTCAGGGATCCAATGGGAAGCTCGTCTGGCAAAAGCTTTTGTTTATCCTGATTTTTTTTCTTGCTTCGTTTGGAAGAAAATCACCAGCAGAGCGCAACAGAGCGTGCAAATGAAGCACTTCTGTGGTGAGGGCCTGTTTAGACGAAGCATTCATTTCTGGCAAAAAGTGTCAGAGAAGCATCTGTTGGAGTTTTATTGCTGGTTCAGTTTTTTTCTCTCTTTTTCTCTGTTTGAGCACAGCACCGAAATAAACATGCATGTTTGGTTTTAATGACTTCTAGTATTTGTACTGTAGCAACAGCGACGTTTATCTTCTTCCTCAAAAGAGTGACGAGGAACTTAATTCAGGATTTTTACAAACTTTTACTTTCGCAGTTTAGACAAATGTCAGAACGCACCTGACATGTCGGAGCATTTCTGTGAGTCCACCATCAGTGCATCAAACACCTCGAAGTCCGTCTTCTTCACCTGGATGATGTTGTTGACTGTTCCCAGCTGGCTGGTTATAACAGGCTGTCATGATAGATACAAGTACATAAAGAACTCTGTGTGAGGCATAATAGAACAATATTGTCTGATTTAAGACTATTTCCCTCAGTAATCTTGTCAAGTAATCTCATAGTAGATATATGTTGATCTTGATCTCATATCTTGTTCTGTTGGTTCACTGAGAAGATAACATTTGAGGGAGTGCTGCTAACCTCAGCCGGGTCGTGGGTCCACTGGCCGTCCACGTAGAACTTGTACTGATGCTCTCCTTCTGGCAGATCAACAATTGCCACGAAGGTGTTCTGACTTTGACAGACAATGTGAGAGAGAAGAAGAAACTTTGGTACAGAGAAGACGATTGGTCACATCTAGTTAACACTGCAGCAATACACTTCTAAGGTGAGTTTGAAAGATACCATGTCTTATATTGTTGATAAGTTCTCACCTTCTTATAAGAGGGATCTTGTTGGCCCAGTTGTTGAAGGATCCAGAGAGGTAGACTTCTTTTCCATCGCCTGTCCAGCGAAAGACTGTCGGCCGGTCTAAAGTGGGCCCTTTGTCTTCTGCTTCTAAGTCCTGCTGCCATGCAAGAAACTCTTCTTTCTCCAAAGGAGCCTGAAACAGAACCGTGTTAACAGATCTGTACATTTAAGTGATCATAAATGTGGGATTTGTAGAGGTGTGGGATTAGCACTTCCTTTGAGACACCAGCAAGCCGTACCTTCATGTCCTCGCCATGAAAAATGTCTGCATCCTCTGGGCTGTCCATCAGGATCTTTGGCCCCTCTTTGTTTCCCCGGCTGTCCCTCCGTTGGGCCTTTTCCCCGTGGCCCAGGGCGGCCCTCTCACTGCTCGTGTTCCCCATGGCGTTGTCTTACTGGAGGCGGGGGGAGTTAAAGGTGGCTAAGAGAGAAAGAAAGCGAGAGATGTGAGTCAGTCTCAACGTTACATAATTAATAATACTTCAGAAGAATTGATTTTACCACTTTCTGAACTACACAGACATTGAGAATCTTCTGGGACAACTTCATGGACTTCTACACCCACTTTTCAAAGCACTGCAGCACGCATACAAAATGGAACTATGTGTTCCTTACACAGTGCGTCTTTGTTTACTTACTGTATGTTCTTACAAAGAGTTGCACAATGGGGAATTCAATAGCGGTGAGAATTTTCCAGCATGCCACCCGTGTACAAGACGGCTTAAAATAGCATGTTATGTCTGATCTAACACCGCTCGAACATATCATGTCTGTCGGCACGATACCTTATCTCAGTGTGTTTGTGCGGGTATATAATTTTTCCCTGAAGCACCTTGTTACGTAATACTTGATGGTGTTAAAACTGTAGCTGTTTCAGCGCACTAGTTTTCCCATATACACGAACAGCTTTGAGTATAATATATTATATAAAAGTCCACATCCACCCCAAAAACAGTCTGCTTCTATTTTCACAACTATTCACTACTTGTGAATGTGATTTTATGTAAACGTTCAGTTATTTTACAACTTTTCTCCTACTGCCGCTAAAGCAACAATAACTCTGACAGTAAGTCATCTCAATTGGTAACCAGTGTCGGTGTGACCTTGACAAAGCAGCAGCAGATATGGCGCTTACAGTAATGGATCATCCATTATAAGTTCCACTCTGTTATACAATGATATAAATCTGAAACGCGGCCAAAAGTTCAGATGTGTCACAAAAGACATGAAAGTCAAATTTGCCAACACGTCAGTAACTTCTTGCTGAACTAAGAGGCTATGACTGTGCATTTAATGCATAATTTCATTTTAATACATTTGATTGAAAAGAGTGTCAGGAAAAATGTGCACGTGTGAGAGTATGTTATGTGCAGTTGTCCTCGGCCAACCCTGAGGAATTAAGAAGTAGGTGAAAAGTAGTATTCCTGACGAATGTAACACAACTACATTGCTTTTATGAGGTCACTTTATTTATTACAGTGTACTCTGTATTCTGATGCCTTGATGTTATGCAGCATTAAGGTCAGATCTCCACAGCAGTTTTTCACGTGAGCCCTCAGGAAAACCACAGTTGGCCCTCCCTGGTTTAGAGCGGGCTGATGTTTAACAGCTTAAATGCTTGGGGATTTCAACCTTGTCACTGTCCGATCTGACCATGAAATGAAGTAGAATTATGACTCCAAACCTCTGTTTATTAATCATTGAGGTGAATATGGTTGACGTCTTGTACTTAATGGTGAGTGGTGGATGATATGATAACGCTATAATTCATAATGCACTGCAGGGAAGTGCTTTAGTTTCTTCAGTAGTTACAATGTCATTACTATATTTGTGAGATAAAGACAGTGTGCTTATCTCCCTGTTGTTTACAATGTTAAACTTTACTGCGTGCATTAGTGTGCATTACAAGATGCACCCCCAGACAAAGGTAACGATGTGATTTTAATACTCACATCAAACCGATGCAATATCAACTCTTGCAGGGCGAAAGCTTGACAATCGAACACTGGTGCACATTAATCTGGTCCCTCGATTTTAAAGAAACCTGACGCTTTTCTGTTTTCACTTCGGCTAACGGTATTATCGCAGCTAGCATCACTGTGTTGTGTAGCCGGTGTTTTAGATTAAGTGGTTTCCCTGTTAACAGATGACCTACTTTAGCGTCCATCGTTACCATTTGTAACTACAGATGTGAAAGACCACACATAAATTCGCAACTGTCCCGGTAAACGGATTGCCATCCGTTTTTTAAACATCTAATGTAACTGAAAATGAAACCAGACGCTAAAATAAGTCGGTCACCAGTTAAAAAGGAAACCACTTACACCGAAACACCGGCTGGCCGTCCTGTTTTCCACAAACACAGCTGTCGCCTGGTTCACTGAAGTGATACTAACTAAAATATTTAAGCTGGCATTACTGTGAAAGCACTCGCACACTCACGTACCACTGTTTTTACCTGAGAAAATGTTCCGGTCGTGGGTGTCGGCGTTAGCTCCTCATTTCATCTGAGCATAAACATTGCAGGATGCAAGAGACGAGCGGCCTCCATTATGCGCATGCGCAGAGCATCAGCCCCACAGAGCTGATTGCGTGCGGGAGTTGTTTAAGGAAAATACAAATACAAAACCGTATTCATATTTAATCCGAATTCACTTCACATTTTATCCATCATAAATGCCCGTTTTGCCCATTGTTTCAGTCAGTGCTTGACTAGTGTTTGACTGCGTCCGCAGTTCTGCAGGTAAATGTAATTTTCCATATCCAACACTAGATGGAAGCCTGCTTCCAGTCGAGTCTGAACTCCATACAATGCTGTTTCAGTGGTTTACTGTACTGGAAGAGGTTTATTTTTCATTTACGGTCAAGCAGCTGCAACGATAGAAAGATGGGAGGAGAAAAGAATTAAAATGGTCACATAAGGATAGAACCACAAAGAGAGAATATTCACTTTGTTATAACAGGAAACATTTCAAACATCTCCATTGTGGCAAAAATAAGTGCTGAGAAACTTAAGATGATAAAAAGGTTTCAAGAAATGACAATTAAAAGATAAAACAAAGACAAAAATATAGTTTTATGGTCATAAAAAAAATGGTTATTTCCACTACAAGACAGATCTCAGGTGTACGGTGGTGTACTGGATCGCTCTGTCACATTTGGGTTTAAGCACCGGCCCAGTCTTTGTGTGTGGAGTTTGCATGTTCTCTCTGTGCATAGATGGTATTCCTCAAGTTTCCTCTTACATGAATTTGAATAATAGGTTTTTCTAATCTGCTGATTGTGAGTGACTGTTTGCCCTGTGATGGAGTGTCGATCTGTCCACTGTGTACCTTGCCTTCACTCGTTGCTAGCTAGGATTGGCTTTATCACCCCACACACTAAAATCTCCTGAAGATGGGTTTTACAAAAAAGACAGAAGAAAGACATAAAAGAAATCAAGATCTGATAACAAACAAAAACTCCACAAAGAAACAAAACAACAACAAAAATGTTTTACTGGTTAGACATGAAAGCATTTCAGGGAGATTATTACTACAAAGCAAGAAAAATGAAACTGAATAGGCATACTGAATAATGTCAAATATGATGCAGAAGTATTTTGGGTCCATTAAAGTTGGGAGAAGGGGACGTTTAACTGCCTGATTAAAGGTTTGTCAAGCTATGCACTGTCACCTGTCATGGAGCATATTGTCTTAAATCTTTTGTCCTTAGTTATTCCTTGGCACTACCTACTGTGTTTCCGCTGGTGATGCTAAATTTAGACTCCTAACAGAGAGCAGCTCACACACCATGTAAAACATTTAAAGCAGCTTTATATTTCAGCATTCTCAATATGCACAGGTTTGACATGCAGAAAAGTGCACAATGTGAATTTAAATACGACAAATTATGATTTAAAACACCCAGAAATCAGGGTTAATTAGTTTAATTAATTAGTTTATTAGGAGCATTCACTTTTTTTAAATCCAGTGCATTTGCATAAACAATCAATATTATAATACAGGTGCTTTTAGAAGATGGATGTTATCAGAAGGACAGACATGCAAAGTTGTTGTTCTGAAGGATGCAGACATCCTTAAACATTGGGCCATTTTCTAACTTAAGATGTGAAACTGCTGGCAGACCTTTTTATGCTCCTTTTCTCTCCTCTTTTTGCTCACAATACATTTATATTTAACACCTTTAGGTGTCCGCTCTCTTTTTCTGTGTATGTAAGATTTCTGGCTGTGCAATCCAATTCACTGTCATGCTTGCAGAAAGCTGCCCCCTCTCAAAGGAGTCCTGGTGTTAAAAGCTATTTTTCCCCTCCTTTCCAGTTTCATGTATATGCAATGAAATAGCCATGAAATATCTGTGTTGTAAAGTGCAACCGATTACTATAACTGAATTTAAAAACTGAATTAAACTGAATTGAGCCAAACACTGACCCTTGTGGAACCCCTCAGATGTGAGAACAATGAGATCATGTTTTGATTGTGCCTGTGACTTTAGTGTAAACTATATGACAGAGGTGTGGCTGCTGTAGAGCTATGCAGGTTGACTGAGGGAAAAGCTGGATGCCATAAAGTGACTGTAACTTTAGTAGAATTGCGTTTGTTGAAAAACATGGAGGACGACAGAGGACCACTTGAAATGTGAAGCAGAACCGTTGTGTTTGCTGTTTGAACTGGGACTTTGCTTGTTGAGGAGAGTCAGGAGGCTGAATGGATGTGCTGCACATTTCCATGTTTCATTTGTGGCAAGATTTTCCTGTGGGATTTATTTATTTATTTATTTATTTATTTATTTATTCCAAAATACCACTTTTTCTCTGAATAAAAGCTGACTTGGAACAGAACAATACTTTCCCTCTATAGACACTGATGCGCACAATCAAAAGAAGAGGATGTCATGTGGTTGAATTTATAAATATCAGCACTATGCACTGTGCTATGATTAGAAAACAGTTGCTGCTATTGCATAATTTACACATGCTTCTTGGTATAACATATGCAAAACCAATAAAACTGACAAATATCTTTTCTATTGCATTTTTGCCTTCAGGGCCACCTCTCTAACTTGGAGTTCTTGATTTGCCTTCCTTATAGGATGGAGTTTAGCTTCTTCTGGAGAAATCTGCAGCCAAAACTTTAAAAAAAAAAAAACAATATCATCTGCTAACCTCCATTCTCATTCTGTGCCAATTCTAGATTTTTCAAACTTGTACACAGAGTTAACAAGTAAACAAGTTTAGTTAATGGCCTGAGCAGGAGGGGAGCGCCAACTGTTGGAGACTTTAGCCCATAATGAGGACCGACTTTTAAAAAACTGTCCTGTGGAGATGATTGAAAGTTTGATTTCACCACACAGATTTTAAACAAATATTTCCATTTCACACAGCTCCTTTATCTGAAATGTCAGAGCACAGGCAGTCCCGAATCGTGGACACAGCCACAGCTGGTACACAGATTTTAATTCACACTGGATGTTATTTACATAGGTCTGGCTTTTTTACTTCATCATATAAGCTTACAGGTTTCTTCTCTGAGGATGTCTTATCTGTCTAAATATTTCCCAACAAATGAGTACTTATACATGCACAGAGGGTGTTAAAAGAGAGACATGTGCCAGTAAAGAAACAAGGCACATTAGATGTGTGTCCTGGTTCCAGACGGCTGTAATTGGCTCATGTCAGCTGAGCAGAGACTGAGTGGGCTCCAAGAAAGAAGAAGTTGGCCTTGCTGGTGGAGGTGGGATTTTTTTTTTCTTTTCTTTTTTGCCTGCTTGCGGAGGCGGATCTAAAAATGGGGCTACAGAGACGGAGTCGGATGGTATGGCATGTTGTTAGTTTTGATCTGTTGAAAGGCAGTTGGCAAAGGAGCCAGACGGTTATAAACCCTGATGTTGGATCATTCCAGTGCTTTCATTTTCATCTCTTCTTGTCCCTCATCCAGATACATTAGAGCTTGTTCCTCTCTTACAATCCGGTCCTCTGTCACCCTTTTTATTGATGTTGAAAGTTAGCTGCATTTTTCTTGTTTTGTAACCTTTTATAAAACCAATATCGAACTGATTTCAAATGTTTCCATTTGTTTTAGTTGCAAAAAGGTTGAGTACATTTCTGCCTTTTATATAGATTTGAGTGAAACGGTATAGTTTGGATAAATTCAATGTAATAATTTGACTTTGTAATCATATCTTGTCATCTGAGCACCCCACTGTGAACCATACTGAATTTAACTCTTGATGGAGAAACACACACATACACAAGTTCATCCAACTGCACTGTTTCTGCGGATATTTATATCACTGACAGGAATGTTGACATGTTACTGTCTGTTCCGTTGCACCGCCACCCCCCACCCCTCCCTCCCTCCGTCTTCTGCGTCCTCCTCCTCCTCCCCACCCCGTCTCCGTCTGTGCGTTCGCCCCCCCATGATGCAGCAGTGGCGGGCAGCCATGCCAAATATGCTGAAATAAAGACGGCAACAGGAGCAATAGTCCAGTCTCCTCCTTCACACAGCAAGCTTGTTCTGACAATATAAAGCGCTCAGTCAACATATATCGTAAACTTTGGCTGCAGAGCAAATAGCAACAAACAAATTTCTTTTTTTGGAAAGGTTTTAAATGAAATGTCCCCTGTTGATGTGTCATTCCAAAACCAGAAAGACTAACTGTCTCATCAGAGATCCCACTTTGGCTCACAGATCGGTTGATGAACTCCTTGATGGCTCTGATGTTCTGACATTTTACCGTGGCTCATCCTGCCACCGGCTCCCCAGAGCCACGGCCGCTGCACCACTCATGTTTACCGCCGCTCGTCCCCACAGAGCGAAGCCATCACACGGACATCAATCAGCCACGCCGCAGCGCCTCGGCCAAATAACCTTTGGACTGAGCTCCTCTGAGTTACACATGGGGAAATACGACCGGGAAACTCACACTTGCTCCCGTGGCACTCTGACAGGCTCACAGCTGTGCATGAAACACAACTGATACAGTTATGATGATGCAATTGTTTCATTGTGTACATAATAGCTAAATGTGCCACTTTGCGGGCTGTAGTCAAAAAATTGTGCTTTTTCAGTGGCCACATACTGCTATTGAGTAAACAGACACCTAAACCACAACTAAAGTCTTTATTTTCACTCAGTGGTGCAAACAGGGAATTAACCTCACTGGGCCCTCCAAACTCTTTAGTTATATCCTCCATTTACCTCTGACAACTAACTTGCATCAATCACTTAAAATGTGTAATGGCCTTAATATAAACATGTTGGCTGAATTCATCAGTTTGAAGGTAAGGCGAGATTGTTTTTAAGGAGCAAATATGCTTTAGATACCGATAATTCTTTATTTTTTCGGTGCACACTATAGATTTATGTGCAACATCCTTGTTGTAATGAACTGAGGTGACAACCATCCATTCATTGATTCTGTAATTCATTTACTCATTCTGCAATGTAGGTAATGTATAAATGTGCCGTCAATAAAGTCGATCATGCATTTCTAGTGAAATATTTCACAGGTGAACGCGTGCATCTTCAGCACTCTAATGAGTATTTCCAGCAGGGAAATATAAGCAGCGGTGACCCACAGTGCCCCAGTTTATGTTAACGAAGGAAGGTGTCAAGCTGCACTTCCACAGTTTGATTGCTCGTTGCTCTGATTATGATTTATGATAGTTTTTTACCGATGCAGGTCCTGAGGGAGCCGGCATGTTTCTGACGTGCAACTGCCCCAGCACACCTGATTCAAATGCGGGGCAGAAGCCTGAAAATGAGTGGTTAAGTGGAATCAGGAGGATTGGAGTAGTGAAGCACTGATATGGCACAAATGATTAGGAAATAGTTTAGTATGCAGCGTAGCAGAGATATCAATACTCTGTATGGAGCTGTTTTGGAGCCTGATTGGTTATTTGGCTCGCCTTTAATCCCCTGTTTAGGTTCATTAGCCACAGCAAAGCTATGGTTGAGTTATAAACTTGGCATACAGAAAGGTTCATAAACTCTCAACATTTAATTCCTATTTATATTCAGCTCAGACGTTACGTGCAGTAACCTGTGATGACGAGCCAGAAGCAGTTGTTTGAAGTCTATTTTAGACTGAAATCCCAAGTCACATCGGTAAAACCCTTTATTCTGACAGATGAGCTTGATGTATACGCCATCTGTCAGTGGTCTTTGATAAGCTGCACCTGAGATCTGTATGGAGTTCACTTGACATAGAAAAAAATCACATATGTGACTCGACTATATAGGGTTTCTTTTTCTTTTTTTTTTCACTGAGGGCAGAAGTGAGAATGGAAAGCAAGGCTCGAAGTGAACGCCATAGACCAGCACTTAAACACAGTGATTTGTTTAATCATGTGTATGTAGGAAAGCATGAACTCCTCCACGTGGAGTAGATCCCAACCCCCTACCTGAAGAGGCCGTTCCATCTTTTTCCATGACCAGACTGCACCTTTGGAGGTGCTTCACCTTCAGTACTTCACACTCAACTGGCAAACAATTCCAGTGCATGCTGGAGGTGTGGGATCGTGGAAAGAACTGCATCAATATGCATGAAGCAGAGAATCCGCCTTCCACCGTTCAAACTTCAGCTGAGATGTCCAGTTAAAGTCAGTAATCAACAACCCAGTCGTTATTCTTTCTGAGGGATTGGTTTTGCTGAGGACAAGTGTTTTTGCAGCAGTCCATCTTTCTGGGCAAGAGGCCAAAAAGAAGCCATTTCAAACTTCTGAGCTGAAAGCAAAGCAGCATAAAAATGGCCACTTGAAGCAAAATCTTCGTGTGCGATGGTGAAATTGAAGAACTCAAAATCCCGACTGGACAAATCCAGGCAATGTATCATCTCACCAATAAAACCATTGCAAGCAGTGGCGAAAACATTTTGTGAGAATATCTTTCTTGCAAGAACGACTTGTCAGGACATGTCAGGATCTCAGGCTGGATTATAAAGGATGGAAATTTCTTCAAGATGATATTGAGAAGAAAACACAACAATTTCAAAACGCACAAAAAAACACATCAAGTTCTGATTCACAGTGTCTTGAACTGAACTTCAGACTCTCGAGAAAAAAATTGAGAATGACTTGACATCCAGGCTCAGTGAGACTGAATCATTCTGCCAAGAGGCTTTGGAGAAACTACCAGAAAGACAGAAAGAAGGCAAGTCGTGTTTGTTCGATCCTTTTGTTGGATCATCTTTTATAATCTAAGGATTAAGATACTGATTTTCTATACAATTACAAAATACTCAGTTGTGTTTTTTTTCCACATCAGTAATGAACAGAACTTCTTTTAGAATGAGTCATAGTGTAAAACAGAAGGAAAACTAAAGTGATATATTTAATTGTTTTCACGCTCTGAGCTGGTGTTTTGTTCCTAAATGTGTTCCCTGTGAAGAACGTCAGATAATTATTTGACGCGTCAAACAATCGTCCTCATTAGTGTAGTCATTTGCGAGGCTGTTTGAGTGGGATAACCTTGAGCTAATATAAAGCTTCAAGTTTCAAACTTTCTCTCAACATTTAATGGAGCAATTAGCCAGGTCAAAAACATTATAATCCGTTATGAAACAATTACATAACATCCTCGTCTGAATGATTTCTCTCCCACATATTGGTGCCTGTATCTTCTGTTCTTCAGTGGAACAAGCTGAGCTTCTGTTTAACATTTGGGCAGAAGCAACTGCTGGACTCAGTGTCTTTTCCTTTTACCGACAAATCTAAAAAAGAAAAAAAAGAACAAAAGCTTCAGGGCAGCAGTGTCTGACTCTTAGTATCTTTTCATTGGTTTTGCTGTTTGCCGACTTTCCAAGCCTTCAAGGCAAAAACACACATTATATTCGATTTGCTATCAGCAAAGCTTATTAGTGGAAAGATGATCCTTTAGTTTTATGAGCAAGGGCCCTTCTGATTTTAATTATAAGCCGTGGAAAAGGTCTCGTGGCCATGATGCTCCTCCATGTGACACTCAGCCTCAATCTCCTTCACTTGTGATTGTCCCTTGGCTATGACCTTCTTGACACCCACTTTATATATTTGAGATTTTATAAGTGTTATCGGTCAAGCACTTTGTAATCTACGAAGCGTGTGATCCGTGCAACCCTTGAAGATTCTACAGTTGTATTTCAACATGTGTTCTCCTGCAGCCTCTTGAAACAGTGTGCAAGCCAATCAAATGGAGCTGATGAGTGAATATGGAAGTCGCATGACTCCAGTGCTTCTGTATTGCTACTGTAAATCCACTGCTACGCTCATTGACTTTTCCATTCAGGCATGGCGCAGCAATAGCTCTTCAATTTCACACAGAACCAAACAAAAGCAGCTCTGTTTGCTACCAGCAGGACTGGAAGCCTGTAGCATGAAGCAGGGTTTTGGCTTTGCAAGGTAACTTCAGGGTAAAATCTCAATTATGAATAGTAGGAGTGTGGAGAACTTGTAAAGAGGCATGTTGCTTTGGAGAGATTGTGGTCAAGATAACAGAGGAGTATAAAATATCTCACTGACCAATCAGTTTTCTCGGAAAATGTATTGCTTCATTCAGTCAAATTGTGCAAAGAGGCCATAAATTACCATAAATACCGTAATCCAGCAGTTTTGTAAAGGCCTCTGTTGGCTAATGATATCTTATTATAGTTTACAGTAGCACGTGCAGAAAACTGACGTTAAAAAACAAAACAAAACAATAATGGCATTATCAAAAGATGACAATTCAGACATTTTCAGCATAAACCCACATTTTTCTGTCACATTTTTTTCTGTTAGTTTATTGTAATCTTATTGCTTTTTTGTTTTATTTTCATTTTCATCTATGTGGGAAAAATATTTTATTTTGTTTTTATATTTGTACCATTTGTACGCTTTATTATGGCCTCCTTTACCTTTTGGTTCTGTTTATCTATTTGTTGTTTTAAGACAGCCTTGACTGACAAACTGTAGTTCTCGTCACTCAGATTTACGCTAATCTTAAATTGTTTTTAAGTAAAAAAAAAAGCCATTTTTTTCACATCCACCTTGTAAAACAGGTCTGCCACTGAGGCATCTGTTATCCGGGTTTTCAAAATTAGATCCCATTTTAATTTTAATCTCTTATTGAAAAAGAAGCTCATTAATTAATTAATCATTAATAGACTTTGACCACAAAGAGAGCTGTAATGTAAATATCCCTTTATTTACAATGTAAAGGTGATTTCATCCATGTCCATGTTTTTTTTCTTTGTTCTTTTGTTTTCTTTCATTCATTCATGCTTTCAAGGTACACATCACACAAATCCAAGACAGCCAAGACACAATCCCTATGCCATGCTTTCATTGGAGCACTGAGACATATCCCTCAGACCAAGTTTCATATCATTATCGTACTTTATTTACTAAGAAAACCTGGCGTGGAGCGTTCATTACATGGCATAAACATTACATGAAGCCCTACTTGTTACACTTTGTTTCCTGTGATTCTAGGGGCAATTTTATGTGCATTTAAATTCTTGTAGGTTACACTAAAGATCTGCCATCAAGTTCACCACAGCGACACATTTTCTTTAAAACAGTGCTTCAGCAATATTAACAAATGACGAATATTTGCTCCGGACCTCACATTGTCTCTTCTTTACTTCGTTTTACAGTGAATAAATCACACAACAGTCCTACTACGCTTCATTCCCACAGTGCAAATAATGACATTAGAAGAGGAGGAGCGGATGTTTTCACCTTGTCAGAGTGCAGCTCTGAGAGCACGACAGGAAACTAATGTACTATATGGCAGTATATACACATCACTTACAGGGTTAGCGTTCATTAACGTTCACTTCACATCCTTTTTCACAGTTAGCGTTTCAGCAGAACACAGATTGGATGAAGATGGGGGGGGGAAGAACGGAGGATGCGTACTGTACATCATCGGATACAGGAATAAATACAGACTTTCAATGCATGATAATAATTTATACTGGTATGTGTAGCAGTTCTCTTATAATATAAGGTATGCAGATAGCTTTCATTCCCATTTGGTATATGTTCCGATATTGTGAGGTTTGTCTCTTCCCAAGAATCGAATGGTACCGGTAGTGAATTTGCATGTGCCTCTTGTGCAGCGTGATTAACAATAGAAGGTGAATAACACAATCCCATTACAGTAAGCATGGATTTAATATCAGGACGAAATGGGACCTGAAAAAGAACGAACACTTGAATCGGTCACACTGATGTACCCACTCGGAAAGGTGCGATATGTAGCTTGAGGGCTGTCGAGTCGAGCGTTTGTCACTGCGAGCTTCCCCTGGTGCTTGTCTGACACTCGGAACTTTAAGAAACTTCACGTCGGACCGGTGGGTGGCATTCTCTCTCATCCTATCGCTTGCATTTGTCGGAAGCTGTCAGGGTTGTGCAGAGTTGGGGACCCGTGACAGTTGTTGTCAACGGTGTTGTCGGTGAGTCAGTCAATGTGTGTGTGTGTGTGTGTGTTTTCAGCGTAGCGGTGGCGCGGAGGAAGAGAGGTGCTGTCGGTGGCTTGATCTCCCTCGCCTCGGCGCTTCAGCCGGGTTCGTTCGGTTGCCGTCCTGGCGTCAGTGTGTCAGCTTGTCTGTTTTCTCCCGCCCATGTGTAAGACTACAGGGTGCACCCTCGATCTCTCTCTGTCTTCTCCGCCGGGTAGAAGAAGAGGATCCTGGACTATAGAGGCAGCCGGACGTGCATGGCAGAACTATTGGGCCGCCCAGCCAAAATATAGATGGCGCTCTCCCTTAAAAAGTCTTCCCAAGTCACTGGCCTGTTCAACACAGAAAGAATTTACAATTTATGATTAAATCTCAAAGTTCTTGAACATGGTTGTTGATATGACTTTATTTGTTCCCAAAAAAACAAAATTGCAAAAGCAAATTTTAGATTATTCCTGTACATATAATTCAAACAAACAGCAAGCTTTTATTATCCAGAGACACACACTCAGCTCAATAACACTCTCATCACAGGGAAAGTGAATCTGGCATGTCCACTTGTTGTATCTGTTCCGGTTATTCTCTGCAGGCGTACTCTTGTTCATTGCAGTCGATATTTGTTTTTACACCAGCATGGTTCTGCCGTTAGAATTCGCGATCCTCATGCCTCGTGACTGCATCAACGTGCTAATTTGAAAGTAATGTAGCAATATGTCTTTGAAGGGGCTCAGTCGTTGTGGTGATGGGATATTTAATTGCACCACAAATTAAAATGAACTCGCTTGAAGCTCTGAAGAGATTTTCCCTCATATTGAAAATACTTTACCAGAAGTGATGTTCATCAGAATAAATTAATTCAGCGAGGACCCCGAGAGCAGGTGGATCCCGGGGGTTTGATACACCTCAAGATGGCAATAATCACACATTCAATATTTAATGCTAATAAAGCAATATCTCCGCAGTTTAATTTTGATCCAAAGCCAGGAGTTGTGCGCACACCTTTAATGTGTTTTAAATGCTTATCTCATGAAATATTCACGTGCACAAGGCATTATCTTACTTTCCTGATAATGCAATGCAGAATTGTCCTCATTGCACGCATGTGTTCTCCGCTCCCTCGTGTCTCATAATGATTTGGAAATTCAGTTATACAGCCTGTCAGTTCTCTTGAAGCATGTTCTGTTCATTATTATTCCACTTAATAGGACTCTCGCGTACTTCTGCTCTTGTAATTATGGTTCCCGGTGGTCTTTGCCTGAATTCCATGCGCATTAGCTCCAATTACAGAAAAATGTGTAAGACACAGAATGCGGCATACAGAGAATTCATGATGCAAAAGAGAGGTTTCTCCTTCATTATCTGATGAAGGCTGAACATCATTATGAACAGGCAGTCAGGCAGGTTATCATCGTCTCCGACGAGGCCTTCTGGGTCTCATTGATTACTCAAAATTAAGCCTATTGTTGCCGCTTCAGATAGATTTGCAGTCGTTTCACGGTCCTGTGTTGATCCGCCCTTTTAGGAATTGTCTCAAAGACTGGAATGAACAATTCCAGTCGGAACATTTAAAAATAATTCTTTCATCAGTGTGTGCGGTGACAGCAGTGAAGGTACTTGAATGTCATATTTTACCTTTATTCAAGCTAATATTACAGGAAAGTTGGATTAAACACACACACACACACATCAAGATATGAAGCAACCAACCTGCTCTCATCAGTCTTGCTCCTTTCGCTGCCTGAGCTGGCCGGACTGTTCTCGCATATGGGGCCAACGTGACTTATACTGTAGCAAAGAAAACAAGCCGTTACAACAAGCTGCAAACTGAGATAATCCCACCTGTTTCACTTCTTCCTTCCTGTGACTCTACTGGGGTTTACATACTTGATATTCTACATCTGTCTTTATTTACAATACGTTTGGTTGGGCAATCAAGTGTTGGTGTATTCTCTAAAAATCTGAAACCCAAATAGATGGACGTACTTTTACAGTGACTGCACTATTCCACCTTGGATGACACCTATTGAAATTCACTGCTTTTATTGTGCAAAAAGAAGCAGTTTGAACTCTATAAATTGTGAATATAGATCTTGACAGCCATGCTTTGAAAATGAGCTTCTTCATTATGAGGTAATCACAAACTAATGAGCAGACTTCAATGTCAGGGTTTTTCACTACTTCTGTTTATGAAAACAAAAAACAAAAAACTGGAATTGCTGTTTTTTCCCCCTCACTCTAGAAATACTATGCTTGAGGACATTATCATTTCAAATGCACTCCAGGTGACTTTCATCCACACATTTGTGAGTCACGGGTGTTTGATATTTTGGAGTCAGGAGCCGGACTGATAAACCTCTCTGACGGATGCCTCTTTGAACGACTCCTTTCCGCATCCACACTGTGCGCCTGCGATCAAAGGCACGGCAGCCCTCAAACCCATCTGATGTTTATTTGCCTTTTAATGAGGCGGCGTTTTGAGGGCCTGACGCACGCCGCTCACGCTCTCAACTTCCAATCCGTCCGCAGTGTCCTCTGATAAGTGAGGCTTTTAAAGAGAAGCACCCCTGAAGAGAACAAAGGGGATTTCTTTTGATCCCCGTAATGAGAGGCCGGCCCGAATCTTGCTGCGCCTCAATATAGCGAGACCTGATCATGTGAAGAGCTCACGTTCTGCTCATTAAACTCCATTCAGGGTTGCATGATTACTAAATGTTCAGAGAGACTGTCACTTTGGAGATAACAAGGTCCTCTCTCTTCCTCTGCTTTCGTTTCTCTCCTTCATTCTTCTTCCCTTAAAGCAAAGGGTAAATTACAAATTAAATCCGAGTCAAGGAGGTTGTCTGAGAATACATGAGGATGGCAGAGTGCCTGAGGGCGTTGAAGTGAGGAAGAGGAGACGAGCCATGCAGTGCTGAGTCACACTCACCCACAATTGATAGGAGAGCAGAATGCCATGAGTCTGTGGGGGATGCCGCATGTTGAATAGGAGCATGTTGAATGTTGAGAGGAATGAAATGGTACAGCAGAGGTGACGTGACAGCACAAGTGGTTAAGCAACGAACAAGCACATGCACACATGGCGAAATAGCTGCTCTGCAACATTTGATGTTGTAAAAGATTCTGAGGTTGTCACACTGGAGTATTTTAGACGATCTCGAGTGTTGTCCAGACTGAATAGCTGTTCCTTTGTATCAATCCCACAGACCTGCAACCTGCAACCCTGGAGCAACACCTGGCACTTTAGCCCCTCTGAACCGGCTCGCTGGAGCTTTCACAGAATGTTGCTCAAATATATTTCTATTTTAGTTTGCACAATGCACTAAATTTAAAAAGTAGGTTAAACGAATGCCTAACAATTGCTTAAAAGACTAAAATAGATAAAACATCTACCACCAACAATACACATCAAACAGGTATAATTGCTATTAAACAGCTAAAATGTGTAAAACAGTTTTAACCACTTGAAAATATGAAAAGGAAAAATAAAGTGGTGTGTGCAAAATGGTTAAATGTAATAAAATATTGACATTTTAGTATATCTGGCTAAAATTAGGGAACTTTAAAAGCTGTCTAATCCTCGTTTAAAAGATTTGGTGCAAAGTGGTTAAAACCGGAGCTTGCAGACCCCTATCAAAGATTATAGGGTCCAAATTTGCAAACTGAGGACATTTTGTGGTTAATGTGAAAATTAGAGAGGCAATGTAGGAAGATGAGACGTGGAATTTAACAAGTCAAAGTCATGAGGAAAGTAAGGTTTCAATGGGAATTTTCCATCATACACAGCTGTGGTGCATGTTGTGCCTCAAACTAGTATCTTATCTGATAGAAGTTGATTTGTGGTTATTAAACCACATTAAAGCAACTTCTCAGCCTCCAAGGTGAATGTATGCAAGTTTCTATGGACTTGTATGGGTGAGGACATTATTACCCCCCACCTGAAACAAAACGGTGACTGATGATGCTCAGATGAAGGTTTGTGGCCATCTGATGAATAACAATGAGCAGTTTTATATATCATGAGGAATCATTGTAAATTTTATCTAATTGCATGTATTTTTTTATTTTTTATTTTTGGTCAGACCACTAATGGAGCAGTGAAAAGCTTTATGATACATCAATGGCTTTATCTGGACACAGTAACAAAGTTTCACTCAGAGCGGAGTGCTTCTAAATGGTGCACGCTACTTTGCTGCACACACAATATCACACAAACAAACAAATGCAACTGCCATTAGAGTCAATAAGAGCTTATTTTCCTTTCATTGTCTCAAGGGAGATCTATCCGTGGTAATAAAACTGGTAAGGACAAATGAGCCCTTCCTCGCTGGAAAATCCCCTTTATGTTGTGCATTATTAGTTCAATTTAGAATTTTATACCACAAATGAAGATAAGAGTCGTACACAGAACAAAAACATATCGTTCTCAGGTTGATTCAGCCCGACGGGCATCTATGAAGTGGTACTTTGGAGAGATGTTGCACTGGGTTGCGCTAGATTGCGAATCATATCTCACATTTTCCCAAATGCATCACGAAGGCTGTATTTGTTGTTAATTTGTGGTATTGGCTGATTCTTGAAATGTTTCTGTTGAAATGTGGCGAGTTTGACACCATCTCAGTTGAGTTCGGAGTGCCTGCCAATGCCTTTGCTGCGTTTGCCCACCGCACCGGCCATTTGCACGAGGCAGAGTCGCTGCTTTTGATTCTCCAGTTATCTGTTTCAGCACAAAGCTTCAGGGAGAAAAACAACACGGTTCTGCCCCGGTCTGGTTAAAGTGCTCTCCGGCACAAACAAAGTCCAGCTCTCCGTGGACGCGGCAATCACGCTGCCCAAAGCCTGCACGCCGTGGTAAAACTGTTGACCCTGCACAACCACGGGAACTCCTGGCAAGAGCAGATCTCTGAGGAGTCCCAGCTGATTTGCTACTGTAGCCAGAGAAAACATGACACGTGAAACATACACACACCCGCGCAAAATCTGAACAGACACGGTTTCACCGTTTCATATATTATTCATACATACAGAAAATAATAATGGCAATCACGTAATCTCAGTATAAGTTTTAGCTCTTTTTTTTCAAGGATTATCTCTCTTTTAATTATATTGTAAGCAAGACATGATGAAATGCAAATTAAGCAATCAGCAAATGGTGGAGTGAGATAAGAACGTCTGTAACTTTGATATTCCGATTCCTTTCTATAAATCAAACACCTTAACCTTTCCGATTTCCTTTTTTTTTTTTTTTGTTGACAACAGTCAGTGTAACGCTGGAGGATATTAAGCTTTCTAGAAGAACATTGGAGCTTGTGTAATCACAAAAGTGGCGGAATAATGAAGCTTGATGGATGAAATTATCTCCTTCATCAGAGTACTTTTGTGAAGCATTTTGATCAAACTGGGGAGCTTCTGACTGATTATATGGCGACCATGCAAATGGGATAACATGGCATCTTTAAGCACAGACTGTATATAAAGATGTTGTTTTGTGCTTTGGAGATGAAGAGTGAAGGACGAATCTGTTAAAGCACAGTCTCAGTTCCATATACCGGTAGGACCCGTTTACACGACGTTTTCAAGTGGAGACAAAACACTTTCACTGCATTTTGATTGTCCATTTACAAGAGGATGGCACTAGGAGTTGAGACATTGTCGCGCAAACAGGACCTTCGCCTCGGGTAATGAGGTAAAAACAAATCTGTGAGAGAGATTCAGGAAAAGAGTTTTATACAGTTTTTACATTAATTTTGTTCTGATTAATGATTCTAACAGTTGAGCTTGTCCAGTTTCCTTTCCTATGGCATTGAGAGATTCATAATTTATAGCCTGGACAATAACAGCAAGTAGCCAACAGGTTTCGTTTGGTCTTCCATCTTTAAATACAGTCAATACAGCAAAAAGAAAGAAAGAAAAAAAACTGAAGAAACCTCAAAGCTGCAATGCATCATGTTTTTACCACCTTGTGGCATTAAAACATGAACTAGTTATTAAACATGTGATTCATCACCCACAGTTTTAACATCAGCATGTTTCTGTCCAGCCGTGCTTCAAGATGTGTAAAGTATGGGAGTCATTCTGTCACACGTCAAAAAAATGTAAACAATAGAGGCTAATTGTGAACCAAATTACTCTTACTAAAGAAATTAACCCTTCACACAGTTCGGAAAGAGTAAGACAGTTCTAAACATAACAATCTAATTAGTCGAGTCAAATGTAGTCAGCATGTTTCATTTGTTATACTGGGCAAATAAAGCGGTGTGTCATCCGCAAAGTAACTCAAATGGACTCTGTCACTTTGATTTATGTCGTCTAGAGGAAGCATATGTAATGAGATAAGGACACAGCTTGTTATCTTGCTTCCTTCTGACTCTTTTTTTCTCCCTTAAGCTTCCTTTCTCTTTTTTTTTTCCGCCTTGCAGCTTACATTGTGCATACAGATGAGATCAAACTCCTCCATGTGGGACACGAAGAAGTAGTGAAGAGCTGCACTCACCTCACATTGCAGGACTGTGAGTCTTTGTTGAGCTTGTGAAACCAGGACTGCTGGGCCTGGCGGCATTCTGCTTTTGTGATCACGCCGTCTTTGTCCAGGCTGAGACCCTGGAACACCGTCCTCGCCTTGTCTCGCTCCTTGGCAGTCAACAGACGCACCAACGAGTTCTGCAGGAAAGTAAAGCCAAACAAAGCAAGAGAGGAGGTGACTGGGACCAACCGGCTCCCTTTCAGTCCCACTTATTAATTTCATGCCCCCTTTTATATGATTCCCACTGCTGGCAAAGGGGATTTCTAAATTTTTTTTGTTTTTTGTTTTTTTACCACAGTTGTTCTCAATCACATAAGGGCTGCCTGGCATAATCGACAAGCACTGCTTTTTACCCCATGCGACCTCAAAGTCACATACAGCCTACAGAGAGCGAATTTAATCTCCAGAGCCACAAAAGAAAAACATTATATTGACTCTCCTCTGGTAAAAATATACATGTTGAATCATGACAAAGGGTTCTCTAATAGATCCAACCAGGTCTGAAATCTTCAAAGACATCCAGGCTCGTTTTACAAGAATTTGGAATCGTGACTCAGATGTTACAAAAATACGGACTTGTGTAACAACTGCATCATTAAGACACATCCAACCAGGTCCATCTGGACGGCTGAGGATTTTTACAGGCATGTGTTCATGGTGTTCATTTGCTGGATTGATTTAGCATGAGTCAGCAATCACTGAAAGAATAAGGAATAACAGATCAAATCTATCACAAAGGCAAGCACATGATCTGTTCGTGACTTTGATTTAATTCAATGTGTGTAATTTTCATGGCAAGGTTTTTTTTTTTTATACATTTATGTATTGTCTTTCCAACCTAATACGATACCTCAGTGCGGAACTTTCTCAACACTGCCAGAGACTCAAAATAGAGAAAATCCGACCACTCAATGTGGCCCTTCTTCTCGGGATCTAATGCGGCGAACTGGGCGAGGACTTCCTCCTCCTGCTCATCAGTCAGGTCCTTATCAAACTGCTGCTTGGATACGAAGTGACGGTACTGCAGGAGCTCATCTGACACCAGGCACGACTCTGCAGCGGCACAGGAACAATTCATCACATCAGGTCCAATTAGTCACATCGCAGTCTTCCAGATATAATTAACTTAAGGTGACTCATTTTCAGCGAAGTCAGGAGCACCTCCCACTGTTTGTCGACCAGCGAAGCTGCACGACGACACCACCGACTGGGTCCAGGGCCAATAAAGTAATAACTCAAGGAAACAACACAGTGTGGGAAGTAGACTCTTCCGAGAGGTCAACACATTTGTCGCCCTGATAATAACAGACACTCAAGCATTCCTCTTAGGTTTTCCTTTTTTTTTTTTTCTTTTTTTTTTCTGCACCTTTAATGTCATTGCTATTTATGGAACATTCAACCGGCACCAAGCAGAAGAAGCATACTGGGGTGTGTTGGCAGATCATGAAAGATGGTAACTGACTTCATGGTTTTTCAGATAGTAATTTGTTATTAAAAAAAAATTAAATTAGAACGTCTTGTGTGCACAGTTGCAATGTAATGGCTGTAATAAAATTTGTTTTGAAAAGATATTTTCATGGAAATTTGAACCACTGCAACAAGTTTGAAGTGCATGGTAAGACTGGTCCACTCACAGATTTAACCTCAACTTCGGTTCCAACTTCACAGAACTGACGTTAAGTGTGATCGCTCATAGAAATGTCAGTTATCACTACTTCTTTTTTTGAGTCATCTGACACAAGCTCACCTACTTGTGGCACAAGTTGAACACTATCAACAAACAGATTGGTTATCAGGATTTCAGTAAAGTTCAGTAAAGTCAAACACTCAAGATTTGCTTTGACCCAAATAAAATTAATACAATTTTTATGTCCCAGAACTCATTAAAAAAACTGATAATTGTTTTCTTTACTTATCATTTGTGGACACCTTAATGTTTTCTCCTGAAATAAATGTTATTTATTGAACCGTCACAAACAATGACACTGGAATTCTGCCCACGGCCAACATAAAGATAACATTTTTTTCTTTATGGCTTTAAACAACCAGAGCAGGCTCTGTTCGTCATCCACTACATGCTGACAGAGTATGAAGATGCCTCTCCCCATAACTCTCACCGGCTTTTGTGAATTTTATGCAATGAACCCACACTGTGACATTAAAGCTTTTGAGCTGATGACTAATTTTGATTCGTCATTGTTTTCTAGTATTTCTATTGTGAAAAAAGCTTATTGGTTGAACATGTGTATTGCATTGAAGTTGAAATCAGGTGAATCACATGCTGCCTCAGCAGCAACAACAATGGGCGTTCATTTACAATGGACAAAATCCTGAATAATGCATGTTTACAAATCTGAGTAAAAAAATAAATAAATAAATTAAAAAAAAGCTTAAAATATTGAAGAAACTGTAAGAAAAAGCGCTTGTCAGTCACTCACCAGGAATGATCTTGCACTGCTTGAAAGTCTCCATGAGGCTGTACATTTCCTCCTCTGTCAGGAGTAGATTGAGATTGTCCTGCAGGAAAGGACGAAGAGCAAGAAGAGGATTACGTTTCAGAATAAGTGGATGTCTTTGTCAAGTTTTACATTGCATGACTGTGGATCGCTACAATTAAACCCATTTCGTATCAGACTGCAGTTTTGATTAAAAAAAGTTGAGTTCTGGTCACGCTGGGTATCATCTGATGACTGTTCATATCATGAAAATAAATAATGACAGACAACATACAGTAAATAAACTTTATTGATCTTTTCAAGATCACTGAAGTAAATCAATCCTGGTTTGTTTGCATGGCCATTAATCACAATAACTCCAAACTGCCTGGGCATCACAAAATCTAAAATGAAAATACTCAATGAACCACTCTTAAAAGACCAGATGACCAAAAAAAAAAAAAAAAAAAAAAAAAAGCTGTAGGGTAGATATTTAGGTGTTTCACAGTGACTTCAAGCTTTCAGCACTAAAGTTAATTGGCCTAGTCTTGATTTATTAGGTAGAAAGTATTTGACCTGAAGTCATAACACCTCCAGATACTGCTGCTAGCACAATGACAAATAAATTACTGGACAAATCAATTGGGTTGAGTTAAAAAAAAAGAAAAAAAAAAGAAAGGAGGCATAACATATCAACAAGCTGGAACATTTCCACTTGCAACCTCACCACCTCACTGCAGCACTTCCTGTAACTGCTGAGATTATCCACGCTGCTCCGAGCAGGACGCAGTGTTTACATCTAACGACCTCCTTCAAGTTGATGGTTCTACTTGAAAGACTTCACTCAGTTGATACAAGAATCTCATTACAGATGATCCTCTTTGCTCCTTTGCGTCATTTAATCATGGATATTGGGAGGTTTAATTGCAGCGTGTGTCGGCTGCCACTGAATCAACAAAGTCAAGCAGCTCCCAGACAGTCCAGGACCTTCCTTAAAATTGTGGCATATGTATCACACTGACCCAAAACATATAACGATTAAATGTCTGAGATGAGTGAGAGCTGTGACTCGACTTTATAAAATAACCACTAGAAGACAAAAGTAATTCAAAAATGTTTTTGACATACAAACATGGACACTAGAATACATGTAAAACACAGCTCCAATATTAATAGTGTCACTGAATATCAGTAGTCATATGTACTGCATATCAAGCCTGAAAAATAACTAATCAGACTCGCTTAACGGTGTGTATATTCTCGCAGATGCACGTCTACAGAAGAGGTGGACGGAGTGCAGGAATCGATCAAAGACTCCATTCATACATAAGCGATCAAAAAGCCGAAGCAAAGCCATTCAACCAAAGAAAAGTGACTTAAAATACCTCTTATTTGATCTGGTTTCTCTCAATATTGAGGCGTGATAATGTCTCATAATGTATTTGTTCTTTTGGGAGGGTGGAAAATAACATTTTGACAGTGTGGTGAAAATTCAATTAATTTCAATTTTCCACCTCTATGCGGCTGTAAAAGCCACACAGTGAAACACTTGACAGATGTATTTCCATCAGTAAATTTATTACTGTTTTTATGGAGGTGTCTCTTATTAAAACGTGAAATTGAATATTTTTAAACTGACTGCTCCCCTGGAAGACTTCATATTAGTACCCGTTTGTCTGTATCTGCACGTCACTCTGAAACTGGATCAGAATCAACAATCTGAAACAAAGAACGCCGTTTCCTGATGACAGCACAATTAATTGTTTGCTGTTTACCTGACACGATGTCTGTTCCTCCCTGATATGATATGTTCATTAAGCTTTATCCTTTGTGCCGTCTGAAAAACACACAGGATGCCCATCTGCTGCGGAAGCTTTGCCGATATTATTGTGTCTGTCCGACAATATTTTTCATCCAGCTTTAAATTCAGAGTAACCTTAAAATTGATTTAAGGGTTTATGCAACACCTACTGACAGCATCTGGGAGAATGTGCTCTCGAAGACACAAAAGGGCCTCTGGGGAATAAAGAATAAAAATAACAACACATTCTAATCTTATGCTGGCAGCTTGCATAAATAGTTATTTTAGACCGTCTTGTTTGGAGAAATGACAGTGTTGGTGATGCTTTGAGGACAAAAAGCTTTAAATATCCCACATTCGGGCTCTGCGGCCAAGCAGCGAGTTTGAGAAATAAAACATTCTTTCCAAGATTAGAGGTGCAACAAAAACTATTTGTATGCAGATGACAGTGTGATCTGAAAGAGGTCACTCACAGTGATGCAACGACACCAGCCCTGCAGTTTCCTTCACTTCTACCTCAGAACACACGTTTCCTCATTAAAAATCTGTCTGCAGTGAAAGCTGAGTTTATACCGTTGTTAATATGTCCATGTGGTGTTTTTATGCATGCTGACATATAATGAGAAACATAAGCAGTAAACATGACGGTTGTGCATTCCCAACAGGGAAATTACACTTGAAAGCTGTTTAATCTTGAAAGGTTGAGGGTTTTATATCCACGCAGCTGTGTTTGTGTAGCTACATGAAAAAAATTGTGTTTCTAAATGATGTTTACAGTTGTCTGAGAGCTTTGATTCGGATTACATAGTATGATAATGATAACACGTCCAGGCCTGTGATGGGTGTCACTGTTTGGTCAAGACTGATATTAATAGCTTTATACTGATTGTTAAAAAAAGGGGAATTATACGAAGATCTGTTTGAATGTGGGATTTAATATTACTGATTTCTACTTGGTAATTTCTGCTCATTTTTAAAATGGGAACATGTTGCTTGTTTGTTGTTGTTTCATGCACACAATCAACTCTCATCTGAGACTTTTCCCATTTCAAGTTGGAATGCACAATATTTTGTGAATATAAACACAGTGAGTGAAGATTTTTTTCTTTTTCATAATGTAAACCAGATCGATGCAACATGATATCTAACAGCAATAGAAGGGAATTTAATCAATGTAGGAGCAGAATCTGCTTTTATTAATCTATGGGGTAATTGACAGGTTGACGATATTTGGGGAAACTTTTCTTTGTTGGGCATAAGTCCTAACTGGAAGGAAAAAACGTTTTTGACCACAGAAGTGAGGTACATGGATGGACGCCTGCGAATATGAGCAAGTTTGGAATGGAAATAAAGGTACAACGTGATTAATTGAAAATAACTAATCAGACTTTCATTCATGCGAGATACCAGCAGGTAGAGATCCTGGTGTGATATCTAAGATTAGATCACATTCTGCTCCTGCAGTCCATTTTCTTCAGTTAATTCCACAGCAAAATCAATGTCTTTTAAATTCAGAGCAGGTTTTGTTTTTGTTTGTTCTTAAAAAAAAAACACATCAAACATTGAGGTCTGTGATTTGAATTCTGTGAGCCTCAAACACTCCTTGGAGAGTGAATGCCTGTTAATAAGTGAATGCGGATGGAAGTCCAATCACCGTTAATTAGTATTATTTAGTGAGCCCTGATAAACATAGTTTATGTGAAAGTATTTTTAGTGTCTGTTTAAAATACTGATGGAGTTAACAGAGAGCTAAATGGAGAATCAATGCTGGACTGGCAATTCTGACTCTCTTTAGGAAGTTCTTCTGCTCCAGCCAATTTCGAGGTTTAATTCCAGCTATTAGGTGAAGGACAGAGCACACCAGGACCAGCACAGGGGTGTTTCACAGGGCAGACACAAACCGATGGGCAATTTACGTGACAGGTTTGGCAGACATTATGCACAGGAGCCTCAAACTCTACAACAAAAGGCCACAGACCAGAAGCAAAAACCTGCCTTCTAACTATGAAGCAACCATGACAACCAGTATCAATACAACTTTTTAATTGGAAAAAGGGAAAACTGCATTTGAGAGTCTGATATAAATACACACTATTAATAGGAACTGCTCCATCCTTACTTGATTATGTACGAGATGAAGCCGGCGCCCTGAAGAAGGGTCAGTAACTTTCCCTCCATGTGATTGGCTGAGTCTGAGCCGCTATTGTCGCAGTCTACTTTGAAGGCCGACTGCAAATCCACTTTCAAGGGAACTCAGTCCATCTGCCAGCAGCCGCCTCAAGTGTCTGTATGAAATTAAATGTCACATACGACGGAGGGGCGGGGGTCGGAACAGCTGACTGTTTCTCCAGCTATGAAGATGGGATTTCACAACATTTCACTCCATTATCCTCACACAACTGTTGCCTTTCACTCTCATTCCCTACACATGCTTAAAGAAGGCAGCCAGAGAAAGAGAGACTTTTTCAGTGGACCTTTCTCTCGGATTGTGTGAAAACATACCCCCCGTTGCACAGATTTGGCAGGGGACGTCGCTTCTCAGGGCTGACAAAATACAGTGGAGCCTCCACTTCATTCTAAAGGGTCCTCCAGCGAGAAAGCCCTCTTCGGCTGTTTACGCTTGAATTAAAAGCGATCGCATTATGCCTCTCTCACAGGGTGATCATCACCCAAGAGTCACGGGTTTTTGGCAGTGGCTTTGAATTCCTGATGAGGCTCTACTGTTCTGATTCCAGAAAAAAACAAAAACAAAGAAGAAGTCAGTCATCCATCACTTATTTGAATTCTTTCTGAAACTTGTTAACAATGAAAACATGTATTGTCATGCAGCTTTAAAGTCAGTTGCCTTAAGGTGAGTCTGTTTTGTGCTGAAGGACCTTCCTGTGTGGAGTTTGCATGTTCCCCATGTGGGCTCACATGTTGGCTCGGTGTAAGGGAGATTTTGATAACTACAGTCTCTTTCAAATGTTTGTGTCTGAGCCATAAAGCCATACAGTCAACAAATCCATCTTCTTCCTGCTCATTCTCCACACGGGATCACTGTGGCAGCAAGGAGGGCGAAGAAGGCCGGACATCCCTTTAGCTTCCTTTCAGCTCTCCTGAGGGAGCCCTGAGCTGCTACCAGACAAACGGGGGCCTAATCTCTCCAGCGAGGCCTCCTTTCAGTGTGTGAGAGCAGTGGCTCAACTTCACATCTCTCCCAGATGGTTCAGTATCTCCCTGTATCAGAATGCTCTGATTCAACCGGAATACAAGAACCGTAGGAAAACTTGGGAAGCGGTACTCACTGTACAACATCCAGTCAGTCATTTTGCATTTAAGAAATATCAAAAGTTTCACATTGCTCCATCTTCCAGATTGATCATCTCGCACAAGCTGAAGGCAGCACCCGTTGATTTCACCAATTGTAATGACAAATGGCAAATGTACTCAACCGTGGCTAATTAACGTCCCGATCTCACCACTGGTGACACTTTAAAGAAACAAAAGCACCATTAATCCCATCAGCTCCACTTGGGATTTTCATACCATGACAAGCTGAAGGATTTGTGACTTTTTTTTACAGCTCCGCCGTTCAGTGAGCTCTCTGTTGGACGGCATCAATGACCTGTCAAAACCCTGTCAGATGGGATTCAAGAATAGTTCAACAGCAATTTCCACATCATTAGATCTCAATAAGCAACCATTAACACATTGTCACTTTTCAATGTCCCGATCAACACTGGTCTGCGTGAACATATTTACACATGTGGCAGGAGAATATCTCCGTCACACAATCTGGAGGAACATTTTTCCTCAAGCTATATGTCAGGGGTGTGTCAAACACATTTTAGTTCAGGAGCCACATACCGGTGCATACAGGCCAATTTAACCTTGATTGCGTCAGACTGGAAAAATAGAGCCAGAACAACCTTTTAATTCAAATTTCATACAGTATATTTGATGAAAATATCAGTTGTTTTTTGGCAAAACCAAACAATTACAACAGAAAATTACTGCAATCTCAACATGAAGGCAATTTCAATGATATCTTGTAGTGCAAAATGCAGTGAAATGATGGAAAAATAACTTTGATTGCATGGTTTAAGAACTCACCCTGACAGCATTGGTTTTGAGGTTAATTCCAGATTGACAGGAACGAGGTAGCTAGCTTTCATAGCAGCATCGCCGAGATCTCAGCTCGGATCTCAGTGCTGTGCTGTGTCTGTTACTCTTAAAAAAATGTTTAAAAAAATCATTTCCTTTTAAATTTTTACAATTTGCTTGGTGGTGGATTGGAACTTCTTTTGGCGGTAGGCTATAGGTCAAGGCAAATGAACATAGAGGAAAGTTTCATGCCTGCAAGAGAAAAATAAACCTGTCCTTGAAAATTACACTTTCAATCGATCTTTCCATCAAGGCTTCTTTGTGATAACAATATTACATTCAATGAGTTCAAGTCACAAATTACAGCATAAATTGCACATCTTATTTAGCTCATGAAAAGGGCAAATGATGGCAAATTGGAACTCAGGGCTGAAAAAAAATGTGTTCCATTAAGGCCTTTCTAACACATTTCCCTCACAATAGGATCATGATTATAAGAACATATAGTGACTTTGACCTTTGCCCGTCACAAACTAATCAGTTCCTAATGTTCCCCCTCATTGACAAGTGTGTTGCGTACAAAGTATAGAGCTTTCAGGCAGCGACTGTCAGCGGTGTGATAGATGAAATTTCTTGATCGTAGAATCAAACCCATTTGTGTAGATTTTATCTCAGCATAGAAAAAGACTAATGCACATATTCAGGAATAGATGTGATTTGATGATTGTCAATACTAAAGTGAAGTGAAGTGATGTTGGATCGGAGCTGTGTGAACCTACACAGTAGTAGCAGCTCCACCCGGTGACGGTGTGGGCTGTATCCCTCATCTCCTGCAGGGCCTCAGCGCGCAGGTAGCCTAACTCCCGGAGGCAGCCGTCGTGAAACACCCGTGTGCAGATCCTGCAGGGGTAAAGGTCGTCGGCCGTCCACACCTCGCACACGTCGCACATCTCGTCACTCGGTGGCTGCAGTTGAAAAAAAAAGGAAAGTGGCAGAACAACATTTACTTTACAAGTGTTAGATTCACAGTCACCTTGCTTTGGCTGGAAAGTTGATGTTGCCTGGTGCTAAGAAGAGAGAAAAAGCTTGGGCAGAAGTCCACAGGTGGCGGGAGAGTTGTTTGGAGGTAGGATGATATTATATAACACAAAGCTAGTCTGTGTCGTGTCTACTACTTTTTTTCAGGTTCAAAAGTAGGTAATCAAAACACAACCTATAAAAGGCTGATATCCGTGCTCTGGTCTGATGTGTTCGCCATCAGTCTGCCCGGCTCCTCTTCGGCTCACTTCACAGCCAGGATGCACTCGGCTGTTCAGCCGTGGACAATGACTGCAGCATGCTTCGCTGGTTCACCGCACAAAGACGCTGTCAGTTTTTTATTTGCAGCTTTATATCTCTATCTCAGCACTGCAGCGAGACATCACGGCTGGAGACGCATCCCAGCTGAACTTTGTCACAATTTATCTTCTAGCTCTTCTCATCTTGTTCAACCTGATGATAACATCCAACATCAGCAAACTGTTTCTGTCGTCGCCACACACTCAAAATAGACTTCTCACCAGAGGAATTTAAAAGAGCTGGTGACCTGGACTGACCTTTTCATGATGAAACATTGTAGAAGAATATGCTGCCGGTAGATGTTTGCTCTTTTCATTGCTACTGGATTATGTTTGAAAAGAGCAAGTTTACACAACATGGTTCCTGACCTTGTTGGTGAGCTGAAGCATTTATAGCTGCACCAAATGTCTTCAAGCGAATTCAAGGTGCAAAGTCAACTATCATGGAGAGGCCATCATTTAAATGTGGCAATAGCAGCCCACAATTCTGATCCTTCTCACCTGCGGGGTTCTCACAGCGTCACGCTTAGTAGTACATATGAAAAGTGACAGAAATAGCAGTAAATCTAAGAATACTTGTATTGATTTAGAATTGTGTGCAGTGGGTGTGTGCTTTTAGTACACGATGCCACCAAGGTGTGTTGTGGATAAGTCAAGCATGGAAGTGTGAGGGAGTGTTAACGCTCTCGCCTCACTGCAAGACGGTTCAGGTGCATATTCTCATGACATGCATGAGGTTAATTGGTGACCCTAAATTATTCCTTGGTGAATGTGGGTGGGTGTCTCTGTGTGTCACCTTTCCTTGTCTAAAGTAAGGGTTACGTGGTTTTACTCATTGAATCCTGCCTGAAACATGAGATTTACTTGATAAGTAACATTATACACACATTGATATAACAGAATATCATCAGCATATCACAGAAACGGTGTGTGCATTTAGGAGATACAGGACATCTTATTTGACAGATATTACGTCAGCAATGTGCCGTGCCAAATAAACCCACACACGGGAAGGATTAACATGTCTAAACCATTGAATATGATACTCACTGCAGTCTGAAAAGACCAATGTATTACACAACAAACAGCAAATTTAATCCCTGTTCAGAATTAATAAGTATATATGGTAAACATTGTTCATTCAAGGTATCATTTCTCCATCCTTTGGTCAGTGTGTTATTTTCTTTTTTTGGCCTGATGGTGTCAGTGCTCCTGTGAACTCTGTTTCATTTTTGAGCATCGCCCAGTGCGATGGTCTTGTCAGAGCTCGCCACAGCAGCCCGCCTACACCATGCTTGGTGAGAAGAGCCTTTCCATGCATCAACAACACATGACATAAATAAAAGGCCTTTGCAGAAAACAACTTGAATCTGGGACTTGTTTTTTACCTTCAACTGGGCTGTTTGGAGAAGAGTCCTTTAACAGGCTGCCTCAACTCTTTTATCATAATGCCAAATGTGAGGGAGGAAGAGAGATGATATGCTGCTGTTGCCATGGAGATTCTTTGACATCTTGCAGTCATCTCTTTAATCCCACAACTTGAGGATTCAGTGTGTGTTTTGTCATTTTTTTGAGACAGTCTTTATTTTTTTGGCCACAAATTTTCAACAGCAGTCAGCGGATAACAAGCCACCACTGAAACTGCTTTGTTCAAATTTCTTTACCTGTTCTTTCTTTTCCAGCTCGATCTCGACTTGCTGGTCGTCATCGGCTTCCCTTTTGGGCCGAACAAAAGCAGGCGGTGTGAGCTGGTGGCTCTTGTCAAGATCTTCTGGTTCCACTCCTTTCCCGTCCCGTAATCTGGACCAGGCCTCCTGGTTGACCTTACACTCGTCTCTTGTCGGCGCTGCAGCCTGCTGAGAGGTGGACGGACCCGCGCTGTTGTCTGCGTCCTCTGCGTCTGCCTCCTTGGTGTTTTTCTCATCGGCGTCGGCCGAAGACTTGGCGGCACCGTCGCCCTCCTCTGCCTCCTCGTCCGCCTGCTTGACGGCGACAGGGCGGTCCTTCAGGCCCGCCTGGAAGGCAGAGACGACTGCGTTGCATTTCTGCACCTTCTCCACCTGCTGCTTCTTTGACATGAGAACCCCCATGGCTGCAAACAGAGGGAGAAAGAAGGAAGGAGAAACCAGTTATCTCAGGCTGATTTACAGATGTGATCCACCAATACACATTTTCTAATATTGAATGCTTTATATTATTCATTTGCTCCTGTTAAAGATTAAACTTTATGAATATGGAATTTCAGGATTATTTTCCAGATATGCACAACGCTGTGAAGAGTTTGTCATCGTCGCTTAATTTACAAGACATATCTTGGCCCTGGTTTGCGGCGTCCGCTCCATGATGATTGAAAGAAAATGAGCACAGACACAATAGTGTTTCCAGCAGATTATGCTCATACATGGATTAAAGCATGGGGGAAATCTCATGTGACGACTGCTGTTTGGCCATCATATAACCGAAGGTGTAATTCTCATTAAAGCATCGGCTGAAATGCATCTAGAGTGAAAACCAGATCTATTTCCGTGTTCAGGCAATTTGTCATGTTTCATGCATGATTTTAGTCAATCAGCCTCAATGTAATTACAAAAATGACCTGATAGGTTAAAACTTAGATGAGATGTGATGAAAACCTAAAATATGATACAAGAAGAAAAAAAGTAAATGACTGTGAATCAGGTACAATGGGGTTCTTTTTAGTCTTCAGTATACATCGAAGACCTCAGTCCCTGCAAATCTGATTCTATCAGGAACAATGTCCCCAAACTCATATCCTTATTACTAATAAACTGCACTTATCTGCTGCCTTTTCCACATTCCAGCGGGTTGCTGCTGATATTTCATAAAACTGTCCAGTCCACACGGACACATGGATATTGACTTAGATGAAATTTTTATTTGCATGCTTTACAGTGAATGCAAAGATTGTGAGAAAGTAAAGCCCCTCAACTGTCTAAAAGAAATGGTTCAGTGCATACAGTATTATATAAAAGCCAGGTTTGAGCAGAATCTGAATAAGACTTCAGGGTTACTAAAACCATCAGATGTTTGACAAAGTATAAGCACCCATATGTGAGCTGCTTTCACACATGAAGGTTCCTCCTTGTATTGACAGAGGATACCAGGCTCATCAATGAAGGAATCGAAACTCTGCACTAATGTGTCTGTGACTGTCCGATATTCATGACATTCAGGATGAAGGCTGTCTGACTGAAACTATACTGCTACATAAAGGTTGTAATCAGGATGCCACTTGTGAAAATGGGGCGTCGTTTTCCACATTGAAGGAAGTCGTGGAAATTAACTACATGTTCAGAACTTGCTTTAAATGAAATTATCTCATGTGTTTTATACCTTCTGCTGCTGAAGGAGGTTTGATTAGTGTAAAAAAAATGTGATTTTTAACTCCCTAATGATGAAAATAATGCAATAGAAGAGGATATCATGACCAAATTGAAGGGATAAATCCTTAATAATGAAGCCAGGGCAACAATCTCATTCATAATAGAGCACAGACACACATATACACTACTTACAAAATGCTTGGGATATTTGGCTTTCATCTGACATTTGTGGAAAATGTATAAAGTTCATACAACAGTGTTTTATCATGAAAGTAGGGCATTTAAATAGAAGTGTACCATGATGATTTCTTCATCTCAATTTACTCAAACAACAGAAGCCAACGACAGTGGTTGGTATACCACAATAAAAAAAAGTCAATGTCTCAATAAGTGATCATGAGCCCTTGAGCAATAATTACAACTTGACAATGACGTCTCACGCTATTCACAAGTCGACCTGTAGTCTGCCGAGGCATGGCGCCCCACTCTTCTTGAAGAGCAGCCCTCAGGTCTAGGGTTCAGAGTTTTGAGCCTCAACAAGGGTTCTCTTTAGCATTCGGGTCTAGAGAAAATGATGGTCAATCCGTTTGAGCAACCACAGTCTCCAGTAGCCTTTCCCAAATGAAAACACCTCTGTGAGGATGAAACCAGGTCTATGTTGTTCATGCAGGGGCATCATGACTGGATTCAAGATGTTATTCAGGTAGCATGGGCTTCTGTATTGAAGTAACTGTAACACCACCACCAAAGTAGGTGTAAATGTTTCCCAATGATCTGAAGTGATACTTAGTGCCTCTCAGCTCTCTCAGATGTTCCTGACCAAAGGTCACCCACTTCAATGTCTTTCCGGGACTCTTCCAGTCTCTCTGTACTTCTGTTGAACCTGCTGATCAGAGGTGGGAGATTGGAGCCTGATCAAGTCATCTCCATGCCATGTTTTTGCCCTCACCATGCACCACAGACAAGGTGAGGAGCAGGGTTGATTAGATTCACCTGGTGTGATACATGGTCCTTGGTTTCATGTTGTCAAAATGTGAACAGCACGAGGAGAACAATTTAAATATCGAACCAGGAAATTTATCTGAAGATTTATGGATTGAGCACCTGCTGTGAAGTTTGCCATTCTAATCCTTGTTAAAGAAATGCAAGTTGTGAAAAAAATACTTAGACATTGAATAGTTGGACTTGTGCATTCAAATGTTTATAGGACACATTAAATTAACCTGTAAAGAAGGACTTAATGTGCATTTTAGATTCATCCAGAAAATCCACCCTAAAGCCAAACAGCCTGGTCTCTGAGTGATGTAGCTTGAACGTAATATGCAGCAGGTAGTCAGCAATCCATCAATCACCTGTAAAGAGGTGATTTAGAAACAGAGTTGGATTTTTTTCACTCATCTCTCTGGTGTTTCAAAAAGTAGGTTTAATTCTGTTGTATTTGCGAAGGTTTGGCTGCCTTCTCCCCTCGGTTTAATGTAGATGAAGGGGATTTTTACTTGTTGTGCTCAGAGCAGCGTGTCTTTCCAGAACCGGCGCCCTAGTTATTTGTGAAAGCTCGACAGGCCTCACTGTGCTTTCACTGAATCTACTTTCAACCTCCTCCTGGAAAAAAAACAAACAAAAAAAAAAAAACAGTCACCACAAAAAATGCTGACCATTTATAGATTTTGAAAATACGTCATCTATTGTTTGTTTTTTCGGGAAAAGCAGTCTTTCTTTTCATGATCCAAAGAAAGAAGGAGAAAAGGGATCCTGCAGCACATTCTAAGCCACGAAACAACGTGTACACATTTTCACAAGCAAGTTCAATTATCAACAGAGAAAGGTGTTTTCCATCTGTCCTCAACAAACAAATACCATGCGATTGCTTTGGGATCCCCTCCGGTGTTCTGCTGCTCGGGCCTGTGTCAGCAAAAACCTTCACCTCGTCCTTTGTATTTAAATTAACTTCTTTTCTTGTGTCAGAAGGTCAGATTTTCTTCTGATTTTCACACAACCCCAGAAGACCTAAACCTTCCGCATGCTCGACTGCATGCGCACATATAAATGGGTTTCCTTTTGTTGTTCCTTTGTGTGTATTTGTGTGCATCCACAGTGGATACACGGCATCAATCGCCACAACTTGCTGAGTTCAGCCAGCTGTGGATATCTAACATCACTCCTCCTCAACTCCCGACTTTTCGCCAAATGAAATGACTCCAGATAAGATAAAGCCAGATCTACTTCATTGATCCCCAAGGAGAAAATTAACTTCCCCCTGCCTGCTTGCAGGTTTCCAATGAGATTTTGTTAGTTATTAAAGTCAGCACCTTGAGAAAGCAGCATTTGTCTGAATCTTAGTCTGAGGCAATCCTGATTTGACAATGTTATTGATACAGTTATTGCCAATAAGACTGTGTGACACTCCAGAGCATATGAAATGCATGCCGAGTTGAATATATTTTGGGGATTTAATCATCACCGACTCATGATTGATGCAAGTTTTGGGGGAAAACACAGTAAATTGTGTAAGAGGTATAAAATTTAACAGGTTTAACTGGAAACAAAAGGCTTCACAGTGACACTCAGTCTTCTCACAGCGAGAAATTCCCACATCAATTCCATTTGCATGAGCTCCTGGTGCATTCATGGCTTTTCTCTGAGTACTCTGGTTTCCTATGTCCGTCCACAACCATGTAATTGAGGTTAACTGGTGAGTCCAAATGACCCGTGTGGGTGGTTGTCTGTGTTTGCCCTGTAATGGGCTCGCGACCTGTACTTGGCGGACTGTGCCTCCACCCAGTCAGCTGGGTTAGAAGAGGAAGACAGAACATGAGAAATCAGCGGACTTCGCGCTGATCTTGAAAGTCAATACATTACAAATCCATCCATGATTGAAACGTTCAGTCTCCACAAATCGCCAGTTCTTCACAGGATTAATTAATGCAGACACAATTAGTGACGCCTCCATTGCTGTGGGTAGTTTAGAGTCACTTATCAACCTTACAAGTACGCATTAGGCTTTAAGGAGGGAGTCAAGGTTGCCAAAGAAACTCGGGCCTGCAAAGGGCAAACATGCAAAATTTCACCCCCCCAAAAAAACAAACAAAAAAACCCAGCTGAGCAGTTTCTGCTGTGAGAGAACAGTGTCAACCACTACATAAATGTCTCATTACCTGAGATTGATCAAAAAGGCTTCTGACTTCCATGATCACTCAAGATTGCAGTTTTGATTTCATTTTGCGTTCAACATAGAATGCTTCGATGGAGCGCTGAACCCACACAAGTACAAATTGAAATGTGATAATACAGAAAGGGGCATGTGAAAGGAGGAAAGTATCAAACATATTGGAGCATGACAATAAATAAATTTGAATTTTGCACAAAAAAAAAATGCAATATGGTTTATGATCTGTGACAAAGTTGAAGCTGTGAGAGAAAGGAAAGCAACAGAAGAGATCCAGAAAGCTGAGAATGTGACTCTGACCGCATTGACAGCAGCTTCTCTGCTGCAGAATAAGCAATTTGCACTTTCCTTCCATGCATTAAAAACAGATGCAATCATGAAGAAATGCAAAATGTGATGAATGTTAAATCAAATTGCGGACTGTACATTAATCAGTTAGTATCTACAGTACTCTACAACCACAACGCTCCTGATGTTCCATATTGAGATACAATATTGTGTCTCGCTTTCTGCTAAAACCTCGAGGAAAACAGTCGGCAGGTACCAACACCGGCTGACGAGACAATCCATCCCGAGATGGGTGGGCGTCTTATCAACCACGAACATCAAACTGCCAAAAGTTTCAGAGCGTCTGAGGATAACGCCGCCCCAAAGATGCGCTGCTTCAGTTTTTCCTTTGATCTGACAACTTCTACACTTCTGAGCGTTTTTCGGGCGAGCGCTAGGTTTCTAAATATAACAAACACACTGTAAAATGTGGCAGGCCGTACAGTGAGGAAACAGTCGTAGTGGTTATTTCCACACAGAAGTGAGTTGCCTGATTGAAAAAAGTAAAGTGCTGGATAGCGAGTTCAGGCTGATTACATGGTACTTATGGGACATGCGTCTTTGTTCTGAAATGCAATCTTGTCCGTCCATGCTCCACATAAGTGCCTGTGTGAAATTTAATCGAATTTATCTAAAGTGAAACGGCAGTCAACCCCTCCCCCTCAACCCAGTCTCTCTCTCTCTCTCGACGATGAACGATTTGTACTTTCATCCATTTATACCTTCAGACGATGTAATGACGTGCAACAAATCCAAAGAGCATTTTTCATTTATATTATTGTTTGTATGAAACAGAGAAGTCAAGAAATTGCTTTCTTCTTTGCGGCAGTTGTTTTGGATTAATTTTATCTATCCAGTTGATCCATTCTTAGTAGGGATTTTATAGCTCTCTGGCTTTCACACGAGTTTAAACCACGCGGTGCAGGTTTTGCATGTCCCCCATTGGAAAAAAAAAAACTAATCGGAGAGCAAAAATACCCACTGAAATCCAAAACAGACGTGAAAAGAAGTAATCAAAGGCAAACAGAAAGTGAAAAATCCAGAAAACCACAAGGAAACTGTTGATTCCAACATGGAAAAACAACATGAAGACCCTCCTCCTCTCTTCATATCCTGTGGAAAATTAGAGACACACTGACTGACTTCCTCAAGGACAAGCACTTCATTGAAACGGTCTGTGTGACTCCTGACAATTCCCTCTCACAGGCTAATAAACGACAGAGGCATGCTGGGAATTTGCAATCATTAAAGCACACATTTGCAGGCCCACAGAATATCGAACAGGCTGTTGTCCTATCTGCAGGGGCGACAATCGGCTCAGTGGGTTGTCTCTCCGCACAGACGAGCCGAGACTGAAGAGTTTCTGTTACTGCGGGCTTCAGCTGGTGCCTGGGTTGACAAGAAAATCAACTCTTGACTTTCTGCTCAAAATAAATTCATACATTTTATGCATAAGATGTGTGATGACGATCTGTGCCCTCACATCCAATTACAACCCGTCCCTGTGGTTATCGCTCTATATGCTCGCCGTGCCTTAAAGCCCAGCTGTTAATTAGGTCCCAGCCACTCTTATCCACCTTTCTATCCATGTTTTTGCCCAAACTAATAATTCCCCGTTCTGTGATCTTTGAATATCGTCCCATCAATCTTCGCTTCAGACCCGGTGACGTGCGCGCCCTCCCGACTCCCCCCTGAAACAACACCTCGTCCTCAGAGGGAACATGGATTCCTCCCTGTGACTTTTCTATCTGCCATCTGCCACCAGATTTGTTGTTTTCTTCCCACACGTTCCCAAGACCTTTTTTTTTTTTTTTTTTGCAATTCATCACTTTAACTTAGACACGCAAAAGAAAAGTTAAAGCCTAAAAACTTCCCTTCTGATCTGAGTTGATTTTTTTTTTTTTTTCACATAATAGTCATGTGCACTCTTTAAAAGGGTGACATTAACCTTATTTCAGTGTTTTGCTTTTAATATTCTGGAACACCACCAGGGTAGCTGCTAATAATTCACAGTGAAAATTTGCTATTTTGACCTTTTGTAGAAACCTCTGTTCATCCCTTTAGGCCTGCCTTCATAACGCCTCAGATCTTTCTATCATATCTATCCACAGTGTACTGACAAGGGGCCGCCATGCATGCTTGAACTTGTGGGAGTTGTAAGAGTCTTCCTGATCACTTTGACGGACGAACAAAGTCAACACAGGACAAATATATTTAGTTATAAAACACTTTCACAGAACCATGGTTGAAAACAAAGTGCCGAATAGTACAAATTAAAACAGAACACAAAAATAAATAGAAATACAAGTAAAACAGGAATAAAATCACGCTGGCTGGAAACACAGAAACTTAAAAAAAAAAAGTGATATGGCCAGTTTGATGTGACTAAAACACCTAACAACACAGCTTGAAGGATCTGGCGTCACTCAGGCCCAGAAGCAATATCAGGTTTTCTCACTGTCGGCCAAAGGTGCTGATGACCATAACAACATCCCACCCAACACCGGAAATAGAGAAACACTGAAGAATGATGTCTTTGATGGATCACCTTCCAACTTCCAATTCAAGTGTCACTATTTGCTTTTTTTCCACTTCCCTCTCTCTTCTCTCACTTTCCTGTACATGAGCTCCACACCATGAATCCATCTTCTGTACAATTCTATTCTTTTCCAGATTGACTGCAGAAGGAAACTGTAGCGCCCACAAAAACACAGCGAGAACAAGCTCGTCAAGGGAATTTTCAAAAAAGATCTAATCAAAATGAATTTACCGAAATTAACATTTACATTAGAGGAGATGTACAACAGAGGCATCTCAAATATAAAGCCATATAAAGAGAAACAGCACTGTATTGTAAGGTTCACATTCAGTCTTCAAAAATAGTGGATATGTTGATGTGATGACAGCTCAGGACTACAGCGTGATTCTTACAGGGACTTAATTATCCACTGAAGTGACCCTCCTGCTCTGGCTCAGAGCGGCGCTGGCACACACACGGCAGACAGTGACAGCGCTCAGCTGCCAACGGCGCCCGCGAAGAAACGCTCGTAAATTGCCTCTCTCACATGTGTTAGATTTTTAAAAAAGACACAAGCTTTCAGGTTTAAAATATTAACATCCTGGTCAATGCATGTGCAAATACATGAACCGCAGCTGGAGGCGGTGCAGAAAAAAGGCTGTGCCATTTAGAAATGAGATAATCTACAGAAAACAAATTGTTCTTTAATGGCCAGCAGTGTGGATAACCTTCATAAACTCCAGAGGGGGGGATACTAAACAACAACAGTAAACTAGAGCGCTAAGGTCTTTGCACACTCTATCAAATCTCTGCATGTAGAAAATTGAACATAAGCACTTGATTAGGCCAAAACAATTAAATCTGTATATCACTGGGAATAAGACAGACAGAGAGAGAGAGAGAAAAAAAAAAGAAAATTCATGACTGTCTTAATTCTCCTGCATTACAAGCCTCATTAATAAAACCCTGATTCATTTTTAAACATTTAACTCACAGCTATTCTTTTTTTTTTTGCACTCTTTTGTTAAAAAATGATATCAAGCTGAAGGGAAAAATCAGACTGAATGCTTGGGAGGCATTTGCATTCCTGGGAGCTGCAGGTAAAGTCACTGCTGATGAAGAAATATGTGCGTGCGCAGAGGACCTTGTCATTTTCAGGTTAACTTATGAATTTTAAATAAGGGTCTGCTGGGTTTTTTTCCCTCTCTCTCGGTGTAGAAGGAGATTCTGACACAAATGGGTCATGGACTGGCTTTGATTCCTGACTTTATTAGATACTGCTGAGTAACCTGCCACCTGGCCGCCTTGCTTTCTGTGAGCCGCTAAACCTTTTTTTTTTTTTTACCACAAGTCTGCCAAAATGATCAACCCCTCTCATATCTGACTGAAGGCAGTGTTTGCCCGGCCTGCAACACTGCGCTCACAAAAAAGAAGCATTTCCTTTTCATCTTTGACAGCTCGGATGAATATCTCTTCAGAGGACACGCACAACCTTGTCAGTCAGACTCTTTTATTACAGGAGGCGCCGCTGTTTTTTCAGTGGCAGCATATATGTATATTTTTATTGCACTTGCTTTCTCATTGCTTTGTGAAGTGAGCGATTTCCAAAAATGAACTCTGACCACAGATGTCCCGTGTTGTTTGGATCACATAGCTTCGCAACATACTCATTAGGCAGAAGGGCTCATTTCAATAACAGCCTAACAATGAGCATTAACTGAAGTGACGAAAACATTATGACAACACTGATCCTGGGTACAAATAAGGAAAGATAGCATTGAAGAATTACAGTAAAACAACACACTGATACACAGATACTCTTGAACTACTTGACTTGGTTTGGAAAAATGTACTTTTCTCTCCAATAATTATCCTAAATGAGGATTTCCCTCCATCCTTTCATCTATTTATCTTCTCTACTCTATGTTATCCTTCTTAAGAGTTGCAGAGCATTGGAGCCGATCACGGCGATCAATGGACAGGTCACTAATCCATCACAGGGGTAACGCAGAGAGACAGACGCTCACATTCACATCTACAGGCAGTTTAGAGTCACCAAATACTCATGCTTTTCAGGATTCAAAGCCATCTTCTTGCTGTAAGCCCTCTACAAAGTGGGGTTTTCACTTATTGAGGTAACTTCAGGGTTAACCTTGGGTTTTCTGTTCTATGATACAGGCAAACATCTTACTGGGGTAAATTACTGCTGTAAATCCACTGAAGCTACAGAGCAGGTTATGGTCTGGATAAGAGATCAGCAAGTGTAAAAGCTCTGGCTCCTGACCAATCAGATCTCATGGAAAATGTCCTGCTAAGTCTTAGAAGATCCTGTCTGGTGCTCGGATCGCAACAGCAGAGCTTCAGAGATAATTACTTTTTAGGGAGAGAGCACTCTGAAAGATGTTTTTGGATTTGTTCTTCACTCCCAAGTTTGTTTGTTTGTCAATTCTTGACCAGCATTCCTTCCTGGCTGTTTCTACAACAGTTTTGCTTCTGTCCTGGTTGACGTGTTTGAATTGTTCATATTTTTAATAATTGTCTTCTTCTTCAGCTGCTCGGCAGTGTTTCTTTGTGATTTTTCCACCACCATGTCATGTACACGTGTCCTGATCACCACTGGACAGCCCCGGGCTGAAGTACTGAACTGACGACCTTTGTGTTCAAGCTTATCAGGAACACGAGTGTCTGGGAAAGTCAACCCAGGTAACGCTGACATATCCAGGACATGTTAATCCCGCTGCGTAGGAGTGAAACAATGGGGTCCATTGTTTCACTTCCATATATATTTTCAGTATGCTCTGATGGTTTAAGAGGGACTGAGCATTAATCTCTGTGTGAGACGAGATCCTGATGCCAGTGCTTCCTCACCAACCCAGTCTCCACAGGCTGATAGTTTAAGTTGGATGCCAAAGAAATGAATCAGAGCAGTGCTGACATTGAAGTTTTCTCGCAACATGAGGGCAGTTTTAATCAAAACAATGTCATGACACGATTACTTATTTACTCCCGATGGATCTAATGCTAGTTTCGGTTGCAGGTTTTTGGGGAGTGGGTTATTGACTCACTGTCCACTCACCCACCTGGAGGGCCAGGGGATCAGTCTCCACCTGGTCCGTACCCTTCAATGTGTTCTCTTAATAGAAATCACCTAAGGTTTACAAGATTTACATCCTACCCAATACTGAGCTTTGAGGTAAAACCTCTCTGTTGAGTGCAGGACACAACATTCTGCTGATTAACGCTGTTAAATGTTGAATTCCTCCATGTTCTGAGATTAGGGGCATCAAGACGCTATTTCCATTTTATATTAATGTAGGCCTACACTGCTCCTCTCATAATAATTAAAGTACTAGAGATCATCATCGATTATACATTCTGCCACTTTATTTGAAGTTGGGCTCCACTGCCTGGACTTAAAGTGGCCATTTAAGAAAACTAATACAGTTGCATCCTGCTGGTTGAAAACCATTAAGATCATTGGACTGTTGCAGATCTTAGTAATTATTTTTTATTGAATTTCCCTTGAACTGTACTGAGAAGTGGTTCCACTGAGGCTCAGCAAGTTACCCAGATTCACCCTCCATATCGCATTTGATGGGCGATCCAAGCAGGAGAGGACAGAACGAAACTCCCCACAGGCTCGGCGATCGCTGGAGTCCTGCTGGAGCAGCTGCCGCCGCCGCTCTGCTCTCCTTCATGAACCCCTCTGAATGATTTAAACGCCCCTGGATAAAAAAAGATCTGGATGAAGGGAAGGAAAACAGGGACACTCCTTGGGGCAGAACCTGACATATATGGCTGAGGAAATGTTATTCTGTCGAGCAGCACTGCGACAGAATATCCCTGAGACGGCGAAGCATGTCAGCATTTCAGTCATTTCTGTGTCTTGTGTGACAGATCCTCCATTCATTTGTATTCCAGCGTGGTGAGTCCATTTTTAACATGCAACGAAGTGAAATCATTCATTGTATTTCTGCACTTGTTCCTGACATTTTACGCACTTTTGCAGACAACTGACAGACGACTTTTGTTTTTTGTTTTTTTTTCAGCATTTAGGCTCTTGATCTATATCGGCAATTGACTACGACTGGCTCTCAGACGACAAAGCTCTCAGGAGCATCTTGGTTTAATTAAATATTGATAATTTCAGAGGGAGGTGGCACCAAAGTGCTCTTCAAATCCTTGTGATTTGATTCTGATCCTCTGGGTAATCCGTCAGCCCCACACTTCACTCACCAATTTACCGCTGCCACAGCGCGTCGAGCAAACAACGCCAAATACTTCCATGAGCTCCATCCACAGCAGAAACCGTTTCAATAATAATCAAGAAAAGAGTGCAAATTATCATCTGCAGTGATTTTCTGGGAGTAAATTATGAATGTATTATGCTCAAAAAGAATGCAATTTTCTCCTGTAAGCAAAAGGCAACAGGGACACCTTGAAGTTTATATTAGTATTCAGTCCTCTACTCTCAAAGTGTTACCAAGGGGTGAGTTACTGACTTCACTGAGCAGACATTTAAAGAGAAATAGTCCACCAGTGGTGAAAATATTGATGTCAAGCATATAGAGTCAGATTTTTTTTTTTTTTTTTTACATATACATAATTAGACTCACTTAAAGGGCAACTCGGGTTTTTTGACATCTGGACCTTATTTATAGGTGTGTGCATGCTCATATATTCACTCAGACAAACATCGTGCAGCTCGGAGTCCTTCAGAAGTTATTTAGATCCAACCGATTTAGCCGCACTTAGCGGGGGCCACGGCAATGGAGCTTTAGCGCGGGACATAATCTCTGCAAAATCGCTCATTTCGGCTATATTTCTTCATCCATCGCCAGTGTTATCATAAAGTCAGCTCATCTACCATCTTCAGGTGGATCAGCTGACAGTTTTCGCTAACTTAGCCACAATTAGCTCGGATGGGAAGGTTGGAGCTCTTCTCCCCAGCAGAGAAGCACTTTGAGTCAGCCTCGGCTGTCACGGCACCTGGGTGCCTGACTTCCAGGAGCCGAGTTGGGGCCGATTGGGTAAACGGCCCGGAGCTGCTCCACGGAGGCGACGGGAGAGCTCCAGCAGCTGCGACCTGCTTCACGTGCCTCCGTGGTTATGCGGCGGGTCCCCGCGTGCTCCGCAGCCGGCACGGAGCGCGTCTCCGCCCGGGAGCGGGGATCCGGAACTGCCGCGCCGCGGCTTGCTCCACGGAGGCGCGTGAAGCAGGCCGCGGCTTCCAGGGGCCGAGTTGGGGCCGATTGGGTAAACGGCCCGGAGCTGCTCCACGGAGGCTGACGGGAGAGCTCCGGATCTCTGCTCCCAGACATGCTCCGTGCCGGCCGCAGAGCACGCGGGGACCCGCCGCATAACCACGGAGGAGGAGAGGAGCTCCGTGACGTTCCCATCCGAGCTAATTGTGGCTAAGTTAGCACGGTGTCAGAGAAGAGAGAAGCGCAGCAAATCCCATCATATCAGAGCTTTGAGCATCCAACCCCGGGGTGCTCCTGGAAGTCTCTCCTCACCGAGAGTCTCTGGAGGTCTCCAAGCCGGGCGAGGAGCGCCGTCCGCGGGCCGTGGGGCGGCTGACGGGAGAGGCTCCAGCATCCGAGCTAATTGTGGCTAAGTCAGCACAGTGTCAGAGAAGAGCTAAGCGCAGCAGATCTCATCAGAGCAGAGCAGAGCAGAGCTTTGAGCATCCAACCCCGGACCGAAAGGCAATCCAGGGCCGCCACGGGGCCCCCCGCCCGGCACGGTGCCCAGCGCCGCCGCCGTTTCGGACAGTTCCACTGACCCAGCGGCCTAGCCTCCAGGCCCGGCTCCGCAGGCAGGCGACCGGACACACGCGCCGGCCGCCCCTGGCTGTCTGACCATCTTCAGGTGGGTCAGCTGACCCACCTGAAGACGGTAGACAAGCTGACTTTATGCAGCCTCCCGGTGAGTCAGACGCCCAGGCGCCGTGACAGCCGAGGCTGACTCAAAGTGCTTCTCTGCTGGGGAGAGGAGCTGCAACGTTCCCATTCAAGCTAATTGTGGCTACGTTAGCGAAAACTGTCAGCTGACCCACCTGAAGATGGTAGACGAGCTGACTTTATGATAACATTGGCGGAGTTGCCCTTTAACATTGTAAGGCTCTTTGGTGTCTGTTAAATCAGTGGGAAAAGTATGATATAAGTTAACTCCATTCACCATAACCAGTCATGCAACTGCACAATCCCTTGGAATATTGTCAATTTTTGCTTTTATTTTGACATATTTGGACGATTAAACATTTGATTCATTTCGAAGACATGACAGCTGTCTCATCAGGGTGGCAGGGAGCTGGAGTCGCAGCTATCGCCAGGTGAAAGGCCTAGTACACATCTCCAGTACATCACTGGAAAAAGTCTAACACCACACACACATACACACACACGGGTGTAAATCATAGTCTCCAGTTAACTAAATAAATATGTCTTAAGATATAGAAAGAAAACAGAAAATCCAAAGAAACTCTACAATGGGAAAGTCAGAACATGCAAATCACATTCAGAAAGACCCAATATGAATATTCAAATACTTCAGAATGTAACTTTTGAATATTGATGTTCATGATGTCCTCATTGATTTGATATTATAAACTTAAATTTATAAAGTGCTCGAGTAGAGTGGATTAGCTTTCTAATGAAGAATAAGTAAATTATACTGCGTCATGTTATTTCATTATTACTGTATCAGTCACTTTATCATTGCTGTTATAATTTGTTTTATAATGTTGTTTCTGCAGTGTATAAAACTGGTGATCGAATGACAGTTTATTGTATGTGCCATCTTCAATTTTGTTAGAATTTAATGGGGGATAGGCGATTATAAGTTTAAACTTCAGCCTAATCCCTTTCGGTCAGTATATATGTATGTGTATGTAATTATGCACATATGTGTATGTGTGTGGATGTACTTGTATATGTATATATAGATATATTACATTTGAATGTGCAGTGACCGGAAAAATAAAAACTAACAAACTAACAATATTAAGAACTTTCAAAGGGAGTCTTAAAATAGATTATTTGGGTTTTTAACACTGGGGAGGATGTTAGAATATAATTTTGAATTTCCAATATGTGACTATCTCTGGAAATTCAGGCAATTTGATGCCAATCCAAACAGTCGGTTTCATAATAGTGCCTGCATCAAACTCTGTGTACACAATTGAAAAAGATAATCCAAAAGTCTGACCAGTCCAGCCTTTGCCATTGTATTTCCAGATAGTTTAATAAACATGTTTACAGGGTTTGAGCTGTACTTCCTTCTGTATGACTCGGGGCCATTCGATTGGTGAGGCTGATATTCCTCTCAGACGAGATGCATTACAAGGTCATTGTATTTACGTGACTGAGTGGCCTGTCCGACAGTTTAGCTTAAGTAACTTCACCTTCAGAGATGGGTGATATAGATCTGCTCAAGATGCAGCCTAAACCAAATTTGCCCGGTTGAATATATAAAAGCATTTTCTGGGAAGGCCAGTACGTGTTGAGTAATTTGCATTGACACTCTCTCTCAGCCTTGTGGGACTTTAACACTTTCGATTGTTTCAGTTGTTTTTCACAGACTACAGCTGCAGTGTGGACATGTCTTGTTAGCAACTCAGCAGCAGGGCTGGAAATGTTCCTTCTTGGATCGGTTATTTTCACTGGCTCGGAGCAATAAATGTACCCAGCGTTTTTACAGGAAGTTTGGTTTCTGATCTATTCAGCTCGTCTTCAAATTCCACATCAGCCAAACCCCAATCTTTCCACAGAGACACATTCGTCTGTCCCGCTAAAGTCTGCTGGTGCATTCTGTGTCCTGAAAGCCTAAAATAAGGCTGCTAAACTGTATCTGGCTCTTCTCTCACATTCTGTGGGTGTATGTTTCTCGCACTGTATGGTTCCCTTCCCAAAGCTGTTGGATGTCACTGGTATGTGCTGATTAGAATCCCAACCAGTCCTCCTTTTCATTCCTCGTTTCAGAGGGGAGAGGAGAAGAGGAGGGGGGTAAGAGTTTTTGAATGGGAGGTCCACAAAGCATGCTTTTTCATGGGAATGAATCCGCCCTCAGCTGAAGATCTCACCCACAGACTGGGGAACCAAAGACCTGGAACTAATTACACTAACGAGTTCACCCGGATCCCTGTAATAGCCTGCGAGTGGAATCATTAACAGCCCATCTGAAACACGCAGATGTACGTGCAGCGGGACACACAGAGATCCCCCAAATCAAATCACAGAGCTCAGTGGTAGTTGTTGTGCTTCGGCTCCCCTCGGCGTGCACTGATCTGACTCCTTCTCGCTTCTGGAAGGACTACACTGATGCGTGCATGGAAAATAATGTTTCCCTCTGGCATTTCATTGCCTCGTCTCTTTCCACAGCAACATTTAAAAAAAAAAAAAAAAAAAAAAAAAAGAAGCAAGGCTGCCAGAGGTTTGAAATACAGCTTGTGAACAAATCCAACCTCCATCACCCCTCAAAAATAGCGAGAAATGCCTGAATGGGTGAGGAATTTAAATCTCAATGCATCGTTAGACTGGAGACATCGTGTTGGCATTCAGGCGCTGCCAGGCAGAAAGCCTGTGCCAGCTCTGAGAGGAATCGGACAATGAGCGTGGAGCAGGCAGCAAGGTGAAGAAGGCTCAGGGGCTGCAAAGGGGGGGGATCTGTCACAGGCTGCGGGGCAGGACTCACTCCAAGGTTAACACCAAAATTGGCTTGTTTGCCGGACCTTGCATGGGCCACAGACAACGGGGTTGTAAACAAAGACTGATGGAGAGCTTAATGGACAGCAGCAGTCCCCTGTGGGACAGTGCTCGAATGGAAAAGGGGGGAAAAAAGTGCACAGAGCAGCTGGAGAAAGCTGCAGCCAGAGTGTCTGCTGCCGACAGGATTGCAAATTGCTCAACCATAGCAGTAGTTACAGAATCTGACAGCAATTGGTTTCAACTTGCTGCATAAGGTCACCAGAAAAAAAAAAGAGGGCAGACTGGTGCTTTAACAGTTATCCCCCCAATGACGTGCGCGCGCTAACTATAGTCCAAGAGCTCCCGTGTTTTCATTCTTTCCTTTTTTTTCGCACCAATGCGCCAGTCGGGGGGTGAAAAAGAAGCAGCCGAAGCTCCCCTGAACTCCCGTAGTTTTACCAAAATCCACCGCTGCGCGCATCCACACCCAGACGGATGCTGACCCAAATACGCTTCCACAGCGAGCAGAATGTTACCAGGCTTTCCAAGCACATTTACACCTAAACCAAGCTCAGCGTGGCAGTTTGTTATGTAACTATGTTTTTTTTTTTTTTTTTTCAATTTATTTTAAGCGGCAGTTGTAAAAGGATAAGCAGATGCGCCTTGGAGCGCGGACTCACCGGTACGGGCTGGATGGTGGTGTTCACCGCGACTTATTGGAGGAGAGAAGGGAGAAGGATGGAGGAGGAGGAGGAGGAGGAGGAGGGGGAGGTAGCGGACTTTATCCTTCCTATAGCCTCAAGCCCGGCCGTCCGGCATGGCAAAAGACTTGGCTCGGATGAAGTATGCGCGCCTCTTCACGCCCGTCGGTGAGATGGATGGCTCAGGAGTTTATTATCCCTCGCGCGGTCCCACACAGGAGGATTTACAGGCACGAGCAGCCTCCTCTCTTTCCTCCCTTCGCCTCTTTATTTAGTTTGGAGAAAGAAGAAGAAAAAGAGTCTTCTCCGAGACGGCGGCGGCGGACAGCTCCGGTGCTGAAATCTTTCTCCTTTATTTCCCCTCCTCCCTCCCTCCCGTCCTCCTTCCCTCCCTCCTTCCCTGAAATACTCCCTCGGCGTGAGAGGAGGAGGAACGCAGCCTGCTGGAGACTCGCACTGAAGTTAAATCACGGATTTATGGCCATCACGTCCCCGGGCCCTCCCTCTGTGTGTGAGTTTCAGTCCCGATCATTCAAGCCTCATAACTTCTCGAACCCCGGACGAGACGCGGGAGGCGTGGATTGGACGCACTTTTACGCAAATCCCAGTGACGCTGGAGTGGATGTTTCCTCACCAGCCAATTATTTTACTCGGGAATTTTAAGCATTCAGAGGCACAGTTGGCTTCAGTAGATTTGAGAGAGGATGTAGAGGGGATGTCTGACAGCGAGAGGAGCCTGGAGGTAGAATTTAGCATATGTGTGACATGCAGGCATCTGATGCTCGCAGAGCTGCATCTGCACACCACAGATTAACTTCACCCTCCAGACCCTTTCTTTTTTTAGGAGATGCAGGCTATAGAAAATATTCCAGTTTGCAACTTGAAATCAGAGGAGAAATTATGGAACATAAATGTTTTTTTTTTGTTGCTGAAGACAAAAAGAGGAAGGGAAGTACAAATGAAGTTATAACTAAAACAGGCATTTCAATAAATAAACATTTCAATTGTGACAAATTGAGTCAAAAAACAGAATTAATAATCCATCAGGAATTCTTTGGACTCTGTATGAAAACCAGATTACATAGAGCAGAGGCGGAGCGTGGGTCTCAGTACAGAGGGGGCGGAGCATTCTCGATGGGCCCTTATGATAGTAATTTTACCATTCAAGCCTCATGCTACCTTCAAACAACACACTAATGCTCACTTTTATTGAGCCAAGCAAACCTCTATGCCTCAGAAAGCAGAATAAAGTCACAAACCAGTTCACAAACTTGTTCTGAAGAACAAATACACATACGCACACACACACACACACACACACAAACACACACACACACACACAACTGCAGCCTGACAGCTGTCAATCTCTGAGCGTCCGCTGTCCATGGTGCTGAAAACTCAAGATACAAAAGTCACGGGCTAAATCTGTACCATCTTTGATACAGCTTAAATATAAAATGAGCACAGCTGGTCTAAAATTACACAATTTATAGAGATAGATATAGACACAGCTATCTGTCTTTAGGAATTCACGTATATTAGAAAAAAAATAGACTCGGCGGTCTCTTATAGTTGAGAGCAACACAAGGCACCTTCAAATAACCAGGTGTTCAAGACCACAGCATTCTGATAAAGATAATATTTTTGAAGGTTTCACTGACTCACCAATGGCTCCGATGTTAGTTTTTGGGTAGCACCGCTAGCGGCTAGCATCGTGTTTTTTGTACCAAAGAGTTCAGATCAAGTGCAAAAGAAAAAACTCGTTCATGCCGCGCAGCCAATCAGCGCTGGCTTACAGCTCTGATGCATTCATGGACAGTCGTAATGTAAGAATTGGCAAATTGGAACCCACAATCATGTGCGTATACCTTCTCGCACACACTGCACATTTTATTATAATAATTTATTTACGAGTAAATGTGAACGCATCACATGAAACGGGGCCCTATGACCTTGTGGGCCCTGGGGCGACCGCCCCCTTGCCCCAACTCTGGCTCTGCTACAGACATAGAGGGAAGCTCCACTGGTTTGAGGCCAGGCCTCCAGTTTGCATGTTCTTTCTGCTCAAGCATGGGTTTTCTCCTGGTACTCTGGATTCTCTCAGCATTACAGAAACATTAATCTGTCTGGTGTGTATCCCGCCTTTACCTTAAGTTATCTTAAAAGGGCTACAGCATCCTATGACCCTGAACTGAATGGATGGAAGCATCCCTACCAAGAGAGCTGCCTCACATCAACAACTTCAAATCAAATAAGGTAAACACCACGAGTCCACATTTCACCAGCTATAAACCCTTAAAACTCTCTCTGGACATCGAGCCAAGAATAAAGTCAGTGAGAGAAATGTGTGAAGATTGGTGTAAAAAAAAAACTGAAAAAAAAACCCACCGCATACACCCTCAGGCTGGTCGGAACAGTCTCCAGTTGTGCTTTCAGGTTGTATCAGAGACTGTTCCTGCTACTAAATGGTAATGAATGGATGAACACCAAGGAAGACAGAACGTCTGAAAGAACTGAACGTTTTGTTCCCAAAAATGTTTCAGATAAGGCCACAGTTGTAGAGATGATGTTCTGTGATGCCCACATGGAAATGTATATTGTGGAGGTAGAGGAAGTTCTGCTTTTCTGCTACTTCTGTATACAAGGAATAAATCAAGTTTACATCAACATTTAGATGTTTGAGGTGAGGCCATGCGGTCTTTCAGTAGTACCGTGATGCAAAACGGACATAAGCAAACACTAAGTAATAACCAGAGTGGGAAATATGGACTGTTTTTGAATTGTCAGTTATGTTTTATATTTTTCATGGATTCTGTAAAAATCAATTCACATGAATTTGCATTTATGAACCTAGAACTTGAATCACATTAGCCTGACAAGAGCAAATGACAATGAACTTTAACAAAAAAGTTTCATTTTTAAATCCACAAAATTACAACAACCATAACATTAATTAAATATTTTATTCATATACAGTTTTCCTTTATTGTAAAATGTCTTTGATCCCAGCTGTTCAATCAGATGAAGTGGAATTAGATTGAAATATACAGCTTAATGATGCATTTCCCCACAAAATATGAACATTTTATAGCTAAAGAGCCACCCAGCCCTGAAGTACACAATAATACCTGAGAAATCCAAACCGAAACAGTGATAAATTACATGTGAAGGAGAAATGACGGCTCACGTGGAGAGCAGCTGAGTCAGTGCCATTACGGCGAAGGGGAGGTTCCCCAGTGCCCGTCCGCAGCGGCGCGCACTGTATGGTTAATGTATGAACAGCTGTATGCACCGGGTCCCACTGCGTTGTTCCACAGCCTGCTCGTTCAAATGGATAGCCATGCATTAATGATGAGGATGTGAGTGCACACTGACCCCGGCGGACACACGGGTCTGAAGACGCTCGGCCTCTTTTCTCAGCAGGGGGGAATGAGAGGAGATGGTCAGATGCGGTGCGTGGCGGTGGTAAGCTGACCTCGCTACTTCCCTGACAGCCACATGTTTTCCTCTCTTCTTCAAGACAGAATATTTCCCCATAAATGGGGAATTTTTTCAGACATTTTACACATCTAGACACAACCTGACTAGGTTGATCTCAAACCCATCTGAATATCCATTTAAATCTAACCTTTTGTGCACTTTAATAGTAGAGTCTTTATTAAAATGCAGACAAACTGCCGAGGCAGGGCCGAACTCAGAACACTTAAAACAGAGGAATTAGGTTGAGAAAGCAAATAAAGATGGCCTCAGCTCCCCTTTCAGCCTCATTGTGATGGTCTCAGCGGTGCAGTCTGTCAGTATTAACAGTCCATCCACAGGCTGCCTGCATGCTTAATGGCATTCTCATGGATCTGAGGCTGGACTTTTGGAGCACCGTAATCATTGGTTTTTCAGCCCGGAATTACTTTCCCTTCTGAACGAGAACAATTGGCGTGATGGCACCTGATTGGTCCATTTAAGTGAGCTGTAATTGTACCGGCCGCTTTACAGTCTGTCACCGTGAGAGCAGCAATTAGCGAGAGTACTTTTTAACCAAGTACTTATATGTAATAAGCCCCCAACCACATGCCGATCGGATTTTTGGGGGGCAGTCCACCAGCTAACTGAATATAGTAACCATAAAGAATCAGAAAAGCCAGCTCACGCCATACGTTTCATTTTCTTTGCTAAAGGCCTTCTGACAGTCAACATCTACAGAAGCTACCCTGAAGGTTCAGCTCCGCAGCAGCTGGGTGTGCTGAGCAGCTAAAGGAGTAGTTTGGTCATTACAGGAAACACTTGTTGGCTGTTGGCTGACAATAATCAAGGAAAAGTAAGCTCATCAGAACATGACAGACAGACTGGCGTGGGTGGAAAACAGGAATCACACAGTGCGGCTACTTCTTTTTTTTTTTTGCTCCTGCATCCCACTGGTGTAGTCCTGATGCTTCTTGTTCCATACTGAATAGGAGAGTTTGATGATTTCTAAGTGTTCATATAAGATAAATTGAAGATTGAGACCATTGATCACACATCAACCACACATAAATGACAATATCACTGCATGTCGCCACAAATGATCGGTTGTACAGGTCTTTGTTTTCTCATATTGATTATTGTTCAGATGTTTCCCGTCAGTTTGATTCATTTTGGTTCTGTCAGAATTGTCAGAACTACATTCAACAGTCACAAGGTGTTTGTTTTGGGCGGAACTTTGATACAACAGCTTCTGCTTCAGGTCCACACTGCTTAGGATATAATAATAAATTATGCAGATTGAAGCCTTTTTGCTACAGCTGGTCGACTTCCTCTTCATCCAGTGGTGGTAAGTGGCCACATTTATCAATGGTTTTGCTTGTATACTGATTGTGATTGATTCACTGAAGGGAAAAGCACATCCATAACGATGACAGTTATTCCCAGAAAATGTTGAGTTTTTTTTTGCTCCCATGTGACAGTGTTCCACAGAATTGAACATTTTTTTCTCATTTTTTTTTTATAATTTAATGATTTAGTGATAAATGTATGTTCATGAAGTTAAGATCAGAGAGGCGTGTAATGTAAAGTTTAACTGTGATTTGGCTTGGTTAAACTTGAAATATGCTCCCAGGAAAATCTAAATTGCAAAGGATTACTGTTCATCGGTTTACAGTACATGTGAGTCAGTGACTGTTGAGTCAGAATAACAAACTCGTCCTTATTCCCAAAAATTCCAAATGATTAGGAAATCAACCTTTTTTTCATTTATGTATGATATAATAAAATTTTCAACACAATATGCAGTTTGCTTCAAAGTGGAAACTACAGGTATATTTTGGGTTAAACGAGTTGAGAAAATAAATGGAAGCATAGAAGGATGGTAAGAAATCTCCATTCAGGGTTGGTAAAAGCTGGTTCAGAAAACAGGATTATCTTCAAGGAGAAAGAATCTTGGTATTGACTACCTAAAAATAATCCACAATAAAAGTATTAATTTTGATCCAAGTCATATCAACTGAAAATTCAGCCGTATGGTAAACTGGACGGTATATGCTTCTTTTGTACGCATTTACACTCAGTCAGTTTGGAAACGAGAGGCAGAGAATTGTGAACCTTTTTTTCTTTTTTTTTTTGTTTAAAGTCATAACCATGTTTGAAGCCATAGGTTTGATTACACGACAGTCAGTGTCCAGTGAAATGCCGTCACCCAAACCTTGTTGAACACCGTCCCAGTGAACCAAGAAGCACTGAGAGGTGCATCTCAGCCTGCCTCTTAACAAAACCCGTTTGACATTAAATATGAATGCTTTCAGGACAGAAGATAGAATGTGACAAGCAGATAAAACACAATCTGTGTTAGTAGCTTTCTTATCCCTGCTGTGACACAAAAAACACACCATGGCAATAATAATAATCCTGTGAGAACCGCTAATCCAGCATAAATCAGTGGAGGAAAGTGAAACACGGTTTCTCTTCCTTGTTTCCAATTCATTTGCAGTCCCGACTGCTCCAGCTGGGATCCCGCGAGGCGACCAGTCCCTCGGGCAGAGCTGTGTTGTGAGCTCCAATTAAAGGCTTTTAAATGTTAGTCTGGATTAAAAAACGAGCCCTCACTCGAGAGTTTAATGCAACATTTTCATAAGGCTGTATCGACTTCAGGGGGGCTTGCAGTGAAGTTAAGACGCTTCACCTTCATCGTGTTTCAGCTTTCATTAATCTCAGGTTTCTTTGTGTACAGCCCCGGTTTTCATCCCACGTCGTTCCGTATGCGCCGCTCTCATATTTCATTCCAAACTCTCCTGTTTCATTCTGTTTTCTTGTGAATAATTCATGAATTACCATGTTTTTTTTTTTCTAATGTACATACAGCATGTACGTTTCCTGCATGGCTCTTGTTCTGCTGCAGTGTGTTGCTGCTTCCTGAAAGCTGCCCGAACTCCTTCAGCCTCACAGATAAAGAAAAAACCTTGACTGCAGCTTTCTTTAAGACCTGGTGATGATGATTAATACACATTATGTTGATCTGAGCCTCTCTGAATGGGAGGCATGGCCCTCAGCGTGGAAGAGACTGAATGCATTACTTACTACTGAAGAAGCAAACAGCATTTCACCTTATTTAGTCAAAGAATGCAGGTAAACCAAAAACTTTTCCTGGGGTTTTCAACACATTGTTCTCAGTAGCTTCAAAAGATAAAAAAGACAGCTGTTATCACTGCATGCATTTGCTTTTATTATAATCACATCCAGTACCATGTTAAAGTCTTCCAGGTTACAAACGATATGACATTCTCATCATTTTAGATATCTATGCTATATTCTTTTTTTCCAGAAATATATTTAAAATATTGTCTGTGAAAGCTGGAAACCTTCCCCGTCATTATTAATTATAAAAGTACGGTTTGATCCAATAAAGTCTGACAAGGTCAGCACAGGTGAGCAAACTCACTGCAGCTTTCTCTCCACTCTTTCATAATAACACCCTCAACACAACGGCAGACTATTGTTGTGAAATATATAGAAGCTTTTTATTAGAACACATTGAAAGCTGCCTGTGACTTAATCCATATAATTATACAGCTTGATCTATACAGGTTTACAGCTCTCCAAATGTATGGTTTTATAATTACAACTGGGACAAATGCATTCAGTTACTGCAAATAAATAGTTTGTCTAACAGTCCAGTAAAAGTGATATACTGAAGGTGGTGTGTGTGTATGCACATGTGTGCATAATACCCACCATGTCACTATGGCAGGTCATTACTTTTGTAACAAATGTTTCTAGATAAAAAGAAACAGCCTGGACCTCTTTATCTTCATCTCTGTGTCCGTTTAAATTCAGCTCACGTCTCTGGACAGAAAGCAGAGAGCGGAATGTCAAAGCGGTCAAACATACACTCCGCACAACAGCTGCAGAATATAACTGCCAAAGTTGCTTTACTTTTGGTGACTCTATAGGGAATCCCGTGCATGAATGTATCTGCACATATTGTCTAATCATTTATGGAAAGAACTTGAGTGGAGGGATTTAGCAGGAGCCAGAGAGGAGGCTGTGAATGGCACCCGGCTTTGTTTGATGTTCCCGGCTGATCAGATTACCAGCGAGATGACTCAGCCACGCATCCAAACACTCTGTGGATTAGGGAAGAAGGATGAGTGCCACAAACTTCACCAGGAATGGCCAGAAGCTAAATTTGGTAAACACCATGTCTGTTTTTTGTTATGTTTGGACTCAGAGTGCCACACACACACAGACACACACACACACACACACACACACACACACACACACACACACACACACACACTCAACCGTTGTTAATGGTGAAACCAAGATGTTCAAGAGAAGGAACTATAGGAGCATAAACTCATGGAAATCACTTTGTTTCAGTATTTCTGACAATCTATAACAGTTATGATGTGGTTTTCATTCACACATTATCCTGCGTATTGATCAGGTTTGGCCTCTTTTCACACGCCAACCAAGAGAAGCAGCTCTTAAAAACCTGTTGATGCCTACAACCACCTCTGTTGCCTGGCAACTGATCATTCATTTACAGTCACTCACAGTCAGCCAGTTTTATTCTTTATTTATTTTCTTTTTGATTCCAGTGCTGAGAGTTTGCGATCGTTCACCGTGAGTGATTTACACAGCATGTCTGAAGCCGTCTTCTCTCGCCGGGCGCAGCGCTCCCGAGTCGGCCAGTTTCACTTTATCACGGAAAATTAAAACGACACCGTGCAGTTTTGGCTTCCCGATTCACACCAACCCGCTATTTGAAGGTGCACAGCTGGTCAATATATGAGCAATGAGTGTCGGTGCAGGTACTCGAAACGTCTGAGGGGGAGGAATGTGTGAATGTACCCCTCCTGTCTGGAGGTGGAAAAAATTGGAACATGTGCACACTATATATAGTATATACTGTTATGAATATGTTCTCATCTTCTAAGCTATGGATGAAAGATGGATGTTATGCATCATGCATACCTATATCCTCCAGTTTAATGTTGCATTTTTCAAACGGTTTGTTCAATACAACATCATCAATATAAAAACATTGGACAGTCACACCAGGTCTTAATAATTTCCGTGAAACAGCAGTTCATCTACTAACTTATTCAAACAAGAAGAATAAGTGTGCAAATTTCAAATTCATGACAAAATGAATACATGTTTTTCTTTTCTTGCACATTCCTGCGTTTTGTTTTGTTGTTTGCTCCTGTCATAAATACTGCAACTCTCATCGGTGTTGTCAGTCCATTAGGTTCAGATCGGCCATACTACCACACAGCCATGGCTCCTATCTGAAAAAGATTTAAAAAAAAAAAACACCATTCAGGCCCTATTTTTGAGACGTCTCAAGTGAAAACAGTTTTTTACATAATCATTTTCACAGCAATGAAACACTGAAAATGATGTAGTTAGCATGCCAGGCTACAAGGTGGTGTTGGTGGTTGTTTTTGTAATGAAACGACACACACGCACACAGAGAACAATACGTTATAAACACGAACAATGGCGAGTGTGTAGATAGACGATAGCTCAGGTGTTATTAACGGGTGACTCAACGCTATAAATACCACGTCCCAGCAGAAAATGGACTGGAAGTCATGTCAACGTTTCAGAAAAGTCCTGTTTTCCCCTGTGTACACAGAAACACTGGTGGAATGTTTTCAAAAAGTTGTGTCATCTCCCATTTCTACAGAGTGTTTTTGAAAAGTTCCAACTTCGAAATCGTTTTCAAAAATATGCGCTTTCAGTGACTCCAGACACTGTTGTGGTGTAAACGGAAACCCAAAAGCCTGAAAGCTTTTGCTGTCTTAAACTGATTGTGTGACATACACCCAACAGCAGCAACAGCAGCAGTCAGTTCAGTGAAGGGTTTCAAGTCTCTGGCTGCTCTAAATTTCCACACTTACAGTGTAATGCACATTTCAGGGATCAAATCAAATCCTTCCTGAACCCATATCCTGCTGGCACATTTGTTCCCCTCAGACATACATCCTATTACAGTCACTAACGACGCGCTTTAATGTTTTTATTGTTATTTAAATGAAGAACTCACTGCACAGTGAGGCTTTTAAGTGGAGTGTTTGTCTCCTTTAAGACCACTCCTGATGTCTCTCCTCTGGAGTAGCTTATCCCGCACTCACACGCCCCGGCATGATATGATAGAATGAAGTGGTAATTGGATTTCCATCCATGTGCTGAAATCCGATAGACTGCTGCCAAACGCTAATCTCTTATCTACCTGTCCATCAGTCGCACAGCGCTATGACAAAGCAGAGATGCAGAACACTCGCTAATCTGGCAGCGGCGCCGCGTCTTCAGAACAGCTGTTTTTTGTCGTGTCACGGCGCTCGCTCGGCGACAAGTGGCTTACCTTCTGACTAAGCACAGTTGGGTGAGATTTTTATCCAGATGCTACCTGCCAGCTGATGCTGAGCAAGCTTTCCTGCCAAATGAGGGTTCGAGCAGAAACGCTGCCGTCTTCCCCTCCTTGTCAAGTCAGATCAGAGGATTGCCTCCGACAGATTGAACGTTGTTTACTCCTCGGTTTAGCAAATCACGTGTTGCACGATCTCAGCATTGTCCAAATTGAATTTAAAATGTGCTCGTACATGGCCATTTCCTCAATCCTTCAGGCTGATTAATGGTTCAAGCATGTGTTCTTTTTTCCTCAGACAATTTGACGTCCTCATTCGATATAGTAGATTTATTACCAGATCTGACTACGGGCCATTATTCAGCATCACTCCCCAGAGCTTGACACAGTGGATTTGGCACCGAAGGCATTATGGACCACAAGGATCCATTAGGACCGAGAGAAGGGAAGGCCTAACGCGCATCGCCTGACAGCTGGAGCTTTTGAATTAAATTGAAAGTGTCACAGGTTTCTGCCAGTTTATGGCTTAGGTGGAGTAACAGGGACAGGTCTGAAAATTTACCCCATTCATCCCCCATTGTAAAGAGAATGAGAACCTGAAGTCTTGTAAAGTAAACAATGTCAAATAGAAGACAGTGATGCTACGAATGCATGTATTTCAGAGTGGATATATGCAATAAAAATATATTTATCCCATGCACATCCACAAACTCTCCCCCAAAAACCCCACGTCCATCGAATGACTAATCAGAGAAAGACTTTCTTGGCCCAGATCAGATTTGTCTGGACATTTGTAATTGAATGATCTTCATTTTCAGACAGCGAAAATCCATCAATGTTGAAAAAGTACACATTATCTGAGTGGATTCAGGAGCAGAGAAAGCTTTTGTCTCTGATAAAAAATTGATCCGTCCCGAGGCAAACAGCCGAAGAACGTATCTGAGGCATGATAATCAGTCAAGTCCTGTTTTTGTATTATGCATACTGCTAAGTGGCGTCATTTCGTAGTGATGTGTTTTTATCTATTTTTGTTGCATGCTGCCGCAGATCAAAGTTCAGACACACGCAGATAAAAGCTTCCCATAAGACATCAAGCAATTACTCTTAGGTATAAATAGCAACGAATAAATTAAAGAGACAGATTTAGGCAGATTTTGCAAATCCAGTCAAGATCTGAGGTTGTCTCGAATTGATTTGGTACTTTGTGACGCTGTCGTCAGGAAAATGCATTTAGACATGAACACAAAGCAACGTTAACAGCCAGACTTTGTAACCATACCATCTGCTCATTAATCTCTCTGGTTTCAAGCTCCAAACAAGCTTTTGGAATCACGGCTTCAGTGATTTCACTCCCAGTCGGGCTGAAGATCGTAATGAGGAAGGTCAGGAGCCGATTTTGGAGGATGGTGCCTGGTGCGTACTCAGCGTTCTCATCCCTTCCACACAGGGTTAAATTCAGGGCTCTGCTGAGGCAGACTGAGATTACTCAGAGGGCAGAGTACAGCTCTGCTGCTCTCACCTCATCAGCTGAAGACAGGAACGTGTTCTCTACAGCGGGAACACGAGCGAGAAGCAGACCACCGCCACGTCCAAGTATCATGTTATCATGATAGAAAATATCTCTCCTCTCCTACATTTAAACTGAACATGGAGCTGCAGGTGGCAGATTGTTATCTACATTACCACAAAGACATGATTGAACTTTCACCCTTAATAAATGCTGATCTCGGTTTCCACAGGTTCCTCTAGCTTTGGTTATTCTACATACAGCTGTTCCACAAATGAATCTGGACAATGGCAACGACACGGAAGAAAAAAAAAAAAGAAAACGAGATAGATTAGAGAGGCTCATGCTCTTGTACATCCAACAGTGCAGCCAGCACTGAGACTAATGAGGAGATTAGATTACATTTACAGGCCAACCAAGAAGTTATCATCCTTAACATCCTTCAGGCTTTCTCAACTAAAACTTATTCACATTGATTTTTAAATTAAGCTTTGCAATGAAAAGTACTTTCACATTTTGTTCAGCAAGATAATCCTGAAACATAATCCAGCTGCCACACCCAAAAGGCGAATATTAACAGACTCTCCACTGAGCTAACCAGTATGTCATCTCATCCCCGTCTGGATTAGAAAGTAAAGTTTGAGTGAGAATAGTTACACAATATGACTCTAAAGGTGGATTAACCCACGTACCACAGCACACTTGTCACCATCTGCTCAGTTTAAGTCATTCATAAGATTAACCAATTCATGAAAATATCTATTAACTCAGAAAGAAAACCTCCAGACTCCAGGATATTGGAACTAAATGCTTTAATTTATTTGTTATTTTTATGAATCTGTTGTCTTTCTATTGTACCTATGTGCAACAGATGGTTAAATTCTTTGTGTTTATTCCTCTAATTTAATTCTGAATGCATAAAATTAAAACCTAACAATATTCAAATTCAAACATGTAATGAATATAAGGAGAATGAACCCTCTCCTTTAATCAAACGTGGGCTCAGATCTTCTGCGGACAGCTTGATATGCAGACCTATTTATAAAATACACCCTCTTGACCTTTTGACCATTGTGCATCCATTTTGGCAACGGCCAGAACGGCTTTGCCCACAAAACAAGACATCCATAACTGTGCATCTGCAATAAGCGTCAGTCCATTTCCTTTCACATTAGTGCTCGGCCAAAAGGAAATGTTTCTTTCCTCTTTTTTTTTTTTTTTCCTTTGCCTTCTTATTGTGCACAACAGCGTATCCATCTTTCATCTATCTCAGCGACTCGATCAATTATGCATGCAGGCTAAGCACGTCTTTCTTACTGAAGTACATGAGAGCATTGCCGCTGATATCGTGATGCGGCGCCAAGGTGATTGTGTGTAATGACAGGGTGTCACCCCTCACACAGCCTCTTTTTTTTTTTTTCATTTTTTAATTTCCTGCCTAATCCCTGATGGCGACTTTTACAAGTGTCACCATGAAAAAGTTTTAAATTTATTTAAGCCTTTGACAATTTTTGGAGAGAGGTGTAAGCCTGCCTAAATGGGAGCTAAATATAGACTTCAGTGATGTTGAAAGCCACGCTCGCTGAGGCTGAACAGACCGCTACAGAGGGATTTGTAAGCTGAGAGTTACACTATATCTTCAAATTAATGATGATGTTAAAAGCCCTGAAAGCCTTTTTTCCTCAATGAGTGCCTTAGAATAAGAGATTAGCCTCTACTCTTACTTTGTACGCTTTCTTTTTTCTTTTTTTTTATTTAGGCCAAAGTTTTTGCATTTTATTTAGTTGGATTTCTCGATAGGAGTTTTGTTTTCGCATTCAGATGAAGAAAAGGTGTCCAAACTTTTAACATCTTTAAAAATTTGTTTTTTCTCAATCAAAATCAATATTTCTACCTAAGTTATTGTCTAAAAAAATGTGATTAAACTTTATGTCTTGACAGTTTTTTTTTTTCTTCCTGAAATTAAATTTTATTAAATTCTATTAATGATTGAAATCAGAGTGGGATTTTGAGATCATTTTAAAGAAATTTTAATTTATTTTATTTTTCTTATTGCTTAAATTACGGGACGATTCATGTAAATAAATACGCAAACCTCATTTATACAGCACATTTTATAGATACAAATAAAGTATTTATTAACAATATAAGCAGAAATATAAAAATAGAAATGGCAAGAGTGTCAGTATGAAGGGAATTTGAATTTTTTCTGAATTTGAATGATTGGTTTGAATCATTTCATTTAAAATCTGAATGGTCTACTTTGAAACTGAATCTATTGGTTTGAACGTGTATCAATCCATAGCTCTCAATACCGCCGCCGTGGCACCATGTAGTCTAACCAGATTCATGGAGTGAAACAAGAGTACCAGAGAAAAAAAAAAACACTGATAACACACAAAGGTCATCTCTAGACTTCAATCTATTGCTGTGAGATGAGAGTCCTTCCACTGCGTCACTCCTCCCCCAAGATCCTGGAGCTTATTTTGGTTGACTCTCACTGTCCAGCGGTTGGAGATGGTCAACGGTCTTCACTTCATGAGCCTCATTTCACTCTACCAGCTGAGGTACAGCCACCCAGATTACAACCTTCACCTGGGAGGATTGCGTGACCAGAAAAGCCATGCACGATAAATCACATCTGAACCAGGAACATCGTTATTCTGATGCAGTCCTCAACACTGCTACCATCTTTGTTTTTCTTCTGGCAAATGATCCCTTTTGATACATTAAACGGCATCAGCTAAAAAGCTGACAGGTTGTAACACTTGCAGAGCGCTTGTGGAGGTTGTTCTGTTGCAGACTTGTCTGTCTGCTTCCTTGTAATAGATTTGTAGCATGAGATATTTTACTTATTAACATCGTCAGTGATTTGGGGAGGCAGCTGTACTGTAATTGTGGAGGATGTGCGGAAGAAAGTAATTAGATCACAGCGACACTGTGTTTTGCCCGCAGCTGTCTGTTTTTCATCCATTTTTTTCTAAATGGGTTTGTCAGATCTCTCCTTCACCGTCCATACAGAAGAGTCCAATTATGTTTTTATTTGTGTAAGATAATTCGCCGAGCACCAAATGATGGCTGTTTAATATGCGCTGGATATAGCAATGGGCTTTACTCAATGCCCACAGGGCGCTGCTTTGGACCAGGAAAAAAAAATATGCAATGTTGTACAAGAGCGAGATGGTGTTCGAGAGCGATGGATTCTCAGTTTATCAGCTGGATTTTACCCACCAGGACATCTAGGCTCTATGAAATACATTTTTTTTCCCAGTGTATGTTTATCTTTCCAATGTGGTTAAACTACTAGAGGCTACTCATCTTCACATAATTTTTTTTCCCACATTGCGCCTAATTGGCACGATGGCGTGTTAAACGTGAAGATTTGAGACGGTTACCAGGCAACATGTCTGCAGATTTGATCGTCTTTGCTCTGAAAAAGTCTTTGGTATACCTGCTGGGGGTTTTTTTTTCTCTCTCTCTCACTCTCTTTATCTGGACAATGGAAAAATGTTAAAGTGTTTCTAAAAACACCACCAAATAAAAGTGTATAGACTTCCAAAGTCTTTTGTTTCTTTAATTTGCCATCCTGCAGAGTGCTGACCACATTCAGTCCTGTAATCTCCCATCAGGTGCATCTGAAACATGATGTTTCCATTACAGGAAAGGCTCCTATCAAATATTAAGTTGTGCTAAAATGCTCTGCTGGGCTCCTGCCATGGAAATATGGACTGTCATTTGTACTCCGAGCATTATCTACTTCTGATTTAAAGATAATTATCTGCTGTGAAAGAAACGGGGAGGTGGTTCTTATATGCACAGCTAATGGCTTTTTCCTTTCATTACTGCCCTCCTCGGAGTGCGCAGAAATTAACCTCTATTTATTAAAAGTGGAAAGAAAGGAAACGCTCGGAAAACTTCCCTCGGTTCTGTTTATCAGTTCCCTGAAATTAGAGGGCTGAACTTGACTCTCCAGCTTTTGTTGTCTCAGATGTTCTGTTTCTGTTGCTTCATGTCTAATTAATTAACCCGGGGAGAAGAAGCAGGTTACAGAGGGACCCGCTCATCACAACACATCATAATAGCATGATTGACAAACACATCTTGTTTTGCATTTTCGTTTATAGAAATTTAGTTTCTGGGAACAATATATTTCATATACCGTAATAGAAGAAATCACACGTCTTATTTCTCTATCCAAACATTCACCCAATACATCAACTTATTTCCTGTTGAAACTTTTTGTCTCCTGGTTGTTCTACGCTAAACTGATACTGAATTTTCACACTGAACCAAAGAATATCATAGATCGGGGGTAACAGGAGATTAACAGCCGCTACTGAAGCAAGACCTTAATATATGTGGCGGCCTCTAGTGGCTCGAGTAATAATGTCAGGAACAATGCAGGATTACAAGCAGATCCATTTTCCTCTACAAAGCGTCAGAAAGCAGTATCAATAGCCAATAGAATTCAGTTTCCAGAAGGTTTGGTTTACTGGTTCTTCTGCTGTTTGGTTTGAGAGGAACTGTTATCAGTCAGGATTGTTTTCCTTGTTCATTGTCACTGAAGTGAATATCTGAAACATGTAAATCATTCTGGAAATTCTTGGCAGTTTTCATTCTGTGAATCAAATACTTCATGAAGCAAGACGGAAATGCCATTGTAATTTTTGGAGAAAGATGGCTGTGTAAACCGTTTTCATTCAATTAACAACCAGGCCAAAGCTGTAAAGAGAAGTTTAGGATTAGGTCAGCATTTCTTCATAAAAAACAGCACTCTTAATATCGGACAATTCTTTAAGTGTATAAAAAAAATCTGATCATCTGTAAAAAATGACCTCCATTGATTTTTATTCTTAGTTTTTCTTGGCACTCTTGCCAATGTGGAGTTTGCATGTTTTCCCTGTAAATACATGGGCTTTCCAATGTGTACTCCCACTTCTCCTGAACTGCTTAAATCACACCACTCAAGCTCACATTGACGAGACACTGGATCATTTGAGTAAAGAAGATGGACGAATGGATGGATGGATCATCCATGTTTGGAAAAAACAAATACTTGCATGTTCATATAGAAGACATTTACACTGTATACTCTATTCATGCTGGTCTGTTAACAGTTCACATGAAGAGTTCAGGAGGGACAAACTATGAAGAAATCCTCAAAACATCGTCGGGTAGAAATTGCCCTGCCAACAAGATGGCTCCTGATGCCTCTTTAAAATAGATCATATCAATTTTCTGTCGCATTCAGCTGTTGCAGCATAGCCAATCACGTTCACATGTATCAACATAAAACCTGACAGCCTAATGTCTCTTGCTTTCTTTTCAAATCAATTTCTATCACTTCAAACCATAAAGTGTCTCTTCACTTTGATTGATGACAGACTTGGAATATGTTCCGGGAGCGTGCTGTGCGTCATCCTATCACAGGTCTGTACTACAAGCAGGCAGACGTCAGGCTCCGTTTCCTCCCGTGGCATTTTAGTTTTCCTGGGACATTTGGCTATCTGAGATATTGGCTGCTTTTCAGAGGTGAGAGTTCACACAGGATGGCAGAGCTCTTCATTTTTTCTCTGTTCCCTACTGAAAGTTTGATTTGATTCTTTATTGAAGCTGCTTTATGACTCCTCTGTGTAATCTGTCATCTTCGCTGCAGCAGATGCAGTCAGAGCCATACGGCCATAAAATGAATCATGGAGGCAAGTTAGACGGGCAGCGGCTCGATCAGAACTTTCAGCTACTCTCAGAAAGTCACCACAAAGATGGCTTTTCTCCTCTTTCCTATAGAAGTTAAAGTTTTCTGTCCTGTTGCTCAAACAAGCAACAAGCAGTCTCCTCATAGCATGCTGGGCTTTTACTTCTCGCCTTTTCACTGTGCTAGTCTTATAACACTCGATGAATCTGTCAACGGGAGCCAGAAACCAAAGTCAAATTTGACTCGGCAATGGGTGGCTCTTTCATTCTGAATGCTGTGTCTGTCTTCTTTTACCTGTTTTTAGCTCTTTCTACCGTTGGTCTATTGAGCCAGAACTACTGCAGTCTGGGTAAAACAAGTCAAGCCATGTCAACACAACTGACTGTATAACGTAGCATTCTTCCACAAGAAAAGAAAATGCGAAAGTTTAAAAATGTCATGTTTGGAGGCGTGTGCAGGGAGGAGGACCCAATGAGCCAGGCATTTCTGGTGTTAGAAACCATTAAAAAAAAAAAAAATCCAAGAAACAAGAAATCCAAAAGTCACAACAAAGGGAGCAGTTCACAACAGATTCGGGCACAAAAAAACCAAGGGCTCAGGAGTCCTGTAGCAGAAGGCACACAGCTCATGCACAAGTGAAAAGGCAGCAGATAGAACTGAAAACAGATCAGAAGACAAGAGACAAACACTGCAGACAGAAAGGCCCTTATAAGCCCAAGACACCAGGTGACTGCAATCACACAATCAGGCACAGGTGAACAGCAGCAAGGTAGAGAACAGCAATTAAACATGAGGAGAGGGAGCCAGAGAGACTGAAACCAGAGACAAACACCAGAAACATAAACAGGACAAAACATAAAGCTCTATAAACCTGCAATATATTGAAATTGTATTGAGGTTTGCTGAGTAACTCTTAACAGTTACTCAGCAGTTACTCAGAGTAACAGTTAATATACTAGTGTATCTCAGTAATTTAGAGTTTTATTAGAGGATGTTGTTGTTGCTTTTTATTTTTTTCTGCACTCATCAGGACAGGAAGACTGGAACAAAGAATCAGGCTGGAAATTTGACTGCAGCATAGACTGCCTAATTTGCAGAGGTAATGATGCCACTGATTTTCAGTGGTTATTGTTGATGCAACAAGTAAACTGGCTGTTTTTTTGGGGGAAAGTGGACAAGAATATCCCCGCTGAACACTGATTTATCCAGAAAGTCCAGAAAGCTAACAGCACAAATATTAACAGGACAATGGAATGTCAATGAAACACATACTCCATAAATGCAAGCAGGAAGGTTCAAAATAAAAAAATAAGGATACATTTCACATTTTTTTCGTTCACGTTAAATCGTCTTATAACCAATCTTTTGATAAATGGAGATTGGATGTGCTCCCGACCATTCCTACCTTGTGTCTGTAATGAAATATGTGCCGGTACAAGGAGACCCCTTTCACTTCTTTCAGGTGGTTCACCCTGAGAATGAACCCAGTCTGGAAATGGAACTTTTTTTTTTTCCTGTGCACTCATTGTTCCACTTTAAGTCCTTGTGACAGCTACAACTTGAAAAACCTGTTAGAGCAGCTGGCTAATGCAGTGGTGCTAACATCCCGGTCTGAAGCGTCCTGTGGGTGCACAGTTCAGCTTATCCACACCCCTGGACAAATAATTAAAAAGAAAACAAGCAAGGCTACTCGTTGCTTATGCAATGAAATATTTATGTCCGTCTATATTTTCTCACCCATTACCATGGCTAATAACACATGCCTGCTCATATCTAATGATTGCATTTCATGCTGCATTTGCCTTTATTTCTATCATTTCTTAATAAAAACATGTGAAAACTGAATTCTACAGCGACTGTGTCACACTATTAATTACTTATTACCTGCTTTGCTCACAAAAAGCCGTGCAAATGTTTCACCTTGGGGATTGACTAAACCTAATTTGAAGCATGTTGCATATTGTGATACATGTGGCTGCTTGTGCAGCAAGGGCTCTTCTCTTTCTAACACTTCCCCCCCCTCTGCTCTACCATTTTCTTTTTCAGCTGGTTGTTTCTGCCTCCGATGTTGCTGGCAGATGCAGGCTGATGGCTGCTGCGGGCCTGGCAAAGTACCTGACTTGTGCTGAGTGAGAGGTTCGTCATCTTGGCGTGTTATATTACTCTGGTTAGGTTTTTTTTTTCTGCAGGCGCGTCAATCTGAAATCGACCAGGCAGTCGGGAAATGTCCCGATGCTCCTGACAACCAGTCCTCCCTGCTCAGAACACAAAAAACTAACAAGATTATAGTTTCTTTTAAAAAATGAGTTCCGCTACGCACTGCTCTATGAACTAAGAAGTTACTACAGGATTCACCGTAGCTGTTATTTGATATCGCTTCGTAACAGCTAGTGGAAGATTTCGTGTTATTATCAGATCAAAGGATGAACCAGCTCCATGTCCAGCTTCAGTGTATTCAATATTTAAGTGCTTCCAGTCCAGGACAGGTTTAAAAAGCCTTCTTTCTCTTTCCTGATGCCGAATGCATCAAACAAATATTTCTTTCTCAAAACCATTAGCCCAAAAAATGTTGTGGTGTAGTTTGCAGTCCCATTTACGGGATATTAGCAAACACCGCACTTAACTAAATATGTTAATGAACCGGAGGCTCTTCTGGACACTTTTAGAAAGCGGCTGAGGCTCACTTAGCCATGTTAACAAGACACCGAGCGAACAAATGGAGTTAAATTATCTTTTCAAGTGAAAAAGGTGAGTTTTCCCTCCAAAACATTCCTTTAAAATTTTATTTTCTATCGTGAAAAAGTCCATCTATATTTTGCACATAATTTAAGATCATGAAGGACTCTGTGTAGATCCCTAGGGAAATTTGGGGGAAATTCATGATACCTCACACACTTACTCACACCTTAGGTAATTTAGAGACTCTTCACCTAACGTGAATTATTTTGGACTAAAGAAGAAATTAAAGTATCCAGAGAAAACCCATGTGCATACAGGAATAACATGACTCCAAAAGGAAATGCCCCGGAAGGAATTGCACCATGGGTATTCACAAAGTCCGATTGTTCTTCTTCAGTCAGAGACCTCACAGACTTTCTCCCACAGTCATCCCCTCCCTGTGCTCCAACACCCACTTTCCCAGCCAGCACCTGGAGTATCAATACCCAGAGCTCACCTACGTACTGTCACCAGATTGTCTCTCTCGGTCTCACTTTGTTTTCCCATCTGTGTTTTCAAACTTTGAATCTCTCTCTAGTTTAACTCCTACACATGTATTCCCATGAAAACCCTTTTCCCGACCAAGCAAAGCTGCTTAACACCATGTTTCGGGTATTTTAGTTGAACCATAACAAGATTTGTGCATGTTTCAGATAGATCGTCCTCATTAAAGTCTGCCGCAGCCTCAGTATATTTTCCCAAACACTGATTAATCTTTTATATTTGTTGCATTAATTAACATCATGTCTATTTCCGAGGAGTCTCACATATTTCTCCCGAGATTTTCCTGCAATACTATGTAACTTATCAAATGAGATGGATGGATTATGATTAACTGCTTGTTTTTCATTTTCATCAACAGAAATGTGTATATCAGGGGTGTCAAACATGAGGCCTGGGGGTCAAAACCAGCCTGCGAGAAGCACTAACCTGGCCTGCCAACAACAAAAAAAAAAAAAAAAAAAAACAAGGAAATGATAAAAATTTCAAAGGACATATTAACTGAGACCCAAGTTGAGATATCAGTGATCCTGGTATAAACATCTACTTTTTTGCTTTTAAACTAGCATTATCCTCAAATATATGCTGCCAGGGTGAGTTTGTAAACACATGCAGAATGCAACAGCTGTAGGAAAAGGTTTTTGTAGGCATGTATTTTGTATGGACATGGTAGTTTGCACAAAATGTCGTTACAATTCGCTCTATGCTGAGATTGTCAACATTTCTGGTCATAATTGCTTGGTTTTGTAAACATATGGACATTTTCATTACTTACATACAGTGGCGGCCGGTGGCGTGGGGTGCAGGTGGCGAGGGGCGCTTGTTTTGTCTGCCTGCACCGCCAGCAGCAGGCGGTGTGGTGTTAATTCACTTACGCATTGACGGGTGCTCGTTTCCACACCCGCGCATTCACGGCACATTCCAAACTACACAACAGGTAGGCAACGATTATTTTTAATAAACTGGTTTCTTCAACACTGCCCGCCTGGAATGTGCAGGTATGGAAACGAGCGCTTCCGCCAATGCGGAAGTGAATTAATGCCGCACCGCCTGCCGCTGGCGGTGTAGGCGGACAAAACAAGCGTCCCTCACCACCTGCGCCCCACGCCACCGGCCGCTACTGCTTATATATACTCTGTGCCGCAACAAAGAAACACTTTAAAATTTAAACTTTATTAAAGAAGCATAGCGCAGTTTTAAATATTAAATTATCAATTATTCACACCCACACACGTTTTCACCTTTGCCCGATGGGCAGCAAGAGCTATTTCTGCAAGATCGCAGTCGCTCCTATTTTCCTGTGCAGGGCACTGAAGGCACAGCAATATGAGTGATTCGGGTATGAATCGCTCTGAGCTTGGCGTAATGCGCGCTCCCGCTGGCCTGATATCCTTAAGTTTCGTTTTGTCCGCCATTACTCCGCCAGATGCTTAGCAGCAACAACTGAGCAGTACTGAGGATGGAGCTTCCAGAAAGTAAGAAAAGACCGGCTTCTAGCACTGCCACAACTCCAGCACAGACCCCACCAGGCAAAAGAAACTTAAATTTTACTCGAGCGCTACTAAAAGAGCGAGGAAGGAGTTCCCCTCTTCTGTGCACGTACATGGGCGAAAGCCATAGACACGAGCGTTTCACTAAGCTGCAGTTACGCCCAAGGCCTGCAGGGGTCGTGTTTCGCATAAACGAGCAAATTGTATAATGACCCTTTAAAGGTGCTGTAGGCAGGATTCTGCATCTCCGCCATCTTGCTTAGGGTTACCTAAGCAAGATGGCAATTTGACCCATCTAAGATGGCAATTTGAAACCCAGCATAGCCAATCCTGTCCTGTTTTCTATGACATCACGCCCTTACGCAAGTTAAGCCCCTCCCACAAGAACGTGCGACGAACGCCCCTCGACCAATCTCGGTTAGAGCCTCATGGGCTCTTCTGATTGGTCAAAGATACCCGGAGCTGTCAAGATTCCTTTTCAGCTCAGAACAGAGACAGATGGAAACGCTGCGCCCTCGCGGTAGTGCAATTATGCTACACTCCTAAAGGATTATCAATGGATACTCTAACATTTACTCCAAAGAAAACACAGAAAAATTAGCATTGACTTGCAAAATCCTACCTGCAGCACCTTTAAGGTTAAGGTTATAATGGCATTATTTTACCAGTTTGACCTATTCAAGACGAAATCAGGCTTTATTTGGCCTCAGAATAAAAATGTGTTTGACATCCATAGTAGATATGATTATTTGAGATGCTTTTCATGTCTTCATCCAGATATTTTCTATCGTCTCTCAGAGCAGACTGAAACAGTCTTTAATTAAATGTCTCTCTTGCACTGTTCTGATCAATATGCATAAATGCTTATGCATGGAAAATTACAAAAATGTGAAAAATGTGATTCTCCTGTTGTATAAAAGTGAGGCTGAGACTTCATGTATGAAAAACAGCTTCTCCAAAGTTAGAATACATGAAATGACACGAACACTACAGTTTTTATATCTTCAAAGACACACCAGAGAAGCAGGGTGCGGAATACAAGGCCTTGTATCCAGTGCAAATGATGTTTTCTTCCCCTCACTGTGGTAAATCTCACTAACTCTATTGATTTTCCCTCCATCTGGAAGTAAGTGGCCAGAGCGAGAGAGAGTCTCCACCTCGTTGTTTGGCCCTCGCATCCGTCTGCTCTGTCTTTACACTCCCTACAGCCGTTGCGATCACACTCCTGCAACTCTGGCCTCGTTTCCCCAACGCACGGGCTTTATTTTGATTATAGTTCCCTGAAGCCAAGTAAGCTAAGATTAGCTCTTCCAATACAATATCGTGATTTCTCAAGAGCTCTTCAAGAAGTAAGATCAAATAAGTGTCTTAGTAAGAGGCCATTTTCTCCTCAACCTAGACCTGTGATTTACTAACCACCAGTGGGAAAGAATTTCTAATGGTCCACTGCCCCAGTGACCTTTGACTCTTAAGCATGAGGCATTCAGCGGTTCTTAAGACACGAGCGTCACTCTGAGAGCCAGCGAGCCTCGGCGCTAACAACACGCCAGCTGGACGAGAAAAGTGGACTTGGACGGCCGACAAGAGCGATGCCAACCTGTAATCAACAGCGAGCAAGGAATGCAGCCTTTTTCTGATGATTCTAATTGCAGCCTTGAAAATATTCCCATGGAAATGGGGGACATTTCGTGTCACACACTGATGAGCATCATCATCGATTCTGAACCAGGTTTTGCTCCGTCAGTGTGGGTGTTCTTCTTCCTGCCGTTCCCAAACACCTCCAGCTGCGGTCTGGTTGAAGTGAAAACCTACAGACCGAGCGGAGCACAAAACAACGATACACCAAAGTCTGTTTGTACTACCGTGAATAATTCATTATTTTTGGTCAAATCAACAACCTCTGATAGAAACGGCTTCAGAGAAGTGTCGTTTGCAACATGCTGTCAGCCCACCTTGTCTCTCCGCCAAATCTGAGCTTATATCAATAATTCGGCTTGGTTTCCAGACTCCCGCAGGCCCCTGCTTTAATCCTGAAGCTTTGAAAATATATGTTTTGCAATGCTACTTTTGTTCATTGTCTATTAAGTCAGAAAAGCATTTATTCCCCTTTTGAGGGAAATTTTGATTTTGTTTAAAGTCCCTTTTCAAACAATCGATTCTCACCCCTATGTTCACGTCTGTTCTTACCACGTTTGAGAAGGTGGAGCAAACTGGCTCATTAGCGGAGATACACTTAGATCCTCTCTGATCTCCTCTCTCTGTTTGTGGACTTTGTGGCTCATCTCTTCAGACCTGTGCATGTTTACGTTTAGCTTCTCAAACAGCACTGCATCTTAAACAAGTGTCCTTGAGCTGTACATCCAGTCTGGAATTACTCCACAAAGCAAGAAGGACTCCACTACGCAGCAGTAGAAAGGCTGAAGAAAACTGGAATGGAAAATCCTACAGTACCATCAGAAAATGGACATTTGTGTTTCCTATGCTTCCTGATTTCCTGCTGGAAATCCTCAAAAATATTTGATGTTGACATTGTGCTATTCATTTTATGACGTGATGTTGGCTTGATCAGGGGTTTGCAACCTGCGGCTCTGGAGCCAGATGTGTGTTTTCAGCTCCTCTAGTAGAGGAAGCTTCAGAAAATCTCCTGGCTTGAAATACCTGAAGAAACTATAAAAGCTAGAATTGAAAAATGTATAAAATAATTAAAACTACTTAAAAAAACAAAAAAAACAAAAAGAAAATACTTGGAAAATAGCTAAATGGCAATGGTATAAATAAAACCTTGAAAATGCTAATCGAGCCAAAACTGTTCCAACTATTGGGAAATGACTAATGTGTAAAAAATCCATTAAAAAAGAAGAAGAACTGCAGAAATTGGCCACAAAAGCAAAACAGTGTAATGAAATATTGTTAAATTGCAGCTTTGAAACATGAATGGAATGATTTTTGCAGATGTGTTGTCTCATTTTATGGCTAGGGATGAGCTTTATTTGACAGAAAATCACAGAAACAGTTCCTTTGGTCATGGTAAATGGTGCAGACCCCTGGGCACGATCACGCCGACATGTGGGGATGTAACCATGCTTCATCGCTGATGCGTCCCTTTCTTAGAGTCAAAACTTTTTCTGAAGAGCATTTCCCTTGAATATACTCATCGGCAATATCCAACGTAATCTCCCATAGAGGTGGACGGATGATACTTGGATGGATGATACATTAGCGAGCAGAGGTTACAGATGGAGACGGCGGAGGTTGAAGAGCAGCCCATTGGCCTCATCCATTAGCCTAATGTGTTCTTTTCCACTCAATACCCAACAGCCTCAATGCCCCAGTGGCTACTTTGTCATGTGCTCTTCTCTTTTCACCTCCCTGTTGTGTTTGGGGAAACATAAAATATCACTCTGTGCGGTGGAGTTACACTTCCTCCGTCGACAGCAGTGCGCCTCCCTGGATCGCTGCTCGCTCTTGGTGCGCCCCGAGGAGATGAGAAAGTGGATCATGTCCAGGATTGACCACATCAAATTTTGGGACACCAAAAAAAAAATACATCAAGCAGTGACAAAGATATTATATTTCTGAAAAACATAACAATCCTGATCTGACGTGTGATCCTAAGACAGTGGAAGTGTGTCCGCCATCCGCTGCCCTGCAGTGGATGTGTCACCGCGCTTCTTGGCATCTGCCGCAGCCGCGGCACCATATGCCTCGCAGCTGCCGGCGCATCTGAAGGGTCCAGAGCTCACTGCTCCAGGTTGTAAATATGCAAACATGTGATGATTATCCATGCAAAGGAGAGACATCGCACGTCTAACGGCAGAAGCGGGAAGATCCTGTAAACCCCTGTGATCCAGAAGCAGCCCTGATTTGACTGAATAAAGCGTGTCCAAACTGAGACAAGTTTTTAATGGGTTACTACATTCATGGACCACGCAAGATAAAATTAACCTATTTAAGACTTAACACACACTAGAGAATTTGCATAATTGATTAGAGCATTCAATCAGCTTTAATAACAACTGTCCCACATGTGGACAGAGTCTCACAGCTATGTTTGAACACCCTCCTCTGGTCTCTTCCTTCACTGTCATTATCAAAAAAGACATCCCAAACAAAAGGCTTTGTTTCACTCTTCTTTTTCTGTCCGCTCAAACAAAGCCTGAAGCGGTGGTGTTGCTCGACATGCTACGTCCAAAATATGGCAGAGAGGCACGGTGTACGCCTCGCTCATGAAAGGAAGGAGCACCGCTGCGGCACACGTTGTCATTCCTTTTGTTGTCTCCTTTGATGGTTCTTCGCCTCAAGCAAGTGTTGCGTGTCCATGAATACACTCATACATACACTCACACACACCTTGTCAGGGGCTGAGCATGGTTCAAGGTCAGCACACTGTGGAAAAGGATTGTAAGCTTTTGTTACCTCAACTTATTTCCCTAATGAAACTACCTTTTTTTCTGTAATATTTTTGTTTGTAGAATTTCGATACGGTCAGTGACTGATGTTGTGGAAGCTTCTGTTTTATTCCTTCCCATGTTTGTTTATACTGTGGTAGACTGTGCTCTCCACTAACGGTTCTCTTCTCAGGGACGATCATAGAACAATATCTACACTTTTTAAAGTCAACACTATATTTCTGTTTGTGCTGCTGCTCTGTTGGACACTGTTCAATAAACTAAATGGTTCTACTGGTGAGACATCATGTTGGTTTTCGTGGTAATTTCCTCAACATGTTGGTCTCACAAAAAAGCTTTTTAAAGTATGAGATTTACAAAACTTTTCACATGAGCTTCTCCACTGTCACCCGAATGTATTCATCAATGCTGAAGGAATTCAAATATATGTATTAAATCTGTCTTAAAGCTTGCTTAACTTAATAGCTTAAGATAAGGTTATAAGGTTTAAGGTTATAAATTAGACTACATTAAAATATTGACCAGTCGCCAGTGTGAGAAAGTGATAAGGAGGTATCGCCGTTGACTGGATGGATCCTGTGTGACACATATTTTTCAAACAGCCTCTAATTAAAATGCAAAATGAGCACTACAAACCACTTCAATGCAATAGCTCACCAAAAAATGTAATTATTTGAACGGAAAATGTTTTAACTGTATGTTATGATAAAGTTATTTGGTTTCTGATGAGATCGAGTGAGTTTTACCTTCATGTGTGATCAGAGGACGCAGTGCTCCAACACGATTGACGGTATTGATATCTGTACGAATAGCTTTATGATCAGGCTTTTTGTGGAGTTACTGATGACTTTGATTGAATTTTGGGGCGTTGGTGGAGAGAAATGTCCTCTGTTACCCATTTTGTTTTCCAAACTGATCATAAAAAGGAAGACAGGCGACACCGACCACCTGCACCTCTGTACGAACGTCTGAATCTAATGAGTGTCATTAGTTCAGCTTCTCAGTTGTCCAGGTGGCTGAGAAATTCACCTCAAACGTTGCGGAATCTCTGTGGGGAATTTATCGAGGGAAATCTCATTAAATCAGCTCTGCTGTTACAGGTACCACCTGAGGAAGCGGATTTTTCTTGGCTCAGCATCAAAGATTTCGTGTAAAGCTGTGGGCAAGGCTACGATTCAAAACAACACCCCTATAATAAAGTGGAGATCTCAGCGCTACCTGCAGTATGAGTCGTCTCAGCATGGTGTTCAGGACGAAACTTTTAGTTGGGTCCAGTAGTTTGTCTGATCAAAGTCACTGGAAAACAGGAGTCTGTTAAGCTTTATTTGCTCCAGACACTGGGTGAGTATCTGCTACATGCTTTAATGTGTCTGTGTGTGTGAGAGAGAGCAAACTCTAGGGAGTCTGACGTCTCCAGGCGATAAACATTCCCCTGCAGCAGAAGAAGAGACTAATTCCTTAGATTGCTTGTCAGACGGGTGGAAAGGTTCCAACCAAACAGCCCAAGAGTTTAATACTGTCCTAATTACCTTCATTTGCAAATCATATTTGCATATTTGTGGAGTGTGTGTTAGATAATGTCACAGGTATCATTGCTGCGCTGCCTCCAAAACATGGCGTGTTTTTCTTTCGGGCATTTTTTTTCTCCCCACTTTTTTTTTTTTTTTGTCAGTGTGAGACAGCAGAATGAAGCAAACTCCACAGCAAAGCTTAACATAAATGATTTAATACAACGGTGCACAGTTTCAGTGTGTCCTCATGTCAGCAAATTTAACAGTCATGACTGGATTGTTATCAAGCTCCATTCATACCAGAATAAATAGTTAATTTCCACGTGCATCAACAATAACAACAATGACGGGCTCCACAGTGGCAAAGACTATAGCTTTAAGTGGAATGCAATATTAATGAGTTAAACACTAAAAATAGAGTGATGTAAAATGCTGACTCTAAAAGGTAGGAGCTCCTCTGAAGCTATATTTGAACCCAGTTTAGGTTACATTTTATTTCAAGGCACAGAAACTTGGTGTTTTCCACCACATCACAAACTGTGGATCCACTCATCGCAACTTGTTTTCTTTACTTGGTTACAGCTGTCTGTGTTTTTTAGCCTTTTTAAAGTTACATTTGTTGGACAAAGAAGTGGAAAAACTGGTGAAAGGCTCCTTATATTGGCCGTGCAGTTATAAAACATCCCTCTCATACTGCATTTGTTTGAATTATTCATCTGCGTGGATATACATACTCAATCAACCATAAATCAACATTTCTGTGCTGTTCATGTTGTGATTAACTGCGAGAATGGTCGCATTATTTCGGTCATCAGGATTGTTGGCCTGTTTCCAGTGTAATATTATCTCATTTTTGAGGAATGATTAACCAAAAGAGGGATCCATCTTTTTGTAATTTGTGTAAATCGAGTACCGATTACCTGCCTCTGTGCTAATAAAACATTTTTCTTTCGCTGACGTCAGGAGCAGTTTCATTCACTGGCGGAGCTAATTAATCATGTTTTTAATGTGATGAAAATGGGAAGTTGGCGTTCGCAGCTGCTTATGCAACAGACCAGATCATAACTTCAGTTTTTCTCTTAAACATCAAATGAGAGTTGTTTATTTATTTATTTATTTATTTTGTTTTTCATTGACAGGATAGGTCGATAGCAAAGCTCGCATGCTTCTGCTTCTCTTTATTAGAGCATTTCGGGATATTATTAGCAACAAATAACTTAAATAATAGCATTATTAATGCTAGTTTTTCCCATATTAATTATCTTGTGATACAAAGTAGCATTACACTACATCTGGGTGGGTTATTGCTTAACCAGAAGCATGAAACAAAAATAGTTATATGGTCATTTTTAATGCTATATTTGCATCCCTAAATCTTGTGTAGCTACATGCATATACCTTCAGCTTAATCATTTCATCCCGACTGGGATAAAACAGGAATAGCTTCAGAGAAGGTGGAGATTCCAGACAGAAAACTGAGTTTCCTGTTGTCTGTTATCATATTTATTATTTATTACAACGCTGAAGTAAGAGACCCACAGTTGCAAACCACATAGTGATCTGGGAAATGTAGAAACTAACATGAAATAGTGTGAACAACCAAAACTGGACTAAAGGCATCAATAAATGAAGAGAAGAGTAAATAGTGGTGCATCGGAGTCACACTTGCTGACAGAAAACATGAGGAAATTCTGACTAACAAAGAAACAGAGAGGTGAGAGGTCATGAGCGCCGCACTGCAGGCGGTCGCTGCAGAAACGACGCCTCGTTTCCTCACATCCAGTCAACAATCTCTTTCCCACAGCAGGCGTCTTGACTCGGAGCAGCGTGAAAAGCGCAGATGCTACCAATACAATTAACAATGGATCGGTTCTGTTCCGGGGTGCATACACTCTCCCCGTCGTCCTCAAAAACAATTATTCACACCTGTGCTTGTGAACGAGTTCACTTGTTTCCAAAAGAATCGTCTCTCCCCGTCGTCTGTGCTTTCTCTGAACCGCCTCCACCTTTCAGCTCAGCTTTAATGCCTCATGCGCCCCGTAGCTCTCCGTCTGATCTGAGCCTCCTCCTCCCCTTGTTTTCAGAGTTTGTCCCTTGCGTGCCCTTTTGGATTTTTCTTCTTTGCTGTGTGCTTTAATGGATCGAGTCGCCTTCCTCCGAAAGTCTGGATTTCTTCAGTCCTCTGTCGTGTTGTTTTGACTGCTTTCACCTCAGTACCTGTGAGTCACTCAGTGTTACTGCAAGATCCACAAACACATTTTTTTCTTTTTATACCTAAACTGAGGTGAAGCAAAAAAAAAAAAAAAAAATTACTGTTTTTTATTTGTTTTTTTCATGTGTAAATGAGTTGTGTATTTGAATACATCTATTCAGAACAGCAATTGAGTAAGACCCTGTTTACATGACGTTTTCAAGCAAAAACAGTGTCTGTTTATAAGACAACGGTGCTGCAGGAATTTTTTTGAAACTACTCCAATTCTGTCTCTGCGGAAATGGGGGAAATGCAACTTTTCTGGAATTCTCAGCCCGTATTCTCCTGGAACCTGCTAGATTTAACACTAAGAGGCTTCCAGAGTAGCAGTCCAACTTCGTCGTCTGTCCATACGAATGCTGGTGTGTTTGCCATTGTAAAGATAAATAAGCTATCGATATCTGAATAATTCTCTTGCTAGTTAACGAATTTTAATTTGAAAACTCTCTGAAGTCACAAATATAGAAATGATAATGTGTTTCAGTGGAACTATTCATACCTTCCCTCTTCATTTATCTGTTAAAATTAGGATTTAACCTCAGAACTTCATGAGAAAAAACAATCTGCAGGAGAGACCGTTCTCCTGACCCTCGGATGCCTACTGTGGAGAAATCGAGACATGATGTATGTCCACTCGTCATGGACAGTTTTCCTGTAATTCCAGCCGGGCGCTTTTATTTACTCATTTATAAAGACCCTGAAGAAAACCAGCCGGCCGCTCAATACTTCAATCTGAGGTGAGAGGCGAGGCTGATCCCCAGAGCGTGCTGAATCATTTTTCCCAAACGCTGCAGGCGTCGGGTGAAAGTGGGAGTCGGGTAATTTCACCCAGAAGTGAAATCTGCAGTCTGTGACCTGAACTCTAATTGGGGAAAGCAAGCAGTTGTCAAAGGGATGTAAAGGGGCTTTACTAATATAGCACCTTTGTTTTAGTGCTTTTGCAGAATTTTCCCGTGCACGCTGCTCCACCTCCACTGAGGCTGCAGCTCGGTGGCTGATTGCTGCTCAGCAGATTTGGAACACCTGGGCTCATCGCTCCTGCTGCGGGAAATAAGAAGACGATTTAAGTTCAATCATCATTCTGTGAAAATCACGCTAAGACTGCTTGTAAAAGTCAAAATTGAATTAATTTTAGACATCTGGGCTCAACTTTAGTTAGTCCTTGCTCAAAAGTCATTATTTTCAGAGTGAATCAGCCATGCTTTTTTTTTTTTTTTTTACAGAATCAACAGACAAACAGAACAAAACATGCTTATTGTGGATGCAGCTGAGCTTCAGTGCAGATGTTCTTTCTTCAGTTTGGTGCTCTTTTCTGCAGCTTTGTGATTGCATCTGATCAGAGCATAAAGAACAGATGCTGTGTGTCTTCTTATTAGGAGAAAAATGATCTAAGACGGCCAGTTCTCTCCTCTTCCACACAGAGGAAAATAACAAGTTACAGCAGCAAGTGGAGATCAAGGTAGAGGCGTTAATAAACTGACAGCGGACTGAGGAATGGAGGGGGGGGTGAACACGCAGGATGGGATGAGTAAATAATATATAAAAGATTGAATTCTTGAAGTGTTTGTGCTGTGTTGAGGGTCTTGGTGCTAAATTTAGCAAGTTAACCTGATGGCCTGTGTTGTCTTGAATCTCCATCATGCATCTGTCCTCAGAGACCACCGCGTTAGGGGAGAGGTTTGTGTGTTTTTTCATTGGTCTTCTCTTTCCTTTAGCTTCAACAAATAGAAGTAAATCAAATGCTTTTGATTTAGTAATGAAAAAAAAAAACTGAATGCAAGAGGCTCCAATCTGGTCTGGAAAACCACCCAGCAAATTAGTAAAAAAGAACATTCTATGAAAGCATTCTTTTTTTTTTCCTGAACATTTTGGGTATGAAATTCCTTTCGATTCTGAAATATTTGTAATAAAAACTGCATATAATTGTGGAAGATTGAACTGTTGTGATGCAGATGGATTATTGAAAAAAGAAAATAAAAAGCAGACTGGATTTGTGAAACTGAATAATTATTTACATTATATCGCAGTTTCATTTCAGTGTATTTAGTGACATGTGTGTATTTCTTTCATGAACTTCTGGTTTTGGTGAACTCAGTGACTTCGGACGTAAACTGGCTGAACGCAGCGCAGCAGCTGCAGAATAGCCTCCCCTGCGTCTGCCACACCGGTGCAATGCACAGGCGGAGTTCAAGCATCCCTGTTCCACCTTTTGTCCTCAGGAGGACCGGCTAAAGATCACGGGGTCGCCGTAATGCCATCCTCAGATCCCTCTTTCTTCACACAGCGCCACTGGATTAAAATCAACCCGTCGGTTCATTTAGAAACCAATCCGGCAAAATCTCTTCATCTCAGCGACCTTTTAAAAAGGGCGCAGACGCAGGACAAGACGAGGTCTCTTTAGGCGTCGAAACCTTTAGCGGCTTTTAAAAGCAGACATGAAATCCTCCTTCATTTGTTGGATGGGATTTCTGTGTGAGCTTCTCTCTCACACTTCACACGCCTACGAGAGGGGTGGGGGTGGGGGGGTGGGGGGGGGTGAGGCAGAAGCGCTCGCCACATCTCAAACCTTACCCTGGTACAGAGTCTGTTTTTGTTTGATTTTTTTTTTTTTTTGCTTCTTTGAGTTCAAGACGGCGTCGTCACCTCCGGGAGTGTTTGGTGTTACAGAGAGGCTAAATCGTGCGCACAACAACCATTTCACACTTTAACTATGATTGCAAGAAGTTGTGTCCAGCCAGACCTTTTCAAAGAAAAAAAGTAGACAAAATTCTGAAAATGTATACATAGGAAGATGTAGTTCTGTCTTTCATCTCCTTAATCACTGAGCGAACTGCATATTGGAGGTTTCTGTGGTCTGTGTGTGTTCGGTGTCCAGTGCACAGGAGAATGGGTTTGATAGTGTTTGTGACTGTCTGTTTTCCATCCAACTTTCACTAGGTTACTGGCCGAACTCAAGGTCTTTGATGAATGTTTGAATCCCAGCCTTGTTGAGTCGTATGCAGCGTTCGCATACTATTAACATCCCAAACCCTGTGTCAGAAAATCATTCAAATTAAAACCAGAAAATGGAAAAATTCAACCTGAAGGACTTTTGAAAGGGTATTTCAAGGATCCTATTTTTTCCACAAGGTTTTTTAAAAGGCTGAAAAGTAAAAGGTTAACTTCATTATGTGCTTTTTTAATTAAAAAAATAAATGAAATCTGCAATCTGAACATTCATTCACAACCATTTCACACATTTCATGATTTACAGCCTGAAAATGTGTCTCTGTCAGATATTTTTCTCATTTCATTTGTGTAGGAGGTCATAGTGCTATGTCTTGTGAGTCTTGATCTGTATTTTCAGAAAGCTGGATTATTATAATGGCGCAGAGCTACGGAGTGTTTGCCTTTCTCAGTAAAAATCAAAAATCTGCTTGACTCTCCTCATCTGTGGAACTTATTTGCTCCGTTCTGATGTATTTTCATTCTTTATAGATATAAAAATGTACTGCATGAAAATGTATCGCTTTTTGAAGCAGGGTGAATTCTCTTGTCTGTCTGAAAGGTGCTATTTAAACGGATGTGCCTTAAATGCTTGGATTTGTAAAATTTGGGGGGAATTATCAAAAACTCAAACAGTCAGTCAAACTTATGTAACTGTGAGTAGCTGATTTTTTACAAAGCGCATCAATGTTCGGACCTGTTGGATGACGGATGACAGACCACTCAAGAGAGAGAGATCAGTGTTCATGCAAATATATGAGAAGCTTTAAACTGAGGTGAGTTCATTATTATTCATATAAATCCTACACAAGTAGCAGCTTATTGATTGTGTTGACTAACTCTGTTTTCATGTCTTTTGTGATTGTCACTACTTCAACCTTGTGAGTTTGAAGGAAAAAGGAAGGAACGAGGAAGTCAGTGAATCTGCTTGTCCTGATCAAGTTTAATACAGCACAAAGCAACTTTTAAGATTCCCAATAAACAACTGATGCAGGAAAAGCAATAGTGGGCCGAGGACAGAACCCTGAAGGACACCGCAAGATGAAGAGTCCTTTGGAGGAAGCATGTTCTCCAGCAGCAATACTGAAAAACTTCTTGCTTAAAGATTCTGTCTGCGATCCTGAGAGCAAATAGACCCGTTGGCATACCCTGCTTTACTTTAATATGATATGTTTTTTCTGGTCTGCTGGTGAAGGAGCCTTAATCACTGTAAGAAGGAGCGAAATCATTCAGTTGAAAGAGGGATGTGTCGTCCAGATGGGATGTAGAACCCGAGCAAACAGCACAGCTGTGCAACACTTTGCTTCAGCTGTTGTTGAAATGGGATTTTATTTTTTTGCACAGATTTATCAATCCTTTTCTTTTCAGCCTTTCTATTGTAGAGATTTTTCTTTTTGAGCTTCTTGTCTCGAAACATATTTACTTACTGAGTTGGGTTATTGAGTTTTTTGTTGGCTTGTGTTGTTTTTTTACTGTCTTCAGCATACTGAAAATACACATTGTAGAGCTTTGATCACATCTTTTCCCTCTTTGAGCTTGATGTCATTCTTTCCTGTGGTGTCTTCTGCTGCAGTATATCTGCCCTGGTTGGATGAGTACTCAGGATACTTGACAGGAGGTGGTGTATTTGAAGGCTCGCGCTTTTGAAGTGACAGAAGTCAATGTCAAAGTGAGCCTCAATGTCAATTACTGCACATGCAAGACACACAGCGGAACTGAAATACCGTCTCACTTGTCCTCCCACATTGACTGAAACAATAAAGAATAAAAACTGAAAATAAATGAATAAATCAGTCAAAATGTGCAATATATATGTACAGAGAATGCAACAGTTATTCCACGATGTCTATATCTGAGTAGGAAGCACATCAGCTCAGAACAGCCACATGTACTGTCCTCAGTGTTTATGCTGGTAGCTCGATCGGCCGCCGTCCTTTCAAGCATAAAAGTCATTCTCTAAATTTCAGCTTGTAATTATACAGTGCGTCAGACAGAGCCATTAACCCTCAGACGGAATTGCTTGTGTCTAGTTTTATGCTGATCGTGTGTGTGCACACTCTCCTGTGTGTTCCATGCCTGGTGTATTGCACAAAGTATATTTTCTATACTGAATCAGGAAGCTGCCAATAGGAAAGTCATCAGTTGCAGCACAGACAGACCGCTGCACTGCAGGGTTTACTCACCACAGGTGTTACATCCTCGTTTCATCACCTTGCTGCCTCAGAGAAACCGAAGGGCGAAAGGATTTAAATGATGGTTAAATGCTGGAAGTTGGAGAAGGAGGCATCGCTGGTGAAAGTGATGATGCTCAGAATGTTGTTAAAATGCACAGTTGTGTAATACTAGAAGAAACATGTCAAACGAGGATGAGAAGATTGAACTCAATTCCCTGTTGTTTTTTGAGGAAAACCATACAACATAGTGTAGTGCAGTACTCAATACAACTGGAGATAAAAGCATGTATCGGCATGAGATGATTCAAAACCTGTTTTTGATACTTCCTGCCTTTAATACTCAGCTTCATGAGTCTGAAATGTTGCCCAGGTTTCCTGTTCAGACAGATTTAGTGGTAATATCTGTGATTTTAACATTAAGTGTTTCTCTCTCTGGACCTGGTTGAGCTGTAATTTTTCAAAACAGTAATTTTTCGATGAGAACAAAAACAACAGGAGTGAGTTATTCACTGGTTTGATCTACCACTGATACAGTGATATAGCATAAATGTGAGACCTGAGACGCCTGAAAGGTTTAATGCTCATTTTCTCCAGGTAAAAACCATCAGGCTGGTGTCAAATTACAGGCTGTACATTAGCATGATCAGATATTATTTTTGAAAGCTTTCAAAAGGATGTAATCCTTCAGGAAGAAGCTGTTTGAACAGAGTAAATCATTTAGGTTTCAAGACCTGAGTCATGGTCATTCATGAGTCCAAAGGTCAGCAGAATACACTGATTTCATATATTTCTTTGTTGTTGTTTTTTTAACTGAAAATCGTTGAAGAAAAGGCGTTGTGTTGGAGGAGCATGCCGACACATAAACCAGGTGCGATGTAGTGAGGACAGATGGACGCCGTCTCCACATGTTGGCCGTGCACTCGGCGGCAGCTCGTTCCTCCGGGACTCTCACGCTCACAGATGAGGAGGCAGCACGTATGAAGCGTGAAGTGATCTCAGCTGCGGTCCTGACTGCAGCAGTCGCTTCCACGGAATGATTAACTGGTTATTTGTTTCGCAAGTGTTCTCAAAATCTGAGGATTTCAGGCGAACGTCCCATTCAGACCAGCAAAAAGCACAAACTACAACACATCTGGAGTGCAAACCATGAAATTAAGAATTTTGTATATTTAGTTTTGCTGTATTTCGGACATATAAATAACATATCAGAGGATCTATTGCTTTTTTGGTAATCTGAATATTTATTTTATCAGAAGCACTCTGGTGAACCTTCCTCGATCTTGCATGTCAGCCTTAATTAGTGGCATAATGGCTGAAAATGTTCCTCCATTAAACCCGGAGTCCAGCAACTCTGCATCCTTTTCATCCACACAGAAGGAGCTTCAGAAAGCAATGATGAATATCATCAAAACAGTTTTATGAGGGATCCCGTGTGGAAAGCCCTTCTCACTGAGCTAACATCAGAGGGCTGCCCGGTGATTATTTCATCCCCGTTATTATAAATTAGTCTAACTTTAATAGTGCAGGCTGAAAAGTAGAGATTGCCGTCCGAAGAGTTGATGGCGATGCGCAATTTGTAAAAGTAGCGGTGATGTTTGTGGATGAAAGCTCCGGCTGTGATGGTTTTCTGTCTGGGAAAATAATCAGGGGAAAAAAGCCAAAGCCACAGCAGTGATGTGGTTTTCTCTGTGTTTTTGTACTTTACTACTTTTTGATGCTTTGATGATCACAGATGGAGGCTTTCTTTGTTTTTATATTAATCAAGGATTTAATGGTCTGCATGCAACAAGCATAAAATCAAACCAGAACTGAAAAACATCCGTCAGTTCAATTTAAATTTAGGTGGGCCAGGAAAATAAAAGCCTGTAATCCTCGGTGCGCTTCGACAGAGAACAACCCAGTTTTTCCACGTGACGAAGCACAGGCGAAAGAGGAAAGGAAAAAATCCTGAAAAAAAGATGAGCAGCAGAGCAGAGCGCGATGTGACCATCTATCTGCCTCTCATCTTTTCTGTTGATTCCTGCTTGATGGATCAGATGATAGAAGTGTTTTTAGCATATAACAATGCAGTACTTTGTTGCTTGTAACACAACTTGAGTAAAATTTAACTATCACTGAACTATTTAGTGTCCTCTTTCTAGTTATCTCATTCGATCTAAATGTGGCACCATTTTAAAACGAAAAAGATCAGAAATCTTTTGGCTATACTGTTGAGATGGCAGTAAGCTGTCGTCGTTGACTCACAGTGAGATTTTGAGATGTTTGTCATTGTTGTAATGTTACGTGATCTGAGCCAAAGACAGCATGTAGATGTTAAATAAAAAGGGCCCAAGAATGGAGCCTTGAGGAACCCCTCAACTGACTTTCACATGCTCAGATTCATTATTACCTATTGACCCAGAATAATATCTTGCAAATAAGATTAATGCAGTGCCAGAACTTCACAACCATTTTTCAGGTCTGTCAAATGCAGCACTAAGATCATGTATCACTAAAACTGAAGCTCTTGATGCGTCACTGCAACAAATAATCGTTCAAACAGAAACTTTTTCTTTCTGTGCACTTAGTACATCGAGACTGTACACTGAAATGCCTCTGGTCATCAATACACATAGATCTGTCTTTACCAACTTCACATAGGAGCCAAGTCTAGGAGGATGTTATGAGAGTCAAAGAAAAGTTGGCAATGTTACAGGTGGGGAAGTGTGAAGAAGGCAAACTCCTCACAGAAAGGCTCCAGCAGAGTATTAAACCCAAGCTCAAATAACTACTACTTCAACACATTACTCCTTGTTTCAGTGTGACAAATCCTTCTCTGAAAAGTAGCTCAAGTTTCAAACAAAGTGAAGAATGAAGAATCATTTCCTGAGCAGCTGTCACCAACAGCAAAATAAATGGAATCGGTGAGTTTATGAACGCCAATGTCAAGTCAACGCGTACTCACAAAGTAAGTTTGTCACACTGAAAAGTTTTGGAAAATAAAATCGTAAGGAAGTGAGACTTTCAACAACTTGGAGTTATGGGAAGTGGAAATGTGGAAAGCCTGGCTGAATAATGAATGAAGCACCTTAACTGATGGGCGGTAAAAACTCATGGCAGCGGCCATCTCCTCCATCAAAGCCTCAGGTCAATAAATGAGACATTAAATATGACTTTTATGCACTGTATAAATAGTTTTCAATGCAACAATAAATCCTCTCAAAGTTGGAAGAAAGATGCAGCGTCATAAACGTGAAGAGGAAAAAAACCGCTGGGAGGATTTGGGATTTTTCTAGTAAAGACTAAGAAATCAAGTAGAAAATCTTTTATTACAGTTTTCACAGATGTAAAATCATTGTAAATCAACAGTTATTTATATATTAATCACTTTAAATTAGGAACAGCCGACCCGTACCTCAAAGCGACAGCTCCTACGCAGCAGTGCTGCTGCAGCCGATTCAGACCGGGTTTGACGCGCCTTCCACATCGTGCATTAGCTAATGAGCCTGAGCTGCTGACCACAGCTGCAGGACACATCTTTTAAACTGCACGCCGACTCAGACGCTCAGCAGGAATAAAATACGTTTCTGCACGTCCTGGATTTATTAAACCAGTCCACTTCATGACACCGCCCCCCCAACAAAAAAAGAAAAAAGAAAAGAAAGAAGGCATTTGATAAAGCTAGGCACCTATTCTGAGAATGTGAGGGGTCTAATCAAAGGAAAAGCTGGAATTGAGATTAGAAAATGTATCGTCAGTCAGTAAAAATATCTAAAATTCACTCATGTCCCCCCTAGAAATCAAACCCCATTGATTGAAAACCCAGGACTGTGTAAAAACAATGACTTTAACATGACATTTGGCAGTTGCCAGAAAAACTGGTAGTTTCAGATACTGAATCGTACAAAACACATGAGATGAGAGGTTCCTCCAGCAGACATGCTGCAATGCACTTGGATGGATTTCAAACTGATCATGACGTTGCTTCACAGACACCGAACCTCCCTCCACCTGTGTAAATCCAAATTTGTAAAAGTCCCTTCACATTAAAAAAAAAATCTTTCTCTGCTTCCTTTTTGAAACAGGTTTAAGTTCTGTTTAAACACCGCAAAGAGATCAAAATGCTCAGAATAGAGGGAAATCCGTGTTGAGCAGCTCCGTAAATGAGCCGGCTGGATGTCACAGTGAACCTTCAAGGCACAGACAAGATAAACAATAGTCTGTTCTCAGCAGGACAATCGTGGACATCTAATACACTGGAACAGTGTCAAACAGCAGTCCTTAAACATGAATCTAATCGATCAAATTGCCAATTTGATCACCGCACTGCATGTAGCACCAGCGAATATGGAGTACAAAAAACCCTCAAATAAGAAAGATCACATTATTCAAATGCTGAGAATCGGCTGTGGCAGGCAAGGAGAACTTGTAAACCTCAGTAATGCTTGCTGACTCTCATACAATTAGTGAACCAAATCTTTTAAGCCTTGCTTAAGTTAGAAAACACAAGTTTAAGAGAAACATTCATCACCAGCTGTGAAACGCCTTCAAAGGAATCAAAAAAAGTCTCAGTTTCCAAGAGCTGAAGCGTCATACTTCCTTCAGAGCGTCGGTTGTGGCTCGACGTCGCCCCCGGGAGTGTGTGAGGATAATTCCTGGACCTCGGCGTGTCTTTGCTCGGTGGCACAGTGGGCTCTGCTGGGCTCCGCCGGAAAAGGCAGCGGCGGCCGCGCCGTCGCTACCTGGACGCGTCCGGGACGAGTCTCTTAAACCAGCTGCTCACGGCCACGTCGACTCTCAGGACCAGCGTGACCCCGATCAGCAGGAAGACGCTGCTCACCAGGAATCCAGAGGCCTCGAACATTAGCCTGCAGGAACAGACAGTGTAGTCATTTCAAAGCATTAAACAAAATAAGAGATTTAAGCTTGATGTAACCGCAGCGCTCCGTTAACTTTGTTCCGAGTTACCAGGAGCTTTCATCTACCTGACCTTTCCATGGACCGATGTCAAAAAACTAGCTGTTTTCTCTTTTGTTTCAGCAGAGAGACTGGATTAAAATATATCTATCTACTCTTGAAAATTCACAACAACAAAATAAAATCAGCTTCTACAAAGAGACCAAAGGCGATGATTGTTTTCATCATGTGTCCTTTTTTTTAATGTGCACTTGTAGAAACAATGATAAACTATTCAAAATAAGCTTCAAGGCTCAATGTCGCTTACTCCAAATACTTACAGTATGTTTTTAAAATTCTTTATAAATATACTGGAAATTTTAAATGAAGCATATTTTCTAATAAATTGAACAATAAAACATTCTTTCGCAATCAGAATTTATCACAATCTGGTTATAGCATGATGAAGATTACTTTCCTCATCACTCATCAAAACACAGATTCATTGAGGGTTTTTTTTTTAAGTCTGGGCTAAAACAAATTCAGAGATTCGCTTCTGAACACATTATGCATGTTAAAAAAGTAGCTACTGAAACACGTAAAAAAACAAGACTGACAACTGTGGGATGCTCTGTTTAGAAGGGAGAACCTTAAACAATTTTTACGAATCTTTCAAATTTGGCAGTGTGATTATTAGCAGGTTTACTAGCATAAAAACTGAACATGTGTAGAAACCCAGACATGCCGTCCGGCCGTCCAGACGTAAATGTGGTGAGCGTCGGCTCCACCGTGTCCACACACTCCAAAGCCTTTACTGTCAGTGAGTTTGAGCGAGCTGGAAAATCCATCCGGGCACTTACTTGGGTGCGAAAACCTTCCACACCATTAGGTGTCTCCTGAGAATAGCAGCTGCACAGACTGAAGCGAAGACCTGCGAAGAGAGCCGAGAACCTGAGTGGTGTGATGTGATACTGATCCACGCTCAGAAAAAAAATGGAATTAAACATAGAAACGGAGGAAACGATCCGATCCCGGCCGGATTCCTCAGCTGTGATGGATGTTTTTAAACGGGTGGATGCACCGACCTGCGCTCCGTTAATAAAGAGGTAGCGTGTTGACAGTTGGAGGAGGGCGGCGCTGAACTGCTGGGGGTTTTCTCTCAGCCTCATCTCCATGACGGCGTCCTCGCCTTCCTCCCCGCAGGCCCGCCCTGCTCGGCCCCCACGCACCTCTCGCACCAGGGGCCAGAAGAGCAGCAGCGGACACCCCACTGAAGGGAAGGAGACAGAAATACACGTCAGCAAGCTGCATGGGTAATTCCACAAAAAAAGTGTTTTTAGCAGCATTTTTCTTCTTTGGTGAAAAGATAAATAATAACCTGCAAACAGAATGTGCGAGGCGAATGTGTTGAGGGTAACGAGCGAGGCGGGCAGTATGGTGCCTGTGTGTCCATCTGGGAATCCCACGAACGCGGCGCTCCACTGGATGGAGGGGAAGGTGGGGAGGTGACCCGTGGCGTGGAAGAACTGGGCGGCGGCCAGCGACCACAGCACCACGGGCGTCCAGGGCACGGCGAACCCACCTGACCACGAGCAGAAAGGAAAGGCGTGTGTGATTGGAAGCTGCGGATTGCAGGAGAGACGGTGCCACTGCCAGCGTCTTACCGGAGTACGCCCCCTGCAGGCCGCCGAGCGCTGTGGAGGAGGCGTGGATGTGCAGCAGGGATCCCATTTCCAGCAGCAGCAGGAGGAACGACAGGGCCATGCCCTCCGGGTGCAGCAGCAGCAGGCCGAGTCCCAGCAGGCCGCAGAACAGCAGCGTGGGGGCGGAGTAGACCGTCCCGAGGCCGTACGCCTCCACGGCGGGCCGGTTGTCCGCCTCGCCGCCCCCGCCGGGCTCGCCGCCGCCGCCGGCGTCGTCGTCCAGGCAGCGGCGCATGCGCTGGTAGATCTGGGGGATGAGGTGATGCAGTTCGGCCTGGGGGCTGATGCCCGTGCTCGCCCGGTAGCGGGGAGGCGGCAGAGTCAAGCTCCTGGCGGAAGCGGCGGCCCGGGCCTTGACGAAGACGGTGAGGGGGTCGAGCCAGATCAGGGCCAGCCCCAGCGCCAGGAGGCAGAACGCCGCCCGGGGCAGGGCCACGTGCGCCAGGCCGATCAGCTCCGACAGGTTCCGGAAGCTGTCGTCCGGCGTGGCGCTCACCGCCCAGTGGAGGCCCAGGCACACCGACAGCAGCGGCAGGATCCAGCGCGCCGCGAACACCGTCCCGCCCGACGAGTTGAGGTTCCCGTAGTGGCAGAGGCAGCGGCGCAGAAGGAAGGCCCACATCCCGAGGGAGGCGACCGACAGCACGTAGTGGAGGTTCTTCAGCTGGCTGCTCTGCAGGCGGGACAGAGGGGAGAGGAACGGCGACGGCTGGCAGGAGCCCTGCTCCTCGCGACAGGCGTGGAAGGACAGCGAGAGGTAGAGGCTGCCGACCAGGAGGCCCAGGCACGCCAGCAGGGTGTGGCCTTCCTTCCTCACGGTGGCGGCGGGGACGGCGGGGGCCGGCAGCAGCCCCGCCGACTTCAGGGGGTCGTGGCTCGGCGGCAGGAGGAGCCCGTCCCAGTTGAGGCGGACGGGGACGTAAATGGCCAGAGAGAAGAGAAGGAAGGTCACCACGCGGCCTTCGCCGATCACGTAGCAGTCCGACAGCAGGGCGGCGCAGCGGAGGAGCCACACCAGGAGCGGCGCCGCCAGGAGCTGACGCGGGGTCAGCCAGCCGGCGGCCTTCGGCGCTTTGCCTCCGTTCTTTGACGCGGTCGGGGTGTTCAGTCGACGAGCTCTCCAGAGGAAGAGGAGCTCGGAGCCTAACGCGCCGGCCGCCAGGCACCACGCCGCCTCCACGGAGCCGCGCGCCAGCAGCTGGGCGGCGGCCGCCGCGGCAGCCGACATCAGCGCCACGAGGACGGGGGCCTTCGGCCCGACGCCGCCCTCCCTGATCAGTGCCTGGGACAGTTCGGACAGAACGAAGCACATCAGGCAGGCCAAGGCCAGGATGGCCAACCCCGCCGCCATCTTTACGTGGTTGAACCGAGCCCAGGTGGCGCGGCAGGTGTCCCTGACCGAGGTGAGGTAGAGCTGCAGGGACGAGTTGAGCTTGGCGGACGGCGAGCGGCCGTCTCTGACCGCGGCGAGGTACTCGGAGGAGAGGCGGGAGAAGTGGGCCCTCAGCTGACGGAGGCTCTCTGGGGGAATGTCTCTGGCCATGCTGGAGTAGGTGTCCAGGAACCGGTTCACCTTCATCGACGGGACAAAATAACACAATTACTGACACTGAAGCAAGAAACCTTTTCTGTAAGGACATTTTAAAGAATTTAAAAACCCTCTGGTAGACAGTTCTGAACTGAGCCTACCTGCTTTGCATTGATCCACAGCGCCTCCAGCTGGCTGATGCCTCCAGCTGCACCTTTCTGCCCGTGAGGAGGGAACAGAGGCAGGAGAACTTGGCCCACGCTGCTGTACGGGATGGGAATCCCCAACAGCAGAGCCAGGGTGGGAACCAGGTCAGTCTGGGGCACGACGTCCGGCTCCGTCTGGAAATGTGACAACAATAAAATATGAAGATTTTCTCACCAATTTTTTCAAAATTCGTCACACAGCGACCCTGAAGTTTTTTTTTTTTTATCTCACATTTTGCATATTTCTCTCCTGTACAGCTCATAACTCCTCCCAGTGTATTACATAACACTCAGATTACACTGTCATTACAGAAATAAACCCTTTTTTCACATTTTTCATCTCCTGAAAGAGGCGGAGACCACCTGCCAGCATCCGTTTAATGGTTCGGGGAAGTGCACAGCCAGCCATGAACAGAAACACACACACACACGCACCAGCGGCTTGATGCTTCACACCTCTAATACATTAAACACGGTGGTGATTTCAGGAGGGCCATGGTGTCGATGTGCATTTGCTGATGAGATATGATTAACACTCAAACAGATGAAGTGAAGTATTTACAGAATTGTTCTTGGTTTTTTTTTTCAGTTCAACTCATTTAGGAATGGCGCTGATGTTGTGGGTCAACGATACACCCTGTACTCAAGAAACTGAGGAAATCAGATGTTTCTGTCGACTCTCTGATGGTGAAGAATTTAAAGAGCCAACTGTGTTCAACAGTGGAAAGCTACATCAGTAAATATAGCATGGTACAGAATATATCAGAAATTCTGTGTGAATTTGTGTTAGTTTAACACTTCAGTCTTCAACTTACTTACTCACCCTAAATTAATTGACTCAATGTCACGTGTTGCTTCCTATCTTTTAAACTCTTCCCAGAATATTATAAATCCAAGTAATAGTAACAGACTGAGAAGTGAAGCACACTGCAGAGACATGTGTTGTTCACCTCGTGGTATATCTGGATATATACTCAGCGGCACGACAGACCTGCGACGGTGATCCAGGGAAAATTGGGGAAGGACTGTAGAGGAAGATGGCAGCATCAGTCTCTTTTTGACTTTCTCCACCATGATCTCCAGTGTCGGTCATCCCGTGATCTCCCATCACCACCAGGAGGGTGTCGTTTTCCAGCCGGTCAATCACAGAGCTAGCGAGAGAGAAAAATACAAAAGAGGGATTACAGATAACAAAAACAGTACAAATGGATACGGTTTGTCAGTCAGTTTCTGGTTTGATCTCTGTCTGGGTCGACCTCTTATTATCTCGTGAAGCGTGGGAGGAGCAGCTGCGCTCCAGTCTGACCTGATGACTCCGTTCATTTGGGTGAGCTTGTCGGCCATGGCCGGGTGGTCGGGGCCAAACCTGTGACCGCAGTGATCAACGCCAAGGAAATGAGCAACCAGAACATCCCAGTCCTTCCCAACCACTGGAAAAACCAAGAGCAAGACACTCGAGTTGACACGGCTTCCTACTGCTGTGAGATAATATTCACTGAAACTGTAAACTCCATGCATACTGGTTGAGTAGAGGTGCTGCAGGATCCCGTTATCCACAGTGTGCAGATCCTTGACGTTGAAAGAGGGGAAAGGTAAGGAGCGGTAGAACTTCTTTGGAAAAAGATTCTCCCAGGTGTCGTCACCCATGAAAACCACACGCTTGCCTGAGAGAGAATATATCGTAAATAAATCTCACTTCACTTACATTATGGCCAAATGCAGAGTTCCCCCTGGACAGTTCATCCATTGTCAAGTCACTAATTAACCTGAAATGCATGTTTTTCTACTGTGGGGAGAAAAACCACAGCGCTCAGACAAAGCACATGCACTAGTTTTACACTTTTATTGCTTCAATAAAATATAATCCTGTTTTGTTCTTCAAAAACGCATTGACAGATATCTTTAATGAAGAAGTACAACTGATTTCTTCTTGGGAAAAAAATCCATTAAAGGTTAAAAATAATACACTTCTGGAAAAGTGTTGCGTTCTCCACTTGACACTTGTACAGTGTCCTTCAGAGAGTTGAAAGCTCTCTCAATAAAATATATTATCAAATCATATATGTGTATAAATACAGGAATAGATTATAAGACCTGGAGTTTAGAGAAACAAGACAAGTGCTGGTGGGATTTGAAAAAAAAGACAAAAACTACTTTTGCATACAACACTTTAATCACATTGTGGTGGTAACAGCAACATGATGTTCCACTGTGGCTCATAGCTATATTAAAATATTCATACATTATTCTATGGAAGTGCTTTAAATTGAATCTCATCTTTCTCCATCCATAAAAAAATTTAAATGTTGCATCTGTCAGAAGACTTGAAATGTCAACAATTCTGTTTATGGGCTGAATCGTAAAGCTGAAAGTAGCGTTTGAGTTTTTATCTCTGTGCATCAGTTTGACACAGTGATGCTCAAATCATGATATAAAAAAAAGACTGATAATGAAATTAACTCTTAAAATAGAACATGAATTAGGAAAAAAATTCACAATATGTGGTCTGGATTTTGTCATAGTTGGAGAAGACCTGTCGATAAACACCAAGCATGGGCGCCTTCCTAAGTGGAGTTTGCATATTCTCTCTGTGCATGTGGATTTTAACTGATTTGCTAACTGCAACCCAAATCAACCAAACCCAATCAGTGTGTTAGCATGCGCGTGCATGTGTGCTATTGTGTTATAACTGTTTAATAACTCACCCACTTGCCCCAGCTGGTGGATGAGATTGTCCTCAAGAATTGCACTGGACGCAAAGTTATTACCCACATCCACGAAGGTGGGCAGGGAGCCGGTGGTGAAGCCCTTGATCCTCTGCATGGTGGTGGTGGGGGGGTCCGCGCGGAACGGGTACAGGCGGCTCTGGAGCGGTCTGGACGTCACGGTCTCCCCCAGCACCGGCAGCTTGTTCTCGTAGGGCCGCGGGGCCGTGTTGCCGGGGTCGAACCGGGCGAAGTCGATCTTCAGGGCGTCGACGATGAGGAGGACGAGCCTGCTGAAGCGCGGCGGGGAGCGGCAGAAGTCCCCCGGCTCTTCTCCGGGCTCCAGCACGTCCCCGCAGCTGCTGGTCCGGTTCACCTCCAGCCGCACGAGCAGGAAGCCGCCCACGAACAGGTAGATGCCCACGAAGTACACCGCGCACACCCACAGGAGCAGGGCGAGCACCGGGAGCCGCTTCATCCTGCGAGCACAGGCGACACGCTCAAAAGAAAAAAAAAAAAAAAAAAAGAAAGAAAGAAGCACTACATGGGAAGTTTGCGCACAGGTGCGTAAAGCCGAGATACAACGGAGGGGTGTCGGTAAGTTGAGTTAGCAGCGGCTAGCCTCCCTCGCCTTACCTCGCCTCCTGTCACTGACCTTGTGGCGGCGGGACTTTCGTCCTCTTCTCGGCCGGAGGGCGGGCGTCAGCGTGCGGGCCCACAACACGGCCGTGCGGGTGTCTCAGGTGAGCGGAGAGTCGGGCGACACGCTCACCTTCATCAGGACTCCCGTCCAGCGTGAGCAGACGGCTGGGGACGGAGCGGAACCTTTAGCAGGCTGGAAACCCGGCGGAACCGCGCAACGGAGGATTTTCTTTGTAACACACTGAGTGGAGCGGCCAATGAGCGTCTTTGCCCCGAATTTTATCTTGTAGGCAACCGAAAACTGCCTTTCATCTCTTATATTTGGAGTTGTCTTTCGTTGATGCAAAACAAGTTTAAACACTCTGACACCGGTTTCATACAAATATAAAGCCGAATTGTGTATGTTAGAGCTATAACATAACTTTTAGGATGCCTGTAAGATAAATTAGAGGGATTTAATTACTATAAGCTGCTATATTTCCCTCCTCCCTTGATTTTGACTGATTGAGAATATTTCAGAATTGTACATATTAATGAATTTAATATTTTCAAAAATTACACTACAACTTGACAATTTTTTTTTTCTTTTCACAAACTTAACATTTCTTGGTGTTTTTATTTAAAACATGCTTGAATGTGCTAATTTTCCCTGTGGTTATATCCAACCACTTTATTTGTGTGTGAACATTTCCTATTTTTTCACTACTTTTAAGAATTGTGCATAGCAGGGCATTTACCTGTCTTGGACCATTTTCTTTTACTTTACCGCTGGTGTCCTCAGACAACAGAGAAAGAATTTAATCCTAAAGGGGAAACATGTCTTTCTGATCGACATATGACAGTTAACTTTGAAAGACATCCCATCTGCCAGCTAAGGGTCCAAAGTGGGTCCAAATTTATAAGAAAACAAAGTGAAGTATTCATATGTTCCCCGTTTTTTTTTTCTTGTAATAAAGTAACATCTTTATACATTGCAAAAAATACTTTGCAGGCATAAACCTGATTAACGTTTTTAATTGTGTCCTTTAATTCAACTTCATGTTTGTATGTCGTCATCCATGAACATAAATGGCAATTAAAAAAAATTCTTTTAAAATAATAAGTTTCCTTTCATGAAGCATCTTTTTATTTTTGTACTTCACAAGTCACTTATGTGCATTCATTTACTAATTGTCAAACGACACAGGCTGTGACAAGAAATCCAGATGAAATGACAAACATCATCACCTTTACTGCGTCATTCAATTTAATAAATACAGCCCATAAGACATCAGAGGTGGATACAAACGTGAAGTTGGAGAACTAAAAGCAAATTCAATCCAGTAACTGAGGGTGAATAATCTGGAATCTTTCTGAATGATACCCACTCCCAAAAAGCAAAACTCAGCTGACTGTAAATTAACTACACTCCCCAGTAGCCGGTCTCAGCGATGCTAAAGGTGGCTGATTTCTGTAAATCAGCTACATCAAATAAAACGCATGACCTGAGGTAAGAATGGGTTATCAATATTATCACAGATCCTGAATGCAGCTATTTGGGCCAGCCCGAGAAGACAGTTCACAACAGGTGAACACGTGAAACAGAACTGGATGGTAAACTCAAGGTAAAGTGGGTGACAGGTAATAACAGAAATTGCTTGACAGGAATGAATTTAATCACAAAACTTGGGGCTTATTTTTGCATCTACCTCAGCCTGCCGGAGTAACTCGTGTGGCTACTGGCTGATCTTACTTTCCAAATCAGACAAGGATTGAACCAAAACAACAGACAGCAAAGATGACAAATCCGCTTGGAAAACTTAGTTTAACGACGGGGCTCCATCCAGAACTGGGAAGAGTTTATATGATTTGGTGTTTTTTTCCTCCTGATGGATCAGTAGGAGCTCACACAGTGGTAACTCTGAGCCCCAGCAACTCAAACAAATCCTTCTGGTTGAGAGTCTGTTAGTGATTCCTCTGCTCCTCGGGCTCGGTTCGGACCTCCTCACTGCTCGGCTGCGGCTCCTCTGGAGGTGCTTTTGGACTCGCCTTTGCCAATGTACTGTAAATGGTCATAGCCTGAATGGCAGGAAGAAAAAAATTAAAAGAAAGGTAAGAGGGAATGGAAGTTATATGACTATCTCATATCTTAAGTAACTTTGTTTTGTTTTTGAACTTAATAAGTAACTTCTTCCACATCAATGCATCCTGACCTGTGAGACCATTCCACTGATGTCCCCGGTATTGGAGGGAAGCAGGATGGTGTTGGACTCCTTGGCGAGGTTGGAAAACGCAGATACGTACTGCTCGGCCACAGTCAGGGAAGCGGCAGCATTTCCATTCTGACGGCAAAACAAAAACGCAGCTGATCAGCAGATGTTTTGACTAATGTGAGCCTGATTGTACGCTCTGTGATGAGAAACACTCACTTGCTGAGTCAGAGCGTCTGACAGGAGGGTGATGGCTTTGGCCTTCGCCTCCGCTTTGACTAAAACTGCTTGGGCTTCACCTGAAGGGAGAACAGTAATCCATTGTCCTCACTGAACAGAGGCTGTTTAAATAATACTCTTATTGGAGATTTGCACCCACCAGCTGCTTTATTGATCTGCTCTGCTTTCTGTCCCTCTGAAGCCAGGATCTGGGCTTGTTTACGACCTTCGGCAACATTAATGGCTGCTTCCCTTGTTCCTTCGGACTCCAGCACCGTGGCTCTCTTTTTCCGCTCGGCCTCCACCTGGGCAACGTGAACAAAGCACGAGTGTTAAAACATTTTGGATCGCCGATACGTCCCCGGGAGAGATCAAACAAAATTAAAAAGTTCTTGAGTTCGTCTCACCTGCATCTGCATGGATTCCTTTACGCGAGGCGGCACGTGGATGTCTTTGATTTCGTAGCGGAGGCAGCGGATCCCCCACTCGTCTGATGCCTGGTTGATGGAGTGGACGATGTTGGAGTTGAGGGATTCCCTTTCCTTTTGAACAAATAGAAAACATCACTGAAACATTTTATTTTCAGAAGAAAAAGAAAGTCAGCTACGATCGCAGTGTGCCGTTTACCCGGAAGACTTTGTCCAGTGTCAGTTTTCCCAGTTCCGACCGCATGGTGGTCTGCGCCAGCTGTGTGACTGCGTATTCTGGCTCCTCGACGCCGTAGCTGGCCTGGCAACACGCACAGAAGGAACGGTGGAGGCTTCACAGAAGCTCATTTTACATCACTTTCTAAATGTTGCCATCATACCTTAAAAGGGTCGAGAATTCTCAAGTACAGCACTCCATCGATCTGTAGCGTTACATTATCTGTAAATCAAAAAAAGAGAAAACAGCCGTCACAGTTCATGCTTGAAAGTCTCCAAACTCAAACTGGCTGCCCACGTGGCAAGAAAATGACAATAATCCCAAAATGATGTGTGGCTCACCGAGAGACACTGCTGATTGCTCGGGAACATCGATCACTATTTCTTTGAGACTCTGCACATAGCGGATTCTGTCTAGAAGCGGGATGAGGAAGTTTAAACCCTGGAAAAAGCAAAAAACAGTAATTATTATAGTTAAACTGAAAAGACACTATTTGTTGAGTTTTTTTAGATTTTAAAGGGAAACGTGGCTTTACCGGTTCTAAGATGCGGTGGAAGCGGCCCATCCTCTCGACCACCCAGGCTTCCTGCTGAGGGACAAACAGGACCACCGTGTTCATGGGCAGGCTGGACGCCCATCGCTGCTGCGCCGGCGTCACCCACAGCCTCGGCGCGGTCCGCTGGGTCTGCTACAAACAATTTGAACAGGAGAAAAGAAAAGCACAAACCTGAATTAATAAGTAGTTCACAAGTTGTAAAATGTCATCTTGCTGCAGGTTTGTTTTTTTTCTTGTATTTTTCAGGGGGACACATGTTGTTTACTCAGGAAATAAATGGCATCCTTTAGTAACCAGTGATGACCCGATTCACTGGAAGAGGAGATGTGTCAGTTGCTCTTGTTTATATCCTGAAAATCATTAATGCCCTACATTAGAACAACAAATCCGAGTCAGGCCAGGGGGGAGGGGGGAGAGATGCCTCCAACCCGCCCCTCCCAGCAGCTGAGGTAACACACATCAGCCCAATTTACACCTACTACAGTGCTTATGTCAGCACATCCACAAAAATCTATCCAGATTTTCTGCACATGTATGTCACAAGCTTTCAATTTTGTAGTTAGTTTTCTCACAAGAATTGTTTCCTGTCATCTGTATTATTTCTCTCCATTTTCTCAAATGTGTTCCACTATTTCTGATAACAAACTATGTCAAAATAGTGAATCATCTCCCTTCAATTTTTACCTTTGCAACATATATTTCGAACGACATTTTTGCCATAAAAAGCAGGTATTTCATCTTTCTAACTGAAAATTCTAATGGCTGACATTAATAATCAGAATTTTTCATCCTTAAAATTTGAATTTTTCTTCTAAAAATCCATATCAGTCAGGCCCTACTTCATCTATTTGTCGCCATCTTTAGAATCTTGCTTTAAAACAACCTTTATCCCATTAATTACAGCACAACACTCAGCTTTGTCAGTATGATAATGTTCTTTATTCAGGCCCAACACTGTTTAAGAACAATCTAAATGAAATGTGACATTTTTGATGATATATATTGTATTAGCATCACCACTGTTGCAGGTTAAAACATGAAACAGAAGATCTATTGGCACTCTTAATTTATACTTAACAGCAAAAAAGGGGCAACAATCAAGAGTACAAATGGCGGACAGATTAATGAAGACTAGACCAGCATAACCAGCTCGTGAGTGGTGCACTCTTGATGCAGCACTTGAAGCAACTTCCACTCTGTGATTTTCCTGTTGAAACATGGAAGGCGATTTGTAAAAAGCAAAGCTGTTTGGCGAAGATCTGCATCTTATGCAGAAAATGAAGACAGCAATTCAGTCACCAGAGTTGCACGATGACATCTTGGTCGATCTGCACAGAGAAAATAAAATAATAGACAATGAGTTAATTTTTTTTTCCATGTACACATGCAGACATTTTGAAGTTATTTTTCTGTTATTTTTTTTTTTCTAACAGAAGTTGTATAAAGCACTGTACATATTGAATACAGTGGACAGCATAAACCTAACAGTTTGTAGAGACAGTGCAGGGACAGAAGCAGAGTGATAAACTGCAAAGGACACGGACAGCAGCACAACGCAAACTACTCTGATGAGGTTCTGAGGTCTTGTGGCTGCTGTGACATTAGCACAGCTGTCAGACAGCGGATGCTGCAGACGGTGTGGACCCGGTTAAAAGAACCACTACCTGGTTTAAGGAACCACTACCTGGTTTGAAGGACCACTACGCTGCTGCAGCCGAGCCAAAAGAGCTTTACGCTGCATTATCACATTCACCCGTTCACACACACATTCCCACACCAGTGGAGGTGTCTGCAATGCAAGGCGCTCAATGCATTCACTGGGAGCAGTGTGAGCAGTTCAGTGTGTCTTGCTCAAGGGCACTTAAGTACATGGGCATCATGCAGTCAGCATCTTTCATACCTGCAGCTATTCCCTATTTTACAAACGCCAAGCACACCAAACAATGATCAGTTTCACTCACCTTCTGCTCTTCCATGGAGGATACTGCTTCCTCCTGGACTCCTCGACCAGGGGAAAAGCTCTGTATCGTCAGTCTGCAGGTGGCTGCTCACCTGCACCTCACTAACCCACCTAATATGTCCCCTACAGGCACCCATACTTCTGAAGTTAAAGTCAGAATTCTGAGGAAAAAGTACAAATTCTGAGGAAAAGGTCTGAGTGAAAAGAGTGAATTCTGGGGAAGATAGAAATCTCAATTCTGCGATTAAAGTCAGAATTGAAGATTTTTTTTTTTTCCCCAGTAGCCCTAAATTCTTCCTTAAAAAAAGACATGGTTTGAGTCGGGCATGAAAATTTAACATGTAAAAAAAATACACAATGATCTCTGCTTTCACATGTCAACTATTGGGCGTACAGAATGTGAGTCCAGCATATATGTATAGTTTGTATTAATGGACGAAATATAAATAATCCGGGAGGTGTTTTAAAGCGTAATTTACTCAAATGCTAACTAGAATAAAACGTTTTTTTGGTGGATTTTTCAAACACACATGCACGCCGAGTAACACTCAGCTTAACAGGCTGTTAAATTCAAGCCGCTGTTGATAACGTCGGGTTTTAAAATACCTGCAGAATGAGTCCGCCGGTCCGACACAGCGAGCGCAGCATCTTGTTCCACGGCTACGTTACTGTCGGCAGAAATGTGAGCTTCAAGAGAAATTTGGTCCAAACTCTGCGCTCATGTGAGTGACCCTTTACCAGCAGGAAATGTTACATCACGGTGCAACACCGGTAAAGTCCTCCACCACTATGGGAAACAAGAACCGGGACACTTCAGTTCCGCTCTCCCTTTAATTATTTTTCTTTCTTTCCTTCCTACTTTCTTTCTTTCAAATGCATTTGTCATTGGAATACTGAAACCTAAACAAATGGCTTCACACAAGGCAAGTACCATTTCTTTACAGGGATATTCATTGAAACGACAAGATTAATTTTAAATAATTAAAAACAACATAAAATGAGAAGAAATAAAGTCAAAGTTTTACTAATGCAAAAATAAAAAAATAAAAAAAGTAAAATTCCTGAGCAAATAATAATGTTGGATATTTAAAAGGATATTTAAAAGAAGTGAGTGTGTCAGTCCCCAGGTGTTAGTTCCACAAATGAAGAGCATAGAAACTAAAAGTTGTTTCACGTTGTTTGCTTAAATCAAGGAAAGAAAGAAAAAATGAGACCATATTCATTACTTCAGGTCATTTGATGAGTCTCTTAAAACTTGCAAGATGATTTGATACAAAGAAATACATGAATGTAAATGAATATAAAATGAAATGAGATAAAATACTAACATCATCTCAATGATAATAAAACAATGTGTCCTTTCTTTGCATGCTAACACCTCCGTTCTTGTACGTCTTCAAAATAAATCACAATTCAATTATTATATATTTAATTATATATATTTATTAAAGGTATAGAACATTAACTTTCATTAGTGGAGTGCTTTACTGTTTGTTGTTTGTGTTGTAACAGTTGTTGAGAAATCTGATTTTATTGAAGCATATGTGTATATATATATATATATATATATATATATATATATATATATATATATATATATATATATATATACACACACACATATACATACTGTAATGTTTAACTAACCTCACAAGGTGGCGCTCTTTGATTTCCGATTGTTCTCTGACTCAAAACTGTATTTTAAGCTGCTGTGCATGGAATTGAGTATTGTTTGACGAATAAAAATCTTGATTGCGAGAATGCCAAAAAGTGGCATTTGTAGAGACAGCCCTGATCCGTTCAAAAAAAATGTTAAATGTCGAATATAGTCTGTTTAGCAGTGCTTCAGTCCATGTAACTGAAAAAAGATAATACATTGTTATTGAAAGAGAAACAAAGAATTACAATTTTGATTTACATTTTTCACATTTGATACTACTTCACAGTAAGCGCCTTCCATTTTACAACAGTGACTTTTAATGTTTATTTAAGAAGAAAAATAACTTATTTGTATTGTAAAATGTATTTTTTAATTTTAATCACTCAAGGTTTAGATTCCTAATTGCCTTGTTTTAATGCATTTCATCATTCTTTGCATTGGCGAGAACCCTGCCTGCAGCATTCTGGGTGAGCGGCAGAAGTCATTTCAATATTTTTTTTTTTTTTTTTTTTTGTGAGACTTACCTCTAAAATAATCAAGCCTGCAGAAAAGAAATACAGGAACTGTGTCTCTGAATCTAGTTTGGTTTGAAATAATATAATTATTGCAATATTTTTCAACCTGATTTTGTTATTTGTGATTGATGGATTTCAGGTCTGAGTTTATAATTATACCCATATTTATGTGTTTATTTACCTTGTTTTTTCTGGATTAAGTTATAAAAAGTTCTTTGAATTACTCCAAGCACCTTAATATGGAATTCAAAACATATAGATTCATGATGTTACTCACAAAAGTTGAGAAACACCAGCTTGTTACATTAAAAAGTTGTGGATGTGAAGTGTTTATATAGGTCACCTGCGTCCTCGTTCACCTTCTTCCTGTCAGCTCATTGGTCAGACGCCTCCAACAGGCCCCGCCCATTAGTCCGTCCCTGCTCTCGGATTGGCCCATCCAGTCGCCTGTAACAGGTGCCCCGGCCCGCCCCGCCCCGCCCCTCCCCTCCTCCGCCTCGCTCCTCCGGGCTGTCCGCCACAGAAAACCTGTGATGAGAGTTTTAATAATGGCGTGGCGATGGCGGGGGGCTACCGCTGTCTGCCCAAGTTCCGCACCAGAGACCCACCTGTGAAGCATCGACGGAGAGTCGGTTCCCCAGTCTTCTTCTTTTCATGGATGTGATGATAATTTCTTTCAATCTCCGCTGAGACTCCGCCGCTCTTCAAACTGTGAGAAACTACTGGCTTGAAGCTGGAACCTTTGTCATGTCGTTACTGTGTGTCAGAGGTACGTTTTGGCTTTATTTGCTCCTTTATTCGCTCTTAAATGACATCTGGTGGAACTTAATTTTTATTTATTGTTCCGTTTGTTGACTGTCAATAAAATCTCAGGGCTGATTTTCCAGCAGGAGGTTTTATTGTTGTTATAACTCACATAAGTGACAAACATATGACCCTGTCATTTTCACTCCTACGTCTGTGTTTTCATCATCATAAAAAATAATCAAGCTCACATTGAGAAGTGTAACTAAAATATAATGTGATTCTTTTGGGTACATCATGCCAGCTGTTATAAACCAACACTGATCTGGTGGTTTATGTTACTCAGAGATTGCACACATGCACATGTGTACACAATATAATCCCTTTCAGACTTTTGAAATCCCATGGAATTAAACCTGTGGGACGCAAGACAGGTTAAAAATGTATATAAACAATCAGCCATCCATCTTCTCATGGCTTTATCCTCCTCAGGGTGCTGGAGCTGATCCCATCTGTCTAGGCAGGGTTCATACCAGACAGGTCTCCAGTCCATCACAGTCTGGTCTCCCAGTAAAACTGATACTAAAATGTGTCTGTCACAAAAAGTGTGTACTTTTCCTTCAACTGTCTTCCTCTCACAGACAACAAAAGTACTTGTAAAGATTGCACCTAAACTGAATATCAAGTAATCATGCCATTTGGTGTGTTTTTTGGACATTTCAAAAGAGGCTAAAAAGAGGCTTGCATTTAAACTATCAGATTAGAAAAAAAAAAAAAAGGTTTGAGCCTCTTGCTGTACCATCTCTTCCAGCTGCAAAGCACATTACGCAATATGAGATTCTGTGACAACAGGGCTGATGCTCGGCAATTTGGATCTGTGCTGCAAAGAGGCAGAAATACACATGAGGAAGAAAAAAATATATAACCTGAAAACTAAAAAAAGAAGCCTCATATGAGGAGTTAATACATGTTTTTTGCCATTCGACCTTGTTGTTTGCTCTGCATTAGACTCGGTGGCTGGTGGACAGTATCAACAGATACACCTGTTGTTCCCATGTCTGACATATTCGACAAAAATTAATAACATTAATTGCAGAAATCAACATTTTAAATGTTCCTGAGAATTTTGAGCCAATGCAAAATTCCCAGCTTCTTTACCATTGTGTTCATTGCTTCTTTGAAAAGTATTTGATATAATGCTAACATCTCCAAGCCATATTAAAATAAACTACACAACAACAACAACAACAGTTTATCCACATCCATTTTCTGTTAAGTTTGACTACTGCATTTTGTTGTACCACATTGTTTTTGCTAATCCAATTTTACATGTTTAATATAACTTCAATCAAATGGTAGCGAGAATCCATTTTGCAGAAAGGGTTACATCCTCGGCTATTTTTGATAGACCCCATTTCGTCCAATTATCAGTGTTTGACTGTCAAATTCTCAAAACAGTCCCCATCAAATAGTCCCTATCATCAGGCCTTTTGTGCACGACTGAATTGTGCTGCCTCTGCCCACCACTTCTTTAGAAATTGATGGAAAAGACATCTCAAGCTGGAGCTCCGTGACTCATCACATGCACATTTAATACTTTAACAATATTCAGGCTCATCTGCTTTGTGATTACATAATTAAGGAACCACCTCCTGTCACAATACGAAGTTTCTTAAGTGCCTCTGGAAATGGATCCAGGTCACTGCTGAGTAATGATCTGCCACAACATCTACCTCTAGTCAGGGTGAAGGCAGGAGTTCTGTCTGTGAAATGGTTCTAAGCTGTCCCAATATATGATGCTTATAAATAGAAATGCAGCTTAGAATTTGGAAAACATGGAAAGCTTCTGTCCTTCTATAATTTGCTGCCTATCATTCTATGAAATTCATGATGGAATCTGAACTCAGCTGAAAACCTTTACCAATAAAACAGAAACTTCCAGTTGCAGGAAAAACACCTGCAAGTTTTTGAGAGCTTTTACGTGTGTTGAACTACCAGCAGACATGTGAAAAACACTTGTAAATAGAAACTAGAAACTCTAGATGCTGCCATTGTTTCAAACTGAGCTGCAAAACAAATATTAGTGAAATCCAGATGGAGCTGATTGTCAGGCTTTCTTTGTGTTTTCCAAATATATCTCTGATTAAATATGCCAATGGAAAATGTGATAAATTGATTAGGCAGCCATATTGGAGCCGTTGCCAAGTGGAGGCTTATTTGTGGCTCTGTAGCTTGATTGCAACTAATAGTGGAAATCTCACAGGGATGAAATCTTTTTACCAAGTCTGATGTGGCACCAACACAAAAGGGAGAAAAAAAACAAAACTATTGTAAACTTTCTTAGTGTCAACACTGATTTACGAGAAGTTAAATGACAAAAAATTTACAAAGTACAAAATACAATTGGTGAACAGACCAATTTGATAATGGTGACGGCTGTCATGACAGATGCTTGACCTCTGTTGGAAGCAATTTGGGGTTAAATGTCACGCTGGGGGGGACACTTGGACATACGGACAAAGAGAGACGAGGGCTCGAACTGCAATCAGTAAACTCCAGGACTGATCCAGAATTAGAGAAAAAAGGTTGGGGGTACAGATCAGGCCACAAAGAGGCAAGTCAGTTTGGTGCCACTCTATTGAGAAAGTTAAACTCGGTGATTCAGAGTTATCTTACTTAAATGGCATCATTTACTGGAGAGCTTTCCGGCTGTTGTATCGATCAGTGAAATGAAAGCCAGTCAGACCCAATAGATGAAGAGTCAAGGGTGCTCGGGCAGCGGTGGTTGTGTGATCAGCCGATGCTGTGACTCATCCCACTGATGGCACAGCTTGACAGTGTTGCCTATTTATTGCTAGTTGAGATGCTCCATCTCCATGGCAATGTCTTTACACAACAGATAAGTGGCTTCCCTTACAAGTGGGCTTGCGGTCGGGGTGGGAGGGTTCAGAGGAGGTCTCATGCAGGGCTGAGTGGACACATGGCTCACATGTAGACAAACCGGGATGCTGCAGCGTCCACAGATGCTTTTTCAGACATGTGATCGATTGAATTGTGTAACACCCGGCATCTAATGCAGACATCTTGATCGCTTGAAGAGGAGCCTGTAGAAGATAACGCTTAAATGCTGGAAGAAAAAAAAAAACTTTATTGGCTCAGGAGTTGTATCATCTCCCCTCTTTTTACGAGGAAAGTGGCGTGCACAGAGCTGATGGCATTGCCGATCGTCACCCAGACTATCAGACGACATATCGGCATGCTTTAGTTCATGATCCTGCTAAGAATAGAAATAATCTTCTACATTATTATCATACAATCAGTCAGACATATAACTGAATTGAGCTGAAGTGTTTTGGGATGTGGGACAATCAAACTAATGCAGTTATCGGGTTCTCTAAATAGCGGACTAATGTGGGTTACATGATATCAATATTTGCTCAAGTAAATCAGTCTGATTTTTAAACCTAATATCACCCAGCGACCCCTGTCCTAAGGCCTTTGCAATCTGAGGCTTTGTTTGTGATAAAATTTACAGCACATTTAGGTCAATGCCTGCTTTTGTAGACATTTTTGGAAAAGCAATGAAGTAGACTTTAGGCATTGAAAACAGGCCGACCATGGCCGTACGTGAATCCCCATCAGGCTTAGACATTGGAGATTTATGAAAGAAAAAAAAAATAAAATAAAAATTTGAGTCATAATTAGAATCGGGGAGGACGTTCCCGATTTCCACCATATTTCGGCTTAAACTCAGGGATTGGTTTTTAAATGCATTAAACTGGAGAGGAAATGACAGCTTAAAGGCGTAGTGTACAAACTGTACTGAACTGTGGATTGTTGAAGAGTCTTATGGAAAAAGGGCTTCTGATGTCTACCAGGTCATGATCAGAGACACAGAATACCAGCTGATTTTCTTTTTAAAATTTCCCTGAAATGATGAAATGAAGGGAATAGTGAAGAAACACATTGATGATTAAAAGATACACCTGCCTGTGCAGTGATCGCATTACACTTTAGGAGGATCCAGTTACTGTATGTTACTTTGATTGATTGTTTAGTACAGTATTTTTCTGCTGGATGATGCTCTTAAAATAGATTTATTATGTGCATAATACCTGTATTGCGTAAACGTTTCCTCACAGCAGCCCAGCCCACAAAAGGAACAACAAGCTCTTTATTTTTTTTAGGAAAAACAGCTTTGTGGAGGGAAACCCTGGATTGGTTTTTAATAGTAACAAAAGCAGTGAATTAATTTTTTTAAAGCCAGGTATAAAGTGCTGGCTGTGCTGCTGACACATTTTTGGAAGCTAACCTAGATATTATCATCACCATTTTATTCACCAAAAGCCAACCACAGTTCTGTAATTTTTTTTTTTTAGATATTCAAATAAGCTTAGATAATAGTGACACAATGTAATTTTTATAGCACAAACACATTTTAAGATCATTTTACCATATTATACATTTTAACTGCTATCTGCTGTTTGATATTTAATGTGTTTCAGGTTATTGAATATTTGGATATCTAATTCTATGGTGCCAGTGTGTTTCTGTCAGCTTGACAGCGTCCGTACAGGATATGTCGCCTGTTTCATGCTTCATTGCATCTTTTATATGCCGATTCTCTCTGTTGACACACTGTCGAATTTCTTTCCTTAAGTGAAACGGCACACACCCAAATCAAGGCATCGTCCAAAGCCGGGGAACACACTTGTTGCACAACGCCAGTTGCTTCGTTGCCGTTTGCTTGGATGGCTTAACTGTCGCAGCGGATTCAAAGCCTGATGAGGCAGTATGAGACAATATATATATTTTTTTATTTTTATAATGAAGGATGAAAGACAAGAAGAGCTGCTGGACTAAAAGTGATGGCAGAGTTGTTGAATGTAGCAAGCAGCAAAGTAGTGGAATTATGAGAGAATGAGGCAGAGTGAGCGCTTAGAGATTGTGGGAATAATCCCCTGGCCATCTGTTGCTCGCTCTCTCTCTCTCTCTCTCTCTCTCTCTCTCGCTCTCTTTTCCCTCTCTGTTTTTCTGTCTCACTCACCCCACCTGATCCAAAAGCCAGCACAGAGCGGAAGTGCACCAGGGCTTACGGCAGCGGCAGCCTCTGGTGTCACTTCCTGTTCCTGCCTCCCTGCTTTCTGCCTGACCTTCCACTCATCATGTCCTGTTATTGACTGCTTCAGAATCTTCTTTCCGCACTCTGTTTCTCGGTGTGCTGCTCTGAAATGAAGACAGGAGGTTTTAAATGCCTATTTGGAACGAAATCAAGCCATAACTGGATTTATATTTCAGATAAAGCAACAGTGCTGAATGAATGCTGTCCAACCGTTTTTTTATTGTATTAGACATCTGTCAGTTTGGCAGGAAAAAGATATCTATCCTGTAGGCCACTTTTTATTTATGTTTTCTAGTTTTATGATAGTTTTTACATCTTTTCCCAAACACTATTTATCCACCAAATAATGCTGTACCAGCAGAAATCATAAAAAATTGCGTTTCAGTTTTCAAGAACATGTGTTTGACTTTGGAATTTGGACTAACTGGATTTATCTCCATAGTAAAAATGCTTTATTTTCAGTTGAAAATGCAGATTTAACTGCAGGAAATGCTGAGATTACTTAGTAGCCAACTGGGGGAGAGCAAGTTGGTAGGACAGATGGTCAAGCCCAATTGTACATTCAGTGTTTGCACACCTAGCTAACTAGCAAACATTAATTTGGGTTAAAATCAATGGCAAGATAGACTACTAGACCTTTTCCAAAAAGTGTATGTCCAAAAACAAATACCTGACGAATACAAGCACCCTTGGCAAGAAGAAGCCATGCTAATATAGCGCTTATGTGACTGGCTAGCATCACATGCAGCGAATGCTTCTGACTTTCTGTGGAGCAACTTACAACGGCTCAATTTGTGGCACGCCCCTAAAAGCTCAGTCACTATTTCAATTTCTTTACAAAGTTAAATGTTGTCAAATGATCAAATAAGTAGGCTTCAGGATGCCATTGGGATTTTAAAATATAAATTCCATTTTCTCAGTTGATGATGGTACAAATATCATGAAAACAGCCAAGTTATTTTAGATGGACATCTCAAAGGTTTGGTTCTTTTCAGATCGCAGATGATAAGCCCAGGAAGGAAGAAAAAAAAACTAAAAACAGTAGACTGATAAGGCATTTAAGCCATTATCCTCAATCTGAATGCGCTCTAAAGCCACGCACAGTAAAAGATAAGCATCAGTTTCCACCTTAATGACCCCCTGCTTTATGGCCCTCGTGCTCCATGTGCAACGGTCCTAAACAACGTCATGCAAATTAGAACGCGAGGCCTCTGTGTTCGCTTGTTTTCCTGAGTGGAAAGACTAAGAAAGAAAAAAAAAAAAAAAGGAGAAAAGTGCTAGTGTGTGTCAACATTTCCACTCCGTCTTTTCCGCTCCACAGAGATCGGGGGTGTCAGTTCAGGGACCACATGACCTAATGTCATCATGAGTGTGCCGGACCAATAAAATTGTGCCAAAAGAACCTTTAAATCTAAAGCGATTTCTTCATCACTGCTCAGAGAGTGCTAAACAGGAAAATATGAAAGCGGCATTTGTGCCTCCATCATCCTCGTCGTGCCCATCTGCCATCCCAGGCTCCAGAGGTTTAGCAGGTTGTATGGCTGAACACATAACCCCCCCGCCGCTGCAATCAGAAGTAATCCCCTCCAAAGCGCTGCACAATCCCATAAACGTTATTGTATAGGTGCATGCGCGGGACTGAAGACGACAGGTCCAACAGACCAAAACACAGCCGCAAATGTCTTCACTCTGAAATACTTTTGCGTGTTTGCGTCCCGTCTTAATGCCCATCTGCCTCAGTCCTGCCTATTGTTTCTCATCGGTTTGTTTACCGACCGTTGTGATTTGTGAGGCAGCTGCCTGGGCTTAAGCATCATGATCAGTGTGAGAATCTTTTAATCGTCTACAAGTTATTTTACGTTTTGCTCCTTAAAGATCCCTTTACTAATACAGTAGTAATAATCATCCAGGTATTTTGAATATTATTTGTCAAGTTGTAGAAAATGGGAAAGTGGGCCATGGTCCTAGAATTGGCTGTTAAATCATGCAGGAAAATCATTAACTTGAATTTTCTCAGCAAGTGATGCCGCTGTTTTAAGGAGCGTTATGGACACAATACAACACTGAGACCCCAGCTGAAGGAGCAGTGACTCGGTGACGGAACATTTGCAAATGCATCAAAACTGAAAGACAATTAGTATTCAAGCATTTCAGTGTATTGTTAAAAATAGCAGAATGTTGAAATTGCTCAACATTGTCGCTTTCCGTTGACGTGGGATTTTTAGTCGTCATTGTTTGGCTCGCTGAATATATTGACATTTTCGTCCCATTATACTCTGCGTCACAGTGAACAAAAGCTTGAGCGTTTCAATTTACAAGGTTAATATGGCAAAATTTTGCATAAATGTGTATGACAACCCTGCTCTCGAAGATCTCTGTGGAAAATAAGAGTGTTGTGTTTATTAGGGTCCAACATGTTTACATTGAAGAACTGAGGAAAAATAATAATAATAAAATGTTCCTTTCATTGGTCCAAAAACATCCATGTGAGGTTAACTGGTGTCTCTGATTTCCCCCTAGGTGTGAATGTGTGTGTGTCTGTGTGTATGGGCTGGCGAACATGTCCTGTTTGGCTTTTTCTTGATCAATTTAATTATTGCCACGATGTAGGTCAGTAGTCCCCCATCTGTTCGTTCCTGGAGCCTCTCCAGATTGCCTTCTAAAAAGGCTCTGGAACCCCTTGCTGATTTGTCATTTTCCAAAACATTACAGTGAAGCTCCAACACCGGCAGAAATTGTAAATTTTGTCATTTTGTCTTGATACTCTGGATAACAGCTCTAAACTGAATTTCCCATCGAGGATCAATAAAGTTTCTTGAATCTTTAATTTACACGGAGAAAGAGTCGGTGCTCTTTCGTAAGGTTCCACCTTTGGGATCGTTTTCAAAAAGTTGCATTTTCAGCTGCTTCGAGCACCGTGCTCATGTAAACGAAAGGTTTTTCATGAGGTGGACTGACTTTGACACATAGCTGTAACCTTCAGGCTCTGTAAAAAAGTTAAGCTCGCTGGTTCAGTGTAAGAGTGCGTTTATATAAGAACGAATTGTGTATCTGGAGATTAGATTGAAGATTAATTCTTCCGTTATGCTTAATATGAAAGAATAAAGCAGACAGGAACAGGGGTAAATAAAAATGAGGTGACTCACATGAGTTTATGTGAGTGTTTCCTGTCATATTAATGCAGGATAATAAACAAGGTGGCCGCCAACATTTGGATGTTTGTTTGTTTTTTTTTTTTCAAATCAACCCAAAGCAGTGAAAGGAGTAGGTTGTCTATTTTTGATCAAGTAGCTCATGAAGTGTTCCTGCTCTCGCCGTGTGTTTATTTGTCACGAGTCGCGCCAACTCGTGGTTCGCTTGGATGCATATTAATGCATTTGAGAGCCTTCAATGACACGAGATCCCGTTTGTTTTTCACAGCCAGGTTCTTTTTCCATTTCAGAGTGTTGTTTTTGTTCTCTTCTGGTTTCGCCCTGAATAGTCAATATGTCACGTATCGCTGCGTTGTTTATGATTAGAATATACTTCTGTACAAACATGACATCAGCAGATTCTAAATGAGTGGAATATAAATGTTCTTCTAACCTTTGTGTTTTTGTGTTTTACAGTGAAGAAAGCCAAGCTCCAGGGACCACCAGGTGAGCACTTTCCCCATTTACATTCTGTACAGTAACCTGGTCTGATATTTTCCCCTCCTCATGGTGTGAAGCTGGAAAGAGCTCCGCAGCTGAAAAGACAATCGCCTTCCATGACGTTGCAGGATTGTTGATGTTCTACTAAATTAGCATTATCTGCAAGACCGTCGCCCGTGTTAAGCTGTCGGTAAACGAGCTCGGTAATCCAGTAAACCAGCCGTTCCAAACCTAAAGCCACCCAGACTTCTCCAGTTGACTTTAGACTCCACAACTCAAAAGCCTCTCTACTTGGCCCCTTTTTTTTTGGAAGAACGCCACGCGCGGTTGCGTCCCATGTAGGTTAATCACTTAAATTTCGGCTCTCGGGGTCACTCAAGTTACGCTTGAGTTCCTTGTTATGTAACCCAGCGTCCCTCCATGCCAGGCCGCGCACAGGTGAGCTTAGATCGGTGGCCGCTAAGTCCAAATCCTCAGCGTCTCCACCCAAGCAAATCCCTCTGGCGTTCAGGGTCACGCCGGCGTGACACTTCTGGCAGGCAGTGACAGGAAGTCACCACGGCTTTGGATGTGCTGGTGATATTTCACACTTGTTTTCAGTTCCCAGAGTGACCTCTGGGAAGATGATCATCTAACAGACCTCTAGATTTGTTTGGATATGATGGTCTTAGTGAGGATAAACATTTTGTGTCCTTATTAAGTCTGCATTGTATTAGAATTTCTTCAAGGAAATCGGACTTTCTTTATGTTTTGAAAGGTGTTTGTCAGCTATTTAAGTACCTTTAATTTCAAACAAGCGTCAGTTATTGAACCCTGAAGCCTTCTTGATAAGAACCTCCGGCCCCCGTTTACACAGCGGCCACAGAGCGTCACCTGTCCCAGTGCAAACATTGAGGCTCGTTCAGTTCAGCCAGCCTTTTGTTTTGCTGCGAGACAAAGCAGATTTGTTGAGTACTGTCCCGTGAGAGATTTACAACTAATGCTGTGCTGACTCTGTAATTTTACTGAAACTCATTTGCATGACTGAATGCTGCCACTTTAAGCAATTTTGAAGTTGCTCTTTTTTAATGAATGCTGCAATATCTAAAGCTGGCAAATGACTCTCAGCTCTCACATTCCTGTATTTTATTGCCATTATGTCACCAGCTGGAAGGAACAGGCTTGGTCTCTTCAGGCCCTTTATCTGTTTATTCAGGTTTAAGGAATTATTCACAGGTCAAATCCGTTATTGTTCCTCATTCTCAATGATAATCATGTGATTAAGGTGGAGGAACAAAAGTTTACATAAGGCTGGTCAAAGATTATCCTTTACATTGTTTCTCCGTGCCTGCTGTTGGATAAAGTTTTAGAGTTTTTTTTTTTCCCCCCTGAAAGTGACGAGGACGACCTTGAGTGGGCCGAGAGCCAGCTGTCTTACTTTCCACAGACTGCCAAAGGAAACGTGACTGATAATAACCGTGTGCTCCTGATGTACGCCTGCCTCAAAGCATGTTCTCAACTGCACAGGAACAAGCTTATCTTCTAAAAAATACGCAGCGCAGACTTCCAGGTTACGTTCTTTGCATTATACACAGTTCCAGGCTGTCATACTGGAGGGAAAACAATTCAGGGGGAGGGATCACATCAGCAGTGGAAAAGGTTGGTGAATTCTGTTGCATGCAACATTGATGAGTGGTCTGCATTTGAAATGTCATCTTTCTAACTCAATGCATTTTCCGGACTAATTTATTGGGGGAAAAAAAGCCCTCACATCGATCAATGATGAATGAGGGTGTTTGACTGATGACTCAGGGGTGAGTGGGCGGTTCACAGGCAGGACTGAGCGAGCAAAGCCACCAAACGTCGCCCCACAGTTCACCTCCTCTGATTCTCGCCCGGATACCCCTCTCACACTGACCGAGTCCAACTATATTCTGCACCAGCGGAAAAACAACCCCAAGCTTACAGACAATGTTGATTAAAACTGCCCCCATTGCTGAGGGAAACAAGGAGTCCTGAACTTAACAAAATCACGTCTGTCTGGGTTTACTTTAAGAGAAGTAATGATCTGAACCAGACAACATCGGCGGTCTCGGCATTGTTCTCCGACATGTTTTTAATCAGCCTCTGTGCAATTTTCTTCAGAAATTGAATCCAGCCGCCCCAGCTTCTGCATTGTCCCATATATGTTGCAACAGCACACAAACTGCAGTGTCCTCTACTGTTAATTCCCATAATACCTGTGTTCCTATTAATTAAAGGCAATCACTCTTTCAAAATGAAACCCAATAAATCATCCAGGTGGGCTTATGCCAACACTGTTCAAACAAATTTAAGTGTGACTTGACTCTTATCAGCCGATTGCTGTCTAATATCCTATTAGATTTGTTGAGTCAGTCCTCTGTTTGGCTGCACTTTGCTGCCGGATTATTGAAGCACTTTCTGGAAATCTTTCAACTCTGCTAGTAAAACTGTTTCTCCGTCATCCTGGCAATCATGCACCACTTTACGTGTGTCCGCAAGATTCCGTCTGAGAGGCTGAATCGTCGGCGTGAACTGAGAGTCACGGTGGTTAACACACACATCTCGCTGTTTCGTGAGCCGCTACAGAAACGCATCCTGTTACAAACTCATTAACTTAAACACAGACAGCAGGTGTTGGATTAAGAGGCTTAGTGACAATATAAAACTTTTCTGCGTGCAGCGAGATCTGTGTTTAGCAACGTCTCTATTTACACAGTTGTCGTGTGTTTTAACTTTAGAAGCGGGAGATGATGAATGTCCTATAAAACTGAACTGGAACTGGTGTCATCATTGTTAGTATTTTTTTTTTTTTTTCATGCCTCATGTAGAACGTGAGTTTATCACTATGGTTCATTCAAGAGTTTGCAGAGCCCAAAAATTCAGTTTTATAAGCTACATTGGCAGAATAGCAGTTGTAGCTTTCCTCATATTTTTCATATTCTTGGATATAATTGGTAGAAACTGATGAAAAGTATTGGCATTAATTATGATAATGTTCAGCTCAGTGACAAATTAATCTGTCGTTTTCACACCAGTATCCATATATCTGTATTTTTCCTGCGTAGCAGCTCAGCTGGTTCACATCTGTTTGAAATCATCTAATATGCTGTTTTGTCAATCGGGTTGTAATGACCCTTGAACAGTGGGATTGGCCTCACAGATCCAGTATTGATCACTCGTGTGCACACACACACACACATCCTCAGTCTTCCTCCTGGTAGTTATTGCCGCCTCCCCCTTCAACAGTGCAGATCGTATCGGCCGCACGGCAGACAGGCCCTGCTATAAAGGGTCCACAGCCTCTAAGTGGCTCTTATCTAATCCATACATCCTCTTCTCTTATCCCCTCTCTGCTATTCATGGGAGTCGACCCAAGTGTGGCACAAGGCATGGGCGATCTAATTAGGGAGAAGCTTGAGCATCCCCCAGGCTCCTTTGTAACAACGCCTGCGTTTTGTCGCCACTGTCCTCTGGAGACGCTAATTAGGTTTGTGTCCTGTCAGTCACACTGCTGCGGGATGGACGGCGTTTCCACGTCGTTATTTGTGCAGCCAAAGTGTCCCTGTTTGTGTCGGGCGTCAGTGGGGAGTCGTAATGATCCACCTGTGCAAACCGCTAAAATGTCTCATTGTGTCACGAGCCGAGTTTACTTATCTGGCCGCTGTGTTAGCTGCCCGCGCAAGGTAAATGTTTCGGCGTGTTGCCGGGGCAACCGGGAAAATCTTTGTTCAGTGCGGTCAGGTGATCGCCCGACAAAGGAGCAGCTGATGCTTTGCTTTTGTTTCCCACGAACCAAAACGAGGATGTAGTGTTTAGTGGCTGAATGCCTGGGAGCGAACGCCAGGGATTATGGATCCATTATGTTTCTTATTGAAATGAAGGGGATGCTTTGCAGCATGTGATATCTACTCTATAGCCCCTGAAGGGTGTGATTAATCCCATAATATGACTGATTCAAATTGTAATATTCTTTAAGATTGTTTTTTTTTTTTTTTTTACAGAACTCAAGTTAAGTGCACCATGAAAATATGTTTTTTGGTTCTGAAAACATTGAGGTTAGCACAACTATTCAGTGCTCTAAGTGTGAATCTGAAAAGCGGCTGTTCGATTGCAAGATTTATGCCATAATTTTCTGTGTGGTTTAAAATAAAAAACATTTAGATATGAAAGCCACCTACCATTGCGACACTTGTATTACAGTTACATACTAGTTACATACTAGATTTCGATTGTTTTTTGATGCTGGTAATAATAACATTACCAAACGACAAAAGTGATGCTTAGGTTAATCATCCATTTGTGATCGTAAAAATAGTGATATCAATATGTATTTTTATGATGATTAGTTTGTTCCAGATGCATCAAAGACAACACAAAATACAATAGTTTTTGATTTTGCAGTATATTTTAAGAACACACAAATCCAAAAAATTAGTCAATATAAAGGCCATGTACACACACACTTATCCAGACATACAGATTTCTGTACATACACATATAAATAGCACATGTCTAGTGTAACATGTCTGAAAAGGAGAAGGAACAACTCAAAGTTCTTTAATCTTGATAAAATCCTGATAGTAATAGTCTCAATTCTGACCATGGTTCTGATGACAACAGTGAAATTTAAGTAAAGTCGTAATATAAATATAATAGTATAAATGCTAGTACGATAGTGAGAATAATGACCGTAGCTGTAGTGATAATAGTGATGATAATGGTAATAGTAGTTATAGTAATAAAAGTAGAGCTGAAAATGAATCATACTCCTATAGAAGTAAAAACTGTTGTATCATAGATCTGCACACTACATTACAAACTTATTGATATTGTCATCTCAGTATGTGGAATACACAAAGACTGAACAAACAGGAATAAATTTAGAAAATTCAAAATAACAGATTCTTACATATGAAAATCTGTTATTAAATTAAAGCATGAAGTTAGTAGAACAGAATTCCCAAAAACTGTTACCTCCTTTTTTTTTTTTTTTTTTTTTAATCAATTGACAGCCCTTTTTATTTTGAGGGAAGATTTAAGGAAAAAAAAAAAAAAAAACCCAGACAAAGAGAAAAATCAACCCAAACTACCAAAGCTGGCAAACCTCTTAGACAGTGCTGGTGGGAGCTGGAGATGCACATATGAAATATTGGTCACAAATCTGTTCTTAACAACTTTATCACATATTGCATGTTTCACCAAAGCTGTGCAGCTCTCTCATTTACTGTAACAAACAGCATCTGGCATTTATTCCTTGTCTGAAGTATATAATCTGTTGTACATTTCATCAAACATTTCTATCTTCCTCTATCAGTTGCTATATTCAAATTGTGCTGGGTCGTCTTGTTTCCCTGATAGAAGAGTAAATAGTTGGGGAAAGAAAAGGAGTGAGACGTACTCATGGGAGGTTAAGTGAATCAGCAGGCACGTGTCGACGCTGGGATGGATGAAAAAAAAAAACAAAAAACAAGTGGATGTGACACTGGCCTTCTAATCCTCCCCGTTAGCAGCAGCCCTCCCCCCACCGTCCACCATCCCTCACTTTGCTGCGCGCTGACAGCTGGTGCAGACAGCCACTGCTGGGACTCCTCCGTCCTCCCTCCGTCTGGCTGAGAGGAGGCCGGCGGAGATCACCGGGTGTGAAAACGGCAGGCGCGGACTGAAAGAGGGGCACTTAAAGCGTCTCTCAGCAGCTAGCAGGGTTCCTGCAGTGATCCTTTACCGAGCGACAAAAGGATCCATTTGTCACCGTTAGACCCGGCTCTAGTGGGCCCTGCTGCTCCCGTCACCTTTAACCCACCTGAGTTTTATGAATTGATTCTATCCGGGCTGACAGAGACCTTTTCTGCGGGAGTCACAGGTCAAGGGTGGCTTCTGCATTACGTCACAGTTACTGCAGATCAGCAGCAGACATGATTTCTTCATTGCACAGTGCATGTTTGGTGGAAAATCTTAAACAAAAACTATGATTCAGAGTGTCTACTGGAGAGATTGATCAGACAGTTGGATCCTGTCGCTGTATCTGCAGCATGGGATTGGCTTTCACTGGAGATTAACGGGGTCAGTTTGCTGGCCTGACCTCGCCTGTGCGGGCTTGGCGTGGCCTGACAGTCCTGGGGGGAGGAGGAGGAGGAGGAAGAGGAGGAGTTTCATCTGCTTTCACTCTCGCTCGTGCGGCGCGTGTCACTCCAGGCGCTGGAAGCCAGCGGAGAACCAGCTCAGTTAGTTGTGGTATCAGTCCTACCATCTGTCTTGTCTGCGCCGTATCGTCACTAACAGACCACACAGATTGCGATCATGAAACTATTTCCGCACCTCATGTCCAACCCGTGTTTGATTTATGCAGCATTATTTTACTCCCTGTCTTGTTTCCTTCTCTTCATTTTTAGATAAGTTCAACACCTATGTGACGCTGAAGGTGCAGAATGTCAAAAGCACGACCATCACCGTGCGTGGCGATCAGCCCTGCTGGGAGCAGGATTTCATGTTGTAAGTTCCTAAAGCGCAGACATCTCACACTTTTTATCTTAAATCTTGGGTTTTCAGTTTTCCACCTTAACAAGAAAGCAACAAGTTAAGTGGTCTAACTTCCTCACGTTTCCTTTCCTGGTGTCCGGTGTCTATGGTGACAGACGTGACGACACGTCGTTGGATGTGTGTCATTGTTTGTCTTTTGTGAACTCCCGTGTTGCGACAGTGTTTATTTTTCCAGACCTTCATCCTTCTTCTGCCCATTAATGATGGGATGGTCGGGTGCAATTCCGCATAAAACGTAATGATTCATCAGTGTTTCCAGAAAATTCTCCACACCACCTGTTGCAAAATTTCCTTGGTGGTAGGACTTCATTAAAACTAGGAAATTAGTGGGTCTAAAATAGCTTGAGCTTTCCTCTCAAAATATTATATGATTTACACCATTATTTTTCAACTTAGTTATTTAATCCAGTTATCAGGTCAATAAAAAAAAGCTATTCTCCTGTGATTTATATCAGATTTATTATGACATGCTTATCAAAATACTGTCACCTACACAAAGAAAGCCAGCCCGCTTTGTGACGTTTGTTACATGCTTCGAAATACTTCTGAATCTGCGACACATCCACCTCGTTCTTAACTAAAAGCAGTCGTTTGATTTCACACAAAAATCTGTACTTTAGTAAACTCTGCATTTTCAACCCATATGTTGATTTGAAACTGAAAAAGTCAAGTGATGAGGATGAGACGTTTTGTCAGTAGACGTCCTTTCTGGATCTATTGTGTAATTTCTTTCCTGTCAGTTGACAGAGACAGACAGCCTTTCATTATGCACCGACAACAATACAGGGATGAAGCGCAATGCCAAATCAAAATCTCCCAGCTGACGGATTCTGAAACGCAACATGTGCAACAGATGTCCTACTGATAAAAATTTGGGTTTGGATGTAATTAATTGTTGTAGTTGATTGGGCTGCATTGCATTTGCAAATTATGTAAGAATCCTTTTGTCTGTGCACCTGGACGCCCGGGATCCTCAGCAGCACCCTCCCCTCCCCTCCGTGTATCACTTTCAATTTCAATCTGCTCTCTTTGATTATCTTTCCTCTCATCTTTCTTTTGTTCATATGGTCCATAATCGTAAACTGCCACCGTTTAGTATATGCAAATGCACTTGTCATGCGGCTCTTTTGAAAAACGATGTGGATTTTATTGCTGTCGTCAAGCTGTTTTTGAGCTCTTTCAATCATGCGCTGAATGGCAAAACTAGGCTGGGATGGATTGTGGCAGCTAATGCTCAGTTGAAAAGAGATGTTTGTTTTATTACCAAACAGTGGTACAGAAATTAACCAACAAATTATCCATAGAAGTCGTTATGTTAATGAAAGAAAAGAATAAAATATAATTTATAGAAGTTTCTTGGAGTTATTATCAGACAAAAAAATCTACCATCTATATGGTAAATCTGAAATATCTGTCATCATCATGCCTTCCTTAAATATTACTAAGTGGTGGCGGTATATCAGAGAAATGTAACATAATTAACTGTTTGTATTCATTGTGTTGTTGTGATTAAAAAATGGTCACATGGAAGCATTCGTTTGAGTTATCGTACTTAAACATCCTAATGAATAGTTCAATCTGGGCCTGTTTTTTTTTTTTTTTTGCTATAATGTAACATCCGAAATGAGGCCTTTTGTGTCAAAGATGAAAATCAAAAGAGATGTATTTGGATTTCATGACAAATTGAAAGCCCACATATCACTGAACTACTATGAAGAAGTTGGAGAGATTCACCAATTTTTGCCAAATGAAATCAAAACAATCATTTGCAATATGCAGGCAGCGTTCTGGTTTAATTAACCAAAGCTTCTGTCTTTTAAGCATCACCTTATCTATAGCAGTCCTGCTCTTCAGTTTTTCATAGCACACAGATAGCGAAAATATCTCAAATAGGTTTGAATTAAGAGCCAAGTTGCATGTCAGATAAATCACATATGACTTGAGGACTACACTGAATCTGCCAGCAACATGTAGCACATGTGAAGAGATAACACAGGGCCCCAGGTGCAAGCCCTGCGGGACGCCACATGGTTAATTAGGAAGTATTGGACGCAAAGTCTCCAGTCAGTGAAATAAGATAGCTTTATGTCTTTAGCACAGGTTATTGTAGTTTTTTTGTTTTTTGTTTATTAATATCTGATATATATAAATATTTAACATCCAAATATCTCTTTCAACAGTGAAATCAACCGGCTGGATCTCGGCCTCATCGTCGAGGTTTGGAACAAAGGCCTTATCTGGGACACCATGGTGGGAACCACCTGGATTCCTCTGAAGAGTATCCATCAGTCAGAAGAGGTGAGGAGATTCACCCACACAGAAACGCCAATTAAAATTCCTGGAATTTTAATCATTGGACACAAAAAAAAAGTGCTGTTGTTATTGTGAATGACTCTTCAGTGCATGTCTCATACAGGAGGGTTCAGGTGAGTGGCTTTACCTGGATGCAGAGGTCCTCATGAAAGCAGACGAGATCTATGGTACCAAGAACCCAACGCCTCATCGCCTCCTACTGGACACTCGCTTCGAACTGCCTTTCGGTGAGACGCCAGTGTTTTATTTGTATAGTTTGGGGATGTGAAGAGAACTTCAGATGAATTAGCTTCACCTCTGAACAGTCGGGAGTCTTATATAAGACGAGTTCCAGTCCGATTCTATCAAACTCTTGACTATACCGCTGAGAAGACACTTGTTATTCTGGTTACCTGAGGGCAAATCAAAACTTGATCTTCTGAGTTACACAAAGGCCACAAATGTTTTGTTTTTTTTTTTTCCTTTCTCTCTCTCTCTCTTCAAATGTCAGCAGTCAATTTTAGTTGTTACGCAGAAAGAGATGGTTCAGCCCGGGGCAGAGGAGTGGAAGAATGGAATGAATAAGTGAGGACTTATGAAAGCATATACCTAGAATTACTTGTAAACGGATTAATTGATTAGACCCTCGATTAAAAAACAAACATTGTATGAAGAAACTTGGTTTGAAGTCGCATTTCCTCTAATTTGAGCAATTTCGATACATTAGTGTTTCATTGCCAGACGTGAAGGATGATTCTCCCATCAAACCCATTACTAAAGATGGTGTACTAGCAAGGCAGAGTATTTTTTTTTTCTGCCCTTCATAAATTGAGGGCCCTGACTCACTAATGGCAGATCTTCTGTTATTAACTTAGGTTCAGTAAATAGAATTTTGTCATTGCCATTCATTCCGTTGTGGCCAACTGGATTAAAGGACCATTAAGAAAGCTATTGTATATTACGTTAACTTTAATTAGAGGAGAGTACCGGTCTAGGTTTACGTTCATCAGCCATTTGCTCACGTTTTCCTGGAAGCACCCACAAGAAAGAATAAATGAATAAATATTTTGGGCAATGGTCAGAAAATTTCCAATGGTTAATATGATCAATCACCATGATTCATCATATAATCTCAGTAAACGTAGTGCTGTTTAAGAGCGTGATCTGGTCTGTTGCGTTTCTGCCCATTATACACTCGACCACTGTTTCCACTAATGTGTATGTGCACTCAAACCTTGTGAGAAAAGGAGATGGAGCAGCGGAGGTGGTTTTCTGTGGAGTGGCAGAGCCTCTTTCTCTGTTTTGTGAGAAGACCTTTAATGGTAGCAGGAGCCCACAGTGACTCTGCGCCACCAAAGCCGTTCATTAAAGCGGTGGGTTGGAGGGTCTTTGAAGCCCTGGCCTTTGTGTTTGTGGCCTTTAATGTGCATCTGGCTGGTGTGTGTGGCGAAAATTCAAGGTGGGAATGTTGAGCGGGGCTGATCTGACACAGAACAGGGCCGCGCTCGTGTTTCTGGTAACGCTTATTGTTGAATAGTCTCCATTTCCAAGCAGCTCATGAGAAATGAAAGAGGAATAAATGTGTCATGAAGCCATACTGTAGCATGATGTTTGAACTGTTTGTGCTGTTGCATGCTTCTCTCGGCACCAGACATCCCAGATGATGAGGCGCAGTACTGGACCGGGAAGCTGGAACGTATCAACACCATGGGGATCCATGATGAGGTGGAGTGTTTTCTAATGAAGGTCTCATCTGAAGAAAGGAAAATGTTTTGATTAAAGTCAATGAAAACATCTTATTATCGAAGTTTAATCCTTTTTCTGCTATACGAAACTGCTGTATTAATTTAGTTGTTAACTCTGATAGACAGGTAAATGACTAATAAGGAAAAACACAATATGGAATAAGTGAAGCTAGAAAAGTAGACATGATGCCTGTGTTTGATGTGTCTCTGTCCTCTGCAGTACCCTCTTCAGGATGATGTTCAGAGTCGCCCACTCCCATTTGCAGCCTCCCAGTGCTGTGAGTTCACCTCCTTCAGTCCTCCTGTCTGCCTCTAGGTGGAGCCATAGCTCTACCTTCTTCACTCAATCTTTCTCTGTGACTACATTGCAGGGCAATGCTTAATAGCTCATTCAGCTACTGTATATTTTGACCTCAGAGGCCATATAAACATCTCCTTTACTGTTTCTCAGTGAAGTTCCCTCGTTTCCCCAACACAGGGATGCTTTTTTTTTTTTCTTTGCTTACGCTCGTTTTGCCTCCTCTTGACTTACCTCTCACTTGTAACATCTGCACTCCCACCAGGCAACTATTTCGGATGGGCTGACCCACTGAGTATGTAACACACTTTAATGAAGTTCTCCCCCCCCTCTGGCCAACCCTCGGTCCCCTCTGCATGCCATTAAAGCCCCACACCCCCGCCCCCGCCCTTCCAGCAACATCTAATCTCCGAAGTTCCCGTGCATTTCTAATAATGACACTTTTTCATTCTAACACTTGATTTTCCTCCGTGTTTTCCTTGGTTCTCTTCAGTCTTTTTACTTCCTGTTATTCTCTTCCTGTTTTTATGATATGCTATTTGCTTTGTTGGTGATATTTATGAAATATACCTATATTTTTATTTCAAGAAAAGTCTTCAGATGTAGTGTTTTGCTCTATTTCTAAATCTTTCTATGATGGTCTATGAAATCAGACAATATAAAAGTTGTAGAATTGGTTCTACCGTCTGAACAACAGGTGGCAGTCTTTGCTCAGCTTTTAGCACGTTCCACTTTCACATTTTTCTGCTCCTTCCACGTTACTCAGAGTTATCAAGAGAATCAGTTTATCGGTCACCCTCTCACTTTATCGCTCGGAAGAAGATAAACCGCAGGTCGGCTGTCCCCTCCAGCAAAAACCAGCAGCTCCGTGGTTTGGTTTGCAAGGTCACTTCTGGAAATGGACACTGGTGCTTTTCTCATGAGAAACCAATAAGTGCATTGCAGTGATTTGTACAAAGAAAGAGACAAAAAAAGAGTAGGAGTGCAAAAGTATGGCTCATGATGGTTACTGCTGCCTCTTTTCAGATCTGAAAAATGACAAACTTGGCATGAAGTGGAATATTTTTAATAATAATGTGCCTGCTTTTCCTGACCTGCCTTTTGAGGATTGCACTATTTCAGTCAGAGGAGAAGACAAAAACAATTATTGAACCCTTGAACTCACATTTGTGAGTCTGATGAGATTTGTTTGTGGGTATTTAGATTCCTTTGCATATGACTGAGTGTACTGCACTGAAATCATTTTGCATTACACACGAGGTGAAATTTTATCCCACCAATTCACGAGTGAATTCTACTCTACTGTCATTCCAGAGATTGTCCAAAGATTGAGGGGTTTCGTTTGCGTAATATCAACAGGGCTTCATGAAAGTGAGCTTGCAAGTCAAAATGGAGGCTATGAAACAGTGTTGTGGCTGAATCACTGCAGGAGAGAAGCTAAATCGTCTTCTTAAATCCCCCTGAGAGACAGGCCTGTCTCAGGTGGAGGTTAAGGTGACAAATACATTTACAGGTGTCAGTACAGCACACCAAGCACATCACACACAAGACATTATTCACCTACTGACACACAAACTAATTTTGATATGCACACAGAAATCGCTGTGTTTTCAAATCTAAGTACCGGTAGGTACAAACAATCATAACCTCACATTTATGATCAAAGACACTGAAAACACGCACAATTTTAGATTTCAAACATGCACACACATTTTATTTTTTTTTACAGTTCGCACTACAGTTCAGAAAAAAAAAATTGAGAACTTTTGCTTTGTATGCTATTAGGATACAGTTGTGTTGCCAGTGAGCTAATATCAGTGTAACACTCCTGCCTCAAAGCACCAAAGTTCTTTATTTACCCGTACATTACCAGAAATATCTTGATAGGAGCTGATGTCCACAGCTTCCTCTTGGCATCACCAAATCACTGCAGTGATCTGAAGACTGTGGAATAAATTAATTCCTCTGCAAAATACACTAACGGTTACATAGTTGCCCCATGCAATTCTAACAAATTCAGATTTCAAATTAATCTGCTTGATCATATTGGAGTTTCATTACTGTGATGAATTGGTATTTCTGTCTCTTTTTAAGAGCTGTTTTCTTGAATTGTACAGTGTGGCATAAGCAGATCTTACGAGATGTAACAGTTTTACATAACCAGTGTGAAATACTTTAAAACTGATGCAGCATTTATGCAGATTTTGGCAGCTGTATATTAACTATCATATCCAAAGATATCACGACCGGGAGTGTCTCAGTGCATGAGTTTGAAACCCTTCAGTTCTCGCACCATATTTAGATTGTCTGTATATGTTGATACTCAGGTTTACTAAGTAACATGCTCTGCCTTGTTTACTTTTGTCTTAACATATGTTATAGGTTATGTATGGCTTTTTTTCCTTCCTTATTTTAACAAATGCATGATGGTTGCATTCTCATTTTACTATCAACTTGGCTGAGTTTGCTTATTTCTGCAGTTCATTACATTTTATCCAGACACAGAGCAATCAATTCCTTTGCTTCCAAAGCAAAGACTTCACTCAGTGTGCAGCCGTATCAAATGTACTTAACCAGCAGAGGGAATTCATTCAGCTTGTCTCGTTGCCTGGTTGTAGCTTTGGATGACCATGACAGTGCTGTGGATGACCGGGACAGCGACTACCGCAGCGAGACCAGCAACAGTTTGCCTCCGCGCTACCACACGACAGCGCAACCCAACTCGTCCATGCACCAGTACCCCATGGGGCCCCGGCCGCAGCACCACACCGACTGCTGCACGGACTCCATCCACAGCTTCGACCTGGACTACAGAGACCACAGAGGGAGCAGGTATTCACAATATGTACAGAGCCACTCATACACATTCTGATTTTAAACTCTTTTCATGTGCAAAAGAAGCAACCTGTGGATCATCTTCCGGTTTTAAAGTTGTAGTTCAGTCTCCCATCTCTCCCCATCCATAACTTGACGGGTCCTGAGGCAAAAACACTGAACCCAAAAATTGCATCACAGCGCTCATCATTGTTTTATGTGTGCACAGGAAACTGAAATTGAAGCTCATAACCATTTATAGAAGATTAGAAATAATTTACAATATTTAATGCAATCTGAACCAACATTTCCAATAACTATAGCGTCAGAAATGACCAGCTGAAATAAACACCCTCACACAGTTTAATTAAATGATAGCTCTGTATTTTGTATTAGTTCAGAAAAGAAAAACACATTTGTTGTCTTCTGGACTTCACTGACAGTGCCACTCAAACTGAATCACCCTTTCATTTCTTTGCAAAAATCCATTTCAAAACTTTTGGAATTGAATTTACTCTCATTTGTTTACTTGATAAAGAATTTGACAGTTTAACCTGAATGGTTCTATTTCTTTGGCGTGATTAAAATTAATAAGTTGTAGGTGTGTTTGTGTTGATTAAATGATGAGCATGCATTTTATGATAAAACAGAATATTAAAAGGAGGGACTGTTTGAAAATCCTTCAGCAAAAAAATAAACACAGTTACATTGTTATGATTTCCACTACGCTGCTGGTTTGAGGCCATACTTGGTCCATGAGACAGTCTTGTTGCTCTCTTCACAGACTGATTACGTGCCATGAGATTTCTCTAAATCTGCCTGCACTGAGTGATAGCGAGTTGATCCGGATAATTCCACATCAGGAAAAAGAAAAAAAAAAAAAAAAAAACGGATTACAGCCAGGAAAACCTCAGTGGTTATATTTCTTGGTCTATTGTTTCAGTTAAAGTTTCTGTTGGTGCTCTCATTTGGGTTTAGTTTTATCTCGGAGGAAATCCCTTTGTCACACATCTGGAGGGAGTCACGTTGACAGACATGTTTCTGTAGTAATTTAGGGAAAAAAAACTTTAGCCAGCACCATATGGCGGTAATTTTGCATGCTTTTCTCATGATTGGGGATGTAGGTTTAGTGTTAAACTGCTGATGAAAGTGTGAGTTTTCTTTTAGAGATTTACAAAGACTAAATAATATGCAGACCACCAGCCACATGCACACAGCTGAATGCTTGCATACATGAACATCTTCAAATCTTTTCATCTTCAAGTACCAAGAGAAAAATTTAAATATATATCAAAAACCCCTTCCAAAATTGTAAGTGATATGCCGTCTTTGTATAGTTTAGTAGTTTGATTAAAAATTATTCAAAGTAGGGGAGCCATTTTTTTCAGTTTAGTTTGACATTGTCAGTCGCCAATTGCGGTGATGTCCGAAGCCGGAGCTGCTGTTGATAGGAGGCAGCAGTCAAGCTGCTTTGCTATTATTTGTATGCAGATTTAGGAAAGGCTCTGAAGTGCAGAATGAGTCATCAGACATTTAACATTGTGTTACAGAAAGAGAAAAGAAGGGAGTTTAATTTAAAAAAAATACTTTTAATAAATGAACAGAGCAATAAATGAACAGTAGATCATTGATCACAAGATGAAGTTTGAGGAAATCTTTTTATTGATATGATCTTAATTATAAGAAGAATTATGTAACATAGTTAAAACTGTGTTTACTGAAGAGTACAACAGTCTGTTTTGCATGAATTTGTTGTTGTCTTTCTTCACCGTTTAGCATGCTGCTTAACTTTTATTTCTGTTTGCACTTTTTTCCCTTCATTTGCTTCTTCTCCGCCACTTTTTTCACTCCCATCTTCATTATGCATCTGCTTTTCAACCTCGATAAGATCTACAAACCAAATGGGAAGAGTGAGAATTATACCTGTAGATTCTGGCATGGGGGTGGAAGACTGGGAAAACAAATACAAAGGGCAGAACAAGCCTCAGCTGAGTGACTTTTTAGACGATGAGGAAGACAACGTTATCCTACGAATGGGAAGGCCCTACCCCGAGCCACCGCACATGCCTCTCCGTGAAAATACAAAGCTGAACAGTTTTCTGCCTGCCCCCTACCCCGAGGGCTATGACACTATCGATCGGCGACGGAAGAAAAAGATAAAGGACCCGGGAGGGTTTCTCAGCACAGAGGCAGACAAAATGACAGAGGAGACATTTCCATCTGACCTTGCTCTTCTCCGTGAGAAGAGAGGGGAGCTGTTTATGCGGCAGGTGGCAGATATGCAGGAAGAGGAGGAGCGCATGACGTCGTGCCTCAGGCCATACAAGAATGGGCTTCTCTACAAAACAAGGATGTGGGCTAAAAATGAGCTGGACCACACACTGGAGAATTATGTTGCATACAAAAAGGAACAAGAGGCCAGAATGAAATCTCGATTTGATTTTGATTTAGAAAACTCCCAGGATCTGCGCTACCCTTTAGGAACAGAGGAGGATGTTGATGATATTCCCTTTATGGCTGAAGACCGTCACTCTGAGACCACAAGACATTACAGAGATCGTTATTCTTATTCCTATGAAGGGCACTCAGAAAATTCTCACAACCTGCGGGAAAAAAAGTATGGAAAATCTAAAGCTGGGGGATGGGTCCCAGAGACGGTGCTGTCTCCTGTAGAGGAACCAAGTGACGAATATGTAGACCCTATGGATGAGCTCCAGTGTCTCGTCGAAACTGTTTCTGAATATCTTGCTGAAAAAGAGGAAGAAATCAGCAGGTATGGTTCTCTTCCAAAATCAAGCAAATCTAGACTGTCTTCTCAGGGCAGCAATAGAACTGATTCTTTTGGAGAGGACCTGAATAACTCATTAAAGGATCCCAGAGGAGAACCACAAGCACAACCTCCTTCAGAACAAGGTATTTCAGGAGTGAAGAATGCGGTCAGTTCCTTGTTCGGTTCTCTCACCGACAAAGTTGTCGGAGGTCCAAAACAGCCTGCGCCATCTTCAAAAGCACCATCTGCCCAGCCTTCACAGACTGGATTAACAAAACTGTTTTCTTTTATTCCAAAATCAAGCAGCACAGCTCCTGTAGCTGTTGTATCTCCAGTAGAACTATCTCCTGAAAAATCCTTCAGCTCTTTGCCTCCTCAGCCACCACTTTTTGCCAAAACACAAGCGCATTATCAAAATACAGAAACCACCACAAGGAATCAAACTCTTGGAAGTAAAGAGAATGAACCAGAGCTTGTGTCCAAACCTCAGAGTGTTCCAGGAAACTCCGTCTTGAACAAATTGAATCCATTAAAGTTGTTCTCTGCAGGAGAAAATGGGAGCTCAGCTGAATCCAAACACGGACCACAGTCCACACATTCTCAAGGTCAGTGGGATGAGAAGAAGTTTGATAAAGGTGCTCATCAGCAGTCAAATGCAGCAGATGGACGAAGGACATTAGAGAAACCACAAAGTTCATCACAAGGAAAACATTGCGAACAAAATTACGATGGACACTTTTATGGGGGACCTAAACAACAGGTGTCTAAGCAAGAAAGTGTGCCTGTTGAAGGACAAGGGATTTCAAATGGCCAGACGCAAGCTACAAACGCAGGTTTCTTTAGCCCTTTCAAGAAATCTTTCAGTTCACTCATCACACCTGCTGTCCCTGTCGCACCTCAGCGGGTTCCCCCTGTAGCAGTTTATCCCGTGTTTAGAGCCTCAGAGGAGCCCCAACTGTCGGAGGACCCGTCACTGATCAGTAAGATTAAATTGCCTTTCCGCTCCTCTGACAATCTCTCTACTCAGCAAGCTTCCAAACCAGAGGGTGGTATGCTTTCTGGCTTTTTAAAGTTTTCATCCAGTGAAGATGTTAGTGGAGCCACAAAATCACAGAACGCCCCACAAGCAGATAGCGTTGCTTTTTCAACAAACGTGAGAGCATCTTCATCCATGCACAATGAAAGCACAGACAAAGGGTGGTTTTCTAGTCTGTTAAACCCTGGACCTTCTCCCTCTAGTTCAAGCCAGAATGTTAGCAGTAATCAGCAATCTCAAAACAGCAAACTGCCGTCTGCCACGCATGCACAGCATGCATCAAATCAGAAGCCTCCCGCAGCCTCTCATGAATCACAGCATCAAATTCCCCATCAGCCTGAATCACAAGGTTTTTTGACAGGTCTTTTCAAAGGGAGTTCAGCAGATGACATTTCTCATATGGGCCAACAAAAGCAAGGAGGTTTACTCTCTGGATTTCTTAAATTTGGCTCTACCAGTGACATTTCTGGCAGTGTCCCTCAGCAGGGTTCGAATAACAATCAACCTCCCAAGAGCAGTAATCCCCCACAGTTTCCTCAACAACCAGCCCCACAACAAAGTTCTGCAGCTCCACAATCAGGGGGCCTTTTCTCAGGAATATTGAAATTTTCATCAACAGAAAATATGCAACAAAATAAACAACCCTCTGAAGCAGTAAAGCAGGGAAATATCCACAGCTCCAACCCTGGTCCGCCGTTGACATCAGGTGAAACTCAGCAAACACAAACTCAACAAAAGGGGTTGTTGTCTGGTTTGCTCAAGTTTGGTTCCTCTGAGACTACTTCAAGCAGTCCAGCAGTTCATCACCATATCAGTGATCAACATAGCGGTCAACACAGTTTCAACAAACAGAGTACTGAAGGTTCAAGCCGAGGCCCTCTTTTCAGGAACAGAACCTCAAGTCAGCAAGTTGTCCAACAGGAGGCAAGTAAACCAAGCTTTACTCGACAACAAACAGTTCCACTTCGACAAAGTCCATCCCAACAAGGTAGTCTTTTATCTGGTCTTTTTAAATTTGCTTCAGCAGACAACATAAATACACAAAACCAGCCATCAGTTCAACAGCATGTAATTACCCCAAGTAAATCCAACTATGAGCAAACAAGGCAGAATGTTCCAGTGTCCAAACAAAATCAAGTACTAAGTAGTACAACACACAAACCTCAATCAAGTGGTTTATTTTCTGGAATATTCAAGTCCTCATCAGAAAATGTACCTCAGGATCAACAGCCTAAAAGCATTGATGCTGTGCAGCATGAAAGCCAAGTGCCATATGGTCAGACTGGTCCTGCCCAGCTGGAGACTCAAAGTCAGTCTGGAGTGTTCTCAGGGTTGTTTAACAAGTTAACAAAATCATCTGAATGCACCGACGGAACCTCTCAGACAACGACGATGCAGTTACCCCAACAAAAGACCAATGTTCATTCTGAAACAGTGAAACCTCCACTGCACAAACAGTCACTCCCTACTGTACGACAGTCCTCCATTGTGGAAGACCATAAAGAGTGGGAGCAAAAGAATACAAAAAGTCCCCAACAGCATTTGTTATCTGGATTAATTAACAAAAAATTAACTGAAGACCCATATACCAAACAATTAGAAATGTCAGGTCAGATCACAAAGCCACAGACTTCAACTAAGTTTAGTATGTTACATTCTGGTGTATCAAAAAGTGCAACATCAGACTTTGGAAGGGACAACTCACACAGATTTACTCCAGGTACCCCCAATCCAGGACACAGTAGACACGCTTTGGTTAGTGCTCCAGTCTCAATTGATACTGAGAGTTTAGACTTGCGAACATCAGCTACATTTGCTAGAACTCTACAGAGTCAGGCAGCGTACTCTTCTATAAGCACAGGTAATTTATCTCAGTTATATTATTCTGGCTCAGCTCACTCCATTAACCCAATGGCTTATAGCACTGGAAATATTAATTTGCTTTTACAAAACAATGTAAATTCTTCAGTGATGACCAGACAGCCATATATGAGTGGAAGCAGCCCCTCTTTGTCCGCAGCTACAAGCCAAAATCTGTACCAAGGCCAGCTGTCCCCTTACACAATAAGCCCCTCTTATGATGAAAACCAGTGGATCCGTGAAAGTGCACTGTGGCAACAATTTCAGAATGAATCACTGAATCGTGTTAGTGAGGGAGAAGATCAAGTGTACGGACATAACTGTGAGCGGGCAGCATCTGCTCTTCCCTGCAGTTTATCGGATATTAATCAATCAATTCACCCCATGCCATTTCAAAGAGTTGTTTCTCAGGAGCAAATTCAACACTATCAGTTTGCAAGCCACAGCAATGATGACCCTTATCCCAAACGGAAGCCTTGGAGCAGTTATGAAGACTTGGGAAATGCAGCTTATTCAGCTAATGATGAAGGTGTGCTGAACTTAACAACCAGACAGTGTAATGCAAAGTTTGGGAGACGGAACTCGTTTAATGATGGTAGCACTTACAGTTTGAATGGTGTTTCATATCATGAAGGCTATTATGAAGAAACGGCACCAAGCCTGTCTTATTCTGCTAACTGGCAATATGGAATTGATGACAATCGGTTGCAAAATTTCCATAATAGTCAGTTTAATATGAACAGACCATTTGATTCAACCTGTTATCAAAATGCCAATCCTGAAACTGATGATTCTCGTTATCTTGAAGATACTGAATGGTATCAGCAGTGGCTCACACTTTTAGAGCAGGGCATGTGGTGGCCAGCTGATGATGGTGACTGTGGCTACTTTGTTTACACAGACCATGAGTACATTTATGCCTTGCTTACAGATGCAGCAGGTGAATTTGTGTATACCTGTGCCCCTGAAGAGGAAAATAAATTAGATAGTCTTCCAAGTGCTTGGTTGCACAATGAGATGGTTTTAGTCTGTGGCTTTAAAATTCCCCTTTATAATGAAGATGAGCTTCTTTGGCTTCCTGGTCAAGATCAAAGTGATTCTCAACTTCTTAATGCACCGTTGGACCTATCTGCTGCCTATAGAAAAGGAAATCAGATCATGAATTTAAATCTTGAGCAGTTCTCTGAAATGTTTCAGAATTCCTTTTTGTCACAAGGGCAGCAAAATGTTGATTTCACATCCTATAGATTAAACAAAGTCAAAATGGATCCAAGGCAACCCAATTATGTCTATGATGAAGTAATTGACCTTTCATGTCATAATAAAAATCATGTTGGCCCTAATTGGAATAACCAGGAAATTAAGAACTTACTTGCTCAAAAAGTTGCCGTCTCACTAAACTCTGGTGATACCACAAATGCAAACCAGCAGTTCCTTTACAGCTGTTATCAACCTAGCCAGCGGCGTCGTTCATCCACTGCTGTCACAGTGAAACATGTGGATGATGTAACAGAGGATGAATGGAGGAAAAGAGTGTCTCCAGGGGAAGAACAGCCAAATCGTCAAGTCAACAAGATTTCTTCAATGATATCATCATTTGTTGGTAAAACATCGCAGATGGAAGTGAGTAAAACCACTGACCAGGATTCAAGCAAACAGCCTCAAAATATTCTTGCATCAAGTTTCAAAAGTCTTAAATCTAAGATAATCAAAGAAGATTCCTCTGTAATTAACCCACCAGAAAGTGTGGAAATGAAGACATCAGTTCCCTCACAAAGGAGAACGCTGCCTTCAGTTCCTTCAACAAGCCAGGTGGCTCAACCGTCAACACAACTACAAACGTCACACAAACCTAGACTTTCTCGTCAGACTACCATGGCCCAGCAAATGGTCCCACCAACGAAGCCCGACATCACTGTGCCTTTAGGATCAAAAGAATCTGTGATCAAACCCGTACCTTCTGGGCAACCTGCAACTGAAAAGCCACTGAATAAACCAGAAGAGAAACCACCAGAACAACCTCAAGCCGGCTTAATGAACTTCATAAAATCTGCAGTTGGAATAGAAGACACTAAACCAGAATCACCCCAAATTCCCGAGGTCTCTCCCAACCAGCAAAACAAAACTAGCAGCACCACATCATTACCAACCAGTGGTACTACAAATAAAGAGACAACAGGAGTAGCAAATCTTTTTGGATCAATTGGCAGTCTATTTAGTATGGAGCCATCGCCACCACCACCACAGAAACAACAAATGAAACCTAGTGTTACTGAGAGTTCACTCACTTCAGCTGCTAGACCCCAAGGTATACGGAGACAGCAAACAGTGGACAAAGACCACATTCCTCGACCAGACCAGGGTCAACCCCCACAAAGAACTGTATTGCAAATGTCTTCTACAAACCTTTCTTCAGGCCATGTAGCAAGTCAGTTAGATGCTAAGCAACCTGCAGTACAGACTAAGCAAGAAGCAGGAAACAAATCATCTGGTGGACTGTTTGGAATTTCAATCGGAGAAATGCTTGGAGGATCAGCTGCAACTTCACAACCTGGACCAGTACCTGAAACACCTACAGCAGCTGCTGCTCCACAGGAGGAATCGCTCGGTAAAAGTTTATTTTCGTTGTTTACTGGTCCAAGTTCTCCACAGACTCAAACGCATCCCCCAAGTGCAGCACCACAACCTCCTCAGCAGGAAACACTTGGTAAAGGGCTTTTATCATTGTTTGGAGGATCAAGTCCATCTCAGCCTCCAACTCAAACCAAACCTTCTGATCAAGCAAAACAACAAGCAACTGTTCCTCCAAAAGACCCTCCATCTACAGGGTTTCTTTCGATGTTTGGTGGTCCCAGCAACCAGCAGTCTCAAGCCCAAACGGGATCTATTCTTGGAGGAATTTTGCCTGGTCCTTCCAGTTCATCTGAAAGCCCAATGAAGGGACTGTTTTCAGTGTTTAGTGGTCCAAATCCTCCTCAAACACAACCACAACCACCAACAATGTCATCTCAACAGAGGGGAGCTCAAGCACAAACTCAAAAGCACCAAGAAGCTCACACACACCCTAAACCCCAAGAACAGCCTCAACCCCAAGGACAGACAGCCACATCTGTTCTTGGAGGTATATTGGGTGGGTTGTCATCATCAAGTGATAGTCCAGCAAAATCCTTGTTCTCTATGTTTGGTGGCCCCAGTACTCCACAAACACCAGCTGGTGGAAATGCAAATATGTCCTCTTCACCAGGGGCTGCGGCTCCCAAAGTAATTGCTAAGAACGTACCTTCTGATGTTGTGTCATCACCACAAAAAAATCCCAATTCCTTGTCTTCTGTTGATGCTTCTACCAAAATCCCACAGATGACTCAGGAACAACAAAGTTCCTCCCAGGAGCCCACAATTTCAAGTAGCCAGGTTACAGAAGCAGCAGTTACAGGTAAAATATCTAGTGAATTTTCAGGGACAAAAGAAAACATTGTCTCTGACAAAATGCATGCTACCCCACTGACCGAAATAATTGATAGCACTCATTCTTCTGCGGAGGCTTCCAAAATTAAAGACATTGAATCTCAGGATCCTGAGTCAAAATGTGATGCAGTGCAAAAAGAAACAACTACAGAAAATTTGCCCCATGATTCCACGCCCTCCAAAGAACCTCCAGCTTCTGGTCTGATGTCTATGATCAGTGGATCCACTGGATCCATTTCAGATGGTCCAGGAAAAGGGCTGCTTTCTTTATTTTCAACATCAAGCACTGAGCCTCAAACAAACCAAATGGGCCCTCGCACAGGGTCTGTGTCTGAATCATCAGGCCCTAAAGAACCACCAGCTAAAGGTTTGTTCTCTGTGTTTGGAGGTTCTGCTCCTCAACCATCTTCACAGCCTGGAAGCTCTCTTTTAGGGTCAGTGTTTGGAGGGTCTTCAGCTCAAGCGCCAGCTTCAACAGCAGGTTCATTATTAGGCGGTTTATTTGGAGGGTCTGCGCCTCAGACTACACCGCAGGCTGGCCCCACTAAAGGAGGCTCAAGTCCTCAAGCTGCAGGTTCCCAGGCTGGGTCATCATTACTTGGAGGCTTATTTGGCGGATCTGCTCCTCAGGATTCTGCATCTCAAACTGGAGGGTCTATTTTGGGTGGAATTTTGGGGGGAACTCCCTCCCAATCATCAACAACTGAAAATAAAACGTCTCTGTTGGGTGGGATTTTAGGAGGCTCCTCTTCTCAGGCGGCTTCTGGACAAACCGGTGCATCTCTTTTTGGTAGCATTTTACCTGGAGCATCTGCTCCTAATGAAGGCCCCAGTAAAAGTTTGTTTTCAGTGTTTGGAGAAAGTCTTTCTTCAGCTGTATCCCCGACAACAGTTACACCAACTTCTAATGATGATAAGAAAGCATCAACTACTTCTGTCAGTGATGCTACATCAAGTGTAACCATTTTACACAAACCCACTGATGACAGCAAAGGAGCTCCTATTAACCATGAAAAATCTGAAACTGATACTGCGACCCAAAGCAAACAACTGGTGGAGACATCACAGAAGCCTGAAGAAACAGGCCATTGTCAAGAGGCAAGCTTGTCTAAAACCGATGGTGATGTTTCCAAAGCAGTTAGATGTCAGGATACTGACAAATCAACTGCTATACCACCTATAACTGAAGAGCTTCATTCTAAAGAATTGGAAACAAGTTTGCCAGCACACATGGAAGGACCAGAACTTGTAGGCACTCAATTAAACCAAGACACAACTCCATCTAAAGTTGAAGGTACACCACCCACTCAAATAGCAGGTCCTGTTGATCAGGTACAGCAAAAGCCTCCTGAGCCAGAAAAATCAGCAAGTGACACAGCAGCAGATGCAGTTACAGGGTTTATGTCTTCCCTTTTTAAACCAGCTGCTACTCCCACTGATGGTTCTCAGCAACAGCAAAAGGCCTCACTGTTTGGAATTGGAGGGACAACACCACAAGCTGGTCAAACTGGTCAAACATTATTAGGAGGTATTTTCGGAGGATCTAATGCCCAGACAGCAGCTCCACAAGCAGGAGGATCTTTGTTAGGAGGGTTATTTAAAGGGCCAACTACTCAGTCTGCTCCGCAAGCCACTGCCTCTGCCACTGGTGGATCAATACTTGGTGGAATGTTTGGGGGAGGAGCCACTGCAAAGTCTGCTGGGCCACAGAGTGGTGGATCATTGCTGGGTGGAATGTTTGGAGGTGGTGGGGCCACCACACAGCCTGGTGGTTCTTTACTTGGTGGAATGTTTGGAGGAGCGACAAACCAGCCTGCAGGCTCACAGACTGGAGCATCTATACTTGGGGGCATAGGTGGATCTTTATTTGGAGGCATGGGACCACCACCAAAGTCACCTGACTCAGCACCAGCTCAGCCCAAGCCAGCAGCTAGAACTCCTCCACAACCTCAGATCAAAAATGACAATATATCACCAAAAGTACCAACATCTGGCTGTGAGGCTAACAGAAATAAAACTGAGGACTCAACGTTACTCGATAATGACAAAGTCAAATCTATCAGCCAAGCACCTACTTCTGACAAATCATCTGAAGAAGTTGGTCCAAAAGCATCGGTTGACACAATTGGGCCTATTAATACCACAGAGGACCTCACCCATCAGGTAGAGAACACTGACAAAGAAAAGCCAACTGCTGATGGAATAATATATGAGGCCCCTATGGTTATTAAAGAAGACCCTGAGAGGGAAGAAAATAAATCAGGTCAACCAGCTAATACAGCTTCTCCTGCCAGTCAGTTGCCCAACAGTGCTGATCCACCACAAGCTACTTCTTTGTTTGGATTCATATCAGCCCAGACTGATGCAGGGAAATCTATTGGATCGTTGTTTACACCAACAACATCAGCTGCATCTGCATCACCTCAAACTGAAGGAAGTGGTGGCCTGTTTTCAGGATTAAAAACCCTTTCTGGAGGCCTGTTTCAAGATGAAAATGCAGTTGCTGGAAAACAGGAGTCACCTGCTGCTTCAATATTTGGAGCAAAAATCAGTTTTCCATGGCAGACAGAACCACCAAAACCACAAGCTGCCCCAGTCATTACATCTCAGCCCCAAAGTAACAAGACAACAAGTGGTCAAACACAAACAGAACAAAAGGTTGCAACATCTGACGCTCAAAAAACTGAACCGGTAGGTTCCACAGACAATATAGCAACCCCCCAGATTTGCATCTCCACTCCTGAAATAGATCCTTCAGCATCCTTGATCCCAGAGAAGAAGGAAAGCCTTGTAGAAACAGACCCTCCTGCAGGTCCTACCACTGGATTGCAGCTGGACAACCAGTCCGAGAAGGATCTATTGAATGCAAAAAGGCTAGTAAAAGCATTATAAATGGCACCCACCCACCATTTATGATGAAACCACCATTTGGAATAATCATGTATTTCCTGTCCAGCTCAACAGTCCATTCTTAATAGCTTAGTTTATGTAGTGTATTGTTTGTCCTGTGTTATGTCGTTTGTGGTATCCCTGCTGCAATTTCCGGTGTCATATCAAAACAGAATTCCAACACAAAATTTAAATGTTTATTCATTGCCACTGTACATAAAAGTATATGAAAAGATCAGTTTACTGTCACTTCTGTGATATTTCAAAACATTCTCTCGGTTGAACTTAAACTTTTCTCAAATGTTTTGTCTGATTTTTGCTTAGTACAGTGGCTTTATCAAGTTAGTTTTCTGTTTATCTGATAATGATTTCTTGGTGATTTTTTTTTCTTTAGCCTATGTGCACATATGTTTGCACAAGATTGGACACTGTTATGTACAAAAAATAGATTTTTATTAACGCATGGAGTTCTGATTTGATTTGTACAATATTTTGTACAGTGAATACACCTGAATTTAATGAATTCTTGATCATGAACCTTGAAGTATCCATTCAAGTTGTCTAAGTGGCAGTGTTCTGCCATTGAAAATGAAATTAATTTTGAAATGCCAATTGTCATATTTCACATACAGAGGAGTTCTGCATATTTTATTGTTCCCATCTAGTTGTATGTCATCTTTTTTTATCCCCACGTTGTGTATGTGTGCTCTACAGTCTTAGTCTGTCATATAAAATGTAGACTACTGTCAATAAAATATGCAGATGTAATTGTGTGTAGAAATATGCCTATTTTGATATGTTTGTAGGAACTGTTTTGCTTCACACCACAAAGAATATCATGAACCTGTGTGCTAAATTCTGTTCTAAACTCTATGAAATGCCGAAGGTGTGCAATGCATGCATGTTAAAAAAGATTTTGGATTTGTATTACTTCCATTTTCCTTCATCCTACCTCCAAGGCTGTACATGATGTCATTGTGGTGTGTTCACACTATAACTAGGAATCTGCTTTATGAAGATTTGACTTGTTTGCTTCAAAATTTTGTGCAAAGAATTGTTTGTCAGTGAGTGGGGATTGTTGCAATCCAAAAGATCAATCATCAGCTGTTTCAGAGGATCAATGAAAAGCTATAGAAGTACATTTTAATTAAAGAAAAATATGTTGTAACTGTTTTCTGTAACTTTCCCCATGCATCTGGCATTGTGGAACATGCACCGAAAATATAATCCTCCATTTCTGACTTTGAATATTTTCACTCCTTTCACATTGTAGTCCAGTGGAAAGTAGTCGCTTTGGCTCATCAGGAAACCTGAGCCAGATCAGCTCCCAGCTTAGTGAGACTGGCCAGAGCACCGGAGGCTCCGAACTGGAGGAGTCCTTCCACTCCTACCACAGTACCGGCTTTCACCCCTCCACAAATGGGCTGCCGCGTACAAATGGACATCCTTCCACCAACGGGCACTCAACGGTCAGCGAGCAGGAGATTCGTCGGATGTCCCCTGAAGTTGGCAGAACCTTGAAAATTGACCCTCCAGCAGAGAAAGGATCTTCTAAACACCAAAGGTATATTTTTTTATTTGTTTTTTTGTAGGAATTGGACCTTTGCATATTGTTCTCATGAAGACACGTTGGAACTTGGCTCTTTTTAATCCTGTGCTCTTGAATCAATCCAAATAGATTCCATGATGATGGCCCGCCGCTACCCTTTACCCCTTCGAGACTTCGCTGGTTGAAAGCCATTAATAAAGTCAGGCTTCAGCTGCGTGAGGTAGGCGCTTTGCTTTTTCTCACCCATTTCATTTTTCTTATCCTTCCACATATAGACAAAGATAACAGACATACATAGACAACACTTGCAGTTGTTTCACAGTGGTTGAGTTTAACCTCTCTGGATGTGCACCATCCCCGTACAGGAATAGGACGTGAGATTGTATCATCTTTTTTTTTTTTTTTTTTTTTTTTAGTTGGCAGTGCCAGTTCCTTTATAAACTTCATCTCTGTCCTTTCCCTCCCTGTCTGCCTCAATCTGCAGTGGTTAATTTTATCCCTGCACAAGACACTAATTGTGAGGCTAAAGTATACTGTCACTGTCCCCCTATTGACTTAGGCCTATCACTTTACTCCAAGACCCATAATTTACATTAATGGATGGTTCATCCGTGGCAGTCTCTTCCATGTTCTTATGAGGTCTGTGGTGTGTGAATAGTTCTCAGTTTATGGAGTGATAAGCATTTACAATCTCATAGGTAACAAAGCTAGTCATATGTTGTCTTTATGTCCAGTTACAAATATTTCAAGAGTACCAGTACAGAGATCCCTCCACCCTGACTGGGACTCATAATATTATGATGTTAATGGTGTAGCCACAAGACTCGGTTATTAAACACTTGGCGTGAAACATGAGTGTGTGTGTGGAGGTTTTCAATAGTGCCATTTATTATTGATCCTGGGGAAACACCTTTGACTCAAGGCTGAATGCTGAAAAGAGAAATCAATTGCAACTGTTGATGGGAGTGTTTTACACAATGTTGTAAAATATATTAAAGCCCAATGAATGTTCACTTAAATGAAATGGAGATGTGAGCTGTGAAGTGATTAGAATGAATACGCATAAACCAGATAGGAAACATCGTTCTTTACAGAAATTGTAAGTTGTGCATTTAAAATCAAAGAGTGAATGAAACTGAAAACTGGCAATTTTCCAGCTTCAGATTAGCTTTGTGCTGGAATACATTGCCAGGGGGGTGAGAGAGACAGAGAGAGAGAGAGAAGCGTGGATTGAGCGGATGGGAGGGGGAGGAGAGATCGCTACTTATCTGAGGTTGTGGTGTGGTCGTTGCTCACTCCTTCTTCCAGTTGCAGAAATGAGGAATTCAACACTTTTGCACTCCAGTCAAGTAAAGAAGGATTTGTTAGTTTCTCACAGATCATAACAATGATCACCAGAAGATGCCCTTTGATAAAAGTCAGGAAAAATGCCTTTACTGAGTTACTGAAATCTCTTCCATGTGGATTTGATCAATTGTGCAAGATGAAAGCTACAGGTTGGGTGCTTTTTCCTATAAGGTAAGAAAGACTTTTTTTTTATTAATATCTAGTGTATTTGTTCAGACTTTTAATTAAAAATGCACAATAAGGTACGTCATGATTGATGAAAATTAAAGTATATGTTATTCTTTTTTGTAGACTCAACAAAATGCTGAGATGGAGGTGATATACGTATCTTTATAAATTATGGAGTTTCTCTCGTTTTCAATCTTCATCTGATCTAAATTTTAAGAGAAACAAAGCATATTTTTGAAAGAAAGCAAAAGAAAGTCTCCTTTTGTCCAGGCCATGGTCATTACATGGCAATTTAAAAATAAAGGTTTCCAATTTGACCCATCTAGGACATTTGTTGAACTCTGTCAACCCTGCATTTATTTGTTTTAGTTTTTCTTGCAGAGTTAACTAATAAATCACTTAGGATTGATAAATAAGTGGTGAGTAATTTCTCCAGAAATATGGCGTTATTGAGTAGAAGGACCTTGATATGCTGAAAGTGTTTTTTCTTGAGACTTTGGCTAAGTTTAGCGTTGCAGAGATAAAGCCACCGTCAAAATGAAACGTTTGAATATGTGCACTTCGCTATTTTAAGTAGTGGTAATATTAAAAAAATGTGAAACATCTGCACATTTTCCAGTTCTAAAAACCTGGGTGATAAACAATCTGCACTGCAATGTCTTTTCTTCAATCTGCACATTCAGAATTTTCTAATTTCTGATCATTGTACTTTTAATTTTGAATTATCCATTATTGTAATAGTGGAGCTCAATGTAGCTAAAGGGATCTTCCACAGACTGAAAAACATTTCCAGTAACTTAGTCGAGGGAAGATAAATACATGTTATTACCAGATTAAATGTACATTTTTTAAAATATTCAGTTATCGCTATAGTGTGTCTAATATAGGTGATGGGTCAGGGCGGTGGAGCAATGCAGCTGGTATGGGAGTGAAGGAATGACATGGCCTCAGAGGAGAGAATTGACCTGTCATGTAATTACTGTGCTGTCTTTCCAAAGCCTCCTAATTACAGAGATCTGAGCAGCTGCAGTGTTCTTTCTGCAAGTTGCCACTCTGATAGAGAGGAGGTCAGTTACTGTGTCTGTCCTACTTCCGTACTGTATATGGGAGTGTAACCTTTCACCGTGTACAGTACAGTTTCATGTGAACCAAATTCTGTCAAAGCAACTGTGTAATATACCAGTGAAGCAGCATTCAGACACGTGATTACATATTCTTTGCAGCCACTTATCCAGGAAGCAGAGTTTCCTTAAAAAAAATAAAATAAACAAACCAATTCAAGAAGTACAACAACCAAAACTGGAGAGTGTTCTGTTCTCAATTACAAGTTAAGGTAATGTTGTTGCAACAAAAATATGCAAGTTAAAAGTATTCCTCTCTAAATTGCCTTAATGCTTTGGTTACTTTAAAAAAATCAAAAGCAGATATTCACCTCAGTTAACCTATATGTAAGATTTATGTTAAAACCACATTTATGAATGAGGTTCAAAAAATTAGAATATTAACTCAAATTGTGTGCTTACTCACTCGCAACTTTTAAAAGTTGTTACATGGTGTACATTATACTTGAATATAAGTCATTTTCCACAGTTAACATACCCAGAAAAGAAATTTTTAACTGGAATAACATATGTATTTTTGATATGTCCACCCTAGGTTTATACATATTTATTCCACTTCCAAAAGAAATAAGCTGACTCATTTCAAACTGATAAGTGAATGAACTGTTTTCTCTTCTTGTAATGTGAAAAGGAAAATTCAATTTACATTCCCATTATTAGTTTTCACTGTGCCTGAGGTAATTTCCAGAAGATTAAGATGTCACCTCCATAGTTATTGGTTGTTTGATGATTACATTGTGCTGAGACGTTTAAAAAAAAAAAAAAAAACTAATCAAAACAAATACATTTTCTTGGCTTCTTCCAACTAAATTAACTTTAATGTAGTTTTCTCCTTTCAGCTGTGGTGCAAATCCTTGCTCATATCCAGTTTGAGAAGCTGGATTGCAGTTGATTCTTCTCAAAGAGGAGGCATCGAGGTCGTGGTTCATCCATGTGTGGGAACAGCTGACTAGAAGTCCCGCTCTTCAGGAATGTTCTCCAGAGGACACCAAGGTGGACAGGATGAACCCGACAATTCAGAGCTACCTTCATTGTCTCCCAAGATGCAAGACCTGCAGAAGAAGAAACCACAGGGCCCCATTGTGGGGCAAGGCCTCCTCAGAAAGCTACAGATGGCTGAGGAGGGCCCGTCAGTTGTTTCAGCAGCTCTTTCTGCAGAAAACAGAGGCTTAGATTACCAGGACAGCAATGCAGTGGTCCAGGATGCATTGCCCAGACTGCTTGAAAGAATCCGAAATGAAGAAAAAGAAAAGATAAATGATGAAGAAGCAGAGCAAAGCTCCAGTTACATTGTGGAGCATATCCTAAAAGAATTGAAAGGCATTAACAAGATCCAGGAAGAAATTTCCGACTTGAGGGAATATCTATCGTCTGTTCGAGGCTCGGTAGACGAGGTGTCTTGTTGTGTTGATGCAGTGCTCAGTGAAATCGGTGAGTTGTACTCCGGAGCAACAGCCACGCCTCACCCGAGCCCTGTTCCACAAGCGCAACACAGACGAGGAAGCCTTGAACGACAGAATGCCATCACATCTCTACGTGGGGGAGACCCTGGCTCGTTGTTGAACCACAAAGACACCAGAAAGGATTCTGTACATCTGTCATCTCACAGATCGCCCAAACAATGGAAAGGTGATCATGCTTCATTCAGATCTGTCCATCATGGACACCAAACAACCTCTGGGCAAAGATCCAGTATGTCTGTACTTGGTCATACGCAACCAGATATGTGCTACCTGGAACTTCATTGTAGCCACAACCACCAAAGCATCAGTCATGTTCCGGACTGTCACAGCGCTGACCTTCCAGACGCAAGGATTGTTTCTAGTGAAACAAACTATGACAGCTGGCTTGCATCTGTTGGCATGCAGCACAGTGTGAGCGGAGAAGGAGGTTCGAGTGAGGAGGACATCTCATCTTGTGCTAACAGTGGAGAAGAGTTGGACAGCTGTCCAGGTGTTTGGAATAGATGTGCCACTGAGGAGACACAAAGCAGCACCACAGGACATTCATCACACACCAGTTCTGAGCACCTCTCATTATTGTTCGGACAACAGTACAATTTCCCATCAAGTTCTTCTAGTACGTTGGACTGGAGACCTCTCAAACATCAAGCTGGGGAAGGAAACCAAGAGTGTGACTGTGCTACAAACTTCCCATTTTCACGTAGCTCTGGCTACCACACTGTAGACCCTGGAGTAAATGAACTTGACAGCGGGCCCTCTAGAAGCCTGAGTTGCTCCACTGTGCTTCTGACAGACTGTGAGGATGGTGGACTGGAGCCACATTTAGCTTACGATGACTGTCCGTCCTCTGGTGACACTCTGGATATGGGTTCTGCCGAGAGTTTGGACCGTGAATGGACAGATAACAGCATTTCCCGGGAGGATGTAAGGGACTCTTTATCACAGAAGTCCTCTGAGATAGATTCCGAGGAGGCACTCATACCCCCCCAAACCAATGTAGGTTTTCATGTAACAACCATTAGCAAGGCAGTACTGACATTCAGATCGGCTTTGAAAGGGGCTTTGAAAAAGTTAGAGACATCCAATCCTGAAGGTGCAACAGAGACTAGTGAGACTGAGGCGTTTCCATCTCATGTTCAACAAATCAGTGATCCAAATGAGGAACTTAGCAGTGTAGAGTATACAGGATGTGAAGCAAGTCTGACAGAAAATGGCACCCACTTTGCCACTCCAAAGGAGGACAGCGAGACCTCAGTCTATGTGGATTGTAGTGGGACAAATGAGAACCTGTCCAGTTCCCTTCAGGGATCTTCGCAGGAAACTAGCTGCTCCCATTGTACTTCAACTGAGTATCACTCTGCCGAGAATTCACAAGGAAAAGCAGAATCTGCAACACATGTCCAATTGTCCAAACCTGATGCAGCACCTAACCTCTGTGAAACAAAGCCAGGCGAGGATCCACCTGGTCCAGTTCTCAGTTCAGAAGAGATTCGCTTGAGTCCAATCGAGGAAAACCATGTTCTCGACGATGTAAATCAAGCCAAGTCACCTGATGCCAGCCACCGAGAGCGTATTGCTAACTTCCAGCGCATTTTGAAGGAAAAGAGGCAAACCCGTCATAGACTGTCTAAATCCACTCAGGGATCCCAAGGATCCCATGGTTCTCAAGGCTCTCAAGGATCCCAATCAATAGATGAGTTTTTCCCAGGTATTTCAAGCTTTAATCACTTGCAATCACGATTATAACATCAAAAGATATTGTTGAGAAGTTTTCTGAATTCATTCTACCTAATTGAGCATTGAGATTCTGTTCTAATCTGTAGAATCTGAAGTATCTGAATCTTTAGTTCTATTGTTGGCTTTTCATTGTTCTCTGAATGCATTCAGGCGACTCTGCTCGGTTACAACTCTGATTGATAATGTGATTTTGTTTCCTTGCAGAGCTGGGGAGAGACGATAATCAGGTTACTTATATAATATCAATTCCACACTGAATTTCCAATTTCTTTTGAGTTGATTTGATTTTGACTGTTGTAGCAAAATTAACTTCATGTCCATCACATCACCTCTCATGCTTGTCTTTGGCAAGAGGAATACTTTTGTACTCTTCAATGCAAAAAAACCACTAAACTTGAGCAGAACAGCTTGTTGGGTGGTCATGTTGTTGTTTTTTTTTTTCTTTCGGTAAAATACCGTCATCCCATTACTTTAGTTATGCACTGTCTAATAAAAAAATCACTGGTTCGTTGCAACATTGTTTCCTCAGTTCTGTTTCTTGTACTGAAAGCATCTTTCTTCAGACGGCACTATCAAAACTCATACTGTGAGAATGAACCCTGGAGAGATTTAAACTCTGGATGAAAGATTTATCCTTTCTAGAAGATGTTTTAAAATAATAATTTGAATGTCTGTGGATTCTTTGGTATCCTACATTTGCCTTAATCTGCATCTTCTCGAATATGTTGTGCGCATCTTCACGATATCGTCGTTTTTATTTCTCCTCGCATGTTGTGTTTCATCAGAGAGGTTAAACTCAGCCAGATTTGTTTCCATTAGTCCAACTTTTTTATAACCTTCGCAAGACACACACTGAAATTCTCACACATGAAATCTTGCAGGTTCGCGATGAGGAGCCTGGTACGAGGCAGGCCTGGGTCAAACCAGGGTGAGTCCGTTTTTGAGAATCATCTGGATAAACAGCAACAGCTTTTTGTGATATTATTCTGGCCATATTATAAACACTGTAAATTCCCACATGTGCAGTTTTATTAATGTATTTTAACACTTCATTTGTTTTGCTTTTGCACAGTGGTGGGTCTGGTCTGTATGGAATTGACAGCATGCCGGACCTGCGGAAAAAGAAGCCCATCCCTTTGGTCAGCGATGTGGTCAGTATTACTATTATTTTTTTTTTTTTACTGTACTGTCTACTATGTATGTCATACTTTGTCGTGTTCTTTGTTTGTGAGTACAGTACATGTCTTTCTATCACCAAAGAGGTCACAGTTTTGTTTTTTTTCTTTTATCTTAATAAACCTGGATTTTGGGATGAGACTGTTATCAACAAATGGAGATAAATATGAAATCAGACTGCTAATTTCTCTCTCCCTCTCTTAAACCCGAAACTATTTCCCACAACTCTCTTGAATGCACTCACTCTCCTTGGTCAGGCTATGGTAAGTTCTAGAACCCAGCTGCCACTCCCCTTCCTCCTTCAGCATAAAATATCAAGTAGGACAAACAAGAATAGTTGCCTTGAACATGTCTGCCTATAGCATGACGGAGTCCTTAATTGTGCTCTTTTATTTGGTACAATTGAAACATTTGCATGATTCCTCTTTGGTTATGGGTAACTTTTCTTCCTACTTGATATTGTTTATAAAATATGTAATCCCTGAGTTATTCCTCCACTTTTTGGTTATCATTTGTCCTGGTTTGCTCAACCTTCATGGAAAAATAAGTACAAACACAGAATTTACTACTAACAAAAGGGTTAATAAGGTGTTTACACTGCACTAACATTGACTTTTGGCAGCCTGCTTTTCACTAGTTGCTCAGAACTAATAATACTCACATGTTTCTGTGTCCATTGGGTGTTTATCACGAGAGAACAGTCTTTAGTAACCACATTGAGCACCCCGTATAACCCAACCCCTCCAGTATGTGACCCACAATGGCCTTCAGTTGTTATAAAAACCTGGTGGTGTTTTTGGTTGTGGGTTATATAGTGTAGGTTTTTACTCAATATAAACCTAACTTGAGTTTCATTTGCTGTGTGTTCAGTCTCTGGTTCAAGCCAGGAAGGCTGGAATCGCCTCTGCGATGGCTGCGCGATCCTCAATCAAGGATGAGGAGCTGGTGAGTACAACGCCTGTAACTTTCTTTCAAAGAACAAGTTCCCAAAATAACCTAGTATTATCTCACTTTTCTTCAAATGTCAGCGCAGCACGCTTGTCCTCAATGTACCTGTAACTGATACAGGAATCTCATGCACTAATATATGGACTGAATCTCTCCCTTGTAGAAAAACCATGTCTATAAGAAGACCCTCCAGGCTCTGATTTACCCCATCTCCTGCACCACGCCGCACAACTTCGAGGTGTGGACAGCCACGACGCCCACGTACTGCTACGAGTGTGAGGGGCTGCTGTGGGGAATCGCCCGCCAGGGCATGCGCTGCTCTGAGTGTGGGGTCAAGTGCCATGAAAAGTGCCAAGAGCTGCTGAATGCTGACTGTCTCCAGCGTGAGTATTGTAATCATCTTTAAAGGAGTTGGTCGCTGGTGATCTCATTATTTCTCTTTTTTTTTTTTAATGATAAGGCGCTGCGGAGAAAAGCTCAAAGCACGGAGCTGAAGACCGGACGCAAAATATCATCATGGCCATGAAGGACAGGATGAAGATCAGGGAAAGAAACAAGCCAGAAATCTTTGAGCTGATTAGAGAAGTGTTTATCATTAGTAAAGCCATCCATGCACAGCAGATGAAGACCATCAAGCAGAGTGTGCTGGATGGCACTTCAAAGTGGTCGGCCAAGATCACCATCACAGGTATTCCACTGCTCTGCACAGAAATCTGACAAGTCCTGCTGGAACTTATTTCTGTTTTGTTGTTATTGCTCGTTCCTGACGGCCCTGTTTTCTGTGGCTGTTTCAGTTGTGTGTGCCCAAGGACTTCAAGCAAAAGACAAAACAGGATCAAGTGATCCGTACGTCACTGTTCAGGTGGGCAAGACCAAGAAACGGACCAAGACTATCTACGGCAACCTTAATCCAGTCTGGGAGGAGAAGTTCCACTTGTGAGTATTTTCGATATTTATATCTGTCTAATCTTCTGTTTATATGAACACAGATAAATATAGATGTGTGCACGTGTTGACTCACATGTTCAAAACAGTCAACCATCTTAGAAAAGACAGTACAATTTTTATCAATTTTTTTGGGGGGAAACTCTTGTCATCAAGATCATACCACCGTGTACATACCAAATGAAGAAACATTTACCTCTTCTGAAATTAAAGCTACAAGTCTAACAAAAAGCAGGTATCCGAGTAAAAAAGCATTCAACTATTTTGATAATGCGAACAATCAACATAAAATCTGTTCCTTGATTTTTCAGCAATGCAGTGTTTGTTTTGTTTTTTAACCAGTGAGTGCCACAATTCTTCTGACCGGATCAAAGTGCGTGTGTGGGATGAAGACGATGATATCAAATCCCGAGTGAAGCAGCGTCTAAAGAGGGAGTCTGATGATTTCCTGGGACAGAGTATCATAGAAGTGCGAACGCTGAGCGGAGAAATGGACGTCTGGTACAACCTCGGTCAGTATCTTTCACGACTTTTCATAGGATTTGTGAAAAAGAAGAATGATGTGTTTCACATCGAAATTTGAACTCAACAGAAAGAGGCTACTTTTTTTTTTTCTTTTCAGATCTGCATGTTATGTTTTGTTTTTACTAAGGCCAGTCATTTTTTGGTTTGAAACTTTGGTTTGGTTTGAAATTAGTCACATCTCATATGCCTGAAGCATTTTTTTCTTTTCTTTTTTTTTTTAACCTCAGAGGAATGGATCATCAGTCTGTAGCAGTTCATGCTTTCCCTGAAAATTCTATGAAATTTTAAGTGTTTCTCACTAATACCTTCCTTCACTGAATACAAAAAATTCCACAGGAGTTGATCTGACGATCTCTTTTTCTAGTCTGCAAGCACAGTGGTTATACAGCATGATAAAATGTAGTTGGAGGAACAATTTGGTTTCAGATTTGATCTCACAGCGAGGTGTTTACTTCTTGAGGAGATCTGTTGTTTTTGGTTTGAATGAAGTGATTAAATGAATCTTTGAATGTGAGCATGTCATTCAATGATAACACCACCACAAACCGGTTATTGTTTCTTTTAAACGGCGGATTAAAAAACACTTGATCCAGTGGTCGTTGCATATCAGCATTCAGAGAAATCCTTCAATAAGAGCTATTACAGGATCAGTCGTGTGATTTGCCCCGTTCGTTTCGAACAGTTTCTCCTCTCTATCTCTGTCTTTTTCTCTGGAGGGTCCCTCCCTTCCTCTTTCTCCTCCTGATATGTGATTATCAAGTAGCAGAACTCCAGTCGGAAATCGACCTCTCCGCAAACATGTACAAATTACCCCTAATGATGCTCCTGTCAGGGCAAATAGCAGGGGTGAAGCCGCCAGGCACTCCACCTCCGAAGAAGCTCCGGCTCCGATGTCTGCAGTAATTGGGGCGCAGGTCCACACAGCCCACTGCCATTGTCTCACTCACAATCAGCTGGAGGACTTCTATTAGCAATGCTGGCTGCACTCTGCCATCCCACCCAAGGAAAGAGAGCCCCCCTACAATCAAGCTGCCATGCTGATAGTCTGCAATTAGCGTTGCGTGAACAGACCTGGTTGAATGTGTTTCTATGTCAGTGATTTGGATTCCGAGTTATGAATCGGAGAGGCGCAGATGAAAGCGTGTTGCCGTCTTTCAGCGTAACTGAATTTGCTTTCTGACAACAGAGAAGAGGACGGACAAGTCAGCCGTGTCGGGTGCCATTCGTCTCCAGATCAACGTGGAAATCAAGGGAGAGGAGAAAGTGGCTGCTTATCACGTGCAGTACACCTGCTTGCATGAGGTAAATTATCCTCCGGCCCTTTAAGGGGAACTTTCTTCACTTTCTGTGTCACCTCTGCTGGATTTGAATGATATAACAAGTCCTCTCTGTGCTTCACAGAATCTGTTCCACCATTCCACTGATATGCTCGGTCAAGGAGTGGTGAAAATCCCAGAGGCTCGAGGAGACGAGTCTTGGAAAGTCTACTTCGACGACGTCGCTCAGGAAATAGTGGACGAGTTCGCCATGCGCTACGGGATCGAGTCAATCTACCAGGCGATGACGTGAGTCCCACACGTCATTTGCCGTCTTCCCAGAGTGCCTCTCAGTGGCGTTGTCGCTCTCCTCCGGCCTTCGAGTGAAGGCAGATCAATTAGGACTGGGCCGAGGATGAAATTGTCTCAATGAGATGCCATGATCCATACATATGTCTGTTAGAGGGTCCCATCTGTCACATAAAGCACTCTGAAGGGCCATCCTTCAGCGTAAACGTGCCAGGTAGCTGATAGGCAGGTGGAATGACTAATAGGGGTCATTAGATGAAGACATGTCCTTGGGAGGACAAAAAAAAAAAAAAAAAAGCTTTCTCTACTTTTGGTTATGTGAACAGGTCAGAAGTGAGAAGTCAGCCTAAGGTCAGAACCAACCAGCTCATACTTCTTTTCCTTTTCAGGCACTTTGCCTGCCTGTCATCTAAATACATGTGTCCTGGAGTTCCTGCGGTCATGAGCACCCTGCTGGCCAACATCAACGCCTTCTACGCCCACACAACCGCCTCCACCAACGTGTCCGCCTCAGACCGCTTCGCCGCGTCCAATTTTGGGGTTGGTGCTGCTGTCTGACACAATCAGTGAAAACTTAGTTTCCATGTCTTCACTGCTGCACTTTCATACACATTGAGGCTTTTTTTTTTTTTTTTTTTTTTTTGCATATTGATGTCAATCCTTTCCTGTTCATTACAGACATTTGATGTGACTTTGTTTTTTTCTATGCTGTACAGAAAGAGCGCTTTGTCAAGCTCCTAGACCAGCTCCACAACTCTTTGCGCATTGACCTTTCCACTTATCGGGTAAGATTCCTATAAATGTCACCTTTCTGTGAGAAAACATATCAACTGCATTAGAGATCCTATCGACTTCATAAAGCTTACAATCTCCCTCTTATGCTGACTTCTACATATTTTACAAGCTCAATATTGATTAGTTTGCTTGTAAAGGAATCTTTTTCTCCTCTGTAGAATCACTTTCCTGCCAGTAACAAAGATCGCCTGCAAGATTTGAAATCCACAGTAGATCTCCTCACAAGCATCACCTTCTTCAGGATGAAGGTAACCGGTTACCTCTTCATTTTACACAACTGCATTTAGTTCATTTGTTTGAGGTTTTAACACGTTATCAGCAGGTTAGTACTGTCCAGCCATGGTTTCACTGTCATTGAGTTGTTGGTTACTGACTCTCAGTTTTACCACTTCCTGTTGGTGCTCAGGTCCAGGAGTTGCAGTCTCCGCCCCGGGCCAGCCAGGTTGTGAGAGATTGCGTGAAAGCCTGTCTGAACTCCACGTATGACTACATCTTCAACAACTGCCATGAGCTGTACAGCAGACAGTACCAACCTGCAGACACAGTGAGTCTCACACTCTGCAGATAATCCAGACATCAAAAATGTAGCATTACATTTTTCCTTTGATTTACTCAGTTTACGAGTTGGAATTCAGCTTTTGATGAGTAAATATGTCTTGAACCAGAACAAGGAGGAGCTGCCTTTGGAGGAGCAGGGTCCGAGCATCAAGAATTTGGACTTCTGGCCCAAACTCATCATGCTGATTGTCTCCATCATTGAAGAGGACAGGAATTCATACACACCTGTGCTCAACCAGTGAGTGAATAATGTTAACTACTCCAATAAATCTCAAAATGTTTGCTTTAAAAAAGCTTCTGCCACAGTGAAAGTGGGAAAACGTTTATTCAGCTCTTTTCTGAGCTGATGTGACTCAGAGGGTGTCATTATTTTCTCTTTCTCAGGTTTCCTCAGGAGCTGAATGTCGGGAAGGTGTCAGCGGAGGTCATGTGGACGTTGTTTTCCCAAGACATGCTGTACGCTATGGAAGGTAGGCCTGCCGTCCGATGGGCAAAATATATCCATTTAATATGAACAGGTGTGTGTTTTCCGCTTGAAATGGAAAGAAAAAGCAATGAATGAAAGCGAAGCTCTGGTGAAACTAGAAATGACCAGAGGAGAAGAGGATTCTGGGGCAGCAATAACACAATAGAAGCAAAGAAATCAGAGAGGGACACAATAACTGTGCAGGGTTTGAAAGCTGCTTATGCCTCCCAGGAGGCTCCCTGCACTCTTTCCTCTGCAGCACCGTCCCGTACAGCTGCACGGCTCCCCAGAGGCGGACCGCTGCTCTTCCAGCTCCCGTCCTCAAGAGAAATCCTCTACAGAGATGCTGCAGCATGCACAATAACACAGAAGACGCATCCGCATTTATTCCAAACTGTGTTCTATTAGGTATCAAATAGAGAGTTTTTAGTAGGTCAGTGTAAAGTTTGAAGCGTGCGTCTGTTCTTGAGCTCATTATTATTTCAGATGTGAAAATGTTCCCACTTATTTTGATATGAAAGCTCAAATGAGTGGAGCTGCAGTCGCGCTTAGTCATATCTATCATTGCTGATGTGTACTTCTCATCGCCAAAACTCCTAAGCTTTTTATATCTATAAAAATCAAAGAAAGCAGAGAAATAGAGCAACACATTTGCTTCTTGTTTTACATTCTGTGTCTCCTATTATTTCTGAAGCAAAAATGACATGCCATTGTTTTTCAGTCTGTCAGTTTGAAGTCAGGCTACAACTTTGAAGAGTTTCACTTTTTTTTTTATTTACCCACAGAGCATGAAAAGCACCGACTGTGCAAGAGCACAGACTACATGAACTTGCACTTCAAGGTCAAGTGGCTCTACAACGAGTACGTCAAGGAGCTGCCGGCTTTTAAAGACGTCGTTCCTGATTACCCATCGTGAGTACACGGAATGTTTTCACTGAAGGGCGTCTGAAGGGTGACATGAGGGAGATCATATGAGAGGGAGGGCCGTTATACTGAATATTAGCGTGAATGGTCTGGAATCCAATGCTACTGATACAAAGAAATGAACGATTTCTTGTTTGTTTGCTTCAATCTTCAATTGATGGGGTTTTTTTCCCATTTGTAGGTGGTTTGTACAGTTTGTGCTGCAGTGGCTGGATGAAAATGAGGACGTATCGATGGAGTTCATGCATGGAGCCTTGGAGAGAGACAAAAAAGATGGAGTAAGATAATCAGAATGACCTCTTCATACGGTCGATACATACAGAGAAATTCACTTTGAGTCCCAGCGTTGTGGGAAAAGAATGCCATCTTATTATATCAGCTTGCGCTTATTCTTTACTACATGTTGAAGTTTTCCAACCTGTAATCTACAGTGAGTTTTGATCAAGACTGCCTGTTTTTGTGCCTCCTATCTCAGTTCCAGCAGACGTCTGAGCACGCTCTGTTCTCCTGCTCGGTGGTCGACATCTTCACCCAGCTCAACCAGAGCTTCGAAATCATCAAGAAGCTGGAATGTCCCGACCCGAACGTCATGGCTCAGTACAGCCGCCGCTTCTCCAAGGTACCCCCACACACTCTGAATGCAGACTATTTTGTACTGTTTTTGTCTTAAACAACACTCACACACACTTCATGAAGGAAATTTGAGCCTGTCATTAAACGGAATTGCTAAACTGATCATATTTCCGTCCTGGGAAATTCAAGCTCACACTTTGGGATTTCTTGTCTCTCGTGTTGGAAAGTACACTAGAGACATCTGGGAGAATCTTTAATAGTTGGTGGATGAGATTCCCTGATGTGCAACATACACCAGTCTATTAAACTATTTGAACTGAAACCACAGTTGTTTTTGTGAAAAAGTTTAATTTAAGTTATTTCTGGTCATTTTTCAGACAATTGCCAAAGTTCTCCTGCAGTACAGTGCCATTCTGACCAAGAGTTTCCCTGCTTATATCGACAAGGAGAAGATTGTAAGTGGTTGCGTCTTGGGTTGTTTTTGTGCGCGAGTGTGTGTGTCTGATCATGTGATTCTCAGTTCTCAGTTTTAAACCTTTCATTCAGATCATATCAGACGTTTTGTACCTGATCGCCTCCAACTTTGTCTGATTTCAGCCCTGTGTGCTGATGAATAACGTGCAGCAGTTAAGAATCCAGCTGGAGAGGATGTTTGAGTCGATGGGCGCCAAACAGGTGAGTCGTCTGCAAACAATCAATGACCTGCTTCGAACTGGGAGATCGGAGCTGACGCTTAAACATTCGGTTTCACAACTTTTTGGCTCAGTTAATATAAAAGAAAAAAATAAAAATACAAAAGTCTTTCAGCTTTATTCACCAAAACTCATTGAGGTTCCCCAATAGTTGCATTTGTGTGTCTTTTATACGTCAGATTGCAACGGAGGAAGCTCTGGTATGTACAGTAGAGGTTTTTAGGTCATTCTTCAGTAGAGTGGTCGTGTTCATGGAGTAAAAATAAAATTTCCCATGATGCTTTAACTGTAGTGTTACATTTAGGAGCTGTTAGTGAAAGTCTGTCCTTCAGTCAATAGACTTGATTTTGTATCGGTGTTGTCTTGTTAGTGCTGTTAAACCTGCTGTAGTTGTAATAATAGTAGTGTTTGACAAGCTGTGGCACTGCAGCAGTTTGTCTTTCACCAAGTGTGTTTAATTTACAATTAAAGCAAAATGAAACCTTAGAAGAAGAAGAGGAAGAGGAGGAGGCAGTAGAGGAGGTAGGTTTCTTATTCTGGGCTGTAGCTTGAAGGGTTTTGCATTTTTTTATAGTTTAATCAGCTTAATGGAAAGCAGTGGACCGCTGTATTGATCGTTTCTATGTTCCTCTGGCTTGGACAGCAGGCTGTCACTGAGGATGAGAAGGAACAGACTCTGGTGGGTAATGTGAACGGTAGCAATGTGAGCATCGACTGGTTTTGTTAGCCTATAATTCAGTTTGTAGAAAAGGTGGAGTTTGAAAGCTTTGGCATCCCAACTAAGTAGAATGATTTCAGAATTCACGGTTATAGTTGTAGAGTGAAGTAGCTGTGTAAAAAGTGAAATTTAGTAGTAGAAATAGGTCCCGTAGATCTAGTTTACAGCGCTGATCCTGCATTTCTGTGTCTATAGTTCTACAATACAGCAGGTGAATGGCTTTGGCGACATAGTTCATCTGACCATATGTCGTCAATGGTCTGAACTCAGCTGTATTAGTGAATGAATAATCTAATATCAATATCTGCTTCCACGGATCGACTCAACGGAGTGTGGAGCTCACAGCTCAACACTGTAGCTGTGGTCGTTTTTCCACAATACTCCCTTCCTGTTCGAACTTTTCCTGTTTAAAATGAAATGTATTTATGTGTTGAGTTGTTTTGGCGTCATTGATGGGATTGTACGGCAGGAGAATCTTCCCACCCCTTCATATGTGGACTGCAACCGTTAAATTCATCGCTGTGCGCTAAAGCTTCTTTTTAAACATCATTTGTCTCCATTACAAATATGAAAATAATAAATCAGCTAAAAAAAATTTTCACAGTAAATATATATGTTTTTGCTCTCTTTACCTTTAATCTTTACTTGTTTTTGCTGTAATATACATAATAAATGATTCAGTCCAGGTGTAAAATGTAATAAAAACTCCAGCAAAAAATAAATCCCAGGAACTGTTTAGTTACAGCAATATTTTCCTCTTTCTTTTTTTTTTCCTTTTCTAGCTCAACCACAGTATGCTAGCATGGGAGGCAAGTGTCCTGTATATGCGATCATGTTCTGTTTTACATGACTGCATATAACTCTTTCATCCTGCCATAATACTCTGCTTCTAAAACATCCGAATTAGCTGGAATAAAAGAGAACAATGAGACTTTGTGTTTTTACTGCCGCTCTCTAGTTTGAAGAGAATGAGGAAGAGGAGGAAATAGTCGAGGAAGGGGAGAAAATAGATGCAGAGGTTTGTCTCCAAGTGGTTTCGGCATTTTTTTTTTTTTTTTTTCCTTACTGACTTTCGCCCTTCCTACTCCCAACAACTTCACACTGACAAGACCTCTCCCGTGGTTATACGTTGTGTCTCCTCGTCATCTGTGAGGATTTGTACCTCAAATATTCACCTTTTTTCTAACAGATTCCCCAGATCTTTCCATAAACACCCTTCATCTAGCATCAGGTGTTTAGTACATTTCTGTGCTTTTATTCATTTTCTGTTTTTTTCATTTTCCTTCATGTGCAAAAGACTGACAAGGAGAAGGTGGGTGGCGCCTTACAGCCAAACACGATTTCATTTTCAACTGTTCACAATTGTTGTAACATTTCTTTTCATATTATTATTCTTATTTCATCATTCCAATCACACAAAGACGAGTGAATCAGAAGAAAAGGTAGGCCCCCATGTTACTGCCACCACAGCACTCTGTAGAAATCCACTTCTCTCTAATGTACAATCACCATTTTCATCAACAAAACTCCATCCGATCCGCTTAATGACCGTCTCTCTTGTGCTCGCCACCTTTCTGTGCTGCTGTAGGCTGAAAATGCATTTGAAGACAAAAAGGTGAGTTTAGAAGCTCAGACCCATTATGAGTGGTGTTAAAAAAAAAAAAAAAAAATAGAAAAACATATACAGCACATTACAGACGGAGAACACAATTCACTCCCGTCCCTCCCCTGAAGCTTTCCTCTTGTGCTGCGGAGCAGAAAGATCTCTTTCTTCCCGCTAATGGCGCCGCGATACGTAAAAGCGACAGGTCATGAATCAAGCAGAGCTCATTGGATCATTGACCTAATGAGGCGCGCCGCGTCTCCATCCACACGGCTCCGCTCGCCCACAGGCGCTGCTTATTTTATACCGACACGCTGGATCTTCCCCACTTCCTCCCTCACCTTGTGCTTAGAATTTACTCCCACATCTCCTGTAATACTTTAACTTTTTTTTTTCCCAACTTTGCTTTCTTTTTAAAGTTTGGCTCAATGGAGAAGAAGGTGGGTTTGTTCAGATGTGTCTCCATTCCTTCCAAAACCTTTTAATGGTGTTTCTAATAACCCGGTTCTCCTCCAGCTATGGTAGATCTTAAGGATTTTGTGATAATGACACGATGTAACCAAACTGCAGGTTATTGAAGCTCTTTGCCGTCATTCTGCTCTTCCAGTCTTCTCTATGAAGTACAGCTTTTAGAAGTTCCGGGTAATTTACGGCTCTTTGCCCAAAAAGCAGCAAATTTCCTCTATTCAGAGAAAATGTCACCTTTTGAAAGATTTTTCTTTTTCCGCTGCGTTTTTGAAGTCATCAGAGCTTTGAAAAGTTCATTAAAGTGATTTTTTTTTTTTTTTTATAAATCTCAAACTCGGCAGAATATAAATGACTGTCTCCTTTCATGCAGATGGACACAGAGGCCAGTGACCTGCTGAACGACCTGCAAGTGAGGCTGAACAACGTGCTGGACGAGCTCAGCAGCACGTTCGGGAACAGGTGCGTGCCGAGTCCACTCGGTCGGCGCTGCGACTTTTGCTCTCGATCGCTCTGATTCCTCTCTCGCCGTAGTTTCCAGAGTCGTATCAACGACTGCATGCGGCAGATGGCGTCTCTGCTGTACCAGATCAAAGGCCCGCTCAACGCAAACACCAAACCCCAGGTGGAGGCCGACTCTGACAACATGTTGCGGCCACTGATGGACTTCCTGGATGGAAAGTGAGTATTTGTATATATATTACACTAAATATGGACCTATTTTTAGCAAATATGGAGCAGTGTCTTCAAAGTTAAGTAAAATAATCAACCGAATTGGGAGATTAGATCGTCGTGAGACAGGTTAGTTTTACCCTACTGATGATGTGTTGCTGCAACTGCAGTCCTCATGGATCGATCACAGCGATCCATCAAATACTCGAATCTTGCGTGTTTTCATGATTCATGTTCTTTCAGGCTGACTCTCTTCGCCACGGTGTGTGAGAAGACAGTCCTGAAGCGTGTGCTGAAGGAGCTGTGGAGGATCGTCATGAGCAGCCTGGAGAAGACGATCGTCCTGCCGCAGGGCAACGACACTTTTGTAAGTTCTCCTCAGGGCCCGAGTGTTCCAACCTCATCATCAGCAATGATTTACGAAGAACACTTGAAACTTTGTTATTCTGTTATAACCAACTCGTGCTATGAATCTCTGCAAATATTCACCATATTATAGAAATGACCCAGTTTTTGGTTATTTGTCCAGGGAGCACAGATCCTCTCAGCTGCTAAAGAACTGGGTCAACTCTCCAAACTGAAGGTATCACGATGCCTCCGTATATTTCACACTTCATTTGATGCCTTTCCGTGTTAAGTGAGAAGATCTGTTTTTGAGTGTAAGACATCCCTCCGCTCGTTGCAGGATCACATGGCGGGGGAGGCGAGGAGCCTGTCTCCCAGGCAGTGTGCTGTCATGGACGTGGCGCTGGACACGATCAAGGTCAGTTCATCCAGCAGGTTTTGGTTTCACGGCGGGGGCAGCCGGGTGGAATTATTCATCGGCTATTCATCCATTAACCCGGGGAGGTCACGTCTGCCGCTCATGACTGTCTGACTGCTGATGTCAACAAGCCAGAGCCTGGAGAGTGTTTTCAGAGAACAGAGGGTGACGTGAGAGGTGCATTGAAGCGGGATTAGAAACCCAGCCAGAAAATTATAGAGAGAGAGAGAGAAAAAAAAAAAAGATTCTTTTGTTGTTGCTCAGAGTAACCTTCAGATTCTGCTCTGTTTCGAATGGATTACAAGGAAACTCTGTGATCCTATTAGTGTAACTGGCTTCCTTCAGATGTTTGTTCACACAGTCTCCCCCCCTCCGCCCACCCACCCCCCCTTCCCCGTTCTGTGTCTCGTGCAGCAATATTTCCACGCCGGGGGGAACGGCCTGAAGAAAACTTTCCTGGAGAAGAGTCCCGAGCTGTCCTCGCTCCGCCACGCTCTCTCCCTCTACACCCAGACAACAGACACACTCATCAAGACCTTTGTGACCACGCAGCACGCCCAAGGTAGTTCACACCCTCAACTATTCCCAAGTTAGGCCAGAAGAGGGCAGTGTGTTTGTATTTCATGGATAATCCTTTTTTTTTAATTTGTGTATTTTAGGGTTTGTGATGCTGAGGTTTGTTGACGTCTTATTGTTGTCTTCTCTTTTATCTCCTGTGCTGCCTCTGTGCTAGTGCACAATGGAAAGGGTATTAGGTTAACTCCCAATGAAAAAATACAGCCCAGCAGGGGTAGGTTTCACTAAAACCGCTCTCATTCCCCACCCGCTGCACCCGACACACTCCTGTTTGTCATTCCGTGACATTAGCCTGGCTCGGTCAGCCCCATCCCATCACTCCATGTGCCCCTTTTATCCTGAATTTCTAGGCGGTTCTCATTTTTCATTCGTATTCAGTGTGAGCTCACTGTGTGTTTCTGTTTTAAACCAGGTTCCGGTGTGGACAAGCCCATCGGAGAGGTGTCGATCCAGATTGAGCTGTACACTCATCCAGGGAACGGAGAGCGGAAAGTTACAGTCAAAGGTCGAGTCGAGTTTCCTTAAATATCCTGACTACAATCTGAACATAAACCCCATTTTAAAACACCTTCTGGTGTAATACAGTGAAATGTCAAAAAAAAAGTCGCTAAATGTATCATATTATAGATTATCTGTTTTCCTAGAGTGCCTTGAATTAAAATATGTTATATATACGTGATGTGCTCCTGCAGTTGTGAGTGCCAGCGACCTGAAATGGCAGACGTCCGGCATGTTCCGACCCTTCGTGGAGGTCACCATGATCGGACCCCACCTCAGCGACAAGAAACGCAAATTCCAGACCAAATCCAAGAACAACAGCTGGTCCCCCAAATTCAACGAAACCTTCCATTTGTGAGTACTGCAGCACACTGCTGCGCTGACTCAAAGCACCATAAACCCAACGCCTTCTCGTCACCACTTTGAGTCGTTTATCAACACTTGTCTGGAGTTACAATACATATTTAACACAAGCGCTGAACTTTTGCATCAAATATTAGTTTGTTACATTCATTAAAGTAAAAAACTACAGTTACTGATATCATTATCTACCTGTTACATGAAAGACAGTTCTTAAAGGTTTATGTAAGGGGTGAAGATGGGTGAGATGTGGCATTTAGAGACTTAAAAACAGAATTAAGCAGTCTTCCCTCACAGCCGCTCCAGTTCAGAGGTCGTATCTCTGTCCCTCCACAGCGTTCTGGGAAAGCAGGACGGGTTCGAGTGCTACGAGCTTCAGGCCTGCGTCAAGGACTACTGCTTCGGCCGCGCGGACCGAGTGGTGGGCTTGGCCGTCATCCAGCTGAGGGACATCATGGAGAAGGGCAACTGCGCCTGCTGGTGCCCGCTGGGTCAGCGCATCCACATGGACGACACGGGGCTCACCGCCATGCGCATCCTGTCGCAGCGCTCCGGCGACGACGTGGCCAAGGAGTTCGTCAGGCTGAAGTCGGAGACCCGGTCGGCGGAGGAGGGCAGATGAGGGGGGGGTGCGGAGGTCGGAGGGTTTCCACGCGTCGCCCCCTTCTGCACGCTCTCCAAAAACACTCGTCGCTTACCGGGCGACGCCCGGCCGCCGGCTCGCTCAACCGTCCCGCTCACAGCTGTTCCACCACTTTACACCGCCATTTAACCTTCGTCCATCAGCAGAAGAGGATGCCGTGTTCCCTCACCTCACCTCACCCCCCCCCCCCCCCCCCCCCCCCCCCGTGATGTTGTGCAATAACCCCCCCTCTTTAACCCTCTCCAGCCGTGGCCAAGCGTTTTCATGCCTTACACTCTGTGAGTTCAGTTCTGTCGTTCAGACAAATCAAGTCGGTGTGAAGCAATTTTATGTCACACTGAACAACTGGAAGGTGATTTACAGCAGTTCTAGCCTGATCAGTTAAATGTGTGCCTTTTCCGTTTGCTCTTTCTCCCAAACAGTCCTAAACATAGAACTCAACAGCCGCCGATTTGGACCGTCTCATCAGACTCTGGCCCTGCCTGTTGTGTTCTGGCCATATTTATTTATTTATGATCTCAGCTCTCGGCAAAAGTAGAACCACAGCAGTTATAGGCATTTTATTTATTTTTTATATATGTATTTATTCTTATCTGTGATCGAAAGTGTTGTTTACTGCCAGAGACGGATGAGTCTGAGTATTTGCACAGTGGAAAACAATGAGTGTGTGTTTTGATCGCAAAGCAGGTGATGTTTGTCCATGAATGGGGGGGGGGGAAATAATAATCAGGAAGCGATCCAGTACCATCTCATACTTCCAAATTAAATATCAGAACATTTGGATACAAGTTCATGAGGACCAGAGACATATTTCTGGTTTACATGGATCATCCTGCTGTTTTATTCTACTTTGTATACGTGGCCTTACTTTGGTAAACGTGGATCTTTTTACTGTTTTTTTTTTTTTTTTAACTTCAAAAAGGATGACTAGTCACTCATCTGTCTGTAATTCATGTCAAAGTGATTTCCCTTATCATTTTGTATTTTTTAATCTTGATTTTCTTTGCAATATTGTAGCGATACTCTATCCTCTTTTGCAATCGGTTTTAATCAGTGCTTTGTAAATGTTCCCCTTCTCCTACTTTAACAGGTTTATATTCAGTGCCATGTGTGTTGGTGAATCTCTTCTTTATATTAAAATAATGCTCTTTAATGAAGGATGAATATTACTATAAATTACCCTAAAACACGCCCAGTTTTTAACACTGATCACACCGTAGAAACCACACTTTCTTCTTTCTTACAGTGTATTTATCCCCTGTGGATCATTATTTATGAGCACCAATGTTTAATAGTCATTCTTGACATACACCTTCCTTGTGCCAAGTTACAAGTTTTTTTTATTGTCATGACGATCAATGTTCTAGATTTGTTCACCCTTGCCACGTTCACCCCGTCACAGGAAACAAGTGCAGCCTGTCAGCCGCATTTCTGTGCTGTTTCTTCGTTTTGTCACTGCTCTGAAATGTTGGTGTCACCATGTAAACATCCCCATAAATAAATTTTGTATAAAGTATTTGACAAATATCTCTAAATGTGCCAACTGTTTTGTTTTTCCTGATGCAATATAACATTTTTCGAGAGAGTTGGAGTGAGGCTTTGTGGTGCTATCATGACTCCAGAAATCTCAGCTCTGCATCAGGAGCAGCAGCTGAGGCTCCCTTGAGGAGAAGGATGAAGCAGTGATGAAACAATGTGAAGAGAGCTGGATGGAGAGCAAGGCGAGAATAAAACTGGATATCCAGGATCTCACTGAGAAAATGACAAAACTGCATGGCCTGGCCTCCGTGAGCGACCGAGAGCAGGAAAGGTAGGAATCACGAAGTGTGTGAGAAAGAACAGAAGAACTTCACACGAAGAAGGCAGCTCGAATATCCACATCGTCTGTGACCATAAACTCTTTCTTCATATTCATTTCTTCATGTGTTTCACAGCAAAAAGAAAACTTCTCATCAGACTCTGATTGGCCTTATTTACCAGTTTTGATAAGCATTGCTACCTTGTTAAGTTTACTATTAGTTTCTTCCAGGAAAGTAATGATTGAAGAGACGTACACATCGTACTGCTCAATCTTCGTCTCTGTTCAGTAGCAACACTTCTTAAAGAACAGTCTTGCTGAAATAAATGAGATCTGATCATCACATTTCTGCACTGCAATAATTAACAAAGTCATCGTTAATGTGATTAAATTCCTGAGTTCTAATGTAGAAGTTTAAGCTACAGGCTTTTAATAAAATAACACAAGCACAACAAAATACTTACAGTCAACAAAGTCTCACAGCAGTTCATGATATGAGTCACACATATTCCAGTGGGAATCATCTGGCCACTCCCCCCTCCTGATTAAGCTATAAATATATTGCTGTTTCTTTCATTCAGAGAGTCAGATATTAAACAGTTTTACTTTCATGGCCCTGTCCACACTGAAGGTAACTTTAAAGATGTGTGCACCCACACTGCTGAATGGTGGCGCTCCCAATAGTTGTAATAGTAATCCTAATGCAGATGTAGATTAAAAATTACCGTACTTTTAAGGGTTCCAGTAAGTGATCGTGTGATTTTGCTTTATCACCAAAGTTGGTTTTTGTGCATTGACAGTCAATAACATATTTCTGGCATTTCTGTCCACCATGAGCATTAATGCAACTCGTACGATCAGCATTCGGACTGTGGCTGAGAGACGTTGATCTGGTCTAATATACTGTTTGATATGTGTGTGTTTGGTACAAAAAATGGAGGATAGGTCAAAGTTCTCCATTGTTCTGACCCATATCACCTGTGTAAACACTGCCTGGGTCTCATAAATCGTTTAATTACTCCAGTAGTAACCGATGGATAGGATTTTACCCTCTACTACTTAAAGTTGAAAGTGTTACATACATGGAGAGTTTATTCCTGCTGAGATTGAAGGAAGAACTTAGCAAATGTTGGACGGGTTCCAGTAAAAACAAAAAAACAAAACCAAACTGCCGCAACGATTTGAAGAGCACAAAATGATCCACACAACACATATACACTTAAATGCATGTAAACTTTACTCATTAGGTAGATTTAAAAAAAAAAAAAAAAATTGTACCAGAATGCCTTTGTGCCTCAGTGTTTTCCAGCAGAGTGCACATGCAAACACCAATCATTAATTTAGTAAGCGGTTCATGTTGAGGTCCCCTGCACAACACAGAGTTCCTTTGTGTTTGAGCCCAGGTATTAAATTCCATTTCTGAAAGCGCCGTGATCTACACATCAGTCAGCAGGTCACAGTCTTCCAACTGACTCCGAACTCGCTCACAGCACTTTCCTTCATCCGGTAAAATATTTCTGAACCTCAAAACGTGATCAAGTGAGACTGAATTCAAGGAAATGGCAATGAAACCTCGAGTCGGTCTGGACATGCGCACCCATTGCAAGGTGTGCTACGTACCTGAGTGTTCTGATTAATGCCGGCTGCCATTGGCTGTAGCCCGCTGCCTTTACGACTGTTTTACTGCCCTTCCTCTACCCATGACTGACTCACCATCCAGGTCCAAAGATCAGCTCTCTGTTTACTCAACCCCTCAGTTGTTATGTGCAGCTCTTCCTGCTTGAACCTGAAACTCCTGCGTCTCTCCCTCCTCCGGTCCTTCACCTGCCGTCCACACCGCCGTCTGTCATCCGGGCAGAGGCCCCAGCAAACCCCTTCTTCAGTGTCTGGGAATCTGGGACCGGACTGCCTCTGCGGGGGCCGGCAGGACCGGGGCCAGACCACGGGCCCCGGGCTCATCTGATCCGAGGCGGAAGCAAACCTGAAGCCTTTTCCATCTGTACTGTCTGATCCTTTGTCTACGTGTGTGCAGGACTTGAAGGACACGAGAAATCCTTTTCTTTCATGTTTGAGGTATGTGGCTGATCTTCATTTTGCATTCATTCCATGAGAAGTAGAATATTAGTGTTTTTTTTTAAGAATTGAGATTACAAAGCAGCTCAAAACTGTTAACCTGGCCTAACAACAGCTCTTATTTATTAAGATGAATTTAAAAAGGAGGTTTTCTTTGGCTCCTCTTCAGCTCATCTTTCCCTCAGTCCAGAGAGGCAGCAGGGTGCTGTTAGGGGAATATGGCGCCTAATCTCATGTTGCCATTTGTTTATTGCGGTTAGGACGTTGCCACTTCTTTCTGTTCTATTATAGAGAGACTTTACAAGGAGATCCAGGAAAACACAAATAACTTACTATACTTCGGTAAGAGTTGTAGACGAGTTGCTCCCGTATCGATATCTCAATCTGAGTTTAGAGATTACTGCCATGAGTTTCACTGTGGTTCAAAGGGTTGAGAAGGGAGCGGCCAGATGTCTTTACGGCTCTGGAGAAAAGATAAAGTTACAGATTTGTTGTGTCTTGACGTTTCTTCTCAAGAAATGAGGCATGTATTCTTTTGGGATGCTGGAAGAAAATCAGGGGCTTTTTTTTTTTCTTCCCGTGATCAATCTCTGGCGAATCTCATTCAAATGAAAGGTTTTCAGATTTGCCAGTACCAGAAATATTTGGACTCAAGTTACAGACTGTGTTTCAGCTTCCAGCCATGATGGAACAATTCTTTCTGTGACAGTGCTGACAAAGAGAACATCACCAAATCCATGACAAATAGCATCCGTGTTTCCATCCCAGTCGACGAGTCACATGCAGGAAATGAATATGTCCTTGCACTTAAAGCCATCTTATCAGTCTGTAACACGCATGGTTTAGATAAGCTTGTTCTTGGCACAATTCCCGTACAAGTCCCTTTGTGAAGTCCTAATTCTGGGCATTAATACCATCTGAAATTTCTTTTGGATTCCTACACTTTTGTGGCATCAAACATATTGAGATCCACTTACTGTTAACCTGCTGGGACGTCACTGATCGTACACTACCAGGGTGAGGGTTCAACAGAAAGAAAGAAAGAACGAAAGAAAGAAAGAAAGAAAGAAAGAAAGAAAGAAAGAAAGAAAGAAAGGAGAAACAATCTGCTGTATGTTCCAAACAAACTATATAATCCTTCAATGATCCTTCCTGTATTTTATTACCTGCAATCCTAGAACTGTCAGAACCCCGTATATGAAAGTCTCACATATAGCGCAATATTGTTCTTACTCCAGGTGTGAGTTATGGAGAAGCTGAGCTAAAAATGGGATCTGTTGTATCATACATCAACCGGCTGCTGGGAAAAGAGAAAAAGAAAGGTGAGTTGTGTGCACAGTCGGTGTTTCCAAACTTATTCAGTAAATGTACTTGTTAATCACATTTTCCTCCCGTTTCACTGTGGTGCATATTGAAAGCCTGTACACACACAGCCATAATGTATCTTTTCTTTTTCCTTCAGAGGAGGAGAGACGCTTAAGAGCGAATGACAGACCTTTCAACCTGGCCTACCGATACGCTGTAAGTTTCCATCTCAGCTCTTTACTTCTTAATTTAAGCTCAGGGATTGTTGGCACTGCCATGCCATGCCATCGACAAGCAGTGTCATTTTTGACGGAGCGATATTGTGGATTGAGTGACAGTGTTGACTCACTGAAGCAGCGTTTAGGGAGTTTCTGTTTCTTGGGTGTACTTACCAAGAATTGGAACAAGAAGAAAATAGCATTCAGCCAGTCAGCATGATCTTCATCTTCCAAGGCCTTCGTCTTCGTCTTCTCTTTAAATGAGCTCAAATTACTGGATTTTGGAGAAGCTGTGTATTGAAATGGTTGCATAATCTCGACTGCCTCACATACAGTAGTCGTTAAATATGACATTTCGCAACATTTGTGGTTTTACAGACAATAACAACCGATTTGGCCAAGTACCAAGTGAAACTTGGAATCTACTCTCCATGTCTCACAGCACCGTGAAATAGATCATTGAGACTTTAAAGATTGAATGAGTATCCTGCTGGTATTTTAGATTGAGATTGGAAATAAAGGATTTCCCCATCATATTGTCTTTTTTGATTGACAAGAGTGACTCAGTGCTAAAACCTCCCACGCTGTAGCAGTCCCACATGGCTCCATATTTCACAGTGCGCCTTTAAACATCATGTTTTCACGATAAACTTCACAGAATCTGTACGTTTGATCTGTTTCAGAACAATGCCATCAAGACCTCCAAATACAACATTTTCAACTTCCTGCCGCTCAACCTCTTCGAGCAGTTCAGGAGACTGGCCAACGCCTACTTTTTCTTCCTCTTCTGCCTTCAGGTGGACATTTCCTTTTTTTCTCCCATTTCAATTCCAAGCCAACACAAACTCAACGCAAGACAGTCTCTTTTGTTTCAGTCATGTTCACTATTCTTTATGATCTTTTCACATTGTTATGGTTTGATACTAATGCTTACTTTATCATTTTTAATGCCTCCGTTTCTCTGGTGTGTGTGTTTTTGTGTTTGTGTGTTTTAACAGCTCATCCCACAAATTTCCTCTCTGTCCTGGTTCACCACGGCAGTCCCTCTGAGTCTGGTGCTTTCTATAACAGGAGTGAAAGATGCCAGCGACGATATAGTAAGATCACATTACTAATAAACAAACACACTGTCACAAATGAGGAACTGAGAATAAACGGTGTTTTCTCTTGTGCAGAACAGACACAAAAGCGACAAACACGTGAACAATCGCAAAGTGAACGTCCTCATCGATGGAGAGTGAGTCCTTCATTATCGCAGAGGAGTAAATTATCCATGACCCATGTGAGCAGGGCAACGAAGTGTGTTTTGTTTCTGACAGATTACGGAATGAAAAATGGATGAATGTTCAGGTTGGGGACATCGTCAAACTGGAAAATAACCAGTTTGTAACGGTGAGTATAGTGACGCTAAAATCAGTCCAAAGATGTAAAAAGTCCTGTTAAGTCAAATTAAAGTTAATTTTACTGCTTTGACCTTTTAGGCTGATCTTCTGTTGCTGTCCAGTAGTGAACCTCTCAGTCTGGTCTACGTAGAAACGGCTGAATTAGATGGGTGAGTGTGCGTGTGTGTGGGTGTGTGTGTGTCTTGGATTTCCCCTCATTCACATGTTCTCATGTGCTGCTGCTCTCCCACAGCGAAACCAACCTGAAGGTGAAACAGGCCCTGACTGAAACTGGAGAGATGGGCGACAGCATCGAAGCGCTGGCCAGTTTCAAAGGTGAGAGGCTGCATGAAATAATACAAAAACTCACGGTTAAATCTCTGGAGGTGTGATCTGAGGGTACCCATCATGCACTGCATGTCTAGTCTCACTACAGGAAGTGACCTGAGGTGAAATGCCAGACTTCCACGTGCAGTGATAAGCAAAACGCATTATGTTCTCCTTAGATGCATTTTATTTTAAATATTAAGTATATCTTTATCCTGAATTTGTGACTATTATAACTTTATATTATACTACTAGAACTTTTTCTTGCACTGAGTGATTGTATAATTTCCATTTTGACCACATTTAAGATGTGTAATCCAGTGGGAGATGTGATGTTTCCCATTTCCAGGTAATTTGTGGAATTGCCATTATATTACTGCAGAAGTGCAGACCCTGTAAAAATCACTCACAGATTTCAAGATCATTTTTATAGGCAATAGTCATCTAGAGGCTACTGAAGCAGACTTATTATCAGGAATTTGCAGGTTTGATTCCTACTGTGAAGCGGTCACGGCTGTAGGTTCCTGAGTAAGACATCTGCCTCTTTCACCCCCAGGCCCAGAGGATATTTCCAAATACTTACGATGTAGAAAATGACATAACTCTGAAGTGTGTGTTTATCAGGTGAAGTGCGATGTGAGCCTCCCAACAACCGTCTGGACAAATTCAAAGGGACTCTGACCTTGAACGAGGACACCTTCTCCCTGGACAACGACAAAGTGCTGCTCAGAGGATGCACACTGAGGAACACAGAGTGGTGCTTTGGCCTGGTCATCTTTGGAGGTTATTCTTTTGTTTTTTTAATTTTTCTCATTCTAATGCCAATCATGATCACTGGCTGAAGCAAAAAAGAAAAAAAAAAAAAAGTCACATTTAAAGTTTTGTATTTTTCACTACATGCTTGATGCAATTCTCACGAATCATGCAGAATTTGGCATTTCACCAGCAGAGGGCGCTCATAACATGTACACAACAAACCAGCACCAATAGAACAATACACAGGCTTTTTCAAGATTGAAAAAAAAATAAAATAAAAAATATTTCCAATCAAAAGACCCGAAGAAATACATGCAATGATTAGAAGTTTTTAGATGCAACAACCATCTGCAAACAAATCTGAAACTTGTGGACAGCTTTGTTCAAACTGTCTGCTGAAGTGGCCTCCTTTCTCTACACTGGCTGCCTCCACTAACCTGCATCACTTCCTGTGTATTCCAACATGACACGTCTGCAGGCCCTGACACCAAGCTGATGCAGAACAGCGGTAAGACGACGTTCAAACGGACCAGCATCGATCACCTCATGAATATCCTGGTGCTGAGTGTGAGTTCAAATGCAAAACCAATGATCAAAGACTGTAGATTCAGATCAATGTGTTTCAGCTGTCGCCCTAAATGAAACACTACAAATGACAGTGGCTGTGATCTCTTCACCCTGTTAGATCTTTGGCTTCCTGGCGTTCATGTGCACCATTCTGGCTATTGGCAATGCAATCTGGGAGACGAAAGAAGGCTCTGTATTCACAGTGTTTCTTCCACATGTGAGCGGCATCAACGCCCAGTTGTCGTCCTTCCTCACCTTCTGGTCCTACGTGATCGTCCTCAACACCGTGGTGCCGATTTCCCTCTACGTCAGGTGAGCGTTGGCTCGCACAGCAAGCAAGACTTCAATCGGCTCTTGCTCACGTTTCGATCCCTCCTGCCTCCCTGACAGCGTGGAGATCATCCGACTGGGGAACAGCTTCTTCATCGACTGGGACAGGAAGATGTATTATCCCAAAAATGATACCCCCGCCCAGGCCAGGACCACCACGCTCAACGAGGAGCTCGGCCAGATCAAGTACATCTTCAGTGACAAGACGGGCACCTTGACGCAGAACATCATGACCTTCAACAAGTGCTCCATCAACGGGAAAAATTATGGTGGGAAGCTCGGTTTGTTCAAAAACCTCCGGAGTTGAATGAGCATGAGTTTGATTGTGGATATTTCTGTCTTTTTTTTTTTATTTCAGGGGACTTGTATGACCATTCTGGAAACAGGATCGAAATAACCGAGGTGAAAATTTGTGTGACCATATGATTGGAAATGATTCACAACACTCAGGTATGAGTTTATAGCATTTCCTTTCTTTTGCTGAACATTTTTCTTTGCAGAAAACAGAACGGGTGGATTTCTCCTGGAACCAGCTGGCAGATCCGAAGTTCGCGTTTCACGACCACAGGCTGGCGGAGACGGTGAGAGCCGGAAACCCAGAGGCCCATGCCTTCTTCCGCCTGCTGGCACTGTGCCACACCGTCATGCCTGAGGAGAAGACAGAGGGTGAGCATCCAACCGGAAGACGGGACGTCAGATCTCCTGCTTGGATTGTAACAATCCAAGACGTTTCTTTGTGCTCTGGCAGGAGATCTCCACTATCAGGCTCAGTCTCCCGATGAGGGCGCTCTGGTGACTGCAGCCAGAAACTTTGGGTTTGTGTTTCGCTCTCGCACGCCTGAGACCATCACCGTTGTGGAGATGGGAAGACAAGTGGTCTACGACCTTCTGGCCGTGCTGGACTTCAACAATGTGCGGAAGAGGATGTCAGTAATTGGTGAGAGAAAGCAGCGACCAGATCTTTGAATACTCATTCGTCTCATAACTGATGCTTTTATCTTTTGATGTGCCCCAAAACATCTTCATTGACTTTCACTCATCCTGCGGCTGTACCTTTAAAACCAGACAGGCCAGTATGTCCATCAAACACTGTGATTTTCCTTTCCCAGTGCGAAGCCCCGACGGTAAGATGACTCTTTTCTGCAAAGGAGCAGACACCATCATCTACGAGAGACTGCATCCGTCCTGTAGCAAACTGATGGAGGTCACCACCGAACACCTCAACGTGAGTCTAGATTCTGGTGAAACGCACGTCCACGTATGTTTGTCTCCATTCCAAAACACATCGTTCCCTTATTTGCAGGAATATGCCGGTGACGGCCTCCGGACGCTGGTTCTGGCCTACAAAGACTTAGACAAAAGCTACATGGAGGGGTGGGTAAAGCGCCACCACAAGGCGAGCACCGCCCTGGAGGGACGAGAGGAGCAGCTGGACGTGCTCTATGAAGAGATAGAGAAAGACCTGATGGTTAGTTTGCTTCTTACATATTTCAATACATTCTCACATGATGTGAGTTATTCAGCAGTTAGTTGGTTCATAAAATATTTTTTCCAATCATCATGTGCTATAACGGGCCGGAATATCTCAAGATGTTTTTTTTTTCTTTCTTTATTTGTGTTTTCAAGCTGCTGGGATCAACAGCTGTGGAGGACAAGCTGCAGGACGGCGTCCCTCAGACGATAGAGCAACTGGCCAAAGCTGATATCAAAATCTGGGTGCTGACTGGAGACAAACAAGGTTAGTGTCGTTTCACATTATATATCAAAAAAGGTTGTTTAATTCGCAGAATACAAACACCTCAGTGCGTGAGACATCATTTGAATGACTGTGGATTCTATCTTTAAACAGAGACGGCAGAAAATATCGGTTATTCCTGCAACATGCTGAGGGAGGAGATGAAGGACGTGTTCATTGTGGCTGCAAATACAGCAGAAGGAGTCAAAGAGGAGCTGCAGTGAGTCAGTAGGAAACAGTATTGGGTGCTGATGTGACCTGATCAGGTTCCACTAAGTCATGAAATACAATGTAGCAAACATTTAATGCTGCCAAATATGCAATTACAAATACTTTGTTTCTTTTTTTTTTTCAAACATACAACAGATCATCTGCAAACAAAAATAAATTAATTTTCAGTTTTTGGATTATTCTTAAAAGTGGCCTAAATTCTAAAGTCCAATAAATGAAACCAAATTTAGAGCAACAGATTTCTGGTCATACTGGAAAAAGTATTAAAAGTGCAACAGTAGTCACTTTGCAAGTCCTAACAAATCTTTTAGCATTAACATAATATTTCAGATATATTTTAAATTTCAATTGTTGATGAAAATGCATGGTTTTGGGTGTTTTCAGGGCAGCGAGGAGAAAAATGTGCCCGAACGGAGCGGAGAAACCATCTGTGGTGGAATCCCGTGCCGGCCTGTTCTGGCTGCAGAAGACTCGGACGGTGCAGGACGAGCCGGTGGAGGGAGAATACGGCCTGGTGATCAATGGACACAGTCTGGTAACAAAGCTTTTTACGTACCTTTTACCAGATAAACTAACAAGAAAGTTTGTCCTCGTTCACAATGACTGCAGCCTGTAACCGCTCTCTCTCCTCCATGTCCAGGCCTTTGCATTGCAGAAGGACTTGGAGCTGGAGCTGCTGAGGACGGCGTGCATGTGTCAGACGGTGATCTGCTGCAGGGTCACCCCTCTGCAGAAGGCCCAGGTGGTCCAGCTGGTCAAGAAATACAAGCAGGCCGTCACTCTGGCCATCGGGGACGGGGCCAACGACGTCAGCATGATTAAAGGTGAGCTCGCCGGAAGCCGAGAGCAGGAGATGAAAGCTGCGACGACGCCATTTCTAAAAACCTTTCACCGGTTTGTCCCTCAGCCGCTCACATCGGGGTGGGCATCAGCGGTCAGGAGGGCATGCAGGCGGTCCTCTCCAGTGACTTCTCCTTCGCACAGTTCCGTTACCTGCAGCGCCTCCTGCTCGTGCACGGCCGCTGGTCCTACCTCCGCATGTGCAAGTTTTTGCAGTACTTTTTCTACAAGAACTTCACCTTCACCTTCGTGCACTTCTGGTACGCCTTCTTTTGCGGCTTCTCAGCACAGGTGAGAAACACATTGAACGGATTGCCTGCATTGTGAGTGGAATAAGGTGTGACTGTACGGAACGTGACTTTGTCGTTGTTTGCAGACTGTTTACGACGAGTGGTTCATCACCTTCTACAACATGGTTTACACAGCGCTTCCCGTTCTGGGCCTGAGCCTCTTTGATCAGGTAAAAAGAGTCAAACCTTATAATTCATCCTTAATTTTCATGCCATGCGGTCTGTGATCTTGCAGCCTCCTTGTTCCTGCAGGACGTCGACGACCGCTGGAGCTTCCAGCACCCTCAGCTTTACACCCCGGGCCAGCTGAACCAGTACTTCAATAAGAAAGCCTTCCTGCGCTGCATGATGCACAGCTGCTACAGCTCCCTCATCCTCTTCTTCATCCCGTGGGCCGCCATGTACGACACGGTGAGGGACGACGGCAAAGACATCTCAGATTACCAGTCCTTCGCCTTGCTGGCCCAGACATGCCTGCTCATCGTGGTGAGCTTACAGGTGAGGAAACTCCAGCGTCTTACAATACATCAGCAATAATAATGAACTTAGAATAACAGCAGTACGGGAAGAAGTAATGAGTCAAACCTGTGTTTCAGCTGTGTCTTGACATTTATTACTGGACGGCGGTCAACCAGTTCTTCGTGTGGGGAAGTCTGGCCGCTTACTTTGCTGTTACGTTCACCATGTACAGCAACGGCATGTTTTTAATCTTCACCTCCTCTTTCCCCTTCATCGGTAAGTAGCTGGAGCTGCAGGTTTTAGGCTCGGTCTACTGTTGTGTTGAATACAGAGAAAAAAGTCTTGTGTTGAAGATACATGTTTGTAGTCATGTTTCCATGGAGACGGAGGTGGAACCTTTCCAAAAAGTTTCCGTCTTGGGAGTCGTTTTCAATTCAGTTCAATTCATTTATTTATATAGTACCAAATACAACACAGTCGTTTCTCGGCATTTTCAACAAGTATGATCTGATGGTTTGTTTTCAGGCACAGCGAGAAACTCTCTGAACCAGCCGAACGTGTGGCTGACCATACTGCTGGCCTCCCTCCTCTGTATTCTCCCTGTGGTGGCTTTCCGCTTTATCATCATTCAGCTTCGGCCCACGATTAACGACAAGGTGAGAAAATGTCCAGTTTCCACTCATTACTTTGTCTTTTACTGCATTCTGTTGTCACCTGTGGATAATCAGTGAGTATTTATAAAAAAAGGCAGAAGCTAACTTTTCTCCTTTTCGTAGGTGAGATATAAGTTTCGGAAGGAGGCGCTGCCCGCTCCCGCTCCACGCCGCCCGACACGCAGACGGATCAGCACCCGTCGGTCGGGCTACGCCTTCTCCCACGCACAGGGCTATGGCGACCTGGTCACGTCTGGCAGGTTCCTCCTGAGACGGCCGGCGAAGAGCCGCGCCCCCCTGTTCACTCAGAAAGACTCCCCCGTCGCTCACAACGAGCCCCAGGTCTACCGAACCATCGCCGAGGAGCAGGAGGAGACGCAGGACCTCTAGAGAGGGCGTTAGAAGGGACTGAAACTACTCAGAGAAAGTTTTTGTTTGTTTGTTTTTTTTAGTGCCTAAATGAGAGGATTTACAGGGTCAGGTTTTAGCTTCCTGGATTCTTTTCCATTTCAAAGTTGTTTGTTTATGGTGATAATAGATGAGTGTCACCCAAAAATATGGAATTTGCAGAATCTTATGAGCACAGCTCAGTTAGTTTAGCATGTTTTTATCAGAAGGTCCCTTGCTGAACAGAGTGTCATTTTTTCCCCTGTCCTGATAATGAAGATACTTTATTGGTTTAAAAAAATAATGTCAGTCACACATTCCTACGATAAACTGACTCCTGTTTCAGTGATACACGAGTTTTACCAGATTATTAATTAGTCTGCAACAAGGTTGAACAGTGAGCCAGGAGGAAGCACACATGACAGGATGTATCTTTGTGCCACCGTAATGTTACAGAAGTCCAAATTGCGCCTGAAGTACTGGCTCTGAGTCTTGCTTCATGCTCAAAAATAAAATAAAAACCTGTCTGTGCACAAGTATGGGACCTTTAAAAAGGAAAGCTGTCAGATCCTCCTCATTTTTTTTACAATCAAAGGTTTTTACATTTTCACTGCCAGTCACCAGACTGGAGGAAATGATCTGCTGTTCACCATTTCTACTTTAGCCATGGTCCCTAAATTAACACGACCTGCAGACCTGCACTATAATAAAGGAAAATCAATCTGATTGAGATAACCCAGGCGCCTCCTTTCCATGGTTTAGCACTTTAGTGAAAACAATGGAGTCTTGGAAAAAATAAGCACATGTTAAACTTTGGAAAATACACACCTTAGACACTGTCAGTTCAAAAATAAACTGTCGATCACATGATTAGCTTTGTCTTGTACATCTGATTTTAGCAATATAGTTTGAGAGCCATGTTAAAAAAAATTGATATAGATAATCTGAATTCCTATGCTACCTACAAAACGAAATACCTTGAAATATTATAAAAGCTGTTCTTGGGAACAGCTAACAACTAGCAGGTGAAACTGTGAGGAAGTGACTCATTACTGCCACCTACAGCCCAATAAGGGTATTCCTTATACATATCTGCAGTACCTTTAAGTGTGGTCAGTAGGAGATAAAAAATGTGATTTCTCATCTATTTAAACTCACTGTTAGGATTATTTTTCTGTTGTTTACATTTATAGTTTACACAATGATTCTCATGATAATCATTGTTTTATTGTTTTTTCGTGTCAGCAATTTGTGTGTTTCTTCATTATTCATTTGCTCTTGAAGCTACTGCTCCAGCAGTGAGTGTTTAAAAGTGTTTCTAACAGCAGCCAGGGGTCAGTGTTGACCTTGGAAGTGACTTTTCAACTTTTCTAAGCCTCCAGAAGAAGAAGAAAAATCAACATTAATCTTTTCTTCTTTTTTTTTTTTAAACTTAGGAGAAAACTAAGAGGACTCTGGAGCATTGTGTCTTTATGCACCGGAATATCTCTTACTTTTGCCATTGTGCCATTTATATACTGTATGAATAAATTTCTCATTGCCTTGTAGAATTGTCTAGATTTCTACCTGAGGGATCACAAGTGAATAAAATTTACTTATTCAACCTGTGGTGCTGGTTTGTGATATTAAACTATAACCCTTCACATCTGTCGAAACTATGCGTGATACTACTGCGTCCCATACAACTCCTGACATCTTTTCATTATACTGTGGAACACAAAGTCTTCTGAATCTGTATGAAGCACAAAAATATCTGATTGTTGTAAATATTTTATAGCGTGACCTCGTTTAAGAAGCCTCAACCTGAACCTCACTTGGATCGTTGCTTTTTTTTACATTATGTATGTAGCTGTATGCTCTCTCTCTCTCTCTCTCTCTCTCTCTCTCTCTCTCTCTCTCTCTCTCTCTCTCTCTCTCTCTCTCTCTCTCTCTCTCTCTCTCTCTCTCTCTCTCTCTCTCTCTCTCTCTCTCTCTCTCTCTCTCTCTCTCTCTCTCTCTCTCTCTCTCTCTCTCTCTCTCTCTCTCTCTCTCTCTCTCTCTCTCTCTCTCTCTCTCTCTCTCTCTCTCTCGCTCTCTCTCATTCAGACCATATCTGTAGTGTCCTCTGGGACTATACGAACTTGTTGGCCACAGAGCTACGAGGACTTTCAGTGAGAAGGAGAAAATAGGTTTGTGTCCAAAATGATTTACAGTATTTCACATTTCTACAAGTCTGATACTGATACAAGCTTCTACTTTTTGAAAACAAGTACTGATGCTGAGATCAGTTCGAATCAGAGATCAACACGACACATGTAAATCCTAGTTTCACCTCAATTATACCTCTGCTGAAGAAATAAAAACTCTTCTTTTCTTAGTGGTACCCTTAAACTAGAATCAATACGAAAAAATAGGGGGATGTTGCTTCACAGATGCACACACATATGCAATATAAAAAAAGTACCAGAGACTAAGAATTTTATATGGGTTAATATTGAGCACACATTCATTGATACTTTGGAAAATCAGCTTTTCATGATTGCATTTCCTCAGTATTGCTCTTCGCTGTATTTTATCCTCATCATTTTTAGGATAATTCTATACGTATTTCCTTTTATTTAAACTCATCAAGCTACTATTATTTTTAGTGTTTTTTTAATTACTTGACAAAGTTTAAGCTTAAATTCATGCCTCACTAGTTTCTGAGTAGTAATTTACATTATCATTATTATTATTATTATTATTATGAAGCAAAGTAAATACATTTCATATGTGCAAACAACTTCAAACCTATGAAAAGAATATTAATCTGATACAAATCAATTATTTTGCTGTAATCCATCCTTCATTTGTCATCATAAAGGTAAAATTGTACAGAATGGACCAAATACACAGAGTGTGATCCTTATCAAAACCACTGTCGCCCTGCTGCAGATCTTCTTGATTAAGCAGAGAATAATGGTGCTATTCCTTCCTGATTTCTATTTATTCCTAAGCTCTTGGTGCATTCTCAGCTGGTAAAAATACCAACAGAATAATAACGGCTTACTGTGCATTCAGCTCTGCACAAAATATTGCAGTGGATGGAAATGATTCGGCAGTGTGGAGACCAGCAGCTGCTTCAAACTGTTAAAAAAATACTAAAACTTCTTTTAAAAAGGTAGGGAAATTGCTTAATTGTTGCTAAAAATAAATAAGTAGTTACTCAGATAAGCAACTACATTTACTACTTGTAAATGTCTTTCACTTGGATGTCTGATGTTGCGTCACTGTATTATTGTTGTGTTGCTATGCCACATCAGCTGATCACTTCAATTCAGCTGAGGTTGCATCAGTTAGCTGGAAGTCACACATGCTATTTCTGTCTGTTTGAGTCATTCATTGAGCATCAGTTGTTCGGCGTTTTTTTGGCCTGAATTCTGACACCAGAACCAGAACTAGTTCTGACTCCACTGAGCCTCCATTTCCCCCTTGGCTTTAACCCTCTGCCGTCCCCTCTTCCCTCATGACCAGCCAGCGCAGTCAGCAGGCTCGCCAGCCGCCGCTGAAGGTCACGGCGTGATCCCGCAGTGTGGAGCAGGAATGAAGGATGGTATGCCGTATAAATAGACTGTGTGTGTGGCACACCCTGACTGACACTGCTGATAGTTATCTAATCCATCAATTGAAGATAGAATCAAAGGTTAATGGCACATTTTTAAAAAATTCTATAGCCAGCAACATCAAAGAAACTCCTTGAGGGGGTCCTGCTCTTTCTTTATGCTGAATTACACGTTTCGAATAAGCGAGTCCTTATCAGGCTTTTGCACATATTCTGGATGCACCATCGATTTCAATCAATGAAGTGGCATTTATTAATCAATTCATTTTAAAGTTTTCCCCATGTGTACTGGAGACAGTAAAATGAATGAATAAGATCCAATAGGGGGAGCAATAAATGTAAAAATAACAATATGCTTGATACAGATGCCCACAGAGATACCCTGATATTATCATCCAACCCCTCCTGGGTTAGAGTTCATGTGTGCAGCAGCAGCCGGGCGTCGCTGGATCGTCCCTGAAAGGGGAGACAGCAGTCTCCCCGTCAAGAGAAGCAGAATTTCACACTCGGCACTCTGACTTGGACCCAAGGATTATTTTGTTTTCAGCGTGCCAAGCAACAGAGCGCCGCTCTGTACAGGGAGCAACCCTAATGTGTCTGAATACATAGTGAGTAGAGACTAAATGAAGGGCAGGAAAGAGGTTTGCGCCTCGATTACAATAAGGATCGGTTGTGTTGCTCGTCTATTGCAACACTGGTAATTATTGTGGGTTAGATAAAATTTTGAGCTGTTTCAGTTTGAGCTTAAATGTACTCAGGACTGATTTTTTTTTTTTTTTTTATTCTACTTTCTCACAGAAGCACCTTCACCTGGTTGGACTGCGGAGCGTTTACCTTCCAGAGCGCACGGTCACCCTTCAACAGTGTGACGCAAACAGCTGAATAATCATTTCAGGGTGTTGACTTGCGGGCTTTGTTTGCTCCGGACAGAAACATTTGAAGACTCTCACGCCGAGGAGCTTCCAGACCAGAGTGACGACTCAGTGTTAAGACTCCTGCCTTATCTCAGATTAAACATTGGTTTAAGTGGCTTGACTGTTTGACAAACCATGTGCTAACGTGTGTGTGTGCGGCTGGAGAGAAAGAGAGATATACAAAGAGAGAAGAAGGGTGCAAGTGGTGTCAGTTGAGAGTCTTGTGTCTATTTAAGGGTTACCTTTAACCTTAGAAAGTGCACACACCCCCAGCTGCCACATTAGCACTACAAGAGGAGCGGGCTCTCTCTACGCTCCACAAAACCAACTGACGTGACCCATGAGATCCCGACTCCAGCTGGAAGCTTTACAGCTGGAAGACGTTCACTTCTGTCTATTTTCTGTGGTTTATGTTCAAAATCATTCACAATTATGCTATGTTAGTTTGGGTGGTCAAGTTCAAGTCAAAGTGTGAAGCATCAATATATCCAGGGTCCTCAGTTTGAGCTGAAATCAGCTATTTAAAGTCAGCCGTTTGCAAAATGATGATGTGGTTGTCAAATTACATGCATCTCATACTGCATTATGGCCAGGTCGTCACTAAAGGGAGGATTCATCAAGAAATTAAAGGTGAACATGATTGTGTGAAGAGGCTGACCTCTGAAAAAAAGAACCTGAGCTATGAAAGTTCTCTCCAGTGGAAGCTTTGGTTCAACAAAAAAAGGTTTTAAGGTTAACTCCAGTTTACATTCTGCAATGCCTCCATGCTCTCTGACATCATGTTTTGTTATTTTTGGATCCATGAACTGGAGCAAACAGGTCAAAGTTCGCTCAACTTGTGTTTTGAACCCAAAAAAAAAACAAAAAAAAAACAGCAGAAATCACGAGATGTCCAGCCATGGTGAGTCCTGTTCACCTCCGCCCTTTCAGGCGGGTCAAATGAGTTCCCGGCAGCTTGACTGGCTGAGCCCAGCATGGCATTAATCTTTAGAAGATTTGATTCCCCAGAAGAGGCTTCTATAGATATCAGTCACTTTGGATGGAGGGTCCTTCCAAATGTGGCGCTACAGAGGGGATCGAGATTCAGAGGCAGCCAAATTTACATGTAAGACATGAAAGCAGGTCACCATGGGATTATGTCAGAAGTGTTGGTGACCAAAGGACTCTGCTGTAGTCCTGCTCTAACAATCGCTTGATTTTTATTCATATAAAATCATATTTTACCAAATCATCTTACTGATAGAACTGCCAAGTCTGTTGAGTTTCTACTGAAACGGTGAAAACATTCTCATCCCCTTCTGTGTCCCTGCAGGACCTGCAACAGGGATAAATCATTTACAGGACTAATAAACTAATAGAAATACCCCCCGCCCCCTGCGGTGCACTTTTCACCCACTCTCCAAGCAATTCCTGGACTGAAAAGATGAGGAGCTCCTCTTTTCACTTAAAACCAAGTCACCTTCAGTTGGAGCCGAGTGGAGCCGGAGAGCTGGCATGAAAACACACTCGCTAATGACGCCTTCCCTGCGTGAGCATCCTCTCAGCCAGCTGGACTCAAAACAAGGTCACGGTCTCGGCTTTTGGTTTGAAAAACAGCACTTTGAATAAAGACCTAGGCAACAATTCAGTGTCTTTTCTTCTCTGTACCATTCTGTGAGGCTGAATCTGTTGCACTAGGCTGCATTGAAAGTTGCTACGGTCAGCAAATGAAATCAATGGCACCTTAAAACTAGCAGATAAATCTTTTAAATAAGTCTCTACTGTAAAATGCATCTCAAATGTTTAAACTTAACTTATCTGCAAACTGTGATAAATGACCTGGTTCATCATCCATCAGCTTTAGTTCAGAATGCAAAAAAAACTCGACTTCAAATATGGGTCTTGAAACAATTCAATTTACCAAGGGTATTCCTATTTTTCCATCTTTTCTTTACAATAATTTTTGAAAATGTCTAAATCTACTGGATGGGCATTGTCCCAAGATTATCATTTGTTCTATTTCCTTCCCTCTCCATTCAGCCAAGACAGATGGCTGCACACTTCTGAAACAGTTTGTCAGAGGTTCCCTGCGGTTAAAGGTTCTTTACCCTCCCTACTGTTGTTGAAGTGGAACAGATCAACTGCCGAGCTGCAGCCTGATGCACCGTCTTAACTTTAAAGTCACAAAAAGCTTTGAGATCACATTCTGACTCACTGATACATGCATTCCTCTAGCTGCAGGGAAGCATCCTTCCTGTAAAACTGGGTTGAACAGAGCACAGAAACCGAGCAAAAGCATTGCCGCCCCCCCCGACACACCGATTTCATCTGCATATGTTCTTTAGGTTAAGAGCAATGCATGAACCACATCACAATTAACATTGATGCATCGGTCACTTTTTCCTTCTTGGGAACCAAAAATCTTTTTGGACTAATTTCCAACATTTGTTAAATTCAGCAGCATAAGTCTATCCATTTAAGTTAATCATACTTAGCACATAGTTGAACACTTCTGCACTAAAGCATGAATTGCCACCCAAATCTACATTAAAATATTTTTGCCCGACTTTGACAAACTACTTTTAACCACTGCAGGAACAAAAAAAAAAAAGTTTTGATTAGGTAACTTTAAAGGGTCTTTTGTTAAAACACCTTTCCCTACTACTTTTTCGCAGAGACCAGGAGCAATTTCATTGCTTTTTTTTTTCCTGAAGTCACTAGTACCTTTGCCCAACACTGGTAACAAACTCAACGAAGAGTTCAATCTGCAACAGTCTTCACTTTATTAACATTCAGGAGAAGCATTATCGTCACAAAATTGCATACCGAGAGACAATGAGATGCAGTCTGTATTGTACAGCATTGAAAACTCTGCAATCCATTGAAGTTTTAGTGACACAAAAAGCATTACAATATAATGATAGAAAATGACATTTAAAAGGCACATTTATAGACCGACAGCGAGACAATCTTGCATGCTCAGATTCCCAGGAGATATAAGCAGCGTCAAAGTACAAGTCTATCACAGTTTAGTGGTAAAAACATTAGAATACCTGATGGAACACCAGTCTTTTTATACACTACAATTATTGCTTTAGTTATTGCTGTAGTAAAAGTGAACTATGTGCATGTAGGTTCATACTTTGTTAGAGAGTACTCAAGCAGCATATAAACGGAACACTGGTGCCTCCATTCAAATTCAACACTTGCATTATAATCACTTGCAGTTTGCATAATCAGATATTGCCACAGGGTGTGAAAGGAAGACATCTTTTGCAAGACTTGTGGAAAAGTTGATTAGTCTGAGATAAACATGAACTGTCCAAAGTGTCGATTGATTTGCGTTAATAAAATTTGTTTCTTCAAGAGGGACTTCAATTAAAACAATCCTTAAACTGAGTTTTCAGCCTTTATTGCTTTAAAATCAATCAAAATATAAATTTTACAACATTGAGCATTAAAGTTACTTCCAAAGAAATTTTATAAGCCTTGTTGAAATACAAAATATATTTAAACCAAAATTACTCCAGTTTCAACTAAGACCTGCCAACTTTAACTGCAGAGGAAATCAATTTGAGACTACAGGATCCAGTGTCCAGCCTTTTTTCCTTTGAAGGTACAGTATGCACAAGTTAAGTGAAGCCACGATTACGCATGAAGTCACTCCACTGTAGGATCCAGCTCGCCCTCAATTCAACTCGGAGTGCTTTCCATGTTTCTCACCATGTGCTTGAGTCAGAACATGCCGCTTCCTCTTGTTGAACTGAGAACACTGAAGAACCAGCAGCCTGGTGAGCATGCCAACCACAATAGAAATCCCCCATCCGTGTGTGCCCATGATATTACATCAAAAACGTGATCCTGCACCTTTTCGTGTTTTAGAATATTTAAGGTGTTAATGTGTTAACACACAGTGTACCTTCAAGCTATTGCGAGCAATTTTTAAAATGCATGTCTGTAAGACTGGGGGTTGATGTTTGTGTGCACCCTTCCAGAACCCGATGCCAACATAAATTAATTGGTCAAGTCCTGAAAGGGAACAGCATACAAATGTCACACTGAATTTTTAGGAGAGTCCGTTTCATTACAAGGTTGGATCTATACTTACAAGAATCCCCACCATTTGTGCACAATCAGATCATCTCCATAGCCCGTTTCGAGGAAGCGGTTGCCACACTCCTCCCATCGACACACTCCCCCCTTGTCCAAGACCACAAACTTCCACTCCACATGGCTCTCTGCAGGCAGGCCAATCACAGTAGACCAGTGCCCGTCCTTGGCTTTCTCTAGAGGGATGAATTCCTTCCAGTTGCCCAATTCTTCGTGGTCCCCTGTGACAGCCAGCTTCTGGTACGGCGAGTGGGTCAGATAGTGAATACGGAAGGTGACGTTGACGTTTTGGGGCATTGGCTGGACTGCCAGAACTTTCTTGCTGCTGTCCAAGTTTTCTTCAAGAGAAAGAGAGCCGGTCTGGCTGGCTTCAGTGGAAGGTGGGATATCTGTGTCTATGCTTGTGTCATCTGTAAGAGAAAGAGGAGGATGAGCAGTCGGAGAGGGGTCTAATTTTGAAGGGATTTGGGAAAAAGATGTGGTTGAAAGGTTCATCCAGGGTAGGACTTCGTAGTTACCATCTGTGATCCACTCATTATTGTCCATTGTTGCCTCCATTATACTGATCTCAGTCTTTTCAAGCTCCTCTTCCTTCCTCTCGGCCCCTTCTTTCCCGGCACCCTCTTCCTTCCTCTCGGCCCCTTCTTTCCCGGCACCCTCTTCCTTCCTCTCGGCCCCTTCTTTCCCGGCACCCTCTTCCTTCCTCTCGGCCCCTTCTTTCCCGGCACCCTCTTCCTTCCTCTCGGCCCCTTCTTTCCCATCAGTTTTCACCACCAGAACAGGAACTTCATTGCTAGCTTCTCTGATCTCATCTGTTGTCATAACGTTGGCTGCCATCTCCGTCATTAACTGGTCTACTGTGTGATAGTAACCATCTTCAACATCATTGCCAAATACGTCCTCATTGACTGCAATAGAACTGTCCATGGCCCAATCTTGGCCGGTTTGCTGGGGAAGGTTTTCACAAGGTTCAGGTGCCCCACCAGCTATATCTCCACCAAAAGACACAGCCGCATCATCCGTAAAAATTACTGGGGACTCTGCCTGTTCCTCAGAGCATGCAAGGCAGTCCACTTCCGAGGGCAGCACATCTTCAAGGGTTGTTCCAAACTCATCAAGAGCATCTGACAAATCGGGGCTGACCGCCATGCTTGAGATACCGCTCTCTCCTCCAAAACCAGACAATGACCGTGACAGCTGACTTTCCACAAAAGACAGTGAAATTTGGTTCTCGCTACACCCAGCTGCGTCAGAAGTAGCGCCACTGGTCACTTCAGGAAAAGCAGAAATAGTTTGCATTTGGTCACTTTCCACGCTTTGAGATGAAGCCAATAAGTCAGGATTAGATAAAGATGAAGTTAAGCAAGCAGCTGAATCAGCTGAAGGATTCTCAGTCTTGTTGAGCATCTCATGACTTTCTGTGCTGTCCTTTTGCTGGTCTTGGTCACAAGAGGCCCCAAGATGTTCAGCACTCTCTTCCACCAACGCCACAACTTGATCACTTCTATTCTTTTCACTTGCAATTTCTTCCTGAAGACACATCTTATCCATAACATCCTGTTCCATCCCACCCATCAAAACTGGAGTAATTTCATCTTTCTTCCCTTCATTTTGAGGTTGCTGATCATCTGAGGACAAATTAGGAAGATGGACAATATCAGAGGCTGAGACTTCTGTATCACTACTCTTGTTCTCCTTGGCAGAGTCAGCTGACTGGTTCAAACAGGAGACAGAATTATCTACCTCCTCACATTTGTCATTGCAAGAATCTACAACTTTCTCTTCACCAACACGTTCCTCTTGACTGAAAGCAAAATTATCTTCTTTGTGTTCGTCTTGCAGTTGATGCTCAAAAATCTCTGGTGGGCTGACATCAGGTTCGACTTCTGTAAGATTGTGTAAATGGTCTTCACCTCTGATCTCCTCAGTCACCTCGGCAGTCTGAAAATGGTCATCTTCGCGACTGGACAGCACCACGTTCGTCGCATGACACCAATCCTGCTGTGAACAGAGCAGGTTTGTGTCTTGTTTAGAAGTCAAGCACCCCAACTGCTGAGCAAACACTTTGTCATCTGAGCACTCCAGCATTGCTTCCTCCACCTTACTTTCTTCGTGTTCCTCTTGAAAAGGATCATTTTGGGAAAACTCTGTACATTCTACTTGACTATTTTCCTCTAAATTGACCTCGATCTTTTCACAGATGTGTGGGGTGGGTTCAGCTTCACTTTCAGTGACCATTTGCTCCAAATTGCCATCTGGAACTGATGGGACTTCACTGACTTGCAGTTTGTGGTCTTCACCATTGTCACCAACATGAACATCTTGATCAAGGCAAACTGGACTGGTCGAAACACATTGAGAACTTTCTTCCTCTTGACTTATTTTTCCATTGAAAACCTCTTTAATTTGAGTGATTGGCTGCTCCACACTGCAGATTGTATTTGGTGTAATCTCACTATCGTGCAGTTTGACACTTTCTCTTATTTGAGAGACTTGTGTAAAGCAAATTGGGCTGTTGGAAGCACATAGGTTTTCCACTTCTTCACCGTTTTGGAAGTCTTCTGTATTATTAATGGGCTCATCCAATTCGCTGTTTGTGTCTGGTGTGGCTTCACTTCCTTGCAGCTCATCGTCTTTGGTCTCACTCATATGAAGATCTTGCTCAAAGCACACTGAACTGTTAGAAACACATGACAGAATTTCCTCCACTTGATTGGTTTGCAGGCTAATATCCTCTTCAGTCTCAACTATCGGCTTCTCCAAATTGCTGCCTGTGTCTAAACCATCCTGCAATTTGAAGTCGTCGGTGGTTTCACTCAAATGAAAATCTTGTTCAGGGCATGGTGGACTGTCAGGAGTATACTGCAGGTTTTCCTCCTCTTCACTATCCCCTTGTGAAACTTCATCTACGATTGTGTTCCTGTCTTCCTCACATTCTGCTTGAAGCACCTAGGCACATAAAGGCAAAGTTAATATTGGTAACTAACAATCAGCTCAGTGTTAAACCTCACTAAAATAAGAGTCAACATGCAGCTTGAGGGATAACCATGCAGAATATGACTCAATCTTTGAAATTGTTTTAGGGTTTTTAAACTCCATTAGGCAGTTGCTATAGCGCATGCAATTTTTTTTACCAACAAATCTGAGGTATGAACACTGAAAGATAAAATCCATGATTTTCAGGTCAATAAAGCAATCTTTAAAAACCATCCATTTTTGACGTTGCCTTGACTGTTGGGACAAAAAAATTCTGAGCAAAATTTTGTTGATTAAAACACTAAAAGCAACAAGACTCACAGCAGATTTTGTATCCACACTTGGCAGATTTAGGTCCATCAAAAACAGACAACCACAATCATCTAATGGTTGCCCTGCTCAGTGTCGCAATTGGGGATTTTTTTTTTAATTTAATTTTTTTATTTTTTTTTTTTAAAGATGACCACAACAATGTGACGTCTGAATCCAACAAAGAGCTACTTGATTAAGCTGCCTGTGTTTGATCATTTCTATCTTAACATGCATTTCAACAACTTTCAAGGCATAACTGATATTGTGTTTAAATGTGGTTATTGGTGTCACGTGAAGTATCTTTGGAGCTATAAAAAAATAAGCCGACAGCCATATGTGGCCTGCAGGCTGCCACTTGTTTGGCATAGAATATCTCCGCTTTCATCTGGCGATATTTGAAAATTAAGACTCGATGCAAACTAGTTTTTTTTTTTTTAACCCTTCTCGGACAACTCAACTAGACAGTGAGGTTTAAGTTCTCGTGTCAAAGTCTTCAGTCGGAACTATTTTTTTCTTCGTCACAAATTAAAACCCATTTACCCAATTGGTCCTTCACTAATAAGACAGACCAGTGTCTGCAACACTGACCTTCATGTCTGAGCGCTCTCCTTGCTTCAGCACACCTGAATCTAATGATTGTCTAATCACCAAGCCCAGGAGTTACCCAGTCATTGCAATCAGGTGTGTTTGAGCAGGAAAGGACCCAAAACATGCTGAACAAGGCTTAGAGACACATGGATGCAGATTATTGAGTCCTCACAGTCAAAAGCAAACACAGCAAAAAGAGATTCAGATGTACGCACACAATGGAAGCCAGTGTCTGTTCTTTATTTTGATTTTCCTTGCAAAAAGATGTGTGCTTACCTTCGCCTCTGTGTGGGTCTCATGAACCAGCTCAGGGTGCAGGTAATTCTCAACATTGCAGTCCGGCTCTGCGTCTGTTGAAGAGTCATCTGTTGCACTGTGGGGGCCGTCTTCCACATCCTTCACGTCCACTGCAGTCACCAAGGTCAAATCATCTTGCAGGCTCTGAATGTCTTCCTCCTCATGAGTCTCAGCAACTCTGTAACAGTCCTGAACTGCCGAGGTCTCCTGAGGTGGGCAGAAAGTTGGAGGTTTCTCTGCAGAAGGAGATCGACGATGCCGGAGCCTGGGGCCACTTGGAATGAGATCAGGATCCACCTTTGTGTACGGCGAGCCTTCACTCACATCTAGAATGATAAATTTAAGAGAAAAATGTAAAAAAGACATTCATAGTCAACTAATAAATTGATTTATGAAACATTAAGCCTGTTTCACTTTGTTTCTCGAAGATAATTTAACTTTTAAAGCACTATTGAGTAAAACCGTTTTCATTGCACTTCGAAATACACGTCATTTAACCAAAGAGACTATATTTGGAAGACAGGCCATATTGTTCATTGATCTTGAAAGAAAAGTCAAGAGATCTATATATTGACTTTGACTTGTCCACCTCTATACTTTCAGCAGATAACTTCAAAGCACAATCTATTCATTCTTGCAACAGTTATTGATTTTCTGACCCCCCTCCTTTCAGGCTTCATTTGACCTGGCCAAAATCTGTCTTGCACAACATGTTATTTTTTCCTCCCCCCCGATGTGTTGACACCAACAATCTAAACCGAGAGCTGAAAACTAAATTACCAAATCCTTATAAGATTAGTTTTGAGTTTGTACACTACATCTAGCAAACTCTGCAATATTTTTAGGCGCTCAAATATATATATTGCAGTACTGGAATGTGCTGAGGAATACTGTTAAAACTGTACCAGTTTCTCATATTACCTGTATTTCATGAAGAACTCAGACTGTCATGATGGAAACTCTTCAAACACAAATGTTGTATGCTCCAATGCATGTTCAGTATCCCTCTGATGGGAAACTGCAAGTAGGAACCATACAGCTGATTTTTGGGCCATATAATTAATTATAAAACACATGAACCCCACTGACTTGTTGGAAATCTCCCTAATGGGAAGATTAGAAAATGAACTACTACAAATTTCCACTTAGATATATAAATATTAAAGAGAAGCCTTCATTTTTAATCAGGTAGCGTCCCTGAAGCTTAACTCTTACATTTCTGGATCCTGCCCTGATTTTAGTCAATGAAATGTGTCTACATCTTTAAATCTTGAAAGTAGACTCATTCAGATTAATGAATATTGTGATCATCAGACGCTATTTTGTGAATGGATCCCAGTAGTGAGTGTCTGATGTGCACGGAGTCTTATTTATATCCGGGATGGGATTACACTATCTGCAGTACCCTGCAGGGTCGTCCACTGCGTCTTTTATTGGACTGTTACATAAAATGACAAAAAAAAAACCTCAGGATGGATGCAGGGAAGCAAGGCTCGGTTCTGTCGTTACATTAACGCACAAACAGTGCTAAATAAAAGGCGACACCTGTAAACTGCGCAACGCGTGGTGGGTTATTTTTACCTGTTGACGCGCTCGGCTCCTGCTCCAGCTCCGGCTCCAGCTCCTCATCGGTCCCGATCACCGACGCGTCTCTCTCCGCCCCGGCTCCGGCTCCGGCTCCCACCGCGGCCGCTTCTCCCACCGTGGCCTTCCTTCGCTTCCCCCTCACGTTCCTGTAGAAGATGAAGCCGGCCACCACGGACACCATGGCTATGACCGCCAGCGCCACGGCCGGACCGTGGCGGCCGATCATGCAGAAGAGCGAGGCCAGGTCGGTGCGCCGCTCCACCGCCACGGAGTTCTTCACCGGCATGGCGGCTCGTGGCAGCTGAGCTGGTGAAAATGAAACAGGGACGAGTCCTCGAATGTGCGTGTGAAGGCCCCGCAGACCCTTCTTCGCTGGCTGGAGCTGCTGTGCACCCCTACGCTGCTCCCCACGCTTTAACGTGTAGTGACGACTCGCTGGCGCGCGGTCATTAAAGGAGTGCAGGTGCGCGCGGCTGATTGGCTGATGAGGTCACGAGACGCGCAACTCATTCATAAAAAAAGAACGCGAATGCACTGATTCTACAGCGACAACTCTCATTTCACTCAGATGTAAGACTTCGTTGTGATTCGCGCCTTATATTGTTTCATTATTCATGACTGTTGGAATCCAAAACGAGTAACAAGATTTTTGTTTTGTTTTGTTTTTTAAATTATTCTCAACACCCACTTGAAACCTAAAAGTTAGTGAGGGATAGTAAATTAAAAGCAAATAAATGAATAAAACATCAATATAATCACTTAGATATTAAGAAGGGACCCGTTAACTCTATAATGTTATTGGCTAGACTGATTATTTTACACACAGATGGTCAGAACAATTCATTGCAGCTTTAATTGGCCCTTTTTTTGGGGGGGGGGGTACCCTTCTCAGTAATTCAACAACATTTAACCCAGTGCACCAATAGGAGACTAATTGAATATTCGATAAACTTGCAAAATTTTGCTGAAATAATGGTCAAATCTTACTCATTCATCTTCTATTCATGCGACTCCAATCAACTTGAAGTCATTCCAGCTGGTAAGAAGTGAAATCAGGTCAGCAGCGACCTCATCATCACAGGACCACCTACAACCAATTATCCCACAACAGCAATGGCCAAGCATTTCTGGGAGATTGTGTAATGCTGCCACGTGACTTTTAAAGGGCCCACCTGGAAATATGAAGTATTTACAGTGTGCATGGATGAGTCCCAGAAAGAGCTCCTAGATTTGCTCAGATGCTTGATAATTAATCTAAATGTCAACCAGCCATGTTTGAAGAACCTCTAACGGTCTGTACTGATATCATGAACACATTTCCTGACATGGGACTAAAGAGAACCTGAGCCTTTGATCAATATCATCCTGTAGTAAAACGTGCATGCCAGGTATTGATCTTGATAACTTGATAGCATGTCTCCATAAATCAAAGGAAACTTGATCCACGTATATACAGTTGTCAGTTTTTTTTTTTACATTTTTTTTAAAATGAAGTTTGATGGGAAATTTCAGGAATTTGGAGAATTGAATGGCTGAGTAATAAGTCACTTTAGAAAGACCACCACCCAGTGGACTACTGCAGCAATGATCACAAAGTATCCAGCAGTGAATACAGGTTGAAGGAGAGGAATAAAAGCAAACTGACATTTTCAAATCTGATTTCTAAAGGCACTACTGTATTTTGAATTCATAGTGACAGTTTGCTCAAAACATATGCAGATTAGAAGGAATATTCAAACTGAAATAACTACCAAGCAGTTATAGACTTCAAAATTTATTTCAAATCATATGAACTGTCATATTTTTAATGTTGAACAAGAATACACAAAGAATTGTTCTTTAATGATTGTTCTCAAGAAAGAAAAGGTTTAATACACAAATAGAAAAATCACAGTCCTTTAAAAAGGCTTTCAAATGCCCCAGTAATTCTCATAGTACGGTACCTAAAATTTTTGATACATTCAATGGCTCTAACAGCAGAAGCTGCAAAGATCTGAGTAAGTCATGTATTACAACAATTTCCAGGAAGAGGTAAATAATTGGTCATTTTGGAATGGCAAGAAAAAGTCAGCTGGAAATTTTCAGTGCACATGTATTTACTGTATCCACTTATAAAAATACTAATGTAACTATAACACAACTGGCACACAGTCCCAGCAGTCAGTGTTTCAGTCCATGGGGTCAGGTTCGTCTTTTATGACGATGGTGTGCGTGTGTGTGCTGCTGTCTTCGGCCTGTGAACCAACACTCTGATGAGATTTCTCCTCGACGCTCGTTCTCATTGTCAGATTGCTCTCAGTCTCCTTATCGTGATTAGTTTTGTCTGTCTGAAGCCTCCCGTCGGGAAACGAGCAGCTACTGACGGCTTCGGTTTTCAGCTTGTCGATCGCCTCAAACTCCTCCTTGATCTGCTGGCTGCAAGAGTACGACAGTCCTTCTTCCCCCTGCTTATGCTGTGGCGTGGACGAGGCGTTGGGGGACGGTGTTGATGTAGATGCTGTCTCCGAAGCTGGTGTCGCTGAGGAAGACTGCTGAGAAGAACTGATTCCCCGTGTGAGTATGCCAATGAGATGCATGAACATCTGATTGGTGGCCTGTTGCTGAGCCAACATGGCCTGAAATGTCCTCTCAGAATCTTCTCTTTGTGCCTACAGGATGAGACAAAAGTTTAAAGTACTGGAATTTTAATTGGTGAAGCACAAAACGGTAAGAGCTAAATACCTGGAGCAGCCTCTCAAACGCAGCTTCCTCCCTCGCCATGTGCCGCTCTTCAGCAGCGATCATGTCCGCCATCATCTTCTTACAGGCAATCATGTATTCCCTGAAGTCGATGTCAGTGCTGGAGGACTTCGCTCTCCTTTTGCGGGCCTGTGCTCCAGGAATGGGCAATCTCGTTGGTATGAGTCGCTGAGGTGTATTCTCAGCCGTCGTCGGACCAGTGGAACACCCAGACACTCCTTCATCTGTACCAGTGTTTGTCCATTCAGTGGTACTGGAAGAATTACTTGATTCCACTCCTGTTTAAAAGACAGAAACAATGTATCAGTCACAAAAAAGTGGATCTTTGGAAAGGATGGGCGCTGTTAGATAACGGTTTAGGGTTTGAATAATTAATTTTATTCAAAATTTTACTCAAGATATAAACCACATTTCAGTGTAGCTTTGTAGAACCAATATCTTATTGATGGTGTTAAACCTACTGACCGCTCTGGACTTTGATTTTGGTCCCATTCTCGCTACGTTTAGGGTTCACGTCAGTACACGTTCCATGCATGCGCACTGGTCAACGCATCCCTGTCGATCTACATGCTGCACACATGCGCACTTAAAGTCAAAATGGCGACCCACGCAAAAAAAAAAAAAAACCTAAAGAGAAGGAACATGCTCCTGTGCATGTTACCTTTTAGAAAATGAGAAACTCAAAAGGAGAAGATACAACGTGTGACAACTCGACGAGAAAAAAGGTCAGTGAAGGCGAATTCACCACAACAGAGCGGAAGTAAAGGAATGAAAAGTATCGATGAGGAGAAGCATCACCTCAATCAATCAATCAATCAAACTTTATTTGTAGAGCACTTTTCATATTAAAACAACGCAAAGTGTGAACAGTAAAAACAATCATAAGTTTGTTATTTTCAGTGACAAAATACAATTTATATCTGAAATATAATTTATTGAAAATGGCAGTCGCATGATAGAGATAGGATATACAAATAGTAAATAATACAATAGCCAATAGCTTGATAACATAAAGGAACATAAACATCTCATAACAACAAACAGGCCTTTTCATTATTTCCAAATATTTTTGATATTTCACACGGGAGTTATGTGATATCTGGCTATCTTTACATCCATTCAAATTGGAATTGTACAGATTAAGATACCAACGCATCTCCTCGAGGTTTGGTGTCTACTGTTGTTGTTGTGGCTCACGTGTGGTGGGCGCGCGGATGAAACTACAGAGGATTGGACGATGGTATTTATTAAGCTGTAGCTTCTTTAACACCAAAATGCATCTTATACTACTTCCTGATATTAGCTATAAGGAAGAAAAAACATTCCAGATACTTACCGTCAACACTCGTGTCCTCGGACACCGGGGACATGCCAGCGGAGGGCGGACGCGTGTTGTCCGCGGGGACGAAGGGGGTCGGCTGGTTCTCATAGGACTCCACCACATCCACCGGATCGCAAACTGCCTTCGTCCCAAGAATTTTGTGCAGCTTGTCGAACCACATCAGCTGCTTCTGATCGACCCCCCGGCCGCCCGTTTCGTCCAGGGCTCTGCGCACTCGCATGTAGTCCTGGCGGAGCTTCTTCGCCTTGATGCGGCACTGCTCCACGGAGCGGCTGAAGCCCTTCGCCAGGAGCCGCTCGGAGAACAGCGCGAACACGCCGCTGTTCTTGTGCTTGGTGGACAGCTGGGTCCTGATGAAGTCATCCGACCAGATGTCCAAGAAGCAGCGGATCTCGCTTTTGCTCCAGGTTAGACCGCGGCCGTAGGGCTGCTCCGACGGCATGTTGACTGATTCGGAGTTTCTGGATCGGGCCGGAAGTGACGTAGTATCAGGCTACGGGAGCCTACTCAGATCAAACCTCTTGCAAACTGTTGCGATTGGTTCCACACTGCATGCACGTTGCACCGGATCTCAATGAATAGAATAGAATACTGTCAAATAGCATGTATAGATCATCCATCCATCCATCCATCCATCCATCCATCCATCCATCCATCCATCCACCCTTCTGCTTTATCCTGTGCAAGGTTGTGGGTTGTTGACAGGTCTGAAGTCCATGACAGGGAAAACAGAGAGACAATCAGAGACGCTGACATTTACACCAAGGAGCAATTTAGGGTCAGCAGTTGATTTTACATGCATGTTTTTTGGACTAAAGGAGGAAATTAGAGTACCTGGAGGACATTTATGCACACACATGCAGAATACATATGCAAACTTTGAAAAGGAAGACCAGGCTAATCTTTGAGCCCATTGGCTTTCTCACTGTGAAGGGGGAGCACAACCCACTGCTCCATTCTGCAGCTCATACACAAGGTGCTCAGTTTGACCATTTCAAAAATGTGCAGAATACAAAATTACTGAATGTCAAAAATGCATGTTTGTGTGCATTTTAAACTAGAATGTGGTTAAAAAGGATCACTGATGTTTAAAAATGATCTGGAAAAAATCCTATTTACCAACTCACAAACTCTGTCCTCCTTTATTTGCAGCTTAAGAAAAAGCGTTTGAATTGCATGAAGTTGACCAATAATTGTTTTCTTTTGGGTGACTGTGGTACATCAATTTTACACTTATTCTGGTTGACCAAATAACAGATCAAAGTTTTCATTTTATTTATCCATAGACCTACCAAAAAGCATTTTATTAGCTCCAGTTTGAGATCTTTCCCCAGATTATAGTAATTCTGATTCTCTCTTGAAACTCCACAGTGAATGAAATGTGCAGTTTGTGATTTTCTGTTGTTAATGCACCAACCCAGTCATCCAACACTGACACATTACACCTGAAGCTGTGCTGTAGCGGAGCCAGAGTGGGGGCAAGGGGGCGGTCGCCCCAGGGCCCACAAGGTCATAGGGCCTCGTTCCATGTGATGTGTTCACATTTAATCGTAAATTAGTTATTATAATAAAATGTGATGTGTGTGCGAGAAGGTATACGCATATGAGTGTGGGCTCCAATTTGCCAATTCTTAATTTACGAATGTCCATGAATGCATCAGAGCTGTAAGCCAGCACTGATTGGCTGCGCGGTAACGAGGTTTTTATTTGCACTTGATCTGAACTCATTGGAGGGAAGTTAAACAGTATGCTAAACACTATGCTAGCCGCTAGCGGTACTACCCAAAACCTAACATCGAGCCATTGGTGAATCAGTGAAACCTTCAAAAATATTATCTTTATCAGAATGCTGTGGTCTTAAACACCTGCCTATTTGAATGTGCCTTGTGTTGCTCTCAACTATAAGAGACCACAGAGTCTTTTTTTTTCTAATATACGTGAATTCCAAAAGATACAGATGGCTCTCTATATCTATCTGAATAAATTGTATAATTTTAGACCAGCTGTGTTCATTTTATATTTAAGCTGCATCAAAAATGGTACAGATTTAGCCCGTGACTTTTTATCTGATCTTTCAGCACCATGGACAGCGGACGCTATGATATTGACGCCTGTCAGGTTGCATTTGTGTGTGCGTGCGTATGTATATTTGTTCTTCAGAACAAATTTGTGAACTGGTTTGCGACTTTATTCTGCTTTCTTAGGCATATAGGTTTGCTTGGCTCAATAAATGTGCATTACTGTGTTGTTTGATGGTAGGATGAGGTATTGTTTGATCGGTAAAATTACGATCATAAGGGCCTGAGAATAATCCGCCCCCTCTGTACTGAGAAGCACGCTCCGCCTCTGAAGCTGTGTGAATGATGGAAGCAAAGTGCTGGAACTCTGGCAAAAGGTGTATTTAACATGAAAGAAGGACTGGACAAAAAGCTGAGGAAGAAGACTCACAGTCAGTTCACATGGATATTTATGGATAATGTCATGTCTTTTAATGAAAGTGTTTAAACAAGAAGACTTACAGAAAAATCTAATCAATGTCTTGAAGAAGATAAGAGACCATTCTGAAATTATTGTCATTTGGATGAAAAGTCAACAACAACAATCATTTTGTGCACATATATTTATTAGATCCAGCTATAAAATTACAAATGGAATTAGTAGTTTAACACTCATTTGACAGTAACCATGACAGTTATATAGTCCATCATCAGGAGCTTCAGTCCATGTGTTCAGGTTTGTCCTGTGTGTCGTTGTGTGTGTGTGCTGCTGTCTTCAGCCTGTGAACACACACTGTGCTGTGTTTCCTCCTCGGAACTCCTCCTGATAGTCAGCTCTCTCTCCACCTCCTCAGCAGGAGTCTTGGCTGCCTGGATGTGGAGCTTTCCGTCTGGAGACAGGCAGCAGGTGACGGCTTCAAGGTTGGTCCCTTCAGGCAGATCAAACTCCTGTCTGAACTCCTGCAGCCTGTAAGAGGACCAGCCTTTCCCGTCCTCCTGCTTCTTCTCCGTCTTCCCGCTGACTCTCAGCTTCCTGCCCACCTGCCTGACAGACAGCTCCTCTGGGGAGAAGCCTCGAGCATCCAGGGTCAGGCCGAAGTGATCCCCCTCTCTGTCCAGCTGGTAGGAGGCTGGTTGTAGGGCCACGCTGGTTTGGAAAGGCTCCGTCTGCTCCAGGAAGTTGTGTTGAAGTCTGTCCATCAGCTGCAGACTGCCGAGCAGCTCCTGGAGGTTCCTCTGCAGGAGATGCTGCTGGTGGAGCAGAGGTCTGACCTCTGGCCGCAGACTGCGCACAGGCAGGTAGACGTCCATGAATGGACTGAGGACAGGCTGGAGTCCATGAGAGCACAGCATCTTCTCTGAGTTCAGGGCTGAGTCTTCTTGTTGTCAGATGGACTTCTCTTCCAGTGTCTCTTCTCTCCTGAGTTGCTCTCTGGCTCCGCAGTGAGACTGTCTCAGCTTTTAAACTCTGTCTGGAGCAGAGCCAGAAGCTTCAGGAACTTTCTGGTTGTTACCAGATGTCTCCACTGGATGGTGCTGTTTCACTGTGGTCATTTTTCCCTTCTGTCGGCTGTGTAGAATTGAGTGATTTATTTTCTTGTGAGGTCTTTTTCTTTATGATTTGATATGAGTAAAAGTGATTCTGTCCAGAAATTCACCAATATAGTCAGTTTCTCTTCAGACAGAATAATCACAAACAATTCATATGAAGAGAAACATATTCTCAATGTTTTGGTACAGTATATTTAGAAATAAGTTCTTTGGTGTAACTTTTTGAACAGAGGAAATATTTTGTCAGTGGAAATAGGAATTATAGTTGAAAAATGTGATTTCATGGTGAGATATTTCACCATCAAAACAAATAAAAGGTTATGGCTTTTTAACTCGATGGTGATTCGTGTATCATGTAATGAAACTGGCTTTTAAAGATTTGAAGTCTTCCTTATTATTCAGTATTTGACAGAACCTGACGTTTGATATAAAATTTACTACATCAAAGAAATTTACAATATCCTTTGTATTTTTTAATACATAAGAAAGAACAAGAATATTGATATTCGGATGAACTAACACAAAAAAGTCAGACTGAAAAAGCTATATACAGTAATGTTTTTTTTTTAAGTATTTACATTCGTTTGAATTTCACTGGATGCTTCGAGGTGCCTCCATGTCCTCATGAAACAGCACCACCCAGTGGAGACATCTGGTAACAACCAGAAAGTTCCTGAAGCTTCTGGCTCTGCTCCAGACAGAGTTTAAAAGCTGAGACAGTCTCACTGCGGAGCCAGAAAGCAACTCAGGAGAGAAGAGACACTGGAAGAGAATTTCATCTGACAACAAGAAGACTCAGCCCTGAACTCAGAGAAGATGCTGTGCTCTCATGGACTCCAGCCCGTCCTCAGTCCATTCGTGGACGTCTACCTGCCTGTGCGCAGCCTGCGGCCAGAGGTCAGACCTCTGCTCCACCAGCAGCATCTCCTGCAGAGGAACCTCCAGGAGCTGCTCGGCAGTCTGCAGCTGATGGACAGACTTCAACACAACTTCCTGGAGCAGACGGAGCCTTTCCAAACCAGCGTGGCCCAACAACCAGCCTCCTACCAGCTGGACAAAGAGGGGGATCACTTCGGCCTGACCCTGGACACTCAAGGCTTCTCCCCAGAGGAGCTGTCTGTCAGGCAGGTGGGCAGGAAGCTGAGAGTCAGCGGGAAGACGGAGAAGAAGCAGGAGGACGGGAAAGGCTGGTCCTCTTACAGGCTGCAGGAGTTCAGACAGGAGTTTGATCTGCCTGAAGGGACCAACCCTGAAGCTGTCACCTGCTGCCTGTCTCCAGACGGAAAGCTCCACATTCAGGCAGCCAAGACTCCTGCTGAGGAGGTGGAGAGAGAGCTGACTATCAGGAGCAGCTCCGAGGAGGAAACACAGCACAGTGTGTGTTCACAGGCTGAAGACAGCAGCACACACACACACAATGACACACAGGACAAACCTGAACACATGGATTGAAGCTCCTGATGATGGACTATATAACTGTCATGGTTACTGTCAAATGAGCGTTAAACTACTAATTTCATTTGTACTTTTATAACTGGATCTAATAAATACATGTGAACGAAATGGTTGTTGTTCTTGAGTCTTTATTACCATGAAAAATACTTTGAAAAGTATGTTCATCTTGAGATTCAGATGGAAATTCTCGTAACTGCTGATTTTCAAGAACAGAATTGAAGACTTTGAGTCTGGTTTGAATTTTAACTAACAGAGAAATCATGTTCAGTATGCAAAGGAAAACAGTAATCTGACTCTGTTTTGTCCAGTCACTTCTCCCATTCTTTAATATAGCTTGAAGAAACAGTTCTGATCTGAGGAAAAGGAAAATATGCTCCAGGGAGACACGCACATGGTCACTCAAATACATATGCACAAACTTTAACCTCAATGTTCTGTTTGACATATTAACTTCTATAGCACATCAACCCACACGGAATCCCCGCTGGCACCAAATAGGAACATGAAACACAAATTTTTGTAATTGTCACCCCACAGCTGCATCTTCAGGCTTGTAGTCATTGCCCTTCAATTTCTTCCCGACAGAAGGATCAGACTGCACTTATCGTGACTTTCAACCCAGAAAGACAGATTAAAACAAGGACACACACTGCCCTTCCCTTAGAATAGAATAAACTTTATTTTCATCTCACCATGGAGAAAATTACAGTTTCAAAGGATCGTAGAACACACACGGTGGGGGGGTGGGGGGGTGGGTGTCGGTGCAAAAAAGTGATGAAATGTACAAAAATAACAAGTCACAGTGCAAAGCTTAATAAGAGTCAGAATTGAAATATTAAAGAAGTAAAAGATCTAACTTTATTTACATCATTAATCTTAAAATACAACAGTAACTATATTATACACAAATATGTACAAGTATGTCATAGTGCAGCAGAATGAGTGGCATAATAAAGTGTTCATAACTGCTTATAGGGGTTAAAAAGTGACCGTGGTTGCAGGGTAACTTACTGTCCAGGGTTATTATTCATATTCTACTCAGTGGAATTGTACAGCCTGACAGCGGTGGGGATGAAGGACCTGTTCTTTCCTGCACTGAGGGGTGTCTCAGTCGGCCACTGAAGGAGCTGCTCAGCTCCTCCACCGTGCGGTGCAGTGGGTGAGAGCTGTTGTCCATAATGGATGTGAGCTTGGCCAACATCCTCCTCTCACCCACATCCTCCACAGAGTCCAGTGCAGCCCAGAACAGAGCTGGCCCTTCTGACCAGCTTGTTGAGTCTTTTTCTGTCCCGCTCTGTGCTGCCCGGGGCTCAGCAGCAGACGGCGGTGTAGCGGACAGCAGAGGCTGCCACAGAGTCATGAAAGGTCCTGAGCAGAGGCCAGAACACTGCGAAGGACCTCAGTCCCCTCAGAAGGTGGAGGCGACTCTGGCCCTTCTTGTACAGACCGTTGGTGTTGTGGGACCAGTCCAGTTTATTGTTGAGGTGAACACCCAGGTACTTGAAACTGTCCACTGTTTCAATGACCTCTCCCTGGGTGTTCACCGGTGGGTGTGGTAATGTCCACATCCTGAAGTCGATCACCGTCTTCTTTGTTGAACTCATGTTTTACAGTTGAACCCCCCCCCCCCCAAAAAAAAAAAAAAAAAGTTTATCCCTCAAATAAAAATGAAGCAATGTGGGCTCCTGAGTAGTTTGAGGGATTCCACAAGTGTAGCATGTTCACAAGGTTGGATCCAGATAAAAAGAGAATTCACATGCAAAACATGTGAGGATCTTATTTTGAGTGTGACCTGACTGGCACAGCAGTATGTCGTTTGGCACAGCAGTATGTCGTTTGGCACAGCAGTATGTTGTTTGGCACAGCAGTATGTCGTTTGGCAAATAGGTGAAAACAATCATCAAGATCATGGAAAGCTTTTTGTATTGGACTATTTGTTTGGAAATTCTTAACCCTAAAATTAAAATCCACAATGAATGCAGAAAGTCCACTTCAGAGCTTTCATGATGACCGGACTGTAAAACACCAAAATAGAATGAGAAAATACTTTATATCAAAATGAACAATGTTTGGGATTAAAAAATATTCTATAAATATCAGAGAACAACACAAATAAACAAGTTTGACCAACTTCAATAGCTTCACAGATGCTTTTTGCTTTCATTTTTTGTACTTAACTGACTGTTTTTCGGAAAATATTTGCAAATGTAAACTACAATCACTTTCCATGGTGAAAAAAAAGAGCCACATAAAAAAAAATTGAAAATGCACCCGTTGTACAAACATTGAAACTTACTGATTTGCTTGATGCTCTCGCAACACAAATTATGTTGAAAACTTGTTTTTTACAGCCTTGAAAACTGAGATACAAACAAATGATGCTGACAAGTTCAAAGAAGAGGAAGGCTGTTACTCACAAGGTGCTCTGGCCTTGGATTTATTTCAGTATTTACTTGTTGGTTGATTAATTTTTAACTGTAAGTCTTTCCTGCTGGATATGTGTTTTCTGCCACTCATTTGATGAATCATTCAATCTCAAAGGTTGTTTTCTTGCCACCTGGTAACACTTTCAGCTTTCTTGTTCCTGCAGAAATTTCAAACAGGAAGTCAAGATGAAACATTTGGTCATTTCTCAATTTATTTTTCATGATAATAAGGACTAAACAACAACAGTCATTTAATTCACATGTATTTATTACATCCAGTTATAAAAGTACAAATGGAATTAGTAGTTTAACACTCATTTGACAGTAACCATGACAGTTATATAGTCCATCATCATGAGCTTCAGTCCATGTGTTCAGGTTTGTCCTGTGTGTCGTGTGTGTGTGTGCTGCTGTCTTCAGCCTGTGAACACACACTGTGCTGTGTTTCCTCCTCGGAGCTCCTCCTGATCGTCAGCTCTCTCTCCACCTCCTCAGCAGGAGTCTTGGCTGCCTGGATGTGGAGCTTTCCGTCTGGAGACAGGCAGCAGGTGACGGCTTCAGGGTTGGTCCCTTCAGGCAGATCAAACTCCTGTCTGAACTCCTGCAGCCTGTAAGAGGACCAGCCTTTCCCGTCCTCCTGCTTCTTCTCCGTCTTCCCGCTGACTCTCAGCTTCCTGCCCACCTGCCTGACAGACAGCTCCTCTGGGGAGAAGCCTCGAGCGTCCAGGGTCAGGCCGAAGAGATCCCCCTCTTTGTCCAGCTGGTAGGAGGCTGGTTGTAGGGCCACGCTGGTTTGGAAAGGCTCCGTCTGCTCCAGGAAGTTGTGTTGAAGTCTGTCCATCAGCTGCAGACTGCCGAGCAGCTCCTGGAGGTTCCTCTGCAGGAGATGCTGCTGGTGGAGCAGAGGTCTGACCTCTGGCCGCAGACTGCGTACAGGCAGGTAGACGTCCACGAATGGACTGAGGACGGACTGGAGTCCATGAGAGCACAGCATCTTCTCTGAGTTCAGGGCTGAGTCTTCTTGTTGTCAGATGGAATTCTCTTCCAGTGTCTCTTCTCTCCTGAGTTGCTTTCTGGCTCCGCAGTGAGACTGTCTCAGCTTTTAAACTCTGTCTGGAGCAGAGCCAGAAGCTTCAGGAACTTTCTGGTTGTTACCAGATGTCTCCACTGGATGGTGCTGTTTCACTGTGGTCATTTTTCCCTTCTGCCTTCGGCTGTGTGGAATTGAATCATTTACTTTCTTGTGAGTTCCTTTTGTGTTATTATTTGGTATCATTAAAGTGATGACTGCAACAAATTCACCAATATAGTCAGTTTCTCTATAGACAGAATAATGATAAAACCTTCGAATGAAGAAATACATTCTCAATGTTTTGGTACAATATTTAGAAATAAGTCAGTGTCACTTTGGGAAAAGATGAGACATTTTGTCAGTGGAAAAAGAATTATAGTTAAAAATGTGATTTCATGATAAGATATTTTATCATTAAAACAAATAAAAGGGTGTGACATTTTAACTCTTGATGGTGTCTCATGTAAGTACCATGTAATGAAACTGGCTTTTAAAGAGGTAGTCTTCATTATTATTCAAAAATTTGACAGAACTGACGTCAAGAGTAATTGTATATTTCTTATTAACATCAAAAAATGTACAATATCATCATTAATTTTCAATACATAATCAATATCAAGAATATTGATGTTCAGGCTAATTAACACAAAAGTTAGACACTAAAATATGTCCATAATTTTTCTTGAGGATTCGCATTGAGGCTTTATATCAAATCATCCCTTTTAAATTTCACTGGACGCTTCGAGGTGCCTCCATGTCCTCGTGAAACAGCACCACCCAGTGGAGACATCTGGTAACAACCAGAAAGTTCCTGAAGCTTCTGGCTCTGCTCCAGACAGAGTTTAAAAGCTGAGACAGTCTCACTGCGGAGCCAGAAAGCAACTCAGGAGAGAAGAGACACTGGAAGAGAATTTCATCTGACAACAAGAAGACTCAGCCCTGAACTCAGAGAAGATGCTGTGCTCTCATGGACTCCAGTCCGTCCTCAGTCCATTCGTGGACGTCTACCTGCCTGTGCGCAGTCTGCGGCCAGAGGTCAGACCTCTGCTCCACCAGCAGCATCTCCTGCAGAGGAACCTCCAGGAGCTGCTCGGCAGTCTGCAGCTGATGGACAGACTTCAACACAACTTCCTGGAGCAGACGGAGCCTTTCCAAACCAGCGTGGCCCTACAACCAGCCTCCTACCAGCTGGACAAAGAGGGGGATCACTTCGGCCTGACCGTGGATGCTCGAGGCTTCTCCCCAGAGGAGCTGTCTGTCAGGCAGGTGGGCAGGAAGCTGAGAGTCAGCGGGAAGACGGAGAAAAAGCAGGAGGACGGGAAAGGCTGGTCCCCTTACAGGCTGCAGGAGTTCAGACAGGAGTTTGATCTGCCTGAAGGGACCAGCCCTGAAGCCGTCACCTGCTGCCTGTCTCCAGACGGAAAGCTCCACATTCAGGCAGCCAAGACTCCTGCTGAGGAGGTGGAGAGAGAGCTGACTATCAGGAGGAGCTCCGAGGAGGAAACACAGCACAGTGTGTGTTCACAGGCTGAAGACAGCAGCACACACACACACGACACACAGGACAAACCTGAACACATGGACTGAAGCTCCTGATGATGGACTATATAACTGTCATGGTTACTGTCAAATGAGTGTTAAACTACTAATTCCATTTGTACTTTTATAACTGGATGTAATAAATACATGTGAATGAAATGATCGTTGTTCTTGAGTCTTTGGAGTGGCATTGGTTATTTGAACACAGTCCAGGAGTTGGATGGCATGTGACATTTTAAAAAACACCAAAAGTATGTCAACAAACATGTAAATTTGGCAACAAAGCATACACACCTTGTATGTTCAACCCTTTTTCTTCCTTATTCTTTTTGGGCATCGTGTGTTTGTACGTCTGTTTTCCAGATTGTACAGGAATATTATAAAACAGAATTTGAGGATCACTTATGGTGAGTGAAAATGAATCAGATCATCGAGTTTTAAATCCGTATGGCCCTTTTTGCTGTATGGATGCTGATTTTTTTGTAAAATCATAAAAACTCTGAAGTGGATCCTGTTTTACATTCACTGTGGGTCTGAGTTTTGGGAAAGTCGTCTCATTTTCAAAGAAATTCTTCTGTACAAAAAGCATTTCATCTTTTTGATCACAGTATTTGTCTTCTCCCTTCTCAGTTTTCTTGCATCCTGACATGGCTTCTCATTGCAGATGTCTTCGCTTGACCCTGTTTTGGAAACAATGAAAGGACATTTCAGCGAGAGAGTCTGTAATAGCAAGCAAACATCCACTAGGGGTCAGATTCAGGCCAGTGAAAGAGCTCCAAAGTGTCACTCTGCTGAACCAACCCCCAAAACCAATGACTGAGCCGACAGGAGGTCGTGAGTGGTGAAGCACGAAGCACCTCTTCACTCAGGGCTCCTTTATCATGCTTAAAGTACACAAAGAGTTGGTCTGACCCAGGTCAAAGGTCACAGATTGTATCAAGCGCCACGTGATGACAGTCCCATAAAATATGCTCACTGTATGTGTTATCTGTTCAGTCCATGTCTTCAGGCTTCATCCTGATGATGATGAAGAAGTTAATGATGATGGAAAGTTATGTTTGTGCTTTAAAGGACCTGGAGTCCATCTCTCTCAGGATTATGCTGAAATAATACAATAATAATAATTACAGGAAAAAAAATTCTCCCAAACATGACTCAGAGAAGCAACACCCAGTTTCTTTCTTTCTTTCTTTTTCCCTCCTTGCATTGTTTAAAAGTTAATGTCATGGGTGTTATTAACACGGGCGACTGGTCTCTCCCTGGCTCCGGTCAGACTGTCAAGACTTTTCTTATCCCAAAAATAGACCAATTGCCCCGTAAACGTGGCAGAATGGGGGTGGAGGAATGAAACGTTGCTGGTTTTTCTTTTCTTTTTTTTTTTTTTTGGGGGGGGGGGGTTCTATTTCTGGAGCTGCTCTTTGTTTTTCAGGGCAGTGTTGACAGAATGTTTAGTCAAAAGCATCTTTAAATATCAAAGGTCTGCTCCCACCATCGCTCCTCCACTTCTTCCTCTTCCACCTCCTGTTTTGTTGTCGTTGGTATTTACGTTTTCCATTTGACACATGCATTATCTGACTGCTGTGACTTGTACCTGTCTCCACTTTTTTAGCACGTTCTCCTTCCCTCTTCTAAAATCTTTGCCCCCAGTTCCTCCTTACATCCTCTGCCTGGATATTTTCCCCTTCCCTTCCATTTATTTCCATGTTGTCGCAGACGCTTTAATTGACTCTTAATCAGCAGGGTGTGTTTGTGGCAGACAGTTTTTATTGCCGTTACAAAATCCCATGAGTCAGTCATATGTGTGTGTGCATCTGTTAATGTTAGAAGTGATACGGCGGCAGAAAGATGCCAGAGTTTCAGTACAGCATAGTAGCTTTACAAAATCCGCATGCATTAAAGTAGCAGGTACTGAAACAACACTTTCATTGCATTAAGTTTTCTTTTGTTCTTTTAATGATGGTGTCTTGAAAAATTGCTCTAATCCTCTGCGCAGCATGCACACACAGAGACGGGATTGTACTTAAACCTCTGGAAAGCATGAGGGAAAACACAAACACACAGCCTCTGACGCCAGTCCTCTCCCATTTGATGACCGACATCACACCTAATAAAGCAGTCACTGTGATAAATTGATTTCACTGTTTCACTGTGTGAAATCCAATAAAAATGCTTGGAAATGAGGGCAGTGTTCCAATATCTGGGTGCTCTGTATTGGAAAGCATTTTCAGATTCCAAATTTAAACAGACAGTATGAAATTTTGTTCACTCGTGGTTCACTGGTTCACTACAATGCCACATGTTAGAGAAAACTGAATCACAAAATCTGTCGGAATCTGTGTTAGTAAGCATTTCTCCTTCACTGAGATAGTCCTTCCACGTCACAGGTGTAGCATATTAAGATGCTGATTAACACAGGTGGGGCTCAGGCTGGACACAATAAAGCAGGGGTGGGGAACCCTGGTCCTGGAGGGCCGCAAACCTGCATGTTTTCCATGTCTCCCTGCTTCAACACACCTGAATCGAATCAAGATTCATGGCCAAGTCCAGCAGAAAGCCAGATAACGAGCCTCATTGCAATCAGCTGTGTTGAAGCAGGGAGACATGGAAAACATGCAGGTTTGCGGCCCTCCAGGACCAGGGTTCCCCACCCCTGCAATAAAGGGACAGACTGAAATGTGCAGTTTTATCACACAGCACAATGTTGTTTATTGACAGTACATCCAACTAGCCTCACAATCCATGAAAATACTGTGAGGTGCTTTTAAAAACTTTTTGAGGGATTGTGATGCACTTTCAATCAATTATTTCTTACATTATTTTGATTTTTCAATGTGATACACAGATCTAAAATGATTCTAAATGAACAGCGTACAGGAATGGCACAGGTTCACTCTCATTTTCATCCATTCATCCTCACTACATCCAGTTCAGGGTCACAGGTCACTGGAGCCCATCCCAACTAACTGAGTGTGAAGGACAGCTCCATCACAGGAAAACACAGAGACACACTCACATTCAAACGTACGGGCAGTTTAAGGTCACTAAATAACCTTCCTGTGTGCTTAGAACACCAAAAGACAACGTGAAGGACATTTAAAGGGGATTCAAACCAGCAACCTGCTTGCTAAGACATGAGAGCACCAGTCACTACTCCACTGTGAGGCCTCTCTCTTTTACCTCATCCAAAACAAAAGACACTGAAGTCTTTGTGCATGTGCGTTTTCTTGCATGTTTACGGCGTGCAAGCTGCTGGCCTTAAATGCAACTGTGACTAAGTGTGTTGGCTCACTGTGTGTGTGTGTGTGTCTGTGTGTATGTGTATGTGTGTGTGTGTGTGTGTGTGTGTGTTCGGAGGGCACAGACTACGATTGTTCTCTCTGGGTGTTAGCTTTCTGAGCAGGAAGTGCACGTTCAGGTCAGAGGGGGGGATCGAAGCGCGCTCAGTCTGTCCACATCTGTTCAAATACCAGAGACCCTCAAAGTCACACAGGAAGTCTGTACATGTGTGTGTGAGCGTCATTGCGTGTGCGTGCGTGTGCGCGTGCTACAGAAGCCCCCCTTTATGAGTACAGTTTATAAAAACAATATTTGACCTTTCACTACATGTAGCACGAACTGAGAGAAATTCATCATGAACCTGCTGCCATGTCAGCCCCCATGTGGAACCTCACTTCTTTTAAAGTGGATTTCTCTTCTTTATCAAATCCAATTTTTACAGTGAAGCTTAATTTGGAAATGAGCCTTCAGCCTGCTAGTTTGGTAGTTCTTCGGCGGAATCTGCATATATTTTATCTTTTTTTTTTTTTATCCGTTTTGCCTCATGTCAGATTGCTGGGAGAGATCCTATGCACACACATACACACAGGAATCCTCCACTGCTTCATGACATTTCCAAGACATTCACGAGCACCAGAAATGTCCAATCTTATCTGGTGAAGTGTCTTGTGAGTTGGCATGCAATCTCCAGACAAACAAACGTTCAATGCATCATTCATGTGGCATGTGCATAATACCAATACAATGGGATTCTGTTAGGAAACTGTTGCTGATTTGTGAATTTTCTCATATTTTTTGTCCTCAATTCAGATGGGACAGGAAAATGTGTGGTTCATTGATCAAGATGTCAAATTGCCCTGCAATGCTAAAGAGGAGAAGGCAGATGGATGAGTTACATGACTGTGGAAGCAAAATTCTCACTGAACACTTTCTGCAAGTTTTTGAGCTATATGCGCTTCAAGCCAGATGATACTTTCTTATTCAAAGTCTTATTTAGTGAAACCAGACAATGCTGAACCGCATTCTGAACATATTACCACAGCACGGCTGTGACCCTGTTACCCAATGGAAAACATTTGAAACATTGGGAAATAAAAACAGCAAGGAAAAGGCTGTGAATGGTTGAATGTAATTTTCACATGACTGCTTTTGATTGTCTTTAACATTTCTAAACTCCGTCCTGACTATAACTCCTGCGTGTGATCAGCTGGAACGCACCAGATCAGGTCTTTGCTTGGGAAGATTCTCAGTATTTTCTCTGTACAACTGTAATGAAGTCAGTCAACAACACTTCAGAGTTCACATTCTTCACTTCGCCGTGTGTGTTTTGGGAACAGTGAGACATCAAGAAAATAAAAGGCGAGATGGATGGCTGAGGTCAGAACACAAGGAGAGACAGGCGATAGAAAGAGCAAAAATAAGAACGCATTAGAGGGGAAATACGAGAATGGCAAAGACAAATAGACGTGTAAAAAGAAGGGTGTTGTGGAGTGCAAGGGCCACGCAGAAAGGCAAACTAAATAAAAATCAATGGATGAGAAATGTGAGGAAAGTGTGTGCAGAGAGCAATATTTAGAAATGAGGAGAGCAGGGGACAATGAGAGTGAGCAGCAGAAACGAAAAACAGACTGAAAGGTCGTGCACTGCAAGCTGAAATTGTGCCAGTGAGGCAGGACGGAAAACTAGAGCCAGCTTGAGTACAACAGAGGGGGGAGGGACAAATTAACAGCACATCGAAACTCACTCAAGAATGAAACGCAACTTTTTTCCTGCTTTCCTGTTTGAAAAATCAATAAATATGAATCAAACTTAATGAAATGTCTTAGAGCTCAAGATTAAAAAGAATCAGGAACTTTCAATAAGACTTTCTGTCTTTGAAGTAAGCAAAGAGTAACGACACAACACAACAAGAGGATGTGTGTCTATTATGGCCTTAAAATTCAAGTTCAACCCAAACACCCCGATCTTTTTAAATAAGAAGTCGATCAGATGGGAAGCTGAAACGGGATATCAATAAAGCGAGGCCGCAAACAGCTACCCAGGGGCCCCTTGTAGCCAAACATTTTCTTTAACCGTGTAGCCGAGGGATCAGCTGCCTGCCTGAAGGCTCTAACAAGGTCATAAAATACGCTACACAAGCTCTTCCCAGGAGTAGATGTCTTTTCCAAGAAAAATCTATTCATCCGAAGAAAGTGTGGACTACTTCCAGTGGTGGCAACTGTGTGTTTTGGAGGTAAAAGATCACAGAAGGAAGCACAGACACTCAGAAGCCAGCCTTGAAACTGAGAGACTAATATCAGCGAAAGGTTTTTAACCTTGTTGTTGCCTGGGATGTTCATCTAACGGCCACATTCATGAGGACGGAAAGCTCTCGTCTGGATGGATTTCTACTATAATTTGGTCAGATAGTCGCTGTGCCTAATGAGTTCGGTGGTCTCTGGATTTCTCAAACGCTACCGTGTCGGGTTTTTCAAATGTTTCCACAGCTGTTTGACAAATCACAGCGCTCCCGATTCCGAAGTTTACGTCCAGCCGCCATTTGGTCAAGCGTTTAAATTACACCAGTTCCTCAGATTCTGACCGAGAATCAAACAAACTCATGACATTTCCACCGAGGTCAGCTTCACTTCATGCTACAGGCAGTAATGGTGGAAGTGGGACAAAGCCGCTCAACATCACCGCATTACATTCCCTCCGTAAGCTTATTACCGCATCCATACTGGCAATAACTAAACATCGGAGCTGGAACCGCTCAGCAGCAGAACACACACACACACACGGAAAGGCAAAACAAAGACACTGGATTATCTTAAGTGCAGTTTAAGTATAGTTGTGTAAAGTAATATGAGGTTATGGTGAAGACAGAGTGCGTTCACAGTTTGGAGAAAAAGGAGTATGTACTTAGAAAAGCCAAACAATATACCTCTGTGTAGGTGAATAGCTTAAAAAAAAACGTGTTTTAGCAGTTAAAATAAGATCCTCTAATATTTACCTATGTGAACAGTGTCATATTTCTCTCATTGTGAGGATATAAATCTGTGGACGTACCACGCTCTGGGCATCCCATAAACCGCTTGGGAGTCCACATGGGTTTATTTGAGGGATAAAATGTTCCTTAGAGTTTGGGATCAGGTTCAGGTTAAATACTCAGCTCTCATCATGACCAGTGAAGGACTGAGGGGATTGGGAATAGATTATGTCTAAAGGAAGGGAAGAGTGTGTTTTCTTTTTTTTTTTATTACTGTCTTTCTGGGAGTTGAAAGTCTATTATATGTGGAGACTGATGGCTGCAAATTGTAGGGCCTCAAGATGTTTTCCATGTATTTAGGTGCTCTGATATAGTTTTAGAGCTATACTGCAAACATGTTGGGTTTTGGGTTCGTGTTTAGTACCAAGCTGGAAAGCATTCAGTTTTTTGCCTCCGTTAAAACAGAAAAACTGGTTAGTCTACAGCTGTCATAATTGATTCATTTTCTAGCTTTATTGTGTGGTATAATGTTGCTAAAGTGTCAGATCTTCAGAATTCCAAAAATCAAAAGAAAGAGTGAAAACCTTTTTGTTGTTCACATTGTGCATCTTTTTCAATCATGAAGCTGCCTACTGTATGGAAGTGAGGATATACAAACCTCACATTAATGGGTATCACTAAAAAATGGCATACCGTTCCTCAAAAATATAATAAGAACCATTTGTTGGCCTTATTGGAATTTTTCATTAAAAAAGGAAACACAGCCGTATTTAAAGAGTAACACCTTTTAAAGAAACAAAAGTATCATTTAGTCATGGCAGACCAGAGCCACCCTCAAGTCCTCACAAAGAGCCAGTTCTAACACCGTGCTCTGAAATGTGCGCTGTAGTTTTGTGGTTTTCGATGCACAAGCAGCTGCAGGTTTTATGGGGGAAACGTCACCATGTCTCTACCCTCTCCGGGAGGCAGGATACCTGATGGAGTCTGTCTTATTAGAACATGCCCAAAGCATCCAGACTGTGGCTCGGGTCCAGTTACTGGTTTAACAGCACTCACAAGGTTTTTCTTTTTTTTTTGTGCATTGTCACTGGATTATTCAGACTTCTGGTTTGACATAGCATCCATTACTGTACAGCAGCAACTGCGTGACTCAGATACATCTGCAATAGATTATTATAATGGCAATACTTGCAGAACTGCATAATATTGAAGGCTGTTTAAACAGTGTAAATTAATAAAAGTACACTGTTTTAGTGGAGTGTTTATTGATCACATGTTCATCACTGGGAAGAGACAGAGAGAAATACAGTATATTCTCACCTTCTGACAGTTTGGAGTCAGCAGTCAACCTCAAATGAATGTTTTTGAACCGTTGGAGAAAAAGTGAAGTACCTGGTGGAAAAAGTCATGCATGAGCAGGGAGACCATAAAAACACACACACGCATGGGTCTCCCATTCAGAAACTCAAACTCCGGATTCATCACCACCACGCATGAGGCACAAATCCGAAATATAACCAGAAATCTACCTGTGTTACATATTTCCACTGAAATGAACAAGAAAATAGATCGAAACAGACTTTTTTTTGCATCTGTCTCAACTTCTGTGGTTTGTTACCGTCAACCTCAAAATTAAGCTCCGATTTTTAATAAATGGTACAATCTGGCTTGTTCCTTGTTTTTGATTGACATTTTATTAATCTTTTCACACATCGTAACTTTTCTGGAACGTTTAGTACCTACTGACTGTCACTTTCAGACACATTTAATCTCACTTTTTGGGGCTTTAACGACCACTGTGGTCGTTTGAGTTGGAGGACTTGCTGGTTTGAGCCAACCTCTGACTGATTTACGTGATCACGCCGATGTAGTGTGCCCACGTTAGCGCCCTTATTGCTGTTTTTAGACACAGTGTGAGGTATCCTTCGTCAAGATGACCCAGCATTGGCAAGATAGCAAGACCAGAGAGCTTCTCTTGATCCGTGAAGAAGAAGAGATTCGTCTAATGGGGACTGAGCTCTTGTGTATTGTTCACTTTCACTGTGCTCCATCGTGCTGATGATTTCATCAATGTGGGACACCATCAGCGTGGGAAAACTCAGCCACGTGGCCTGCCTGCAGGCGATTAGACCCCCGTCTGCAGACAGTGGGAAAGGAATTAACTGCCGATTGTTAGCGGGTCGATTGTACAATAAAAAGTTGTTTCACAAGTAACCTTATTGTCTTCCACATTTTTTTATTTTCACAAAATTATATTTGAAAAATAGGGGTCGTCTTATAATCAGAGTTGTCCTATATTTGGGCCAATACGGTAATCCCAACATAATAGAAAAAATAGCATTTTCTAACTACAGTTCAACAATATACAATGATTCAATAACACAATGTCCAGCCACATAAAATGCATTCTACTGTCTGCACACGGGCAACAGTGATCAGCCAGCATCAACTCACAGCAGAACAGCAACCACATAAAACTGGGCAAGCACATGAAATAATAATCATCAACTGGAGAAAGCTACTCAGTTCCCGTCAAATTCATCCCGACTGTTTTTTTTTTTTTATTGACAACTTTATGGCTTTCATCTCTTGTCTTTGACCTCATTTTGCTGGAGTTAATATGCTAAAATTAGCAGCCCTCTGAAAGGCGGCAGTAACTCACCGGAAAATCAATATCTATTGGATTCAAGAGGGTTTGATGCGTCTGATCGACTCCTACACTTCTGTGGTTGATCTCGATCTCAAAACATGGAACTTAAATCTTGTTTCTAAAGTAATTGAAGCTTCCAACATAGCGTCTGCATAGGCGGATTCAGGCCAAGGGGGAGAACCAAGATGGCGGATTGCGGTAAGGTGGCCACTCGCAGCCCTTTTCCGTAGCTACACCAAACTCTGCTGCCACCTGGTGACCAACTTAAAGTACTAATTCTGCAGAAATCAATGGAACAAATCATAATACACATCAAACATACACAATTATTAACTTGGGGTTATCAACCCTGGTTACAGTTGCACCAACTAAAGGCAGTTTTGACATGCTGGTGTTGGTTTTTAGCTATATGTTCCCTGTTAACTTTGTGCCTTTGTTCCACCCTGAAGACCCGCTCAGCCGGCCACCCGACTTGCCGCCCTGCTCCCAGCCGCCACCTGCCATTGCTCCGTTCCCGATGTCAGCTGTGGATTTCTGCCTTGTTTGGATTTACTCCAGTTCCGCTTCCTACCTCCGACCCAGCTCTTCTTTCATCGTGGATTTCCCGGGCCTCTGGGCTTCCTTGATAATCAAAATAAACTCAACTTTTGCTGCTCTTTCTTGCTGTACATCGCATTAAAACCGGACAAGTTCGGGATCAAGTATTGGGTGGCCTACGACTTGGAATCCAAGTACATCTGCAATGTCCTGCCATACCTCAGCAAGGACCCCAGTCGTCCCAATGGAGAGAGACCGTCCGAAAATGTGGTGATGCGGCTCATGGAACCGTTCCTGGACAAGGGCAGAAATGTTACAACAGGCAACCCACGTCTTTTCAAAAATAACACTGGTCACGAAAAAATCGAATACAGCGACCAGACAATTCAAGATGTCCACCAAAAACCTGGAACTAACGGGTTATGAAATATCATTTTCATATGACCATATTCACACAACGACAGTGTTACAAGTGTTTCTCTCTCCTCAGTCTGTACAAGAATCTATATGCAGTATCTCAAGAACTGTAATAGATACAGACATGTGTTGCACACTTGAAGAGATAACCTGACTCGTGTGGATTTTTTTTTTAAAAAAGAGCTTCAGTGAACAGTTCTGTGGAGACACTTAACACACAATGCTGTCATGTCTGTCTGGATGTGTTTTGCACATTATTGGCCTAGACAGGTTTCCATCTTAACACATGAACATAACAATCTCTGTACAAAATGCAATCTGAATACAACTCCCATCTTATTCCGCCATATTTACAGTTCAAGCACAAGCATAACACACACACATGCACCACCCAATCCGCCTGTGGCCTGCACATTAGATCTCCTTGCTAACTGTTAGCATTGTCATTCATTTAAAGGGAAAACATCATACACAAACTCCATCCATACATCTATCTATCCATCCATTTTCAAAACCGCTTCTGCTGACTGCTAGGCCACACAACACATACCGCTTCCAAATTAATTCTATGTCATCATTAATATAGACCCACACCTAACTGACTGGAATATGTGAAAAAAATGAAAAAAAAAAAAATCTACATAAATTTGTTGACGTCACATGACTCCAGATTGATCTACATGTGCACCGTGACTGGAAGTTGTTGGCGAAAGGTAATATTTTGATGTCCAGTCTTAAATGGCGATCGGGGATCCAAGTAAAAGACCAAAAAAGCCATCAGGTGTGTGTGTGTGTGTGTGTGAGAGAGAGAGAGAGAGAGAGAGAGAGAGAGAGAGAGAGAGAGAGAGAGAGAGAGAGAGAGAGAGAGAGAGAGAGAGAGAGAGAGAGAGAGCTTATTAAAGCTTATTAAAACATACTTGAGGTCTCTCTGGACTTGCCATCATCAGCATCAATCATATAGTAGCACAAGAGATATCATATGATGATATAATGGATGAATTTGCATCAGTGTAGGCAAGAAAAGTGAAATTTTAGATTGCACTTCACATATGTTGTCAGTTCTAAACAGGGTGAAAAACCCAAGTTGAAAATAGGTTACAGCAGGATTTTTTTTTTCCTTCAGTCTTTCTCAATTTATATGCTCTATTTTATTTATTGATTTTTTTTTATTTGTTCTTGTTAATTTTGTGTACTTAAGATTATATATAGTTGCCTTCTTTACTTTGTTCAGATATTATTCAAGCATGTGCAATTTATATACTGTATTTTATTTTTTGATTTTTTAACCTCTTTTTTAAGCTCTGTTTTTGTATTTAAGATTATATTTAAAAGGATTTAAGGCAAGATTTGTGAAAAACTACACATGCATTTCCAGTTTATTCAATACTAATGGGCCGTGAAGCATTAAAAACCTAAAACAACAGGCCAATCCACGTATCTGTCTGTTGCCTCATACAGGCTGTGTGCCACATATTTGGCTGCAGTTCAGCATCCGAATTTCCTGCGCAATTGTGGGGATGTGACGTAAATTGACGCTGTATGCACATTGCCGACAGCTCTTGAACAGGAAGAACATGGCCGCCATGGACACGGACTCAAACGACAAACGACAGCCATTAAACGACCTGCATCCACTTAAAGGCACCCGAATAAATATTGGATATGCGTTTGATTCATGGAGGGAACTTCAGCTGTATTTGGGAGTGAAAACGGATGCTGACATGGCCCATGTCATTGGCCCATCTGGTGCAGTGCTGTGAAGACGGACAGTCTGTAAAGTGTTTGTGCGCGCTCCTGCTCCGCCTTGGCTGGTGGCTGCAGTTACCCACAGCGACCGATTGCGGCAGCACTGAGGTAAATTTTGTAAAGTTGCCTTAAGTCCCTTTAATGAAATAATCCAAAAATAGTAGTAGTAGTATTGTTGTGTTGTTTTGGTGGTAAGTTTTTGTTGGGGGGGGAGGCTCTGGGGCCTCTGCACTAACATACATATCAGGTCCCTTTTGCTTCATTTTCACATTGACATAGATGCAGAGTTACAGGTGGGCCCGCCGATGGGGGGGACAACCCGGTCTGTTGTCCCGGCCCCAGGGTTGGGAGGGGGGCCCAGAACCAGGCCCTCATTAAATTAAGGAATTAAGGGGGGGCCCATCTAACATTATCTTGTCCCGGGCCCAGGCAAAACTGTCAGCTGGCCTGTGAAGATATGTCTTTTTGGAAGGCGCTAAGTGTTTCATCCACATGTTTTTTTTTTTTTACTTTGAAATACATCAAAACATACATCAAAAATGTCTTTTTGAAATTACTTTTCATAGTATAACTGTGCTTTGTAATTAGTCTACCTTGGAACAAGTCAGCCGATTGTCAGAACATTAAAAAAGTGACCTACTTTACTGTCAAGTCCCAAAAAAAAACTAATTTTAGACAGAGCAGAGTGAAACTTACCAACATACCAGGAAGACAGAAACCAAAAGTGAGGAAGAGCGTGAATGAAAACAAGAGCAAACAACAGGCAGCATCTACAAACTGTAGCCCACTTGATGCGCATATTGTAAAAAATGTTCACATGAGTCATCTTGATATGTTTATCTATATCAAACAGACTGAGGATTCTTTCACTTTCTGTTCCTCTTTAACAGTCTGGTTTTGCTGTAAGCCTCCACCTCCTCACTGGCTGATATAAAGATCAGCTCATTTTTTTTCTCAATCATTCTCAAACAGACTGTCCTCCGGGTCTCTATCTAACTGTAGAAACAGTCAGTCAGTATTTCTGCTCCAGCTTCCGGTCTGTGGACGAAGCCCAAGTGAGTAATATTCAGTCTCATTTTTAATTTTGTGTAACTGATTTATCTTCAGCCCAAATCGAGCTCCAGATTAGTCGCACAACTCCAGCTCTCTGAGGTATAACACGGGACAACAGTACAGCTGAAGCTAGACAATATGAAAGTGAAACACTGTTATGGTATTTTACTACAGAAATGGAGAACACACAGGAACCAACCAGAAGTACTTCCACCAGTCTTCAGGAACTGCGGGAGGATCAGAATTCCAACCCCAACGTGAGCAACACACAGGAAATGGATCTTGACACGCTCTATCATCGGTTCATCAGCTTGGAAAAAGACAATAAGAAACTGCTCAAAGAAAAAGAAACTTTGAGAAGCCAGATCAGAGCTCTGGAGTCTAAACAAAAGCAGCTGAACTCTGCCCTCCATGAGAAAGATCAACAGCTGAGACACAAAGAGGAGAAGATTCAGGACTTGGAAAAAAGGGTCCAGTCACAAAATGACGAGAGTGAATTACACCGTGGCCTCTCAATGCTGGCGCGGCCCGCTCGGCTGAACAAAGCCCTGGACTGCAGCAAAATGCCTAACATAAAAATATTTAGCGGGGGCTCGCATCCGGACTTGTCTCAGAAGATAGCAGATCGCCTTGGTCTGGAGCTGGGGAAGGTTGTGACAAAAAAATTCAGCAACCAAGAGACATGTGTGGAGATAGGAGAGAGTGTCCGTGGAAAAGATGTCTACATCGTGCAGAGTGGCTGTGGGGAGATCAATGACAATTTGATGGAGCTGCTGCTCATGATCAGTGCTTGCAAGATTGCGTTAGCCTCCAGGGTCTCTGCTGTCATCCCCTGCTTTCCCTATGCCCGGCAAGACAAGAAGGACAAGAGCCGAACTCCCATCTCTGCCAAATTGGTGGCCAACATGTTGTCTGTGTCCGGCGCCGACCATATCATCACTATGGACTTGCACGCATCACAGATAAAGGGATTCTTTGATATTCCGGTTGATGACCTGTATGCAGAGCCAGCTGTGCTGAAATGGATCAAAGAAAACATCCCTGAATGGAAAAACTGCATCATCATCTCCCCAGATGCAGGAGGAGCCAAGAGGGTTGCCTCGATAGCAGACAGACTGAATGTGGACTTCACCCTGATCCACAAGGAGAGAAAAAAGGCTAATGAGGTGGACCGCATGGTTCTCATTAGAGATGTGACGGATCGGGTCGCCATTCTTGTGGACGACATGGCCGACACGTGCGGCACAATCTGCCATGCTGCTGACAAATTAATATCGGCTGGTGCCACCAAGGTGTATGCCGTCTTGACCCATGGCATATTCTCTGGTCCGGCCATTCAGTACATCAACAGTGCCTGTTTTGAGGCTGTGGTGGTCACCAATACAATTCCTCAGGAGGATAAAATGAAGCATTGTCCCAAAATTCAAGTGATCGACATCTCCACAATCCTTGCAGAGGCTATTCGTGGAACTCACAATGGTGAGTCTGTGTCATACCTGTTAAGCCATGTTCCCTTGTAACGAATGGTATCGACCATTGAGTTTGAGGAATCTGCTGAAGTGTTGGCTGGCTTGACCGCAGTTCCAGAAGCAGCAGAACGAAAACACTCCCCAGATGGCGAATTTGGCGAATGTGCTCCAGCCTGGGTGGTAACCGTTTGCCTCCCAGGACAATCGGAAGTATTTTCCAGCTTGGACACGACAGAATCTGGTGGACCTTCTGTGAGGACAGACTCAGGTTGTGCTTTGGTGACTGTGGATCCAGGATACTGGCTCTTGTTTTGTTTCCCCACAGGGCTACCACCAAGCAGACAAAGTGCCCGCCAGTTTGCCGCTACTAACCACCAAGCTAATGCACCGGCTAGCGGCAGCCACCAGCATACGGAAGCTAATAGCTAGTGGCAATTAAGAACACTTACCCAGCATGTCGGTGAGCTGTGGAGGACAATCAATAACTGACACGAAGCAGTCAACCGATATCATCACAAACCGAGAACATGAAATGTGTTCGTAAGGAGCAACGTCTGAATGTCACATAATGCCACCTGAAGGAAAGCCAGACACAAAGCCAGACGAAGATAGCGTCAAACTGTCACAGGCGAACAAACTGCTACAACAACAGAAAGAGATGTTCACGCCACTGTTACAGCAACAGCAAGACAACTTCAAAGGCTTTATTGAACTGATTGTAATGAATTAATGAATGTTAGGAGTGATACATCTTGATGACTATCAATGTTTGGTAATGACAAGGGGTTCTATTCTATTCTATTCTGTGTGTGGATGTGCATGATCTGTTCAGTAAAATGGCAAGTGAAGTCCCGGAGTCGGTGTGTTTCATTTTATGTCAGCCAGCAAAGTCTACCGACATTACATAGTGTCAGAAGAGCAGAGCATCTGGACTCCGTGTGAAAATGCCAAAGTTCAACCCTCCGAATGAATTTAAGTTTGACTGCCCTCCAGAACGGCTGGAGTGGAAACAGAGATTTTCGTGCTTCAGGTTGGCGACTAAGCTAAACAAGGATGATGGGTAAATTCAAGTGGGTTCATTGATTTATGTGATGGAAAGTGAAGCTGAAAATATATTCAGTTCTTTTGAGTCACGACGGAAGATGAGAAGAAGGATTATGAAGTCACAATGAAAAAGTTTGATGAATATTTTGTGCCTCGCTGCAACATAATTCATGAGCGGGCATGCTTCTACCAGAGGAGCCAGCAGACAGGTGAATGAGGGGAGATGTATATCAGGACACTGTATGAACTGGCAGAACATTGTGACTTTGGTTATAAGAGGGATGAGCACATCAGAGACCGCCTGGTGGTGGGTATAAAAGATAAGGAGCTCTCCCGTCGGTTGCAGCTCATGGTGGACTTAATGCTGGCGCAGGTTGTGGAGCAGCTGTGCAAGGCAGAGGAGATAATGCGGCAAGTTGGTCTCCAGTTGCACCAGAATGAGCCACCGTTTGGCTAACGTGAATACAGTTCAGTGCCTGGTCAGCCGATTCAAGAAGAGGTGCGGCAAAGCAACAGTAACCAAGTGGCCCACAAAATGGAGGAATGTGGCAGATGCAGCAAGCCAAGACACTCTGAGTAGAGGAGATGCACTGCACTGAAAAGTAAGTGCAACAAGTGTCAGAAAAATTGACATTGGGAGAGGGTGTGTCATTCCAAGGCTGTTTATAGAAGTCACAGAGGATACATTCCACTTCCTGGGTGAGGTTGAGTTCATACATGTAATGATGGTTCTGGTCACATCTTCAGTGATGTTCCTGGATTCATCGAGCGTTTTGGGTCTTTCAACATCATACGCCCTCCTCTAGGTGACCCAGCTGGGGGTGATCAGGCCCCAGCTTGTGACCACATGGCTACCTTACTACTCTGCTCCCCATGGTTCCCCTCTTCTTAACCACAGCTATCTTGAGGCTTTTTCTGCTGCCTCTGTGGTTTTGCGGAGGGCAACTTCTTTCCACCTTCCGACAATGCCTAGAATGCTGAAGGCTTTGGGCAGAGATCTGGCAGTAAAGCCCCTGCATCCCACCTCAATAGGGAGGCATCTTGCTCTCCATCCTGCCTGCTGGCAGCTGCTTACCAGACCCTCCTATTTGGCAAGCTTTCTTTCAAAGGCCTCATCCAGACGACTTTCCCAAGGGACAGTCAGCTCCAGCATAATGACCTGTTTTGTAGACTCGGAGAAGAGGATGATGTCCGGCCTCAGGCTGATGCTCACAGTATGACTTGGGAACTTCAGTTGTTTCTGCAGGTCCACCAACATCTGCCACTCATTTGCAGTGGTCAGAACACCTGCTGAAGTTCTTGCCTTGAGCGCCTTCTTCTTCTTCTTTACAAAGGTCATGATCTTTTTGACAGACTGGGAGCATCAAGCTCTCTCTACTCCATCCCCAATGGCCTCTGCAATGCTTTTGAGGACCTGGTCATGTCTCCACCTGTAGCGCCCCTCCCCCAGTGCTTTCGCACAACTGCTCAGAATGTGCTCTAGTGATCCGCGCTTGGAGCACAATGCGCATGATGGACTTTCTGACAAGCCCCAAGTGTGTAAATTTGCGGGGCTTGGGAGCACATCGTACACAGCCTGGATAAGGAACTTGATCCTCTGGGGTTCAGCTCTCCACAGCTCCACCCAGGTCACTCACCTCTGGTTTACATTCCCATCTTAACCACGCACCTTGCTTGCTCATCCCCTCTGCTCGACAGGACCTCTCCTCCTCCAGACCTGCTCTTACTTCCTGCTTCCTGTGGACTTGCTGCCGCTCCGGTTCCCTTTTGGTGCCACATTCCTCGTCGGGAGGAAGCCCAAGCCAGCCCTTCCTCTTGTCACTACTCCCACCAGCCTGTTGAAATGCAATCTGGACTCCTCTTGTTGGACCGACTTCTCTGCACTCCACTTTCTTCCGGTCTTCACCTCCACACCAGCATTCGAAACCTTTGGGTCCCTAGAGGCTCTATACTGCAGCACAGCTCTGGTCTTAGTCATTTTGAATTCCTCCTCGAGAGACTTCAGTGGCAGCTGTAGTTTGTTGCTGTGGCCATAGATTGCAACGCTACTGAGGCTCTTGTGGAGTCCCAGGCATCTTCTGAGATGGCTGCTCACTTTCCGCTCTAAAGTCTCCACTGTTGACAGAGGCACTTCATGGACTTCAGAGGCAAGAGAATTCTAGGGAGAATGCCATGTTGGTACAGCCAGGCCTTAAATTTGCCTGGCAGCCCTGATCCTTCAACTGCTTTCAGCCAACCATTTCAGCCAATCAGCGAAAGTTGTTTTAATGGATGCCACATCCTTTAATGCGCTATTAAACATCTTGCATAAGCTCTTAACTGGCTTCTCAGTGATGGACGGGATTGTTATTCCAGCGATATTAAAGTGGAACTTGTGGTCCAGTCTACCTCTTCTGAGCACCATTGACCTTGACCTTGACCTTGAAATGACGCGCCAATGCCAGCAGGGGCACAAAAGGATGATTGGTGGGAGGAGGCCTGCTTTTATACTGGGCCACCTTATCAGGTGACTAATCAGCAGCACCCTGTACAGGGCACACAGAGCAGACACCTCTCTGCTGCTACACCTTCATGTTTGGTTGTGATGAACGCAGGGAGGGTGCTGTGCGCTCATGCACTTGTCCACAGGTACACCGATGAAGAGCGTGATGATGAGAATGATGAAGATGATCATGTCAGCCACTTTGTCAGACTGGGGTCCTCGGATCTCACACTCTGCTTGTGGCTTTGCACCTGATGCAATGTCTTTGCATCAGACGGCTCAGACCGTGGCCTCTCTGCTCTGCGTCTCGCTCTGCGCCAGGGCCCATTGGAGCGGAGCCGCACGCACCAGCGAGAGGAAGACATACCGCGCGCTGAACGCCACCGTGTTTCTCCACGACTACATGATGTTCCAGGAGCAGTTGAACTGGAGCAGGTGAGGAAGTGTGTGTGATGAATCTCTCCCAGAATTTTCTTAAGTCTTGATCACATGCATGGTGTAAATTATACAGGGGGATGTGGGTACCACACTACCAGCCTAGAATCTTGGTGCTCACTGATGATGAGGGACATTTAATTAATGGTGGAAAGTGCACAAATTAGACCACAGGATCATCTTAAAGGATAATCTTGTGTTGTGAAAATTCTATTAAAAGAATGCACCAACAATGGGTTCCTTGTTTCTTTTATTTCTGCTGCAGCAGGAAGACAATGAGGTCACCACTGTGGTTCAATCTCCACAGTGTGAGAGTTCTGACTTCCTAAAGAACAGACACACCTTAATTGACCTTTTGGAGTTCAACTCACGGACTGTCTGGCACTAGTCTTCTTCCAAGCCTCAGTGTACAAAGAAAAAAAAGAGGCTTGTGTTATGGAATATTTTATCAAGACCACAATGCAGGAGGTTCATATAGGGACAAATGCACACGAGCACACATGTACAAACAAGTACACATACATACACACAAGGGCATTAGCATCTGTCGTGTTTTGTTTGCTGTGGTGCTCTTGCGCATGTGTATACCAGCGTGACGTGCGCGTACGCGCAACGCGGCAATCTTGCTGCACCGCCGAAGTCCACGGATTGATCCGCACGGACTGTAGTGGACAGGAATCAATGAAGATTTTTACGTCACAGAGACCAATACGCAACACGCACCCACGCAAGTCGGGGGTCATTGTCCTTGGCAACCGCGACTCTGATGCAAGAGCGACCATAGACATCATATACACAGACACCTCGCTGTGGGTCGAGAGACGTCCCTAAAGCGCCGCCATCTTACTGAGGTGGACTGGAGCTGCAGCAGTGCATGTGCATCTACAGAGGTAAGAGGTTTTCTTTTATCGTAACACTCCTAAGGCATGATTTCCGGACAAGCCTGTTAAATAAGCAGAAGTTGCTCATTTTCAGGGGTTGGACTGAACAAAATTTGTGAAAACATGGTTTGTTCTGACGGATTTTCTTTCCCAGCCAGTGTGGTGGGGTTGAAATCTGAAGTCCCACTATAAAACAATTCCGTGTTCCACTCAGATGATGTGATACAGGTATGTTAATGACATTAACAGTAACCTGGTTTACACACACACACACACACACACACACACACACACACACACACACGGAGCCTGTGAAAGACAGACTGACATGACATCAGTGTTTCCACAGGAAGCCGTGTGTCCAAACCCTGCTTTTCCACTCTGCAGCCGACCTCATTCACAACTCACTTCTCCTGTTAGCTGCTGTCTCTCTCTCTCACACACACACACACACACACACACACACACACACACACACACACACACACACACACACACACACACACACACACACACACACACACACCATACTTCATGATGGCAGCAGTTTAATTGAGCCTTTCTTTTAGATTTCAGTCGTGAAGCCATATAGTCTTTACATTTACAGCTAATAATGTGAAAGATCATGTTTTTATTGTCCGATTTTTACTTACTGTTGAACTGAAACCAGTCAGCTAATAATTAAATGATGAATGATCTAATTCAACCTGTCAGGAGTTGATTGACGCTTATGGAGAGAAAAAGTAAAGTCCCATAACATAAAAATGAAATTATTTTGGGGAATATATTTCAGTTCATTTGTCTCCTATTTTCTTGCCTTGAAACAGCCAAATGTCTATTGACTCGCATTCATTGTCTGAGGGGAGCGTTTTTTTGAGTCTGCACCCAATAAACATGCATTTAAATTATTGTTTATCATTGCATATAACATGTGAAATGCTCGTGTGGTAATTTTACCACAATAGCAGAAGCACACGTGCAAAAGTGTGAAAAAGTACACTATCTATAATAATCTGTCCCCTCTTTAATCTATTATTTAATATCACATATAAACACACACTGCAGGGACTCTCTAGGGGATCCAGTACATTGCAGAGGAAATATCACATTTCTTCGATGATGAAACTGGATCTGTAGGAAGTGAATCAGCTTATCCTGCCCTTTAATATGACCTGATAACTGATTTCAACGGAAGAAAAGCAGTATAGGTTAGATGGACAGGTGGTGGCAGAAAAAGAAACAGAGGAAGGGGAAAAAAAGAGAGCTAATTATACCGCTTCCTGTCCTCGCACCTTTTGGCCTCCGTGCTCCAGACATGGAAACTGATCGAGGGTGGCTGCCATCGAGGATCTTCCGTCCTGAAAACACAGCAAAGACAGAAGGACTGCGAGCCAAGAGCCACAGGTGTATCCTCTTTGAAAACGCAGCACTGCAACAACTTTTCACAGATCAGCCTTGATCTGCTTGACAGATCGAAGAAGAGATTGACGTTACCTGATACTCTGTCAGTAATCAGAATGATTGATTTTGTTAAAGCAACTTTAAATTTGGACATGAAATATTATATTCCCAAACACTTTGTGCCCACTTTCATTGTCTCTTCCTTGTATCTCTTTTTGGTGAATAAAAACTAACCATTAACTCAGTTTTCGAGGCAATTCAAATAATTTCACGATAATTTCTAGCAACAGAACACCCTCATATATCAGAAAAATAGATGACGTATATACTACATGTTCCCTCTGAAATACGAAGAGACAGATTTGGATGTCTTTGACAGATAGAGACAAGCCCAGAGACTGACTGGAGGGAGGGGCCAGCAGTGTGAAATGAGTTTGACAGAAGGGAACGCAGTGTGTTTTCTCCCTGACCTCAGAGTGAACCACTGATGGAATTGATAAAGGCTCCAATGCAAAACATCCAGCTTGAATGCAACTTCTGATATCATGGAAACTTTGACAAAATGAGATGGATCACAATTTAATGCTATTGTTTTGAATTTTTTTTTTTCATCTAAATTTCAACTTCAGAGGTGCAAGATCTTGGCCATACAGTTGAAAAAAATCCAGCTTATGTCTGAATAAGGATGTGGGGTTATAAAAGTGTGTGAGTTTCTGTTCAGACTCCAAACCGTTTCTGCTCTCTTTCCCACTGTAAACTGTGATCTAGATCTACGTAGTACATTCATCTTTTCCACTGACCTAAACCTAACATAGCTCTGTCAATATAAACTGAGGCTCTTGTGCTTTAGTGGCTCAGCACAGCTTTTTCTGCTTTTTTTTTTTTTTTTTTTTCACAGAAAAACAGAAACAAATGTGGGTTTAAAAAAAAGTTTTGTTGAAGTGGTAGAGTTTTAGGAAAATGTCAGTATTTACAGTCCCGGGCTTTTGCCTCATTGTTGTACTGTTTGTAAAATTTTACGGGAAATATTTAAGTGGTTAAAATGTTGCAGAGCTTCAAAAACACAGCAACAAAAGGGGCCATTAGAGCATGAGGTGTGGAAAGCTGCGTCTGCACAGCGACCATTAGCAGATTAGCTGTGGTAACGAACAGCATGCGGCAGCTGTGCTTCTCGCTGCGAGGAGTCGTATATTCATCATCCTTGGTTCTTTTGCATTCAGGCCTGCGGTGACGCCTCCCAGCTGACCTTATCTGTCCTTTGGTCTGGCTGGCAACACAATCAAAGCAGAGGACCCAACTGTGCACTGGAGTCAGCCCTCACGAGCGCTCTGCACGTGCACAGTAAAGTAAATAAACTGTAGGATTTAATGGTGCAGCTCTATGGCTGATCTGGCTGCAGCTCACCTGGAATTAAATGTCATTCCTGAAATGACTCCTCTGTGTGCACATTGACAAATGATTACATCAAAACGACAAGCAACTATTCAGGACTACACATGGTCACTGACTTATATTGTGATTCAGTTTATACTGATGCAACAAATGTGATCATGTAGTTGAAGTAAAGCAAAATGCATGAAAGAAAAATAAATATTGTGAGTGCTCCGGTAGTAAAAATGAAAAACCATCTGCAAATTACATTTACTGCCAATTGATCAATTCACCTGAATGCTTTAATTCTAAATATTACATTAGTTTTTCTGTCATGGTTTCAGGTGGGCGGTGCCAGGCTGTGTGCAGAAGCAGGGAGCTGATGCTGATTGCACATTTGTTTCACCTGTGGTGCCGGGGTGGAGAACATTCCCCTGATGAGGAGCAACTCTACTTAAGGGGACTTGAGACGCGATATGACAACAGTTAGTTGAGAGGTGTGTCATCTGTCAGTTTTGTAGCTGGTGTTTGACGCTCGTCTTCTGTGCCTCCAGTCTGACCACCTTTGCAGCCAGCATTCCCGGCTCCCTTCTGCACACGCTTTGACTAAGAATTAAGTTCTGTTCCTGAAACGCATGCCCAGGAAGGGTTTCTTGGGGCCTGAGGATCTGTTCTGGAGGAACCCAACTCATAGCGCCTGGAACTAGCTTCCTGATTTGTCAGTTCTAAGACTTTATGTTCACTAAAAATCTAAATCCTAATTTGAACTTTACATCTCCGCCTTGCTTGATTTCTGTGCCTGAGCCTCTGTCCCACCCCGTGACATTCTTCAAATATCACTGAGTTTGTTGTGTTGCAGTTTCAAGCTTTGATTTTTTTTTTTTTTTCCCCTCAAGGATGACTTACGCAGTCGTCCCTAAACTGCACAGTTTTATTAAAATGATAAATCTTTGAGTCGGCTGCATCCATGTACAATACACCCTACATTAAAATAATCTCATTTCTGCAGTTTAAAACAAATTTCACAGCATAATCTGATTTTCAGATGAATGGAGTATCTTGGAGTGGTTCAAACCATTCACTCCCATGTTTCCGTTTTATCTTTGTTGCCTCCCGAACTTGTTTTTGTGTCCCACACATCTGTAATGCTTTCTGTCTTTGGCGCCTGTCTTTAGTTATTCCCTGACAGCGATACACCCTTTCCTGTTTTTCACATAAATTGTTTTCGAGGAGTTTAAAGCAAATAAAATATCTTGTAATTGCTGTTGGAAGATGAAAGTCTTCTGTAGAATTAATGTGCGCACGACACAGATGGAAACGCTCGATCGGTGCAGCGAGGATCACGGACAGGTCAGCGGCGTCGGAGAGCAGCCATGTTTCAAAGAGGAAAATCACCACATCTTAGTGTCTCTTCCTCCCCGATCGTTTTTTTTTTTTCCCCTCGCTGTTTGACTTGGCGTGCATGTGTGTTTTTCTAGGATCTCTTTGCTTGACTCAGCTTTCTTCCTGTGTGTATAAGTTGATGAATACACACGCCTAACACATACCCATCGCAGTTTTCCTTGGTTAATCTTTGTCATGTTGACTTCATTGTTTTCCACTTTTTGTCACCCTTTCTTTAATTTTTAAAACCCCAGTTTGAAATGGGGTTTCCTGAAATACCAGATGCAATAAAACTAAACTCTATCACCTATTTTTACTAATACAGAATGACTAGTATTTGATTGTGGACATTTCTGTATGTCAAGCAACAGACACAATTGTTTATTTTCAGGAGTCACGCAGTAAAATCTGTATCTCCAGGACCAGCATGGATAGCTTCATCCATTCAAATACGACAAAAACAATTCATTGAACTGGAAGAAATACGCCAGTAAAACTCAAATACATCCATCCATATGGAAGGACAAGCAGATACAAACACTGACAGTCCAAACAAATGCACATGCAGAAACTAAACTGGGACAGTAAACAAGGATTTTCCTCTGTAAATAATTACATTTGAGAAGCACAACTCCATTATTGTCGCCAGCAGGAATGCTAAACAGACATTCAGGTCAAACACTTTACTTCTGATTAAACAAACTTCAGTGATAATTAGGCCTGAGGAGGCCATGTACAGAGGTCGTCCATAGTTGGGCCCTTTATTAAAAACTGACAAGTTTTATTTTTCCAACATCTGCTTGAAATCTGCAGGAATACACAATAATATATAAAAATAATAATATTTGCCATCAGCTTTCAATACACAGCGTTCACTTGTCAGGCATTCATGATGAACATCCAGATTTTTCAAACTGACAATTGCACATTCTGCTCCACATATGGTGACTACAGCTAATTGCAGGTTGCCAGTCAATGCATGAAAATATACAATTTCAGAACAGAATATTCTTAGAATAGAGTTAAGTTAAACAATTTCAATGAACCCTGTAGGGCTCACATTTCTTCATCTACTCATTTGAGTATTTCTAACGTAAATATCAAAGTAAAATTATTGTACGATAAACCATTAGAGAGTAGTCTGGGTTTTTGACTTAGGCCCTGTTTACTTGACATTTTCAAGCGAAAATGGAAAAAATTCAGTTGCCTTAACAGAGCTCTGAGCCTTCATCATATGTACATAAGAATGTCTGTGTGCAATCGTTAATGTTCATAGTGTATTGTTTGCTACACGTGTGTGATTTCATTCCCAAAATAGCCAACAGCACCCACTAGTGACCTGACATGCTAACTACATCATTTTCAAAACATTTAAAAAAGAAGTTTTTCTTAAATTAAATCACAAAAATGGTGCATTTTCACTCTAATGTCAGCGATGTTCAGAATCTTCAGGTCTTCCTGCAAATGTTTGTGCTATTTGAAGCTGGGATGAAATTACTAAAATATCTCAGACCAGGTGTTTTGAATTTGTACACTCTTTCCATTCGAAACCATTCAAGTGAAGCCACACACTCATCTCCAAAACGTGTAACTTCTGAGTGTGTTTATGCCTTTCTCCATAATGGTAACTGACGTAATAATAACCCTAGAATGGCGTCACTTCTTATCAGTGTGTACATGTGAAAGCGGATACGTAAGAGCTGTTGAGTTGCTTCAGTGTCGTGCTGACAGCCTCATGTGACCCAGTGACACAAACACCCAGACATATGCTCCCTTTATTCCCTCTTTCATTCTCCATATCTCCAGCTCTTCCTTCGCCTCGCTGGCCACAGCCAGATGAATGACACTCTCATCTGCTCTCTGACGGTGGGTGATCCGCCGGGGTCGACCTCTTATTGAAGCGGGGTGCGAAAAGTCACCACTTTGATGTAAAAGCACAACACCGCCTGTGTTTGACTGTGTTCTGACAACATTCCTGACATGCCATAGTGATTGTCACATACAAGCCCCCCCCCCCCCTCTTTTATCAACCATATGCTAAAGCAGCCCTCCAAACCAGAGCAGGCACCACACACAAACACATCCGTCAGTCGCCGTGGGCTCTAATCTCTAAATAATAAAGAAAGAACAAGACTGCATATAGATTGCTTTATTGCACAATCCTGAAACAACTGATTGTTTCAACATGAATTAGTAGCGACAGGCCAAGATTGATGGTCCACCATTGACTTTGCTCATTTAGCTTCCACTGAACTCAGTTTAATGGAAATTCACTGAACACCATTTCAAAATACTTTGGACAACAAGTGTTTTCTTCTGTTCTTGATTTATTTTTAACTTTATTGAATGTGATCGTGAATATTATATTACAATCATACTGAAATTATTAAACTCCTATGTGGATTTTTTCTTTGTTTTTTTTGTCTTTTTCTGGCAACAGCTATAAGCCAGATTGTGTTTTTAAGAGTTTGCTGTCCATTCATCATCTTTTCCTAATTTTGTTCCTTCATTGATTTCATCACAATCACTGCGACACTTAATACCGTGTATTTTATTTCTATCTCAGGCACCCAATTTATTCAGGTCATGGCTGAGGGGAGCTTTCGGCATCACAGCATTTTCAAGTGAAAACACAAAACTTTTGAGACGTTTTGGGCGTCTTTTTACACGGTGTCGATTTTAATGACCAAAAAAATGCTGTAATATCTGCATATTTAAAGGAAAAATGTTGCTTCTGTGATGAAATCAAAGTTTGGTACTAGAAAGATGAATGAGCTCAAATATACTCGGTTTCTGTGTTAAGAAGAGTTTTGAGCAGGAATCTTTCCTGAGGCGAAATTCAGAGAGTAAATCCTCACTGGGTGTTAAGTAAACCAGCGGTAGCGTGGAAACCACCTAATATTTCTGACTTGGGCGATTTTTCCGAAATAAGCTTATTTCACCAAAAAAAGAGCTGAACTTTGTCTGTAGCTGCGTGGCTTGATTTCATCTCACCCTGGTTCCCACAGGGAAAATTCACCTGATACAAAGAGCTTTAAACCACCTGTCCACTCTCATATTTTCATACAATTCCTCAATTTGATTTGTCATTTTAGAATGTTCATATATATATATATATATATATATATATATATATATATATATATATATATATATATATATATATATAAAAGTTGAAATTAAGTCAGTCCCAAGGAAATCTGGGTGTGTACAATAAGAGATCGCTCTCACTGAAGCAGATATGGAACGTCTGGGAATCTGGGAGAAGTGACAAGCTGGGCTGAACTGAAGAGAGTTGAAATGTGACTTTGTTGAAACAGACAAGGGCTTCTTTTACCTCAATGGGCAGGGACCATTTCCTTTCCCCCCCTCTTTCCCTTCCTCCCTCTCTCTCTCTCTCTCTCTCTCTCTCTCTCTCCTTCCCTTCCTCTATTTTCTTAGGGTCTTTATATCCCTCTGCTCACTTTCTCTCTTCTCTTACTACCATCCTTCTCTTACTTGCCCTCTTTCCTGGTGTCACTCCTCTCCCATGCTGACTCGCTCTTTTAGAATTCTGGCAGATGAACTGAGAAAGTGTGTGTGTGTGTGTGTGTGTGTGTGTGTGTGTGTGTGTGTGTGTGTGTGTGTGTGTGTGTGTGTGTGTGTGTGTGTGTGTGTGTGTGTGTGTGTGTGTGTGTGTCAGCCAGTGGTCCTGTGGTCGTCACAACTTCAAAGCTGAAACCAGAGTCTCTCCACAGTCTGCAGCTTCCCTATAAATCACACTAACCATGCTGTGGTGGGAAGCACACTCACATGTACACACAGCCACAACAGAGGAGGCGATGGAGGTGACTGGATGCCGAATTAAAATAACTGCGAGGAATGTCAGAGAAAAGAGAGAATGGCAAAATATTGACATGGGGGCTAGGGGCCGGGGGATCAAGAGAAAGGAAGATAAACTGCATGTGACAATTTAAGACAGGGTCAAGTGAATTGAAATGAAAAAGAAAAAAAAAAACTCATTTCTGGCAAAGTTTGAACCGTAGGAGTCGAGTAACAGCAGAAAAAGGCCAGTCTTTCATTGAATTTACCATAGAATAAACAGGGTGTTGCCAGCCAAGCCCTAAGTGAATTTATTTTTGTAACTGGATTCTCTCTCCTGCTTTACTGTATAGCTGAATCGAATTATTTCCCTTGTGTACAGTAACTAAAGACAGGATCGCTGTGTTCGCAGTGGCAGGAACGGAGGGTAGAGTGAGGGGGATTTGTGGCGTTTTAGCTGCTGCTCTGAGAACACCGATGATTAGTGGTGGATAATCGTTTCAGTCGCTACACTTGAACGCAGCAGACATGCTAATTAATGTAAAGCATATGGATACCAAGTGAGTGTGTGCCCTACTCCTGGACTGAAGCTGTTTTACATAGTAATATCTGCCTTGTGGGTTTGGCATATGAAGAGATTTCACTTGAACAAACAATGTGTGGATTTAAAATAATACTTGAGTATTTATTTGTAACTATGGGGTCACTTGCCTTCATTACCGACAGCATCCTGCTATAGGCTCTCTATTCTGCTGATTATGTAAATTACCATGAGCTGCCCGAACTATGATTTTCTTTGGCAAACTGTATGCACAGCCTGACCGGTCTCCAGCTGTTCCAGCGGCGTGAACATGGAGTTTTTAGGGCCGACTGTCTCTAATGTGGAGTTTTAAGGGGCGATTTTCTTCACACAATGCCTGAGAACCACAGCAGTCAGCATAGTCCCACAATGGGTGGTAGATCCACATCCTCCCTTCAACCATTAAAACAAATAGCTCTTTATCCAAGAATGTCTCTGTGTATTAACCTACAGGAGAGACGGCGTGTGTCTGGGAGGTAGCCGGGTTCTCATATGACCGGTCGGTGCACAAACAGAATGTAATTAATAAATACATTAAAATGAAAAAGTCAGCCATTCATCGGTGCAAGGCTGAAGTACCTTAAAAAAAAATCCATGCGGGTTGAAACATCAGTCCACACACGTTATGTGTTTTCAAACATCAACAGATAATATCAGGTGTAAGAAGCACAACAGCGATGAAATAAGCAAAAGATGGCAGCATGAGATTTAGTGAAAGAGGAAAACAAGTGCCAACAAGTGGGAAAAGACAGAAATAAAGACAGACGGGCTGAGAGGGTGCACGATGTGTGAGGGTTACCACAACCATGCTACTGAGTGGTGTGTTTACATGGTACCACACCACCAGGCTTTTAACCACAGACGTGGCACGGCTCAGCGTATGTGTGTGTGCAGTTCAGTCTATTCTGTGTGAGTGGAAGCAGACCACATGCATGCCTGTGGGGAGACGTTCAATATGTTCCAATACTAAACCTGTGATTTCAGATGCAAACTTAGTTTTAATCAAATCACTGACTAATTTAGTTCCACAGGCAGGTGTAATTTCAGCCAAATTCTCTGGGTAACCCTCGGATTATGAATCTGTAGTCGTTTCCACAGCTTCTGGTTTGTGTTTTTTTTTAAATCATTTGAAATTCATGGCTCTTCAACACCACCTGTGCTACATCATACTGACTGACTACAGTCACTCAAACAGGAAAACACCGAAAGGTGATTTTTACAGAGGACCAATTCTGGAGATTCCCGCACAGCAACCACCAGCTGGGGAACTTTTGGGAGCCACACCAGTCAGGTGATTGTTTTTAAGAAGATGTACTGACTTACATACAATATATACTGTACACACAATGTGTAGACTTGTTTTTCCAAAAACCGTCCAGTCTGCTGTTTTAAATCGGATGCAAATGGAGCGTTAGTGAGTGAAGAGCTGTGTGATCAATGTTCATGCAGAGTTCACAGGACAGGCACTCACCTGGGGTATTCCTCTGTCTGCCCTCCTTCCTGAATGCCTCACATGGATTATTAGATGTTAGTTAAGCAGCTTCCCACAGAGCCTCTTAAAAAAGGGATGAAACAAGTTTTCATTACAGCCGCACCTAACTACTGTCCCAACATGGAAACAACAGTTCTGCCACTCCTGTGTGTGATGGTCTGTCTCCCGGTGTGTGTTTTTGCCCTGTTCTGGATGGGCAGACTGTCCTTTTCCTCACACAGAGATAACAGGAATTGGAAGCAGTGTCTCATGACCTCATGCAGGTTAAAAGCGGTGAAGAAAATTTATGGACTAAAAAAGCTGTCTAATGTGAGATAATGTGTTTATGCAGGTTAGTTGTGTAACACAATGGGCTCACAAAAGCTTCACAAACACAGTTTTTTTTTTCAACCCACCATCCAGAACTCACAATTTAGGTAAGAAGCAGTTGAGGTGGTGTGGTTCACAGACACCCACAGGAAAGTTTGGTTTAGCAAGAGGGTCGAGAACAAAACCAGATCTACCACACAACAATCCAAGATCATATGATAAGGAGAAAAAAAAGAAAAAAACTTTCTCTTGCCCTAGAGAGAGACTGTTTCCCTCAGTCTCACAGACATCAGTCTGATAAACGTTTTGCTGCGGCCTGAACAACTCTGCATGCTATCTCTATCAAAGAGGTGATATTATGCAACAAATTAAGTCATCGTAGACACATTTACCTATGACGTCTTTTTGCATGACCTTCTCAAAAATAAACAGTTTTTTTCTATTCAAGTGTTAAAGTATTCATTTCAGGGTTAGGGGTTAACTCTAACCAGAGGTGGGATCAAGTCACTGATTTGCAAGTCAAAAGTAGGTCTCAAGTCTTTTCCCTCAAGTCCCGAGTCAAGACAGGCAAGTCCCGAGTCAAGTCTCAAGTCGAGACTGACAAGTCTCAAGTCAAGTTGCAAGTCCCACATTTTCGAAACTTTTCAAGTCATTTTAACAACAAAGTAATGACACATTGAATTTGCACAGATTAAATATGCTTTCAAATCTGTATTCATTAAAACAAACTCATTGTGTGTGTGTGTGTGTGTGTGTGTGTGTGTGTGTGTGTGTGTGTGTGTGTGGAGAACTGTCCAGAGGATTCAATGAATCGGGTGCAGGATGGGCAGGTGCACTATGTTGTCCTACAGTATCCTTTGCTCACAAAGGGAGGGAAAAAAAACAACGACCTGCTCTGCAGCGTAGAGCACAACGTGTGTCAGTGGCCATGGTTACATGGGTGTTTTTAATTCAGAATTAGTTAATTCCAAATTACATTTATTATCTTTGTGTTTACAAGATAGAGGATTAAATACACTTCATGCTGGGGGTGGAGCGTTCTGACAAGACAAGTGATGGACGTGACGTATTTACATCTACCGGGGGTAAACAGATCCTGGTGCCGGAGCTTTTTCTCTTTCTTTCTCGATTAACTTTGATGCTACAGCTGTAAAAATGTCTGCATAGGTATACTTCAATCCATCTGCTCTTTTCATGAAATATTTCTACTGAGGCTCTCGTTAAAGCTAGGGCTGGCAATCTTGGAAAACTAGCATGTAGCACGAATGTAGCATCTTCCCAAGGCTCCGCCTAGCTCCCACCCCATTGGAGGAGCTCCTGTTGGGAGCTCGGACGCACCCGCTTACGTGCACGAGCACCGCTGTCCTCAGCGCTTCGTTTCTTCGTTTTTCTTTATTTGCACTACGCCAAGTTATGGCACACTCAACAGTAAGTAAACCCCCAAACATTCTTCTCCACCATTCTGCAACGACGCTCCGTCCTTCTACGCGCGCACTGAACCAGGGTCAGTGCACGCCACTGACATTTACGCGCAGGGGGCAGGTCGAACGGCGAAGGGATTTTGACTGGTTTAAAAAAAGGTGTCCCGACAAGACTATTGGTTGCTGTTTTTCCCATTTTACTCCTGCTGTAGATAGCGGATATTTTCCAAACTACTTTAAAAACACGCTATGAATTGCTTCCCATCGGGTCATAAAGATCATTTTAACCAGAATTTAAAAAAATGTATCTAATTCAGATCGCCAACCTTAGCATTAAATAAATTGTCTCCAGAAGAGTCGAACGCTTGCCACCATCTTGGAATATTGTGTCATCAGGGAGCGAGCGTGTGTGAATAAACGGCAGGTTAATTCCAAGTAAAGATTTCAGGTGCTTACATGGTCATTTTAAAGAGTAATTCACTTTATTATTATTATTATTATTATTATTTTTTTATTTTTTTTTAGGAAATAAAAAGTCCCTTAGTCATAACTGTTCAGACTGTTCTCAGCTCCTCCATGTGAATAATGAAGTACAGCATGGGCTTCACACAGCTGTCCCGTGTGGAATAAACCCCCCTGCTCTCCTCCTCCCCGGTCTTGGCCCAGGGTCGTTCACAGCGCACCATCTCCGGCGGCAGCCTCCCTTTCCTCTGTCTCACCTTGTCTGCTGGCAACTCTCTCATGACCGTCACCGGGGCAGCAGGCGGAGCGCGGCGCGGGTTTTCTCAGCTCGGCCCGGACGTGAGCTCAGAACCGGACCTATTGACGTGAAGGTGACGCATCACTCCGCGTGCCCGCCGGGTTACCAACCAGGCCGCAGGTCGGGCGGTGGGGTTTAATGTTCGCTCAACGTAAAGTAAATGCTGTACTTAATAAACTACTTTATTGCAGACTTGCAATACATTCAATTGTATCATGCATGCACGTGCACATCACATCATCACATACACACACGTTCTCAGAGAGAGAGAGAGAGAGAGTGGCAGAGTGTTTGTTAACATACTTTTCATTTCTAAATCCTTGTTTGGGTGAAAGCAGCAAGTCATTTAGAGTCAAGTCCAAGTGAAGTCTTGAGTCTTTGCACGTCAAGTCCAAGTCAAGTTGCAAGTCTTTTAAAAAATGTTCAAGTCAAGTCAAAAGTCATCAAATTCATGACTCGAGTCCACACCTCTGACTCTCACCCTAACCGTTTACTACTTATGTGTATCACATGCTCAATTGTTGCTGGTTCATACTTAAATGATTCTGAAAAGCAATTTCCCTCTGAGGTTCTGAAACCACAATCTAGTTAGATAGAGGTATAAGTGGTTGCAGCTTAGGTAGATCCACCCATGTCTGACTGTTACCAGCCGCATCCAATAAAATCATCACTTCAAAAGAACATTTTCAGTAGCATGACTCTAACCTCACAGCATATGGATAGTTACTCTGTAGAGAGTTATGACCCAAAATGGAAAAAAAAAATCTGATAATGCCAGACACTTAAAATTAAGAAGAGAGTGTGAAAAAAGTTATCATAAATCCTAATTATTCGAGGTGTTTCCAAGCAATTCTACAATTACTAATTTCTACAGTTACTAGTATATTCTGGATACTTCCTGACATCAAATATCTGCTGTCCCATTTCTGATTTTCTATTTCTGCTCTTTTCAGTGTAAGTATATAAAAAAAGAAGAAAAAGCAGACTTTGGAAACTTGTCGAAGGGGTGGAGGGAGGCAATGCATTTGCAGCGAAAGAGGAGACGATAACAAGGGGATGGAATATGAGTGAGGTGCAGAAAGACCTGGGCAGGGGACAGGAGGAGGTTATGAGAAGAGGAAACGAGAAGAGAGAAATTTTGGGGGAGAAAAAAAAATGAAAACGAGAGGGAAAACATAAAAAAGTAAGGTTAGCTGGCAGGAAAGGGCGGGGGAGAAAAGAGTGAAAGCAGATAGAGAGTGAGACAGGAAGGAAAAGGAGGGTTGGTGAAAGAGCAAGGTGCCAGCGAGCGAGAAAGAGAGATAGGATAAAGGAAGGGAAGGGAGGTATTCATACAGGGAGGTACAGTAGACAAGAGCGGAGGGCAACAGAAGGAGGTGAGTAAAAGTGTGTGTGTGGGGTGGGGGGGGGGGGGGGGGGGGGGGTGGATCCAGACTGAGGTAGAGGTGGTGGTCTTGTAGGGGGGCAGAGTCTTCAACCTCTTTCAGAGGAAAGAAGTTTAACTTAATTGGTTCCTGATGTAAACCTGTGCTTAGTCCCCCAAATAAAAGTCCTTTCTGTCAGCTGTAATGGCTTTTCCATGCTGCAGCGCTCCGGCGGGGGCTACGCAAGCGTCCCAGCAGGGCTCATGACCTGCTTTAAATTAGAAGGTATGCAATAATACAAATGCGCCAACTGTGATTGCACGATTACGATCAAAGGTCACGGGCAGCTTTTGAATGAGCGTTGACGCTACGTCGCAATCTTATCTCGGGGAAGCTCAATAAGTCTCGACATAAAAGTGGAGACTGCAAGTTGTGTAACGGCGCACCATGTAGTGGGTTTTACCTTAGAGAGAGTTTACATGTAACACTCTTAATAAAGGCAGTAGCATCAAAATATCACCAAAACCCAATGATGATGACTTCTGGGTAAAAAGGAGTAATCTACAGTACATTATGATTTCATGTTATGCTTTGGATGTATAAAATGCAGGCTTTGCTTGTAAGTTTATTGTTTCACAGATTAAATTGAAACTTATTAATGTGATTTAATTTACCTGGATACTAAGAAAGACAAGTAAAGCACTAAATTTACTATAACTTCCAAAACCTGTTCACTGAAGGACATTTTCCTCCTTGTGTATAAGAGTATACATTACTGTTGTGAAGGATCCTGTAGCTGTTCACATAATGACATTGTGGAGACTAACTTGGCTTTCCATTAAAAAAAATGCAACTTTCTGCTCAATAAACTATTTCTGTTTCCTCACAAGTTCAATTTTACCATGGACATGCCCCCATTCTCCAGCCCCAGGTATATGGAAGATGAAAGGATGTTTACTATACGGTGAAACAGCAACCAGTAGTTATGTCTCCGATAAGAATAAATACTGAATATTAAGTAAATCTATGCAAGTCAATAACCTGAGACTAAGGTTATGGTTAGGGGACTTGTTGAATTGAGCAATGATACACATGGCAGAGTTCAGCGTAAGTTCAGGACATAGTTGTCAAATGACTTGAATAGCATGAAAAAACGAGGTGGATGTGTCTGATATTCCCAGCATTTCATGTTTATCTTTCACCCAAAATCTCAAATTTGTGGTTTCATATTTATTGAACATCTAAAAGAGATACATATGTACTATACTGTTGAAGACTAACAAAAAGTGGATATAAACACACACACACACGCGCACACGTACATACACACACACACACGCACACACACACACACACACACACACACACACACACACACACACACACACACACACACACACGGGTCTCTGATGTGACAGCTGTTTGTTATTGAGCCAGTAAGGTCATTGAGGTCCGCTGGTTGTAGAAGTCCAAACTCTCACTGTGGCATTGCAGGGTCAAAGCACTGTGTGTGTGTGTGCACGAGTATGTATGTGTGTGTGTGTGTGTGTGTGTGTGTGTGTGTGTGTGTGTGTGTGTATGTGTATGTGTGTGTGTGTGCACGAGTATGTATGTGTGTGTGTAGGTTTAGACACACTTACCTGCTTAATTGCCTCTTGCTGTGTGTGTGACTTCTTCCTTGCCTGCATGACAGTTTCTTGAACACTTTAGTGCCGGGTTATTTTGCAGAAATGGCTGCTGAGGGTTTGGGCCCCTGGGTTTTACATTGGGTAACTTTGACATAACACTGGGTAGAAAACGTTGACCCGGCACAATGGATTGGAAGTGTAACTCAAAACTGTGGCCAATCATTACTTGCAGTTTTTATATTTTTTTCGGCAATCTAAAATGAGGCTAAAACGACATGGTTGCTTTGTAATGTTATAAGAAAGAATGACATTTGTTCTGGATTATGTAAAATGTCTTATGATAATATTTTTTTTTTTCATTAAAAATGGCTTTGCTGGCCTTTGCTGACACTAACAATCGACAATTGCTGGACAATGACTGAGCTCAGGGTAAGGAACAAACTGCTCTAACAAGCTTAATTTCTACATTTGACCAATCATCCAGTCTTGCTGAGTTGCAACAAATCATGGTTGGGTGTCCTTTTGACCTTCCACTAATATATCCCACATAGGCTATAGTATGTGGAGTCTGAACTACTGAAGGGTAGCTGATCTATCAATGCCTCACAGATTGCACAGAATACTAGAAGAAGCTTCAGATGATCGATTAAGGTAAAATGTGATTGAATACTCCCCCCTGACCTGCCACCTTAAAGTGGTGGGAGAGTTTGATCCCAGGAGCTATGTTGTCGGGGGCTTTATGTCCCATGTCCCACTGGGAGGACGCCCTGGGGAAGATCGAGGACACGCTGGAGAGACTATGTCTCTTGGCTGGTCTGGGAACGCCTTGGGATCCTCCCGGAAGAGCTGGAGGAAGTTACTGAGCACAGGGAACTCTGGGCATCTCTACTAAGACTGCTGTCCCCCTGACCTGGTCTCGGATAAGCAGTGGAGGATGGATGGATGGATGGATGGATGGATAGATGGGTGGGTAATTAAATACCTTTGAAAATACTTGTATTGTTTATTATTATACATCTGCTGTACTGTTACTGTGAGGAATAATTGCCACAGCTGGGCCACAACTAATGTGCTTAATTAATAACACTTTTCATTTTGTGAACAATTACCTCGTCAATTACTTTATTTTCGTAACATTCTCATGTTAATACATCCAAATAAACTATTTCCTGCTAAAAATCCTTATAAACATGATCTCAAACATAGAAAGCTGAAATATAAATGCTTTTCTTTGAATGTAATGTTACTTGTGGTATTTATTCTTAGGCCCTGTTTACATGTTTCAAATGAAAATGCATCAATTTGGTGTTTATGCATCAGTTTTCATGGAAACAGTAGACACGCTGAAAACCATGCAGTTAGCATGCCAGGCCGCAAGTTGGAGTGTTGAATGTTGTATAGCGAAACCACACAAAAGCACAAGTGCAGAGAACAATACGCTATAAATGTTAACAATAGTGAGTTCACGGGCATTCATTTTCCACATAGACTGTGTCAGAGCTTTTTTTTTAAAAAAAAGTTCCACTTTGGAACCTGTTTTCAAAAAGTTGCATTTTGCAAACACACACCTAAATATTTAATGCAGAAAATTTGTCAGTATACTTGTTAAGAAAAAAAAAAAAACGCAAGAGGAAGAAGAGTTGAAAGTAATGAGAATAATGAGGCATTTTTCTCATGTTGTCATCACATTATATATATTAGCAAAAGTCTGTTGTTGCATGTGGATCAAACAGTATGAAGAACAGCTGTTTCACATTAGAATATATTCCTTAAACCTCTTCAGCCTGAGAACGTTCAGACATAAGTTGCCTTGCATTTGCTGCTGAGTTGGTCATTCATGTCAATATTGGACATTGTTCTATTTTTACAGTGTGAGCCTGGCAGTGATGGCCACGTGCGGTTTAGGACTCAGTGATTACGGGAAAAGGCCATAAACCAGTAAACAAGAGTCCATTACAAAGGGACCACTTCATCACCGACACAGTTATCAGCCAGAGAGAAGCTATTACCCACGTACCGCCACCTAGAACAAAGGAAGTGACCGAGGCTAATCTGTCTTCTCCATCTCGTTGCTCTTTTCTCCACCAACAGTAACGAGACAGAGGCATGCAAACATGGTCATAGCAGTGCATCATGAGCAGAGATGGTAGATAGGTTAAAAATGAATGAGTGTATAAATATATTTAGAGGTAATATGTTTCACACAACCTATTGACTTCTGATTTTGAGGCCTTTCACATTCAGACCTGCCCATCCTTATTTTTGTTAGATCCCACTGAGGAGTCTTGTTTACTTTGTGAAGTTATTCATCCCCCCCCCCCCCCCCCCCCCCCCACACACACACACACACACACACACACACACACACACACACACACCCTCTCTTTCCCCTGCTATGTCCTTGATTTTACCCCAGCTAACCTCACTTTCGCTCTCCAGGACCGAAGACCAATCCTGCTGTGAAACCCCTGAGCTCCTGTCTGTTCTCCTCTTGCCATTGTGTCTAAACTCTCTGTAGCAATCTAATCAAATTACCTTTTGGTCTCTCTGTAAAGCCTCCGATTGATTCATTCCCACCTCGGAGTGCTTGAAAAACATTTCCATGTGAAGCCAAGGGAAAGTTGGGGTGATGGAGAGGATTTTGTCTTATATACCCAAACTCAAAATGTCAAGCTTGCCTTATCTACATAACTAAATGTCATGTGGAGAGGGACATGATTGCCTTTCAAACAATGCGCCAAAATGTTCCCACAGAATTTTCTCTGGGCAAAATGCCAAACACTCTGCTCATCCACACAGTATTAAATGACTTAGCATTATTACTAAACGGGCCCCCGAAACTGAGCTGGCTTTAGGGATTGAGACACCTTAACAACAGTTGTTATATTTTATGTCACAGCAACTTTAAAGCTTTTCAGCCTCGATCTAACAGCATCGAGTGTATAAGTCAGTGTTGGATACATAAATGTAAATGAGGGAATCATTGGCTTCATTGCTGGGAAATTTCTATGGTGGGATTTTGAGAGACTTTTGGGGAACAGCCCTCTGCAAACCTCGCCCAGGCGGATGTGAAAGAACCAGCTTCATTTTTATGCCTACAGGTGATCAGACATAAAAGTACTCTTGTCAAGCAGAGCAATATGGTTCCTGTCGGCACCGCAGTCCTGTTTTCTGTCTTTGATGAAAAAAAGAAATGCTTCAAAGTAAATTTTGGAATAAAGAGTCCTTCCTCTCATCATGCTTTTTATATAAACACGCAAATAAACATGCGTCGACCTCAGCCTGCTGCCGTGGGAGTCTGATCCTCCCCCTCGTACAGTAGGTGGGATTCTCCTCTGGCTGCCCGGCAGATGTTTGCTTTCCATTGTGGGACACCATGGTTTAAATTTGGTCTCTGGGATTTCTATCAAATAGAGAAGCTTCTGTAACAACAAGAGCAGAAATGGAGCTTGGTGGTAATGCAAGAGACTCAGAGCAGGCAGGTTCCCACCATCAGGAGGGTCTTCGAGGTTTCTCTCATACCTCTACTACCCACAAGTGTGCCGGAGACGACAAGTGACTCTGTGTTACGTTTTTTTCATTCATACCCTAAAAAGAGCAGTAAATCAGTTTTAAATCCAGTCTTTCTTTACTTTTCTTCATTATTATTACAGCATCTTTTAAGTTTGCCCAGTTTATTCTGGTGTTACTGACTCATATATTATACAGAATGCAAAGCTATGACTTTTGTCCTCAGTCTGTATAAACTTATCATGTCACATCTCTATCTCATCGTCCCATCGCTCAGTGTGCGAATGTGATACTTATTCTGCTTGATCAGACTCATCTTTGATTGTGAAAGCTGTCTGACTGCGTATGTCCGGCTGCAGCGGCGTTTCCTGTGTTAGTACCTGTGGTTGCCGCTTTGTTCTGTTTTTAAAAGTGATATGTATCATGGAGTTTAGAGACTTCTGCTTTCAATTGTCATCCATTAAAGACCCCCTTTGTTTCATCTCTGCCTCTGTTTGTGTCTCCCTCCTGAAACCTCTCCAAAATCACCATGACTCGTTGTTAGAAAATGCTGGTTTCCATCTCTTCATTGGATTTAAGCCTGTCGCCAAAGCTTTTACTTAATTTCACACAATTATTCCCAATACAGACTTTTGTTGCTTCTTTTAATCTTTCAATCTCCAGATGTCAGACTGAATATCAAATATCAGGTTCATGATAAATGTTGTTGCCACACAAAGGTGATGCAATGTGATTGTTATAAAGCTGAGATGGCCACTATGACAGATGATGTTATAAACATGATTTAATCCACACTTGACTCAGCCGTGGCATGTCGGACCACACATTGATCAATGGCACTGGGATCTGTAGAGTCCCGTCTGGCTGAGGTCTGCTTAGGTTAACTGTCAGGTCAAAGACAACAAAGGTTAGTTCAAATAAACCAGAGTGGCGTCACCTGAGACAACACTTTTCCTTGCTGGAGGACAAAGGAAAACTGTGTGTTTTTCCTCATTTACTTTGGAAGTCTTCCAGGGTCTTTTTTATGTTTAATATGTTGGCCGAATCAGGAATATCAAGAACTATGTCTTCACAGAGAAGTACAAAAATAACCCCTATGTTGCATGAGATACCTGCTATGTTGAAATCTACCACTCATTCTCTCAAACGGTTAGACTGCAACCAAATACTAGATCCCTGTCAGCTTATGTGCTTGATTCCAGCTTTTTACTTCACTGTTTGTTGTTGTTTGTTGCTCAGAGGTTCCATTTGCAACCCTAAGAGGGAGTTCTTTAACATATTGTTGGACATCACGAAATGTTTCCCTTTTTTTGGATGACTCCTGCTGCTAAACACAGATTTTTTTTCTTTTTTTTATTGTACTTTATTTTTTTTGACAGATTCACCTCCACCATATGTCAATGATGTTCCTTTATTAATAAGTTGGCTTGCACTTTTCCTGCAGCATCAATAACGTGCCAGTTCCAGTCTCAGTGTGAGCTTTGCTATATTCAATAAACATCACAATTCCATGCGTTTTGCTTTATAGAAAAAAAAATCCATGTCTTTTAATGGGATTTGGTGGTTTTATCACTGAGGGTCACAGCAAAATAACGTCATAATTTTTCCATATAACATTAATGTTTACAGTCTCTGGTTCTCTGCAGGCATGTGTGTGATTTCACACAGCAAAAACAACCAACATCCACCAGTGGCCCTACATGAAAACTACATCGTTTTCAGCATTTTCACTTCAAACAGTGTCGTGTAAACAAGGCCTTCGATCCCTGGAATAAATACTGGCTTCGATTTGTAAGACCTGTCTGTGTATTGGTAGCTCACTTCCTCTCATGCTTCCTCTGTTGTTCATTCATGCTTTTGTTTTAGGAACAGATGTTACGCTGGATTTTTGCATCACTGCTGAGAACAGTTCCCCTTCACAGAAGTGTAGTGAAGCAGGTATTCAAATATACACATTATGCATAAGTTAGTTGTATTCAATCAAAAAGGGAAGTAAGCAGTTTTAAATAACTACTCAAGCTAATTTTTTGTGACTAATCCAAAACCGGTAATAAAATCTAAATGTATGTCATTTACCTCAATTGTGAAAGTGACAAACGTCCATATATATCTCTTCTCGTAGCGGCTTCAACGCTCCATTTCATTCCACTACTGCTGGCCAGTTTACTGTGAACACCTCAGTAAGTGTTTGCAGATGGTGTGAAGCGGGCAGACCTGGAGCGTCCCATCCACTTTCTCACAACCTGAGGAGCTTCACAGGAGGAGGAGGAAGAGGAGGAGGGGGAGGTTCAAGCTCCACTTGGACTCTGGCACTGGCAGACGGGAGGAAAAAGTTCTAATATATTATGTGGAGGGTTAATTGGAAAGGAATACAATATGTCTTTGAGTGCTTTGGTGTCAGTGCCACTCTCTTTTTTTTCTCTCTCTCCCTGCTGCACTCCACCCCTCTCTCCCTCCTCTCTCTCTCTCTCCCTCTCTTAACAAGTTGCTGCTGAAAAAAATGTGTTTCCAATTAGGCTCTGAGGGAGAGAGAACAACTCTCAATGGCAACCAATACTAGAAAATTCACAAAAAAGCCATTGTCATTTTGCATAATCTTATCTTCCCAGTTCATAAAAATAACTGGAAATATATATATTTTTTAAAATGAATGCATATGATGCAGATAAACTCTTTTATATATGCAAAAGAAAAAAAAAACTTTTGAGAGGAAGTCGCTCACATGTTTTTACCATTAAAATAATGAACTCCTGATTAAAATGAGCCAATTCTTGCGCACGTGACGTCGCCAGTAGACAAAGGTCCCGTCTCGTGCAGGGTGTGTGTGTGTGTGTGTGTGTTAGAGAGAGAGAGAGAGAGAGAGAGAGAGAGAGAGAGAGAGAGAGAGAGAGAGAGAGAGAGAGAGAGAGAGAGAGAGAGAGAGAGGAGAGAGAGAGAGAGGAGCAGAGCCAGCGCAGAGCGGCACGGAGACGCAGCGGAGCAGCATCACGGCTTCAACATCTGGGGGAGAAATTCAAGACATTTCACTAAACACGGGAAGACCAGGAGAGAAAACGGACTGACTGCTGTTGGGAATGTTGCTTTTCTGCCCGGACATAAAATGAAAGGGTTACCTGGCTGTATTCTGGGTTTGGAGTCACAGTTGCGCATGCAGGCAGAGTCTCTCTGAGGAAATTCACGCACAGTCAAACTCCGAGCGGGACATCCAGGCACCAGTCAGGGAGTAAGCTGAACCACCTACACACCGCTTGATCTGGAAAGCAAGACGACGTGAGTATCCATCTTTCCACTACTTTTTCTTTTTGAACCGATTTGTCACATTTGGCCCCACTGGAAAAGAGAGCGATGCGTTATTCCCATATTTCCGACTACTACGCCCCTTTTACGCACGGGTCATCTGGGCATCTTTTACATAATCCTAAGTGTACCTGCCACGTAGACGCGGCGTGCAGAGGTTTTCGGTCCAGATAAAGGCTTTGATGGCAGAAGCAGATGCGTAAAAGTCTGTGCGCGCTGTTATTTCAGCGCGAAGACGCGCAATTGCGCGTATTGACAGGGTGAGAAGAGGGACGCGGCTGGAATGAAAGGACTTGTTGCGCCAGAGCTGGGCTCCTTATCAAACTGTGGGACTTGTAGAAGGGAGGGGAAAAAACGGGCGTTGGGTCTTGGAGTAAAAAGAAAAAAACAACAAATCTGGCATCTGTCTTGATTCTCCACGCTGATTTGCACTTGGAGAGTGTGTTTGGAGCTTTCTGATAGATTTTCCTACCCTGTCTGTCTCCCAAATATTTCACCCGCTCCACATGCACTTCAAAACAACTTGTCAAAAATCTATTAACACAATTGAGATGTCAGTGAGAGCAAGGATTCAGACCGGCAACTCTAGAGATGGTCCTCAGACATTTCTTGTGGCGTTTGGCGTCTGCCCAAAGCACACGCCTTGATGCTGCGTGCTGCTGGCAGGAGTCAGTCCATCACACTCAGTCCCTGAAATAACTTCTTCTCAAAGCCTGCGAGATATACGACACTGGAAAAACTGATGATCTAGTTCAAGATATGAAGAGTTGCTGATGGACGAAATTCCGGCTGACAGACTTCACCTCTCCTTCAACCTGGAGGAAGATTAATGGATCCAAACTGTGAAATCAGACAAGATGGTTCGGCTTCAAACACTGCATAGTGCTCAGACGCTTTGTTTTTTGCCCCTAAATATCGATTGATCTCAATCCAGTGTAGAGTTGTGGGGGCCGATCCAGCTGAACGTGGATGAGGGCAGGACACACCCGGAGCAAGTCCTCAGTTCATCACAGGATAAATACACACTCACATTCACATCTGAGGCTGATTTAGAGCCACCATCTGAAAGAGAACTCATGATTTTGGAAGAGTATGCAAATTCCACAAAGAGAATCAAACCGGTGATTCTATAGATCGCTGAGGTGACCAGCTGAACCTCTAAATTAAAAAAAGTTTGTTTACATTTGTGCAAACTTCCCTTATAATTGAAACAGCGTGGATTTATATCTGAAACTGAACGTCAAACAAGTTGCCTAACGATGCATTTTGTTGGATCTGTTTGTGTTTTAAAGGAAACAGGTATTTATTATCTCAAAACAGCTCTGATGGTTTATTTGAGGAGCATTGCACAGCAGCATTTTAAAGGCTTTCCCTTCTTTTTTGTGGCGGTTGATATATTTGACAGTTGCCTGACTGCTTTCAAACTATCTCAGGGGACAATTTCTAATCTCCACTGAGACCTCTAACATTTCACTTAACTCTCAGACTAAATATCCATCTGAACATAAACCATCTCACATCTTGAGAGGAGAGACAAACATTCAACACACTTTTTTTTTTAACTCTTGCCTTTATCTCTAATGAGGCACACAAGTAGTGCTACAGAAGTGAAATTAAAGTCTCTAGAGACCAAGGGATGGATTTATGTTTCTTTATGCATGGTCCCAGGGTTTCAGAGGTGGGAAACACTTTTTGTAATATTTTTTTTTCTGTTCTGGTTAGTTTGGTTGCACACAAAATGAAACTGGATACTGGATGATATAATAAACGGCAGTTTTCTGATCTTTTCATAACTCTTCCATTTAAGATTACAAAAGCTCTACCCCCGTTGTCTTTCACGTCATATTACAGCCTTTGTATTTACCTAAGCTCCCACAAACATGACAGCGTCGGGGTTTGTGCTCCACCAAAGTGGTTTTTAACTGAGTCCAAGGGTCTGCTGTAAAAGCAACCATATGCTCGCTACATGCTGTCATTGCTCTTTTGATGTCGGCCTAATTAACACTCATCTGGGTCTCAAATGGTTTGTGTGTGTGTGTGTGTGTGTGTGTGTGTGTGTGTGTGTGTGTGTGTGTGTGTGTGTGTGCTAGTGTGTTTATCTGCGTATTCCCAAGGCAGAGGGAGAATTGTGTTTACCTACCACCTACTGCCACACAGCTCAGGGGCTCTTTGATGCTATGGGGGGAGTGTGAGGGCATTTTGACCCATGCTGATAGGATAGGTCAGTCAGGACTCTGAGCAGTGTTTTTTTTTTTTTTTTAATTAATTAAGCACTTTATGGATCTGTGTTTTTGATTTTGGACCAGCCAGATTTTAAGATGCCCTTGAATGAGTCACATTTGTTGAGTGTTGCCTGCAGCTCATATTGTTGATCCTAGGCTGTTTGATGTACTGCAGTCACATGTGCACTGGTTGAAAAAAAAAAAAAAGTACCAGCCACTTTTAATCGGGAAAAAAAAGAGACCAGCAAATATAAAACTTCTTTTTTTTAATTAACACATTCTCATAATGAAATGGATATTTCAATGTCCACTCACTTCTTAAAAGTCCAATGCTGTCATGATTTCCATGAAGACACTTGTTGATTTATGAGTTTAAATTTGTTTTTGAAATAATATTTTGTTGGTTTTGAGCAACACCAGACAAAACGTGCTTGCCAATAGAAAACGGACACTATTCAGTTGAAAAGCACCGTGTTTATGCTTGGATCGGCAGTTTATTGATTAAATATCCAGTGATTGATCCATCCATTCATTCTACCCTCAGTGCTTCATCAGCTTTCTTCTTTCTTTCCAATGTGAGAGTTGATAGGTCACAATGAACAGTACACGCCCAGTATGTCCGAGTATTATGTTTTTAGCATTAATACATGTAGATGATTGAATAACATTGCCTTTTTTAAGATATTAATGCAATTAAAACAGAAAATATCTCAAATTCAGTGTTGTTTTGACCAAGTTAAATCACCAATATGAAAATGTACCATTTAAAAAACAATCAATAAATAATGTGTTCATGTCAAAAATATCCAACTTGACTGGATCTTTATAACGTATAATAAGAGTATTTGCTTTTGACAGCTAATGGGGATGTTTTGCATTGAGGAAGCCAAACTGATTGAACATGACAGGAACAGACTGCTCCTCCATCTCGAAGAGTTAAAGGCAGCGAGTCTTTTGCTCTGCCTTGCATTCAAAGCAATAGATAAGACGATAAATATTAAGCTCCCTCTCGTGCAGTGTTTGACTTCAAGTTCTGAAAAGACTCCTCCAAACAATGTCCCGGCTGATTTGTAAGTCACCGGGTCTTCAGAATCTGTCTGCGCCTCGGGAGTTTTCCCTCTCTGTGGTTTCTCCGTCCTAAAATCGCATTAAGTCACCATGGATATGAAGCCTCAGCGCTTCAAGTACGAGGACAGGACGGTTCGCAGGGGCTCCTGGTTTCTCCAGCAACCGCGGAGGCGGCGCGGGCTATTAGTTTTTTTAAAGTTCCCACCGACAGACTACGAAAAACACTCTTGCACGAAAGTTATTCCACAACTTGAGGGATGCCGCAGAGCCGCAACACAGTTTCAGGGGCGAAGTTGACGCGTCTGACTTCTGACCTTCTTGATCAAACTAAACAGAACTCCCACTGCACGGACTTAGCGTCTCCCCCCGACGATGGCTGTTTTATGTTTCCCCACATGAGCTCGGACATCCGTCAAGAGAGCGGGTCCTTGAAACATCTGTGTTGTGATTACTGAAAGCATGATCTCTCCTCCCCCCCCTGTCTAAGAACCCACATTCCACCCATTCTTACCACAAACTTTTGAGATTGCTTCCACATTCAGGCAGGTAAAAAAAAATGTATTCCTCTCAAGCCTTATGATCAAGAATCTTATAGAAAGTGTATTCATTTTTCTCCTCAGACATGAAAAATTCTACTATTCACTTTTTATTTTCTCTCTATTTAAAAGATGTCTTTTCTTGCATTTCCTCCTTAAGTGCAGAGTGTGTTCTTTGTAAAACCGTTTCCGCTTATTCAACTGCTCATTGTGGTGAGGCACCTTTCATCATGCAAAAGTTCTTCAGGAAATACAGAAATTGAAATAGTTCTGTCACTTAGTGAGTAAACAACTATGCCATCCTTTTGCAGCGTTGCATGATGGGAATGACGTTCACAACTCAGGGTGTAATGCTGTAGTTCCTGTAGCAAGGCAGACCTTGGAGTTTAACATACTCCAATACAAATGCATATAATACAATGTTGTTTTGATTTTATTAAAATCAGCAAACTGTTCACTAAAACATCTGAAAAGAAAGGATGCAAACTTTGGAGAACTGAAAAAAGGCTGAAGCTACTTTGATAGAAAAGAGGTAGAATCACTGATATCTGATAGATAGATGGTCATTCCCCAGGGGCATAGCTATTTTTATAGAAGCAAAATGTGCTTAAAATGAAAAAGTTTTTTTAAGCAAATTTTAAGACCTTAGAAAACGTACTTTTAAGGTATGTTCAACAGAGGAGTAAAACGCCCATCTGGAGGAAGTGTGGCTGGATGAGCTGATCAGGCAGAGGAGTGTTCTCTGGAGTGTGGCATTCAAATCTAGAAATAAAGGTCGAAGTCCTAAATATTCCTCCTCAATTATGCAAGAAGATATAAATATTTCAGACTTTGTTCCTGAATGAGACAAAGTGGTTGTGGTGCGTAAACTCAACCAAGCCTGTAATAAAATGAACAAGCTTATAGCCGTCACTGCTCCTCTTCACCATTCAGTCAGATGCAAACTTTAAGATGTTTCCAAGATGAGTGGAAATCATCTTATTGTTTTAGTCACTGCTCAAGTTTGATGCTAACTTTGTATACCAGAAATATTTTTCTTCTCCTTCTTTTTTCTATTTTGGGACATGTGTTCAGCTCATGTCTCTCAAGCCAGAAAACTTCTCATCTCTCTCTGTCAGACTATCCTGCTCGCTATCTTGTGAAGACGGAGGCTGAAAATAAGAGAAAACGTCGTGTTATCTCTGAATGCCCTGCAGGAACCACACGTCACATCCTTGCAGTGCATTCAGCATATCCAGATGGCTCAGAGACGTGCAGACAGACTCTGAGAAAATAGGGAAGATAATGAGAAAGAAGCACATCAGAGAGACAGGGAGACAGGAAAGAGTCTCTGATCTACAGACAGACCCAGATGGACATCAGTTTGGCATTAGGATACTTGGTGTACCTTTTATTCTGCAGACTGTGACTGATCACTTGCAGTTGATCAGCCCTGCGGCTCTTTTACTGTTCAAGGAGACATTGAGAAATTCTGAATGAAATGAAAACTATTGTACACGTTGCACACAATATAACTGAGGTTGGAAGCATGTAAATTTACCCGTCTGCACTTTGTTAAACAATTACAATTTCAACCAGACAAAGAGATTTAAGAACTGAAGCAGGAAAAGAACAGTGGTTTATGTAACATACAGCTTTCCATAGAGAGGTAGATTCTCGCTTCATGATCTCATAGTCCTAAATTTTAACATGACTCCTTAATTTCCCACTCATGGTGTAAATGTCTGTCTTTTCACTCGACAGATTATGTAATTTATACTCTACATCACTGTTGTTATCTGATGTTCACTGACAGCTTTATACATCTTGTTTGAGGTTACGGGCTTGTTTTGTTTTTTTAAGAATAAAGAAAAGGTCAAGATGGCAGTAAAGTGCTGAGCACAGTGACCAGAAGCTCTAATCGGGTGCAGGTCAAGCAGGAGACGAGTCAGGAATCAGGTTTGGCCTCATTGGAGAAAAATCAGTCTCGTTCTGGCTGATACTGTACCAGCTTCTGTGTACAAAAAAACATAAAAAACATGCATTTGGTTTAAAATACTCTGAATTGACTTCTCGAACTCCAAAATAGAAAGAGGAACCGAAATCTGCAAAAATAAGCTAATCATTTTGAAAGTGAAATGCAGCGCTGCGTACTGTACACTGTTAGTGTGCTTTCACTGCCTTTTTAAACAGGGTAGGAGTGATACCCATTTGGTTTGGGGGTTAAGTTGATGACATGCATGAAGAGTTCAAACTGTGCGCTGCATTTTCTTACAAATTGAAATTCTATCGATCAGTGATTCAATTACTAATTTGCGAACCTGATTATTTTAAAGTAAGGAGAAGTCAGACTCTCTACGGAACGCTGTGGTCACACAAATTGTGGTCAAATGTTTCCCAAAAGGTTCTGACTGTGCACAGTGGAGAAGTTTCACCTTTCAGTGTGACACATACCTGATGCATCCAGTCAGGACAAAGCCTGAATGCTTCGGGGTCGGCCCAGCCTGGCCCGCCACTTCAGCCACTGAGGAGCCTTTGTGGGGAAACCTCAGGAGGCAGCGCACAGCGAACGGGCTCTGAATGAATTTTAAAAGGATCTGCCAAAGCTTAGAGACTCTGCTACAGCCTGAAGCAGCAAAGGTTGCCAGTGGGGCTTCTGAGAAGTAGAAAACCTGAATCCTTATGTAATCTGGATGTCAGCGCTAATTGTTAATACCTTCTTCAGATTTGAAATTCGTTTTTTTTTTTTTGGGTGGAAAAGAAGTGAAATAACAAAGTCTTGAATACTGTCACTAGTCATCACAGATTCTCTCCTAATTATCCTACCTACTTTTCCTCTTCTGAACTCTTGGTATCTGCTGTTAAAGTACAAATTAAACGGTCTTGCTTTCTCCGGCAAACCAGTAACAGAGTGAAAAGTGAAACAAGCTCAGTTGGACTGAGGTCAAACTCCTCAGCTACATTCCTGTGCCTGGTCGTAAAAGCTCCCCGGTTGTCTCTTCTCAGCGGAAAAAAAAATATTGTCCCTCTGGATTGTTCTCATATTGAGTTGAGAGGGCTCTGGGGAACGGCGTGAGACGCCAAGTTGTGATATATGGAATACACAATATTGACTTCAAAGCTGCAAAATAACTTTAACATAGGATATTATACCACAAAAATGAAGCATCTATAGAAAATGTCCCAAATAAAGATTTAGGAATCCAAAAGTGTAGCATTGATTATAACTTCAGTGCGGCCACTTGTTTCTCTTCATTTCACAGCGTTAGCAGTTGTCACAGGGCGGAGTGTGAACAGATGAATCTGAGGAACGCTTTGGAGAAGGGATCTGAAACCTCTGCGGGCCACACTGACGCAATGCTCATATTGCAGCGGGGCTCTCCGGTGATGCAATCTGCAGAATCTGTCTCTAATAGAGTGATTTCATGAGGGGACGGCCATACACACCCAGAAATGAGCCGCTGACAAACCTGACACACTCGGTGGAAACTGCTCGTCTGCAGCCAGTCGGCGTTAATTACAAGTTCGGTTAACCTCACCAAGCCGCTTTTTCTAATAGATATTACACAACAAGAAGTTTTTAATCATGTCAACATTTCCATGTGGTGCTTTTCATATGTTAGAAGTACATATTTACAAGCATGGTCCACCGACTGGATCGGAAATGCAATAGTTGTAGGTTGACGTCATGATATTTGCATATTCATGAAGGCAAACAGGTGAAGCTGCTTATTGGAGGGAAACACTTCAGTAACTGTACTTTTGGACTTTTTTTTTTTTTCCAAATTCTCAAAAGAAAAACTGAGAACAAAGTTTTCCTTTGAAAGATTTTGAAAACCTTGGAATAGCCAGGAGCTTTTTCTCAGTTTCCTTTGGTTTGAGGTTTTCTTTCTTCCCAGACTGTAGGAAGACAAAACACATCCACTACAAATCCTGCCAGCTGCCAGACACGCCCACCCGTCACACTTATCTGTCTGCGGCTATCAAAGGCTTCAAGGAGTAAACACACACAGAGTGCAATGTGCAAATGGATTTTCTGTTCACGAGCATGCGTAAGTGGCAAAGTTTTTAAACTGTTCTGACTGATGTATGAATCTGTTGTCTTGGTAACATCTCATGATTCTTCTGTCTCCATCGCTTATTGTACTGGTGTGTTACGTGCTACAATGACCTTTCTTTTTCTCCAAACAAACAAAACGCTCCTGTTTTTCCATTCATATCAGGTTCCTTCTGAACCGCCTCTTTACTCCCGTGCACCTGATTGAAATGAACACGCCGCTCGCGGGCCTCTGCAGGGCTCCGTGACCCTCTTCATGCGAATCAGGTGCGTGGGAGCAAAGAGGCAGCCCAGACCTCCTCCATCTCCTGGGTGGGATTAAGAAACTCTTCGCTCATACGTTTTTGAAATGCAAAAAGCAGTCTCAAACTGCACCGGTGCTACCGAGGCATTCTTAAGGATTTGTTCTATGGTTCCACTTTTTTTTTTCCCTAAGCGTTAGCTCAGCTTTACCTAAACATGTGGAACAGATCACAGTGGAAAGAACTTAAAGCTTATTAGTAGTACATTCGTCAAATGAAAAGGTGTGTTATGTGCTGCGCCGCAGATGATCGCCTCCGAGCCGGTTCTCAGATCGTCACTCCGCTTTCAGAGCTCGGGAGTAAATTCATAGGCTTAAATATAATAAAATGACTTTTCCGTCTTTGTTTTTGTATACTCTACCGATCTACTCTTCTGGAAATTCTTCATCGGGAGCTGGTTGGGGGTCAAAGGTCACGTTCCGGGACGCCTGCTTTCTCTAACTGCACTGTTATTTATCATGCTGTTCATTATTGAGTAATCACATTTATATTCTGTGACTTTTTAACGAAACAGAAGCTGCAGAAACAGTCTCTGTGTAACTTGGCAGCGGTCAGTGCGCTCCTTCTCCCCGGGGAGTAAAACATTATCCAGTCGACCAAGAGCAGATGCTCTCAGAGTGCGCCTGTCGATCATGTGATGATTTCTTTTTCTTGCGCTGCAGTGCGCTTTTTTCAATATTTCTGCAGTCAACATCAGATTTTCTAGTTCATGTTCACAGATATTCTAAAAGAATGTCTAACATGTTGATGGATTTGATGGTATTTGAGGTTTTTGTGCGCTGAGATGGACGTCCTGCGGTGGTCTCAGGGGTATCACCCGCTGACGAGCTGTGAATCAGCCCGACACGGCTGCAGTCACACATGAGTCAACGCCAACTCTCAATCCAGCCCTTGTCCCGAGCACTCGCTCGCTACGCAGCAACTGTTGGAGAGTATGTGCGAGTGTGAGGGTGTGTGTGTGTGTGTGTGTGTGTGTGTGTGTGTGTGTGTTTGGTGGTGGGAGGGAAGTTTGTGTGCACTCGCCTGTGATGTTGGAGAGAAAGTGAAGAGAATGAGAGTCTATGTGTACGAGTGTTTGCGTGCACTCTGGATCGCAGAAGTCCTGTTTCTCTGCTTTCTAGGGTGGGAGTCTGGGAACAATGGGCACATTGTAAGGAGGGCTGGCAAAGACGGGGGGGGGGCCGGGAGGTAGCAGGGGTGGAGGAGAAGCAGCAGCAGCAGCAGGAGGAGGAGGAGGAGGAGGAGGCAGGGGAGAGCTGAGGGGAAGAGGGATGGCTGAAGATAAGTGCACGGGAGAAAAGACAGGAGTTTAAAGGACAGTGGAAGGAAGATGAGGAAAGAAGGGGAGTTATGGAGGATGAAGTGAAGAGAGTTGAAATAAAGTATTGGAATTGATGAGATGAGATTTCTTTATTGTCGTTTTTTCAATGCACCCAGCAAAATAAACTGAATTGCCAGTTAAGGTAATATATCAGGGTTTTATGATGCATGCATACAGTAGCAGCAGGGAGCTGTTATTCTGTCTGCCGGGGTGGGAGGGACACCAAGTTGCTCCCCAAGCGTTAAAGGAACTGAGATCCACGACACTAAGTCTTCTAAGAACTGCATTTTAAATGCATACATACTGAAGCAGTGTGCTGTGCTACTGAAGAGACGGTCATTCAGTCCATATATCACACTGCGATGGCAAATACTGTTGACCCCAGGTATGAGAAACTGATAATTGGTCATCAATTCATTAGACGTAAACACAGATGTGAGTTTTACTGTAAAAACTCAGCTGCTGCATAATCTGCAAGCGTTCAGAGAAGCGACTTTCTATCGCTTCCACATGTTCCCTCTGTCTCTCATAACTCCTGCACATCAAAGCCGGCTTTGAAAAATGCCCCGGTTTAATGTTGCAATTCATTTTAAAAACCAGCAATAGTTTCACATTTTTAGAAAGCAGATGTTAATTCTGCTGCATATTAAGAGAATCATTTTTCCCTCATAGTTATTTATCCATTGCTGATATTACTCTCACATGCTTCTTTTCTTAATTAATAATTCTTCCAACGTTGAAAAACCTCAAACTGAGAAATTATTGGGAATTACCATGCTGATAAATTGTGGTGAGCAATAAAGCATCTGCATTTTTGAGTGATCTGCAGATTAACTATTAAGTCCTTAAAAGAGAAATTTCATCAGAACTTGACCTCACTTAGGAGATAATGGATTTGCAGACATAATTCATGCATCTGTGCAGACTGTTGGGAACAAATGAGCTGTAGATCAGTTTGAAAGGGATGGAAATATGACTGGAGACTGTGCAGTCTGTAGTAAATTGCCAGCCTCGGTATAGAATCTCAGATCATCGGCCAGACTTTCGTCTGAATGATGATTAACACAGATTAAGTTGAACTCTGTGGAAAGATAATATGCCGCTCTGTGCTGAATCTTTTAAAGCTTCACTTCTTTCAGGACAGTTTTAAAAATGGCTTCCATAGAGCTCCATGTGATGATAAATAGTTGGGAGTTGAGGAAGAGACCTCAGCTTGCGATATAGTTTAACCTGGCTCATCTCAGAGTGGATTTATCTCAGTGAAGAACAGACTTAGGAACTGATATGAAAACATACTCTACTTTATACGGTATAGACTCATAGAGCTCTCTCTCTCTACTTATTCTTCACTGAAGGAAGATATCAGGCACTTATTAAGTCACAAAACTAACTTAGAAATGGACCTGAACAAACATTTGATTTTACAGCTTCAGCACTTTATTGGTTGTGATGGAATATACTGTATATAATATTCAAGAAAATTCTGATTTTTCTCAAGTTTGCTTTTTTATTTATGGTTATTTAGTTTTGTTGTTGTATTTTACCACTCTGGAGTAAAATTTTATGTTATTTTTTAAATTGTTACAAATTCACTTTCCAGTTGGATTACACCGTCATAAAAGCAGGATTACATCAGGCAGAAATACGACTATTGCTAATATTAAATTATTGTGAGGCTGGAGAGGTGGTTAGTATTATTCATCAGGAACATTCAGGGTTCATGTCCAGGCTTGAGGGCCGTCCTGTGCAGAGTCTGCATGTTTGTATTACGTGTGAACATCTTCTCTTCCTCAGTCCAAAGGATTCGAGGTGAATAAGCGACTCTAAATTATCTGTACTTGTGAATGTGACGGGACGATTGCTTGTCTTCCTTGGTTTGCCTGTGAACACTGAGTCAGCTACAGTATGTCCTGCTTCATGAATACAGATGATGGATAAAGTAATCATTCATCATCAGGATCACAGTAGAAGCATTTGTTTATATAACCCGACTTTGAAAGCGTTGCCCTCTGGTGACAATTGAAATGAGGGTATTGTTCTCCTCTTATGAGATGTTTTGAAAGCCCCTCAATTCACCCTGACCTGCTGGGATAATGCTCATTTCCTCATCTGCCTCTGTCAGGATGCTGCTGCTACAAAACATTATTGACGACTTCTGCCTTTTGGTTGGAGGACGCTTCACTTGGACATCCAGTCTTTAAAGCTTTTCAAACGGCAAGCCGTGATTCCCAAAAAATTATGTTGACGGATTGCAGTGATGTGACACAGTTTACTCCTCCATCTTGCCGTCTTTGCTCAGGTGAATAGAGGTTGTCAGAACATGTAGGAGTGTGAGATTGAACTAAGAGTCTATTAGACACATTAATGCATGGACGCCGTCCTGCTGCTGACGCTTGAGTTACGGCTTCACGTCTCACATGCGCGGACTCCAGGGTGGTCCTCTTCATAGCCTGTCAGAAATTTACAACCACCCACCCACACACACACACACACACACACACACACACACACACACACACACATGCATGCACAAATGTGCACACACATACACGCATACTCGATCTCAGTCTTTAAACACTGTGCAAGACTTTTTCACTCTCTGCTGCAACCAACAACCAAGCAGAGTGTGTGTTGACACACACTTGAGCCTCGCTGGGTTGGATACATCATGTAAACACACACACTCCCCCACATTCCTGTCCCCCTCCTGCACACAATTTATTCGAAATAAAGATATAAAGTTCATCATTTATAATGTGCAGATTCAGTATACATATCCAGGTGCGCTGCAGGCGCACGGGAAGCTGAAATCCCCTCTTTGGAGTTTTCTCTGTTGCTCAATCCTTCCCTACAACACACACGCACACACACAGTGACAGGCTTGCCGTTGGGGTTCGATGAAAGTGTTGGGAACGTGCACGGAGAGGCCACTGACACTTCCTGCACTTTTCCAGCGCTGACGACCGGCCCCGGGCATCTAATGCCTCGCTGACGGCTCCCGACAGACGTTTAATGGCCAGAAACCACAGATGACAATCTGAAGAGATGGAGCTTTCATCTGCTGCGGTGTTTGTCATCGGAGCTCTGTCGCTGTGGTTTTATCCTGCATTAGTGCCGCCGCCGTCTTTCAGCTGTTCGGCGCGATTCTCCTAATGGATGAGTTGTTGCTTTAAAAGTTTATCAAAGGAAATGATCAATGCTACAAGTTTAAAGTAGTTCACCGCAGACACCAGGGTCGAGATAAAACTTACGAGTCTCATTTGAATGCTTATCATAATACCCATTTTTCATTGTTTTTAAGAACTGAGGAAAATGAACAACTGTAAATAGAGACGTTTGCAGATGCAGTATAATTGTGTGCTGATTTTAAAGGATTTGAAATGATATAGCTTTCAGGTTAATTGTCCACAGCAGCTACAGCAAGAGACTCACTTCCCACTTTGTATCTGCCATAATTAAAATGATAAATGTTACAGTGTTGATCCAGAAGGGAGTGAGAGCAGTATAACCAGTGGAAAAAAAAAAAAAAATCAAGCTACTTGTGCAAAATAATACTTCACTTCTATTATGTATCTTGTGCATCAGTGATCCTCGGCTTGTTTATGGCTTCACACCCCTTTAAGCGCCGTGCCAGCCCACTATGTCATATTAACAGAGGAACTGGAATCATATTATTCAACCTGGTTGATTTGTGCAACACAGATGTTAAGGAAGGCTGTATGAGTGGATGGTGTAATATGGCAACAAAGAATGCGGAGATAAAGTCCTGTCTAGAGAGCTACTCCACCAACAGATCATACAACGCATATCTGAAAACTGCCTCCTCTCACATATATAATACACTTAATATGCTTTTACTTGTGTTAAGTTGTAATTTTTCATCTGAATGTTAGACCTCCTTTATTATCACAATGAATTCATCGCATCATTACATTCAGTTCTGATTAAAATATGTAAACTACAGTTGTTCACTTTTTTGGAGAATAAAGTTAAATAGAATGGAATAGAAATATTTTATTCAATTGAAGAAGTAATATTAACTGATAATAGATAGAGGGCTGAGCTGAGCGGTGACTGGTGTAAGCATAGAGGAATGAAATGAACAGGAAAAACACAACAACTGTAGCAGTTAAAGAGTCTTATTGCCACAGTAATGATCCTGTGGCGCCGTATTGCATTTGTCATGATTTCTTTCCAAAAACGTCAACAGGCGAGTACAGGGCATTCTGGGAAAATGTCTGTCCTGAATGGATGAATGGACAGATGGAGGATCTGGAATGTATGTTTGCGTGGACCCTGCCATGGATTGATGACCTGTCCAGGCGGCCTCTGGGCTTTGGTCCAGTGTCGGCTGAGAAGCTCCAGCAGGTGGAGGAGTGTGACGAAGATGACCTTTATTCCCTGTACGGACGAGCGGGGAAAAAATTAATAGATAAAAAAAGTACTGACAATCTATATCTGTGTGTGTGTGTGTGTGTGTGTGTGTGTGTGTGTGTGTGTGCGCGCGTGTGTGTGAGAGTGAATGCTGAGCTACTCTAAAGCCTACATGAAGTTCAATAAACTTTGGATCGGCCACAGTGGTTAGAGTGCTCACCTCACAGGATTAAGAGGTACAGAAGATGGATGGATGGATGGATGGATGGAAGGAAGGAAGGTCTGGTCATCAATCAAATACAAGCACAGAGTTAACCATGTTGCTCTGTCATTACTATCTCCTGTGTTTCTTTGTTGACTTGCCCTTGAAAACACAATGTGGAGAAATTAAGCCGATACTTCCAGCTATAATTTAATATAGCTAATAGCGCTTTATGCTGCTTTTTCACTGAATGAAATAACATTTTATTGGCAGTCCAAGCAAATATGGCCGCAGATGGAGGTCCTTATCTTTCCCCCCTGAGGACATTAGAGATATGAACCAAATCCAGAAAACCGCTTGTTTAATTTATTCGGACTTCCTTTATGTGGGTGCTCTGCCATGTCTAATATGAGCTCGTTCTGGATCAAGAAGTCACAGATACTCTGGAGCGGTCCAACATGTTCTTGATGCTTGGGTTACGACAGAAAATGCACCAAATTTAGATGTTATAGGACCATCAAGCAGAAACGCATTCACTGGATAATTCACAGCGATTTCCCAGCATCATGTAACTTTTCTTCTATATCAGAGCCTCCAGCCAGTTTATGACCAATGGCGCGTGTCGTCGAGGTGCAGCAGTTTAAATGCATTTTTGGCAGAATTAAGCTTTCCTATCTTTCAACACTGCCTCATTACCCCGGAGTATCCTGGATTTTCCCTGAGAATTTTGGAGAGGTGAGGGCTGGGGCGGGCTTTCTAACGTTTCACATTCGTCCAGTGGAGAGGAGGAAAAAATGCTTCATCGCGTTTGCAGTGCAAATTGGAAGAGTGTGTGTGTGTGTGTGTGTGTGTGTGTGTGTGTGTGTGTGTGTGTGTGTGTGTGTGTTGCATCAGTGCAGAGACAAAAAAAGACTTTGGAGATCTGGGTGATCATTAGAGAAAGAAAATCAACAAAAGAGGATTTCCACAAGAACTTTGACCTTTGACCCGGAACTTCTAATACTCACTTTCTTTTTCTAGTTCCTTCCTTCTCTCTTGACTTTCTCCTTGGCACACACACACACACACACACACACACACACACACACACACACACACACACACACACACACACACACACTACTCTCGCCCTGAGGTCCTGTTTCCGGTCTGGGGTGCATGAGAGAGACTAACCAGCATCTGTGTGGGACTGGAGCTTATTGCACAAGCACACACATGTTTCTGTGAGCATTATTGTGTGTGTGTGTTTGTGTGCTTGTGTGTGTGTGTGTGTGTGTGTGTGTGTTTATGAGCTGATCCTGAGGATAATGCTGCTGCTGTTTCTGCTCCGTTTTCCCAAATGCATTTTTTTTATGAATGCATAAACACTCTGTAAACTTCAACCAGATGAAAAAAAAAAAAAAAAAAAAAAAAAATTGCTGTTTTTTGTGTCGTGTCACACTGAGGTGTATTCATACAAGTACACTCCGGCACACACACATCAAGCAAGCATGCATACATACACAGAATCGCACAACACTCATGTTGACAGAACAAGTCTTGTTTCAAACCAACTTAAACTCTTTTGCTTCTCCAAAGCTTCTGTTCCTGACGCAACAATGGTTTTCTTTTCCATGTATACGAAATGCTGCTGGCGCACACACGTGCACACGCACATCACCACCCATTGATTCTCAAACCAATGTGGGGGGATTTTCAGGTTTTTTCCATGTTTCAGGAGCTGGCTCTCGTCAGTGCATTTCCCTAAAGCTTCTCTTTGTATTGAATGTTATGAAAGCGGAATATAAGTGTTTTCCTGAAGCAGAGATTAACTCGTTCTTGACTGAAGGATGAAAACAGCTCAGAAAAGTGAACACAGAGGCTATTCTACTTAGTGCAGGCTGATTTTGTTTAGGTAATTCCATGTAAACGGATAGCAGGAAATACAATAAAGGCCACTTTGAAGAGGAAATTCTGAATGAATGTGATCACAAACAAGAAGCACTTCTACAATTACATATAATTTTATTCAATAATAAATATTTCAGCCCAGATCCTCTCATCTGGACAAGACATTTATCACCATACTGGAGATTAACCGTCTTTATATCTTCACATTTCCTAAAGAAAACAGCAGCTCCATTATGTTTGGAGTTATAACTTTGTTTACTGAGCTGAGCAAAACTTTTGTGTCCATCAGATACTTACAAAGGTAGAATTACTTAGTTATTCCATGAAAAGCTTCAAGTGTCTTTCATACTGTTGTAAGTTTGCACTGTTTACACATTATTGTAGAGTTGAAGAACAGTATAAAAGACTGTAACCGAGGCTATAACATCAGGATGAAATGTAGCACATTTTATGTCCATTCGTTTTTTGATGATCTAATAAAATGTTTAATTTTGAGAATAAATGCACATTTTGATCATAGTGCTGATTTATGCAATTTCTTCTATTTTTCTGTACGTGACTCATTCAACCAAAACTGTTAATGAACTCCTGAACTGCAAATGGGATAGCTAAAGTGAAAAACTGCAAAGAAATACTGTATATTTACTAATTTTAAAGAACAGATATTTTTTATTGTGTTGATGGTATGTTTTTCATTCTTATTGCCTTTTTGTCAAGCACTTTGGTGCTTCAGACATATGCAAAAACTGCTTGGAGAGTTGATAATCAACACTATTCTTTATGTCAGATAAGTAGTTTTCACTCGGAGTCAAACATTTGTCTCATGCTGACTCTAAGTATGTTCTAAACTAGTTAGCATAATAAGAAACTTTGTCATGGGGATGAAAGCGTCTCCCTGTTTATGTAAACAAACCACTAATGGCGTTTTCTCTGCTCTCCTCGCAGTACGCGACACTACCACCATGGACGAAGACTGGTCGAACGAACAGTGTTACTACAACGAGACCATCGCCTTCTTCTACAACCGCAGTGGCAAGTACCTGGCTACTGACTGGAACACTGTCAGCAGGCTGGTGATGGGCCTGGGCATCACCGTGTGCATCTTCATCATGCTCGCCAACCTCCTGGTGATGATCGCCATCTACGTCAACCGGAGGTTCCACTTCCCCATCTACTACCTGATGGCTAACCTGGCAGCTGCTGATTTTTTCGCCGGACTGGCTTATTTCTACTTGATGTTCAACACGGGGCCGAACACGAGGCGCCTGACCGTCTCCACGTGGCTGCTGCGGCAGGGCCTGATCGACACCAGCCTCACGGCGTCGGTGGCCAACCTGCTCGCCATCGCCATCGAGCGCCACATCACCGTGTTCCGCATGCAGCTGCACACGCGCATGAGCAACCGGCGCGTGGTGGTGGTGATCGTCATCATCTGGACCATGTCCATCGTGATGGGGGCCATCCCCAGCGTGGGCTGGAACTGCATCTGCAGCATCAGGTCGTGCTCCAACATGGCGCCGCTCTACAGCAACTCCTACCTGGTGTTCTGGGCGGTGTTCAACCTGGTGACGTTCGTCGTCATGGTGACGCTGTACGCCCACATCTTCGTCTACGTGCGGCAGAGGACCATGAGGATGTCGAGGCACAGCTCGGGACCGCGTCGCAATCGAGACACGATGATGTCTCTGCTGAAGACTGTGGTCATCGTGCTCGGTAAGAGTTATTCCTCTATCAGGTTAAAAAGATTTTTAACACAAAACTCTAACAGTGCATGCCTCGTGGAAGCACCCTGTTTGTTTCCTAGCTACCCCAATGGTTCTTACTTTGTAAATTTCTCTATTACCAGTGTTCATGGCAGCTCGGTCCGATGAGAAAATCGACGCGCTGTCTTTTTATCAGCCAGTGTCGCAGCGAGCAGCTTCTGAAGTCATCAGCAGAACAATGAACCTGTTGATCCAGGGTCGATCTGCGAGCGTTCGGTCCGAGCACAGTGCATGCTTGGCACCGCTGAAAGCAATACGCACAGCACGCAGGAAAATAATGTCACGATGCTGTATTTGTGCATGAGAATATGATTTCATTATAAACTATATGAGGATCGTGAACTTGTCACTTTGTTCATTGTGTTTTAGTTTGAAGTGCTGAATAAGCACATATGAGAATAGTGCATACTTTCTAACAAGTAGCTGTTACTCCTGCAGTGCTGATATTGCTGACATTGTCTATCAGTGGGGGGACTGGAGCTGATTCCAGGAAGCCAGTACATCAGAGAACAAACATAGAAACAGACAACCACACACTGTAGATATAATTTCACCTGTGCATGTTTGGACTTTTGCTGGAAACTAGAGTATCCGGAGAAAACGCACAAACTCCACAAAGGGAGGCCTCAAATTGAACTTGGATAATCTTCCCATGAGTGGAGCATGCTAACCACTACAACTTTGGCTTTATTGTTCAGAAAAACACTGGAACTATGGTGGCCGTGTCAGTTATGTAATGGTGCCTGCACGATGTTAGCGGTCCAGCAGCCTGTCAGCAGTTTTTTCCCCACGCTGCATTTTGCTGAGAGTTGTGTGCCTGAAGTGTGTTTAAAAAAAAAAAAAAAAAAAAAAACTCAACATGGAAATCCAAGATGAGACTCTGAGGAACAAAGCTTAACTCGCTCACTTTAAGCAGGTTGTGTGACTGAAATCTGAGGTGCTGCACGATGCTTACACGCTGTTCCAGGGCTGAAGGAAAGCGGCTGGCTTCACACGACATCATATAGTAATCACACGAAATGTGCACAAAAGTGTTTTTACAGTCTTAGATCTCATCTTAGACTGTGGTTTCATCTCTATTCTGCGGTCCTAATGTTATGTCATCAGACTGAACATATGCTGAAGTGTTTAAGAGTTATGAAATACTCTCGGTTATTTTTGATAAGGCTCCAGATTATCAGTTGTACTCGCAGATGTGTGAGGTATGATTTTGTGCCATGACATAATGGATGATAACCCTCCCATCAGATAAAATCGATTCCACTCCAGCTTTCTGTAATAGCTGATTCGCCATTTTGCCATAAAACTAAATCATTGTCAGCTTCAGTTGCTTTTACACCTGTGACTGAAATGCAGTGACAAAACCAAACGGTCTGTTTAACATATAAGTTGTGCAGAGTGTGCAGTCGGACAGTTTTATGTCTGGGGGAGTCTCCAGGCCTCTTCGGAGTGAAATAAACACACGGTGCAGCACGGTAGCACCGCCAGCTCCAGCTACGCTTGAGCGTGAATTGTGGGAAAAAGGTTTCTCGGTGCCTGGAAGCAGGATGTGCCGGTCCTAGACAAAACATACCGAAGGATTCCATGTGATTTGTCTCCTATGCGCTGTGTTATCTCATCCTGTTGCAGTTGTTGTCTTTACTCCACACTTAATTCAGAGCAGTAGACAGCAGAATGTGCTCCACGGCCTGTAGTGAGCGAAATAAATGGCCAACCTACATTTTCTGCTCCTTGGAGATACTCTGTTTATTTCTGCTTATTTAACCTGAGAGGGAAGGAGGGAAGCGGCTCCGAGGTCCATCTGCAGGCTTATTGCTGGAGGGTGTTGCCCATAAATGCAGTACTGTGAATTAACTACCATGTAAGTGGATTAGTCACAACAGTTACACCGACTGAAGCCCATTTCCAGAGAAAGAAGGGAAGCATATATATAATTCTGGTGTTTTCACGACAGGATTTTTCTGTGATGGAGATTATTTACTGGGAGTCACGGCGCTCCGAGGCCGCTGCTGTTATCCTCCATCCACTTGCGTGTGTGCAGATCTATTTACTATGGCCGTGATGCACAGTAGCAGTGTTTCAGAAGAGTTGAGTTTTCATCATTTCCATGGAGACAGAGTCAGTTTATCCTCCTGATTGATTTAATTCAATTGCAAAAAACGGTTATTTTATTCATAAAGGTTGCAGACGTCTGGTCCAGTCTTTGCCCAGCACAACAATGGTAATTCCTGGGTAATCCCCCTACAAAATGTTCTCTTTTATTTTTCCTTTTGTTTTTTTTATTTTTTAAATTGGATGTGAAACAGAAAGTTTTCTGTGTAGTGAAACAGAGAAATGAAAATGCAGAGAAACAAATCCACTGCTGCTTTTTCCCTCCATTCCCACACAATACGCTGATACTGCCTTGAATAAAGTCCATACAGAGATAACTAAAGGACAACTCTCCTGTTACTCCCTGGAACCACTCTGTATTTCACAGTTTTACTCAACTCTCATCAGCTTTAACACTCGTTCCCACATTGCTGTAATTTAAGCAGTTTGTAATATACTGAAAATTGGAGCCACTATTGTTTGAAACTTCTGAACAAATTGCATTTGTTGAGATTTTGTGGAGTCAAAACGCCAGTGGGAAAGTGAGTCCTCAGAGCCGGGGTGTTATGTGTTTTGCTTCGCTCTGGAATCCACTGCTGTTTCTGAGTGAGGTCATTTTCAAGCACTGCAGAGGATATTAAATACTACATCCCTCCCTGGGTCACTCCCTTCCATCACTTGCCTCTTTCACCTCTGTATACAAGCACTTATTCACATCTCCTGGACACTTCTGAGTTCTCGACCCCCACCAAAATCCCCCCTTTGCTTGTTTTCGAACACCCAAGCTCAAATCAAACAAACAGGGTCAGGGGTTCTCCCCTCTCTGGTGGGGTGACCATTAGGCTCTTGGGTTTGATGATGTGTGTCTTTGGGAAAAGGCTGAAGTGAGTTCAGCTTGACCAGAATGTGAATCTCACAACAATTCCCAGTCCAGCTTTTTTTTTTTTTTTTTTTTTTTTCCGTTTTCTTTAGCATATGAAAATAACGGGTCCCATGCCGCCTGCTACCCCCTCCACTTGTCCCCTTCAGGATACTGCAGATGGGGAAAACAGGCACGGTCGGTCACACATGTGCACATGTGTAAACACAGGCGGATGTACACACACACACACACACACACACACACACACACACACACACACACACACACACACGCACACACACACACACAGTCTCTGACGTTGGCTCCATTCACATAAACTCTCATGTATGATGGGAAAGCAAAACCAGAATCTGACTTATTCTATTTCCCCCCCACCCCCACCCCCACAATGACAGAGATAAGTGTGCACACACATCTGGAAACAGCGAGACTCACAAACAAGTCGATATTTAAATTTGTCCTTTCCGATCCTCGGGAGAGTTTTTGGCAGCTCAGTAGCTGTCACGGTGTGTATCTCAATTCTGGATTTTCCCCACCTCTGATTGCTCCCAGCTGTTCTTCATTGTCTCTCCAAGTACAAGTCAAAGTGCTTTACCTGCTGTGAGTTGTCTGTTCCCTGTGTCGGGTCCAGATCTGCCTTTTTTCTCATTCCAATTTCTATGTCTCTTTGGACTTAAAGGCTCGAAAGTCTTGTTTTTCACGACAAACTTGGCTGTGTGTTTGGGTTCTCTGCTAGAAGAAGTCCTTGTTTCACACAGAGATGAGTGTTTGCTCCATAGCACAAAGGAAGGATGCCACTGTTCTGCTGGTCAGGGAGCAGTGTTATCAGTCAGTCAATCAATCTATCAAACTTTTTGTACACCTTTTCTGAGTGGTTGGTACTATTTATGGTGCTTTATGGGGTGATGTATGGCCATAAAAACAGAAAACAAAAGACAAGAGTGGATTTATAAAGCATTTTTAAAGGTTGAAATAGGAGTGATCTTTACAATTGAAAGACGAGCAAATTGCAATACCTTTAGTAAGACTACTAAGTAAGAAAACCTTTAAACTGAGATAGAAGAATGTAAAATATACAGAAGAAATGTGAATCTGACTAAATGAAAGAAAAAACTGATCCTAAACTACATAAACTCCATAATGAAATTTACAAAAACTTGATTACTGCCTGTTTTCTGTTTTTAAATGGGCTCTATTTAAACATTTACTTTGCTTGGATCATTTTATTGTCACTCAGCAAATAAATGAAAAAGATGTAACAACAAAAAAAGCAACAGTAAAAGTGAATTTCCATAAAGAGTATAATGAAACTTTCCAAATAATCTGAACAATGAGAAATGAACTGTATACATCAGTGATTAACCACAATCCATGAAACCGACAGCTTGGACCGTGGAAATGGAAAGAAATAATGACTTTAATTGATAGAAAGTATCATTATGTTCTTTTTCCTACATGTGAAAGAAATAGCTCATGATCAGACCACTATTTTTTTTCCATCTGAACTTTCTCTCGCGATTAACAACTCATCATGTTTACCTCTGCTTCATTATTGAGCCAACACAAGGCTACTTCTTGGAAATCCAACTCATATCCGATCTTATATCCTCCATTACTCCTCAGTAAGCCAACTGGAGGGTCAAATTCACCATGAGCTCCATTCAGAGTGTGGGTGTCAGTGTGTGTCAAGTGTTGGCTCGCGGAGGAGTCGTCTGTGAATGATTTGATTATCTTCAACCTCTCGGTGCTGCGTGAGGTCACATTGTCCGACAGCGAGGAGCGCCAAGCCACACCGTCCCCAAAGCACATGCAAACACATGCCGTGTCGCTGGCTTACACGTCAGGATCGTCATGCATGACCACCCACTGTTTCCCCTGATTCTAGAAGGACAGAGAAAGTAATAGTCACTAAGACACACACACACACACACACACACACACACACAAGCTAAATGCTCCAATCCGATGTCAGTCCGAAAGCATTCCCAGCATGCAGCTTTGCACATCACCTGTTTTCTGCTGGTGCATGTGTGCGTGTGGGCGTGTGTGGGTGTGCGCACTCATGCGCGTGTTTGTGAAGTAGCAAATGTAACGAATTACAATGCATAGTGCAGCTTTTCCAATCACTCAGTGTTGCAGCATCTGTTCTTGCAAACTCAAAATAGCTTTGTACTTCCTGCCTTCCTTACTGACTCCTAACATATATTCAGCAACCCGTTGTGAATGTGGCAACTTATTGTTTTGAGTGTTTTTTTAATATTCCTGTATGTGTAAAGCTGCACTGATAATATCCATATCTCAAACATACACTCAACCAAAGAAAGGACAAAACGTGTGGTGAGTTTATTAAAAACACGATGGACAAATTTGTGCTTCAGTACACATGGCTTCATTAAATATTTGTTTTCCCACTCAAAGAACCAAAAACACTGTGAAGTCCCGTCGTCTGAACTGACTTTGGTGTGGTTTTATTGAAGTTTAAAGGCAGCGACCAGCAAGACCAGCAGACCAAACACAGGCCGGGACCGGCTTTAGAGGTGATGAGTCCTCGCAGCAGATCTTTGTTTATATCTTTGAGTGAAGTGGAAGACTTTATGTCACTGCTGTGAATGGATTTCACATTTTCTACACTTGCCGGCGACTTCTCAGCTCGCGGACATCCTGCATGAGTAATCCTGAGTGGGCTGCGCTGCGTTTGGCCAAACACACAGCCTTATTGTGGCAGCATGCACATCATAACAGTGCACTTTCTGTTGATATCTCCGGTTAAAAACGGTATCATGAGCGCAGGGTGAGTCACGCTTCAGCATGTAATGATACCGAAAAGGGGAAACATGTGAGATGGAAGAGTAAGACAAACAAATCCCTCAGAAACTCAGCAGGTCCTATTTCGACCGGCTGAAGCGTCATGGACCACTTCTTATTCTGAGACACTGTATACACAACGTCTTCGAGTGAAAACATTTAAGGAGTCACTGAAAACTGATCCCTCTACTCACGTGTGTCTGGTTTCATCGCAGAAACGAACAACAGTGCCAACTCGTGGCCCGGCATGAAAACTGCACGGCTTTCAGTGTATCATGGATGAAAACATCATTTTCAAAACGTCGCCTTGGCAACGAAACAGGATCATCTTTAGATGAATCAACTGTGAATTTAGAGAAAATGAGATGGATTGTTACCAGTCAAAAGAAAACTGTTTATACCATGGGATCACATTTACTGATGATGTGAGTCTTTTTGTTTCTAAACAGTGAGGAAAAAACAGGAAAGTCAGGTTGAAAATCTTCTCGTCTCAGCATCCCAGCAAGTGAGTCACACTGCAGATTCATTTGGGCTTTTTGTGCTTGCAGAGCAGAAAGAAAAAAAGTCCATTACGGTCATTGAAAAGAAGCCACTGTATTTCCAGTCAAAAGCTTGTTTTTGTAGCCATTAGATCAGCGTGACACCAGCGGTGAACTCCATCACTGCGCACCACAAGCCCCTTTATCAATAACTGTAAACACTCAGCTACTGAATGTGAACTTTTATCTAATCTCCTGTGTGGATGTGGAGGGTTTGATGTGGGAAAGAAGAGAAAGGGATCTTTTCAGAGAAGGGAAGCCAGAGGGCCATTTCAGTAAAATCACAACCACAGCCATGGCCACAGAGGACGGTTGGTTTAGAAGAACGATAGAAGAAAAAAAAACTGTAACTTTTTGAGGGATGGAGGTTTGAAATATGGACACGCTGCGGCGGAAGATAGTGAGAGAACAAGAAGAGGGTTCAGAACATAAATTAGATTTAGAAAAAAAAATAGGGAAAGGACAGTAAGAAGAGAGAGTAAAGAAGTACATAGAAATTAAGGACGAGTGGGGAGAAGAACAGGAAATGAGTTTAAAAAAAAAAGAGGCAGAGTGCTTTAAATACTGATTAATGATAAGAAAGGGGGTGCAAATGACAGCAGTAATTCAATCTGGTGTGTTTCTTCATTTTAATGGCCGGGGAGAATTTACATTAGTGGAAATTTAAGCCGGTATGATGACATATGAGAGAAGAATAGCAAAGCAGGAAGATCTGAGACAGTAGACTGTAAAGCTCTCTGATGAGTGATGTTACAACATGTGGGATATATTAACAGAGCGTTTTGAGACCCTCAGAAGTGTGAATTAAGGCTTATAAGGATCAAACATTTTGAGGTTTTATTGAATTTCATGTTTTTTTTTCTTTATACAGAGAAATATCAGCTTTTTTTCCCCACTGATATCAGAACACCAGCTGGGACACATAAGTCCTGTTAACCGCTCACAGTCCAGGAGAAATGTTGACCTTGAACTGGGACCTGTCCACGCTGTCCCCTGTCGTCTCTTATTGTTATATGACATTGTCTCCAGCGATGATCATCAGACATGTGAAATATTGAAAGTATTTTGAATATGAGTGCTTTAAATTTCTGTTGTAGAAGGCTGACTTTGCAAAAAATGGAAGTCTAAATGCATATTTACTAAAGTGAAAGGTCAAGAAATGATTGTGGATTTTTTTTTTTTTTTTATCACGTACCTTTGATGCTGTCATTGCCATATTAGTAAAATACAACAACTTGAATTGTATAAAATTGGAAAAACAAGCAACAAAACAGCCAATCGGAAACATGTGACGTACTGCTTTTTAAGAGATAAAGTAACTTTTTAGCAAAACTGACTTCGACTCTCAGCTCTGCCCTCCACAGATGTAATAATAGAGCTCTTTAAAAAAAAATTCTCCATCCCTGTGCTAACTTCATGCAGCACAGAAAATAGTTGCATATCTTTTTAATCTCTTTAAATAATTTGCAGTTTATCTAAGATGCAATTTTCTACAAGAAACAGCCACATTTATTCATTTATTAAGGATTCAGATGGATGGATGGACCGAAAGTGAGCAACACGTCCACAATGGTTTATTGACCCGGTACTTCACGATCTTTGGCGGTCAGAAGAACATCTCATCTACTCATCGACCATGACATGACATCTTGTGGTCATTTTGAATGGTTTTTGTCTGTCGACCTTTTTTGTGGCGGTTGTTCAAGTCATGGTTTACTTTGTTCATCCTCATCAATTCACTGCTTGGCCCCTGACAGGAATGCGGGGGATGAGAACTGGCGTTCAGTGTGTTGCAATGGAGAACGACAAATTCAATGACTTGATTGCCTAATTTTCTACTGATGAAGAATATGTACATATTTAACAGTACTATAGTGACATCCTGGCCTTGGAGAATGTAGGCTCTTCTCTTGCAGTCACTGTAATTTGGTCTTTGCTGTATATTCATCTGTAATTACCGTTCAGTTGAATGAATCAGTGTGGAAGGTTTGTAGGTGTAATGCCTCACAGATGCAGACATGGCGGGACTAAACACACCAAAGTACCAACACAAATGTGCTGAAGTTTACAAAATCCTATCTGTCAAATGTTTTGATCTTACCGCTGAAGGTCACATGACTGAAAATGGCTTTTAGAGGCTGACAACTATAGATTTCAGGTCACGCTTCATTCATTTATCTTTTGAATTTAACTGGATTTTGGGCGATTAACCAATAACCTGCACCTTTAAAAGCCTGTTTAATGCAGAAGCAGCATGGCAATGCCACTGTGACCACAGTGTAAACTCTACAAGAGGACCTGCGCATGTTCCGCCAAGAAAGAACAGTATTAAGAAAGTATGTGAGTAACTCTTACAGGTCAAAAATAAATGAGATCATGGGCTGTGTTTGCTGTTTTGAGCACGCTTCAGGAAATTTGCTAATGCGAGCTGTTTTAAAGTGTCGCCAAGTCACTGGAAACCAACAGCAGCCCAACTCTGGGCAATCAGCATAACATGTCATTTCTAATGAAAGGACTAAACATGCACAACCACCAACGCAATCCTTTAAACCATTTAATTTTACATTTACGTAAATCTGTGGCCATGCGCTACACGTGAGGAGAGGCAGCATGTCAGCGACAGAGGAACATCTCGACGAGGGTAGAAATGCGGCACGAGAACCATCGGAGCAAAGCTTCGTGTGGACAGATTGGCTGAGAGATCAGCGTTTCTTCGTGTGGAGTTGGAGTTTATGTACAAGGACAGAGAATGACCCCAAAAAACCCGATCTCGCAATGCTGATTACCACACTGATTAGAAGGGAAAGGATGCGGGGTGTGTATGCCGAGCTTTCTCAACATCAAGTTGTCTTTGTGCCACGTGTAATTATGTAAGTGAGTGTTTGCGTGTGTTTGTGTCTGAACATCTGTGTGAATCCTCTTTTTTTTTCTTTCTTCTTTTCCCGTGTGTTTGTGGAGGTGCAGGGTTCACTGCCATAATCTGGTCCCCATTATTTCATTATTTTTGTTCCCATCGGGAACTCTGCTCACTTTTCCATGGAAACCCGTTTCCAGCAAGAAAAAAAAAAAGAAAAAAGGAGTGAAGTTCAGGCTGTAATTGAAAAAAGTTACTTTGTATTTTAAATTAGAAGTTTGAGCTTGAAGTTAATTATCAGATCTTGTTTTGAAACACAATGAGCGATGCATGTAATGCTAAATGTTATTTTCTTAATAAAATAAAAACATTATTAGGATTGAAGTTAAACTAAATTTTGTTTTCAAAAACTTTCTCGTGTTGCCGTTAGTTGCTTCATTGTAATGAGAAAAACAACCAGTGGCGTCTATACCTAAAAGTTGACAGGACTGGTTGGTATTAAATCATTGTTGCAGATTCTGTTTCACAGAAAGTTGTGGGTTTGCTTTGTGGCTCAAAGTCCGAGAGCTTCGAGGAGCTGTTGTAGGTCCTTTAAGCAAATATCGTCATATTTGTGTGGGTAGATTTGTTTGACATGACTACATTTATTTAAATCACATTTAATAGAAAAAAAAACAGGTGTTGTGATAATGTGGCTCACATGTCTCAGTCCTCTCTGTGATTTCTAATTCTTTCAAGACATGGAAAGTGTCAAAGTGCTTTTTCATGCGTTTCCAAACTTTCCAGGCCTGTTTCGGAGCCGGGTTTATTTACCTTTCTCCAGTGACTTTCCATTGCTCCAGTCTCGCTTCCCTCCATGTGGCATTTTCAAGTCGTGGCAGAGGCAACACTCAGGATGAGTTGCCAAAAACGAATTTCTCTCTCTTCCATCAACTCTGGTTTACCCTACATCAACCCTGGTGCTGTAGTGATGCAGCAAGATGTGGTGAAAGAGGAACATGTCGGCGGGCGTAGCCAATGTGAAGGATTGTTTTCTTTTTTGTTTTTGTTGTAATGCAGCAAGTGACGACACTTCCTCGGATTGGTAGAGGAAATGAAAGAATTTGAGAGCGAACGCTCTCGGTCAGAGCTTCACACAGACCAGAAGCAACCACAAAAAAGCATCCTATATATAGGTTTAGATCCCCTTGTTTCATGACAGTAATTTAAAAAACTAACCATTATTATTTGGCACATTTTCACATTTTCAACTCATATAAATATACTATATTTTGTTTTAATTGCTTTGAAAAGTTGTTTGACTTTCTCAAAAATATAGACTTTTTTCTTCACACGTACTCTGTGCCATGTCAAATAAAATCTTTAAAAAGTTTAGATTTAAATGTTATTTTGGCATTATTTTACTGATCCTGCCCTCTCAGGGCGAAACTTTCTGTGGCCCCTGAACTGAAATGTGCTGGACACCGGTGGTGGAAATTGTCCAGCAGAAAGAGGAAGTCGCATCAGGTGCTGACACTCACCGATGAATCTGTCACCAGCGATCTTGGCAACGGCATAAATAAAAGTAAACTGCCAAAAAATTTGAGATCCACAATGATTGGATGTTATAGTGTCTCAATACTTAATCCTTACAAAATGCACGTTTAACATCAATTTCACAACTATTATATGTTCCCATGACTCCTAACAAAATGATGCGGTGTTGCTGACAGCAGGGAAACTTTATTTTTCTCTGACTTGAAGTTTTTAGTGTTTCCTTTGGGTGCTTTTTTTTTTTTTTGTGCTGAGTCTTGTTCTGTTCTGTTTCACACTGAGACAAATAGTTCAGATAGTTTCTCTGCCGGGCTGTGAACCGTGCAAGAAATTTATCCAGCTCCGGAGGGTCAGCTTGCATAGCTGGGAAGTGAGGTCAAGCCTTTAGCGGCAGCTGCCGCCCGCAGAACGCTAACAGATAACAGACCTGCCTGTCAATACCGCCCCTTCCTTCTCTCATCTCCGTTTGCCAAATGCCCCATCCAGACCTTTTGTTTTACTGTCTCAAGAGTGTAATGTCCTCCAGTTGTCTTTCACTCAGGACGAATGGCATCTGTTGATAGAGTTTGGAACGCTTGAGCTCGCCATTTGTGAGCAATGGATGAGTGACCCCTTCCGCTTTACTAACATAGTTTGTTTGAAGAAGAAGAAATGATGCATTGCAGCCTCCTAGATGCCCTTACAAGGATAACGATTACCAGCAATTTGGTTGAGAAATGCAGTCTGTTTGTTTGATTTCTGAAGAAATCTGGAATCCCATCTTGCTTTACTGACAATGGTTGCAACACTTCTATGATTTTTTTGGAATGTCGTGTTTTCCCCTTCAAGTTTAAAGACTCTCATAAATGAGACAGCATAAAGTTACACTATATCCAATGTTGTGATTTATGTTTATTAAAGGGCGAAGGGTACATATTTGTTTCAAAGCTTCATATAATGAAGAATAGTCATGGCGTCATCTCTTTGTGGTCACTCTGGTCTCATCCATGGTCAAGTTCTGTGGTTTGAAGAAAACTCTGAGGCGTCACCTCGTTTATTAGTTGAACCATCTCTGTCCGTAAATATTCTGTACATCAGAATCTCAGCAGACAAATGTGGCTCAGGCTCAGGCTCTCCTCATGTCTGATTGCTGCTTCCTGCCCTGATGTCGCTCACTGGTGCCTGACTGTGTGATTCCAGCCACCTGGCGCCTCGGGCTCATTAGGGGCTGTCCTTGTGTGTCCCGGTTGTCGCTTTGCCTGTGTTCACCGCATGCCTCTGCTTTTGTCTGTCTCCCTGTGTCTCTCTCCTCTTGTGCTGTGGCTTCTATATTGTTGGACTTCTCCCCTGCGCTGCAGTTCCTCTGAGCCATAGTGAACCTTGCAATATTTGCAGGAAGACTTTAGGTTTTTGCACTTTTGTTCCCTGATTACAGACAATAAACTGAGTGGAAAAACAACCACCAGCGTGAACTCGTGACCCTAAGTGAAAACTGCACAGTTTGCAGTATTTCTACCACTGCCATGCAAATAGAAGACGTTTTCGAAATGTCATGTAAAGGCGGAACACAGAGCCACCACCCCTCCTGTGTCTTTGGATTGTAGATCTGGACTCGCCCAGAGGAAACCTTTTTTTTCTGTACAGGGAAAACATCTATCACTGCCAGGCAAGAGTGCTGATCAGGACATCAACATGTGGATAGCTGTAGTTACTTTATCTCATTGTCGTCATCACTATTACTTGATGCTTATTCCTTATAATTCACATTAAGCATACATTAATTTAAAGTGCCTCTTCTCCGGTTGGTGGAAAAACACTTGCTTCAGAGCTTTCATCCTAATGCACCCACAGCTCAAAACAAGGCAATGCAATGAAAGCCCCCGACAGCTGAAGGTCTTTCAGCTCACAGTATGTCACTGGAATGTGGTTCTAAAGTGAAACTGAGTGTTTTGTTTTGTCCAGAGATCATTGTGTGGTTAAGTGATGGTGCTGTGGTTGTTGGTTGATGTTTGTTCGCTTCAACTACATTTTATTTTCAGAAACTCAGTGTGTGTGTGTGTGTGTGTGTGTGTGTGTGTGTGTGTGTGTGTGTGTGTGTTTGTGTGTGTGTGATCCATGTGGTTCAAGTCATTGCCAGTGAAAGGGGAGAAAGCGGCAGGGTGCATTCTGAGTACAAATGCATGAATCAACCATTTAGTTTGAAGATGGCACCGAGCAGTAGGTCATCAGGAGTGTCACTCTGAAACCAAGTGACTCATTATTACTCATGTGCGATTCAGCAAAAGCTCAAAACCGAGGAATAAGTTTCCAAATTCAAATTATGAGTCACGCAAATCGAAGTGACATGAGTGAAGGAAAAGCCAAGCCCTAATACTGCGACGTGCTGCAGAACTATCGAAAAACACACACGGTCTGCTGATTTGGCAGAATACAGCATGTCAACTGGGTGAAATTCAAGAAAGTCGGCCTCCTATCACTTTCCTGTTGTAGTAGCCACACTCTCAGTTCTGGGTTTCAGTCTCATTAACTCGACACAATTGATGCTTTTGGCTGCTTCAGTGAGACTCAAACACTGAGCAGCTCAAGAAAATATTAGAAAAAACAGTTGTTTAATGCAATGAGAGCAAGATCGTGTTGATTGCATTGTATTTCACAATCAGTTAGTAAAAATAACTTTTATAATACAAAAACCTAATTACAATCCAGATTACAGCAGTCCACAGATGAACATTATACATATGAAGCCTGCATTTGAAGCAAATTCGTAATTTTGAGATACACATGAATGAAAACCGCCACTCTTTCTTTTCTTTACTTGTTTTTTTAACTTATCTACAGAAATGAATAACGAAACTCAACTGAAGCCCAGACTTCTACTTTCTCTTCGATTTAAGGTTAACAGAGAACCGGATGGTTCACATTATGAAAAGTATTTTTACCGGAGGCTCACTGAGAGACTTAATTAAAAAAAACAGGATTCCAAAGTAACAAACAAGCATAACTACTTTAATTTGTGTGTATTGCTGGAGTCATATTTGTAACATATTTATTGTACTGGGAGTGTAGTGGTTGGCACTCCCACCTCATAGTGACAAATGTTTGAGCCTGGTTCTGTATGAAGTTTGGAAGTACATTCCAAAAAAAATGTGTGTTTCAGGTTCACTTTTTAAAACAGAGACTTCACTTTCATGACGATGTTTTCAAGTGAAAGCAGAAAACTTCCGTTGCTGGTGCGTTAACATGACAACAGTCTTTGGAGGAACACGTTGAAAATGGCTCCTGAGGTGGATTTTCTCAAAAACACTCTTTTGAATCGGCGTTGCTGCTTGTAAATTGTTCCACCCATGTTCGAGAAAGAGTCATTCATAACAATGGAAAGAATCATACGGTGTGTGTGCTTCACTCTTGATGCAACAGCGCTCCTCTAATAAAGTGTACAATTAGTACACCATCTGGATCCCATGTGGGGACACATTTTAATCCTAAAAACCGATAGAAAAAAGACAATTTAAAGGAGCTTAAGCGTTTACAGCATGCTGCTCTCTGTATGAATACACAGGAAGTTTTAAAACATTAGAACAGCACTATTTCTGCTGTTTCCATTCAAACGGATATCATTGACGTTGCCGTCTGAACGCAATTTTTTTCTCAAACTAAATCACAAAAACAACTGCCCATCGACGTGAATGTGTGTATCTGTCTCTCTGTGCTTGGAAAAAAAACAGACTTTGGCAGAAAAAAAAAAAAAAAAATACTGTTTTTAAAGTAATGTTCTTATTTCTTTCCTTGTTCAGGTGCATTCATCGTCTGCTGGACACCCGGTCTGGTCATCCTCCTCCTCGACGTCTTCTGCGCCAGCTGCAACGTCCTGACCTACGAGAAGTTCTTCCTGCTCCTCGCCGAGTTCAACTCGGCCATGAACCCCATCATCTACTCCTACCGCGACAAGGAGATGAGCGCCACCTTCAGGCAGATCCTGTGCTGCCAGCGGCAGGAGAACGTCAACGGGACGGCGGCGGAGGGATCGGACCGGTCGGCGTCGTCCATCAACCACACGGTGCTGAGCGGCAGCGGCGTGCACCATCACCACCACCACAACGAACACTCGGTGGTATAGAGCCGAGAAAGGAAGGTCTCGGAGGTCGATCCATCTGCTTGGAGGGGATGTTCTCTCAAACTGAAAGAAGGCAAAGCGAAGTATCCTGATTTGGAGAAGGACTCCAAACATAACATTGACTAAATTTGAAAGTGAGAAGTGGCTGGAGCTGAGGAGCTGGATGGTGATTGTGATGAAGATGACAGTGAAAGAGGAAAAAAGGATAAAGGGGTGTGATCTTCATGAACTCCGAGGATAGGCTGTTAGAATTTTTGTTTAGTTTTTTATTTTATTTTTTTTTTTTTAATGATTTCAGTGTTGTTGCAGGCAAAGATGATATGAACTATTTAAAGTAATCTGTGAAATGAAGATAATGCCAGTATAACCCATGGTCTCTGTACCGTCTTCTCTAACATGGATATTACTCATCTAGATCCCCCAAAGCATGATAATTAACACCATTCGTACGCGTTACTGCTACATACGAACAACATGACACTACTACCACTGCTATTTAACTTACATACTTTTAATAACTGATTTATGGTAGAGGAATCGGGGTCTGATCCTATTATTGGAACAATATTTGTATTTATTTCCAGTCAGATTTGATTCTAACAAATGTAAATCTGTGAAAATCACAGACACTTGCTTTCATTTTAGGGCAAGTGTCTTGACAGGTTTTAATTTCAAGGTGTTATCCAGCGTCAAAAGTAAGCAGTTATCCTGAAAACACTTCTAAATATATATACACATTTCGCTGTTTACACAGTAGCATGCCAGAAAAACAACTTCAGGAAGTCGTTGTGTGTTTAGACGGCCGGTCATTACCCCTCTCTTACAATAGAGGCGGCATCTTTCACATTATGATGAGAAGTGACCTTACAGCCTAAATACCTTTGTGACAGATCCTCCTCTTTTATTAAACCGCTTTTGTTATTCCATCTCAGGAGTTTCCCACTTTCATCCAACTCAAATACACAAAGGATCCAAGATTTACAAGCAGTCCCAGGGCAGTCATCACGCTCCCAGGAACTACAGATAAGCCGAGGAGGAGGAGGAGGAGGCTCCACGCTGCAGTGTTATGCGAAAACCAGGTGCGAGATGAAGGTCAGACCGAGAAGAGATTACCGAGAGACATGCGTTAAAGTGGCTGCTGTGTCGCCTTGTCTGCGAGGTTTACCCTGGAAAAGGAGGCGACGTGGACGAGAATGTGAAAGTATAAACAGTGTTAACTAGTTTGAGGTGTAGCGACTTGAAATTAATATCATATGGTTGTACTTCTAAAGATATGTTTAGATGAGCTCTGACATTAAAAAGGATGTTGATTAATGTTTTGTGAAGGTTTTCCACATATTTCTAAAAAGACGTCCACAATCAGAGTGAGTGTGAACGGCCGTGTATAGTATGTTGCTGGTTCACCTTATTTTTTCTTAAAGGCCCTTCAAATAAAAAAAAGGAAGTGGACCACCTCTGTCATCCATTATTTGCTCAAACTTAACAGTTGGGAATAACTCACCAAGACACGAGTTAAATTTAAACCATGTAGAATAACAAATAGCCAACAGGGCCAAGACTGTACAGCGCTGTTCTCTGTTCCTCGTATTGAAATAAAAATATGCATTGACATTAAACTTCTCAGGAAATTATTACATTTATCAAAATACTAATGATAATCAATCAATAAAGTTGCAGCTGGACAGAATTTGATCAGGCTGAGTCACCAAAACTACATAATTAGGTTTCATGAAACAAAATAATTGAATTCAACATTCATGCATAAGGGGTTAATCCATTCAGCCAACCCCACAAAATCCTATCTTAACTTTATGACTATTATCTCTTTTCATGATTGTCTCGTCTTTTGGAGACAAAACAGTGACTAGTTTACGATGCAACATGGCTGGAAAAAAAGCTCCAGCTCCAAAACGTCACGCATCTCAACAACACAAACCTTTGAAGTGAAGCTGAATCCTGAAAGTTCTACATTTTTACCAGTTTTAAACTGATCGATCAATCAATGGGGAAACATAACTCTAAGTACATTTAGCTTTAGAAAGCACTCCAGATTTTTTTTGTTTTGTTCGTTTTCTGTTGACAATTTGATTGTAACAGTGTTATTGGTTATATGAAGCAATACTGGTAGTTTTTTTAATGACCATATTAGATAGTTGATGTTTAAAGGTCAATTCCTACTAAAAGAATACTGAAAACAATGATATGTTACAGCTGGAGTGTTTTTTCCATGATCTAAGGAGTTGAGGTCGAACCCAGTGCAGTATTAAAAACTGAAATATTATTTCCACAAGTGCACTCTCTCACTTCTGCCAGATACCGTGAGATTTTGTGCCGGGGTGGTAATACCGCGACATCTAACCAGCTGAATGTTCTGTCGCGATGTAAATCCAAACACTTTTTGGCCAAAACACACAGACGGAGGAACCCAGCAGCTGACAGCAATCTGAAAATCCCCGCCAAGAACTGCAGTCAGACGTTTTCCAGGAAACAAAGACGTTTGTTGGGAATCGGAGTCGGCTGGCGTTCTCTTCTTTTGAAGTCGCCCGAAATGTTGGCCTGTTTATCGGGCAGCGCATGCTGTCTGATCCCGACAAAGCTTGTAAAACTTCACCCTCTCTTTTCTCGCCATCAGTTTGTTGTTTTCCTGCTGCACATGTGGGAAGAAACACTGTGGTCCAGGGCAGCTTATTGACCACTGTCGAAGCAGGGAGGTCGCTCCTTGTTGTCTTTCTTCATCCAGAACAGTACAAACAAACTGTTGAGGAACTCTTTATCGCTTGCTGTGCTTCTACACTGTAAGAAAAAAAAACAAGAAAAAATCCAAATTTTCCAAAAATATTTACTTCAAATATTCCAGCTTCGTAAAGCTCTGGATCTGGTTTCATGATTCAAACCCACTGTAACGTCCGTCTGTCACTCTTTCTATGCCGTTGTAAGTACTATATGTGTACAGTATGTATATATAAAATATATTACTCAAAAGTTAATCACCAAAGGGAAAAAAGTGTTTGTAAATTTAACTGTTACACTCTGTCCAGATGTACTGTAGGATTGTGTATTTTTTATTATTGTTTTTGCCGTTTGTATTGTGACTCAAATTAATGGATTTTCTGTAGACAATATCCCAGTTATTAACTTGTGTGCAAACCTGAAGTGAAACCTCTGAGTGCAGTGCCTTTCAGCTCCCATTCTTGGTGAAAAAGTAGCCTGACATCAATTTGAAGAGTCGTCTTTTACCATCTCCTGTGGTTCAGATTGCAAATGAGAATTAAAACCATTTCAGATCAGTGAAAATGAGATTTTCCGGTTAATTTTTCTGATTAAATGTTTCATTCCTACAACAATCTGTTGTTTTCTGTGAAAAGTCACTCCCACGTTCAGCCTACCTGCATGTCTGAAAGCTGTATCAATCGTTCACTTCGGCCTTCGACTCACGCTGTTTGACACAGTTTCGAAATCTCTGTTTCAGTACGCGACTGTTAACTGTGACGCTCTGCATCCCGAAGCTACACATAATGATGATCATTTGATGTCATCTTGGACTAACAACCAGTCTCCCGACTTATGGATCTTTAAACATTCGTTGTCCAAATTAAAACATTTCGAATGTTCACTGACAGCTGCCAAGGTTCAGATTTAACAAAGTGTGTACTACTGGCGTCCAGAAAGTCAATGAGATGCAGAAATGAATGTGATTTCCATACTGTCTGTGCTGTGTAGGCCACTGTCAAAGCATTTTCCGCCAGAGTTGAAGTGTTGATATTCAAGCAACAATAAAAAAAAAAAAAAATCCCAAAACTCTGAATTGATGTATGACAGTGTTTCTTTCGTGTGGGCATTGCTGCTCCGGGGATGTTTCTGTTTGTTATCCAGCAGAGTTTCTGCTTCTGTAACACGTAAAACGATAGGACGAGAACAGACAGGGTCGCATGGGTTTTGTTTTGGTTTACTTCAGACCCAATAATCCTTGGACCTTGAGTTTGTTCACACAATGTGGGACCTTGATGTTCAGCTCAGTGTGTGTGTGTGTGTGTGTGTGTGTGTGTGTGTGTGTGTGTGTGTGTGTGTGTGTGTGTGTGTGTGTGGGACGAAAACGCTTGTTTGTCCTGTTTCTGTGCAGCTGTGCAGGTTCAGAGGTGAGAAATGTGAGATGAAGGACAAATCGGTTTCATCATATTGACAAGACTTCAGGTTCTGATTCTCTCGTACTGCTCGAACACTTCACTCAGTCCAGCAGTTTAGGATTCAATGTCTCCTTCAAGGACACTTCAACTATGGAGGTTTGAATCTGAAACCGTCCATTTGAGAGATGACCCACCCTACCAACTGATCAGTATTACATAAATTAATTCCATCCCTTCAGGTACAATACAGCAATATTTTGTTGATGAATTTTCCCCTTGATGGATCACAGAAATTTGAGGAAATGGAATCTTGTCAAAGATTTCTGTTCATGGTACATCAGTAGGTGAAATACAATCAATTTATCAATCAGCGTGTGAATGTGGTCGGTAATATCACTTTTCATCACAGCATGATGTCACCTTTAAAATTTCTGGTCTGTTCTTGGTGCAAGAAAAAACCGAAGAAGCAGTTGGTGCCAGTATGTTAATGACCTAGAAACTAGCAACAGGGTGATATAAAATGTGATATTCAGTTCTGACCTTGGCTGTTTGACTGAATTCCTCCTTCATTCAAGACTTTATAAGTAACAAAATAACACTACAGCAGCTATTTGGTTTTCTGTTTAGGTTTCATAAAGCAGTAAAACCGAGGATGCTCTGCCCACTTTGACAAGGTTTTCAGAAAAATTTCACATTCAGACGGCAGGGTTTTCAATGTATGCGCAGGAAGGCCAGTAACGCTGACAGTGCTGTAGTTTGCATGCATGGCGCTGTGTTCAGCATCTGATGTGTGAGAAAAATGTTTTTCCATATGTGACCCAGATGACGGTGTGGTACTGCACTGTTAATTTCAACCGCACGAGCAGCACAAACACTGGACTCCTCCACTGTTTTTGTTTGAATCCACTCACATGTGCAGAAAGCCTGCAGTGCCTCACATGTGGAGTATTGTGCTTCAGAAAAAAAAATCACTTTCCCTCCCATTTTCATTGACTTCAACATTACTGTAGAATAAACAGCTGAAACACAGTGTAAGTTTATTGTTTTCATCTGAAAATGTCACATAAACAAGACCCCAGCCAGAAGACAGAGCTGCTTGATTTATACATTAAAATCTGCGTGGGTTCTACTGAACGTACGAACGCTGACGGGATGCAGATGCTGCGTGATTAACCACGGACATGTGCGGCTTGTATGTTCAATTGCTACTGTTAGAGTGATCCAGGCCACTTTGCACGTCATATGTGATGTGAATTAGCTTGAAACAGAGGGCAAATGTTTTCACTGAAAGGAATGTTCTCCCTCTCACTGTTTGTGTGTGTGTATGTGTGTGTGTGTGCATACTCTGCTGTGTTTATTGTTCCACAGCTTTGGAGTGCTAGCCTCCAGTTGACTGATATATGTCTCCTTGCTTCCTGTTGCTCCCCAAACAGGCCAATCAGCGTGGGTGCAGCCACACGGGAAGTCCCCCCCCCCCCCCCCCCCACGGCCGCCGAGTGAGGGGGATGTCACACGGCCGTCACAATGTCAATACAGGCGCTTTCCGTCATTGTTCGCTGACTGACAAATACGTCCCCTCGGTCAAATGTCCCGCTGATTTTGATGCGGATGGATTAAAGCTCCCGTTGGACGGAGCCCAGCATTTTGTTTTCATCTTACATTTATGAGGGACGCAAAAGTCAACACGCTGACACTACTACAAATTTCCGTGAAGAAATGTACCGACCCACATCATTGTGTCAAAACAAGAGGCTGTAACACACGGCTGCCAAACAGTCCGAGCTGCTGTTGCGTGTTGGCAGGAAGGTTAAGGAGTCCATTCAGATAAAGCTCGTGTTTGGAGAAGGGACGGCGGGCTAATTCGCTGTGAATGAGCCCTGCTTCCCAGCATCTGCAGCTGCCTTCTGGCTGAAACGTTTGTGAGACGTTGGAAGGAACCGACTGCAGGGGACACAGATAAGAAAGGAAACGGTGGCGATGGAACGAGAGGGGAGAGGACAGGCGGACAATGAGAGCCTGCAGGAGAAGTGTTGAAACAGAAATAAGGAAATGGATAAACACAATGAAAGGTAAAAATAATAGATGGTTCAATATTAGGAAGTAGGAACATGTTATTTCAAAGCAAATCTTTTAGTCATAAATTACTATATTAATACACAGAAAAGGTTCATAAACACACTGTGACACTGTGACAACGAAAAGATGAGCTGCTGCGTTATGTTCACCACAGTGAAGCCATGGTTTTATCTAAGCAGTTACTTAAGCAAACTTTGCAAATATTTATCCTGTTTTACTTATTAAATTATATTATAATGACATTTTACTTAGAAAATCCACTCAGGCTTCAGAATGATTGCTTTGTTTCATCAATATCCAATTCAAACAAAAAAATATGATTATAAAGTGATTTCGAAACGAGATATTTAATATAACTTTAAAGTGAGAAAACACTGACACTGGAGATCTTGGTGAAAACATCTTGATGTTGTTGATATTGGATGATGTTGTAGAAACTCTTTTAGGAGAATGATGAAAGAGCTTGAAAACTATTTTGTATTGACAGCTGCTTAAAAAAAGCAAACACTTTCATTTAGAAAGTATGAACACATTTTGAAATATCATTTACCTTAAGTTTAAAGCAAATGTGGATCAGATAACTGGAGTCGTCTGGATTGTTCTACAGCTGAAGTATATTACGAATCATGTGCAGGAATGCAGCGCGCACTGAGAGAGAGAGAGAGAAAGAACAAAAGAACGAGGTAGAACAGACACAACTGAACTCCTTCTGGATGGAAATGAAAGTGAGAAGAGAGGATGAAGCAGGAGTGGAAGAGTCAGAGCCACAGTTTAGACGAGAGACAAGAGGGACGACCGGTCCGAGTCCCAAACGCCATACTCCTCACTCTAAACTGTTTATACCGGGCGGGCATCCCCCAGAACACACAACACACTCACACACAGGATGCAAAAGCAGGCCACGGGACAAAGCCATATAAACCAAAATAAATGAAAGCAGACGTATCTTTTTCCAGTCAAGCTCAGCAGTTTTCTGCAGCAGGTTGCCCCCTCCGGTGCCTCCTGTGGTGAGAACCAACACTACAGCGTCCATATGGTGGAAGACTTGCTGCACTTGATTGAATAAACAGAGAGGAACTTGCAAAAAGAATGAGATAAGACAGACAGAAATACCTGAAGTCTAAGGGAGGTCGATGTTTTGTTTTGTTTTTTTTTTCTTAAAAATATGCTATAAAATATGAAACTATTACCGTTCATGTACATCAAACTATTCTTAGCCAATTCTGCATAGCAAAGTGTTGAATAATCATGTTTATTTGCAAGCAATACAAAGACATACAGTATCATACTTCATGGGAAACAGTTTGACCACTGGTGTAATGTAGCAAAGAACAAAATCTTAACATCACACCACATTTTTGAAAAAAATCAAGCCTCAGTTGTGACAACTGTAATCTCAGTTGATAATGACAGATTTTTAAAGGTCATTTATGCATATAGTGTGTAGGTGTAACAGTTTATTGAAGTAAACCCACTTCCCACATCTGACTTTGCACAGTTAAGAAGAGAAAAAAAGAATACACTGACATAACTCAGTAAGAGTAACAAGAGAGTATATTTAGTCTCTCAGAACGTGAATTTCTATGCACGTTTGGGGCATTTTTCACTCTTTGAAAAGCCTCTTTTCAAGCATAAGAATAGATGCCTGTCACAAGGTTCTGCGTAATCATAATTTATTCAGTTTAAGAGACTTTCAGATGAATGAGGAAGATTTTATGAAAATGGCCGCTGTCAAACACAGATCAACAACAAAGATGACAAACAAGGTAAAGAAAAGGTGATAGAAGTAAATAGAGAATGCCCAGAAATGGAATAGCAACTTATATCTATTAAATAACCACCAGTCTTGGCTTAAAGTGATTGTGTGCCACAGTGGAATTTACTAGAGGTCTTAAAACGTACAATGTCTGATACGTTGAGTGGAAGAACTTACCCCAAACCACTGCCCTGCTAAATTTACTAAATGCAGCTTCAAAGCATAAATCGTAGTAAAATGATAAAAAACACACAAATACATTTGAAGAACAAGGTTTAGCAGACATCTGTTTGATAAAAGTATGAAGGCACGTCCACACAATTGGGATTCAAATTCTCTGGAGTTAAAGGGCAACTCCCGTTTTTTAAGTTTCAGTGGTCAGGGGTCAGTCAGACAGTTTTATCCACTCAGTTAGTATTTTCTAAACTGAAAGCAAGACTAGGTTAATTTCTGAATCCAGGTATACGGTCAGTACCAGACGATCTCCACTGAAAACCAACCTGGACAAGCAGAGAGACTGACGTCACCCAACTATCTGAGTCTTGTACTGAGTGTTCGTCTCAGTGTTGGGACTGACTTCATTTCACCGGCTGGACACATGTCGAGGTTAGCTAGCCCTCCGCCTCTGGCTCAGCGCTCATGCTCAGTCTGTTCTCGTGCATGCGCTCCAGGATGCGGTGTATGCTGCTGAAGCTGGGCCTGTCTGACGGGTGTGTGCTCCAGCAGAGCCTCATCAGGTTGTACAGCTCCAGTGGACAGTTCTCGGGGCTCGAGAGAATGTGACCGTCCCTCACATAGTAAATCACCTCTTCGTGACCCATTCCGTAATAGGGCTGCATCCCATGGGAGAAAATCTCCCACAACACCACGCCGTAGGCCCACACGTCCGATTCGGTGGTGTAGCGGTTGTAGAAAATCGACTCCGGCGGCATCCACCTAATGGGGATGGCGTCGTTTTCGTTGGCTTTGTAGTAGTCGGCCGAGTAGATGTTCCTGGAGAGGCCGAAGTCGGCGATCTTCACCACCATCTCCTCCCCGACCAGGCAGTTGCGCGTGGCGAGGTCGCGGTGGACGAACTTGCGCTCCGACAGGTAAGCCATCCCCGCGGCGATCTGCTTGGAAATGGACAGCTGCTCCAGGCAGGAGAGGGCGCCCGCCTCCATCTCGGAGGAGAAGCTGCGCCCGGAGAGGCTGGCCCTGCTGAGGGTGCGCACCGACTGGGTCGGGGATCTGCGACGCAGGAACTCGTTGAGGTCGCCGTGGGCCATGTACTCAAACATCAGGCACATGGGTTTACCCACCGCACACACACCTGCAGTGAGAGGGCACATGGAAGATTACACTTCATTTAATGGTCCAAAGAAGACTTCACTTTGATCCCTCAACTCATGGTTGTGTTTTCTTTTGACCTTCTGCTACACTAAAAAATCCCTGTTTACTGGTTATTTTCGAGTAAAAATGTAAAACTTTTATCTTTGGAGCCAATTAAAATGCAACTTTTAGAAAACGGCTCCCAAACAGGAACTTTTTTCATCATTTTTAAAACGTTGCTATAAAAATCCCAAACATTTCTGAAATGAAAACAAAAAAATATGCATTTTCACATGCAAAGCTGTCGTGTAAACTGATCCCTAAATTTACTTCAAATATCTGACGCGCAAAGCATTAGGACCTCGTTTACTTGAGGATTTTGTATGAGACATTTAACTTATCTCTAATAGTTAAAACAACCAGTCACCTCAATTCCTAGAAATTTCGAAAGTTGTTCAGAGAACTGTTGCCCACCTGCTCCTCTTTTTTAACGATGTGTTTTAAATACCGAAACTTAACTTGGACCCGCAATTTTCCCAGAGTACTGAGGGGCCAAACGTAAATATTAATCCACATAAACATATTGGTGACATCAATAAAAGGTGCTACATAAACAGTATTCTTCTTCCACAGAGACACATAATGAGCTCATTCACTGTAAAAGGTAAACAAATATCAGGCGCAGACATAAACACAGACTGAACCATCAGTGATGTGTGCACACTCTTAAATAAATCCTCGAGACGGTCTGACTTTAGTAGTGCTTTATGTAAACACACTGCTTTTCTTGTGTTTTCTGGGCATGTCTGTATTTCTGTCTGATAAAAACACAAAGACTGAGTCCTAGAATGTCAAAATCTGACAATCTTCATTTGGATGACAGCTTTTGTTTGAAGATTAATGGTTTAAATGTAGTATTTCTTCCATCAGACCAGGAGGAATAAACACACCATAAAATGTTAATGAATCAAATGAAATCGTTGTGTGAACCAGCCTGTTGGTAAAGTTGAATTTTTAGTTCATTTCCTACTTATTTGCCTTTCTAAAAGCATGACTGCGTGTTTATATATGCACTCCTTTAAATGCTTTTAGGGACACAGTGTGGAACGCCCTGCATCGCCTGTAGATGCCCGATTCATCCCACCTGGCATTCAGTAAAGGCATTAACACTACAGGAGTTCAGTTTCTTTTCCAGTGAGGAATTCCAGTGAGGGCAGAAGATCACGACACAGTTGTCTCCTGAACAAAACCTCACTCTGCTCTCCTGGGACTTGCACTACAAAGCAGAGATTGCTCAAGGGTGATATGGAACAAAATACTGCACTGTGCTGGGCTGTTGCTTGGACTTTGTGGATGAGAAGAGGTGCTTGAAAAGCTCATAGGAAACTGTTCTCACACACTGCATGGGCCGGTGGGAGCTGAGAACAGATCCTTCAGCCACAGACCACCACAGCCCAGGAAGAACAGTCTTGTCTTGTCTTGTCTCTGCAGCTCAGGCTGCCTCACTTATTCCTGAACTGAAAAACATTTGAGATGCATCTCTCCTACATAGCAGTCTCCACTCACTGGGAAAAGTCCCGGCTCTAAAATTCAAAGAGGTCAGAAGGACAACCAGGAGCCTGCTCTTTGTTTCCATTGTTAGACGCAGGATTGTGCAGAATGAACTTTGTATGTGAAGTATGAGTCCTGTTGTCGTGAGGGCTGTAAAGAGCCACATTACCCACAAACCACCTGATGCAACTGGCTGCTCCATTATGAAAACAGATGACTGGCTACCGCACGTCATGGCACACATGATGATTAATATCATAACCTGCACACATTAGAATAACTGAGAACTGCAATGTGCTCTAAAAACGTCTGTTTGACTTCAAACTCATCTCAGGCCAAGCAGTCATTTTTTAAGCTCGGCTGAATTCCTACATCTCCCAATTCAATTACCTAGATTACCTACTTTACTGAGCACTTTCTGATTGACTCAGGTGGATTGCAGGTGTGTCTGTGGATTAAAGAACTGAGGCATGATCAGCCAAAATACTCTGATAGCTCAACAAATGTTAGAAAAGTGTAGCTGCAGGCTGCCTTTGCACAGAAGACAAACTGCTGACTATCAAGCTGAAGAGCGGGCGTGGAGGTCATGTTCAGTTAGTTCCTGTCCTGCGGGTCACTGAGTGGGACAGCTCCCCAGAGGACCGGCTCTGATTACCGCTACCGTGCGTGCGTGTGTGTGCGCACACGCCCACGCTCAAAAACAAGTCATATTTCAACAGTAGCAACCTTGGCTGAAGGTCAGAAGCTGGATTAAAATGTTTCTCTCCATCGCTAAATATACGGAAGACAGAGGCCTCATCCTGCTCACAGTAAAGACATACGGACATGTGGCGTCTCTAAATTTGACACATTAATGTAACGGAGGACGCATATATTTTCTGCCATGATTTGCAGTGTATTATTAGTCTTGAGGGTAATTAGAGGTTAAGGAAGTAATCTAATCAACTCTGGTTTCATGTGCTGCAGTTTGCTGTGTACGTCTCTCTTCAGACGACCCACATCAAAAACAGAAAAAACAGAAAAGAACACTTTTTCCTGGAGCTGTGAGAAGACATTTCTCAACGTGTGGAGCTGTAAATGTCCATTTCTTTCATCATAACCAATGACTGGGGGCTCTGTTTACTCTCTGGCCACGTCACATTAAAGAGCTTGTTTGTGTCTCTCAGCATCTTCCAGGAAATATATTTGGATATGAGCCATTCAGATAAGAGATGATGCACGAGCCGAGATAAACTTGAATAGATGATAATTGCTCTTCTAGGGGTGACAAAGACACATTAGTTGTCAAGTGGCACTTGTTTATGAACAGTCAGACTCTGGATGTGCTGCAGGTTTATATTAAAGAAGTAAGAAATAAATAAGAAAACCTAATCAGAACTGCTGTAGTCAAAGCCACATAATCAAGGACTAATATCTCGAATACTAAATGCTTAATATACAAAAGTTAGTGTGGAAGCTTTAATTTAAAGAAGTTAGAGTTTGATTATGTCAGCCTTTCTAACAATGTGATTATTATTATTATTATTATTATTATTATTATTATTATTATTACTATTACCTATATTTTTTTAATTTCCTTATTTATTTGAGAAAAAGTAATGTGAACAAAGATTTTTTTTTGTTCTAAGTAACTGGGATGTTCCAGAATTACACCCAGAAACTAGTTTCACCACACTCAAAATAAACACGTTTTCATACATGTAGAAGCAACATCGATCAATAATACTGACATCAAAAGTATTTCATCCATGTTTTGATTTATGATGCTGATGACGACATAATTCTTTTTAACCCTGCAGATTTTCATGACGTAAACTTGCTGACATGTGAGCACTCCCAACTGGACGTTTTCAGCAGCAATGAGTCCACCATCATAAATCATCAGAAATAGCTACGCAGACAACAATAAAGCATATGTGAACATGTGTCAAAGTGAACATAATGTATCTTTTTTTTCTGTGGGAGGTCATTACTTCGAAAGGAATCACTGAAATCAGTGAACTGGGGAAAATGGTTCTCCTTGCATCACCTTGAATGAAGACTTAATCCATTCTTTATATCAAATCAAACTTACACAGGTTCAACATTTACCTCTGAAGAAGCTCAGACAAGAGTGACAGCAAGTTTACAAACTTTTGAAAACCATTATGTTGGCCATTTAGTAACTCTTAGGAATGCAGTTTTCTTCGATGGCTCTCTGAGTGAACGGTGCAGTCATCCTATAGATTCACTTGAAATTTACAACTGAAAATTAACCAAACTTCTCCAGTTTGTTGCTTCTGTTTGGGCCTTAATGAAGTTATTAAATTCAGCATAGTGCAAACTTAATTAATAAAGATAAATGAAGTAATATAAATTTAAAAGCTCTATACTTTCCTTGATGTCACTTCAGTTTTCCCACAAACTGTTTCTGTTCTGAACAGGGATCGTGGGAAACTCCTCAAGAGAAAAGCAGAGGATGGAAAATATTCCCAAAGCCAGGAAGGACATCCAGCCACTGTGTGCACCTTGTGATTTGGACCGAGCACCACTTTTCCAAGTCCAATAGATTTTAAGTAAGAGATGATTTAGGATGAATGAATAATGTTTTGGAGGACTTTCTGACTGTTTATATTCTTTTCTCATGTACGACCTGCCCTCTCCGTGTCTCCTCAACGCCTCCTTTTCGTTTCAATATCTGCTCTTGCTCTCTCGTTCTCCCTGGAGCGAATGCTGAGTTCCAGCAGTTATCTGATGTGAAATCCAGCTGTGATGACACTCAGCCGCTTTGGAAATCTCTCAGTCCGCACTCTTCCACTCGTCATCGCACACACGGAAACAAAACCAACCGAGCAGTCGGACGATGTTGGGATGGTCGAACTCGGCCATGAGCGCCGCCTCCCGCTGGAAGTCGTTCTGCATGTCGGCCGAGGCTTCTTCCTTCAGCATCTTCACCGCCACCATGGTGAAAGACTCCATGGGCAGCAGGGCCGGCGCTCTGTAGCCGACACGCACACAGGTTACTCAGGACGGCAACAAAAAAAAAAAATCTGCACAACAATATCAAAACATTGCACAATCGTGTTTTAAAATGCCCCTGAGAACAGAAACGAGGAGCCCAGAAACCTGTAAAAGTGGACCACAAACATCAGTTACTTGGAGGAAATGTGCGTGCAACATATAAAAATGCTCACATCCTGTTTTGTCTCAAATGGGGGGCAAACTAAAGTCAACATGCTGTTTCTCAGTGAAGATTCATATAAATATACTGTGGACGCACAAAACCGCTCGACATACACACTGAAGACACAGATGGAAACGCTCAGCCACTTGGAGACAAATACATTGACATCTACAGACTGAAGCCCATCTGTCAGTTAAGAGGTGATGTACTCGTTTGTGTGTGTGTGTGTGTGTGTGTGTGTGCTTGCGTGTGTGTTAACTGAGGATGTATATTTATCTGCACCTTTGACAGGTTATGGCTGCAGGAAGCGGCTTGGAGTTTGTGTGTCAGTGAGTCTCCTCCGCTGTCGGTAAAGACCAATAAAAGCTTCAGAGAAAGGATGTGGTTCGAATGTGACGACATTCGGGCCAGTCTCTGATTTCCAAAAAGTGGCTTCAAATTGCCAACGCTTTCAGTTTGAGGCCTAAGTGTTAAGTAATTGGTGTTTTTGGTCACAGTTTAGCAGGAAGGTTTTATTAAACCCTTTCACACAGGGAGACTTCAGACAGGAACGCTGGGCTGCGCTTTAAAAGACTTCAATAAAAACGTTTGGAAAAGACTACAATGTGATACACGCCACATATAAACTTAACAGATCAATCTTTTTTTTATTGTTTTCATTATGTTTTTCACCATTTGATACTGAAAATGACTATTTCATGTACATTTCTCAACTATGAATATCTTTGTACGCATTGACAAATCTCATTCTATGTACAAATTTAACCCAAATGAGCAGATTTATAAGATATGTGTGTGAATGTGTTGTATTCCCAGGGGTGTCCCATATACTGCACCATTCTAATTGTCACTGAGGGGATTACCAGCAAGCCTCAAGGACATCAAATCTGATCTCTCAGATTTGATTAGTCACACAACTTAGGTGCTACTGTTAAAATGCCACAAGCTCTTATAGCCGTGTGAGCAGGCTATCATCTGTCTGTTGTGTTCTACTTAGTGATGCCAGATCTGTGTCGTGTTCAGGTTCCATGATGGAAAGAACGAAAGATGATAATTGCTGCTCAAGACGCACGAGCATTGGGTTCATTGCTGTCGTCATGTTAAAATAATTGGATGTCATCGTGTTGAACGTCTCAATGAAAGTCCCTCATCGTTGTTTTGAAAAGGAAAACTCCCCTTCGAAGGCCTTCCTGGCTTTCTGTTAAAGTCGTGTGGGTCAAACACAGACAAGCGATCAGCGACGCCACAAGAGTGAGAGGAATTCCGTGTGGGAGAGTGAAATCCAAAAAAATACAGATTCTGACAAGGTTAGAAAAATATCTACATCCAGTCTCTTCAGCGGTGAGAACATGCATGTTTCCCTGCAGGAGCTGTGGTTTGTTTCAGTGAGTGAAAGAGCAAAGCTGCCGTTGACGGATTTGTGATATTTCAGAAACAAAATGCGACGCGGTTCAATTCCATCAAAGAGATTAGTTTGAGATACTCGTGTCCTGCTGTGAACAGTGCAGGGAAAGTGACACCTGTAGCACCTCTTGCTTGTGACTTCGTGAATGACGCAGCAGTTCTCAGAACGACCTTGTTGAGAAATGCTGTCCTCCTTTCCGTCTCACTCCGTCACCTCGTCCTCAAACCATCATGTCAGGCCGTCACATCAACTATCATCACGCTTCGTTGTTAAATATGAATTTAAGGCCTTCTAACCTCTTGTTTTCTCATTTGTCTCATTTTGTTTTAAAGTGCGAAGCAGACGTCCTTCTGAGGGGGCGATGGAAAGCTCCAGTGGAGCCAGATTTTGCAACTTTTGTGACCAAAAGAGACAACAGATAACCTTATGTGAAGCAAAATAACATTTTTAACCTTTCAAAAAAATAAATGCCGACAATCGTGTTGCTATTTATTCAAAAACTATAAACTAGGTGAAATTTATGATTTTTTTTTTTTTTGTTTAGTACAAGTTTACATTTTCCCCCTTTTAGTCAATCAATTAAGCTTTTTGCTTAATTGACTACTGCTTTTGCTTTTTCTAGTTTAAGCTTTATTGGCCTATTTAAGGTTTTGTTGTTGTTGTTGTTTCGACATTTTAGACACATGTTGTTTTTAGTAAATCATACAATTGTAGTTCTTTGTCTTTCAAAATGACTCTTAGCAATGTTTGCTTTAACAGAAATTTTAGGCTTTTTTAAGCTTTATTTTGTTGGCTGTTCTCGTCGTCGTTTTAAAAATTTTAAGAGCTTCACTTTTTATACAGTTTTTATCGATTTTATCCATTTTTTTCATCTTCATTCCATTTTTTTAAGCTGTTTATATCCAGGATCGAGGACTGGATGGAGGCTTCGGGGGTCACTGCGGAGGCGCCACATGTGGCCTCGGAGCCACAGGTTGCAGAGCCCTGGCTTATGCCACATGTGAAAAATAGAAAAGTCCAGCAATGGACCAAAAATAACTCGGTGGCGTGGGATGAAGCATGTGTGGCGTGAGAGTTAGGGGTTAGAGAAGCACAATGCAGTTCCAGATCTGTTTCGGGTGGGGGGGGGGGGGACTCTTCCTCCCATGTGGGTCTACATCCTACATTTCCCTCCTCGTCCTCCTCCTCACCTGGCTTGGAAAACTCTCCCAAAGGCTCCCTCCCCAATATCTCTGACGTATTGGATGTTGTTGCGGGGATACTCCAGGGCCAGCAGCTTTGAGTTCAGCAGCAGGGGGACGCGCTGGTACATGGGGTTGGGGTGGAGTCGATCCAGCAGGAGCTCAGACGGAAGAGCGCTCAGCGTCGGGGTCTCCATCGCTCTTTCAAAGGGAAAACCACAGCAGGCGGTGAAGTGACATGGCGAGCAGAAGGCGAGGAATAAAGCGCCGCGCCGTTCTTCACCTCTTCCGATTCCTCCACTGCTTCCTCCGTCTGCGGCAGGCGAGGACGACGACGGCCAGGAAGACCGAGGCTGCGAGCGCGGCCAGGACGATCACGATGACGGACATGGAGTAAGCTGGGGACGACACGGTGGTTGTGGGCGGGAGACGTGGAGTCTGACGAGGGCCCGCCGACTCCGGCTTCACCGCTGACAGAAACAGACGTGGGAACATCACGAGTCCGCTCACACGTCCAGCTGCTGAAGTTTACACGGTGCTGGACGCGGTGGAAAAACCGTACCTGATGCCGTGAACGTCTCCCCACACAGGGGCACGGCACAGTACTCCCAGCGGATGTTGGGGTTGGTGGTGTAACACCAGGGCTTCTCGCTGATTCCTCCCGGGTTCCTGCAGTAGTTTTCAGAGTCCCTCAACTCTGGAATGACCTCTACAGACAGGCGGTGCTGGTGGGGAATCTAAAATAGAAAGAGTAATTAGCAAGAAGTGACTTTTGCTGAAGTTTCCCCAAATAAAGTGACCCAAAAGACTTCCAGAAAACCATCCACGATAAGATGGGCGAAGACAATTTCCTTTTGAAGAAGTGGTTTTGCTGAGAGTTTTCTGTTACTTCAGTTTTTCAATGAAAACAGAAAAGACACTCATTCAAAAAAAGGTAGAATCTAAAGATTGGTGCTTCAAAAAAAAATCATTCAAATCACTTAAATCATGTATTTAATGCTTTGTCTTGGGCCCACCACGGGGCTATGGATTATTAGTCAGAGGCCATAAAATATCCTTTTGTGGGACATTAAAGATTTTGCTTTTGCTTCTGCGGACTAAACTGCCAACTTAAATATTGAACATCTGCTGTATTTTACTGACTGGAGCTGTAATCATCAAAGGACCCATGGTCAAATTGATCCCAGGAGACATGAAGACATGGCTTGAAAAAGCCGCCGTCGACACGCGCTGCTGTGGCTAAACGGGTCCAGACAGCTGCTCGCAGGGCTGATTTGTAAATAGTGCCTGGAATGTTAAAAACAACAAGTCTTCATACCAGAATGACTAATGTGGCGACTTAACATGGCCTCCTGAAATAATCCAACAACTTTTACAAAATCCCATCTATTCATCAACATTACTGATGATTTAACGACTGATGTTATTGTTTTTCCATCATAGGACTTAACAAATAATCCATAATGCCTTTATAAGGCAACATCATCTTCTCACAATAGGAGGATTCAGGAATTCCTTCATAGGTCGACGACCAAATGAGTCAAGTGTTATTCATCACAGTTTATCTGAATTGATGCCAAAGTGTATTTCAGTGCGACGGCCTTCCTGTGGCATATTTCTCCGACTTCTTGAAAGCAGCAGTTGTCTGCCTGAGTCGTTAAACATGCCATCAGGATGACGAAGCCCTTCATAGTATCCTCACCTCGTTTGTAATGTTTTCCACATTTCTGCCATGAGCCTGAATCAAACTGTGACTTCTATGAGTCAGCATTAAAACGTGAGGGATCACACACTCCTCATGTGACACGTGCGTCGACAGGATGCCGAAACGTGATCTTTACATATCGAGTATGGAAGCCTGTGCTCATTTCCTGCTTGCCTGCTGAATATTTTACATCGTTTTTTTTTTTTTTTACATTAAATCAAAACATATCTTGTTTCTGAAATGCAGAAAGTGAAGGATGAGTCAATAGCCCCGATGAATGAGTTTGAGTTGTAGGTTTAAAGAATGCAGACGGAGCAGGGAAAATATGAGCAGCTTTTCCTCAAGTTTCCTATAGTGTATGAAGGACAAAGTACAGAAACTGATGGAAAGTGTTGTAATTCAAAATGAGGCAATCACACACATATGGTTCAGAGAGGGTTCTGGAAACAATACGTGCATTATTCCCCATGGTGGCAAAGGAAATCAGTCCTTTGGTCTCTGCTCATCCACTCAGGGCAGCTGTTCCTGGCACATTTTGCTTTAATAAACTGTGGCTAATTAAACATGTTATCTTGATTAAAACATCTGTTCTTGACTCGATTCTCAAATTGTTGGTGTGACTCATTTGAAAAGAGAAGAAACCCTGGAGGTTCTTAATCACCCCCCAGGACACTAAATTCCTCCCCTGGTACTGATCAAACCTTCAAAAACTCATCATTGCACAAACGTTGCATATTTACTACTATTCCAGGAAAACAAATCTCCTCATGCCTTCAAGTGGCTCACATGCAACATGATGCTGCTGATTAGACACAGATCTCAATTTAAATGAAAATTGTCATCCATCCTATCCACACACACAACGTTTTTTCTTTTTTATTTTCTGTCTCTGCTCTTTGGAAACACAAACCTCTGCTTGCTTGGCAGTCTGCACACTACACCGACTGTGTCACACTCAGTTTAGTTCAGAGGCCACAAACAAGCCTGTTAAATCTCTTCAGCAAAACATTTAGTGATATCACTAAACTTATTGTTTGAAATTAACACTAATATAAAACCTGATGTGTTACTGTGTTTCTCTCTGGACTGGGGCTAAAAACTTGTCACTTTAATTTGCTGCTTTGTTTCTTGTGTTAATCTTGTGATTCTGACGTTCGCTTGTTTCAGACTCCTTGATTTCTCCTCCCTGTGTCTGATTGCTGTTCCTCCCCTGGTGTGTTTCACCAGGTGGCTGTGGTTTAGCTCAGACATCTTATGTGCAGGGCCGGCGATTAGGCTGGGCATCCGGGGCACTTGCCCAGGGTGCCGAGCCATAGGGGGGTGCTTGATGAGGCCGTGAGGCGCACCGCCCAAGGTGCGCCACTGTGACGGCCGTTTGAGCTTGGTTTGCTCGCTTGCGCCTCTCGACAACTGTTGCCGATTGTCTCTACCCCTACCCCCCCCCCCCCCCCCCCCCCCCCCCCCGCCCACGGGCCGCTCGTGTCGGGCTTGCCCAGGGTGCCTGAGAAGCCCACGCCGGCTCTCCTTATGTGTTGTGGTTGCTAGTTCGTCTGTATTCGCGGGTTGCTTTCAGTGTCTAGGCATTACTTCCTGTGATCTCCAAGATTTAGTGATTTGGGATTTTTGGTTGTTTTCTTTTTTCTTTTTTCTTTTTTTTTTTTGGCGCTCCAATTAAATGAGCTCCTGTTCCACTGGCAACTTGAATCCATCTTTCAGCAAACCGTACCTGCGTTTTTACATGTGAAGACATTTCAAGTGTTTTCCAATGAATCTGGCACAATCAGAAAACACATTTCACCTTAGCTGCTGACGAGCAAATTTAACTTTAAGCCAAAACAATCACATAAAAATTGCAAATACCATCAGCAACCTCCTGCACAGATACATTAATGCAATTTGATTGTTTAAAAAAAAATGTGAAGAAGAGTAAGGGATTTAAAATGGATTGCAAAGAGTGATTTAAGATGTACTGCATACACACACACACACTCCCACTGAGTATGTTTTTCAGATGGAACACAAAGAAGCTGAAAATAAGTGACCCACTGTGTGAGAACTCCTGCATTGAGAGAGCCTGTTGAAAGACAGGATTCATGTTTGTATGTAATTTGTGATCTAATACACACATGGTTTTGGGTGTGTGTGAAAAATAGCTAATAGGGAAAACACACACACACACACACACACACACACACACCAAACAATTCATTTGTGAGCTGTGAGTGTTAGCCAACACCGTGTGAAGAGAAAAGAAGCGTGAACGAGCTCACATTTGTGAATAGCATTAGGTCGATCACAATTAAGAGGACGTATGTGCGGCGTGAGCAAATGTTACATTTTTAAAAGTGTGTGTGTGTGTGTGTGTGTGTGTGTGTGTGTGTGTGTGTGTGTGTGTGTGTGTGTGTGTGTGTGTGTGTGTATGTCTGAGTGTAATTCAGTCTGTGGAGCATATGCGTGTGAAAGCTAATTGCTTCCAGAGGCAGGATGTGACATTATGAGCCCCTCCCTCTCTGCTGACCTGGCACACACACACACACACACACACACACACACACACACACACACACACACACACTGCACAGGAGAGTAGCAACAGCGCACCCAAACAGACCCTCTCACAGAGCAAAGCCATGAAAACAAAGGATCTCTTGGGCCACGGGGAGTGTGTGAGTGTGAGTAGGTGTGTGTGTGAGTAGGTGTGTGTGTGTGTGTGTGTGTGTTTGTGTGCTTCCCTTCAAGGTACAAGCACAGAAAGTGGAAGTAACTTGATGATTTAGTTTTGTGCAGCTACTTGTGGAGTACACGTAAACTCTTGCCTGAGTTTTGCACATTGAGACCAAACTGCACTGTTATGTTTTTTAACATGTCTAAAAGCTGTTCTTGATATTTGTACTGTCTTAAGTTGTGATATTTAGTTAATCACATTGTTTGTATTTGTACATCGAGCTTTAGTGACACACACACACACACACACACACACAAAACGCAGTCCACCATACCTGCTGGTCCCATGGCTGACACTGAATCTCAGATCTGGTCACGTTCACTGTGCCTTGGTAGAACTGTCCTCTGCCATTGTAACAAGTTGCTGAAAACCGAGTCACTGCTGGATTACCATCTTATTTCTAGCAAGTGGAGTGATTTACTTCTGTGTGAGGACTCTTACTTGTGATTTGATCTTTCTTGATGTCTGAAATTTAGGAAAAGAGACTGTTAACACAGCCAATAACAGGAGGAAATAACAGAAGACACTGAGTTATTTCAACAAAACAAAAATCAACAGTACTGAGGTCAGTTCAGTGCACTTAGAATTATATTACAGACTATCATGCCAAACACACACATACACACCACACACACACACACGCACACACACCTGCGGTTGTGTATTTTGGCTGAGTTTAGATCAATGACCTCATGAGCGTCGGTGACCTGCTGTGTAGCGGGCCAGGCTTTATTTGGCCTTCAGCACACACAAGTTTCTGCACTGAGCCAAATCCTGCTTTTCCTTTACATACAGTACGCTCCATTTACTGCCTCAGAACTGCTTTTTTTCTTTCAACGTTGCAGCCTGCGGGCTGCTTCATAACAGAGCAATGAAACAGAAATCTACACAAGTGACCAAATATACCTTGATGTATTAGTTTCTCCGGCAGAAAAAAAAAACATTTTGCACCAATTTACTTTACCAAGCTGTAGAAGTGTACTCAAATGTTATATTTAGGTTTGCCATACACTGAGGAAGTCACAGTGGAATGTAAAAAAAAAAAAAAAGGTCAAAACATGGCGATACTGCAAGAACATTCCCCCCCAAAATTAGTTCTAATTATTATAATGAATACTAATGATACTAAAAATTCAACCTCCAATAGACATTTAAACCTTTCATAACAGGATAAAGCAGAGTTAACTCTTGTTACCCTTACTTCTGTCACTGACTTTATTTCAATCAGGCATCAAACGTAACGCCCGTGGGCCAAAACCAGCCTGCAAGGGGGTGCAATTCGGCCCGCCGAACTACCAAGCAGATTTTAATAATTGCTAAGAGAGTATTGAATGTCTAACACATTTGTTAAGAGTCGCAGACATAATGCAACACTAAGACATGTGTGATGCTCCCATGAAGGCTAGCATTAGCCTAAAAGCCATGCGGTCAGGGCAATATTCTAAAAACATGCAAAAGGCTGAAAGCAACAGCTGTATATGTGTGTTTTTAGGAATTTCAGGGTATGCTTCATGATGACATGAACTTAAAATGTACTCATTTTCATTCTTACAAACTGAGAGCCTACTTTGTGAATGACTCCAGACTGTCTCTCTCAGCTCTGATCTTACCCACAAAAGGAACGTAGGTACAAGCCCCGGGGTCGGTCTGAAGGCTTGGTAAGGCCTGACAGTTGGGCAGCAGGGATTTGGAGGTGTGGGATCCAGCGATGGAGCTGAAGAAACCCGGCTGGATGGAGGCGCTGCCTTCCAGAAGCAGCCACTCCTTATGGCAGTACAGCTCCTTCACCGCTAAGCAGTGCTCTCTGAGGAACAGCAACAGGCGACGTTAAGTCTGCACCTCAGTGATCCGGAGCCCTGAAGACGGAGGAGGACTCCACTACCTGCAGACAGGTTTAGGCGCAGGTCCCAGACCTGAGGGGTTGCAGTCTGGGAAAGACGAGTGGCAGAGCAGAGAGCGCACCGCAGGGCTGCACAGCCCGCTGAGCCCCTCCAGCTCGGCCCACCAGCTCTGCACCAGGTACTCCTGCATGTCCTCGGGGTCCAAGTGGGAAGAGTTGAAGAACACCAGCGAGTCGTCGCGCAGAACCGTGCGGCAAACGTCTCCGCGATACGCGCTGCAGTAACCCGCCACGCCCTTGTAGAGCCTGTTGAAAGAAGCAGGTCTGAGTGTTCTATACAAAGGTTTTATTATTCATTTACATTTGATCAAATAAGCCTGTTAGATCAAGATACTACTGCTCCAACAAAGAATGACGAGGACAGAGATATTAATCACCATAAATTCAGTCTAAGACATGACCGTTTTAGTAGTTTGCTATTGGTTAGTAGTTGTTCAGTGTTTGCCCCTCAGGCTTTTTTGTTGTTTGTTTATTTGCTCAAAAGACAAATGAGAAAGTAGAGCAGGAGTGTCAAACTCATTGTGGTCTCTCTGTCTGAACCTTTTCTGTTTTTCTGTCTCCTAACCCAAACCGGAACAGCAGAACTTCTGCACCAATGATCCAGGTTGTTCTGGATTAAGTCCTGATAAAAGGGAGTTCCGCTGTGCTCTTTTCATTGTTTATGCTTGATTCTGTGGAATTGTTGGGTTTTTTCTGTTAAAGTGACTTGAAAGGAATGGGCAACACTCTATCAATTCTCTGGCTGCATAATATTTCAGTGTTCTTTGCTTTGTTGTTTTTCAAAAACTCCACCGTCACAGTGGCTTTTATGTTTGTGCTACTTGAATAGTAATGACTAGTCAGCTAGTTTGTCTTCTTTGCAACTTAATCCCACAGACTGGATTTAATCTTCTGGTGGTCCACTTCGGGGTCGTCGGTTTCATGTTGGACACCCACTCACAGCACCTATCTTGTGATGTGAATAGATACCACACCATGGGAAGCTAGTTTTAAAGCTATTTTTGCGTCCTAATCCAATCGTCTTATTGCATTAGCTGAATGATATTTTAGAATACATTTGACAATTCATACTCTTTACACCCTTCTGGTCTTTTTTTCCCCTTCCGTTCCATAATATTACCTGTTTTTGATCTAAGATACAAAGAAAGGAAAACTGTAAGGAGTGTTTCCTGGCCTGAAGCATGTCTCTGTTTCTGCTGGTCTTTGGTGAATACGTGGGGTTTGCGAAGTGATCTTTCACTTGAAATATCTCCTCTAACGCCATCCAGATGTTGACGGTGGAACAGGTTGTGGAAAGCTCATGTGAAATTACATCCTCTCCGTTTGGCTTCCCTGCTGGCTCCGCAGCCGACTGAACAGCTCAGTCATACGTACTAAAGCTGCCCATCTCTGCTCCAGACTCCCTCTGTTCTCCCGCCTGACGTCCGGCTCTTATCTGCATTATCCATGCTCGGAAAAAAAAAAAAAAAAAAAAAACCCAAAAAACCCAAGGCTTTTTCTCTGTTCGTCTCCCGTGGTGGTTTTCCTAACTGAGTATATTACAGTTTTCATCCCAGTCTTCCTGCTGCCTCTTCATATTGCAACACTTACAGAGTCCAGATGTCGTCTCTCGGTGAGGTTCGAGCCAAACAGTCAAACTTAAAGGCCACCTGTAAATCCATCAGGTCCACCTTGTCTTCATTTTCTCTCTTTCTTCTCAGCGTTTTGATCGTCCAGATGTGGTCACGAGTTGACAAGTTGTGCTCAAATCTAACTATTAAAGCTGCAAATTGTAGAGACTAGGTAACGCTACTTGTGGACTCAGGAGGGCAGTGTTGAGTCGAGTCAGAAATTGCAAATTAATTTTTCTTGTTTGCCCAAAGGAAGACTTGATCAAATCACAGCACCACCTTGTGGTACAGCATGGCATTACATGTATATTCCTTGCTATTATACCTTGGCGTGGAGGATCCCATGCACGTTTATTCATACCTAAAGTTGTTAAAACCTCCTGGGACTTGAAGGAAACATGTTCAATTTCTCTTTTTTCTAGATCCTTTTTTTAAGACATGACATATCATCGGCTGTCTGTCCGCTTTAAAATACAAGAAGTATAAGGGAGTCAGTGAGTAAAGAGCGATGGCTGGATGGTCTCAAAGTCCAACACCAATTTGTTTTAGTGGGTCACAATGCAGCATTATATTCACACTCCTTAACAGAAGGTGGGGATAATGCCTTGCAATGTGAGCCGACCAACTCCACAAAGTTTGTTCACTTATGCCGAATGAGTTTGGTGAAACACAGGGACGACGTGGGACATGAGATGTACGTTCCATTATATTGATGTGAGAGGAGGGAAAAAATCTCTGTGACAGGATAAAGTTATAAAAACTGAAGTGACATGTTGGATCTTCTCACTGGGAACCAAATTTATTTCTTATGTGTGCATTAATAACTGTTGACTCAGTTTAAACGTGAAGTGATAAGTTCTGATTTCAACTTAAGTGCAGATGGAATGTTTCCCTTGATGGAATCCCTACTGCAGCTAGTTTTGCTGTTTACCAATTTAAAAAAGAATTAGGATCTTGTAATCAATGTAAAGGTTCACCTTTCTTCATCTAATGACAATGAAAAGTTCAATATTTGTCTTGATTTGGTTCACGGTGTGGCATCATGGGGAGTCCTGTAGTTGGACTATTTGAGGGGTATGCAGGATGTCGGGGTCCACATGTTTGTCTGACAGTAAACATACGTCCCGTGAATTGGGGTCTCATCTGTTTTCTCTGTGCACATTTTTTTTCTTTCTCCACAGTCACAGTCTAAAAACATGCATTTCAGATCAGCCGATGACTCTAAATGTGTGAGTGATCGCCTGCATTGGCCCCTGCGACCTGTTCAGTGTCTAACCTGCCGTCGGCTCCAGCTCCCTCTGACCCGCAGCTGGATGAAGCAGTGCAGAAGATGAATGGATGAATGGTCTCATCATGATATTCAATATGCAGACTCCTTCCCGACACAGTTAGAATTGCTTCCCAAACATCCCCCGTAGGGACGATAAATCACATATCGCATTTTCTGTGGTGTCTGGATGTTTGGCATTCAAACTGCTGTCGTTCATCAGTTTTGTAGAACACGTTGTTCCTTTGTACTCAGTCTGTTTGACCTGAAATCTCCCGTCTATTTACGTTTCTTCACATGAAGAAACGCCAGTTTTCATCTTGCATCTCCTTTTTCCTCCTTCCTTTACATCTAATGTCTCCTTCCTTCGCTCTCTCTGCAGTTACATAGTCCAGATGTAGTGAAAGCGGCGAGCCGCGGTTCAGAAAGGTTCAAATCCAACTCGCACCACATGTGTGATTGAGAGAGCGGCTCCCTCTCGTCACGGTGACATTTATTGGCGCAGCCAGACGGCGTGTTGCACTGAGCAGACCCCAGCAACTGCTCTTCGATGGTTATGGTGCCCAAGAAAATATATTAGTGGCAGGCGATTTTCTGGTGACATTATAGTGATTTAAAGAGGGTGAAACGAGTTAAAACGAGCTGTCACTGCTCCAGGACGGTAAGATTACTGTCATGAAAATACAACATGCATAAAAGTGTTCAGTGAAGAAATAAAGTACGGTGTTTTTCTTACCTCCATTCTATGGGAAAGTGGCAGTATCCAGAGGAGGCCGGTCGGCAGAGTGCAAGAAGAACAAGGGGAGAAAAGAAGGGCAAGAGATAAACTGAACAGAGCCCAAATATGAGAGGAAGTCTCAGCATGAAAGGGAAAACTAGCATATTGCTTGTCCGTGCAGTTCATAGCTGGCTGTGAGGTGGAGGGAGAGCATGTGTGTGGTCAGGGAGCGGTGTGTCTGAGGTGGCTGTGGTCAGGGTGTGAGTGGGTGGGAGGGTCGGCCAAATGGGGGCAACAACTCACAGCTGAAACCACATCGACACAACTGACAGCTAGCATAACGCCGGGCAGGGGAAGCAGACAAGGGAACGCAGACAACGGCAGCTTTTAACTCGTGTGATGTTTCGCATTCATCCCAGCATGAAATCAAAATCCAAACCTTCTATGGTGACCCTTGCAGTGGCTTTGACCGTGTTGGCGCCGGCGTTGTGTCTGTTGGAGGCCAGACAGGTGTACAGGGCCGGCTTGGTCGCCGTTACTTTAAGGATGGACAAAACCACCTCGCCCACCAGGGTCTCCTCCACTGATGCACCTGAAATCTGAGGGAGGGAGCACACATTTGTTACTTTTCTTTATATTCAACACAGCTTTACTGGCATAACCTTTCAGTTTTCAATTCAGTTTACTTATACCAAAGTCGATCAATCTTAGCACTTTACCCACGCCACATAATTAGGTCTGATCTCAAAAATAATTTCCCATGTCTTGGCCAAATATTAAAACTCACAGCTTATGTTCATTATGAAATTTAGATATATAAGTAAAGATGAATTTGAATAGGTCACGATATTCACCATAAGCAAAAGTCACACTGTTACCTTTAGCATGTTGCTAACTTTCTGTGTACATGTGAAAACAGCTATAAAATGCTAATATGTTGTTGGCTATTGATTTTAATGAAGGTCTTAACATTATCCAAATTATTGAAGTCAAGATGTCCGAGTGTTTGTTAATGATGTACACTTCTTCTGTTCCTCCTCCTTTTTACTTTGTTAAATCAGTGAAATAGTACAGGAGAGCTTTACTCTACGTGTATATTCTCGCTGATAGCTGTAGTAAATGCCAACAAAGTTTTTCTTCAAAATAATTTCATAGACAGCATTTACAGTGATAATATACATTTGAGGATTGTAATATCAGACTTAAAAACAATTTGAAAATGCAAGTAAAGCCTGTTTAAATTCATAAATGACTATGAATAATACATTCCAATAGTGTCCTCCATATCGTTCGAATAAATAATAATTGGTATAATTAAAAAAAAAAGCAACATGTTTGCGTTCATTACAAACTCCAAAGCGTTATTCACCAAGTGTTGGCCAATTTTTCACATACAGTGACACACACTGACTTTATTATTGATCATGTAAGTCTAAGGATCAAATAGCACCATGCTGTATTAAAGTGTTAACCTCTGAAGGTCTATTTACATGACGCTTCAACGTGAGTATGCTTCATTTTTGAGTTTTTGTTTTGGAAAGGTTTGTGTTTACACAGACTTTCATTTTAAATGATGTTTACATGGAAATTACAGAGGTGCTGGAAAGGATGTTTGTTTTCTTTTGTCACGAACCCAAACACATATATGAGCAGAGGACAATAGACTATAAACACTAACAATGGCGCACACATGGACTTTCGTATGGAGAGTTGAAAAAGTTGAATTGACATCATCAGTGACTTTCAGCTACAAAACTACAAAGTTCCAGGAGAATATGAGCTGGGAGCAATGCCAATCTGGAGACTGCCACTCTTGTTATTGTCCATCTACTCTCACATGTGCAGCAGCGTTTCAGAAAAGTAGCTTTTTTTTACTGTCTACACAGAGACACCCGAGACTGGAACATTTTCAGTAAGCTTTCCAAGACACCAAGCACCTTACATACCTGACATACTTCATGAGCTTCATCCCTAATAATCACAAAGTCGACATGTACGATTGATAAAACTGCTGCATAGCTATATAAAGTCACTGTCAAGGACTGAACCATTAATCACTGAGGATATTCAGTCCTTCTAGGCTATTTACACAATGTAAATGTTGCCCGATAATATTTCAGTGTTGTTTTTAGTCTACATTCACACTTGCATATATAAATGATATACGTGAGGCTCTGCAGTGGGGTCTGTGAGCTGGTCAAGGTGCTGATGTGTGACTTCATCTATATTTGAAGGATGTGTGACGCGGCCTGTTTTAGGACGTCCAGCCTCACTGGAACTAATGACCCCAACAGGCTGCCAGAAAATCAGCTCCCACCGTCATTTTAATCACACACACACATGCACGCACGCACACACACAACATTTACAAGCTGCATGGGCCTGTAATCACATTGTAGCTAGCACCTAAGACGATTAAATACCCAGACATTATGTGGTGTAGTATGTCGACCGCTGAAGCATGTGTAAGAAATGTGGGCCGTCTCAGAGAATAAAAGCTGTCATTAAACATTCTTCCTAAGTATTATGGAGCATTTGAGGCATTCTGGGTTCCAGTAAGCTTTCAGAACCCTTAAAACTAAAGAATGTGAGGCTAGCAAGGTGTTTCCATCCCAGTCGCCTCTCTCCTTTGAGAAAACAGGACAGTTTAAGCTGGGGACAATGAGCACTGCTGGTTAGCTGCAGTGTAATCTCTTCAATCCTCTGTGGCCATAATGAGAATTCCTTTGCTGTTTATACCACTGATCCCACTGACAATCGTTTGTCTGTGTGTGTGTGTGTGTGTGTGTGTGTGTGAGATACAGTCATAGACAGGGATAAGCAGGTCATTTCTTGTAAATACATCACGCTGTACTCGATTTACGTTGCTAATAAGTGTCCACGTCTCTATTTTTGCCTTTTGCTAAAGCTCATTTGGCTTCATGTTGAAGGCAGGAAGTCACGTGTGAAAAAGAGCAAAAACACGACAATAAATTCACCCGACAAGAATACATGTTGTTCTGTGTGAACCATACACTAAATGATAAATCTATCAGAGGTGCAACATTAGAGATTGTTGGGAGATTGATACTAAACTGCTGAGGCTGCACAAAGAAGTTCTGAAAACATCCAGTAAAGGACCTGTTTGCAAAAATACTGAGGCAATATTGAGCCTATACGAGCTTCAGTTTATCAATGAACTCGACTGTAGAACATATTTGGTTTTACTGTGAAATTCTGTCATATGTTATACAATGTTTACAATGTTTACAAAAGTACCTGCAAAACACATGAGCATGCAATATAGGATGTATTAAAAAGAATATTAGTCAATCAGGCCCAATCAGGTGTCTCATGTCAGTCATTTAATGTGTTTTTATTATTTTTTCCAAATCTGGAACATCTGATTGAAATCATACCAATAACAGCATCTGATAACTGAGATAGTGTAAAGTTGTTCTCTGTCAATAAACTGCAATTTACCTCAGGAGTTCATGGAAGATACGATTTTTTTGGGCAAAAGAAATTATTTCAAGTCAGTAAATCAATTCGAAAATCAGCATTTTGCCCTTTAAATTGATTATTTTCCCACTGAGTATTGCATGCTGCCTTTCCAAACTATCTTGTGACTGCTTTCAGATTATATCTCCCTGCAGCTGACAATGTGTCACAATTTTAGCCACGTGCTAAAATGTATTTTATGCTGGCGGTGTTGACTCACATTAGAGCCAAAGAATTCTTCAGTTAAGAATATGCACATTGAGATCACATGTACCCAAAGCTGTTGACTGGGGCCAGGAACACACATGGGGAAGTGATTCTGAATTTGGTAAACAATCACCATACAATGAGCTCGATGAGAAACATTCAGCATTTGTCAAACATGCAAACACACACTCGACAAAAGCACTCACGGTATTCCCATTTTCCAGCCAAGTAATGGTCGGGATTGGATTTCCTGTGGCGTTGCACTCCAGGGAAACCTGGCTGCCGTACGCTACTCTCTTCTCCTTTGGAACCCGCAGGATCCGTGACGGAGCTGCGCTCACACAAAACACACACAGACACAATGAGTACAGGCTGCTGACCACATGTACTCACCGTATAACCAACATCTCTGGGTTTTAAATAACAACCTTTGAAAAATGAAAGTGGATGAAATGACATACCCTGTACCTCTATGGTGACAGGTTTGGAGAAGGCCAGACCAAAACTATTCCTGGCCACGCAGCGGTACTGTCCTGCATCCTCCTTCTGGATGTTGTGGATTTTTAATGCGCCGTAGTCAAGAATGGTGACGCGGTCACTGATCTGCAAGAGATCCGACTTCTTTTTTAAAGATGCTGTTTATCTGCTGGGATTCTTAGGAAATTTCACTCTGCTGGTTTTGTTTTTTGTTTGTTAGAAAAGCGCACCTTGATGAGCTCATCATCTTTGAGCCATGTGATGTCAGGTTTAGGATTTCCCAGGGTCACGCAGGGCAACACTGCTTTGGATTCGATCAGAAGGGTTACGTTGGTCGGATGCCGTTTGATCTGTGGCTCTGATGGACAGAAAGACCAGACAGGGTACAGTCATTACATGGTGACTGATGGAAAAGTGTTACTCACACACTTTTCATTCCTTTTGATTAAAGACCTGGGCTAATTTCAACTCTCGTCGTCCATTTAAACTTGGGAGAAAGCACACATACTCATCTTCAGTTGAAGAGCTCCGCAGCTCTTTGCAGGCTCTCCGATGCCATTATTGGCAACGCAGCAGTATTCTCCATTATCAGACTCTCGAACGTGAGGGATGATCAGCATCTGACCGTGCTCTCTTGTAAGATACCTGGAGTCATAGTACCTGGTGGGACGAGGATGATACAAAGCAAGAAAGATGTCATGTGGGAGATAATAATGACCTTCATCATGTTGACGGCCGTCATTCCGGGATGGGGGTAGTAAGGTGGACTGTTTGAACAACAACATATCAATTGAAAATGCATTATTTTTGCATTTTTGTTTTAGAAAAGTTTGCACAGAAAACAGCAGAAAAGCTGAAAACAGTGTAGTTTTGATGTGGGGCCACTAGTGGTTGCTGCTGTTTGTTTTTGTAATGATATGATAAAGTTCCATTGTAGAGTAGCGTTGTCATGTAATCAGACCCCAAAAGAGCAAGAGTGATTAAATCTTCTGTGCTTTTAGTTGAAATGCTCCTCATTCGTCATTTGCAATTTAGCCAACAGAAATTGTTTTTCTTTGTAGTTGAAAGAAAAAAAAAATACACCAAGAAGTCTTTTGAAGTGAACCATAAAACAGTCATAATGTAAATTTACATGATTTGGTGGTTGTTCTTGGTCCAGGTGATCTCAGCCGGAGGGCGGGACTCCACCTCGCAGATGAAGGTGGCGTTGTGATCCAGCAGTACATCCACTGTCTCTAACAGCGTGATGATACGAGGTGCTGGGCAACGAGCGCAGACAAGACAGGAGAGAGAGATTTACATTTAATGAGATCAGTTTAGGTCCTCTGCAGCACAAAACATGGTATTTGTACTTTTTATTCACGCTGTGACTTTTGAATAGACACTGAGCTGAGTCACTGTTGTCCAGATGTGCTTGCAGAACAAAGCAAAAGTGAACTTTTACAACCAGGCAAAGTGAAACAGGCTTCTTTATAACATGACACAATACCACTGAGGAAATTGTAAACAGCTGCCTTTTTGCACAATTATTGACACTCTTGGTATAATGATTTTAGACTGAGTCATCTGTTGGATCTGCTCTGGACTCCTGAGCAACAGGACCTGATGAGAGGATTGGAGGTTATTCAGATTTTAAAAATAAGACAATGACACACATTGTGAGGGCATGTTTCTATGTGTACATTCACACATCTTGTGTTCATAGTGAAAGACAGCAACAGAATGAACAAATAAAATTGATGAAAGAGTTTTAAAGAATATCCAAAAATATTTGCAAAAGTTTGCAGTTTCCACATGAGGTGCTGGATCTCTAAAATTTGATATCCAATCCTTTTGGGTTCTCGTACTCCATTTACACAGAAATAGTGTTAAACAGAAGAAGCACTTGAAACAATGTACTTAACATGACAGGGCCATCATTTAGTAGTGAAATCACACACACATGCAAACACAACAATAAGAAATAACAGAGGGAGTCATGACTCTCTGGAGGTTGCCTTTGGCCATCTACTCATGCAAGCTACTTTTTGGGGCTCCCACATTGCCAATTCTACATAGTAAAGGAACACAAAAGCAGATGCCATATTCAATAAACCAAATTAATGAAATGTTTCCCTCTCTGAACATGATGATTTCATATCCATTTATCTGTTTGTAAAGCCTCTAATGTAAGACAGAGAAATGTAACAAAATATTTTAGCCAGATATTCAATTCATTCATTAATTCTAATTTCTCCTCAGACCTGTGAAGTTGTGGCACTTAGACACTTTAGGATGCAAAAACTGCAACCTGAGAAACAACCAAAGCTCACTGATACACACGTTTGTGGAGCGTGTTCTTGAGTTGTTTTTTGTTTTTTTTTTTGCAGTTTTTTTTTATTTTCACATTTCTGAATATCCCATAACCCAAAAGGTGATTTCTTGCGCCATTGGTAATTTTCTAATTTCATCAATTTTCTTATTTGAATCATTTTATTGCAGGCCATTGGCCTCTGTAGATCATCTCTTTTATGGTTTAACTCTTACCTCCATCATCGTCGCCATCGTCGTGTGTTTCCTATAGGGGCAGTCTGTCAAATTTTACAAGCACTGACAAAGGCATTCCTCAAGGCTCCTCTCTTGGGCCCTTACTGTTTTCCATCTTTATTAATGACATGCCACTTTGCTGCTCAAGCTGTGATATTCATTTATATGCTGATGATACAGTTATTTACTGCTCTGAACCAATCCTCTCTGATATTGTTTCTTTACAGCATGACTTTGACTCTGTGCAATAGTGGCTGTCAGTTAATAAATTACTTCTTAAAAAAATCTAAATCTTATTCCATGCTGTTGTGGAGAAATGCCTTGGCCACAGGTGAAAACAATCTTAAACTGCATTTTCAAAAGTATTCATCTTAATGTTCCCTATTATTTAAAGCAATAGCTAGTGCTCCATAACTCTCAGCATAACTTAGGACACGATGAACAAATGTTCTTTATTGTTCCAAGAGTTAAGCGTGAAGTAGGTAAACACGCATTCTGTGTTAGGGCTCATAATGACTGGAACAATCTTTCTGTATCTATTCGTTCTATAACTTCATTAACTTCATTCCATAGTGCTCGATTAACACATCTTCAAAATACTTGCCATTGTTTCTAGTTTGCTCGAACGACCATAAATGACTTTACTGATTTTTAACTTTTGTTGTAATTACTTTGCTTTCGACCATAAACGAAAAGGTTCACGTGATTTAAATTTTTGTTGTGATGTTGTGTTTTGACTATGTTTGACTACGCTGTGCTGACTTTGATGGGTGGAGAGAGGTGAACATTCAGAGCTGGTTTGTGTGTATGTGTGTGCGTGTGCTGTTACGTTTTTTCTTATTGTCTCTTTTTATTATTATTTTTTTATTATTACTTTTATTTTGTTTTGTTTTGTTTTGTTTGTCTTTTCTTATTATTTATGTGTATATATTTTATCTTTTCTTCATATGTATATGTAATTTTGCTATCTTGTATTTTGTTACGCTGCTCTGCTCTTTATGTTGTTATGAATCTGAGGATCCCCTCGAAAACGAGATAACTTATCTCAAGGGGTTATTCCTCGTAATAAAGAACTGTTAAATAATAATATTGATAATTCAGAAACAATACAAAACAGTTCAATTACTTTACTGCAGAGAACAATAGTCTTGGCTTTGGCCGACCATCTTGTATCAGCGGTACAAATAAACAACATTCTGTTTCTCAGGTCAGCAGTTGGAAGGTAGCTTCTCTTGCAAATTATGAGACTTTGCAGCCTGAATATATTCAAGTTCCATCCACACCTAGTGGAAATTTAGTGTCACTGCTTACAGTTTCCAGCTTTGTACGGAATCTTCGAAAGTATTGAAGACCATGAAAACTAATGGTACCACACTACACTACCACATGGGCCTGATATAAAAGTTAGAACAATAAAAAATATTTGTTAATTGCCCTTGTTAATTACTCAAACTGTCGCTAAAACAAGAACTCTGTCTTCGTCTGAAGCCTCTTTCCATCGTACAGACACATTGTTCACTTTGTTTCAAACAGAGGCCATCTGTTTGAGGAGACAATGGAGGATAAATTACCAGCTGTGTGCGTGCTGAGGAGGGAAATTATTAGAAACACCAGCTCCTCTACAACGCAGAGTAACGATTTGATCAATATTTACTTTACCTTTACAGTTAGTCATAGGAGCTGTTGGACGAACTGACGTGAGGGATTCTAAGTATGGTCAATATCAGCATTTTCTGTGCACTTGGTGAGTATGTAAGATTGTTTAAGGGGACCATTGATGGATGAAGACAGCGGTAGCACAGGAGTGAGGCTGCAGCTGTTTACATATGGATTCACATCAGAGACACGAGGGTTTCTTTAAACTTTGTGTGAACTAAAAAGAGGAGGAGGGAAAACAGAAAACAAAGTAGGGAATAAAGTGAGACAACAGAGGAACGAGAGGAGGGGATGAAACCCTGTTCCTGTTTTGTTTCCTATGAAAAATAGGATTTCACAACAGAAATGGCTTAAAAAGAAAGCAGCCTCATCAGCTTTGGTGACTACTGCTGCTGCTGAACGGCTGAGCCCCAGCATAAAGTTCTGACCTGGGTTTTAAACCTGGAAATATAACTTAAACCAAGGTCCCACGAGGTCAGAGTGAGCTGGAAATATCTCCTTTGAAGCCGGACTGATGTGTGCGCTCTTATTTTCGTCCAACTACTGTAAGGGTTGTTGTTTGCATTCACACACCACTGGCTTGTGGTTTCCAAAACGGTCTGAGCAGCAAGAAAAACCTGAGGGTTTGCCTGTCCCATAGCATGTGCAGCTCGAAGGCTGAGGGGGGGGGGGAAGACAATCGAGGGGACACAATTTTAACCTTCAGGCTGATATATGTTTGGAGAGTGTGTTTCTTTCTTCAGTTACTTTCGACTGCCAACAATATGTCCGGACAGATGGGTTACATGCGAAGTCTGAAGACCTGTGACTCATTGTTTAGAGCAAAGTTCTTGTTTCTGGAATCAAGGAAAAAAAAAGAGGTTGTTTGGACATGGATATGATATAACACTGTTAAAGAGGTCACATCGTGCTTGTTTTACTGCTTCACACAAAACCTTGATCCAACTCAAACAGTTTCACTATCACTCCCTTTGGCTTGTTTTTAGTTTTGTATGTGTGTGTGTGTGTGTGTGTGTGTGTGTGTGTGTGTGTGCGTGTGTGCGTGAGCGCGTCAACAATAACTGTCGCGCTATAAATGTCTGTTTCGAGAAAGTCCTCGGATGCCGTCAGCAGGAAGTGAACATATGAAGCTATTTTATCACCGTTCAGTGTGCTTTGCTGTTTACGTCTCCAGTTTTGCTCATTTTAAACCATATTTTGTGCCTCTTCGCATCAATTATGGAAAGCAAAAAAAGCCAGACATCCTCACAATGAAATAAGGGAATATTTCCTGTGAAGCCTTGAGCAAAAGAGCCACGTAAGACCAACTTAGTGTAATGATGGACGATGTGAATCTTCTGATAGAAAGCTAAAATGTGTCATTTAGTTTCAGAGGGGAAACTGCCGTGTTAGTGATTATATAATGCAGGGTTATTTAGGGACTGTGATGCTGAATCAAATGTTGAGTGTGTCTATCCTATAACACCGAGTTCAGAACCACGAGGTAGTGACGTTACCTGAAATAAAGACCTGTGATAATTTTTTTACAGAAATGCTTCATGACTTTGTAGATGAGAGAATTTTAACAGAAACAGGGATTTTTTTTTTTAACAGAAGAAATCAAGAAAAGATGGTAAAAAAAAAAACTAAGAAGAATAACAAAAGAGACTATAATAACATTTCTGCAAATAAAACTGGTGGGGGTGCAGCTGAGGAAATGCCTCCCAGCAGAAGTCGTCTGCTACATTCTGAGTTTATTTGTGCCCTTTGTTCTATGTGGTCCCTGAATTAAAATCCGTTTGGCACTCCCCGCAGTAAATCAGGCCTTCCTAAACACAACAAACCCATTTGATACAATAGTTACCAGGGTTGTTTTTAGTACGAGTCCATCAAGGGTGAGCCCCTAAAGTTAACACAAGTTAGTCATAAAGCGGGGGGCTGAGCATAAACAACAGGAACGAGTCAGCCGCGTTTACCACAGGTGAGTCAGTGGATTTACAAAAGGCTTACTTCACTGAACCGACTTCAAAAGGGCTCAAACCTTTTTATCCAAGCACTTCATATTCCTTCTGCAAGCCTTTCAGAGCTTCTCCTCACTTCATCATATTTGTCATTGTCCCAAAACACTTCCTGTAGCATCAGCCTAGATGCTTGTTTTTCAAGATGTTTAGCTCTCTTTAGCATCTCTATTTTGAGTCCCTGTGAACCTTTTCATTCCCGTTCTGAGCCTGGAACGTTTAACCTCTGGTTTACAGTTCATCCTCCAGCTTTTTTTCCATACCGAGAGTCAAATTGCAAACAGTATTCTCTCTCTACGCCCCACAAACAAACTCAGGCCTGCCGTGATGCTATCATGCCGAGCGGAGACAAGGTTTCTTCACTTCAGGCTTTCATTATGGTCAGAATGAGAACAAATGCAGAAATGGATTTGTTCTGGGGTTGGAGGAAGCAGCCGTCTGCTGAAGGCTGCTCTGTTGTTTATCGTGGATCACTTCACAAAAACATGCTGGGCATTACTGGACAAACTTTTAGCTCACAACACTGCCTTTAACAATACATTTGATCCTTCATTGTAAATTCATCCTAAAGAGCTACAAGCTGCATTGGGCTATTTCACCCATTTTGCATTAATAGTAAAAATACATTTTAATTGCTTGTCTGTACCCATTTTAAGTTTAACACGACCCACCTTGTCAAAGTTTGTGCACACAGGAAGAACACACGAAAGACAAACTTTTAGCATTAGTGGCCTCTGTCTTAACTTTGCACACTTGACCCACGCCTCGAAACGAAACCACCACAAAGAGACGACACAATAAAAATATACGGTATGCATATATCTCCTATAACAACAAGCTTTTGCAACACTTGAGCCTGTTAAATAGGCTCACAAAACCAGTGATCGCTATCTATGTAGATGGTTGTTTTTTTCTATCATAGTAAATGTTACAGCAACTTAAACTTCACTTTTACCATACTATTTCCAGTTAACTGGAAGCATGGACAAATAGGTGACTTTAAGACCGTTTTGATAACTCTCAAAATCACAGGTACAATGTATGATGTTTAATTATAATTCTGCTTTTTGCAGAACAAAATTTTGGTTGCACAGAGGTTGATATTAAAGTGACGTTCAGAATCATTCATCCATTGTTTGTATCTGTTTATCCAAACTGGGCTTGCAATGCAAAGGGAGAGTATGTGTCAGGATTCTGTTCAGGCAGGCAGCGGGCAGTCCCAGGCTCCCCTGGGTCCGTCTGATTGCTGATTGCATCCACCTGGGGACTGCCACTCTGTCTGCCTTTATTAACCTCTCTCTGCCACCTGTTCCTTGTGGGATCGTTATCTTCTCCAGGCACCTTTGCTGCTGCAGACGGATTCTCCTGCTCTGCCAAGTTCTGAAAGGGATTTTTTCGTCGGAACAAAACTGAGAAATCTTTGACGCCTCCACCAGGCAGCAGCCGTTTTTGATCACCCTTGTCTTCATTAAACTTGATCAAACGTTTACCCTGGTCTGACCTCTCTGCATCTGGGTCTAACGGCGTACAGATCATGACAGCATGTGATTCAACTGAGGGCAGAAAGCTCGATACCTTCTGGAAAACTCCTAAAGCAAACTTGAGTTTGATTTATAACGGTTCAAAAGTTACAATTTGTGTAATTTAATGTTCTTGATGTGATTTGCTGGGAGCTCAGAGGGATCTGTTCTTCTTCCGGTCAGAATGTTCTTTCCTTTACTGCATCACTCTCACACCGGGGAGAATAAAATCTCCCTCTCTCCTATTTAAAAACTTGGATTCAAGGACTGATATCAGTGAAAATGCATGATCAATGCTGCACTAGTTAGAGAAATGTATTTAAGTATTCAGAGGACTTTGCTGTTTCCACATTTATGTTACAGCAGTTGTGGGCAACATAAGGCCTGGGGGCCATATACGGCCTTTTAGCTCTGCTTGACTGGCCCTAAGGGGGTGACTGGGAAATCCTCAAATGAAAGTTACTGTATGGGACGCATGCAATACCATAAACGTATTGGTTTGAAATTGTCACATTTTTCATATAATTGGCCTTTATTATTAATGTTTAGAAGAGGGAGCAACTGTTACTTTACAGACGTCCTTTCAGAAATGTATGTAATGATCAGTTGCTGGTGGGTCAGTCCTTTTACAAGCCTGCCACTGCCTTCCACTTGACACTCATGGGTATCTATATAGGCAGCTCATTATATCAAATATTTCTGTGCATTTTCCAAACCACTGGCTCCCAACCTTTTTCTTTTCTGAACTGACACACCATTTTCAGAGGTTTGATGGTCTGGTGCTACTCCAGCTTACATGGAGTGATAATTGCGTTCACCAGCTCAAATTTTGACCATTGTGTTTATGAATAAATCTCTTCGTCCAATATTTTCTTTTGTCTGATTCTTTATTCTCTTCACTCTACAGCCCTTGTTACAAAGCGTTTTCATTAAATTCGTATTATATTCAGTGATAGAAATCGACTTTTTCATTAAAGAAATCTGACTTTCAAACTCCTCTTGTTCCTTTTGATCATGAATAGAAAAGTTAGATATTCTGCAAAAACATCTTCAAGCATTCCTGTTGGAAACGTTCCCTCCTTTGGTTTCTTAAGTTACTGCATCCTGGTGGGGCTGCACTTGTCTACTATTACTGAAGTTTGTTCAACAAGGGCTGAATGTCTCTTGTAATCTTAGTTATTTGCATCCTGCCCTGTAGAGGGCAATGAAAAAACTTTTATGTTAAGGCACAATGCAAATTATCTTTGTTTCCTGTTGTACTGATATATAAACTTACATGGATGGTAATCAAACCAACTTTGCATTGAAGATACTCCATTTATATCTGATCCTGAATATATTCTTTTTCATATCGCCAAACCATGCATAAAAACCAAAAAGATGGGCTCTACATGCATTTCAGCCTTGTGATTCCTCAGATATCATTCATAAGGAGAGACTGTCTGGAGCTCCCAACCCTACCCGTCCAACATCCAGCAGCTAACGTTGTTACAGTATCTCTCACACACCAGAAGCTCCAGCATCTGGACCACCTGCTTCTGCAGGCCCATAGCCTACGCAGCATGCATAGCTGCATGTGTGTGCTTGTTCAATATACACGTCTGTAGTTTGCTATGCAGGCCCATGCCTGGTGCCAGAATCCGATCTGATCCCCGTCTCACGTGTCCCGAAACCGAAGCCACATCTGAACCTGCCCGGTTCAACAGCAGGTCCCGGTCATGTTTGATCCCCAGTAGCTGTGTGGCAGAGTGGTCCAAATCATAATGAGACATGGCATATTAGAGAAATAAGATGCTTCCCAACCACCTTTCGCACCTTTGCTGCGGAGAGGATATACTGTCAGCGTAGGAAGGATATAGATTTAGTCAGATTTACACTGCGTTGGCCTATAAACACCTTCTCCTTTTCCCTGCAGGATGTGCGATTGGAAACAGGTGATTGCGGTATGTGGGAAATACTTAAGCTGTGTGCTCTTTTAGGAAGACACAATGTAAAATACACACTAAAATAGAAGGATGCTCCTCTGCTTTTCACTGATCTTTGACCTATGCATCCTTTCATAAGGTGAAACTTATTCTGTTGATCACATTCACAGTTTGAAAGCTATTAAGACACAATAGAATACTGTTCTTAAAAAACACAGTGAAGTTCGTACTGTTTTCCTAAGTCTAACTCCTGTTCGCTGCACAAGAAGCTTTTACACGGGCTCTTGTGTAAGAGAGCCTCGACTCACCTCTCTGTATGCCGTAACTCGAGGTGACCAAAACCAGCAGAAAGACGAGAACACGTCCCACGGTCTCCATCCTGACTCTCAACAAATCTGTTGGACTGGTCTCAGTGCAGGTTGAGGGTTAGATTCCCATGTCGGCGGGTTGAGGAGATGTTGTCAGTTCACGTGTGTCTTCGCTGTGTGCGTCTGCGTGTGCCGCAGCCAGCGACAGCCATGAGCTCTCAGCACGAAGCTACGCGGTCATACTGTGTCTGGGTGAGTGTGTGTGTGTGTGTGTGTGTTTTCACTCTGTGATGGACAGCGGCAGCTGCTTGCTGTCCTCATGTACAGTCACTCAGATTCTGTAGCCGTGCTCTCGGCTCCGATGGCTCCAGCGCTCGCTGTTTCTGATCAAAAACCCGAGACAACACTGATAATCCAGAGCTGGATTCAGAGCGTACCTCCTCCACCTTTGTTTTTATGCTGATTTACTAACGATGTGAGAACCAAAATAGCAAAAACTTTTTTATATTGAATAGAAATTTCCCTTTTCTTCAATTGGATGTTTATTCAAACTATTAGGTAAAACCTATATGAACTTATATCCAGAAAAAATAAAAACAAAAAAGGACCATCAGGATGCAGCACATAATGCTCATTCGATGACGATTCGTAGCCCCAGTGTAGATAAACATTAACAGTGCATGTTAAGGATGTAACACATCGCAAGTCTTTCTGCATTTTCACAAACCGGCATATTTCATCTCACTACTTAACATTTTGACAAACACACACCTCAAAATACACTCAGTCCAGAGGGCTGCCTTTGTTTCCACCTGTTGCCTGCCGGCCTGTATGTCCAGTTTTATTTTAGGAAAGGAATGGCATTTCTGCCGGTTTGCTGCTTATCCGTTCTGCCGTGGACGGCCTTCACCATTGTGCTCCATCAGAAGTGAAGCTTGGAGACTGTCGTCTGGATCTGGATTGATTAGGATTCAGTTTGACTATTCAAACATGAAAGGAAGCTTTGTGCTGGATTATGGTTTTGAATTATAGTCCAACAACAATGATGTCGCATGTGCCTGTTCTTACTTAGAGAATCAAGACGCTTTAAATACGTTCATATACTGCATGTGTCTCTGATAGCACTACAGCTCTATAGAGAAGCGAATTGTTCATGTAAACAGCAGTTTTTCTGCATTCAAAGGCCGAAATTCAACAATTTAAGTACTTAGCTTCCAACTTCCAGCCTGCTTTCTTTTCTGATGCACACTGTTTACACGAACTACTGTGTTTTCAGTGTTCCTGTCATTTTGTTGTAGATGTAGTACATCATTTTCAAAATGTTCCCATGAAAACACCAAACTTTTCTGAGACCAAAAAAAACAAAAACTAAGAGTTTTCACTTGAAACTGCATTGTGGAAATGAGGCCTGAGAGGTACCCTAAAATTCCCAAAACTGAATAAATACAGAGAAGGTGCATTCACACAGCTCAGAATTCAGAAGATTATCAGATGCGAAAGACCTATTTCCACATTGGGATAGTTCAAATGATTCAAGAAAACAATAGTTCAGCAAATGTAAATCTGCAGAAAATTGAAAAAATACGTTGTCATTACCCACATAAGGAAAAAAAACATGAAAGAAAGTCATTGTTATGGATAAATATTATACTGAACATGTGAAACTACTGGTGTTTTTAATGCCACCTATCATATATCACATATTGGGTGAGGTATAGGGACATTTCTCACTTCTCATTTACTCATTAGAATAATTTGCTAAAAGCAGCATTTATGGTTTAATTTATCCACTTTTTAGTGTTTTCTAATACAAGAATCCTTTCAGCCTTTCTTGACACTAGACTTCATGCATCTAACCAAAAAGGCTTTTAGGTGAACTGAATATGCTCAATTGTGACATAATTCTTTGGTTTCAGACTCATTCCTGTGACTCTCAATATGTCTCATTCCAGCAGCAACACAAGACTTTCCACTATTAGGTTCACTCCACTAGATGATGCTGTCGGCCAGACTATGGATCGGCTTCTTTTCTCCCCGGTTTTTTAGCTCAAACACAGCCAGCGTCTTTCAACCACACTCAAGGAAGTAGTAACAGACAAGTCCAGCACTCCTCTTCCAGGAAGCCGTGACTCAGTGAGTCAGGACTGCATGAGAGCTGACACTCTGACTCCATCTGCTGACAGGATCCACCAAGCAGCTCTGTCGTAGCGCTTCATAAATAATGATGGATTGGACGGGATGGTCAGTCAGTGGTTCCTGGACCAACAGAAGGTGGACGACAGAGATCACAATTAGCTCAGAGTTTGTCAGACTCAATACTGAGTATGCAGAGGCGCTTTCTGGAATTAGGAGTAAACCTGGGAAACTGACTGCTTTCAGTTTTCTGGCCTCTGAGCTTCAATATGTTGGTTAAAGTTGGTGCGTCTACCAACATTTGGAAAATCAAAGCAATCAAAAAGTAAAATGGTAATATGGCGGTGTTTCTAAAAGCTGATTGTTGTGCAAACATGATCAATATCAAAGAAATACTTTATACTTTATATAATCTAACAGACCATCTGAGTGCACCAATAATAATAATGTTATTCAAAATTAGGTAAAAAGAATTCTTTGTTTTGGAGACTGTCAGTGTTTATTGGCATCAATAAACTTTCAGTCGAGACGAGAGCTTTGACAACTTTCAATTTGGATCCATTAAGCTGGTAACCCTCAGTTATGTGTGGCCTCTCTCTCTCTCTCTCTCTCTCTCTCTCTCTCTCTCTCTCTCTCTCACACACACACACACACACACACACACACACACACACACACACACTAAAGAGGAGTCATATCTGGTGTCAGTCAGCCACTCCCTCGCAACTCTGTCTCAACGTGTTCTGTAATAACTAACCAGCTGCTGCTGCTGCCACGGTGAATGTGGTGTGTGTGTGTGTGTGTGTGTGTGTGTGTGTGTGTGTGTGAGCGTGCGTGTGTGTGTGTGCGTGCGTGCGTGTGCGTGTGCGTGTGTGTGTGCGTGCACTCCCCGGGTTCCCCTCCCACCATACAAACTGTACTCTGGACCTATGAACACAAACAAGGCACGCAGACGCACACACCAGACCTCACGCATGGAGCGCTTCAGTTATTAAAGGATTTGCTCTCCAGGTAGGAACTCATGTCATGTTCGTCATTTTCCTTTTATAAGCAGTAGATTTTATGTTCGACTGAACTGCCTTTTTGGAAACTAGAAATGTTTGACAGAATGGAAAGGATATTTATGACATTACTATTACTCCTCATTATTACACTAATGTATACAAGTCTTTATTTTATAATGAAACTTAATGATTGAATACTTTTAGTAAGCTGTTTTTTTTTGTTTACCACATTTGTGGACACTAAGTTCTCCCGACCAGAATGAATCAGAGCTGCACACTCATGTCATGTAGTCTCTGAATCATAACCTAAAGAAGCTCAGCGTTTAAAAACCAAGTGGTAATTGCTTTTATTCACAATGGAGAATCCCAAGAAACAAATGTCAACAAGCGATACAAAACGACAGAATCTGTTGCTTGTGAAAGAGAAAGTGCCACATAGAGACAGCAGAATGACAGAAAGGAGTGGAGAGTCGGTGGGGGTGGCTTGTAGGACGCCAGCAGAAAGGGGAGGAGCAGGGCGTGTCAGTGTACCTTGGCTTTTTTCCCTCTGGCCAACTTTTTCCTGATGACAGCTGGCAATGAAAGAAAAGAGAAGCGTGGACTTTGCTGCGCGACGTCAGAGCGGCTTCTGTTCACGCTCCAGACAGGATTACCAACACCTGACACGGGAAGAGGTGGAAATGTTTCAGAAACTCAGTGGGAAGTCGCCGTGAATCACGGTTCTATAAAATCTGTTCCGAAAGAAAAGGTCATGAAGCTACTTATTAAAGTGGCTGGAAATCCCATGAAATGCCATCAAAATTGTATGAGTTACTCAAAAGCAGAGCAAAACAAAAGCAGATGACATTTTAAACATGTCAGCTGGCTGATTCTGAACCTTTCACAACGTTTTGGAATTGTTTCTGAGTTTGTTTTAGAAAAAAGTGATATTGAGGATATGTGAGGTTATACTGTTTTTCCCGTATTTGTTACATTAATGAGTAATGTTAACTTTTATATGAAATAACAAAAAGCCTAAATGTAACTTTTTGGATGCAGTGAAGATTTATTTTTGTCATTTTAAATGCAGAATTTATGAGATCAACTGTGGTATCACGGTTCAAAAACAAAGGATTTTATTGTTGTATTAAGTGAAGCTCTTTCCTTATTTTTCATTCATTTTTACAATCCTTCACAAGCTACAGGTTTATCAATATCAGCAATATCATAATGAGCTTAGCATTCTTAGTTTTACAGCGAAAAGGAAGAAATGCAGACGTTACCAAATATGGTCAATAGACTAATAAAAGCTTCACTATTGAACATACACACACACACACACGCCCAGTCTTGTATTTCTATCCTTGTGGGGACCGTCCATTGACTCCCATTCATGTCTAGCCCCTAACCCTGACCCTTACCCTAACCCTAACCCACACCACAACAAAGCCTAACCCTAAAGAAATGTTTTTGCACTTTTACTTTTTTCAGTAACAACAACATGGTCAAGAAAACACTGTTTCTCCTACTTAGGACCGGAAAAAGGTCCCCACAAGGCACGTCGTTCCACGTTTTGCTATCCTTGTGGGGACATTTGGCCCCGACAAGGATAGAAATACAAGAACACACACACACACACACACACACACACACACACACACACACACACACACACACACACACACACACACACACACACACACACACACAGATCATGAGCTCTTGGGGAACTTAAAATCTTTTCAAGTCAAGACTTGAAAGACCCTTTTGATGCTCTGGCACAAGAGAAGTAAAAAGATGAGAAAAGTTTGTAGTTGAAGTTCTGGTACTTATTTAAACAAAAACGACACAACCATTATTTGTTTGTCCTGTTTTGTATTATATATAATTTGTGGCTCTTCTTCACCTAAAGCTCATCTCAAGTAATTCTGCCAACTCAGACACATCCCCATGTCGAACGGATCCGTGAATTCTGTCTGCATCACACACTGTGATTATGACGGACGCTCATCAGAAAGTTGTTCAAATTGGAAAACCGCTTCTTGTTAATACATGGAAATTAGAGACACAAAAGTGCAGATTTTAAACAATGCGTTTTGATGTTTCTGATGGGTTTTTCTGGATCTGGTCTGAAAACAGTAAAACATGCTTTTATGTGATTCACAATAATCATGACCAACCTGAATACTTGAGATTTTTCACTTGTTCACAACGAGCTTCAACAAGCTCAGTGAAACACATTAGACTGACTGTCAATCATAGAAACACCAGAAGACAAAAAAAAAAAAAAAAAAAAAAAGAAGCAAGAGAACCAATCAGCGTGGATATTTTAACCGAGCCTGTGACTGCAGTTCCTGGTCTGTGTCTTTCAGCAAATAAACAAACTCTCGGGTCTACACTGTCATCACTGGTTTCTGGGTGGAGCACTGTCATTAAATCTCTCAGAGACAAAAATTAGAAAGTGAAACAGTGCAGGCATGGCCAGATGGACAAAGAGAGGGAGCGAGGGAGAGATAAATATAACACAAAACCTTCAGAGAGAGCAAGAGAGAGACGCTGGAAAGATATATTTAAAGCACAGGAAGAAGAGAGAGACAGAGACAAAGAGGACAGCTTGGATTTGCAATGTTAAAGGAGGTAAGACTAATGATTTGGTTATTTTTGGGAGGCTTGGCACCATGTGAGTTGTATATTTGCATTTTCCATGTCGCACCTTGCTTCAGGTTGATAGAATTGGGTGTTTGTTGGAGAGCTACAGCATTAGTGGCATGCAGAACTGGACTGTTATGCAACCTTTAATCCAACATGGCTTTTACTCTTAGTGTGCATCCATACTTATTTGCTCAAGCAGTTTGTTTTTGGTTGATGTCTTTGCAGAAGTTTTCATGAGGAGATGAATGAAACAGATCTGCCTCTTGTGATCCAGGCAGGGGATGGGAGGGCTCTGTCCAGGTGAGTTTCTCTATGAGGACTGAAAACTCAACTCTGCTTAAAAAATATTACAGTATTTTCATTTCTTGCTTTCAAACACTTATTTTTTTAATGTTTGATTCCAGAGCCGAGTTTCTTTCACTGTTCAGCACTTACAACTGCTTTCTGAAAGACCAGACTCAACTACACCTCAGCTATACACAGGTATGGTTTCATGAATAAAGTAGCTCCAAATCCTACTGAAGCGACAGTATCTGGCTTTGTATCTTGTGCACTAATGCAGATGTCTCTGTGCCTGAAACCACATGAGGCTCTTTAACCCCTCTGTGGCTCCTTTGATCTTTTTTCATTATGTCTGTCTTTGCTTCACAGTAGACAAAATTTCAAAAGGACTCTCATCTCAGTGTTCAAGGTTACATACTCAGCTGTTGCATTTTTAACTACAGGGCACAGGTGGAAAGGTTACGACAATTGAAATGGTTGTCTAACTATTAAACTCAGCAAAAGAAAAAAGAACCTCAAGTAAAAATACTTTAAAAACTTGAAAAAAATTAAATGAATGTTCCATAATTACTAATTGCTATTCTAATAGAGAAGTTTTAAATCCATTTATAACAGAGAAAACACAAACATCTATGCTTGTTGAATATGTACTCGTAAGTTTGTGTTTTCTCTGATTTTGAAGGTGAAATTTGTTTTGTGGTTGTGGATTAATTGTATTTGGAGGAAATTGGGCAGAAATAGGGGTTTTGATTAGAAAGGTTTCAGACCCCTCTGCTGATGGTAATTCCTTGGTGCCCTCTAGTGGTTGGAGGAAAATGACAGGAGCCATGTAAAAATTCCAAAGATTCGAGGAGCACATGTTATGGAACAAAGAACTGGACTTTTACCAAGGAAACCAGGTTTAAAATGCTGACTGAAACTCCAGCTAACCAGATTTAATCGTGAAATTGCTTTGTTGATGTTCATAGACTGTATGCTAGTCCAAAAAAGACCAAAAAAGATAAAGGTGACTCAAGGGGGAAGATAAGATTTAGTGTGACCTCTTGTGGTTGTCGTGATTATGACAGAGACAATGTGAAGAGAAACCTGGAAAAATATGACATGAAGTGACGTTTTCTTTAGGTTTAAACCAAGACGGTTCTTCAATTCAAGCAAGGATTGATTTTAGATCATGTCAAGCAACACATTGATGAAGTTGTGTTATATTTGACCTAGCCTAGCCAACCTAACCAAAACTGAGGCACCAATGTTGACATGTCCATTGCTAAAATGAGACAACGACATACAGCTGAATTCCAGTTATGTTTGAGGATTAAAATGAATTTAGTCTCTTTAATGCTGCGTGACTGCAATTATACACCGTGCAGGTGTGTGTGGGGGTGTGTCTCTGTAACAGGAGGCAGATGGAGAGGTGGTGGTGGAGGGTTTCCTGAATATCTCCTGGGGAGTGCGGAGGCCCATCAGGCTGAAAATACAGGACGACAAACAGATCCTTCCTTTTGTTCCTCCGAACTCACCCGACCCCATCAGCCCAGTCGGTCTCATGGGAAACAGAAGGTTGGTTTTCATTATGTCTGAACAATCAAGGCTTCTCAGGGAAGTCAAATGGGCTTTTTTTCCCCCAGTAGAACTTGTTTTTTCTATCAGCACATAGATCTTTGATTTCCAAAAGAAAATGCAGCCCTGTTTATGTATTATTACATTATTAGCTTTAGTTATTCCATTTTCAAAGGATTTTTGACTGGTAGCTCAGTAACTTTTTGCCTGAAAGTCAAACAAATATGTTATTATTACAATATTAGCACGTTATTATATTATTGGCCATTATTATATTATTTGTTACTGAAATCTCTTTATCTGAATGGTTGAAATTTCCCATATGTCATCTTCATTGTGGTTGTTAGTGTTTTTATCGTCTTCATAACTCAGAAAAAGCAAATATAACATGCAAATGATTTATTTTTGTTTTACTAGATAGTAGCTGAGAATTTAGTCATAAAAATGCCAGATTTACTTTACGATGATGTGGCTGTGTTTGTTCAGGGGTATGTCACGATGGGGAGAATACATTGACCTCCACCAGATAGATGAGATGGTTGAGACGCCACAAGAAACTGCAGCCAACAAGCCTCTGCCAGGTTGATGTTAATTCCCCCATAATTTGCATATTTCACAATTCTACCATCTTCATTCAATATCTATTGCACTAACAGACAACATTGGTCAATCTGTCTTGAAATGTTTGTTTTATTTTGTTGTGTTGCACAAAGTAAAGCTGCATTTGAGACTTTCTGTGTGTGTCCTCCGTCTACAATCCAAAGCCCCGCCTGTGTATGAGACAGCCACCCTGCGCCCAGCGAGGAGTAAAAACCCCGAGCTGGAGGTGGAGTCCAACCTCTTTCGCTGCATGAGCGACGCCTCTTTGGTTCAGAGGAGGAGGAGAGGCAGAGAAAAGTCGGCAGCTCAACGGGAGGAAGAGAGGCAGCATCGCTTCTCCATCAACGGCCACTTCTATAACTACAAAGCAAGTTCCAGCAAACCAACACAAGTTTTCCAATACGCCTCACACAGTCCTCCCACTGCAGGTGATTTATCTCTCCTTCTCTTCTGCAGACCTCTATCTTCACACCGTCCTTCGGTACTCCGACCAAAGTTCGTACCTCCAGCAGAATGACCACAAACCAAGTCATCAAACAGCTGCTCCAGAAATTCAAGGTGAGCTGGATTAGAGCTCATCACTCCAAGGTCATTTATCAAAAACATGTTTCACTGGAGATATGTACTCTAACCCTCACAGATAGAGAACGATCCCCAGGAGTTTGCACTGTACTGTGTTCACCAGAGTGGAGGTAGGCAGAGGGTGACCTCTTTAACAGAGAGAATAAAAAGAAATTCTAAATGCTTCATAGCTGTGGTGTGTGGATGTGTTTCCAGAAAAGAGGAAGCTGAGCGACAGGGACCAACCGCTGTGGGAACGCATCCTTCAGGGACCATCAGATGACACCATGAAGATCTTTTTGATGGACAAGGATGAGGAGGAAGTCAGCAATGACGTGAGTGTCTCGAATGGGAGAGCATTCCAAAATCATGGCAGAATTTAGCATAAAAAAATGTGCAGCACCTTGGAGTGCAAAATCAATTAAGCTTGAATATTATATTAATTAAAAAGAATATTACACAAAATATGTTATGTGCATCTTAACAAGATTATAAGTGGACACAGAAAAACTTGTTTCTTTCATTCCATAATTATCAGAATCATCAAGAAAAAATGAAAAGAAATTATATATAATTATACAGATTTCCAGTTTCGACACTTCTGTTTATCATGCTATAGCAGGGAAAAGTAAAGCATGTAAAAGTGAGTGTAAATAAAGTGAACCATTCTTTTTATTCATATTATTTATCAATATGTCATAAAAGATAGTTTTACAGAACTTTACACTTCATATGTCTTTGCGCGTTCTGAATGTATCTCTGTTTATCGAACTATTTCAGGTCGCCCAGTATCTGAACTTGGAGCTTCCCATCCTGGAACAGGTTCTACTGAAACTGACAGAGGAGGAGAACACAGAGATACAACGGGTTATCAGCAAGTCAGTGCACAATCTTTTTCTTTCCAGATACCAGTCATGTAATTGCATTTTTATTTCTGGAAGAGAAGTAGTTAATGCAGTCTGACGAGGAAATGATCATGTTTCTGTACGGAGATTACACAGTGACAGAGCGCATGCTGACTTGAGAAACATCACATGATAGGTCAATATAGCTGAGCTGATATTCAATAAAACACTGTAGGTGCGAGTTCTTATGTTGTTTATATGTTGAAAGCAATAGAAATTAAATAAATATGTTTTATATTTTTTCAAACAATCATGTTGTCAACACATTTTTTTATACAAATGAAAAAAAAATTTTTTTGTTTGATTTTAATTATATTTCTTTTACACTTTTTTATGTCAGTGTACTGTACATTACATGGATCAGTGTTTTGGTGTTGAGTGAAAGTAAGCAGTTGTTAGCTTAATGTCTCTCATCCAATCAGATCATTCTCGCAGGATAACTTCAGGATAAATCTCATCAAAGGAAAGCAATAACTTGGTACTGCACTTAAAGGGCAACTTCATTTTTTTTGACATCTGGACCTTATTTCTAGGTGTGTGCATGCTCGTATACTCACTCAGACAAACGTGCGACGAACGCCCCTCAACCAATCACGGTTAGAGCCTCAGGGGCTCTTCTGATTGGTCAAAGATACCTGGAGCGGTCGAGATTCCTTTTCAGCTCAGAACAGAGACAGATGGAAATGCTGCGCCCTCGCGGCAGTGCAATTATGCTACACTCCTAAAGGATTATCAATGGATACTCGAACATTTAATCCAAAGAAAACACAGAAAAATAGCATTGACTAGCAAAATCTTGCCTACAGCAGCTTTAATCGGTTGGATCTAAATAGCTTCTGAAGGACTCCGTGCTGCACAATGTTTGTCTGAGTGAGTATACGAGCATGCACACACCTAGAAATAAGGTCCAGATGTCAAAAAACCGAAGTTGCCCTTTAAAGTTTTCAGGTATCTGTAGTTTATTTGACAGTTTTTCAACAATATAATAAACCAATATTCACACTTTTTTTGAACCTATTTTACATTATCAAGGGAGTAAAATAAAATACCCTGCAATATTTCTTTAGGCATCCATTTGTATATTGAAATACTTGACTCTTTCAAAGCGATTTAAAACAAAACGGTGTAGTGACACTTTTCGTCCACAAGATAGCGCCAAAGATTTCAGACACCTCAGTTTGATTTGTTGCTTCCTCATTGTGACTTCACATGGTTGTTTCCTGTGTGTTCAGGTACCAGCACCAGCAAAAAGTCTTGACCAGGATAATGAACCATAAGACCCCCCCTCACATCGAGACCAGCGTCTGAAGAAAGTTCAGTAAACAAGATTCAGCACATATCTAATATTTAACACACAATCATCTCTCAAGAACTCTGTAGCTTCATTAATTCTACCTTCTAAACATGACTTTGGAGTGTGACAAGAGAGAAACGATTCAGTTACTTCAGAATTCAGCATCCATCCGTCTTTTACCTGCATTATAGAACTCATCAATCCAGCTGATGTGAACCTGAACATTATGGACACATGGAATCTAACAAAAGATCTTCTTCTTATTCTACTTGAAAAGTCTTACCAACTTGTTTCCTCTGTATTAATTTTTACTTCTATTTTTGTTTTGCTTTTTACAATTGTGAGACTATTTGATGAATTTCCATCTTTCTGAATAAATGCTGAGTCCAGTTTCAAAAGAAGTTTCTTTTCTCTTTCCAGAGTGAGACTGAGAGGAAGAAAGCAGGAAAAAGACAAAGATAAATAATAAAAAACAAAAAACAAAAAAAACACAATCTAATTTAGTGAGAATCCACTCCAGATCCGAATAAAGGACTCTGTTCAGGACCTTTAAGTTCCACTCCTATCCCGTTTTGTACAGCGGTGTTAAAACATTCTCAGGAATTTTTTAAATTTGTGATGATGAAGTTGTTTTTCAAAATCACTAACCCTGTGCCATCTTTCAGGCCTCTGTATCTGCAGAGCTCCGGAGTAGAGCTGTGACGTTCACTGAACGAGTCGTTTGAACGGCTCTTTTACGTGAATGATGGGAGCCGGTTCATAGCTGTCTGAGAGCTGTTCATATGTGCAAATTATCCACACTTCCTTCGAAGTGACCGAATTTCAGTTTTCCACAGCATGCTCCAGTCACCTGAACGCAGCAGCTAACTCGCTGGGTAGAAGTGTCTAGAAACCGGAGTGGAGCCGGTGTTTTGGAATAATTGGTTTCCCTGGCAATTGGTGACTGGGTTTCTTTCACGCCCCTTGCTGCTGGTAGATGTTAAAAAACCAGACAAGAAGCCATGTCAGACTTTCTATGAGTCTGATTTAAAAATTGACTGCTACTATTGATGGCTTTATCAGAGGTTTTAGCAATGGAACACACAAACACACACACACACACACACACACACACACACACACACACATGCTCAGTCAAAGGACACATAGCAGCATTTTGAAGCTCTTCTCAGAGGATGATATTCAAGGGAAATCACAATGTAATGTGTGTCAGAAAAGCATCTCTTCAATCCAGGTCATCAAATAAATTAAAGCACCAGATGAAAACTCACAACCGACAGTAACAATTTCCAGATGTCACAAAATTGTGAATTGCCTCCACGCTAATGAGGCTGATGTGTCCAATAGAGTCACGTGACATTCGTCAAGCAGTCAGTCTTTTGGGAAACTGTTTTAGATTGCTTTAGTAAATGGCTGAAGTGAACTTTCCAGACCACCTAGATTGTCTCTCTGGGGACAGAACTATGGTACCTTATTTAAAAAAAAAAAAAAAAAAAAAAAAAAAAAATATATATATATATATATATATATATATATATATATATATATATATATATATATATATATATATATATATATATATATATATCTTTAGAATATTAAAGACTGGCCTAATAACCTGCACAAGGACAATTCTGAAGTGTTGGAGAGATCCCCAAATCCCCAGGCTGAATATGTGGAAGATGGAAGCAGTAGCATGTGAGAAGATGTTGGAGAGATTGAACAATCAAACTGATGTTATCAATGAACAATGGGATAGTTTTGGCAGATTTACATTAGAGACAGAAAGCTAGAATGTATAAAGACAATACTGATTTGACAAAAATATGCTGAATCAATGCCTGTGCTGTACCCGGGCTGTACCTTTATACAGAACAGTGGCGGATGCTGGTCTTCCAAGGAGGGGAAGCTCATTTTCAGCATACATTGTAATGTGTCTGTTTATTTGTATGTACATTCTATGAGCTATCATGCCTTTTGTATGCCCCGTCAAAGTTAGACAGATCCCCATAGCCCACTTTTGATCAGACAACACATCCCTGAGATGATTTCATCAAGAGGCATGGCCAGCAGGACCTTTTATTGGTGACAGCACTTCCAGTCAGCCAGCTCACCTTGTCATACCAGGTCAGCTGAAAAGATCTGTTACTTTTCCCCACCTTTGCACCAGCTCAATCTTAGACAGAACTCTGATATCAGGGGGATTCGCCAAGCGGGCATGGAGCATAAGGACTCGTGTCATGTGGACGACATGTTATTTCGGACCCTCTCTCAAGCATTCCTAAATGACTGACCTTACTTGATGACTTTGGAAAGTTATCTGGCTATAAGATTAATCTTCAAAAAAGTGAGCTGATGCCCAGTAATTCTGATGAGTCTTGGGTTATCCCCATTCAAAATTAGTCCTAAAAATTTCAGACATTTAGGCATATGGGTAACCCACAGTCATGAAGATTGATATAAGGCAAACTATCAACCTCTACTGTCGGGTCTCAAACAAGACTTAGATTGCTGGGATGCCTTACACCTGTCTCTAGGGGGCAGAATTAATACAATTAAAATGACTGTACTTCCTAAATTTATTTACCTGTTCCAATGTCTCCCCATCTTTTTAACCAAGTCTTTTATTTCCCAATCTCAACAGCCAGATATCAACCTTTACATGGAACAATAAGCATCCTAGAATAAGCACAAACATATTGCAGCTGCCCTGCGAAATGGGGGGGGGGGGGGGGGGGGGGGGGGGGGGCATGTCACTCCCAAATGTTTTATATTATTATTGAGCAGCAAACATAAGAACCTTGCTATAATGCGACAACATAGCGTTAGGCCTAGTTGGCTGATACTTGAGAGGGCCACACTTGACTCCACTTCTCCTGTTACCCTGCTATGTTGTAAACTACCTTTTGAGCAGGATGTTTCAACTTTCACATCTAACCCAGTGATCAATACAGTAAAAATTTGGAACCAATTTAGACGGTCGTTCAATCTGACGGGACTGTCACTTGCTGCACCTGTGACAAAAAAAATCACATGCTTAATCCATCAATAATGGATGAAGCCTTTGGTACCTGGCAGAAGCGTTGGATACAGTCATTTTGTGATCTTTATGTAGAGAATACATTTGCCACCTTTGAACGGTTATCACAGAAATACAGTATTCATAAATGGTCGAAGACATGGCAGCTGCCAGTGTAACTGTGTAACTGCTGTACTTTTTGAGTGCTGAGCATATGCATGCCTGTGAATTCGTGATGTACAGTATGGAGTGAAAGAATAATGCAATGTAAAGTGTCTTTGAGTGTCCAGAAGAGCGCTGTATAAAACCAATGCATTATTATTATTATTATTATTATTATTATTATTATTATTATTATTATTATTATTATTATTATTATGTGTGATCTATTAGTAAGGATTATATGGATGCCTTTTTTTTTCTATTCTGAAGTGTAACTGACTGTCTGGAGTTCTGGGGTTGGGGTGGGAGGGGTTCAGTTTGTGTGTGATTTTTGTCTTGTTGGTATTTGTTTTTTTGTAAAATAAGATTTAAAAAACAATAAAAAGACTTTCTTCGAGAAAAAGGATATTCAAGGAAGTAAAACAATAAGTGGCAGCAAATAAATCAAGTCAGTGGTTCATTAAATTGTCTTAAACAATAGTTGAATTCAAAGACTTTATTCTTTTTTTTGTTTGTTTTTTACATGTATTCACTGATAATGATTGGTAGAGTCAGGAAGAGTCAAATTGATTAAAAAAAGAATAAAAGACCAAGATAACATGACTTCAAAACCACAACACCCCCAAAAATTATGCTTTCATATGTCTTTTCTAACGTCTTTCAGATTTTAATGACTTTATTGTTTTCTGTTTCCCAAATCATATATCCGTCATGTGCACCACAGTAAATCATTTATGAAACATGAAGAAGATAATTAAATCAATGTTGCTGTAAAAACATTAAACGTATTTTTGAAGAATTTAAGCCTTCTCAGGCAGTTGACTGCATTTGTAATGCTCATCCTTGTATTCGTAGGTGTCGATGTCGAAATCCACTGTGAATTTACACTTCAAATGCTGTGAAAAGGGAGAAAAAAAACAAAAAAACAGTGAAATCTCATGAAGGACAAAATATATTTTCAGTTAAGGTTTATAAGAAATTATATTGAGTATCTTTCTTTTCTTTTGTCTGTATGTCCTTTGTAATGATGGTTTGACAATATGATAAAAATTTTGATATATGTGTGTGTGTGTGTGTGTGTGTGTGTGTGTGTGTGTGTGTGTGTGTGTGCATAAGGTTTTTTAATTATGCAAATAAACAACTCCATCTGAAAGAGTACATACATTTGATAAAGTGAATAAATAGATTTCACATAGAAGATTAAATCAAGCCGGGAAAACAAAACAAAGTCAGCACAGACAGTCGGCGTTCTCTGCATTTGGTTAAGTGTTTTGTATTTTCCCAAAAACTTCAAAATATGACTTCGGCCATTATTTTGATAAGTTGATGACATTTGATTCATGACATCAATATTAATGGTATGACAGGAATGGCACTGTTATGGAGGTGGATATAAACCACCAACAGCTTATCCATGTAAGGCTAAAAGTTGAAATGAGGAAACGATTTACCGTTTTCTTGAGGCTGCAGCTGTTCACGTCACGGTTGTCCGATTTCAGACAATCGGTTTCAGCCAAGACGGCATCAAACTGAAACTGGAGCGTATAGCTGAACTGAAGACAAGACAAGATTCAGCAGTTACAAGCGACGCTGTACTGACATGTACCGACAGGGTTCCTTTTGTTTGCGAGAAGAAACTCGTACCTCAACCGTTGCATTTTCCAGTGACACCAGTTTGAAAATGTTGTCCTTCCTGGATTGTGAGTTATATCTTCTCATTGCTAAAGTAGCGACTTGTTTGACTACTCTTGGTTTGGGACCATTTTCAAACCAGTCTATGGAGTATTCCTCTGTCAATGAGGAAATAAGCCAAGCAGTGAAAGATGTACAGGGTGAATTTTGCATGTCTTAAAGAATGATGTCGCCGCTGGTGGAAAATCAACAATTCATTGACTTGCATGTGTAATCCACTCTAAAGAGCATGGGAGAAATTAATGGTTCTGATAGTACGCAGACTCAACCAAGCAAATTTCATGCTTCACTTCAGGGCACTAGCCAACAGTCAGGCTGGAAGACCACGACCGGGATCGAGCTGCTCTCTGCCAAATTGAGCACCGATCAGGCAGCAATAGCTCCAACATTAATATGTGTGTCAGAGGCACCACAGGAACTCCTGATGATTTTGCTTTGTGTCTTTTTGCGATGTTCTATGTGGAATGAGATTAAATAGTCAAACAGCAGAGACAGAAATAAAAGTATAAAAATAAACATCGAGGTCTTTTCCTCAATATTTCAGTACTTACCAGAAGTGGTGGCTTCTGCCACAGGCTGATCTCCCATAAACATATGCACAACTGACAGGCATATCAGCAATGACACCGGGAGAAACATTTTCATTTCGTTAACCACTGTTAAACTTCTCAGAAGCTGCTTTCTTGATGAGAGATCGTCTGAAGTCAGCTGGAGGGCCCACAAGAAGGGAGAGATATTTAAGGTAGTTTAATAAAAAAAAAGAAAAAAAGAACAGAAATCAACAGACACAAGTTTAAGGAAGCGAGAATAAAGAAAATGAATTTACCTTACTGTTGCTCGAAGTGCAGATTCTGCTCCAGTGAATGCTGATGTGAGTTGCGCTGAGGCAAACTGTTCCCTTTTTATGTTCTGATATATTCAACAAGAGGACCACACCCATCCACAGCCAGCCACTGACATTTAGCATCACGGGTTGTCATGTTTGTGCCAGTTTGTCAGTGGGTGTTGGTGGCATGTGACATGTGTTGGCGTAGCAGTGTGTCACTTTCATCCTGGGGCCTGTTGCACAAAACTAAGACAAGAGATTAAGGTAGGATATCTTGGAGCCAGTGGTTAAAAAAAAATTAATCTGGATCAAAATTATCTGGATTTAGAAATCCCATTTTTGCTATCAAGGATTGAGTAATTCGCCTTACTTTATTGCCGGTTGTTCAAAGCAACATTTGATTGGATCACCCTGATCCAGATACACAGTTTTCAAGATTACCAAATGTGGATTACCAATGCAAGCAGCAATGTAAAAAAACTCCAGGTAGCAGAGCCAACATGGGCTCACTTTAAGAGTTTGTATTTTGAGACAAATACAAATTCAACATAATCATCTTCCAGTGTTTATATTTTCTTTAATTATCACACAACTGAGTCACAACAAATAAATGATTAAATACATTGTGGATATTTTGAAAAATAAATGAAAAAGAGCAGTCGCGGAGAATGTTCAGGGTTCATCAGCATTTTCAAGCTCTGCTTTTAGGGGGCAGATGTGACGTTCTCCCTGGTTTGCTGCAGTTTGCGCTGCTTGATTTGTTCCTCTACCGGAGGATCTGTGCTTCTGTTCTTTCAGTTTCTCCTTTAAGGAGTAAATGGACTACACTTCTATAGTGCTTTTCCTCTGCATTGACAGAACCCAAAGCGCTTTACAGGCGCTTACACTGCATTATCGCATATACCCATTCACACTCACACCATGCAAGGCACTCAGTCCATCCACTGGGGGCAAATTAAGGTTCAGTGTCTTGCTCAAGGACACTTCGACATGCAGACAGGGGAAGACAGGAATCGAACTAACAACATCTCGATTGCAAGACAACTCTTCCCACTGATCCACAGGTGCCCCATTTCATAGGCATCATTAGTTCTTGTTCAAGGACACTTCAGGTCTCTCCTCTGAGCTCCTGTGACTGGTGGTTCTGCCAGAAAGGATCCTGATTGTTCTTGAATAACAACATAAATGTTTCCTCCACATTCAGAGGAATTGGATATAAATTGTTCTTTTTCAAGCCAGGAAATTGATGTTTTATTAAGGGGATTCAAAAGAACATTTTGTACCCAACCAGGCTTTGAGGAGCTGCTATTTCGTGTTGGTTAGTGGTTTGTCTGGGACAGCGCTCGGGCCTCTGAGCACTAAGAGAGGTGAAATTCACAGCTCGGATGGGAACATTGCGAAGTTTTTCTCTCCAGCAGAGAGGCACTTTGAGTTGGCCTCGGCTGTCATGGCGCCCAGGCGTCTGACTTCCAGGGGACGAGTTGGGGCCCAGTTGGAAAATTTGCCCTCAGCTGCTCCACGGAGGCTTCGGAGGTCCCAAAGCCGGCGGAGACGCACTGTTCACGCTGGGCTGCTGGATGTCTCTCCTCGCCGGGAGCATGCATATCTCCGCTCCCCGGCGGATACACGCTCCGGGCCGGCCGCGGGGCGCGCGGGGACCCGCCACGCCCTGCGGCCGGAGCCCTGGCCGCAGCGGGAGAATCCAGATCTCCGCTGCCCGGCGGATGCGATACGCATCTTCCCGATGAGGAGAGACTTTGGGACCTCCGAAGCCTCCGTGGAGCAGCTGAGGGCTGTTTTCCAACTCGGCCCCTGGAAGTCAGACGCCCGGGCGCCGTGACAGCTGAGGCCGATTCAAAGTGCCTCTCTGCTGGGGAGAAGATCTCAGCAACATTCCCATCCAAGCTAATTGTGGTTCAGTTAGCGAAAACTGTCAGCTTGTCAGCTGACCCACCTGAAGACGGTAGACGAGCTGACTTTATGATAACACTGGCAATGGATGAAAAAATATGGCCAAAATGAGCGATTTTGCAGAGATTATGCCCCGCGCTGAAGCTCCCTTGCCGTGACCCCCGCTAAATCTGTTGGATCTAAATAACTTCTGAAGGACTCCGAGCTGCACGATGTTTGTCTGAGTGAGTATATGAGCATGCACACACCTATAAACAAGGTCCAGGTGTCAAAAAACCGGAGTTGCCCTTTAAGGAATGACTTCGCTGCTGGTAGAAAATCAACAATTCATTGACATGCACATGCACGTATATGTAATCCACTCTAAAGTGCCTGGGTGAAATAAATGGTTCTGTCTGATAGTACGTAGACTCAAGCCAGTGACTTTCATGCTTCTCTTGACAGCATTAGCCAACAGTCAGGCTGTCAGACCACAACCCGGATCGAGCTGCTCTTTGCCAAACCAAGCACCGATCATGCAACAGTAGCTGCAACATTATTATGTTTGTCAGAGGTGTTGGCCTGCACCACAGAAACTCCTGCTGATGTTGCTTTGTGTATTTTTGTGCTGTTTTATGGAGAATGAGATGAAATAGTAAAGCAGCAGAGACAGAAATAAAAGTAGAGGAAGACAATCCATAAAGCAGTTACGCAATGATATTTAAAGATGGATCAAAAAAAGAAAAAAATTGATGTGATACTTGATTGCTTTCTCCTGTTCCGAGAATTTTCTTCCTCAGTATAAGGAAATGAATTTGTATTAATCTCCCCACCGAGCATTTTTCGGTTTAAATGACGTCTAAATGATGTCTAAATGTTTCTTCAACATGTAGTCTAAAATTGGTCCACCAGTGGTCTAAAAATGAAAGTTTTTTAGCGGTCTAAGCATTAGCCGTTTTTTAGCTATTAGCCGTCTTTTAGCCGTCTAAGTCTGTACGCCTCGTCTCATCTTAGACGTTTAATCATTAATATACGTCTATTTATAGACGTATAAATTTAGACGTTTGCTAGACGTTTACTTTTGTACCAAATTTAAACCCCTTACAGAAACCACTCGTCTTGTAGACGTCTATTGAACGTATTCGGATATTGTAATAAAAATGCAGCCATTGCAATTTTTTTATTATTCACCACAAACCTGTATTTAAAACAAAAAACTTATCTCCTTTTTTAACCATTAGTACTGTAATCTAAACCAATGCCTTTTAAATAAAATTCAAAAATATGAATGTCCAAAAAATATTTTTAATTTCTTTACACCACTTGAAAAGAGAAGCACAAACTTTAATACAAACTACCTACATAAAATATAAAAAAAAAAGTTGTTTTTTTTTTTTTAAATGTAACCCACTTCAGGGTATGTACATGTCACATACTAGGTTCGTAGGAGCCGAGTGAAACAATAACCACTGGACACAGAGGCAGAATGATTTGAAACTCTTTAGTTCCACAAAGATCTTAACAATACAACGCACAATAACATTACAACCTTGGGCCCATAAACTAAGAAATAAAATAAAATAAAATAAAATAAAATAAAATAAAATAAAATAAAATAAAATAAAATAAAATAAAATAAATGTCCAAATGGGAGTGTTCCTCGGTGGTTTGGATCCAAAAGTCAAAGTCAAAAGTCAAAAGTCAAGACTCAAGGACATCCAACAGGAAGGCTTTCGTTGGTGCCGGTCAGTTGGACTGACACAAACCCTACCACTTAAAGGAGTCATATTATGCAAAATTCACTGTAAAAAGGTGTCTTTACAGTCATATTGCCTCCCAGAGCCTCTGTATGATCCCCCAGAAGTGAAAAATTCAGTCAACTCCCTCAATTGTGCGCTCCACTTTTAAGAAAATATACACTCAGACACGCGGTTCTGAAATCTCCCTCTTCTCGACGTCATGAAGAGGAACGCCACTCCCCCCCGGAAGAGAATCCAGCCTTTGGCCGCCCCCGATAGGTCGCTCATTTCGGCTGTATTTTTTCATCCATCGCCAGTGTTATCATAAAGTCAGCTCCTCCACCGTCTTCGGGTGGGTCAGCTGACGAGCTGACAGTTTTCGCTGACTTAGTCACAATTAGCTCGGACGGGAACGTAGCGGAGCTTCTTTCCCCAGCAGAGAGGCACTTTGAGGCTGTGACGGCGCCCGGGCGTCTGACTTCCAGGAGCCGAGTTGGGGCAGATTGGGTAAACGGCCCGGAGCTGCTCCACGGAAGCTGGTCCCGAAGCCGGCGGAGACGCATGGCTTGCGCGCGGCCACTGGGCCGCTCCTCTCCTCGCCGGGAGGCTGCTAAGCTCCGGAGCCCAGCGGAGGCGCACTGCGCACGGGGCGCAAAGTCAACACACACCGGCAGCGCCGTCCGGATGAAGAGGGCTGCTCCTCTGAGAGGCTCTCTGCTCTCGATATCACACGAACAACACATGATATAAACAGAAAAAAACACACCTCATTTCGCTTCTGCAAGGTCGCTCTGCTCGTCCAGCCACATTGATCTGTAATTTATAGACTTCCAGCAAGGATGAGTACATGGTTTATGTTTCGATCTCAAATGAGAGCTTTTCTTTATCTAATAGTTACTTTTGTATGGTTTATTCTATATAAAAACGGGAATTTCCGCGTTTGCTACTGTCTGGGACCCTGCTGAGCTGATTCTCAAAGAGATTGGATGACTCCGATTATAACACGACCCCAACTCTCTTGGCGGATGCAAGCGCCAACAGGAGGGTGGCCTTAAAGGAGAGAAAACGGTCCTCCGCCTGCTCCAAAGGCTCAAAGGGGGGTCCCTTCAGACCCTCCAAAACAGTGTGGAGGTCCCACGGGAAGACCACATGCCTTGGGGGTGGCCGAAGCCAACACGCCCTGTGCAGAAACCGTTTCACCAGCGGGTGGCTGCGCACAGAGAAGAGGCCGAAGTCGCCATGACCCGCCGTAATAGCCGATGCAAACACTGCTAGAGTGGATGCAGCGTGACCGCTGTCCAGCAGGGCCTGGAGAAACTCCAAAACTCCACCGACGGCGAAGGAGACCGGGTCCAGACCCCTCTCCGAGCGCCACGTCGTGAAGAGCTGCCACCGAGACCTGTAGGCCTTGACAGTAGAGGAGGCCCTGGCACTCTGGATGGTGGAAACCACAGCTGGAGGGAGATCTAGTTCCACTAGTCTCACCAATTCATCCTCCAAGCCAGGAGCCTCCCGCCCAGGAGAGGGCAGGATCGGAGGGCGCCCCCTGCCTGCAGCAGCACGTCGGGCCCGTCGGGGATCGGCCACGGGTCTCCGACCGCCAACTGGACCAGGTCCGGGAACCACCAGGAGGGCTGGTGGGCTGGCTTAAGAGGCGGGCTGGAGGGAATGTGTACAGGAGGCCCGGAGGCCAGTCCCTGTGTGCGAAGGCGTCTACCCCGAGAGGGGTCCATCTGACGACCTGAGCAAGAACCAGACTGGCCACTGTGCGTTCTCTGCACTGGCGAAAAGGTCTGCCACTGGAAGGCTGAACCTGGACCAGAGTCGAGCTGCCACCTACGGGGACAGGCCCCACTCATCGTGGAGTGGGCCTCCCCGGGACATTCTGTCCGCGCTGACGTTGAGAACCCCGGGCATGTGTCACGCTCTCAGAGAGGCAAGGTGCTGATCTGCCCACAGTAGGATCTCCGCCGCTTTGCGATGAAGAGGGGGAGACCGAGTCCCCCACTGCTTGTTCAGGTACGCGACCACCATGGTGTTGTCCGACCTGACGAGCACATGGCTGTCCTTCAGCCTGGCCTGGAAATGGAGGAGAACCTGCTGCACTGCCGTCATTTCCAGCACATTGATGTGAATAGGTGTGGAACCCCAGGCCCCACCCACCACAAGATGGCCTTGGGTTCCTCCCCATCCTGCGAGAGACGCATCCGTGAACAACTCAACCTGAAGCGATACACAGCCCAAGGGGACTCCCTGCATAAGGAGAGCAGGATCCATCCAGAAAAGGAGATCCTGGCATGCCTGGGGCGGGATTGAGACCTTTCTGCATCCGTCCCGCTTCCCCAAGCAGTGGAGGCGTGCAAACCACCACTGCAGCCTGCGCATGTGCAGAAGGCCCAACCATACCACCGGGTGTGTCGTGGCCATTAAACCCAGGACGGTCCTGATCAAACGGACCGTGACCAGATGTGTCGTCATCGCAGACCTCAGGGCCAAGAGGAGGGAGGTTCGTCTGTCCTCGGAGAGACGGGCCGTCATACAGAGCGTGTCCAGCTCCGCCGTGTGCTGAGCTGGGGTGAGCGCGCTCTTTTCTCGGTTCACCATGAACCCCAGGAGTTCGATGTGGTGCAGGACCTGGCCGTGTGCTCCACTGCCTCCTGACAAGAGGGTGCCAGTATGAGCCAGTCATCGATGTAGGTGAAGATCCTCAGACCACAACATCGGAGGGGCTTCAGCGCCGCCTCGACACACTTGGTAAAGGTGCGAGGAACTGAAGGGGAGCCAGTTGTATTGAAAATACCTGGTCCCCACAGCGAACCAGAGGAAGGTTCTGTGCCTCCTCAGAATGGGGATGTGGAAGTAGGCGTCCGTGAGGTCGATCGACGTCATCCAGTCCCCAAGGGTGGACGCTCTCCAAGAGGTGCTTGACTGTCAGCATGCAGAACCTCCTGGTGGCTATGTGAGCGTTCAGGACCCGCAGCTCCAGAATGGGTCTCATACCGCTGCTCTTCTTGGGAACCAAGTAGGGGGAATAAAAGCCCGAGTGCGCCTCCTCCGTGCTCAACTCCGTTACTGCACCCCGGTGGAGGAGCGAGGACACTTCTGCTTTGAGAGCGGCCGCCTCTGCAGGGCATGCGAGCCGCGTAAGGATCCCATTAAAGAGAGGTGGACGACAGGCGAACTGCAAGGCATAGCTGCTTCTCAGCATCCTGGACAACCAGGGTGAAAGCGGTCCCAACATGGCGAACCACGTCTGGAAGCGGAGTGTCAGTGGCTGCACCACGGGGTGGGGTGGGGACAGCCCTCCCGTCCTCCCGGCGAAAGGGCTGTAGAGGGGGCGTCTCACGAAAAAGCGCAGGCGGCCGCCTTGGGGCCGCAGACTAGCGCTTTGTTGGGGACAAACCCGGTGGAGGCGGTGTGATCCCGAGGCTTCTCGGGCCGCTGAACTCGGTGATGATGCCACTGTTTCACTTTTCAATTTTTGTCTTTCAAAGATGTATTAACAGTGCTCCATGATGACGGTGTTTACCCAAGAGCTTGTTTATTCGCTGAAAGACGCTGAGATCAGGAAGTGCAGTCACAGGCTTATTTAAAATATCCACGCTGGTTCTTTCCCTTTCTTAATTTCTTGTTTCTTCTGGTGTTTCTGTGATTGAATGTCAATGTAATGATCTCAACATTGGGTGTCAGGAGATGATTTCTTGGGGTGGCCAAGTAGTTTTAGAAAAACATAAATGCATATAAGTCATTTGGAATTATATTATTTTTCCACATGGAGTTTTGTGTTGTTGTTTCTGATCTAGTACTTCTCTGTTGAGATAGACACATATAAAGCAACAGTGAGTTGTTGTTGTTGAAGCCCACGATCAAGAGCAAGACGGACAGACACAGAATATGGGGTAAATACTGAAGAAGGATCTCATGTAAAACAATATCCATGCTCGGGCAGACATAAAGCACTGTCAACATATATTTATATACAAGTTTATACAGAAAACAGTGAAATATCATCCATACAATAAGGATATGAGAGCATGGAGGAGGGAAAACAACTTACTAATCACTAAAGGATCATAGTACCTGGACTAGTGGGTGGAACTGATGTGTAACAGTGTGATACAATATCTACATATCAGGCGCCCATCGCCCTGCTTTACAATGCATCATGTGTCATGAACGCAACCCAGTTATGAACATTGTGATAAAATGATGAGTGGATAATGGTTACATGGTTGGTAAAAAGCCAACTAAATTCAGCAAGCAATATATGTGATATTCCTGGTCATAACAGAAACTACGGTATATAAAACAAAAAAGTAAGGAAAGAGGAGGCAGAGCTGCGTGTTCATCCTTCCTTTTGTAATGAAGGATGTGAGAAGCTCCCAGCCTCCCAGCTATGGGCTGTAGCTCTCTTCAATGATGTCCTGGTCCAGGAGTTGTTGAACTTGCCTGTCGATCTCAGCTCAGATGTTTGGGGACGCCCGGTATGCCCTTTGCTTGATTGGAGGAGCATCACCTGTCCGGATGCTGTGCTTAACCAGGTCTGTTCGTCCAAAGTCATGGTCATGTGCACTAAACACGTCATAGTAGGATGAAAGTAAAGCCTGAAGCTTCTGTCTCTGATCAGCTGTTAAAGCAGAGTCATTGAGATGAACGTCTGGCAACACCTGTTGAGTAGACTCAGTGTGGGTAGTAACTGCATCAACGGCAGGCTCAACTGTGCAGTATTCATCATCATCATCCTGTCCTAGGGGATAAAAATCACCTAGTTTAGTGTCACAGGGTATGTTCAAATCAGAGGTAGTTGGGTTCATCACTCTAACATAAGTAAAACCCGCCTGAACATTAGCAACAGTCCGCGCGGCCAGTAAGCCATGGGGACTGGGTGGTCCTGGTTCAACAATACCAGTGTAGTCAATGTTGAAGTCAGGTACACCAATGGTGGGTTGTACTTGAGCGAGAACAGTCATCTGTGACATAGCAGGCACCAACAGTGGGGTCACTGTAATGGCACGGCAACTTAAAGGGGCTGTCTGTGTAGCGCACGACAGTGGAACTTTGGCTCGGTTACCCATCTTAAGGACACCTTCTTTCAGATCCAAAACGGCAAAATGTGCAAGTAAGAAGTCCCAGCCTAATATGACAGGCTGTGTAACACTCCTGACTACTTGGACTGTGTGTGTAAACATCTCACCACCTAGCGTCACAGTCATAGAGAAAGTGCCGAGGTTGTCTAAGTAGTCACCAGTCACTGCTCTCGGGACAACTTGAGGTCGCTGTAGTGGTTTTGTTCTCAAAGAGGGGATGGACAATCTAAAGGCTTCGCTTATCAGTGAAATGTCTGAGCCAGAATCAATGTACACTTTTGTAGCAACATATTCAATAATGGCTAATACATTGCGTGTGAATGCTCTACCTTTGGATTGCTGCACTGATGTGGTCGGGGCCTCTTCCCTAGAAGCAAACACTTGGCCCTCAGCGTCTGCTACCATCCGTTTCCCTGTTTGTTGTAGCTGTTGCTAAAGGTCACACGTTGATCCCTGTCGTATTGTCGTTCTCTTTCCCTGCCTGAACGCGCAGAGGGGGACCTGTGCCTACCTGAGTCGTGAGTAGAGTCATAGTCACGGTATGGTGAGGACCTGTCATCTCGATGTGGACGGTTCCATCTCTCTGGGCTGCGGGGACGGGAGCACCTCTCGTAGCTGTAGAGATGGTTCTGGCGGTGAGGCGATGATGATGGCCCACGGGGACGTCGGCTGTAGGAGGGGTCCGGTGAACGTCTGGAAAAGCTGTAGTCACTGTGTGACCTGCTGGATTGGTGGTAGGTTGGTGTGGAGGAGCAGGCATGTCGAACAGGAGACACCGATGGACTGCGTCGATCCCTCTCTCTGCCGCGATCATCTCTGGAGTAGTTGTCGTGTCTGGAGTGGCTCACATGCCTTGTGACGCAACATGCAGCTTCAGAGCCTGAACATCTTTGGAAAGCTTTGTTATTGCATCAAAAAGTTCATCAGAGCGGTCTCCTCCGCTCTTTTCATCTGTTGTGGACACCATAGCAGACAGCGGCTCTTCTCTGGGCACAGGAGGAGTAGCATATGGTGTGGTACTCACTGTGGATGGAGGTGGAAGGAATCTTAAAGCCTCTTGAGTACGTTCACATTTGCATGCCACTGCCAAAGCCTCTTCGAGTGTAGCTGCACCATGTTCATGACATTTGGATTGCAGCACAGGGTCAAGTCCCGCGACAAATCTTCTGAAGCGTTCCATGGCAATGGCTGCCTCTCCATAGTTGGGAAATGCTTCCAGTACCAGTCTTGTCACTTCTGCAGCGAAAACTTCCAATGGTTCTTTGGGCAGGCGCTGTCTTGCATTCACAAAAGTTTGAAAATGAAGCAAAAACTCCTTTCTGCCAAAAACATCATTGAGTTTTGCCACGCACTGATCATAGTCCTGTTGTATTCTTGGTTAAACATTTAACAGAGTAAGAAATAAACAAACACAAATGAATATGATTGTCTCCAAATTAAATGTTACACAAGCATGAAATTTTGCATGATTGTTCTTCAGGGCTTGTTAATCAGAGCTGCTTGATCGGCCAGCTAAAAATCCAAGATGGTGTTTATTTTTCAAGATGGCCTCAATTTGACCTGCCTCAGTCACCTTTGCGTTCAGAAATGTAAATATATGGACAATTTTAATGATCTTGGAGTCAATTTGTCAATAATAGAACAATTTATCATTGGAGATTTGTACAGGTATATAGTAGAATTGCGAGGCCACTCAACATTTTATGTAAAAGCCAAATGGGAAGAGGAACTAGGAATTGTAATTACTCCTGAACAATGGACAAATATAATTAATACACAAATTACAACTACAGGTTCACATACATGGAGAGATTTTTCATGGAAAAACTGTATGAGGTTTTTCATAACTCTTTTTTTTTTTTCGAACAAAGTCTTTTTATTGTTTTCTCAATCTTATTTTACAAAAAACAAATACCAACAAGACAAAAATCACACACAAACTGAACCCCTCCCACCCCAACCCCAGAACTCCGGAGAGTCAGTTACACTTCAGAAATGAAAGAAAAAAGGCATCCTTATAATCCTTACTAATAGATCACACATAATAATAATAATAATAATAATAATAATAATAACAATAACAACAACAATAATAATAATAATAATAATAATAATAACAATAATAATAATAATAATAATAATAATAACAACAATAATAATAATAATAATAATAATAATAATAATAATGCATTGGTTTTATACAGCGCTCTTCTGGACACTTTGCATTGCATTATTTTTTCACTCTGTACATCACCAATTCACACGCATGCATATGCTCAGCACTCCAACAGTACAGCAGTTACACAGTTACACTGGCAGCTGCCATGTCTTCGACCACAGATAAGAATGGCCCAGGAATCATTACATTTCTTCACAGAACCTCTTATCGAATTTTTTCCATATGAATATGACTCATAACCTCTTTTATCCAGTGCCCGAATGTTGGTGGGTGAGACTTCCTCCAATTTGTAAGGATTAGCCTCCTGGCCAACAAAGAGCAGAAGACAATCAGGCTTTTGTTGCAGCCACTGAGAACAACACCCTCAGGAGTCACCCCAAATGATGAAATAAGTGGAGATGAGCTTATTGTTTTTCCATATACTTTGGAAATGATGTCAAAATTTGATTTCCAGAACCTGTAAAACTTTGGACATTTCCAAAGCATATGCAACAGTGTAGCTGGGAAGTGTACCTGTTTACAGTGGTCACATGTGGGATGCAATTCCTGTTTAAGTTTGGACAGTTTGACCTTGGACCAGTGGAGGCGGTGCACAATTTTGAACTGGATCACTCTGTGTCTGAGGCATATTGATGAGGGTTGAATTCTCTGAAGAAGGCTTATAACGGTCGGGTGTTTTCACAAATTCTTTTTGTCTGTCTTTTTCTTTATTTTTTTGTTAGGTTTCTTTTTTTTTAATTTATTTTCTTTCGGGGGTTTTGTTTTATTCACTGAATGTCTATTTAATCTGTGACTATGTTTATTTATCTTGTTAATTTTCTTTTAAGTAAATATTGATTATGTAAATAGATGTTCAGGATACTAATTGTTAGTGGAGAGGGGGTAGGTGTAAATAAGCTTATGCTTCTTCCTACCCCTTTTCGGACATGTCGGACTCTATTAATTTGTTGGATTATTAATATTGCTTTTTTTTCTCTTTTTTTTACGTATATCTCAGTTTATTTATTATATTATTTATGGCAAGTTCGAAATAAATAAATAAATAAAATAAAATAAAATCTGTACAATGTTTTGCCAGACTGAATCTGAAACAGATTCAGATTCATATTTGTTTTTAAGTGATTCTAAGCCGACTGCTTGACATGAACTGAGCAACTCACAGATTTTACTCATTGTTTGCTTCGTAGAGGTTTTACATTTAAAAATTGAATCCAAAAGAAACATATAAGAGCTTGTTGGAAAACATTCAGAATTAGACTTCACAAAACCTCGGAGCTGTAAATACCTGAAAAACTGGGATTTATGAATACTGTATTTCTGTGATAACTTTTCAAAGGTGGCAAATGCATTCTCTACATAAAGATCACAAAATGACTGTATTCCAAGCTACTCCCAGGTACCAAAGGCTTCGTCCATGCATTAAAAGACAACATTAGTCAATCAGGTCTCTTGTAATGTGTTTGTTTTGTTTTGTTTTGTTTTGTTTTGTTTTGTTTTGTTTTGTTTTGTTTTGTTTTGTTTTGTTTTGTTTTGTTTTGTTGTGTTGCACAAAGCCAAAAGTAAAGCTGCATTTGATACATTTTGTGTGTGTCCCCCTTCCACAATCCAAAGCCCTGTCTGTGTGACACAAAGATTCACATATTAAACATAAAAAGGTATATTCATCTTCACTGGATATAAGTGGACATGAGAACATGTTTACTTTTGTTTCATATGTAAACAGAAGAATCATTCAGAAAAAAAATATTTATATGTAATTAAAAGGTGTCTAGTTTCTATTCTTCTATTAGTAGTGGTGCAGCAGGGAAAAACAGAGCATGCAAAAATGATTGCAAGCACAGTGAACCAATGCTTTCATTCATTTATTAATTTGTCATAACAGGAAGTTGACACCTAATGTGAATTTGTGCTTCCTACATGTGTTGCAAACGTTTTTGTCTGTTTATATTTTCCTGCTCCTCATTTCAGGTCGCTCTGTGTCTGAGGCTTGAGCTTCCCATCCTGGACCAGGTTCCACTAAAACTGAGGGAGAAGTGTTCTGTACAGTGTAGTAACACTTTTAGTCCACAAGATAGTGCCAAATATTCCAGACACCTTGAATGGATTTGCTGCTTCCTCATTGTGACTTCACGTGGTTGTTTCCTGTGTGTTCAGGTCCCAGCACCAGCACCAAGTCTTGTCCAGGATACTGAACCATAAGACCCCCCCTCACATCGAGACCAGCATCTGAAGAAAGTTCAGTGGAACAAGATTCAGCACATCTAAGCTTTAACACAATGTTGTCATGTGTCCATAAAGATCCTGTTCTTAGTCTACTTGAAAAACTTTTGCCAACTTGTTTCCTCTGTATGAAATTGTGTTTCTGTTTTTATTTGTTTTTTTGTCTTTTCTGAATAATGTTGGGTCCATTTTCCAAGTTTCTTTTCTCTTTCTAGTGTGAGATTAGAAGAAAAAGAAGGAAAAAGACAAAGATGAAAAAAAGATAAACATAGTGAATCTAATCTTAACCACACAGTCCTAAGGTTGTTGTGTGAAAGCTCCTGTCCTTTACTCTATATCACATCAAAAAAGGGAAGACAACTGGATTGGAAAGTATATGTCTGAATACAACAGAGACCTAGGAACAGACGACATGACAGGCTGGCTGGTATGAACACCAACACAATAATTACACATGTATTGATCTGCCTTTGGCTTATAAAACAAATAAATGAAACTGAATAGGTTGCCTTCCTTTTGATTGATTCCACTGTGAAATAATTTCTCTCCACCCTCCATAATTTACCTGAACTCGGGCTTGTTCATCGACCCACAGTGGGAACCCGTCACCAGGTGGGTTCAAACATGTGAACTGATCATTGTTTTGGTTTTTGTAGATCACGAGTTCTGTTTGCACCAACACAGTTCAGTCCAGGTTCTGGAGAGAAACAGTCCTGCTTTGTTTTACATCTCTGTGTAATTCTTGAAGATTCAACAAACTCTTCAAGAAGCTACTTATTACAGTCAAGTATGTGGAAATGAAAACATGATTTTAGGAATTACATTAAATCACACTTAAAAGCACAGGAAAAAGGAGAGGTGAGAGCACTATTCACAAAGAAGAGGAAAACTGAACATGAAGGAGCTCTATCAGCTGGACTCAGAACACAACACATCAATCAGAAACACACAGATGATCTGTCTTCACAACACAACTGAAAAAAATGAATTATAGACAACTACGACTCATTGACCCTTGTCATTGTTTCATGTGACATGTTCGTTGTTGCTATCTGCTTTCATTTTATGTATTTGTTTTTTCTTTGCCTTTATTGTGGCCTTCAGGATTCTTCTTCCTACCCTCTGTCTTTTCCCATACTGTCTCTAATGTATGATCTTTTCTGACGGGCTCTGACTGCATGCTCTTTTCCTTGTGCCGAGGCCTGTTGTAATTATGATTGCAGTTCTGTTTTTGCCTGTATTTTTTAAATTTTAGAAACTGCATTTTTTAGGGTGCCACTGCAGCTGGAAATTAGCCATGAAGGCCAAATTTGCCCCTTTAACAGTATGATGAATTGAAGGACACAGTCCACATAATCATAAATCAATAAACTAAACTAAAATAAAACTAAACTGAGGCTTAAAGATCACAAGAATCTATCTCAGTTTAATATGACTGAAGTAAGGGTGGAGCCATTTCTACTTATTGTTGGCAAGTTCTTTAGTGTATTTAAATATTTTTGTTGTTGCAAAATACAGACACTTGGTGGCAGTATTTAGGCACAGGTTGCATGGAGGGCATAGGCCACAGGAAGAGGATGGCACTGGTCAGGGGAAACAGTTCTCTCCAGACCACCAAACAGAACAGGAATACACTCACTCTAAAAAGAAATGTCTAGACTCAACAAAAAAAAATCAACGCAACAGTTTGCATTAGTCTTTTTAAGTTATGGCAACCTCAGAAATTACATTGAATCAACAAACTATATTACTTTCAGTGAATTCATTTTTTGTCATCAGTCAAAGATCATTTTAAGTACTGCTTACTTAATAAATGCAAGATTTTTAAGTTGATAACTCAAATAAATTGGCTGCCCACTTTTAAGTTGTTAAAATGGCCAGTTTCTGTTGAAGCTTAACGTTGTGAGTATTTGGGAATACGATGCTGTCATGGGCACTGTGGACTGATTCTGCACAGGTAGAATCAGGATATTAATAAGCCCAGAGGCAACTGCGAACTGCTCTGTTGAACTCTATGAGTTTTGGAGTCATAGCAGGACCAGATTAAATGCTCAATACTTCTCATTCCAGGTTTGACACAAAAAGTAACTAAACTATTTAGATTAACTGAACAAGAACACAACCAAACACAACTACCAATAACACTATTAACATCAGAACATCGAAATAAATAATGAAATCAATGTTTAAATCTTGAATATCTCATCCCAAACTCCCATGATGCATTGCGGCACTACCATCATCATTGTTAAATTCTTCAAAGAGCCTGTTTCCTTTACGCTGTGACCAACAATAACCATGCCGATGTGGTGTCCTTACCCTACTAAAAATGAATTTTAGTCACCATGAAATGTTGCTTGTATCGAGGTTTTTCATCCTGCTAACCGACTGTCCAACTTGTCCAGGCATGTTGTGTGGCGAGAGGGAACTTAAAATTGTGAAGTCAACGTTGACAAAATCAAATTATCAAGCCAAGTTTGTTAAGTTATAACAACTTGAATTTTGTTTTAAACCCATCAACAATGAATTTTGAGTTCAAACTGCAAGCAAAATTAAGTTGATGTAATTTAGAACATAACAACTTTTTCATAACTTGAAAAAAATAGGTTTTTTCAACTTAGAAAGTTTATCAAAATCAACTAATTACAATTTTTTACTTGGATCCATGTATTAATCAAGTGGTGTTAAAAGCTCCTCTGAGTTAGTTTTTAGAGTGCTCGACAAAATACACCTACAGGCAATTTAGAGGCACCACTTCTTCCCATTTTGGGAGGAGGATCCAATATTCAAACTCTGCTGGGATTGCTCTGTGACAGCAGTGTATTTGTGTTAAGGCAGATTCTAAACTTTGTAGAACTTCAGTGTTGTTCCATTTCAGTGATGTGAGCGAGACCAAAGCACAACGAAGAGGTGTGGCCGACATGACTGTCATCACAATTACATTAAGTTGTTGGTTTAAATCTTTGATCCCTTCAGCTCAGCTCACAGTGTTTATATAACAGACAGGAGACATTGTCAGAATTACGTAATGAATGTCTCCAGAACAGAGTCATGGTGAGAATGCAGACCAAATCATTCTGTGCAGCTTCGGTCTGTGACAATATGAATGTTGGGAAAAATACAACTTATAAAAGTCTTACTAGTCCAAAAAATAACCAAATAAATATAGAGCGAGTAGAATAAAGACATTTATCCTCCTCGTGTTCATTCATAGGGAAACAAAATGAGAAAACTTGAAATTTGTAGGCTGGTTGGATGTATGTGTGTGTGAGAGAGAAACAGGAAAGTGCTTACAAGTGGAAAACACTGTCGTCCAGTTCAATAATGACGCAGTGTGGAGTGAGTCGAGCTGTTAAGTGGCACAGATTTCACAGTGGCTCGCCAGACCACCAGACGGCCTCATATTACCAAGTAATGATTCGAATTTTCCCCTCTGAAGTGATGAGTGACTAATTGTGAATAAATGGTATCAGAATGGGTTTATTGTGAAGGATGGAGTTTCCATGCAACACCCAGTGAGCATCCGAGGCTGACAGTCCTCTACCAAGCAGAAAAAAACACTCTGGACGCCAGAGGCACAGCATTGCTCCTGTATTATGAAAGAGATCTGCAGATGCTGCTTGGATGATTTCTGGATGAGGACAAACTAATGAATAGTTCAAACCTGGGTTCCACACTGTGGAAACATAAGCTGATGCACCTGAGTTAGCAGGAAAACAGTCAAACTTCTTTGAGATTTTATTGAATTTATTTAGTTTTCTCCTATCTAAAGCATATATTCATCATGTGCACAATAGTAAATCATTTCTGAAACATAAAAAAGTATGTAAAAAATTTGAAGAAGATAATCAAGCTACCGAGCTATAAAAACATAGAACTTATTTGTGAAAAAAATTTAAGCCTTCTCAATTTGTTTCTTGCACTTGTGTTTCTCCACATCGTGTTTCCTGGTGTGGGCGTCGAAAGACACCCTGAAGTGGCACTTCATATGCTGAAAAAAAGGAGAAAAAAGCGTCAACAGTTAAATATCAATGAGGAAGAAATATCATTTCAGTTAAGGCTTATTAAAAAATATGTTTATTGTAATTTTTTTTATTCTTTTCTGTGTACCTATGTAGTGATGGTTTGGTTTGACATTATGAACATAATTTTGAACGTTTTGATCGATTTGATTACGTGCTAAATGTATACACATCCTCAGTTATCACATTAAATTCATACCACTTGTAGATCCCCATCTCTCTTTTGAAGCATGTGGTGTAATTGCACCAGAATAAAAAAAAATTCTTCATACCCAGTTTATGTCAGTCCATGCATTCCCAATCACAGAGAAATTAAGGCAACTTAAACTGTATGTGACACTTTGCTTCAAGAAAAAAAAGCGGGTGAATCTAGCTAAATGTCTGTTTTTATCCTCCAGTTCTGAGCTGTGAGGTCAAATCCTTTCATACAGACATCAAATTATCAGAGAACTGATAGCAGTCAGAAGAACAGGTAAGGTTTGGTAAGTTATCATTTTTAATTCACGATGTTAAAGGTGCAATAAGTAAGAATTTTAACTGCAAAAACCGAAAAAATCATTCCCATTTTTCACCTGTCAAAGGAGAAACATTCCCTGTAAACAATCTGCCATCTCTATCAACAATGTCTTGGTCAAGTTTTTTTTTTCTTTCAAAATGACAGTTTCAGGACAGAAATCTCCAATGGGCGGGGCTAGACTGTCACACTTCCTGGTTCCAGAGCCAAACATATGTGAGTTCCCGAGGTTACTAAACAAGCAGCGCAGCAATCCGTATTTCATGACAGTGCCGTCGGCCAGCCAGCCATGCGCGTGCGCCAGACGCCAGTTGTGTGACGTGCACGCGCAATGCCATTCCTGTGCGCGCGACTGCAGCCACGCGTGTGTGCACGCCACCCACTGCTATGCAACTTGAACTGTCTAATGTCACTTAAAGTCTCCAACACTGGCAACCTCCGGAGGGGGGGGGGGGGGGGGGGGGGGGGTTAGCTATGTGACATAATATTACTTGTTGCACCTTTAATATTAATATTAATGAGATGACAGGAATGGTACTGTTATGGGGGTGGATATAAACCGCAAACAGCTTATTTATATAATGCTATGAGTCGAAAAAGGAGGAAGAGATTTACCCTTTTCTTCAGACTGCAGCTGTTCACGTCATGGTTTTCAGATTTCAGACACTTGGTTTTAACCAAGACTGCATCAAACTTAAAGCCGATTCTGTTGGTCACCTGAAGAGAAGACAAGATCCAACAGTTACAAGTGGCTGGACTGACACATGTTTTATTTGTGAGAGTTAACTCTAACCTGACTCTTTGTGTTTTCCACTGACACCAGTTTGAACATCTTTTTGCTCTTAGATTGTGTGTTGAACATCTGTACTGCAAACTGGACGGCCTCTTGAACGTCCTCTGCGTAGGGATCAGTCTCGATCCAGCTTCCCATGTGATGCACTTTTTCTGTGAGGAAATAGGACAAGCAGTGAAAGGTACATATCGGAGGGAATGACATCGCAGATGGGGGAAAATCAACAACCAATTGACATGCGCATGAATGCATATGTAATCCACTCTAAAGTGCATGGGAGAAATAAATGGTTCAGTCCGACAGAATGTAGACTCAACCCAGTGACTTTCATGCTTCACTTCAGGGCATTAGCCAACAGTCAGGCTGTAAGACCACAACCCAGCTCGAGCTGCTCTCTGCCAAACCAAGCACTGATCATCAGTCCATGCTTGCCCAAGTAAACAGAAGCAAAATTTAAAGGTCCAGTTCCAGCTTTTGTACCTTGGTGGCTCAGCCACACGAAATGAAACCATCTTACTTTGTGTGTTCATGCATATATGCATTTGGTATAGGGTTCCAACTTTAAATAGATGGAGAAATACCAACAATTGTTGAAAAGAGTGCAGCAGGCAATATTGAATACATATGTGCATGGCTATGATTGAAGATGTCTTCAAATGTGCTGGATGGGAAATTGAATAAGTTAAAAATTTTCGTGGCTTAAGCGATCTGAGTTTGTGGCTCCCAAACTTTTACTGGAAAAAAGAACTGCTGCTTATCAAAGAATCTCAGTTTGCGGCAAACAAGAGTTTCCAAATGGAGAAATATCACAATAACTAAAGAATAACCAAGAGCTAATTGAGCTTCCTCATGAGGATTTTTTTTTTACCTGCTGACTGAAATGCCTCTTTGTCACACATGTCACAAGCTCTTTCGGGCTACTTGCTAATGTTCTATTTCATGGAAACTATGCAGGCTGAAAATCCAGTTTGTACCCTCAGATTGTTTGTGTTCCCAGTTGAGCACAGGCACACATTTTTCCTTGTAGTTTGGCAGGAATGTAACAGGTCTGGCTTCATCTGAGGTGAGCAAAAAAAAAGAGTTGCCCTTTCCATTCACATGCGACATGCATAATGAGTTTTGCTACTTAATTGGCCAGATGGATTATTTTGTATTCTGAAACACTCTATTATGCCAAATTAAATAGTAGTTGGGGAAGGATGACTTTTGACTGACTTATGGCCAAGAAGTCTGACTCACTCTACCCAACCGAACTGCAGTGAGCAGACACTGTCTCCAGTCTGGGAATACAAACAGAGAACTTCCTTTTTTTTTTTTTTTTTTACCTCTAATACAATGATTTCTTTGAACGAAGAGAGTATCACATAAGATAAACAAATCAATACATTGTGGGGTTGTCTAAAACTTTATTAACCTCCACCTGTATAATTAATAAACTAAGCTAAAACTAGTACTTTCTTAACCCCCTTGATGAAATTCCTTTTTTTCCTGCATTTCTCGGGTGTGGAAATGCAGCCACATCATGGTGTTATGGTGGTGCTGATGGGGGTCAGCGACCCTCTGAGGTGACCTGTCAGCTGTGGGATTCAAACTTATAAACCCCTGATCCCCGATCTGCTTCTCTAACCTCTTGGAAACAAAACATACTACAAAAAGTAACAAAAAGTGTTTTGTTTTTCCTTTTTTGATTGTAAAAATCCTACTTTTAATACATCTTACACTATCAGAAAGTTGTTTTAATTCATTTTGAATGTGGTGCCACGTTTTGATAAATTAGTGGGATGAGCAACTTTACCCGGGAAGCAATTTACCAATTTCAAACATCGTAATTTTTAAGTTCAGTCATTAAAGTTAAGTAAGATGACGTCCAATCTCAACAGGGGAGGATAATACAGTCCATGATGTTTTCCGTTGTGTGGTTCAGTGAGCAGTGGCTCGCTGTGCTGCAGCAGTAATGGAAAATAGAGACAAAACATGGTTCGACAAATGGAAAGACAGAATACGGAGTGCAGAGAAAGCCCCGCCGTGCAACAATAGCTGCAACATTACCATGTGTGTCAGAGGTGTTGGCCGGCAGCCTCGAAACGCCTGTTGATTTTGCTTTGTGTATTTTTGTGCTGTTTATGTAGAATGAGATCAAATCGTAAAATAGCAGAGACAGAAATATAAGTTTTTGATGTTGTATCTGATAGTTTTTTCCTGTCCAAGGTTTGTGAATTGGTCTTGAAGTATGTTGGGATAAAAACAGGTTGTGTCTAAATGGTAAACTGCGATATCTTTTCATCAGCTTTTCAGTACTTACTGGCAGTGATGACTTCCTCCACAGGCTGATCTCCCATACACAGATGGACAACTGACAGACATATCAGCAATGACACCGGGAGAGGCATCTTCCTTTCCTTCACCACTGTCAAACTTCTCAAAAGCTGCTTTCCTGTTGAGAGATTGTCTGAAGTCAGCTGAAGGTCCACAAGAAGGGAGAGACATCAAAGGTTGTTTAAGGGAAAAAAAATAAGTAAATTCACAAACACAAGAGGGAAAATAAAGCAAACGTATTTACCTTTCTGTTGCTTTAAATGGAGAAGCTGCTCCAGCCAATGCTGATGTGAGTCACACTGAGACAAACTGCATGTGAGGGGGGAAAGAGCTTCAACTGTTCAGCTTTTAAGCTCTGGTATGTTCAACAAGAGGGTGAAGACCACACCCACCCACAGCCAGCCACTGACATCATGCATGTGAACAGCCATGGGTTGTATTGTGTGTGTGTGAGTGTGTGTGAGTGGGTGTGGCTGACATGTGTTGGCATAGCAGTGAGTCACTGTCGCTCTGCAAAGTCCTGTTAGCTGAGAGCATCAAATCATGTCCAAAACATCAGCTGCCTTTTGATTCTTGAACAAATATCAATTATCTCTCGGAAAAGAAGTTTTAAAACCACCTGCATATGGCATGTTTTACCGAATTTATCTTGTTAGATTTAAAGTCAGCCCTGTTTCAGTCTCCCTGTTCTGTGAAGAAAATATTTCTGCCAACACCTCGGGGATTTGTCGTCGTAGTGTGAAAATGTGCAAAGCTGTAGTGAAAGCGACTGCTGGAGCATGTCAGCTTGTGTTTCACCAAGCCCAAGCTGGCAGGGAAAAGCCAGTTCAGCCCCCGTTTACATGAAAACTGTCTGGTTTAGGACACATTCACACAATGTTTCAAGTGAAAATGTACCACTTTTACGTTTGCCTTTAAGAAAAGTTTTGTGTTTCCACTGCAACATTTTGACAACAAGGAAATGGCAAAACGCTGAAAACGTTTTCATGTTGAGCCACTTGTGAGTGCTGTTGTTTGTTATTGTAATGAAGCCATATATATGGACAGAGAACAACATTATTAACACTAACATTGGCGAGCACGAGTGGACAGACCATGAAGTTGGATTGTCATTCTGGGTGACTCTTAGCTATAAAACTGTGAAGTCCCAGAGGAATATGAACGAGCAGTCATGGCCCATTGTTGTCCGTCTGACCCCTGTGCAGAAAAACTATTTACTGTGGCTGTAATACGCGTGTGCAGTAGCGGTGTTTCAGAAAAGCATTTTCGAGAAGTTGTGTTTATCCCCAAATTCATTGCAGATTTCAAAGTTGGATTTTCATTGAGTCCGAGTAAACGGACACCAAAAATGTAACAGAACTTTTCTGTTTTCACTTGAAAACCTGATCAACTGGGCCTTATTCAACCCAGAGCCACATCAACAGCTGTCTTCTAAAGACTTTAAAATAAATCATAAATTCAGTAGTCAGACACAGACAAAAGTTGAGTCACAGTAACAGATCTAAACGAGTAACAGCCTCTGACAGTTGCATGCAACCAGTTTAAACCGTTATTCACCAAAAAAGGAAATCGAGTGGCTGCGATGAGGGAGAATAATGAGGCAGATTATAATGGAGTGTTATGTGTGATCAGCCCAAACTGAGGAGTCAAGTCAAAGTTTATTTAAAGCACCTTTTAAACACCTTGATCTTTTAAAAGCTCCGAGGAGAGATAACACAGCGGCCAGGCGCCACAGCGACATTCAGGATTTAACACATAACAAGATGCTGCTGTGGCTTCTTTTTAAAAGATCTATACAATTAATGTATTCATTAATCAAATTATGTAACATTTTACCCTTTTGCCTTTTTGTTTATCTTTGTCCTTTTTATTTTACCTAAATGAACTTGGAAGTACAGCAAAAAGCCATCATTCCTGAAGAAAAGGCAAGCTGTCTGGTCAGAAAACAAAATTCGGAGTACTTTCAGAGATGGAATTAAACTCAGTGATAATATTTGCATAACTAAGTTATGACGCAGTTATTATATTCTTGGTACACATTTATATGTATTTTTATTTAATTAAATAATATGAGCTATTTTTTTCACATGTGCTTTTTTCTGCAGTTATGGAGAAAATTTGGGAAATGTACAAAATGAAAAACTAAATCATTGATTTTTTTTTAACAGTGATTTGAGGTGAAATTATCTGATCAGCTCCTACTGAGCTGAGATGAATTTACCTTAAGTGTGAGCCTGGTGAAGAGCATGCTGGTTGCACCAAATAAATCTACATGTTAACTTGTGCGTTTTCATCTTGGTGAAACTCAATACTCCATTTTGAGTGTGTCAAAACAGGAAAATCCTCATTTAGGTTTCATGAAACAGCTCTCATAGCCGATAACAGCTGATAATAAATAAACCACTTCCGTGTGACAGTGAACGTCCTGTCCTTATGTCAAAGATTAATGAAAACTGACATTATCATGACCAAAGAGAAGTACAACATCACTGTAGGGATGTGCACTGACCCTGCTGCAGATTAAATTGAGAGGAAAACACACAACTTTGGCTTTTGGTCCTACTAGAGTAGCAGATGTGCCCATTTTACCATAGACTCTCATTGCAGTGACCAATTTACTTGATCTTTGTATTAAAAAAGCAGGCTCTCAAGTATAAGGAATGAATCCAAAACTACAACTCTAACATACATTTGGAGCTTCTTTCAACCATTTCAAGACCAAAACAGTGAAAACTTAGAAGGAGCCATAATATTCATGCTGACTTCCTAGTTGTTGGCAACATCCTCTTCTGTCATCACAATGACTGTGATGGGTGTTGATATGTGTGCAATCTTCTGAGCCAGGATGTTGAACAGCTCAGCTTTGTTGTCATTGTCTCTCAGGAAGTTCTGACAGTTTTGGGGGATTTTTCCCTTGCTTGTCACCCTGCTTTTGGCCCCATGTCCTCGATTTGTCCTTGTCTCTGCCTTCAAATTTAATGACTGTTAGCCATTAAACACCAGATCTGTTCTCTGGTACTTGATGGAGTATCCTTGTGTGGATGGGAAGACCACCAGCGTTGTATAGTCCTTGAAAGCCTTTGACGTTCATGGTTCTCCAGTGCTGAGCCATCTACGATGACTGTATCTGTGTCAGGGGTTCAAACATGACTTTGAAGGATGTTGTGTGTTTGGATTGTGTTGTTATTGGTGGAGAAGTGTGCAATTTCTTCATCCAGTGACTGGCAATACAGACTGAAGCTGCCTCTCTAAATGCTTGAACCAGGAGGACCACTAGTTCAATGGACAACAGCAGGTGCCAGAACTGAAACGTAAAGGTGGATTACTATTCTATAATCTTAATCCAAAGCACCAAATTCGATGAAAGGAAGGTTCTTAGTTATTCGTTCGAAAATCAGATCCTTCATGATCTATCGAGTATGATTCGGTACCAGAATCGACTGTACTGAGAAAGTCTGTGCATTTATTGCAAAAAGTAATATTTTGTTATTGATTATGACAGCCATCTTTAAAAAAAAATTGCAGCCATCTTGGATTTCAGGTGGCCAGCATATTTTTTTTTTAAGTAATCCATAAGAAGTATTTCTGCCAAGTTTGGTGCTTGTGTCACATTTTGAAAGATGGTTTCACTTACCTGCTGCACCAGCGCTCTAAATTCTTCTGTTTAGACCATTGATAGTAAATACAATGGATGGACTTTTCATGACCTCACCCATAGCGCTCCGAAATCCTATTCTGAAGATTTCGGCGAGTTCAGCAGGACATCTCCATGTTTGAAATCAAATGTAAATGTGATTGGTCCAGCCTGTCATCGCACTCGCGGAGCCTGCGGATAACTGTGGATCGGGCGGATGAGGTGTCGAAAAATTAAGATTTTAATTACATTCGGGCGGTTGCGGTTGAAGCACTCAAATAAAAAAAAAAAGCAACATTTTAAATCTTATTCCAAACGTAAAGAAACGAACGAAAACGATAGAAAAACACTTTTTGATCAGCCAAACGAAGAAAAGTGTGCATAATAGTGGCATTTGCAATTTAATTGAACATTCAGCATGCTCAGAGTACAACGCAGCTTTTCCTTTTCAAGGGCGATCAGCATCTCGCTGCAGGCGCAGAACACAAGTGTCGGCTGGCAAGTGAGACACTTCGCATCCATGGCGATCTGCCACTGTGTGGAGCTTTGAGGTGATGCTGCGGGTCCCTCTCTGGCTGCTGGACGTTGGGGCCTCAGACAGAAATCCAAACCCTTATTGGTGAGGTGGAGAGCCGGTCTTCTGTCCTTTTTGGAGGACACAAACAAATGGAAAAACGTTGAGTGGGAGCAGGTGACCACAACAGGCCATCATCGAGCGCTTGGAGGCGGCTGCGAGCAGCTCGCTCCGCATCTGCAGCCTCGCCACGAAGCGCAGCAGAAACGACGTCCCGCGGACCAGCGGCGCCTCGCCTGGTCTCCCCGGTGTCTGGCCAGACTCGACCGTCTTCCCGCCGACCCTCCTGGGAAGACGACCAGCCAAAACGGGCCCACGCTTAACGGCCTGAACGCACTGGACACGGAAGCGCCTCCCATGTTAACCTATCTAGCTGGCTGCACACAATGCGCAGGGGAGCGCCGCGCGCGCCCGCTCCGCTTTGTTCTATTTTTCACGCGAGCTGCGAGCACCGCGAGCGCCACATGTCAAGCTGGTCACTTGGGTCTAATCACAAGAGAGATGGACACACAAACAGACATACCCACGACGCACCCAATCAAACACACACACACACACACACACACACACACACACACACACACACACACACACACACACACACACACACACACACACACACACACACAGGGCCGGCTCTAGGCATAGGCGAACTAGGCGGCCGCCTAGGGCGCCACGTCCCGAGGGGGGCGCCGCGGTCGTACAAGGGGCGCCACGACGCTCTGTGTTCCGTGTGCCCCGCTGTGCAGCGGTCCGACGCACCGCGCTCCTCGTCCTCGGCGCTGCCCGGCACTGATCGGTATTGTTCGGCATCGCTCCTCAGCGCATTTCCCCCCCCCCCCCCCCCCCCCCCCTCAACAAATGTCGGGACCGCTCGAAAAGCACGCTCCCAAGGGGCGCTCGTCTCGGGCTCGCCTAGGGCGCCTCTGAAGCCCGGGCCGGCCCTGCACACACACACACAGCGACAGAGATTCACGTGATGCAGAAAAAAAAGAGGACAGGAGGAGAAAAAGTCTCTCCACAGGTCACCAAAACACACACATCCATACTGGCAGAGCGAGACAGAGGGAACAGGGAACAAACGTGAAAACCGAGAGCTGACGGAGCGAGCCGAGTGCAGCCTATGTGTGACCTGCGCGGAGAGCGCAGGCGCCTCCAGTGCGAACAGCCAAGCGCCGGCGCTGAGACGCGCGCGGCGCGCGCGGCGCCTCCGCTACGCTTCCGCGTCCAGTGCGTTCCCGGCGTCAGACTCCCGGAGCACCCCATCCGCTCGTCCAATGCCAGCTGTGAAATCTGTAAATAAAGACCGTCGGGCACGTTACAACTATTTCAGTGCAGCTGTCTCTTCTTTCCCCAGTTGTTTACACGATCGAAAAGTGTTAAACTCGGCAGGGTCTCTCCACCTCTCTCCCGCTCGGGATAAAGCGGCTGAGATCGGTGAGTTGAATGCGCACTCACGCGCTGGCCGCACGACGGCTGCGCATACGGGATGCAGCAGCGCGTCTAGACCGCTGGCTTCCCCGTCCTTCCAGCACCCCGTAAACGCTCCAGGCTGCATTATCCGTCGGCTTCGGCTCAGGTGAGCATAGCGAAGCGTCTCGGCAGCGGAGCTTCGCCGACCCGGGTCTCCACCGTCGGGCGCCGCTCTCGGCGTTGTTCATCACGCTCCCAGCAGCGTTTCCCCTCCAGCCTCGCCGCGACGCGCGGCTAGACGCTCCGGGTTATCGCCTCGAAGCGTCCCATTATTGAGCGTTCGGGCCTCGGCTTCAGGACCACGGCCAGCGACCCGAAGGACTCCGGGCCGGGCAGGACTTTATGTGGCCTCTGCTGGAGCGTCTCGGCCGCGGTTTCAGGACCACGGATAGCGACCCGGGAAACGCCGCGCTCTCGCAGCCTCTGCCCAGGTTGTCTCCAACAAAGAGCCGGCCCGCGGCCCCGGAGCGGCCGCCCGCGCTCGAGCACGGGACACCACCTCCATGGCCCTTTCGTAGGGGGGCTCCCCGTCTCCCGAGGCCGGGAGGACGGGTGGGCCGTCCCCTCAGGCCATAGTGCAACCACTCACGCTCCGTTTTCACACATGGCGTGTTATGTTGGGTCCGCTTTCTCCCTGGCTGTCCAGGACACTGAGAAACGGTTATGCCCTGCAGTTCGCCTGTCGCCCGCCTCTCTTCAACGGCATCCTTCGTACGCGGCTTGCATGCCCTGCGTGGGCGGCCGCTCTCGAAGTGAAAATAGCCTCGCTCCTCCGCCGGGGTGCGGTCACGGAGCTGAGCGCGGAGGAGGCGCACTCGGGCTTCTGTTCCCCCTACTTCTTGGTTCCCAAGAAAAGAGGGGGTGTAAGACCCATTTTGGACCTGCGGGTCCTCAATACTCACATAGCCACCAGGAGGTTCCGCATGCTTACGGTCAAACACCTCCTGGAGTGCATCCGGCCCGGGGACTGGATGACGTCGGTCGACCTGACGCACAGGCCCTTCCTCAGGTTTGCCGCAGGAGGCAGGTGTTTTCAGTACACCCGGCTCCCTTTCTGCTATTCTCTCGCTCCTCGCACAATCACCAAGCGTGTCGAAGCAGCGTTGGAGCCCCTCCGTCGTCGCGGTTTGAGGATCCTCACGTACATCGACGACTGGCTCATACTGGGGTCTTCCCAGCAGGAGGCTGTGCTGCACACGACTCAGGTCCTGCACCACATGGAGCTCCTGGGTTTCACGGTGAACCGAAACAAGAGCGCGCTCACCCCGGCTCAGCGGACGGCTTACCTGGGGTTGGAGCTGGACTTGCTCTCCATGACGGCACGCCTCTCCGAGGAGAGACGAACCTCTCTGCTCTCGGCCCTGAGGTCTGTGATGACCACACCCCTGGTCAGGGTCTGATTGATCAGAACCGTCCTGGGCTTGATGGCTGCGGTGCAGAAGGTTCTGGAAGGCAGGGGGGGACTCGGTCTCCCCTTCTTCAACGGAAAGCGGTGGAGATCCTCCTGTGGGCGGACCGGCACCTCGCGTTTCTCAGAGCGCGACATGTGCCCGGGGTTCTCAACGTCGGTGCAGACAGGATGTCCTGAGGAGGCCCATTCTGCGACGAGTGGGGCCTCTCCCCGTGGGTCGCAGCCCAGCTTTGGCGCCGGTTTGGACGCCCAGTGGCAGACCTTTTTGCCAGTGCAGAGAATGCACAGTGCCCACTCTGGTTCTCGCTCAGGTCGTCAGACGGACCCCCTCTGGGGGTAGATGCCTTCGAAAACAGGATCTGGCCTCCAGGCCTCTTGTACGCATTCCCTCCGGCCCACCTCTTGACCCCGCTGCTGCACAGGGTGAAGGTGCACAGTCTCCGCGTGATCGTGGTGGCTCCGGACATCCTGAGTGCACGGTGGTCTCCCGACCTGGTTCAGTTGGCGGTCGGGGACCCGTTGCTGATTCCCGATGGGCCCGACGTGCTGCTGCAAGCAAGGGGCGCCCTTCATTCCCGCCCCTTCCTGGGCGGGAGGATCCTGGTTTGGAGGCTGAGCGGGTGAGGCTAGTGGAACTAGACCTCCCCCCAGCGGTGGTGTCCACCATCCAGAATGCCAGGGCCCCCTCCACTGTCAGGGCCTACAGGTCTCGGTGGCAGCTCTTCACGTTGTGGCGCTCGGAGAGGGGCTTGGACCCGGTCTCCTGTGCCATTGGTGGAGTTTTGGAGTTCCTCCAGGCAATGTGGCTGCCTCTGCGGCCCTGTGCAGGGGTGTCACGGTGGGTGACATCTGCCAGGCTACCTCTTGGGCCTCTGTGTCCACCTTTGTGCGTTCATATCTGTTGGATATGTGCACAGACTCTGTGGCCATGTCGGTTTTTGGCGTGAACAGGGGTTCGGTCGCTTAACCGTTTCGGCCCTCTGGCCTGTCTTCGCATCCCTGGGGGGCGGCGGACCAGGGCTTTCCCACCTGTCGCTCAGCTGTGCCGTGGCCGGCATGTGTGTGTCGCTGTGGCAATGCTTGTTCACGTCGCGGGCTGCGCTTGGCACATGGATGCCCACCTCGTTCTTCGGGAGTTCTACGATCGTTCTGGACGTACAGTTTGTCACTTCCGTCCTACGCACCAATCCTGTCAGCATGCCAGCTGGGAGTACATTCATCCCTACGGCCTTCGCCTTTGGTGAGTACCCCATAGCAAAGCCCGTAGGCGGGCTAAGCACTAATGAAGTAGATTTAGTAGTTACTGGACGTAACTCCAGTTCTGCGAATAAGTGCGTTCCCGCCTACCTGTTGGGTCAAACCGGAGTTCGGAGCCACTGAAAACATAACTTTTTTTAAAAGTGACTCCCAAGGTGGAACCTTTTGAATGATCAATTATATTGTTCGTTAAAATCCATACTCACCCTAACTGTCATATGATCCCATTGGCTTTTAGCTCAGGATCTGTCTGTACAACTTGGAGGATGGGGGAGTGGGTGTCAATGTGTGTCTGATGTGTCCCATTGTGTGTGAAGTCTTTGGTGTTTCAGTGCTTGTGGGTTTGCACTTATGGGTGTGTTGTGGTTGTGAAGTTTTTTTTTTTTTGTTTTTTTTTTATGTGCCTGTGTGAATGCATACACTTCTATTTAGTCCTTTTCGTTTTACAGGAGCCAACACGCTGCTTTTGTGAGGTTCTGACTCAAACTTGGCTGCCGATGTGTTTGCAGCCAGTGAGTCAAGGGAAAAACTATAGCACACAGCAAAACCCCAACGGGCGTTAGCTCGGGATGCATTGAAACTGTAACCAGAACATCTGCTATGGGCTGGTGAACTATTGTGATTGCAGTGAATGGATGCAAAAATGGCAACAAGTGGAACTAAATGGAGTTCATGAATAAAGATTCCTCATGTAATACTGGCTGCAGAATGGCAAAACTCACCGAAAAAGTTAGTTTTTGTTATTCATTATGCATTTTCAGTTTTAAAACTTCACTTTTATGCAGTGGACATCTAAAAGTACTTAATCCATCAGCCTCACATCAAACTGTAATAAACTCTATTAGTGTGTCAGTAAATGAGAAGTGAGTATCCTGTGTAAAACTGCAGTACTCATAAAATGAAGGGAGCCACCGTCATTTTCAGCAACATTTCTGTGGTGGTTTTACTGGATGGTACCACCCACCCTCCCTCTTTCCATCACGCTGTCACGGCACAGTCGAACTTTGAATACAACACTGTTTGTTCTAGTTGTAACTAATGTTTGCTGTTACTTAGAAGCTTATGGGAAAGGATATTTCCATTCCCCAGTTGGGAGTATTCACATGATGAAAATCTGCTAGTAAGACAGGATTAGAAAAATCTACATTTAAATGATAAATAATATCCTCATTACCTTTTTAAACTGATGGAATTATGGTTTGAAAGTTTACAACTTTTACCCTGTTTAGGTCCATGATCTGAGGTTAAACTTCAGAGCTTCAAGAACCCTGAAATAATGTTTCAACATGGCGGTGCATTCTGATGACATGTTACTAAAACAAATAAGTATAAAAGTCAACATATGGAAGAGGTTTTTTTTCCCCTTCAATTTTCCCACTTTACCAGTGGCCGCTTCCATATTTGGACAGCATTCAGATACTTTTTTACAACCTAGAAGACTTGCCTACACCTAAGGGAAATTTTTTTTTTTTTTTTTTAATCATTGTTTATTGTATTATTTCAACAGCAACAAGAGAAGCCCCAAAAGTTATTTTTTCTCCTATAATCATTTAAAATCTCTCAGATGAATCAACTCTACCGCCTGAAATTCCTGGAGAAATTTCTCAAAAATTTTTAAAATTCAAAATTTAGTAGATTAAATCATAACACTGGAAACCTCGCAGTGGGGCTGTAGTTTGCACTCGTTGCATCACAGCAGGGATATTCCTGGTTCAAGCTCAGGCCCTGCATTCTTCTTGTCTGGAGTTTGCATGTTCTCCCTTTGGAAGATTAATAGACATTAGCAATGATTAGACAGACTTAAAAATATATCTGGTTAAAATTCCTGTGGACTCCATGGTCTTCTCTTTCTGACAAATCCTACGGTGGTATTTTAAGGGCTAGTGTCAGTGTTACTGAAGGAGACCACACCAAACCATGTGTTTCACCAGAAATATTAACATACACTCAACCAGCGAGGACTGTGAATGCCAAGATCCCTCTCTAAACTTTAGTGAAAAACTCAACCAACTTGCATCACTAGACGTAATAGCTTAATAAATACACCATGTTTGCTCTGCCCCTGTGCATGGTAAATTAAATCCACATGAATGCAACAAGCTAAGTCAAAGTAAATAAAAAAGTTCAAGATTATTTCCTTGAAACATCTTGGACATTTAAAATATTCACTCATTTGTAACAAGTCAAACATATTAAAGGTGAGTTAGCACAACCCTTACAGACATCTGTATACGCCAGACCATTATTCCAAATGACTTTGGTGGAATTACTAAGTTGTGGCCTTTTGACGGCTGGTTTTCACATGTGGCAAATCTGCACCGCCGCCATGTAAGTACCAGACCATTTATTGACACACCTCAAAGTCAAACAAGCTAAAGGTGCTCTTGGCTTGACCATAAAGTTTTATATGAGGCACAACATTCTGTGTTACACCCTGACTGATGTGCTTTCTTTTTTGTTCACCCTCATCCTGTGATATCACAGTATTGGAGGGATTGAGTGCATGTTGACGTACAATCTGCACACCAACACATATTTCACATTGAGAGCTGTTATTGAAATAAAGCAACAAGTGTTTGGAAATTCTAAATCTATATATCTACTGTTCTCCTGTCACACTTGTCTGTAATCAATCCCACTGTCCAGCAGAGGGAAGCAACAGCTTCTATACAGTGCAACAGGTGGCTGACAAGGCCTTTTTCTTGTGGTTTGACAGATTTTAAATATATTTCTAGTCTCCTTTTTTGACAGATTTGCGAGAATGCACATCACATTATGAAAAGTTAATTTCATTTTCAAATTCAAGATTAACTTTGATTTCATAACCTTCAAGTTACCAAAGGGAGGTTATACATATAATGATAATATCAGAAGTGATAAATAAAGAAGAAGATTATTTCTTCCCTGTTTTAATTTGACAATATGCAAAACAGGAATGTTGGCTTAACTGCTAGTTAGTGACGCAGAATCATGACACAGAAATACGTTTATACTCTGATGAAACGGGTGGGGCACGGATTAGAAGAAATGTTAAATCAACAAAAAGAGCTAAATAATTCATAGAAGACTTTAGAATTCCAACAGAGGCAGTGTAGATCAAGACGAAGGAGATTTGGGGAAATGTTAATGAGAACACACGATGGACTGTAACTTCTGAGGCAGATAAATCAAATGATGGACTGAGAGACTAACCGTTCAGATGGATGAGCGCTGAGTCAACAAGAAGCAGGTGCAGCCAGTCTAACAGCACCACAAACTGTGCCTTAAATATTGCAAAATGTTTCTATGAAGGGTTTTTTTCTTATGCAACGGATGAGAAGATGCCAAATAAAACAACATCATGCCAAGCTTCAAGGGAACTTTTTGTTTTCCCAATTGGCACAGTTGGTTACACATTTGCATCACAAATATGAAAAACTAACATGTTTGCCATATTGGCAATTTGCCAAAAACAGTCGGGTATTTCTTGTCTAGGACTGGTTGTTGATTATTACTCAACAGCTCCTAATGAGACATGTAACTCTTCCAAGCCACAACAAGTAGGTCAGGGTCAGCGAGGGGAAGGATGAGTCTGATGGAAATGGGAGACCCCCTCCCCCCCTTCTTTTTCTGGTAAAATAATTGATGATTTTCTGATGACTTCACTAAAATCTGTCCAACCAAAAGCAACCTGGCAAGGATTGTTTTTATTATGTGACACTAAAGAACAGTGCTCTTCCTTTAAAATACTAAAATAAGTCAGCTATATGCATGTTATTTGTGGTGTATCGGTTTGAATCTTCACTTTGGGTGTGGAGAACAAATGAAACACACAAAAAAAATATATTCTGTCATTGATATGGGAAACACCAGAAACATGAACCATTTGTCCATCTGATTTTCATGCAGGCGGTGGCTTAAAAATCTAAAAATGAAGACGAAGATGGATGGATAAGCAACTGAATCCTAAACTGGCTGACACCAAATTCAACACATTTAAGATTTCATTTTGCATCTTAATGTTAGGAAAAGAAGGAAGAAAACTAACACCTTAACATTTTTAATGTTTAGCTGTAGATGTGCTTTTTCACTTTTGGAGCAACGCCGAGTTCTCAGTGTATTCAGTGCAATCGAGCAAATGTTTGTCTTTTCAGCATTGAGTTCTCGGCACTGATTTACTATTGACTTTTCACTTGGTTGACTTTGACCCTCAGGGATAAATAAAGATTTATTTATTTTTTATTCTGATTCTGATTCGCACATTTACTCCTTCCAACGTTCACACATCTAAGGTTAACATTTTTAAAGATGATATGTTCATTCAAAAAGACAAACACTCAAAGTTTGTGTTTTTGAAGTCCTTTTAACGGGTTTTTAACAATTAATGGTCGTTTTATCTCATTTCTTGATCAAGTAATGCATGTTTTCTAATTTCATGTAATTTGTGATCAGTCGGATTAGTTTGATATTACTCAACATCATTTTGGAAACAATGCATGCCATATTGCCTGTATGATATGTGATATATGATGATTCATAACTGAAATTTATCATTTTGATCTGTATCATATGAAGAAATATAATACAGATGAAATGAATCCTCACTTTGAAAAGTGAATCTTTTAACACTATGCTTTGTCCATGCAGTGCTGAGCAGAGTGGCTCCACATGTTGGCTGATGTGTTTTTCCACCTCCATTTACAAACATGATGAGGGGGGTGAAAGGTCATCGCTTCCAGTAATGAGATGTCACCGTCATCTGTTTTATTTCCTGATAAAGCGGGCAGCACTGGAGGTATAAATGGGTTTAATGTGTTTATGTGCTCATCACATAACAGATAAAGCGAGTGGACGAGCACATCAGTCAGAGTTGTGTCTTTCTACGCAGGCTCAGACTTATTTCTCATTTCCACATGTGATGGGTTTGGCATTTAGTAAAGCAATCAATCAAATTTGTTTCTTATGGTTATAAAAGATGAAAGTTCAATCAATCAATCAATATTTCACAGGGATTAAAAAAAAGTAGAAACTTTTCTGAATTAAAAATGATATTGTTTTTCTGACTATTCACAGGAAAACTATTGCTCTTTTCCATATTTTTGGTCACATAAGCATTTATAGTAAATAATTTTGAGTCACTCAGACGGGATGGAACAGGTTTTACCATTAACCTCACTAAAGAGATGCTCCCTTAAAATTGGCAAATCAGTAGAAATTAGGTTTGCAGCTGTAATGCAGTACCATAGTGCTGTTAAAAATTACTGGGAACCGATGCGGCAGGGAACAGTGCCAGATGTTGCTGATAGGAAGACAAAGGCTTTTGGGGGAAATAATCATTGAATCCCCACTTAATGATAGCAGGAGCTGTAAGCAGTGGTCCTCACCTCCCCGTCTATGCAAAAGAAATGCTGTTTATCTCACAATTTTGCAAAAATATAAATAATTTCTCTTGTAAATCCTGGCATTCAAGGAATATCTGTCCACAGATAGAAGGCACAGCTAGCTTTCATAACTTGGGGAATCATTTTCCAGCGTGATAGACTACTTTAAATCTCTGTGAAATGATTTTTAAGAACAATAATCTGGAATTATTTGCAAATAGAGGGAGAACATAAACAGACTAACGATGATTGGCTAAAATCATTTGGAATAAACAATTAAACAATGTCACACAAGAACAAGTGTCATTGCAGTGAATATAAACACGGCTGTGATTTAGTCAGAGTAGATATTTATAGATGTGCTAATACTCAGATCAGCAGCAAATCCACAAGAGTAATATTTATACAACTGCTACCCTAATGCAGTTTATTGAATGACAGCAATTGGGGCTCTGCCAATTTCAAGAGTCACTCAAAACATTTTTTTTAATGATTCCAAATTCTACATTAGTTATTTCCACTCTGATTAGATCAACTTCAAAATCTTACTTCTGGTCAATCAAGCTTTGAATGGTCTTAGACTTAAATCTCAGATTAATTTGTAGAACATGAAACATCCAGCCTCTGAGGTCCTCAGGAATAAGTTTACAATACACAATAAAATGCCTGAGTTAAAAAATGAAATTGTAAAAGTTTTAATGACTTATTTATTTGCTGAGCTCCATTTTCACAGTGAACAACAACAGGAGTAGATGCAAACACTTGTCGTGTAGCGCTCCTGTCTGTTTTTCCCCGCCACATTCCTCATACTTCAACCCAGCGCTGATAGCTCGGCCTCCATAATCCCTTTACAGTTAGGCCCCGCCCACTCCTCGCGGCTCAATGACAGCTCTCCCGTCCAATCAGGGCGGCGGCCTCCACTGTCTGGGCCTCGTGCCTCCTCCCTCGGCCCCGCCCCCTCCCTCCCTCCCTTGCTTGTCCGACTTTGTTGCTCTCCTGCCCCGCTAGTCTCGTCCGTCTCTGGTCTCTTCTCCGGAACCGAGGAACAACTCGTTGAAGTCCGCCGCCATGGAAGACGACAATATAATCATGCCAGTTTAACTCGGGGGAAGATCTTTCAAGGTGAGTTGTTTTCTTTAAAGCCGGGAAAGGAGGAGGTGGAAGGGGGGATTAACGGCGAGGTGGCTGCGGGTGGAGGAGGAGGAGGTGGAAGAGGAGGAGGGGGAGCGAGAAGTTCATCCGCCTCAGTGCACGGGACAGCAGGGAGAGAGCCAGTTACTCCAATGTTGTTCACTGTGTGGATGTGTCATGCTGCTAGCTGGCCTGTTTGAGCCTGTGTAGCCCAAATAGCTCCAGGAAAACCTCTCTGATAGAGATAGTTCAGTCACCTGAGTCAATATGATGTCCTTGTGCTCATTTGACTGATCATTTCAAAATACAATAACCTGCTTATTAGTGAAAGCTGTCAAAACGAAGTGCTCAGCTCTGATGGTTATATTGCAAGATAAAGGTATAAATGCTGTGTTGTGCGTGTATGGATTGTGTGGCAGAAGTGGTGTGTATGCTGCAACTTTGTGTTTGCAAGTTTGCTTATGTTTTCATAGGTGGACTACCACAGATTGCTCAAACACAATATTACTGCACTTAATTGTCAGAGGTGGAAAGAAGTTTTCACTCCAGTACATCTACTGTATTACTGCAGGAAATACACTCAATTGTAACTAAAAGTATATTTTTTAATATTCAAGTAAAAGTGTCAGCTTTTTTTGATTCCACTGCATCTCTTCCAGAGAGGTCGCCACAGGTAACTATTGTAACTTGCACCTTACGTGGATGGGTTTTACACCTGATACCCTTATTTAGGATTCATATGCCCTGGAATATTAGAGTTATCACCCATGCAAGGGCTCCCAGGATTTGCAAGCAACATGGCAAAATCTGACTGTACTGGATTAAACTGACTGAAACAATATACATATTTGTAGTACACATAATTGCAAACAGAAAGTGAGATTAAAGGTACATTTCATTCATTGATTGGAAAGTGATCACTGCACAATTACAGTTGTTATCAGTACCTGAAATGGTGAGTCATTCAAACTAATTACAAGACATATGAGGATATACTGAAACATAAATGATTAATTGGTTGATATTTAATATAAATGGATGATATGAATTTTGTATAGTTGGCCCATTTCTGGAATTTTGGTATCACATGCTTGCTTAACCATTCATATATATTTTGAGGTAAGTTTGGTGGAAACATCAGTATTTCCCACTCTCAAGAATGAGACTTCAAAAATATTAGGCTCCATTTATGTGACAACGTGTTGCATCTTGAGTGTCCGTTTGCACGGCAGTGATGCTCACGGCCACTGAAAACAGTTTTTTGAAAATGAATCCCAAGGTGAAACATGTAGGAAACGCTCCAAAAAGCTTTGGAACTTTTGGAAACTCCATCTCATGTGGAAACAGGGGAAAGATAACTTTTTGAAGATGCTGCTGCTTTGCATATGCACCATGTCCATAGTAAATAGTTGTTCTGCAATAACAACAATGGTGGCCTCCAGAGTGGCATAGCTCCCTGTCTGTATTTCTCCTGGGATTTGATAGTTTTATACTTAGCAATCATCCCTAATAGCAGTCTGACTTTGTTGTCTGTCCCTAGGAATGTCCCTGTTCTTACTATTGTTGAGGTTTATAATGCATGACAATAGCACCCACAGGAAGCTCAACATGAAAACATTTTTCAGAATGTCTATTTCTGTGTAAACACACATTGTTTTCAACACATTGCTGTTTAAATGTAAATTTTGTTTTGAAACAAAAACAATGTTTCACTTGAAACATCATCCCCCACACTCAAGATTAAAACTTCCAAACTATTCAATATGAATAAAATTATTCCTAAAACTATGAATAACATTACATATTTCAAAGTAAATAATATCATTGTTTGTAATTTGTAGCTTTCACCCCTGGGAGTTTTGTTTGTACCTTGTAAACACAAACGCAGAGCTTCCCTTGACAAAAGCACTTGTTGCTGTGATAAACTTCCTACTTTTTCCTCTTGTATATTTATGCTATGCTGTGATTGTAATTTTGGGGCAGTGGTAAAAGCTACCTCACCGATTAAAAATAAATGGCTGTGCACACGAGCAGACGAAGTCAAGGGACGACCGAGACTGTGGGACGGGGGTCTCGCTGCAGATGTGCATTCTTGTAGTCAGTGGAGTGATGGAGCCTTTAAATAGAGCCCAACAGGAATGCAAACAGACGGAGCAGAAAGATGAAGCCTGGGGGCGTCTCAGAAGCAGGAGAGTGAAGGTAGGTGGTAACAGGGATCAGAGAAGCTAAACATCGAGAGCTCTTTTGCTTCAGACTCACTTCATTTCTGTTTCCTAAATGACTCCCGTTTTGGAAGGAGAAAAGTGGGTCAAGGTTCACCGCTCTTTTACACCTATCAGGAGTGAAATACTTCATAGAAAGGTTTAAACGTTTTGTGCATCAAACGTCACTTTTATTTTTGTAGCAAAAGTTGGACTTTACCCCTGTATCCTATCCTTTCATGCTGGCCCGGGGAATCCTCGTCTTTATTGATCTGGAGCTTTAAATGTTCTTACATTGGATAGCTGGTTTAAATGAAAATGTGAATTGAGGACACAAGAGGTACAGTAAGTTAGAAGTCATCATTGCAGTATGATGATGCTGAGATTCTGGATGGGGGCTTTTTTTCTGTAAGGACTTTTACATACTCTTCCTGTGTATGTGTAGGCTTTGCAAGGTACTTTGGCTTCTTCCCACAACCCAAATACTTCCTCTTTAGGCTAGTTTATGAATGACTGAGTTTTTGTTTGCTGATGAACTACCTTGGATCTTCCTATTGTTAACTGGCAGATCGATGGACGGATTGATGTTTACTTACAAGTGAATTTGTGACTGGAAGGTTGAGGCTTGAATCCCACTGCGGGATGTGTGAGGAAGAGCTTAGTGACCCTGGAATGAGGCGGCCAGAAGATGATTTCAAATTGTTTGTGTACTTAAATACTCAGAAGCTCCACTGTGTACATATCGTGTGCCGAACATTATGCAACGAGTACGCATCTTTTTCTTCTTTTTTTGGAGGTGTGACTCATCATCGGTAGCTTGAGATATGGAAAAGATCACACTCAGAAAGTGTAGTTTGGAGCCTCTCTGTGGACCAATAGAAGCTCATTTTCCTACTCCAATCTTATGCAGCAGTGAAACTCGACAGCAGAATTGCTCAAACCAACCATCTGATGTTTATATGTCCAAACTTTTCAGTGGTTTCTAGTTTGATTGCTGTTTATTTTCTTAAAAAAAAAACCCTTTCAGTACATTCTCCGCAGAGAGATTGACTAATTGTTGCTTCCTTTACCCAGAGTCGGCATCCTCTCTGTTATGAGAAGAACCAAGCGTCTGGCCACTCCCTGGCAGCATCGGTGTCAATTACAGCAACATTTACTGTTTCAGGATTTCAGAGTCTGCTGAGTCCACTCCGGGTGACGTTTATTAGTTTGGACACCCGTGCAGAACATCACCTCTTGTGCTTTCTCGACCACTTTACCACTGTGAAACTAAATGTACCGGCACGGGGCACCTGGCTGTTTACCTCTGGGAACTCAGCCTGCCCATGGATTAAAGGCTTCTGTCTCTATAAAAGGAAAAGTCCGGGGTATTTTTGGTTTACTGACTTAGTAAAACATTGAACAAAAGTGCTCTTTGGACATTATATGTTGTGTGCATATCTCAAAAAGAAAGGGATCTCCACCAGCTCAGATTTCAAATGAGTGAAACACCTCAGTTTAAGCTCTGCTGACAGTTGGGCTGTTTGTTTTGGCTGAAGCATTTGTCTGGGTGTCAGATTAATTTATAGCATGGACTTTACATGAATAAAGTAAATGAGTGTTCTCAGAACGTTTTTACAATTTCATTTTGTAACTCTGCTTGAGTTAAAGTGATCCAAATCTACCACAACCTTTTACAGTATGTCAGTGACAGGGTTTTTTTTTGATTACAGAAGTTTTGTCAGACTGCATGTTGATGTTCACAGTTTACATCAAGGGACTGGACAAAAATCTACTGCATAGTGTGGTGGCAGAATTTATCTAAAAATATGTGAACAGGATCTTGATAGGATACACAAGTTTACCGAATAAAAGTTAAATATAATAGATTCAGATGATGCTTGTTTTGTATTTGTTGGTGGTCAGAATTTACACAGTTACAAAGTGATGCACACTTTTTGTTTTTACTGTGGCTTCACTTCCATTGAGTATTATGTGGTTTTTGGTGTTTTCGTTTAAGAATATGGGACATACTAACGATTTAATGGATTTCTTAAGTTAAAATCTGTTCATTAGTGCACATTTCTCACAATTTTTACTTTTCAGAATACGTTTTTGAATAATCACATGGAAGAGAAAGCAGCAAGTTATCTCAACCAAAGATTTGCTCCATTGTTTGTAATGAAATGATAACATCTGTTGTAAAGCTTAAGTCTTGTGGGCAGACCTGCAGCTGTACAGTATAACTTGCAGTTCATTTTCTGTTGGGCTCAGTTGAGTCAAACTCAGCTCCAAACACCTCATTCTAGATCGAGAGAGGTGCTGCTATTCAGCCCGACTTTTTGCCTTTTGCTCGATTCCCTGCGGACGGCTCTGGCTGGCAGCTCAAATCTACACTGGTCCTCGCCAAAAACCACACGCGCACACGCTGGCTCCACACAGACCTTGACACAGATCCATGCATGCACGTACACATGTATAGACGGTTAACTCAAGGCGATCTGAAACCTCTGCATGTGCGCACTCAGTCATCTAAACTCAGGCCAAGGCTCCATAGTCCTTCTCCGCACTCATATTTCACTAGTCACACACAGAGGGCCCACAGCAATCAACTTTAAATTAGAGAGAAAGCTGCTCCAAGAACTGGTAGTGCCGGCTGCCAGGTCTGAGGCCATGCTGTTCTTCAAGTGCGTATGTGAGAGACAGAAAGAGTCAGCGCTTGATATTAAACCAACTTTCAGGGGCTCGATTAGGGTAATTCTCCTCCTCTCTGCTGCTGTTGGTGCACTTTGTCCCTTACTAAGAGCTCAGATCACTTTTCCATTTCAACAGTTAGAAAGATAGAAAGAAAACAGTCAAGAAAGAGTTGCATGATCTTTCACCAACACTTTTGTATTTGTAGATATTGCAATATTTGTCTGCATTCAACATGTTCCCTTCAGCTGTAAACCACTAGGTGGCTTGGACCTATGACGCCTTCTGTGACAGTGTAAGTGTAGTTATTTCTTTATCAGCTTTACAGACTTTTAAGTTTCACAATAACTGTCTCTCTGAGGGGGAGCTGAATGTGTGTCTCTGAAGAGGAACCTGATACTTGCTGCTCAATAAGTGGGACCTGATCTGAGTTTATACGCATCTGTTTTAGATAGAAGACCACTTCATGGCAGTTTCTGGATCCTTTTGGAAACGTTATTCAGCCTGTTCCAGAATTTGAAATCATAAACATAAGAGCTGCCTTGAAATTAAAGACGGGTGTGGATAAAGCCAACAGAAAAGACTCTGAGGTCCTTTGTATCAGAGACAGTTTTTAAATGAAAAGAGCAATCTATAGCAAATCACACAAGAGGATGCTTGGTCAACAGAAAGCAGCAAAATATTGATGTATGACTTGAGAACTTATCTTTTTATAACTCTTTCATGTGACCTGTGGGCAGGACGTTGCATTTTTAAAGCCTGTTATGGTACTTTATTACTTAGTGATTAGCCTGGGTTGGATATTACAGCTGTAGCAGCGTGACGTGTAAAAAACACTGCATCTTTTTTCTCAAACCTTTGTTTTTTCAGTCTTTTGAAACTTTTTCATTTAATGATGATGACACAATGATTTTTACTTCTATAAAAGAAACAGAAGCTGCAGGAATGCATATAGTATATATATATATATATATATATATATATATATATATATATATATATATATATAATTTGTACAAACGGTGTGGAAATTCTGTGCGGTTAGTAAACCCAACTCTACTGCTGGACTTGTGATGATCCGTTTCCTAAACTGCTTTATCCAATACAAGGTTGTGTGGTGCTGAAGTCGGACCCAGCTGACAATGAGCAAAGGGCAGGATACACCCTGGGCATGTCACCAGGCAAATGGGAGACACACACGCACACACACACACACACACACCCCCACAGTCTTGTATTTCTATCCTTGTGGGGACCGTCCATTGACTCCCATTCATGTCTAGCCCCTAACCCTGACCCTTACCCTAACCCTAACCCACACCACAACAAAGCCTAACCCTAAAGAAATGTTATTGCACTTTTACTTTTTTCAGTAACAACAACATGGTCAAGAAAACACTGTTTCTCCTACTTAGGACCGGAAAAAGGTCCCCACAAGGCACGTTGTTCCACGTTTTGCTATCCTTGTGGGGACATTTGGCCCCGACAAGGATAGAAATACGAGAACACACACACACACACACACACACACACACACACACACACACACACACACACACACACACACACACACACTGTGGGAATGTGTAATCTCCTGACAAAATGATCCCAGGTCCAACCTGGATTCAAATGGAATAGTCCTCCTTCTAGGAGGTAAGACTGCTACCCGTTGAACTACTGTGTGGCCGCTGTTCATTGTTTATTTCATTCTTCTTGGTCTGTGTGTCTCAGAGCATTTCCTTCCATGGAAAGGTAGCATTGTTTTTCAGAACTGTGGCAGCTCTAATACATGATAAGTGTGTCCTTTCCATGCAAATATGCTTTCCAGTGTTTCCTCTCAGGAAACCCTGCTTTGTATCTGTGAGTCCCAGCCTGTGATCATGTAGATGTTACACAACGTTAATGAACACGGGTGTGTAATAAATGTGCAGAGTACTCTTTGACATCTTCATGCAGTTCTGCCAGTGAAAGCACCATATTATTGAGTCTAGTTTATAAGCTGTAGTGAACCTGTCCACTGTGGTGTTGACTTTGAAAACAGAGCTAACCGTGGAGATTATTAGAGCTTGGCAGCTCGTTGGGTCTGCACTGGAAAAATACTCTATTGATTGCTTTGGTAGAAAAATTTATACGTCCAGATCGTGGATGGTTACTTGCCAAACCAGCGTGGAGAACACAGTGGATTGATTTACAAGCTGGTGTGTCAGAAATACATACCAGAATTCTGGCGGGTTGGTATTGACTCCCACCCTGCAGGTGCTTGACTTTACCGTCATTGCTGACTCCAAAAAATATTTCTATTTATGAATCATTTGCAATTACAGCAGCTCCTCAGCTGAGCACATAAATTCACCTTTTTGTTATTTCTAGAGGTTCATTAATGCACACTCTCTCGGTGAACTCTCATAGTACTTACTTTAAGAGTCAAGATGGCTGTGTGGAAGACAAAGCTTTGTTTTCTGTTTGTTGGGTTCAAGTAGTTGAAAGCATAGTTGCTTCACGCTGGTCACCTATACAAACTTAGTGTGTGCAAAGTAACTTTTTTTTTTCCTTTGACCACATGTGCTCATGAAACATAGTAATGTGAAGGTTTTTCTGAGTTTCTTACAGTGATAACTTGACCCGGATTAGTTAGTCTCCTTGGATCTTGACTCAACCTTTGACAGTGTGAATGATTGTTTTCAGAGCTTAAAGGGATACTTTATTGTGAGAGGATTAAGGTGTGTGATAGGTGCCATCAGCTGTTGTTCAAGCTCTAACCCGTGGCTCAAGTTGTTGAAAAAGGATATTTCCTTGGTGTGAATAATGGATGCTTGTCTTTGTCTTGTCTGTTTAGTCATCGACAGCAACCCATGCAGTGGCTTCAGTTTGCATATGCAAATGAAGTTTTTCCCCCCAAGAAACTTTGTCCCACTTGTGCGACAGAGTAGGGGAGCAAGTTTTGAGTATTCATGCGTTTGAAGACCACACAGTTTATTTGTTTGTATCGGCATTTGCATTAAATGTAAATCAGTGGTGGTACCTTGTTGGAGACAGAAGCCTCTTTTGTTGAGTGCGCTGCTGAAACTGACATCAGCTGGGGGAGCATCAGGTAAAAGAACAGTGACCAAGCTTGTCATTTCACTGTATTTTTCACTGACAAATTGTCCATTTTTACCCAGTCCAGTGTGAGTCATTGAATTGAAGCTTTTTTTTTAATCAGTCAGATTTGATATGCTTAATCACAATCATCACCAACTCTAAATGAAGCCATCTTGAAATCATCTTGAAAATATTTTTTGTCAAACGTTTATTTCCTTTTTATGCCTCTTACTTTTTACATAGACAGGGCATCAGCCTCAACTGTTTGCTGATGCTACTTGTCCTTTGTCCTGTACAAGTAGAAAATGGTCTGAAATTAAAAGAAGATCCCTGAAGAGATGGTTTTTGGGGGAGAAAAACTAAAGCAAAAGCAAACGCTCCTTTAAATTATTGTTTGGCATTGTGTTGACATAGAGCAGCAGTGGGTGGTCTAGGATTTAAAGTGTATTTGAAAGATGTATTACTCATCGCATTAGGTAATTACTTAAGCTTAGTGCCTTAAGTGTGAGATGTGTCTGAGACAGAATACTGTGTGATCCAGCTGGGTAGAAACGGTGTTTGACCACAGCATCTTTATCTGTTCACTATTTTTACTCCCCTGTCCGTCCATAATTGATAGACTTGTCACTTTAAATTATGTGACAGTGAGAACATATAGTGGCAAAGTCTCTTGGTGTTTGTATGTCTTTGTATTTTTCTTTCTCTCTCCTGGAAGGTTTGTTTCTCTATCACAGTTTCACTTCTTCTTTATCTTTTGTTATGTCTCCTTTTTATGGTTTTATGAGCTCCCTGTGTCCTTTTACCTGTGTGCCTCCTTTGCTTTGCTTCCCAGCTTGTGTTTGTTGTCTTTATGGAGCGTTAGCAGTCTTAAAGGAGGATGAATGAGTGCTATCGAGCGTGTCGATCAAATCTGATTTGGCACACAGGTGACAGAGGCAAATGAGGCTACAATAGCAGTATTTCTCAGAAGATATTCACACTACAGCATGAGATTTCTATTATGTGTGCGTTCTCTTGCACGTGATGATGATTGAACGCGCTGTTTGTGTGTTATGGATATGAAAAAATATCAGTGAGCCAAAATCTAACTAGCTTTTTAAACTTGAGGCTGGCATCAGAATTAGATATTTGTATTGTAGAAAAAAAGAGCCCTATTTGGGATATAGGTATGAGAGATTTGCTCATGTGTGAGTGTTTGACTGAATCTGATGAGCAGCAGACTCACTTGATATGTGTTGCTCAGACAGTTATCCTTTGACCTTCCTATCCTGTGCTCTGAGTTCATGAGTAATAATACTGGAACTGAAGCTTCCTGGGGTGTGAGCCACAGTTTTTTAACCACGTCACGGTAAGAGGTTGTTTTGCCCCTTTCAGGGAACATCACAGTCGATCATGTGGTCCGTGTGTTTTGAAGATTTACCAGTGGGGGGCCGAAGGCCTTGCTCAGAGTCCCACTGTGGTGATCCGACATGATGATGAAATACACAGTATTGTCTGCTTTTACATGCGTAACATGAACTTCTGCTAACAGTGCCTTTTGATGCTAATTAATTCAGAAAGATGTCGTTTGAGTTGCTTTGAGGAGGCCTGTCAATGCTGCACATTTGTTGATGAGAGATTTGTTAGCTATATATAAATAGGGTGATATGCTTGAATGTTTACACAGCGAGTGATGGATCTTTGTAACTCTAAATGTGGTTTTAGAAACAACATATTTTTTGAAGTAAAATCCTGATTGGGAAAAAAAGTTTGTCTTGCTGCTTGATTTTATATAATCTTATGTATATTTTTAATCTATTGGTTTGTTTTGAACATATCTCTTTTCATAGGCTTTTCATAAGTTACATTGTATAGGGATTTTTTTATGATGTCCTAGAAATGGTTTGAATTAGTATTTCCAAATATTGTGCAATAATCTCCAAGAAAGTCTGTAAATGAAGAATTATCAAATCAGTAGTCTCAGCAAGTACGAAACGACTAAAACATTTTCTCTTTTCCCGTAAAGAAAAGAATGCTTTGAAGTTCAGTTTCTCATTGACGGGTAAATGAAATGCTTGACATTTGTAGTTAATTACTGAGGGTCTGAATCACGTCTTGCTTTATTGTGCGCAATTGCTCTGTCTATCTCAGTTGGATAAATGTGCCAGCATTGGGTGCAGTTTTCAGTGTCTTGGAATTTTTCTACCAAACAAAAAGCTGTTTTGAAGACAGCTTTACGGCCTCAGTTCGGGTTGGTTGCAATGAGTCAAGCTGGCATCACTGACATCATTGCATTTCAGAAATGCTCTGCAGAGCTTCAGTTAAAACCAAACAAAAAATAAATAATGAGCTTCACTTTAAAGTAGATATATGTGCTAAATGATGCTAAACTTTGGATTTATTTAGTAAATATATGGAGTGAAACACTTTGAGGCGAGATTGTTCATAGAGGACCGTCAAGTGAGAGGTCTCAGATGTTTTTTTGGATGAACATGAGAAGCAACCAGAGCCAGAGCATGACCACCAGAGCACCAGAGCAACCATGAGTCAACAGAAAATGCCAATAGTGTGTCAACAAATAAACATTTGAAATCATGTGTCCACAACTGTGTCTGGATCGGATTGGATGAGATGCCACGGAGACAAATAGTCGTGAAGGGAAGCATGCCTCTCTACTTTGTGTTCGGTAACCGTAATGGGTGACCATATGGACTCCGTTTGTGTAAATGATTTTCAAATGGAGCCTTTCTGTTAGGTCAACATGGCTAATGTGTTTGGAAACACTGCAGTAGGAGGAAATAACCGCACGAAGAGAGGTGTCTTCCACTTTATTGCCTCTGGAGGTTCTGTTCGCCTGAGATCTCTACAAAAGAGACCTGATTGTTTGAAATCTGTGTTGAGTACATTATGAGATTTGTTTCTGAAATTGTGTTTTATGTGGATCACATGAGCCTATTGTTGTCTCTCAGGTACGCTGAGCTTGAAGCAATGCATCAGGGGTTTTTGTGGTTTGCGCTCACACCTTTCAGTTTTCTTCTTCAGGCTTTTGTAAGTAAAAAGCCTTTTAGAGAGCAGAAGTTTGTCTCAGGGCCAGTTTACATGACATTCAAGTGAAAATGGAAGACTTCGTAGTGTTTTGAGTGTCCATTAAGGTGAAATTGGTGCTTGGAACCACTGAAAACACAACTTTTTGAAAGTGGCTCCTAAGTTGGAACTTTTTGAAAACACTTTTTCTGCAACTACACATGCACTTCACCCCTGTAGCAAATAGTCCTTTATGCACATGTGTGAGTACATCATCAATGGCAAACAGGGTGGCCCCAAAGAGTGTCATGACTCCCAGTGGACTTGAACGTTTTATAGCTGAGTTAGTGGTAAACGCATAAATGTTACTGAATGCGGTGAATTGTGTTGCATTTTGAAAGCAGTGCCTTAAATGTATCATCAGATTTGAACCCTGAGACCCTCATTCCTCCCTGCTGCTGCCTTTGATCTTAAACATGCTTCATAATCTGCTTTCTGAATCACACACACACACACACACACACACACACACACACACACACACACACACACACACACACACACACACACACACACACACACACACACACACACACACACACACACACACACACACACACAGAGAAGACACGTACACATGAACGAAGGGTGGCTCAAAATCAACAAACTTTGAAACCAAATCATGGCGGTGGACTGTAAATCAACCCGCTATCTCTCCATGCTATCTCAAGCAAACCGTTTGGAAGGTCTGCTGTTTGCGAGTCAGGTTGGTGCTGCAGAGCCAGGCAGTCTGATGAGGGCATTTTCTTACTTTGTCACTCGATTATTCTGAAAGAAACATTGTTATGGTTTGCTTTGAATCCTGCTTGCAGCAATCACAGAGTGATTAGAGGTTGTTGATGTCTGTTTTTCTCTCTCCGTCAATTAAAGTCTAATCTACTTTGCGGAGATAGCTGGCATGAAACGGCTTTGCCCCTTTGTCTACTTCTGCTCAGATTTCGTCATTGCGCCTGATGAGTTTCACTTTAGCCTGGCATATATAGGGTGTGTTTGCACCAGCGTCTGCTTTGACTGAATAGCTGTACTGTCCATCTTCCAGTGTACACTGATGCTGTGTGTGTGTGTGTGTGTGTGTGTGTGTGTGTGTGTGTGTGTGTGTGTGTGTGTGTGTGTGTGTGTGTGTGTGAGAGAGAGAGAAACCTCAATGTGGTGTGCAGTGTGTGAGAGCTGCTTGCTTACCTCTCTGTGATCTTTTCATCTAGTGTGAGCAAGCTTGAGTCAATTTGTAAATACAAACCAAGCCGCAAAATATACGTTTTAATGTTTTAATGGAGGTTTACAGCTAATGTGAGGTAGCCCTCCAGTACAAGCCTGTCTAATATCGTTCGCTTGTTGGAAAGGTCAACATCTGAACTGTTGAAAGCAAGATGACAAGGTGTGGCAGATGTTGAAGAAGCAGACCCATCCAGCTGTTAATTGAGTTAATCCAGCTGTGTCCTCGCTCTGTCTGTATTATTATTTTTGGACCCATTTACTCGAAAATAAACGACTCACAGAGGCTTCACTCATTTTTTCCACTTGTTAAGTTTTTTTTTTAGCGTCAGGTGTTCTTATCACCAGCTGTTTGTGCTGTTAAGAATGTTATTTCTCCCTCCTTTTTGTTCTTTTCACTTTTCTCCGTTCCTGCTCCAGCTCTCCCTCCTTCTCTTTCCATCCTGATTTCACCACATTCCAATCTGCAATGAATTAAACATAAGCAATGTCAGTAAAATACTTTTTAGAAAGGCAAATCACTTGGATAACATTTTCCCCCATGGCCAAATGTTCGTCACTCTCACAATTTACTTTCATTTTCTGTGTTCGCAAAATGAAAGCATGTGTGATACTCCAACACATTTGAATAAACCAAATGAACAAGTGCAATGTTTGTTTCTTTTGTTTTTGCAAATATATTGTTCAATTCTTTTTTTTAACTTAAAAGGCTCCTCAGCTTGACTTTAATTGAGCATTTTGCTGTTGTGAAAATGTTTTTGCATGGTTTTTGAACATAATTGTCCAATTGTGGTGCGTGTTTATTGTTTTGTTTGTTTCTTGTGGGATTATGAAGGCTTCCAGTCTCATCACACTTAATAATGGTTTTGGCACTGTTGATTAATGGATTAATAGACCTACAACAATCTCAACATGCATACAGCCTTTAGCTAAAAGTTAATCAGCCATAGTTTCCTAAATGCAGGTCTCTCTCTTTTTTTTTTTAGCATGACTTTGTTTTAAACTCTGAGAACATGGAAAACGATTTTTCTGTCTTAATGTTGTCTGCATTAGATTGTTTCAACCTGGAATGCAGACATGCTTTGTATGTCAGTCAGATGAGATAGATGCCCGCCCACTATGTACATGTGTGTGTCTGAGGTCACAAAGTGTGTGAGTGAGCAAGTCTCCCCGACACAATAGTTGTAAATTAGTATGCAAGACAAAAAAAACAAACAAACAAAAAAAACATATCTGGAAGTTGAAATCCCAAAGCATTCAGACCTAAATGTGTGTTTTGTTTTTGAAATAACACATGTTGATATCGTGCAGCCTAGTAGAGTAAGCAATCAGTGAAGAAAGAGCAATATCGTGTTGAGATTTGAAATAATCAACAGTGACACAGATGAAGCTGACTCCAAATAATATAGTTGGCAAGTGTTGGTTAGTGATTTGATTGTGAGTTGAGAATTGTTTGGATAAACAACAGTTTGGCTCTTTTTTTCTCTTTAGCAATGCCACAATCTTTGGCAGTTGTGGCAAATGGACACTAAGTACGCTTTAAGTAATTCTAAGAATTGTAATTGTGGTATATACTGTTGCTCCGAATCTTGTTAGGTCTCAACCTTGAATACGGTAAACCTGACTTTAATCCTGATCGTAGCTGGAAGGCCTACAGAGCCAAATCTAAGATGCAAGTTGCAAAAACTAGCATAGCCCTGTGAAAGGGAGCAGCTGAATCAACACTTACTACGTCTGCGTTTCTGAGTACTCATATTGGTCCTCAGCATTGACTGGCGTCCAAATTTACTTGTGGCATTTAAGCATCCCTAGTTGATACCTAATCGTGTCAGTTACTGTCATCCTGCAATAGAAATCTTACACCAATGCCAAGTGCAATATTACGAATAACTGTTAAATATAACATGTTATCCTGAGCTAATCCTAAAGTGCTGCTGACTTTATTTGTGGTTCTCACATAAAGGTTATTGACATGTCCAGCTCAGTACTTTTAGCATCGACAGCCCACATTACAGTAATAACTACAGATATTTTGTTGAAGAAAAAAGAAATTTTGTAGATTTGGCATTAGATGAAGTTTGCTTTTAGCTTTGAGGATTCAGTTCTGTGAATTGCTGTTGGTATTTTTTCATCCAAACTTTCAATGAAGGTTTATTCATTTAACTGCCATATTACGAGGTAGAATTTGAAGCCCTCTGCTGTCTGTATATGTTAAAGCGAGATACAAGACATAAAACAAATCGCTTCCTGTTTACAATACAGGGAGTACATGAAAGCCTCAGTGAGCGTTGTGTTTAATTATGAACTTTTCTTTATATACATTCGATTAGTGTTCTGTTCAGTGCAGTTTATGAGTAGCAGGACAGGCATTAACTGCTCCAAATATGGTTTACATTAACATTGCTCGGTGTCTTGCTCCTCCTTTTCTTCTCTTTCTTCTTCTTTGTCTCCTTGCCAGAAGGATTTTTGCAGAGGCAGTCAGACAGTAGTAATAAAAAGGCATGAGTTTCTCATATGCGCGCTCTGGTTTATGATGTGCTGTTCCTGGATGTTAAACTCACTGTTTTACTCCGCTTTTGTGTGGAGTTGCAAGACCGCTGAGAGTTAACACAGAATGATTTCATTGCCTCATTTGGTCTGACACTTCATGATCATCACATCTCCCAAACCCGTTAAGTGTTTTCTCTGTGTTTTTAATATGTATGTACTTTACTTTTTCTTTGTTATCGCTCTCTTTCTCTCTATCTCTCTCTTACCTGGCTCTATCTGCATGTTGGGGCAGTCAGTCAGCCAGTCTGTTGTAATGGGGAAAGCATGGAGTTCCCAGCAGAGTGACTCATTGCTTCAGCGAGCAAGGGTCGTGTGTGCGCGCGTGTGCGTGTGTGTATGTGAGTGTGTGGGTGTGTGGGTGTGTGGGTGTGTGGATGTGTGGATGTGTGGGTGGTAGTGGGCGGGATTTCCAAGTCTGTGCGAGTCAGTGAGCGTATGCACATGTATGTCCTGCCATGTTTGTGTAGTTGGGATGTATATGTTTCCCATGTCTTTCCTTCCCGCTGAACACATGTTCAAGTTGCTCCGCCTGCTGTGTGGCAGTCGTCACAAACACGTAAAGTTCGCCACATTTACCATGAGGAAAAAACATCTTCACTAACTCATACATGGTACTCCTACTCCGGTTGAAAAATCTGCTGTTGAAATTTATTCTTTAGTGTTTTTGGCCAAAAGCGTGTTTCATGAGGACACCCAGGACTGCAGTGGCTGTTGATAGAAACGACATAATATGTCATCTCTAAGTATACAAAAGCAATAAAAGAAAAGCAATAAAACAAGAGTATGCCTATGTTTGTAGGCATGGTTATAGTCAGAATTTTATTGATGTTAAGCTTAGCTACACTCTTGTTTCTTCTTCAGTTTCATTCAGCCATGCCTGACAGTGGTTTCATTTACTATCAGTTACTATTGCTTTAAATAAACAGGTTGTAGCTAGTAGAAATAGATTTATGTTAGATTCAGTGACTTTGCTGAAAACGTTAAATGACTTTGTGTAAAAACCTTTGATTTTTTTTTTTTTATGTCAGTGTAGACTTGTTTAGTTATTAATTGTATCGCATATTTGCCCAAGCCTGTTTTCCCTGATGTGATGTGTCCACAGTAGCATTATGCTATGGTTACCAGATTATGAATCTTTACTCTTTTCAGTGTAAAGATGGAAGGGAGGGCAGCCTCTTCTAGTGTTGGGGGGGGGGGGGTGGTTCCCCACATCATCTTTTAACACCCCTCCAACAGTATGCATGGATCATGGTTGCATCAGCAGTCTTGCATCTGTCACACAACAAGTTAATTTGTGTGTGTGTGTGTGTGTGTGTGTGTGTGTGTGTTGGGGTGTTTCGAATTGAACAGAAGTGCACTGCTTTGCTTTCACTGCTAAAATCCAGGTTTATAATTATCAACAGAGAAAAGCACTATAATTATGATCAATTTTAATAGTTCACGTTTTCCTGTCAGACAGGAATACTTAAAAAAATAAAACCCAGACAATTATTTTGTCAGTGTAAAGTTTTGAATGAAAAGCATGTCATGCACATCCACTCCAGTTGATTCATGTGAACTTCTGAATCATCAGTAGTGACATCTATGTGACATTAATACACTGAGGGAGTGTGTCTGCTCCGTTCCAGTGCGCCACAGCAGAGTGTCTAAGCCACATGTTTGATTTGACACTAGCTGTTTTCAGGATGTCCTGATGTTCAAGAGGTTGCAACCTAACCGGTTTGGGTTTAGAGGTCCGTGTTCATTCAGCCAAGGAATAAAGGGATTTGATCTTGCAAACCTGCAGTTATTAGCTTGTTTTCCTAACATGTGGGCAAGTGTAATCTATTACTTGTTTATCCATCAATCCATCCATTCATTAAGATACATAGAGTCATTAACATCCATAGGCAATTTTAAAGTCTCTAAAGTTTAATTTTAACCCTAACCTTTTAGCCATCGAATGAAAAGAAAACAACACACCAATTATTGCTATTTTTGTCACTTTCCCTCATTCCACCAAATGCTTTTAAACAGCAATAAAGTCCTTCACATCCAGTGGTGTTTAACACTCATGTAAGTACAAAGTTGCCTGCTGTGGTGCAACAAACAGCCAGTCATTTACATCTGAGCCTCAGTTCTCCATAAGTCCAGGCCCAAGATGTGTTGTTCAGTCTCACTAATGTTACACAAGAAAGCCATTAGGAAACCAGACAACAATATCCAACATTTTGGGACAGGTCAAGAGTCACATTTTTTTTCTACTTTGTTTGACATTTTATAGTCAAGTTTTCGACTTTAATGCAAGTTAAGCTTTACACTACTTCTGTCGCCGCCGTTCTCGTTGTAATGACATACTATCAATGGAGACAAATGACAACCTTTTTTTAACATGCAGACATTCCACTTAGCCATATTTTTGTGTGTGTATATATTTATGCCCTTGTGTGCTTCTCGGCGTTGCATAAAACAGCAATCTTCAGCTATCTGCTTCATGTCTTTATAATTGCTCCCAGCAGTAGAATGGCGCCAGTCAAATATACATGGACGCGCAGAGAAACGCCTGCGCGTGCACACTCACTCACACACACACACACACACACAGATACATGGACTCGCAGCGGCTCATCAGAGACGTGTGGCAAAGCAGAACTCCACAGTATTTGCTGGCTGCTCAACCTGCAAGCTTATTGACTTGGACTCTGCCTGATGCAGCTATCATCAGCAACACATGCGCCAAAGTTGAGTTTGACTAATGTATTCAGCAGCGTGAGTTTTCAGGGGAACAAACGGCCCACAACCGATCTATTTATTGCCTTCAGAATTGATTAATTTGTTTTACGAGCAAATAACGCAAACGCAGCTTTGAATCACAGAACCAAAACTCAGAGAAGAACGTTTTTCAAGTCTTTGCCTTTAGTTCTTTGCTCTCCATTGGGCTTTGTCATTGCTTGTAATATGTACGTATATTGGCTTTGCGGGGCTGGTAATTGATCTCACAAGCGTACTTGTGTATGTGTGTCCCTGTACGCCTGTGGCTGCGTCTGCCTGTGTGTGAGGCTTTGTTGGATAACAGAGAGCAGATGTGGGAGGGGAGGTGGGTGTATGTTTAAAGAGCTTGTCATTGGCTCATACAGAGCAGATGTTTGTTGGACCATCATCTTCTTGCAGCTACTAGGAGCACCGACTCAGGCTGTTCTGCTACATTTCAACAAGCGAAGCAAACAGCACAAAGCAGTCGCGAGACTCACAAACGCACTCCATTAGGACGTGTGATTGGACACAGCCCACTGCTAGATGCACTGACAAATGTTTAGATCAGTGTGCAGACGACTGGGAGCTTCAAGCGGGACACTATTGCTGTGGAATTTTCCAAACCACGGTTATAAAATGCTGTGGTTTACGGTAATATTCTGGTGCTGCCAGCTGACTCCAGTTGAATGTCGTCCAAACAGTTAAGCGTAGTTAAGCACAGCTAAACACGTTGAGTGGTGAGATCACATCTATGGTCAACTTTGTTAGTGGAAATGTTTCTTTTGTCACTTTCTGTGTGTTCGCTTTGTTTCGTCTCTTGCTGTGCATTTACAAGAAAAGCAAAGCTTGTAAACAAATGTCATCAGCAATTTATCGTAGCTTGTTCGGTTGGCACTGGTACCTTATTGGACCTGGCTTTACATAGAATGAAAGTGAATGAGGTGATTATTGCTTAATGTTAAATGAGGGCTGGAATTGCTCAAAGATGCCTCAAGGCTTTGCGAATAGCAACACATCAAAAAATGTGCATTGTGGACTCAGCTAAACTTTAAGAATTAATTAAAGCAGTGTTAGGAAAAAGCATAGGAATGAATTGAAATGATGGAAAACAGACTTTACAAAATAGTTCTTAGTTTTCTTGGCAGGGGAAACAGATGGCATGCTCGTTTAACCCTGATACTTTTGTGTTTTCACCACTGATAGAACTGCCACGTGTACGCCTAGGAAGCATAACTTATATACTGTTTGGGATATCTACAAAATATTAGTCACTACAAAATCCTCAAGGACCTCCTCAATACAGCCCCAGTCACAAACAGGATTCAGTGCGTCACACATTTTTGACTTGTACAGCAATAAAATCTAAATAATTCCCTGCCTCCTGAATCAGAATGAATGAATCAGAATCTTGATGAAAGTTCATATAACTCGCAGACATTTGTTCAGAGAACCCTATTAAAAATTAATGCAAGTTAAGCGGAGATATCTCAGACCCTCTTCAGTGCTATCTCGCTCCAATGTAGAAAACCTAGGATCATTGAATGGCTAGGATCTATTTATCAGTCTATATAGACTTAACCCAAGCTGTAGTCATTGGGTGACTCCACAGTAGGTACAAAGACTGTAGTTTTTCTTTGTTCAGCTTAATTTAGTCTCTATTGTTTCAGTCGATTCCAGTTTTATTATCCTATCATCTGCTTGACAGATACTGTGGTTGTTATCCTTGATTAACATGGATATGAATGGATCCAGGGATATATGACAAGGGTACAAAAACAAAGAAATAAAATCCAGAATGTTATGACTTGGCGACAGATCAAGTAAAGCCCAGTAGACTAGTTATCACTTTGCTTTAGGATTATGAAGACTTAAAAAAACAAACAAACCTCTCATTGAAAAACACAGCCGTACTGTACAGTGTTGAGTTGTAACAGATCTTGAAACAAAACTGTGGCATTTAGTGAACAATGAGTTCTGTGTACTGTTAGACCCCTGAATGAAGACTTCCATGGCTGCTGCTGGCAGCTGATGTGGTTCCACTGGACAGCATCTGTTTGGCCTCTCTATTTGTGGCCGTTCGCTTGTCTTGCAGGAGTGCTTGTAAGCTGGAACTAAATGTCTTGGCTCTCGTCAGTGATTTGATACACAAACTTTATGAAGCTGGTTACCAAGAGAAGAAGTTCGAAAATTTACTGGAAGAAGAAAGGACCCTCTGACAGAAGTGACATCAGACATTGGCATCGAGACAATGAACTCTAATTTACAAAATATATAATTCTCTTGATAATGACTCTTTGTATTCATGGATATTGTTAAGAAACAAGCCAGCTCACTATGACCCTACCAGTGTTGACCAAATTGATTGTGTACTTGTTATCTAACACTGTCGTGAAGATGCTTTGCTACTTGTCTTTAAATTCTGAGACAAGGTTCTTTAGATGCCGCATTTTAGCTCCAGCGTGACTTTGCATACAGAAGACTGACGGTTGAAACCCTTACTGTGGTTAGCTTTAGCACATACTGGTGTTTACTGTGGCACTGACTGCCAGGACAGTTTTTTTTTCTCATCCCTCTTAAGCCGAGCAATATAAACGCCTCACACCTTACCACATGCATGTGATTGATGGTTGCCTGTGGCCAGAGTTGAAGCAGCTGTCATTTAATACAGCTTGGTTTCACTCCTCCCTCTCCATCATCACCCTCCAGTGAGAAACAACTTTAGAATTTAATAAGTCACCAGATGTTTGCATGTTGCCAGCTGTGGGAAAAGTAAGAGAAATTCACTGTGATGCACTGTGAACAGGCGTCGATAAGATTCTGACATCTGCTCAGTGTTCACTGGTCATCAGTCATTTATCACCGATTGGTTTTTCATATTTCCTTGTTTTCTGTATTAGTTTTTCTTTTTTTTTTTGGTCCTCACATGTCAGAAGGATGTGAAAGATGATTGTGCTGAATATCTTTTAACATATTCTCATGAAAGACAAGGTACCAACCAAATTTTCATTTTGCTGATCAAAAATTGGAGCATTTGGGCTTTTTAAAAATGAAAAACTGGGATTTTGAAGACAGTTTCTGAAATGACCAGCACTCTTATCTTTATGTCGTTTTGCTATTCAGTTAACCCACTCTTTGTCAAGTGTTGTTAACTTTACCATCAAACTGAGTCATGTTTATAAAACTGTATTGAGGAGGGCTGAAATCACATATTTAGTGGTTGGAGGTGTGTGAGATAACGCTTCAGTTGCTTGTGACATGTGATTCTTGACCACCCTTAAATTGGATCTTCCAACATGCATGCACACTTGCAATGCTGAGCACGGCTGCATTTGTCCACACCAGATCATGGCACATGTGTGTGAATTTGGATGTTTAGTTCAGGGTTCACCTCATTATGCATCTCAGCCTGTGTTTGTTTATACAGGAGGTTGGAGGCTCTGCGTTACAGACCTGTGTGCTTGCGGGATTGTGTATGTATGTGTGTATGTGCGTTTGCATGTGTGAATAACTGGCATATGGTAGCCATCTTGCCCTGGCGGTCTAGCTGAAGGAAATTCCAGTGTTGTAGAGCTAAGGCCAAGATACTGCACCCCCCCCCCTGCGCACACACACACACACACACACACACACACACACACACACACACACACACACACACACACACACACACACACACACACACACACAAAACAGTACAGGTTTGTGTTTCTTGGGCCAAACTCCCGCACACAGTCATATTTTTTTTTAACTTTTGAAGAGACTAACAACTTGATGGAAAATGTTCTTTTCACTAACAAGCTGAAAGCTGTTTTGCATTTTATATTCCCTCTCTTTTTCTCCGAAGTACTCATCCCGCCCTATTTTGTCTCACTCTCACACACACACTCAGGCCTTGGTCTGTGGGTTGGCTTGGTGCTATCTCTGTACACACATGGCAGACATTACTTTTTGTGTGTTTAGGCCTGGGCAAAAATTGGACACAAGCCCAGCAGTTTGATTGCTGGATAGCACTAGCATGGATTAGTATTCGTAGTCTGCTTTACTCTGGTTTTCAAAATCCACCATGGCTTCATATATTTATGTGCGCCTATCTTTTGTCCATTCGTCATGCCGTGTGTGGTTGAAGGAGCATTGCTTACGTCCAACTATGAGTTCAGCCGTATTAGCAGCCTCTGCCATGTTGGCCTCCATGAAGCTCCTATTTTATTATATAAGCCAAAACACTTCCACAGTTTAAACATATGACAAAGCACTGATTGTATAGAAGCAGTGAAACTCTTGCCAGACCTGGGATGATTGCTTACTGATCAGAAGAACATTTCACCACCCTCCCAGCTTCTCCTTCCTCGGTAACAGATGTCCTCTTCTTATCACCTGTACTTGCCCTCAGGAACACGACCTCTCATTTTTCCACTTCAGCAGAGTGCTTATCTCCTGTGCACTTAAGACCTATCACCATTGGGTGGTTTTGATTTTGATGCCTGGCTGAACCGTTTTCTGCCATTGGTTTCTGGACGGTAACACCACTGACCATTCTCTCTATCTGTCTTGTAGACACAGTTTTCTTCTTCTTTGATTTATTCCCTTGTCAGCTGGTTCTAGGATCTCTGTTGGATTTGAATCGGCCACGCAAGCTTAAAATGTACAGGGACTAAAGTCAGTTCTGTCAGTAATGTCTGACTTATCGTTCAGACGCAGGTTTTTCTTCCCTCATGTTGACAGTTTATCTGATAACACTGCTGGTGAAAAGGCTTCATGCTGGACACACCAATTGAGAACTTGTGTTCACCTCAGAACCTGACAGCAGTTCCCTCATGTTTGATCCATCCAGAAAATGCCAAGTGAGTCAGTTGTGTTGAATTAGGAAGACATGGAAAACATGCAGGGCTGCGGCCCTCCAGGACCAACTTTGGACAGCAATGCTTTAGGGTGTTTAATAAGTACTGATATGGGTGTTAGTCATGTCTGGTGTTGGTAATTTGCTGAAGGTGAGTACATGTCCTCCATCCTTGAGAAGGCGAAATCGGTGCATCCCTAATATTCACATTGGTTTAAATTTTGCTGCTGTATTGCTGACAGTATATGTTTTCCCCACAAGTTTAGATGATAGGGATGAGTGAGTACACCAGTATCTGTGTCTGTATCCATATCTGTACTCAGAGGGGGCGTGGCCTAAACATGAAGTGGGTGTGGTTTAACTGGAAATAGGTTGGGGCATAAATTACAGTATTTTAAGTCTGAAATTGATATGGATTACTCAGAAGTTGCTATATTTATTGTTTATCTGAAAACTATTTACAGAACAGTCTTAATGATACAATGTACAAGTTTTTTTTTTTTTTTTAATTTTAGTCAAAACATGAATATTTTGAAAGTTATATATAGAGTCAGGCCAACCAACCACAGAGAGATCGCGTTGTCACTGTCTGAGTGGAAGCGAAAGACACCGCTTCTCTGGCTAGAGCCAGTCTGTGCAGGAGGAGTGGGCGCTGTGTGTGTGACTGGCCAATCACAGAGCGTGACAGAGTGAAGACAGCAGTTTGTGCCCAATGAGGATTTCCCATCAGCACGAGTTCGAATAATGACGGACAATGCTCGGGCTATACTCGGATTCGGCAAAAATGCATTATTCTTAACGAGTACTCGTTTAGTGTTTGGCTCACCCCTCTTAGGTGACTAGAGTTTTTAAAAACTGAAACAAAAATGAAAAACAGAAAGATTAGTAACTTCAGGAAACTAAAAATCTGCATACCTAATTATTAAAGGAGTCATATTATGCAAAATTCACTGTAAAAAGGTGTCTTTACAGTCATATTGCCTCCCAGAGCCTCTGTATGATCCCCCAGAAGTGAAAAATTCTGTCACCTCCCTCAATTGTGCGCTCCACTTTTGAGAAAATATACACTCAAACACGTGGTTCTGCAATCTCCCTCTTTCTGACGTCAGGAAGAGGAACGCCACTCCCCCCCCCCCGGAAGAGAATCCAGCCTTTGGCCGGCCCCCGGATAGGTCGCTCATCTCGGCTGTATTTTGTCATCCATCGCCAGTGTTTTCGTAAAGTCAGCTCCTCCGCCGTCTTCAGGTGGGTCAGCTGACGAGCTGACAGTTTTTGCTAGCTTAGCCACATTTAGCTCGGATGGGAACGTAGCGGAGCTCCTCTCCCCAGCAGAGAGGCACTTTGAGTCGGCCGCGGCTGTGACGGCGCCCGGGCGTCTGACTTCCAGGAGCCGAGTTGGGGCCGATTGGGTAAACGGCCCGGAGCTGTTCCACGGAAGCTGGTCCCGAAGCCGGCGGAGACGCACGGCTCGCGCGCAGCCGCTGGGCCGCTCCTCTCCTTGCCAGGACGCTGTTCAGCTGCGGAGCCCAGCGGAGGCGCACTGCGCGCGGGTTGCAAAGTCAACACACACCGGCAGCGCCGTCCGGATGAAGAGGGCTGCTCCTCTGAGAGGTTGTCGTGCTCTTGATATCACACGAACAACACATGATATAAACAGAAAATAAAAAAAAAACACACCTCATTTCGCTTCTGCAAGGTCGCTCTGCTCGTCCAGCCACATTGATCTGTAATTTGTAGTACTTCCAGCAAGGATGAGTACATGGTTTATGTTTCGATCTCAAATGAGTGCTTTTCTTTATCCAATAGTTCCTTTTGTATGGTTCATTCTACATAAAAACGGTAATTTCCGCGTTCGCTACTGTCTGGGACCCTGTTGAGCTGATTCTCGTGCCTCCCGAGGTGGCGTAATAACAACATATAGGAAAAAGTTTACGTCCGTGAGGTCGTACATTGTGTTTTATTTTGAAACTTCCGGTGTAACTTCCTGTAAGGTGCTTTCTTAACGACAGTGAATTTACGAGGTGGGCGTGGCCAGATGCGTTCAAGATCATCACAGAAAATAGGCTGTCAAAAACAGGCTGTTCTGAAGAAGGCTCCTCAGAGCCACTTTTTAGAATGCTCAAACTCCAAACATAGGACGAATTTGGGGCAAACAAACTTATATACTATGTTTTTGGGCATCCGTGACCTATATGACGTGACTGAAAAATAGCATAATATGACTCCTTTAATGTGTCCATTGAAGCAAGTTAAGTAATTCAAATAGAAACAAAGAATAAATGATGATAATAAAAGATACAGAAATGCGTTTTTGACAATTTTAAGAGAGTTTTTACTCGTTTAAAAGGAAGCTGAGACTCTGAAAGATCTGAGCAGCATATAAATGCTGCACAAGGAGCAAACGCCTGTTTTGTTAATGTCTTATCTTTTGTTGTCACATGTTCAACTAAACCAGCCCAACACACACACTCACATGCACGTACGCCAGTCAGCTACGTTGTTGTCGCCTGGAAAGGTCAGACAATCAGGGTGTGCAGAAATTGCCATGGTGACCAGTGCAAACACCACAGCCTTTGTAATTCCTCCTCCTCTGTGCTGGCCGGCCTTGCCTGTGTTGATTCAGTGTGCACATGCAAAGTACCAGTGTGTGTTCTTTCGCTCGCCCTCAAACACACTTATGGATGCTCAGGTTAGATAACCCCTGAAGAAGTGTTGACCTGTCCTTAAAACACACACACATGTGTACAGATTAATGAGCAGCTGCAGGCTAAATTACACATCCACCTTTGTTAATCTTTAATTGACGACTTAGGGTCTAACAACAGCAACCCATCCTCATGAACAGGACATCCTGTAATAATTTGTTATGTCACCACACTTCAAAACAGCATGTGTGCATGTATGCGTGGGGATAGAAAATTAGGTTAAGGAGACTGCTGTACTGAAAAGACTTTAATCCAACTACTGACATGTTTGTGAATTGTTGAATGCCAGTCTTTCATCCTGTCATCCTGTTTTGTTCATTTTAGTCCAGTCCCTTTGGCTCTTCCTGCCTTCCCACTTTTCCCTTTTTGTAGTTTTTTTTTTTTTTTTCTTTTTTCTCCCCCCTCTCCGCGCTGTCTCGTTTTCTGTCTTGTAAAGCTGAGTGAATGTGCAGCGGCATGCCAGAGTTTTGGTGAGTAACCATGTGGGCTCTCACTGCCACAGAGCAGGCCGGCTAATAGAGACCCGTTTTGGAGTGGATTACTCATTGTCAGTGTGCACAGACCTCACTTTACGATGTCCTTTTTTTGTCATCAAATCCAAAAGTGAGAGAGAGAAAAAAAATCTTGTCTGCTTTTCATGCTTCTAATTTCAGTATTTCCTTTCTCATTACCTCTCAGCATCACTGTTGTACCTTGACGGTGACCCTTCATGAGGAAATGTACTTTTTTTGTGATTTCACTGTGGATCTTTCACTGTGAAGTTTTCAAAAACCGGAGGGATTTTTTTTTTTTTTTTCAGGAGAAAATGGTTGTGACTTGGGACATCTGTTTGTTTTGCATCCTCTGGCTACTTGTCCCTGTGGGAATTCTTGCTTCATGGGTGCATCCTAGTGACAATATCCATGGCTACATTCCCCCTGTCTATTCCTGCTCCTGCTGGAAGAGTTACTCTTGAAAGGTGACTGGTGCGGGTGAGTCAGAGAATAGGCTCGTGATTACATGCACTCAACACTGTGGAAAGAAAGAAACTGGAGAACCTCAATATGGTCTTCTATAGGGTTACTCTTGGCTTTAGCTTGGTCACTTATATTGCTGTGAATTATTTTTCACAGTAGGCTGAATGAGAACAACGCCACAGGTACCTCAGTGGCATACAGTGAACATGTTTACTTGAGATCAAAGGTAGGTTTTTCATATTGAACTTCAGAAAGACCCCCTCCGGGTGCGAAGGGAAAGTGGTTTGTGGTAATATCAGCTTTGCATAGATTCCAGTAGGTAATCTCCTTTCATTGGAGTTTCGGTATCACATTGGTAGGCTGAGGAATGGGCTCAAATGTACTTTGACTGAAATGACTACACCACAGAGGGAAACGAACGGAGCTGCACCAGTATCACACTTTCAGAACATCTAGCTTGAATCAGCTAAAGATTCAAAGGAGAAGGACAAGATCAGCAACTTTCCACAGCACTGTTTTAAATGAAGGCAGTTTAGAACTTGAATAGCTATAAACATGAACACATTTCTTATTTGTTTAATTTGATTTTACTTGTGGTGCCAACTAGTATAGAGTTTATTCATTTAACTGATTAAATCTGCACATACCTCATTAGAACTAAAGATCAGAAACTGAAACAGTGTTTCAAGTCACTGAAGATTGTGGTTATTCTTTTGCAGCTGTGCAGATGTGCTGTAGTCATAACAATAATAATTAACCTACAAAATTATTGCCTCATTATAAAACCTTCATTATTCTTTCAGCAGACTTGACTCTTAGTCATAACTGTTGAATAAAAACGGTATGCAGGCATAACCCGGGTACATGCTGGGAGTATCTTTTAACGCTGCAGTCAAGCTGCCAAAAACAGCTGCACTGCTGAAACAGATGTTTGCTTGTAATCTATATCATCTATACCAGCTCATTACATCTGTGAAAACAGATTTGATTTAAAATGCGTCTAGCAGAGGCGTGCCAGTGATGGTGTTCATCATTACTTATCTTAATTCGGTTTAAAAACTCCATCTGCTCATTAAAATGCTTTCCAAGACTTAATATATAACCTGCATTTTATTGGAGGAGGACCGATTAACATTTAGCTCTCAGGAGGAAGCATTGTTTTTTAAGCATTTCAGAAAGAGCATTACGGAGCTGCGTGAATGTGCTTACTGGACCTTGTACTGACTGGTATTAGAGGTGGTAAGTAAACAGGAAAACATGAGCGCCGATGGAAAAAATAGACCTTTCAAGTTTGTTCGGGGGGGAGGAGGTGATAAGTTGTCAAAGGGACTAAATAAATCGACTTGAAAGAAGAGGAAGGAAGTAGAGGATAGCTGCAAAACAGGTATGAGAAGATACAGCTTACATGAAGGAACCTCTTGCTAATCTGGAGGAGACGGTGCAAAAGAAAAGAGTGAGTTGTTATAAACCATGACATGGCTGTGTTTACTGAACCTTGAACTATTTGGCATTTCAGGGATGGGAAAGCCAAGGACTCACTGCTGAGTGGAAAAAAAAAAAAAAAAAAGCTGTTTCAAGGACTTAAAAAGTACAGCACTGCCATAAGGCCAGGCTTTGCAGGGAATCAATTTTCCTTTTATTTCTCAACAAATATTTACTGCTTTTTGGTGCAATTCAAAAGTGCCCTTTGGATGGCAAGTGCAGAATGTGCGTACTGAAAGAGAAAAAAGCATAAGAAAGCACAACGAGAGTGACAGCAAGAGGAATGTGAGCAAGTGGAGGAGATGGCTGTCTGTGAGATTCGCTGAGTGTGCTTTGTGAAGTTACAGTGGCGAATGTAACACTGCTGTGCTACATCATAAGACACCAGTGAAGATGTGAGTACCTTGTGTCTCTGCAGGGTTTCCAAGAACTTTTTGTGGGAGAGCTGACTCTGTGAGCCACAGCTGCTTAGTTTTTCTATTCAGAATTTTGGCAGATACACTCACACTTCACTGAAAAAGAGAGATTATGACATAACTGCTAATTCGTTGGCGTCTTTTCTTGTGATGAATCTGTAGTTTTACTTTTGCCATCTTAAATGTGTGTCTCATCCAGTGGAGTCAACATATTTCATACCGAACTGAGCTGCAGTTTGGAGATTCGCAGCTGAGTGATGAAGAAGGTAATAAATCAAACAGATATTACATAAATATTTCGTGTCCTTGACCTTGCACCTCCATCTTAAAAAAATAATATTTCACATGGGAATAGTCAGCATAACTAGATGGATGTGAGATGTTTGGCTACTTGAATGACTTGGCTGTTTTCTCCCTGTTTTTCATGAGAGGAAGCTTTGACTGCATTCTGAAATACTATGGATGTTCTGATCAGACAATATCAGACCAGTACTGATTTTTGGACTCAACAAACTGACATGCAGCATTGTGTTTGTAATTTGACACCATCCTCATGACGTGGTAGGTATGATAGACCGAAGAAATTACTACAGGAACCCAATCGCTTAAAAATAATTGCATTAATTATAAATTAATCCATGTGGGGTTATTATGAGAACATGAACGTGTGTAAGAAACACCACAAACAAACTGACAGATTGAAGAGGTGCTTTTCTTTAAAGTAAACAAACAGAACAAACAGCGTTATTAAACAAACGAACAGTGATGTATCTGCAAACCAGTTTTCTGGCCTTCTAAAGAAAACAATGGGTTCAGGTGTTGTGAAATTTCATTCCATACCAGTGTGAAGTGTCTTTTGGTCAAAGACTAATTTGCTGGTGGTTGTGCCTCGTCATTGTAAAGTCTTCCTCCTTTTATTGTCTTTGGCTGCTGTTTTATCATTGTCCTCATTAATCCTCTATTAACTGTAATCCTATCACACTGTCAATAGCCTTCTAAAATTCAGCGAACACATCGCCGTCATTGCTCAGATGTTGACCGACTCACAGCACTTGTACTAGCCAAACAGGAAAAGACGATTGTGTTTCTTTTATGGTTTTAAACAAACAGATAATGTCTTTGGCAATGATACCAACAAGCAGAGGTTACAGGTTTATTTTCACGAAGCTGCAGAGTGTGTTTTAAAGGGCTTTTGTGAAAACCTCTGAAGGTCACTTTGTTTGTGAAGCCCATGTCTCATAAAACTTTCTGAGTAATGCCAGGACTGGGTACGGTTTGGGTGAACTTCCAATGCTTTCCTACATACGTATATTTAAAAGATGGATACAATTTGACGTGTGCACATGTATTTGACTCAATACTTTCTTCACTTCTCTATTAGTCACTTGGGTCCATTCAAGTTTAAAAGGCTGGAGAGAATAACTCTCCTCCAGTTGGAGGTGGTGCTGAATTATCAAGCATTTATTTGTTTACCTGCGTGCCTACAACTGTCTTCAACCTGCTGTACTAAGTGCACAAGAACAATAAGTGCTGCTGTGCTGATCGGCCCCCTAACTCATCACTCTTTCTGCTTTTTTGTGAACGACATTGGAAAAAGTCTTGTTTGGGTACAGATTTAAAAAAAAAAAAAAATAGAGCGCTCGCAGCTTTGTGCTGACTTCATCAGACCATTAGTCAGCCCACTGAAGATGTCTCATTCGCTTTATGCAGAAACATGACATTGAACAGTCTCCAGAGTGAAGTATATGGATGAATAGCCTCATTGAAACACACATTTCTCAAAGTATTTTCACCCGCTTTCTGTTGAAGCGCTGCATCGTAGCTGTCGGCTGAGTATCTGTTACCTTTCAGTTTCAGCACCTGAGGCTTCAGCGTTTCCATGGCAAACAGTCATTACTACGAAACAACAGGCTCATTCTGTGCCCGCTGATGCTCAGAGGCTTGTTTTACAGGGATTGTTGCATCGTTTATCATACAGTCCTTCTTTTCTGACAGTACAAGGTTGAAATCTTTTTGACGCAGGTTCTTTATACCACTGAGTTTGATTTGTGTGTTTGAATAGCCTTTGCACTTTAAGATGTTCTTCAATTCACAGAGAGCATTTTAAATGATCTTTTAGTACAAAATTTCTTTTCTCATTTGACCAAAGCTGTAGAAGGCATGCATAACATTTGGCTCTCCCTCTTTCGATGTATGTAATGTTGAATCTGCTGATAGAGTAGTTGTCTCTCAATCAGGTTCATGTTGCAGGTTCGAATCCTTGCTCTCACAATTCCGAAGCAGCAAAGAAACGATTGAAAAAAAAAAAAAATCACACGTAAAACGCAGCCTAGTTTGTCTGGAACAAAGTTGTGCCTGAAGCGTCAAAGTTATTGTAGGCGATTGTTATAAACCAGCGTCAAACAGTAGAATTTATAGGTGGGTCTCCGAAGTGGCACAGTTGTTTCACAGATGTTTCATGTCACGCCTGTGTTTACTGGATCCCAGACATCGAGGACAAGCTCTGTCAGTATATCATGGTGAATTATTCAACAGTTTTTTTTTTTCTTCGCTTACAGTCTGTGAACTCATTTAACTCGTTCAGCACTGCTTACATAAAGGCAATGACCAGCGATACAAGGATTGAGAAAAAGAAAATTCAGGAAAAAAAATTGATAAATAACAAACATAGCAAAGAATAATTAATGTATCGGAATTTCTTGATCTGATCCAATGCAACATAAAACCAAGTGCTTTTGAAGCTGATTTGAAGCGAGACACACTGTATTCCACAGAACCAGACTTTTGATTGAGTAATTGTAATCATGCCAAACACACTTCTCGCTGTGGTCGTATTATTCTTTGGTGATTCTGGTTAAATGTGATTGAAGATGTGTTGCGTGGCTTCATAGAACAAGACCTCAAGAAGCATTTCGTGTCCAACTCCAGTGGAACTGGAGCCCCAGTGTTCCGAGAAACGGTGAATAACTGGAGCCAACTAAAATACAACAAAAAAGCCATTTCCAACATATTTTCCTTTTTGTTTTACATGATAAATATGCTTTCAATACTTGTACTCAACAGTTTCACCAGTCAGACACAGACATCAACATCTGTCTTGACTGACGTCTTTGCATATTCGCAATATTCAGTTTCTTGTACACAGCTGTCAATATTCAGATAGAAACATCTACAGGTTACAGTGTGAAGTGGTTGAATATATTTTTGTTGTTTTCCCGCTCTTTTTTACCTTTGCTCGGTCATTTCTGTGGAGAGGAAATAGACCAGAGTGAGAAGAAATTTCCCTTCATGCCCATTTTCTTCTACCGGATGAGCAGAATTATGATGGCGATAATACTGCTGCTGCTGTTGTTGTTGTTGCTGATGTTGAACGTTGACTGACAAAATGGTTCAGGCTCTAAAATAACTCCTAATTATGCATTATGCTGCCTCCTTTCCTGATCCGCGCTCTCTCCTTCTCTTTGTGCAGATGCCAGGCCTTTTGTCCAGTCCTGTGTGTCTGACAGTCATCTGGTTTTTATCTTGGTCACTGTGTTCCAGTCGTGCTCAGATTCGGACTGATGAAGGTAAATCACACACACACATGAACACACACACACACACGCGCGCTGCATTTACACACGAAGAGGCAGAAGTATGAAAATAAGCGTAGCAATACACTTTCAAACACACGGGCACTCTTTCGAGCACACACTCACATTCTGTGAAGGATCAGCGGCGAATTCCTTCAGGACCTATTTTAGGACTTATCTTGAGTCAAAGTGCTCGTGCTATCTGGAGCGGTGTCAAAAATTTTAAGTGAAAACATTCACGTTCACCATAAAACTGTGACACATGCTTAAAAAAAAGCCTCTCATCCAAAAAATGTCTTTTCATCAGTAGTTTTTAGGATCTTATTTCTGCTGTTTGAGTATTTTGTATTGGCTGAATTGGAATTCAAGTTTTTTTTTTTTCCTTTTCAAACAAGAAGCACATTGTTTGTGGTCACCTCAGAGATCTCTATGGGATTTAGAAATCTTTCTTTCTTCATCTCTGCCTTATTTCAATCTCCCTTTCCTCCTTTTTTAACTTATGTTTAATCGTTCTCTCTCTCTTCCTTTCAGTCTTTCTCTTTACCCTCGTTTTCTTCAGAATTAGCCCCATTAATCATTCCAACAAAAAGAAAGACTTGCTCGTAGATCATTAGGGGGAACTGTCAAACTTTTCCCCTCCTCGTTTATTTCACCCTGCAGCAGCTCCAGAGTCCTTGTTTTTTATTGTTTGGAAAGTACTAAGTTTCATCCAGCTTGCAAATTCTGTGTCCATCTGATTCCAATGTGAGAAGAAACCTGCAGCCCCAGCGTGTGTTTGTGCGCGTGTGCTGCACGGTGTGTCTGCGTGTGCATGTGTTTTTCATGTGTGTGTGTGCTGGCGTGCACAAGTCTGGGCCCCTCTGGCCAGAAGCAGAATCAGATATGAGTGGAACGCTGCGGGTTTGGGGAATAATGTACTGCACTGCCAATAAAACATGAATACACACATTCAGACCAGCCAAGTCTTTACACCGCACCAAGCCTCCAGGTAGCACACACATAGAACCTATGTGTGTGTGTGTGTGTGTGATGGTTAAACTGAGAAAGGAAAACTGGGTGAAACCGGTGAAAGAGGTATTGTATATGTAGTTTGATAGACGGAAAGACTGACATGGAGGTGAAACAATACTGTAGTAGACAGTAATAATATAAAACCAGAATTAAATGCATTTAAAAGTTAAACGTCTGTCTCGATTTTTCTCCTCTGAAGCTTTCTGCTTGGACGTACAGATGAGGGCAGAATGACGAATGGATTTAAAGTGATATGCTACTCGCAAGGCACAACAGCAACTGTTTTTAATAGCTGTTTAGTGGTTAAATATATCATTAACAGTTTCCTAACACGTCAAAGCTGTGATCAGTGGTGCAAATGACAAACCTGCGCCTCTGAGAAGAACTTTCACTTTTTTTAGGGGGGCTGAGAAACTGACTCACAGTCTGATAGATTTCACCCACTGCTTGGCCAAATGTGTTTTTTTCAGTCTTTAAAGTGATAGGCTTTTGTTCTAATCATAAAGCCATCTGGTGTTTGGTTTTTATACCTGTTCATTTCATATAGCAAGAACTTCTTTCCTCTTCTCCACCATAACATTTTTTTTATTACAATCAAAGTTGCTGATGTGTTCATTTCTCTACTGTCATGTAGCTTCAGTGGTAACAAATGATTTCATGACTGGAAAAATGCAGGGAGTTTAATTCACATTTTAATTGCAACCTTCAGATTTTAGCATTTGGAAACATATTGTCATTGGGCTGAAAGAAATTCTCATCAACTCAAAAGCTGCTTTCGAGAGCATTCCAGGTTATACAACACATCAATGTTGTAAAATGTGTTTTAATGCTTTCCTTACACGATCACTCACTGACATAGTAAGTTGCCTGCACACTATTGGGGTTAAATTTCAAGCACACCTCCACACGTGAAGATAATGAGATGAGAAATCAAACCAACAACCTCTGAAACAAAAGAAGACGTGCTGCAGATCAGTAATCATAGACAGCTTTCCAGCTGCTCTGTGTGTTTTGTTGTGGTTTTCAAAAATCTTTCTGTGCTTTGTTTTTTGGTCTCAGATGAGGATAACAAAACTTGATTATTTTATTATGTTTTTAAATAATAATTTACATAAATTATATAATTGCGGGGCACCTGTGGCTCAGTTGCTAAAGTAGGTGATCCTAAAATACCAATGTTGGTTTGTTTCTCCATGTTGCTCGGTCCTTGTGTTTTTGGGCAATACACTGAATTACAAGTACGATCCGGTGATGTGAGTTCTGTGCATATGAGCCAACCCCATGGGTGTGACACTGTGAATGATTGCATGAATAAATGACTGAGTGATCATATAAGGCATGTTTAAATTGCTGGAGCTTTATAAGAGACTTTAAAAAAATTAAAATTTCAAATTGTCCATAACTTGTTCAGTGATATAAACACTAAGATATCACCATGTTTTTAATGCTTTAATTGAATATAGCCATGGTTTGAAACCAGGCCTGTATGTTTGGTTTTGCCAAGCTCACATCGGCTCACTGTAGATTTCCATATGTGGTCATCTGGTCCAGGGACAGCACAGTAAAGATACGGCAGGAAAATTAATAGCGATCAGCTCTCTGCGCTGTGTGCTGGTCAGCGCGACTCTGTCAAAAGAAGAGAGATTTACTCAAAAGAGCACAACTGGAAGACAGAAACAGAAAGAAGAAAAGAATACTGGCACTTTTTCATGATCTATAAATAATGAGAAGCAGATTCTAAAAACCATCAATGAGCAAAACTATACAAACTGAAAACGGATAGAACTGATTCTGAACAAATAACACCTAAAAAGTTGAGAAATGAATCATTTTTCTCATTCTTGTTTGAAGTCACATACAGTGCAGCTGTGTGGACAGACTTTATGGAGTAACCGTATGCTGCATATGATGAATCCTCACTTAAATGCATGAATGCAAAAACCAGAAGCTTCTGTTTCCCTGATTTTTTTTTTTTTTTCTTTTTCATCCCAGAAAATCTCAGCAGGCTTCATCGCTCCCCCCTCTTTGTGCATTTGTCTCTTACACTCCAAAATATAAATGCAACCACAAAATCACAGTGGAGCACTTTGCTGCTGCTCTTTTCCCCAGCTGTTTCATTATGTGCAGCCACGGACAGGAGAAAGGCCAGAGAGCGAACTTTAAGTGCCAGCGAAAACACAGAGCTGAATAATGCATTCACCCCGTGAATATGTGAAATTAGATTAGGAATTAACGAAGCTGTTCCCTCAAGGGCATGTGAGGGTATCGTAGGAGAGAAAACAGCTACGAATATACTTCTACATCACATTAAATAAAAACAATGGCTCCTGTGTTAATAGAAATGATGTGAAGAAAAAAAATCAATTTTCCTCAGTGTTTCAGGATTGTCTGGTGAAAAATGACATAAGGAAGAGTTCAGGCAAATGAAAATGAGGAAGAAAGAAAACATAGGCTGAAATCTGGAGGAAATAGTTTGTTACCAGAGGAGGGGAGCCAGCAGGGAGTGTGCATGCCTGAGTGATTGAGCTGTAGAATTAATGAAGGTGTGTGCGTGGCACACTCGCAGTTAGGGTGATGTTTTTCCACTCCACATCTACTGGAAATGCCCGCTTTAGCATGATGAAGCCAAGCTAAACAGGCGCAGACGTACGCTCACATACAGCCGATAGAGTATCGGCTTCGCAGATTACCACAGTCACCGCAAATATTTGTCCAGGTATACACTGCACTTAGTATTCCTTCAGCTCCCCTCTAATTCCGGGTGATGCAAGGAAAAGGTTTTGAGTTATCGCCGTCTGTGTGTGTTGTTTTTAAGTGGAAGTTTGTCGAGTAAAAATAATTCAGATTGATAATTCAATCTGCACTTTACCCACGCTCTCACTCTCTTTTTAGTTTTTTATAGAAACAAATAACAGATTAATTAAGCACTTTATGTACAAATTACTACAAACTGTCATTTTATTTATTTAAGTTAAAGCTGTACATGCTTCCCTCTTTCGGTCATGTTAAATATGGAAAAAAAAATTATCAAAGAAATAACATAAAACAGAATTTGGATAACAATGTAGTTTTTAGGTTGAAGTTAAGACCCAGCTTGTGTTGCTTTCATGCAAGATTAAATCAGATCATTAACAAATGATTTTAATGCATCAGGATTGACGGCAAGATGATGAGGCTGGGGTCAAATTACACGTTGCAGGTTGGTAGACTGTGAAGAGGAAAACTAACCCTAAACAAATCCGTGTTTTCCTCACTGGGATCAACAACTCTGAGAGTCATTTCAATTTTTTTTTTTTTTTTTTTGGTATTGATGCCAAAAACTTTTCAAATTGGAGTTTATAAAAACAGTCTTTCTTCAGGAATCTCCTGAAATGCTCAACAGTTAATCTGTTTTTTATTGAAGGGGATTTGCAAGGATTAACTGATATAATATACTACTACTAATAATAATAATATTTTTATGGCAGTGATGATAATGTGCTTCCAAAAAAAAAAAAAAAAAAACCCCAGAAAGAAAGTTCCAGAGTGTGCAGCTTCGTCCTGTGTGCCGGAGTGTTCTCAGCCTGAGGCCTGCAGGAGCGCTCGCCATTTATGGCGATGTTATTGTCACACTCTGGGCTAGACTGTAAATGGTGGCCGCTCTAATCACATTTATACTGACAAGGACAACACGTGGTATGCACAATCCAGCATAGTGCAGACACTGCAAGTCAGGCAACAATGTGCTTCAATGTTTTATGTTTGGTCTGGATGTGTGTTTGCAGTGCCAGACGTGCAGTACAAAACCCTGGGATCCAATGTGACACTGACATGCGGGAAGTCACAAAACAGGTGAGGAATTCGAACCCGGAGCGCGGCGGGATTTCAACACAGCTGCTCTGTTTTTTTGTTTCATTTCATCAGGGTCATATAGAGGAGAGGTTTTCTACCTGGGGTCCCTGCAGTCTTTGTGACAAGCAATCTGAAGAATGTAGGGTCGGTTTACTCTTGTTTTAGATTTGAAGTACAGTGGTGTTCAACAATAGCAACCAAAGTGTTAATTTTAATTCTGTTATGAAAATAGAATAGCTCTCTTGTCACTATATGAAATTACAGGTGCTGCTCCCCTTGTGTAAACTTTACACATAGTACAGATTTATAAAGTGCAGTAACGTAGACAATGGAACACATGAGACAAATTATGAGGTAATCATTAAAAGGATTGCATGCGATGGAGATATTGAAACACTAATGTCCAGGTGAGTCTGGATGTGCAGGCCTTCACTGACCTGTAGCTGAGCTCCCTGCAGACCGGTTTCAGTGAGGTTGGGTGGAATTTTGCCAAACAGTAATCTGTAACACTGATCAAACTGTCTGATGTAAAATATCAGAAACTGATAATTGCAGCGGAACATGACTGTGTGACCGATGACTTATTGAGCTGCACCACTTTGGGTTGAAGTTACTTCAAATCAGACTTAAACCCAAACAGTGCACTGATCTAATCACCAAGCTGTGAATACCTTTAACATTAAACGTAAGCTGTTAAGTTTAGGCCGAAGCTCATAGCGTATTTTTAGGCACCACTGAACTTTATTCTTCAGCTGTTGGAGCTTCTTGTGTGAACTATACGTTTGTATAATGGAGTCTTTATATTCCATTAGTGACTAATTTTCCGCTTTTATCAAAAGATATGCTCGAATACCAATGTGAGTGAAATTTAATTGGAGAAAAGGAATCTTCAATTTAACAGTGTGCCTCTTCAGCCTGGTGGAAAGGCGCCACAGCACATCATCAGATGGTTAAAAATAAGCTGTACTGTATTACAACAGGCTAATCTCGGCTGAATAAACGGATGCGTGCTGGTTTGTGCTTCACAATGGTAATGATATTAGAGCTGGCACGGCCTAGAGTGGGAGTTTGGAGAAGACCACAAGCAGGACCAGCAGGGCTTTGTTAGTTTTTCAGTGGTTTTCTTAAGACCAACTGTAGCGTATAAATAATCACACTGGTGTTTTGCACTTGTGACGCTCGAATCGCCTTTTTCTACATTAATCCCAAGCATGCTAAGTGACGCTGGCTGTGTCCTGATAGGTTACCCGTGGTGTGGCATCTCAACAACAGCTCGGTGTTGCCATGGCACCGAGTGACACCGGACGGCGAGTTAATCCTGCCGCAGGTCGACCGATCGGCGCAGGGCGACTACAGCTGCTACGACACCGAGGGGCGGCTCCTCCACACCGTCACCCTCAGGCTGGGCCGTAAGTGTCGCTGTGACTTGCCGGCGATCGCGCCGGCTAATTTAGGGATTGCTGTATATTTAGTCTTTTGCCAAGGGGGACGGCGGCTTTCAGGAAGAGGCGCGCATCCCAGACGCTCACACTTCATTTCACCCTGTCCGAAGCGTTTGTTTCCACCTTTCTGGCTCCTGACCTACGCATCTTTTTTTTTTTCATATTTCACTTCTTTTACCTCCTCATAAAAATTAATTCGATGTTCACTCGGGGAAACAAGAAGTCATTCAAACAGTGATAATTAGAGCGGCGCTGCCGATCGTCAGAGGAAGCGAGTCTTATCGGCCATCACGAGGACAAAGCCCGACGCTTCCTCTCACTGTTTTAAACAGGAAGCGACTCCCTTAAGTGTGCTTCCTTTCCAGAAACAGAGGGATTTTTTCCATGGTACTGCTGAAATCGCTCCAAAGATATTTTAGTAGAGCGAGTGAGACTCCAGGGAGCAAAGTGCTTCGTTTTGGTCTCAAGGAAGAAATAGGCCACATAACTGGATATACACAGCTGAAATATGGGATCGCTGTCAGCTAAACCTCCCATTCTGTGTCCTTGTTTCAAGAACACTGAATGATGTTTTACTTGTTTCATTCGTCAAGTCCGCCATATAAGTTTTAAAAAGTTTTGACCAAATAGATGCAAAAAAAAAAAAGGGTTGTATGAATGAAAAAAATCAATTCCAAGCTTGTATTAACAAAACATCATTTTCTATATTTAAGTGAAAGTCTCGTCACACTGACACCAAATTTTCTAAAATGCGTATAAAATCAGTTTCCGTACTACAACAAATGTTTTGTCACAGCACTTGAATTAACACAAAGCTTATATACTCTGAGAACAGCTGCGATTCTTCCATCTGTCTGTGAAAATATGTTTGAAAGCAGGTCTCCATATGCCTGCAACTGCACTCTGGCTCAGACTGAAGTGTGAATTCAGTGCAGGCCGCAGAGCTGGACCACAACCAAACAGAAATGTTAATCAGTTTCGGTGATTTGTTCAAGTCTTCAGCTGTTATTCTAGTGTAATGGGGATTACTTAACCTCACGAGCAGTTGTTGTGTTTTATGTCTCTGTCGGGCAAATTGAGAAAAATGGGGTTGAACACTGGATGTTGTGGCTGGAGTCTCCCAAACAATAGAGGAATGTTTCACTGAAGATAGAGCTGAGAGTAAAGCTAGTTACGCCCGAATTACATAAACCTCAGGACAAGTAAGTGTTGTGGCTTCTTTTCCATACATTCAATAAAACTTTTTTTTTTCATTTACTTTTTGAAAATTTCAATATTAAAATGTATTTGATATAGCAAAAATAGAAAAACACAGTATTTTCCTGTTGTATTATGTTGTATCGGTCTGTGTTTTTCTGAGGAAAATACACTGCCCTGAAATATACCTTTGCTGTTTATTTAACTAAATATATCCTCCAAGTAAATTGCTCTGAACAGTAATTCGATTCACAAAAGCAGCCGATGAGATAATGAGGCTGGTGTGAAATTACAAACGCGTCGCAGAACGAGAAGCTGAACTGGTTTCCCTCAACCAGCTTGTTTCAGACAGACTACTAACCAGGAGGACCTCATTTAAACAATACATACTGAGTTTGCTGAGCTGTGTGTGCAGGTGTTCCAGAGGTATAAATCATGTAAAACAAAAAGAGAGCGACCGTCTTCGGCTCCCTTTGGAGACTTCCACCTCACTCCGGTGGAGTCAGTAGTTCTGGCAGTCCGACAGCATTACTGCAGTTCTTTTTGAAGCTGGTGTAAATAACTTCACTGCCTCAAGGACCAGACAGAGACACTGAAAAAAAGCAAAGTCCATTAAAAGCCTGTTAAAAAAAACTAATTCCTGTGTCCTGAAAGTGAACTCTCCCTGACTGGGTTTCCCCTTCCCCCCCCTCAGATCGCCCTGGGCTGCTGAGCATTTCCTGCCGAGTGCCCAATCACACACATGTCCGCTGCTCCTGGGTGGAACCGGCAAAGATGTATCTACCAGTCTCGTACAACGCCACCTTCAAGTAAGAGCCCGTAACTGCAGCTGAGCCGGGGAAACCATGCGGCTTGTGAAACAGCTTTTCCCCCTGCTGTCCAGGAACGGCGCGGAGTGGAGGCCGTGCGTCGTGGACGCCGCCCGCAGACACTGTGACGTGGACGAGCTGGCCTTCTGGCAGCCCATGCACACGCTCATTGTCACGGCGTTTAACGACTTCGGATCTTCGAAGACGACCATCCGTATTAAGCTCCATGAGCTGTGTAAGGCCCCATGAACACACACACACACACACACATATAGAAAAGGTGGAAGTTTTCCACCAAAAGTTGATCATTTTGGTTTATTTTACTGTAATTAGTTACTTTCTGATACTCTTCCAGAAGACACCGCCACCGCCGAGTTTAAATTAGTCGTCATGTAGCGTCAAAGCTAATTTCTAGTCTCGGTCGTTCGGTGGCTGAACAGAGGTTGTTCCTTGGTTTGAATTGTTGCAATTAAAGCTTTCGTGGGTACATAACGCCAGCAATGATCTCAAAAACAAAGAAATAAAACAGCTTTGGAACTTGTGTTTAAATGGCGCTCTCTATTTTTGACGCAGTGGAAAATACTTGTGGTAATTGAGATTTTCTTTTCGCAGTGAAACCGGACCCTCCGGAGTCCGTGAAGGTGGAGGAGCTGGAGGACTTTCCACAGAGGCTGCTGGTCTCCTGGAGCTTTCCCTCCTCCTGGCCGGTGGAGGACGCATTCCCACTCATGTTTCACATCAGATACAGACCTCAGGGCTCCGTATACTGGTCAGAGGTCAGTGAGTAACTGAGTAACATTACATGCGGCCGCAAGAGAACTTGGACTTATGTTAGGTCTTTATGCAAAAACAAGGTTTTCTGTGCACTCGTTCAGTTCAATTTCACCCCTCTCGACCAGATTTACACCGAGGAGAGTTCTTTCGTCATATTGGATGCCTTGGCGGGCCACCTCCACCAGGTTCAGGTTCGAGCCCGAGACGAGGTGAATTCGGAGAGCCGGTGGAGCGACTGGAGTCAGCTGCTCCTCGTCAAACCCTGGGAAGGTCAGGACAGCCACGCACATGTCTGATCGAGTAGCACTCAGCCCATCTAAAATGGCCAAATCTTAATTTGGATGAATCTCTTTTCTCCAGTCTACGCCACTGCCGACCCTACGGAGGAGTCCGAGTACTTTTTCCCCTTCGATACCAAACCTGAAACCTCCACTGAAAAGTCGCACAGTAAGTTTCACGTGCTGCTGAGGTGTCAGTGTCAGCTTGACGTTTGATCAGATTAGACCTTATTGATTGAACGTCAAACATGGAAGATGAACTGGTAACCTGCAGATTTCAGCTTCAGCATCAACAGTCATTTGTAACAGTTTGTTATTATCTGATCTTTAAAGGAATTTCCCATTGTTGAAATCTGTAGAAAAAAAAAAAAAATACTTCAACTGTGCTCTGAGGTGAAACACACTAGCACTGAGAGCTCTCCAGTTTGCAAAAAAGCCCCCACATTGTTCAATTAAGTACAGATTTGTGTAAAAAAAGATTTCCTAAAAGTACAGATTGAACTTCTCAATTAAAAGTAGTAAGTTCATTACTGCAGTAAAAAAGGAAGGTTGCTTTGCTGCTTGAATTTTCACCTTTGTTGTGACAGGATGTGTCTTTGAAGGCATTTTTTACCTTTTTAGTGGTGCAGATATTTTGATATTGTGAACATTCTAGTTAAAATAATAAGACTTTCAGTTGATCATGACTCAGCTTCAGGTTTAATTCAGCAATAAAATCTTAATTTTTCCCTTGAGTTACACTTCAAACTTTCGATGTTTTTTGAGCACTCGAGCTTTGTAAGTGACCTTTACCTGCTTTCACCCCTCTGCTGTGGCTGAATCATCTGTATGAAAAGTGAGGAGGAAAAAGTAAAGTATGCAGACTTGAAAATATTACTTGAGTAAATTAAAAAAACTAAAAAGAAAAAAAAAAAAGAAAAAAAGTACTTGACACTTCTGCAACTCAGAGATAGGTTTTGAAATGCCATCAAAACATTTGGTCAGTGCTTCTTTTTCTTTTTAGATTCACTTCCAGATGACTGAAGTCTGCTCCTCAGTTGGTCTCGGGCAGCTTGTTTGTTGCACACAAGGCTTTCACAGAACCGTCATCCCAAAATCCTTTCCATCCAAACCCACAGAACAGACAAAAATCAACTGTGAATCAAAACTGATCGCACACAGACGCAGTCTGAGTCAAAAAATACAAAGAGTGTTTGTGTGTCCTCCTGGTGCCGCCACAGCAGGAGTGACAGTAAATCCTGTCGGTCGAGGCACAGCTCGAGACAGCAGATCCACAAAGTCAGTCTTTTCCAGCGGTTCAAAGGATGATTATGGATCTCGGTCGGCTTTTAACACAATCCAGCCTGTCTGAGGAAACTTTCTTAGAGCCCAATCGATAAATCTGATGATTTTAGTTTATAGATCACCTATTAAATCTGCTCTGACCTTTTCTTTTCTTTGTTGTTTTGTGAACCTCAGCACCAGGTCATACATACATCAAGCAGTGTCATATGGACGAGCAGTATTTACACTAACTGCATCTGTTCCGACAGCTCCCATCCCCTACATGCCGAGTTCTAGTTTTTGCCTTCTGGACTGCAGCTCTCACTTCCTTGTTTAAAGGGTAACGTGTTCAAACACTCCTTCATCGCTAAAGCCATTTCCCCTCTGGATTTGGGTCACGGTAGGAGGAGTCAGCAGGAACCGATGGCACTTTAACAATCTTGGTTTTATAGCTGATCGGCTGCCGGAGCTGACCTGTTTTAGTTTATTATATTGAATCAGTCCTTCTGGAATTGCCCTGCGAGGACACAAATGAAATGAAGTGATTGATTTAGACAAAACTTTACCTATAAACACAAATAAAACACACATTGTGTCAATTTAAAATGAACCTATTGATCAAAGCTTTGATTGTTTGCAAGTTTCAAACATAGTGAATGTCTTCCGTCTGTGAATCACAGCTGATCAAACAGCACTTCTTCTTTTTTTCCACCCTGTTTTTGTCAGCACCGACAATCCCGATCATCCACTTATATCGCCGCAATTTGGAAGAAAGCATTATTTACAGACATTACAGCCTGACTAAAACAGAGCAAGTAATGCTACCTCTCGCCTGGCCTCATCACCAAATTGCATATAATTGCAGCAAATTGTACCTGCGGGGTGTCGTGTTCTCCACACGCAGAGTGCGTAGCAGCGTGTTCACACGGGCAGAAACAGTTGCAAACACGCCATGAAAGCTCGACACACACAGGAGACACAAAGAGGGCACGGACCGGGAACCAGATGTGTGTTTCTGTTGCTGTTACTGAGTGAGAGAGTCCGCTGGCGTCCTGCAGACGTGCTCATAAATCTCCGGTTTAACTCGGTCAGGGTCGAGATTTTTTTTTTTTTTTTTTTTTTCACGTTTTGAGTTTGGTTCCCTCTTGTGTGTGAAAGCGAGTTGTTTACTCCTGTCAGTATAATGAATGCATGTTTGTGTGAAAGCTCGAACGGCAGACGTGAAATTAACTTGTCACCAAAGAGTAATCCAATCCCCGAACACACACTCTCACACACACACACACACACACACACACACACAGACAGACGCTGTCTTTCTCTCTCCGTCTCTCACACACACATGCAGACGAGAGACTACAAAGTGTTTTTTTTTCCTCATCAGCTCGTGTGTTTGTTAGGTTGTGTGCTAGTTATAATAATACCTCCTGGCAATAAATCTCAGACCATTGGAAAGTCCTTTAAAACAAAACCTGTTTGTCTTTGGCAGAGAAGATTTGGCAAAACATTCACGGGCGCAACCCACATAGAAATGCATGTCGCCTGCAAACGTGCCACCATTGAAATTTTACTTTATGGTGTGTAGTTTATGTTGTTTCACTTACACTTTTTAAAACTATATTTATCACTCGGCATATTGTCAAAAGTAGATATATTATGAAATTAAGTGTTAAAAATTATAGAATGATTATATGTGTGTGTGTGCACTCCAGTGTTATCTCTCGTGAGCTGTGAGAAAATTGAAAATTAGAAGCAAAATCTGGTGTTAGATTCATCTACAACTCAAGACTTTTTCCCTTTCAGCAAATCAGGATTAGGATGTGTGGAGAAGCCGGATCCCTTCGGGGTTCAGGAAATATTCGTCTTGTCAAATATGGAAGCCAAAGCATATAAATAAGGAGAAACAAAACAAAAGAGCACTCTTTTCTGTAATTATGATACAAGATATACAAATCAGTTCCTGCTGACGTCAATAAACTGTAAATAAACTTAACTGGGGCTTTGTTTACGCGACGTTTCATCATTGTAGAGATTTCGTCTCAGAAACGCTTCAGGATTGAAATGTTAACACATCAATTCAAAATCACAGATCAGGAATCTGATTCATTAATGTAGCGACTGACCCCGATACATAAAAACATGAGACTCAAACAGAAGTATAGAGTGATTCATTTCTGTTCACAGTTCACTTCTTCCGTTTGAGGATCTGAACCTTTAGAGAGTAGATTTCTACTTTCACAGAAAAGACAGAAGGTTATTTTTCTCCGAAAAGATTATATTAAAGTTGAAAATTTCAGGGTTTGACGTTGTCCGAATGTCACATTCCTCCCTGAATCGTCATGACGACCGTCTGCCTTTCTCTTCCCGCTCAGATCCGATCCAAGGGGATGAAGGTAATTTAGGGTTGGTGATCCTCCTGGTTTTGTTCTCCGTGGTCATCCTCACCACCATCCTTTCCCTCATCTTTGTTATGTGGTAAGACACACACACACACACACACACACACACACACACACACACACACACACACACACACACACACACACACACACACACGCACACACACACAGCCCGCAAGCCACCGCTGAGTGGCCTGTCTCGTCCAATTTGATTGCAAACTTCTCCGAATCGTTTTTTTTTTTTTTTTTTTTTATGTTTTGTTTGTGATTGTGTTAATGTTTTCAGGATGAGGCAGAGACGGCGGGATCAAGCCACCAAGCAGGAGCTCACCTCCATGGTCAAGATGAAGTCCATGCCAATCTAGAGTGAGACACACCCACCAAAACCTTCACAGTTACGGGCGCGCGCGGCTGTTTGTGTTTCAGTTTAGATTGTTTGTGCCAGCCAGGTTTTGAACTCTGTTTAGTTGCATTGAATGTAATTAAATTCCAAATTAAGCGTTGCTCCTTCCAGATTCATAAAATTACCACAAACTGTCCACAAAGAGCCACTGAGAGGAGCTTTATTAAGAACTGAAAGGGTTCAAAGGGCTGCTATAAACATGCAGACAGTCCTTCAGATAGCTCGCCAACTAGTGATTATAAGGCTATACACACACACACACACACACACACACACACACACACACGCGCGCGACAGTGTTTAATTACATTATGATTTATACGTGTTTGCTTGAGTTGCTTTCTCTCTTCCTCATTCCTTTTCCTCTCCACTCATGATGCTTTCCTCTCATCTCAGGTCTATTTAAAGCATCTTGTGCCCGTCTTCAGCTCATCCTGGTGCTCCACCAGTGAGGCAGCCTCCACACTCACCGTCCACTACATTACCCACAATGCATCAGTCACAATCCGGACGGGGAAACGACAAACCCACGCAAAGAACTGAGTCTCAGCAGCGGCCTGCATGCGGGGTGAGTTCTCAGTTTCCCCGGACCCGTTAAAAAGAATCACATCGAACTGCGCTTCCCATAATGCATCAGTGGGTACAAGGAAGACAGCCCTGACTTCTGCGGACCTACGGAGCAACACTTCACCCAGCAGAGCTGCTTCAGGTGGACTGACTCCTCAGCTCTTTATTTGGAGGAGCGACTTTTAAACTTTCTGAACATTTGAGGACGAGAAGTGCAGCTGGCTTAAAGGAGAACGTTTTAGTGGAAGGGGAAGATTTTATTTCTGGGACAACTTGCCGCGCTCTTCTCCCATCCAGGACTCCTCACGCTCCTACATTTTGTTAGAGGTTAATTATGAGAAGGAGCACATAAACACGAGCGTCCATTCTCGCATCGACTGACTGACCGACTCAATGCTGTGAAGGAAATATAACTTCTGCCAGTCTCTTTGTGTGTTTGTGTTTGTGTGTGTTTGTGTGTGAATGTGCATCAGATGCCAAAGCAGCAACTCTGGGCATTACAGTCTCCTCAGTGGGAGGGAAAGGGAGGGGCCAGGAAAGGGACACGCTGCTCCCAGCTGAAGGGAGATTACAGACACTGAGGTGGTGCAGGGCGAGTCTCAGAGACTCTTTCATGACTTTGTGTTGCAAAGTTGACGTTCCTGTTATGTTGCCTGGCATCTCTGTTGCTTTTTAATGTAGCTCTTTAAAGCCATCCATCCACTGTTGTCACATTGCGTGCAGAGAAAGAAGGCGACCGTGGCCTTTCACAGAGTCACCAGCATGAAGACACCAGGAAGATAGAGATCACTTCAAACGTCTCTTACAAGATAGTTTTCTAGTGAGCTCAGAGTAAGTTCATTCAGTCTGATATGATACGATGTGATTTAAATTTGCAAGTCTGAGATTTACAAAACTCATTTTTCAAACATTCAGTCCGGGAAGGCTGGTCACGCTCCCCCTCCTTCGGTACTACGACTGAAGCTCTGCACCTGAAATTCATGGACCTCGTGTGGTGCGGGAGTGGATTCGACTTTATTGCAGCAAAATAAGCATGCCGTAAATTATCATCAAAAAACAGCACGAACAGGAACTAGCAGGTGCCAATACACTAAATAAAACACTAAATCACACAGCTAGCTCAAGCTTGTAGCAACTGTGCAAATACACTCATTTGTTTTTGTTGGTTTTTTTTTTTTTTGTCTTCTGTTTTTGTCATTGGAGGTGAGAGACGTCCTGTTGTGTTTACGGATGTTGGTGTAAAGCGTGATCAGCCGTGAACACGGCTGATTAGCTGGACCAGGGTCGGGTTTACAGAGCAAGAGCCAAGTACAAACATCCAGTTCTGTGAGGAGGGTTTTTGTTTTTGTTAGATTTGGAAAAAGAGTGTTTAATAGACTTTACCTTTTAAAGACAAAGTCTGACCAATGGCGATATGCACGTTGAGTATCGGCCTGTATGTTGATTTGTTAAAGACAGTTTGTATTTGTTTCAAAAGACAGTAATGCGTGAAAAAATAAGGTTCTGTAATTGAAGATTTCAGACAGTAAAAGGCCTCACAAGTAGCTGAGATGGGAAAATATAAGCAAAAGTTATAAGTTTGAAGCACTTTGTTTGCCATTGAGTTTGAGAAACCACCGTCATGCCTGAACGTCTGTATGGTGATGGATGGCTACGTGTCATGGAGACTTGAACCAGGGAAAGTTTCCAGTAGGAGGGCATTTATCATTTTGTATGTCATCAAATAGAGGAGACTCGGAGAGCCTTGATTTTTAACATCTTCCTCACTGCGGGGAGATTAGATTTGAAAACGCTATGTTAAAAGTACCTGTATAAAGAAATTGACAACATATTCAGTAATATAAATCTTTCTTTCTCAATTTTAAAAGACATTTGAATTTTGAGGACAGGTTTGCCAAGCAGTCGTGGAAGTGACAGCCTGGGCTGGGAGAGTACAAGTCTCCTCGTGAAATCTGTTTCTGTCCCACACTCAGCAATAAAGTGAGCAAGTGAAGCCTTAAGTTCTCTCTGTCCATACGAGCAATAAGTGGTGGAGTGTCGCTCACATCTGTGCTGGAGGACGGTCCCTTTCATGTGAGCGGGCCGCTTCGTCGCTATGGATGTTCGAAGTAAATAACAGAGCGCCAGTCGGCGTTCACTGTCAGCAGAAACAACATCAATGGATGGGGAAGGCTAAAGATAGAGATTCTGCTGGATTTGTTTTTTTATTTTTTAGGAAACTGGCCGAGCGGGTCGGGCGTCGACACCAGTGAACATTTTTCTTTGTGTCTTGTTGCACCAGCTGAGTATTAATCAGACGCTGCTGGATGATCAGTGTGAAAATACCTCGAGTACATCTGCTCGGTGTCCGCACCGCCTCCAACGTTTCTTCATTTCTTTCTTCCTCTCGGTTTGGTGGCTGCTGATCCAAAGCTGCGTCGCTTGATTGACTGAATGATTGTTTCAGAAACACAAGGTGCATCGAAGTCAAACTTCTCCTTTATTTGTTTCCTAGTTTGACGACTGTATGTTCTCTCAAGCTAGCTCCACATATTATGCATGGATCCAATTCAAGCTTTTTTTTGTATATTATTGTATATCACACTTTAAAAAACAGAACATGTATGTTATACGTGGTGTTTATATGTAGAGAGACAGACGGTAGTCCTGTAGATTGAGGGGAGCTCACGTCTGTACAGCCTCTCCACGCATTGTGTGTTTGTGTCTTTGTGTCGTTCTGCCCAGTTATATGAAGCTGTGTTACTGTACGATTACTGTATGGACAAGTGTGTTTACTGAGCTCCTCTTTACAGTCAGGTGAATCCCTTTCTAAAAATTGTTCACCCAAATTTTTGATTTTTTTTTTCTTCTGATTGACAAGCAGTAGTGAAAGTGACAGAGAACTGTTGAATAATTTGACAATTTACCTGAATTCAGGTCTTCTTTTTCAACATAATCTCTATTTTAAATGTGCCACTCCAGATGAAATCTTTAATATTTTTGTCATATTTGATGAAAACACAGATTTAACTTCAAAAATGACAAGTAAAAACACACACCCAGGCTTTGAGTGTGTGGCACGGTTCTAAAATAGTCCTCCATATAAACAGTCGGACCACAGGAAAGAACCATGAAAATCTGTTGCATGAATTTGATCGGAAACGAGCAAGAATTTTATTTTTTTTTCAGTAACTAATACCAGTAATTCCAGCCAAACTGTATCCGTTAATGTAGCAAAAGCCAGACTTTTTGGTTTTGCGTGTTTTGCTTTCGTCCTTTGTGGTCATGTTGTGTTTATGTTGTCGTAGCCACATGCTTCTGTTCTCTGTGTATCTACAAAACCAAACAGCGCAAACACGGTGGGCTAAACAAAGCCGGCAATAATCAGGCTAATGAGAAGAGTCGGGACGCCCGGGCGCACGTAAACACAAACCGCCGGGGACGACAACAGTAACACGAGGAGCGTGTGTTTACGCCAGTCCGCTCCAACTCTGTAATGTTAATAAAACCTCTGTTTGTGGAGAAAGGAATGAAAAAAAAAAAAGTGAAATCAAGCTCAGAAGGGAGGACTGAGAGAAGTTAAACACACTTTAAGATGTGCCTGTTTCCCTCGGAAACAAAACATGTTAGACTTACAGCAACTCAGTTAGAAAATGTTGTAAAATCTGTTGATTTGACTCATAAATTATCCTTGAATGTCAGGTCCTATTGAATCATTACCATCATGCTTTCAAAAGTTTTTAAATTGAACGTATAATGAACTATATTATATAAACTTGTTTCACAAATAGTTTATATTTTTCCAGCAGAATATTAAAAGATCAGTATTTTATCTTCAAAACGGATTCAACTTTTTATAAAATCTGCAGGTTTTTATGGTCATGCAGCAGCTGTCCATCTGTTTGTGAAAGCTGGACCCTCGAATGTGGGATTCCAGTTCATATTACTCTCAGGCGTCCATTCTCATCTGTACATACCGTTTTGTGTCGTTCGCTTTATGTGTTTGACAGATATCACCATAAGCTGTTTTTTTTTTCCTCCCCTGTCTTGTCCTGTTATGTTTCTGTAAAAATAAAAAAAATATTTTATCACACTTTCTCTCCACTGTTCTCTCTGAGACTGTTTCCACTCCGACGGCGTCTGCTGAGCTTCCTTTTGTTGTCGTGATGAAAAGGGGCTTTCAGGAGGAGCGACGGAGGGGAACTTGCCCGTCACGCAGCCCGCCGTCTGCCTCCTCCCGCTCCGGACGGCAGACTCTCCATCAACTGTCAGTAGTGGAGTTATTTCCAGGGTGATGTGCAACAAGATTGACTTTTATTTAGTGGGGATAAAAATGCACAAACATTCCACATGATCTTCTTTTATTGAGATAAAAGTCAACATATGAACTACCTGTTTACTATTTATACCTCCGAGTGAATAAAACCTAAACTCAGCCAAACAAACACATCCTTACCCAGTGTTTTATAAATTCAATCACAAGTAGAAACTCAAAATGTGCAAAAATTCAACATAACATTGCATGAGAGGAAGGTCACGTTGTAAACAGAAGCTGCAAAAAAAAAAATCATTCATGGTAGAAATGTTTGTCCTGGTCTGTGTCTTTTCTCCTACGGACAAAGTGTGTCATAAAGTATAAAAAAAAACAAAAAAAAAAAAACGTGTTTTTTAAGTTTTATAACATGATTTAGTGCACACTTAGAGCTGACTCATCATCCGGGATCTCATTTCTAATTCATGACTCAGTAAAGAGACTCATCTGTACGCCAAGATGAAACTGCAGTCGCCACCTAGTGGACAACAGGCATCACTACAGCCCGCAGCGCTGAGCACCAGCTTCAAGAAGAAGAAAAAAAAAAAACACACTCATCCCTTTTACATTCAGATAACACTGTTTCTACAACCCACGAACACTACGGCGTCAAATAAAACAGTTCAGGAATGTTTGTGTTTTAAATGTCTGTGGCCCTCCAGCGTCCACACTGCAGGAGAGAGTGAGAGGAAACCAGCGGCTGGTTCGTGTTGAGCGGAAGAGCCTGAGAGCAGCTCAGGAAGCAGGTTTCACTGGAGGCACTGCGAAGCCCCGGAGCTCCCCGAGTGCTTCAGAGTCACCAGAGAGGAAGAAAAGAGACGGTTATCTCTGTTTCGTATTCCATCTGACCCCCGCCTACTGTTTAACCCCTGCGAGAAAACATCATCATGTTGACTGTTACAGTTCTCTGAGTGCGAAAAGACAAAGAGGTTCACGTAAAAGTTCAAAAAGAGAGAAGAAATAAATAAAATCCACGGGCTTGGGTCATTATGGGGCCCAAATAAAGCCAAATACGAAGAATCTGAGAAAATGGAAATAAAGCCGTATGAAAATTTAGATAAAACTCAGAAATTTGGTGAATATTTGACAAGAGAAGTGCAAAAAAAGACAAAGAAGTGCATCAAAAACAGAACAGTACTGAAGACCGTTTGATTCAAGCATGGATGTTCACAGAAATACACATTTAAATTATTCATAATAGCTTAAAATATAATAAATTACAGTAACTCAACATCTGTAAATATTTCATTATTTCAAAATGTAAACACAAAAATGTTCATAACGTTTTAGTTTGTATGAGTGAAGAAAAAAACCTCTTCAGTTTGATTCCCGTTTTCTGAGATGTGACTCACAAACAGATGCTGAAGTTCGACTTAATCAATGGAAAACATGAATAGGTTGAAAAGTAGAAGCAGACGTGAAGCAACGAGACGTTTTTCAGGAGATGTGAACATTACTGGTTCAGCAGGTCAGAAGGAGGAAAGTCTTCTCACTTCAGTTCCAGTATCAGATAAAAACAATAACAAACGCTGACGTGAAAGTGATCATCTACAGACTCGAGAAACCGATCGGCCCTCTGGTCCGAGGACGTGACGGTGGAGAGATGAGAGGCAAGTCGGAGCTTTAAAGGGTCCCTCACACACACACAAACACACACACGTCTCAGTGGCGAGCGCCACTCCCTGCATCAGTGAGCAGAGTTACAAAGATTCCTCAAAGGTTGGCACTCGCTCCTTTCTCAAAGGAGCTTATTACTTTTAGTTCCTCCAGTGTTTTCAAGCACCGGGCGTGTGGGCGGGGCTAAACGTCGATGGCCACGCCGTGCTTGGTGGAGATCACGTCCCTGGTGCCCGTCAGGTACATGAGCACGGAGCAGAGGTGGGGCAGCGTGGCCGTGGTGCTCACGTACAGCCAGTAGGGCAGCGGCGCCGTGTTGCCGAACGGGCACACCCACAGGCCGTGGCGCACGGCGTCCCGCACGTGGTGCGTCGCCATGGAGATGAAGAGCATCCAGGGCAGCGAGCACCAGGCGTCTTTGAGGCGTCCGACCCACATGAGGAAGCGTAGGGAGAGGCAGATGACGGGGATGAGGGAGGAGCAGTGGAGGGGCGGGCGCTGCGGGAGGGAGACTGCGGCCTGGGGGGGGGGAGACGGGACGAGAGAGGATCAGCACAGGACATTAATATGTCACTCTAATTCTTTCTTCTCAATTTGTGGTTGATACAAAATATTTTAAATACAAAACATCAGTTGTCGTAAACCTCATGTGATGTTGCCATGGAAACCATCCCATCAGCCACAATCAATCAATGCTGTAACAGTGGTGGTCAATGTGTGGGAGGAGGACCCTCTGACCTCTGACCTCTCAGTTTAAGACATTTATATAAACACTTGTTGGAATCTGAAGTAAATAAAAAGTAGAAAATACCGGATGTTCTTTCATACTTAGATTTATTTCAAATCACTTGCACATGGTTTAAGCTGTAAAAACGTGTTGAAATGCTTATTTTACTCTTATATTTTAGTCATTGTTTCTTCCTCAAAAAGTAAAAAAAAAAAAAAAAAAAAAAAATCATGCAGGGAAAAAGATTTTCCAGCTTTTAAACTGAATGATTTCCACCAGAACCTGAGATAGAAGAGCTGCGTGAGAAAAGCCTGATGAGTTAAGGAGGGAGATAACAGAATGTGACAGGAGGAGATTTCAAACAGCTGCTGAACTGATCAATTTGTCCAACATGGATCATTTTAATGATCCAGTGGCAGAAAGACGCTGTTTGGGACGGGAGCTGAATCATCTGAGAGCTACTGGATGAGTGGATTTATCGGGTGTGGGACTCGGTCTCACCTTGAGCGACAGCGATCCGGCCATGTAGAAGTGGTCCAGGTCGATGATGGAGGCCAGCAGGCCGGCCAGCAGCACCTCGTACAGGTCGCTCTTCTTCCTCAGGCCGATGACCACCGCCCACGACCACAGCCCCACCAGGCCGTGCGTGGCGTTGTCCAGCGCGGCGCGCAGCCACAGGTGGTTCTGGATGACGGACAGCTGCAGGGCGTGGTCGGCCGCCACGCAGAACATGCCGAGTCCGGCCGAGGCCAGCAGCGAGGCGGAGCTGAAGGTCTGCAGCAGGGCCTGGGCCTTCTCCGTCTCCACGGCCAGGCTGAGGGGCAGCGGGCCGCCGTCCCCCCCGAGCCCCGCCCCCAGCAGCGGGGACGCCGAGGGCGACGAGTCCAGCTTGGAGTAGAAGCCTTGCATGCTTGACGGAGCTGCCAATCAGCGGCGAAGGTCAGCAGCGTTCAGACAGACTGGAGGGAAGAGAAAGACGGGAGGACAAGCTGAGACACCGGAGCGCTTTGCAGCTTCACTGCTTCATTTTCAATTGAATCACAATTCTTCTCCTTCTCAGTCCAAGCTGCTTCAACTTCCAGGATTTTATTAGACCCAAAGGAGTGAAAACAGCCTGTTCTTACTGTCAGCTCCAAACAATAAAAGACAGAAATGAGTCTCACTGTGAGCGTTAGCAGTGAGTACCAACTGGGGGAAAACTGATAGTCTGCAACAACAAATGTGATGGAGAAAAATATTAAAAGGCATCTGAGTGCAGTTTCTTACTTTTAATCACAGTCAAAATGTGCAATAATCCAACTGCAAATGCTAAGTTATCTGTCATAATTTGCAGCATTTTCTTTGCATTATTTAGTTTTGTAAGATTTGTTTGTTGGAATAACAAGTATTACAAGTCCAGGGAAATGTTTTTTTCTTTTTTATTATATTTATTTAACGAAACAACTTCTTTCCAGATTGAGAACAGGTACTTGATAAAAGTCACACTGCATGTAACATATAAGCTCTTCTTTGGATTTATTTCATTAGTACCATTAACTTGAGCTTTAGTAATGTTGCGAAGCAAACCCTTGATTGATTCTTCAGGTTTCAGTATTTTCATGGAGATAACAGCTGTGTCAGGAAACAGAAGATACTCTGATAATAAATCATTCAAAAGATGCATCAGAAATGATCATCCACATACGATTATTTAGTAAAGGATTCAAAAGACTTGCTGTTTGGCAGGGATTTATTTAGATAACACTAATACTACAACTGAATCCAGTCAAAATGAAGCCTCAACCTCAAGCAGGGGATTGATAAATCAATAACTCAATAATCAATAGATTGATTTTTCCTCATGGAAAGCAAAACATTCTTTTTAAGATTGGATGAAAAGGTCTCTATTTTGAACATAAGAAAAAAAAAACAGGCTACAGATGTACAGTAGCTGTTGAGTGCACTGCCGTCATTTACATAAGAAACAAAGCAGATACACACACACAGAGACAGAGAGAGAGAGAGGACTCCAGTTGAGGATGATGCCAAACCAAGCATTGAAGGATCGCAGCAGTAAAAGCAAAAATACTTTATAATTTGAATGGAGGGATGTAATAACAGCTCTTAGATGAACACGGGAGGCGGTCAGAGTCTCTGTGAGGATGAAGCTGCTGCCTCTCTCTGCAGGAGAATCATCCTCCAACATGAAGCTGCTCTGGATGAAAATTTAATTAGCTGGTTATTTCTGTCCCCGGCCGGCAGCTTCCCTGCTACCCTCCGCTAACTCGCACACCAGCCGCCTCTCTCGGGGCGACGTTACTCCGTTACGTGCAGATTCCTCCGTTACAGTAACGTGAAGAGTAGTTTAATTGACCTTATGGAGGCTGCTAGCTGCGAGCTAGTTAAGCTAACAGTGACAGAGGAGCCGCTTTGTGTGGGCGGACAGCAGCTGTCACTACGGAGAGTTACACAACGTGACACGCGCCGCTCCTCGGTGTAAAACCCGAATTCAGCACCTCCGTCAAATGATGCACTTAAAAAACATTTAAGAAGAACGGCTGGGAAGATAAAGAGACACTCACCCCATCACTCTGTTGTCCTGAAGCCGGGGTGTCCACTCTGACTCTACGCTGCTCCGCTGCAGCGCTGATCGCTCCTTGATGCTGTGCTGCCATCTGCAGGCCAGCGGTGGGACTGCAAGGACACGACGTTTCAATGGAAAGACATTCAACATTTTCCTTGAAGAGACTCATTGACATGGAAACTCTGTATATGTATACAGGGCCGGGCTGGGTCATTTTCAGCCGTGACTGGCCCAGCAGGTATTGATAGAGGGATGATGAAGCCTATGATAGTGCACTGTTGTGTTGGTGTATATGTATTTATCTAAAAAACTTAAATCTATGTGATCCTCCCTGCCCTGGTATTCCAGTACCAAAATGCTGCTTGGTCTAGTTAACCTCCTGAACAATTTACAGCATGCAGTATGATGGGATCCTGGAATTAACAAAGAAAGTAATAGAGGTGAAAGATGACTATTGATGAATATCTATTGATGAAAGGGAAAATGAATAAATTCGAGAAGAGAGTGATATTTTCATAGACTTTTTTTTTTAGCACATGAACAAACTTCACAGTAGCACAGGATATTTCTTCAAACATGACACACTTGAAAAAGTAAATTAAGACAGAGAAGGAAGGGTGAGAAAGAATGGCACTTGATGGACAATGTGTTAATAACATGACTGGAATCTATAAAAAGGTGGAGGAAATAGTTGAATATGATATGTTAATGAGCATCATCACATCTACTGGCAAATCTTAATTTGACTCAGTCTGTTGAAAGATACATCTCACGGATGTTTTGGGTCTTTCAACATCAGACACCCTCGCCCAGGCGACCCGACCAGAGGTGATCAGACTCTTGCCTGTGTCCCAGCAGCACTCGCCCACGGGTCTGCCCTCTTAATCCATAGCCACCTTGTGGCTTTCTCTGCGGCTTCAGCCGTGGATCTGATGGCCTTCCGCTTCGCCTCCCCTGTGAGGTCCAGCAGTGATAGAACTTTGCAGAGGGATCGGCCCTGTAAATCCTCGGCAGCCTACCTCCAGAGGTTCACAAGAGGTTTTCCAGCCCTGCCTCTTGCACTCGTCTACCTGTTCCTGGTACTTGGCGCTTTTCCTTTCATTGGCCTCATCCATGCGCTCTTCACAGGGAACTGTGAGTTCCAGCATGACCAATTGCTTGGTGGATTCTGACAATAGGATCATATCTGGTCGGAGCCGTGTAGATGTTATCCTGGCTGGAAACTTTAGCTGTTTGCCCAGGTCTACTTGTAGTTGCCAGTCAACCGCGGTGGTGAGGAGGCCTGATCTCACCCTTGGTTGTTTTTCCGGCTTCTCTCCAGCTCTGTGGAACTTGATGGTCTGTACCCTGCTGTGGCCCTTAGTGGTGCTGATGGCTGTGGCTCTGTTGTCAGCAACTGCCTTAAGGACCTGGTCGTGGCGCCAGCGGTAGCACCCTTCCCCTAGTGCTAGTCTAAAGTCTAAATGGAATTTACCAGTGTAGAGGATTTATGATCAGTCCTGACCTCATCATTTGGTTTTATGTGGATATTTTTACTTGTATTATCTGCACCACACAGAAAATAAAGTACCCCCAAACTTAATGTATACCTGACCCAGGTAGAGTAGTTCATCATTTGCCTGAAGTTCAGCTCCCCCTGACTCACACCTCCACAATTCTCACCTGCTGTGGTGAAATGGAAGCTTCACCAACAGGGTTCACCAGGGTTCCTACAAGTTAAATTCAAACATTTTAAGACCTTTTTAACACAACATAACAGAGAAAAATGCATTTATTTAGATCAGCAGATACTGAATATTGCATATATTTTGTACGCAGAACTGTGTATGTGCGTGTGTACAATGTGAGCGTCTGCCTCACTATAATAGCTTCATTGTGGATGTACATACAGTCTCTTAAGTAAAAAACACAGATCCCTCGACAACAGAACTCAGTCCTGGTCCTCATGGGCTACAGTCGTGCATGTTTCAGGTCTCAGCACACCTGATTGTGTAGGGAAATGCGCTAATGAAAGCTCTGTTTTTAAGGTCAGAGTGAAGCCAAACACTGTTTGGAGGTCGATTCTTGTTGCTGCTGCTGGACGAGGTGCTCTAGCCCTGGGAACCTGATAATCTCCCATCAGAAGTGAACACAGATTTGAGGAGTTTGTTGTCTGGCTTTTACTTGGGCCATGTGTTTCCATGATTTCTCATCCGACTCTCTACATCTCTACATCGTTCACAGTTGAAATGTTTGCACAAGGCGTAAAGAGCTTCAAACATGTTCCCTTCTGCTGGTGTCAGCCAGGTGGAGTATAAGCATTTCTCCAACCAGGCCTTATTAAATGTTCACTTCACGGCACTTGATTTGAGGCCCAGTGGTCCAAATGTTTGTTTTGTTGTTGTTGTTTTTTTTCTGAGCCACCAACATGCATTAATTTAGACATTTTTAGGAGCCAAAATCAACCTGTAGTAGCCTGAAATATAGTCTACTTCTTGTGTCCTACTTGTATTGAATGTGTATTCCTCTATATGTGCCAATATATACATGTTAAGTGCATTTTGTCACATTCATATTAAATATTCAACCCCCCCACACACATGGACGTCCCACTTGTTTGTTTACAGTCTCCTCTTCCAGAAATACATAAAACACTTGAAAAGATATGATGTAAATGTTGTATTATAATACATCTATACCTACAGATAGACTGATTTATTTAATTGATTTACCCCAAAAGAGAAACAAAAGTGTTGCCGCAGAATGAATACACACATCTGAGTTTAAAAAAAATATATATATATAGTGAAACAGGTGAATCAGGGAGTCGATGTCCTTCTCACTCTTGGCATAGAGCTTGACGTCATGTAGAGGAGGTGACTGACAATTGTTCCACTGTGGAATCGGTACCCGTATCCATTCTTGGTGATGATCTGGCTGAGGGGGTTCATGCCCATTCAGAACAGCAGGGGGGACAGAGTGTCTCCTTGGTATATGCCACTTTTTATACTCACCTTTGCCACTGTTTTGGAGTTAGCTTCCAGAGTTGTCTTCCATAGCCTCGTTGAGTTTCCCTGGAAGATTCTCAGTTCCCTGTTGATGTTGTACAGTTTCAGGTATTCCAGTATCCATGTTTGCAGCATTAAGTCACAGGCTTTCTTGTAATCAAACCAGGCAGTGCACAAGTTGGTGTTTCTTTTCTTACAATCGTCCTGTTGACCAGTAACTGGTGCTTGGCTCCGTTGCCGTTATTGCCAATTCCTTTCTGAGCTCTGCTCATGTATTGCTCCATGTGATTGTTCATCTTAGCCGCTATGATGCCAGATAGGAGCTTCCATGTTGTGCTGAGGCAGCTTATAGGCCGGTAGTTGGATGATATTGTTCTCTTCTGGGGGTCCTTCATGATGAGGACTGTTCGACCTTGGGTCACCCACTGTGGGCTCTTAGCAGCTGGGTCATTTGGGCTGCCAGGCATTCATGGAGTGCAGTTAGCTTCTTCAGCCAGTAGGTGTGAATGCCGTCAGGACTTGGAGTTGTCCAGCTCTTCATTTTGCTGCTTCTGGATGTCTGCTGTTGTGATGACTGCTGGTTGTTGTTCTGGGAGGTTGGAGTGTTTTGATTGCAGGTCTGGTAGCCACTGTACATGAGTGCTGTGTGCCAACTCTTTCTCCCAGATACTCTTCCAGTATTACTCAGTCTCTCTGCTGTTTGAGTCAGCTGTGGTCTTACTGCCCTGCCATTGAAAGTATAGCTCTGCTGAGTGTTTGGAGAATGTTGTGTTTATTCTCCTGGCTTCCACTTCTCTTGTATGTCTCTTTGGGCGGGTAGCTAGAGCTGTGAGTCTTTGTTTCCCAGTCTCTAGTGCCTCAGCTGTGGATAGCTTGATGTATTTCTTGGACAGTTCCTTCTTAAAGGTGCATTAAGGAGTTTTTCAACTTTAAAAAGACTTATTTTCCACCATAAATATGTTACAAATATTCAATGGTGTGTACAATGTGCCCTGATATATTCATTGTAATTACCGCGAACAGCGTTAAACTGTCACTTGAAAGTTGCAGTGCCGATCCGGCACCAGAATTTTTTTGCTGAGAATTTGAGATGATGTGGCGTAATCCGCTGGCCTGATTTCCTTAGGTTTCGTTTTGTCCGCCATTACTCCGCCAGATGCTTAGCGAGCAGCAACTGAGCAGTATCGAGGATGGATCTTCCAGAAAGTAAGAAAAGACCGGCTTCTAGCACTGCCACAGCTCCAGCACAGACTCCACCAGGCAAAAGAAACTTAAATTTTACTCGAGTGCTACTAAAAGAGCGAGGAAAGAGTCCCCCTCTTCCGTGCACGTACATGGACGCAAACCACAGACACAGCGTTTCACTAAGCTGCAGTTACACCCAAGGCCTGCAGGGGCCGTTGTTTCGCATAAAATGTGCAAACTCCTTAATGCACCTTTAAGCTTCACACCTCTGTTCAGTTCTGCCAAGAGGCTAACGTCTTTGCGTATTCCTTTCATTTTTGCTCTAGTCTTCTTTGAAATGGAGGCTCTGACTTCTGGCTAGTCATGCTGTTCCTCTTCTAGCCAAGCATCTCTAGGATGACTGATAGTGTAGATCAGCTGGTTAGTCTCGGTGTCCTTGGTGGAGATACTTAGCAGTGTTTTGTTTGCATCGTCTCGTCAAGATCTTTCTGGTGCTTTATTCTTTAGCCTTGGCAAGCTGGAGGTGGTTATGTTCCCCTAGGCATAAATGATCGTTTATTTCAGGTCAGCTGCCCTCCCCTCAGAGTGATTCTCCCATTGGGGCTTCGTAACCAATATTGCTGTTTGGACGTGAGGTTGAAATCACTACATACTGACCTGGCGTCTTGACTCCTCCTTGCCGTAGCATATTTGTACCGTGGATGAGGCACACTGCACCTCATCAATCTCCAACTGTGACAGGAATTTTCTCCTTTGGATATTAGAGCCTTAAGCTAGTAGTTGTTTGTTACTCAGTATAGATGTGAGATTTCTTAACAATCATTCATCCAACATTCTCTGCATGTATTCATTTTCCCTCGGTTTGCCCTGATAGTAACACTCCATTAATGCCATGGTTTCTGGTCTCGTCCATACTCATCTTTTTGTTCCAGTAGCCAACTTCTTGTCAGGGTGTCCTGGTTCCATGACACCTGACTTGCTAACCTGGGCAATGTTCAACCTGGGATGACCCTATCGGCCTGTGTAGCACTCATTGTTGAGGTATAGGCATTCAGTGCAAAGGGCCTTGCCCAAGGGTCCACCTGGTTATTCCTCGCCCTGACCAATATATATATTCTATATTTTATTGTTCAAAATCTAAATTGAAAATGTCTTCTCAAAAAACATGAAACAGAGTCAAAGTACCCAGGCCAGTCAATTATTCTACATGAAAATGAAAAAAGTACTTCTGAGGTGAATCTCACAGTCACGTCTTACCTCCAGGCAGACAGATTATATTAGTCCCCTTTTTTCACATTAAAAAAAAAAAAACTGCTGAGCGGGAGAATTTCAAATAGGTGTGTCTGCTCAGACACCTGAAACTTGCCATAGAATAAATAATGAATGGCACCACTTATATAAAAATCAAATTTTAATAATGTCTCTATTAAAAATACGAGATTACATCTGAGGTGACAAGTTGAATCCCTTTAATAGGATGTCCTCTTCTTAATAGGAAGTCTTTAATGTGCTACCTTTTCTTCACTGTATCTCTGAAGGTAGTCATTCAAAATGTCAATCATGTTTTAATTTTCCTTCCTCCATTCTTTCTTATTCAGCCCTTTAGTGATGTCTATCGAGGGATTTTTGGCCTCAATTTGTCCCTCTTTGTTCCAGCTCCATGTTTTAGCAGAATCCAAAGCTGTCAAGCAATTATTATCATGTTTTATTAATATTTCTTCTTTACTGTGTGATTCTGACCTCTGTGTGCTCAGAAGATGTTGAAATTTAATTTGCTCAATGCGCCGTTTGACTCATTTACCTACAGACTTTAAATCTCCTCTGATGCCCTCCTGGTCTTAGTGCAGGCATAGAAAGAGGCATGATGAGGAAGAGGAGTAACTCAAGTTGTGAAGGTTGAAGCCTGTTCATCACCAGTTCTGGGGTCACTGGATGGTTATCGAAAGATGTCTGAGTAAGGCATCAGGATAAGATATTCTAAATGAAAGGTTTTATTCCAATGACCTTGCTTTTTACATTTTAGTGCAGTGAAATCCTTTGTTTGAAAAAATATGTCTGAGTGTCGTCTTTTCCTTGAGACAGGCCACAAAAATATTTTAAACTAAGAATATTTCTATTGTCATCCTGTGAGCCGCCAAGACACTCAGCTTTCTGCGTGTGTGTGGCTGGTGAGTTTTTTTTTTCTATCCCTAAAAATCACTTCAAATTGACAAAAGGCATTTTTATTTTTAATCCTCTTATTATTTATTCCTACTTTATATCTAAGTGAGGTGATTTGCTTCTATGGAGATATGGTGTGCATGGTCATGTGGTGTGCATTTGTTTATTCTTCTAAAAATGTCTTCAGGTTATAAACACCTTAGCCGTCTGACAACATAAAATCACTTGGCAAATAAAAATTTCAGTAGTTTACTACCAAAATATTAAAGACTGTATATTTGTCATTTAAAATCTTTCAGAGGCGTACGGACATTACTCTTCTGTAAATGTAGTCAATAGCAGTGACCTGTTCTTTTTGAGGACCATCATTTTCATTTTCTCATCTATTTCTCTGTATTTTATAAACATACCTGGCATCAGTCTGCTCACCAACAGGCTTCAGCACCTTCTGTGTAAACAGAGTTGAAGCAAACACTGCTGCTGCTGCCCCTGGAAATGTGCACCACATAAAAGAAAAAAAAATGCAAGTTACATTCAAATGTCAGTAAATTTCTATCATGGTTTGGATTTGATTACCACATGGTGAAGTTCAACCATAAAATCACACATAATCCACACAGAGTCCCATTCTGGAACACTGTTGCAAGACATGGACTCAGGAATGTGATTTTCATCCTGACCTGCCTACTTTCTTGAATTTACATCTTTTTTTCATCTCCATTATCCTGTTGGTATCAGTCCGTCTTCTTGTGTTGGGTTTGGATGCATTAATCTCATCCAGTATCATTCCTGAGCACAATCTGGAGTTTTAATGAAGACTGAACACAGATTGTTTTAATGGAGCTTGTTAATCTTGTCAACATATTCAAATCCCCTTGAATTTTCTCAGTCTGGACATCCTTTCAAAAAAGTTAAACACTTTTTTCAAGAAGGATCATCTTTAGTGGTTTGAGGAGAAGCTTTACTTGTTTGCAGTTTGTAATTGCAACGTGACCTTTAGGCAGTCCAACACTTGGGTGGAAATAACTGCCTACCACTGCTGTCAGCCGCATGTGTGATCTGGACGCGTTGAGCTGGCAGAACACGTTGAAATAGACCCATGATTGGTTAACTTGAGAGAAAAACACCATCAGTTTGAAATCCAGAGCTTGCAATAAAACCTCTTCCAGAAAAAAAATTGCTTCCCCTCATCACTCTGAAGCTGCTCTTCTCTGACATGAAACTACACTGAAGGTATATTTATACAGTACATGTGTCAGTTTCAACCACAAGAGGCTGATTCAAATATTGTCTCACAAATGTTCAAATGAGGAAATATAAAAGGAGATAAAGATCTTCTGGCTTTGATCGAATCAGCCCCACGGACTGATACATCAAAATTAATGCTGAGTATTTCAGCACCACAGACAGAGACATATGAATTAATGCTCAGTATTTCAGAACCACAGACAGAGACATATAAATTAATGCTCAGTATTTCAGAACCACAGACAGAGACATATAAATTAATGCTCAGTATTTCAGAACCACAGACAGAGACATATAAATTAATGCTGAATATTTCAGAACCACGGACAGACGTAGAAATTAATGCCGAATATTTCAGCACCACGGACAGAGACATCAAAATTAAAGCTGAGTATTTCAGCACCACGGAGACATATAAATTAATGATCAGTATTTCAGCACCACAGACAGAGACGTAGAAATTAATGCTGACTGTTTCAGCACCACAGACAGCTCACACAGCACCAGATTCACTCTGTGGCCCTCCTGTGGTAAAATCAGAGAAACAGTTCATCCATTCGTGCATCTGATGCACCACTTCATCCAGTTTCATGTTGCAGGAGACTGGAATGAATCCAGAACTATGTCAGGTTAAGGGCACCCTGCACAGATTTTGAGGTCATTACGTAGCAAACGTGGAGAGACGATGACTCCGACATTAACTTGCTATTTTCAGACACCAATTGATGAAATTGTTGTAGGACTGTGAGGGCAGGATAGGCTATCTACTTTCTTCATTTTATTGCTATTTTATTGTTTGTTTGTTTATTTTTTTTAATCTTAGACAACATACAGTAACAAGAAAAGGTATTTAAGGTGGTCAATTTCTAGCCATTTCTTCTCTTGGATTTTCTTCTGACATGCAGCCTCAAAACAACTCTGAATAACCTGAAATCAAGGTTTGTTGAGCATAACGGTTCAGGTCTTCTTCACAGTGCGTTTGTCTATAGCTGAGACTTCCATCTAGTCAGGTGAGAGCTTTTTACGAATGAAGATTTCATGTGGAAGACTGAATTTCACATGGTTTTCTACACTGTGTGAAGTCTTAAAACAACTTTGGAGAGCGTGTTTCTGAATGTGCACAATAAACGAGTCAGGAGAAGAAAAGACAGAGAGGCAAAAGGCCGACTCAGAGGCAGAAGTGAGACGGAGGCAGAGATGGTGTCATTCAACCAGGGCTCAGTGAAAGGTCAAACTACTCATTAGAGCAGACCAGGGCGCTCACAACTGACAGGCGCACACACACACACACACACACACACACACACACACACACACACACACACACACGAGGTTAATGTGGATCACATCATTATTGCAGACAAAGGAAACATAGCAGAACATTCCAATTGTAACTTAATTAAAGTTTTAAAGCTTCCAATACAAGTTTTCAGCAGTGTTTTCAGAATGTAAGAGCAGAACAAAAGTTATTTGTACAATGCAGAGAAGAACAAGGGCAACAGAGAGACAACGCGCCCTCTGTTTTACCCTTCATGTTTGCTTCGTGTGCTGTCATTGGGAGTATTAATTGACTTCTCATTGGCACTCACATAAAAAAAGAGGAAAGGACAGGCCAGTATAAGCAAGGGATGAGAGGGAAGGAAGGAAAGAGTAATGAATGCAATACCCATGCAAGCAGATACACCCCACTACACACACACACACACACACACACATACACACACAGACTGAGGACTCCAGCTGACAGCTGTTAGATGGTGTATTGATTTGTTCTCGCTCTCCAAATCAGCCTGCCAGAACTTGTCAGAATAATGAAAGAAAGAGAGCTGGAGAGAGGGAGGAGAGACCGAGAGACACATCCGACAGAGACAGGGAGAGTGAGAGCTAAAGGTCACAAAGCAGACTCGGACCTCTTCTCACCCTCCTTTTCCAATTCCTCTTCGAACGGACCTCAGTCAAATGGAAATTTATAACTAAAATGATTCCATAAATCCTGCAAAGAAGAGTCGTAACATCACTGTAAGGACGGGGAAAAACACCAATGGTGTTCAAACAGAAACAAAAACATGATGGTTGTACACATATGACAATCATTTTTCATGAATGAAGTGACACACAGAGCGTCGGCTACCAATCCTGAGGTTAGCGGTTCAATTCCCCATCTAATCCTGGTCCACTTATAGAAACACTTTGCATTAAATTGTGGTTGTTTGAGTAGATGGGTGAAAATCACAGAGCATGTGAAGCATGTTGAGAAACTTCAAGAGAACAAAATTCACTATATTAGTAAAGCACATTTACATTTTACAGTTACCAGTGACGCCCTCATATCAGCTGATCATTTGGTTGAAGTAAAAAATGACACACGGGTAATAGTTTTTACCTTGGTTTTCTTCTTTCCTGCCATTATCACAATCACCACTTTTGTCCAACTAACAAGATGAAATAAAAATCCTCCAAATGTTAACAATAACTGAAACTTAAGGTTGATATAATGTAGTGCACATCCTGAACTACAGAAACACCCTCGACTGAAAGCAGGGACGGTTGATGCATCATGTCTCAAGAGTGATTCATTCCAAACCTCAGACTCCAGCTTCATAGATCACTCAGTGAACGCCAGTGGAGCCTGTTGGACTCTGTAAACACATTTATCTCGGTGAGAAAAACAGTCCTGAAACTCCAGGAAACTTGAAATGAAGCTGAGTTTGTTTTACGGCTGCATGATGAATGTTCGCTGACACCCCACACTAACTGTACTTCATTACATTGTGTATGATCAGGATCAGGGGGAGCAGAGATCGACACTCCTGACATGTTCTGTATCACTCGTGAAGGCAGAATGAGGCACAGTTCATTGTGAAATGGTCACATTTAATGGTTGAAACCTGTCATTGTATATACATCTATAAAAAAGACCCCAGGTACAGGTTACGACATTCTACCGCTAATACATACATTATTATTATTATTAAATAATAAACTTTTTGTTCAATGTTAAAGTTACATATCATAGTTTACAAAATAGGATCAAGGAGAATTAAGCCATTATGAATGCCTGAAAATAAAAAAAAAATAAAAAAACAAACAAAACTATATGCGTCTTTTTAATATTTGTCCATAGAATTAAAAAAAACACAATAAACACATCAGAATTCCTTTGAATAACATAATATTAACTGGTGATATTGGCTACTGAAATGTAAACTGCAAAAAGACATTTGTAAAGGCGTCAGAGTTTGGGAAAGCAGAGTGTTTTTTTGTGGTGTTGTATTTTACAGCACGGAGCAGGATGGAAAACCAACATCGCTCATGTCAGTGATCAGCTGTGTGGCCGTCAATACAAAGTCAGACCGAAAACAAATGGGTGGGCAAAGAGTTGTTCAGTCTCAAATCCACTTTATTCATTCTTTTTTTGTTTTTTTTTTCCAACTTTTTAAAATGTGTTTGTTTTTTTGTTTTGTTTTGTTTTTTTTTACAATCCAGGTCCTCCTCGCCGGTCGCTCGAAGCACGATGTAAAGCTAAGTGTCTAAATAAGCCGGGCTACTGTTACTGAACTCCTCAAAGTGTTAGTCCTCGCATCGGAAAACGTCTCGCTCCACCGGGGGGGATTCGGTCGCTGGAGGCGTGCGCGTCTCAAGCCCGATCGACTTGACTCTGACCTTTTCTTTTCTGTGGCTTCTTTATCAAATGGCGGGTTTTGCACAAACAAGGAGCTGCAGGGTTCCTCCAATTTGTCCCGAGATTTGATTCATGTGTGCACACACACACACACACACACACACACACACACACATACTCTCTCACACACACACACGCACCTTTCTGGCAGGGGGTGGGGTGGAATTGAACCCACAACGGAGACAGGCACAGGCTTCAGGAAGCTCAATGAATCGTTTGGGGAACCACTTTGTTAAGAGGGAGGTGGGAGAGCGGCCGGGCGGGCGGGCGGGTGTAGTTGAGTCTTTGGCATGATGATTAAGCTGTATATAAGGGGGGTGGGGGGCACTGCTACAGCCGCACATACAAACACACCAGCTCTACATGTTTGTGTGTTTGTCTGTGCAGCACTGACATTTTTAAAAGAAAGCAAAAAGAAAGACTATCAATTAATGAGAAACAAAGAGCACAAAAGGTAACAAAGGGGTGTTGTTGTTGTTGTTGTTGATTGAGGACTTGATTTTCTTTGCTCTGAAGAGGAGCTTCCCAAAGTGAACTGAGAAATTCAGTCTGCTGTGACACGTCACAGCCACCAGGGGGCAATCCAAGACTGCTGCTGTGGTTGTTGTTGCTCCTGCCACTGTTGTTGTTGTTGTTGTTGACGATGATGAGGAAGATGTCCCTTCCAAAAGTTCCTCTGAAGAATTTCCTTTGTCACCATTAATCAAAAAATGCCGAGTCGCATTATCATCGTCTGATTTCATGTCTAAGTAATTTTGGTGAGTAACTGCGTGATGGGACAATGCACTGTATCCTCGAAACATGTGCAAAATAGAAAAAACACCAGCCTCCTCCTCGTCATCTCCCTCCGAATCCTCGCACCCTTCAGGATTAAGACATTTCGATCTGGAGAAAGACACACAAGGGTTACACAGGTTAGACAAATGAAGTTGAATCACATCCATCAGTAGAAGTGGACAACGTTCCCCTTAATCACGTCGTGTGGTCGTCACCCCGAGGACACAATTCTCTAGACTTGGTGTGTGTGTGAAACAAAAATACTCCAGAACTGACTTGAGGAGCATCTGTTGTGAGTGAAACATGAATCGAGGAATACATTTGCTTCACGTTTTGTAGAAAGTCATGAATTCGGACTGTATTTGCTGAAAATGCTCCGGAGGGGACGGATTCTGCCTGAGGTCCGGGAGGGATCGATCAAAAAAAGCTTCCAGATGTTGTTGTAGGCAGACAATAAACACAAAAACCTTTGCAGGCGGTTTGATGGTGGTGGTGGATGGTTGGTGGTGGTGGGTGGCGTGCAGGGGTCACTATGTAGGTCACTATGTAGGTTGATGGAGACTTGATCCACAGAGTTTACACATTCAGAAATGTATAAATTCATGAATAGTATCGACAAAAGTGCTTTCCGTGATGTGTCGGGAAGGAACACTCAATGTTTTGAATAAGAAAAGCCCTTCCTGGTTTAACTGTTAATCTGTTGTTAATCAATGGAGAAAGGATCAATTGATGTATGAGTGAAATATAGTACAGGTAATATTTGATTTGATTTTCCATTTACCACATGGAAATTATACAAACGTTACTTCAAAACAGTGCAGCAGTGAAGCACTTTGGTAAGTAAACCACACAGTTTCACGCAGCTGAGTTGAATGTCAACGAAACAGAAAGAGAGCATGATGACAAATAAATTCCGGCAACTCATAAATTTCAACTTAGCCGCAAATAAAACCTCATTTAAAGAAACTTTTTTTTTGGAGGATGAAATCAGCTCTGCTGTGCCTCTGTCCAGACTAATGAACTGGCCTGAAGAGCGTGACAGGAGTGGACCTCTGGCCGGCCATGTTCGACACCCCTGTGTTAATCTATTCAACTGCTTTCCCCACTGCATCAGAGCTGCAGGGAGCGTATCCAATCCCACACTCACACACACACACAGGGTTTTCTTGCAGAGTGCTGATCATAGCATCTTCGTGGCAATCCTTTATATCACTATACTTCAGGGCAGGCTGTTGGATTTATTTTTTTATTTTTTTATTTGCAGTATGGATGAGGAGATACATTTCACACCAGTTTCTCAGTCAGACAAACAAGGTATATAATCAGAGCAAAGGCATGAAAGTGCCATATCTGTAATTACACTATGAAAAATGCTGCTTGCACACCTGTACCATCGACTCAATGCTGATCTGCGGCGCTGCGATTTCAAGCATTTACATTTTCAACAGCACACCTGCTATGATTTCTGGCATGATTTATAGCACAAGGCATGTAAAATTAATGAAATGGGACGGCTCTGAATCGAATTTTTTTGTACCTCCATCCCTTCAGGGGGCCCTGCAGAGCACATGAGGAATAAAACAAACTCACACAACTGTTGCTGCTCTCGGCCTATTAAACATGCTCTCGACGTCAACGGGCGTGCATCGACCTGCCGATACGTGAGGGAACGGCTCGGTTTGTAATCGAAGCAGAGATGACGCGCCGTTTGTGTGTGTGTGTGTGTGTGTGTGTGTGTGCTCTCACCACATGAACAGCAGCAGCATTCCTAACAGCAGAGGGGAGAAGAATGTGAGGACCCTGGCAGCTCTGCCCACTGGTGGCTCAGCCTTCTGTGGTGCGTTGGAGGACGGTATCGGGGAGGTCTTTGTCTCTGCGGGGGGGGGGGGGGGGGGGGGGGGGGGGCACACAATCAGAAAACACAATAAGCCTCATGTGCATTTCTTAAAAATAAAAGAATTAACTCTAAATCCTCAGTTTGGGTTCGCCCTTCGCTTCTTTCTGCTCCTTTCTGGATTCCCACCCGGGGCTTGAAACGTTAAAGACGTCTCGCTGATGAATGGCGGCTGAAAAGCGCTCATCGTACCGGGAAGAAGCAAACGGCGAGGAAAGTACAGTGAAGAGCTAAATCAATTCTAATCTGCAAGCGCAATCAATATAAGACTTGTCAAGGCAGTTATGAAGTGAACTGGATGAAAAAAAATAATAATTTCATTCATGCTGAAGCCTGGGGGGAGGCAAAGGGACACGGGGAGGGATGGAGCGGAGAAGATACAGCATTACTGGAAACTGATACAGGAGGTGAGACAGAAACCTTGAAGGAAACCGAGGTGAAGACATGATAAAGGTAAACTAAAGACGTTAAAATGCACATTGCAGCGGTTCAGACTTCCCTGAATGGAGCCTGATGAAGTGTTTGAGGTTTATACAGTTATTAAGCAATATGTAGTGATAGCTCTAGAGTTTTAATCACATGAAGACAGTTTGATACCAACTGCAGCCACAAAATTAAGGTATTTCAGCCACAAAAATATGGAATTGAGAAGTCTCTGCATGTCGGCGCAGTGGGACTTCACTCAAGGCCTCATGACTTTTGACGTTCCAAAAAAAAAAAAAAAAAATGAAAACAGTAAATCAGCTTTATTCAACGTAGTTGGCATTGATGTCTGTCCAGACTCATTAGAAACGCTGTGCAAAAAGTGACCTTCTCCAAGTTCATCCCGGAGTCCGTGGTAGTGTTTGTGCCAGATGAAATTAAATCTCCTTCAGGTTTTTCTGATAGAGCCCATTCACATATTAGAGCGGGCCGAGGTCACGGTCTCTTTCGACCACCGTAATCTGATCAGCCAGAGCTGGATTCCATGTGACCATTTGTTACAAACTTGAGGACATTTTCTAAAAGTCTCAGATATTGTGAGACAGGCTTTCGCTCACTGAGACATTCATGTCCCGTCCAGATCCTTCTAGAGTCCTTGGACCAACTTTGGCAAAAGGTGAACTTCTGAGTTTTAATCAGTTCCTTTTATTCTAATTGGGTCATTTCAATAGGTCAGTGAAGAGTAAACACTGTTATAGACATCCATGAAGATGTTCTCTATGAAGTCCTCTATTTGGGACAGAAAACACTGTCTGGACAGGTCAGAGTGAGACAGCCACACACACACACACACACACACACACACACACACACACACACACACACACACACACACACACTCATTCATTCCTATAGGAAAAATTAGTCTCCAAACAGCTTCGAATAAATCAAGATCTGTGGGAGCAAACAAAATCAGGCAGAACAATTAAAAATCTAAAATTAACCCCAAAAGGCTTTGGATGACAAAAAGACAGGAAAAACCATTGTGCACAGAGAGCGCATGCAAACTCCAAACATCAAGAATCGCATGCATGGTCAAGAACAGAGGACAGGAAAAAATGTTTGTCACAGTCTAGTCAAACAAACACTGGAAAGACAATGTAGAAAAGGAGGATACAGCCACACCAGCAGGCTTCACTGAGGTGCTTATTCTTGTTTAGAATTATACTGGCAGAGTGAATCAAAGGTCTTTTGTTGACTGTGTTGCTTGCGGACCGGCGGTCCTCTGGTGTCTGCCTCGGGGCAGTAATAGGAAGCTGTCATGGAGGGGTGACAGGGGTCCGTGGGGATCAGGGTCCTTTTCCTCATCACTGAGGAGAACAGTCCAGATAAAGGAGTTTGAAGTGAACCATTGATCCTGCAGGCCAGACATTTGAAAGGGATTTTTTTGTTTGTATTTTTTTTAATGCGAGAGTTCTACCAAGACACAATATCACACAGCAGGTGAAGAGAGAAACACGTGTCCAACATGTGAGATCCCACAGCACGACACGGCTCTGTGGACTTCCAGTGTTGACCCCCCCTGAGGAGGCCAGCCTCCTTCTTCAAACACCTGAGGACTGATCACTTCATTCCTGAGCTCTTTAAAAACCTGCTGCCAAATATGGAGACGCATCCTGAGGGTATTCTGGGGATTTGAGTAATGAGAGAACTGATGTTTGAAGGTATTTTGAATTCAGACCAAATTTGAAAAAGTTTCGGAAATAGAATGTTTCACATGGGACAGACCCAGCAACTTGTAAAAAGCTCTCTCAACTTTAGCTATAATAAAGTTTTCACACTCCTGCAAACCCTCCTCACTGTGTGACAAGAGACCACCGACTCTGAGCCACGATCGAGGAGAATCGCCAAATCATAGAAGGACCACAAAACACACACACACACACAAAAAAAAAAGATTAAAGACTTTTCAATTTAGTTTTAAAGGGCCTGAAAACAGAAATAATAGAACAAAGTTTTAAAAACTGAATGAGTGCTACAGCTGCAGATTTCAACGTGTGTGTGATGTTTGCCGATCGGTGTAGGAGCAGTGGCATTATTTTGTTTTCTCTTAGCGGAGAGAGACAATGATTTCCCTCTCCTTGCAATTAATGGCTGTTGTGTAACTCTGCGTTGGGAGTCGGGAGATATTAGAAGGAAGCAGCCAGGTGTGAAATAGCCAGAGAGAGAGAGAGAGAGAGGGAGAGAGAGAGAGGAGACGCATTTAGCATGTTCAGTAGCTCAGCGTAAAAGTTCCTGCCTGCAGCAAAACGCTGCGCTTTGGAGTGGTGAGGAAAATACAAATTATGCAGAAATAACGTGCCGGCGACAGGCTGAGACAGTTATAAGGTGTACGCTGATTTAACAAGCTAGTCGGGAGGCTAGACAATGAAGAGACGAGGAGAGAGGACTGATGAACAAGAGGAGGAAGAGATGGAGCAGAAACAACACACTGAAGGCAAAAGAGGATGAAAAGATTTAAAGTGCTGAATGAATTGAACTTGAAATGCCCTGCCACTTTATGAATTATGTTGATGCGTGTGTATACAGGGAAAACACATATGCAGCAGATGCGATCGTCCGAAGACTGCTGATGCACAGTTTTCTCAGTGCTTGTTGCCATATTTGAGGGTCGATGGAGACGTTGAACTTGACCTTTAGTTTTGAGATTTTTTTTTTTATTTCTTAAAACTCTCAGCACAGATGCGCAAGAAAAAAAATAACACCTTTTCCACCTCGCTGATGTATTTTCAGCAAGAATTAATGAGTCTCAGGCATCGGACTGACTCAAACAGCTTAACAACATTACTGTGAAACAACCATGTAAAGTAGGTCTGTGAAAAACAACTGAATGGAATACAAAAGAAATTAATCTCCTTTTTAAGAACTTGTAAAATATTTCTAATGATTCGAGATGAGAATGTTGGAGCATGTCAAGAAAAGGTAGTTCAAAGGAGTCTGTCAACAGGAAAGACCACTGGGCATGTTTTGTTAGTGTTTTAACCGCTACCTGGAAGTTAATTCCATTGTAATGTGTAAAAAAAACACAACTCTTTCCCTGAGAGGAAGTGACCTCCTGATCCAGAATACTGTGCTTTTCCATCCAGAGGAAATTGATCAGAGTTTCATGAGCTAAACGAGGTTGTGTGATCTGTACTTGAAAAACAAGTCTCAAACATTCTTAGAACTAAACAATTTGCATCCGATGTGGATGCACTCAGTGGTTTTGGGGCTGATCGGCTTTAAACATGGACTATTAGAAATTTGGAACTGAACGTAGAATCTTACAACTCTCCCATGTTACACTGTAATTAATGATCTGTATGAATTTTTGAAAACTCCATCGAAAGCGTCCTCGATGCACCTCAGCAGAGTCCATCTTTTACACATGTTCTTCTTGTACTACATGCTGCGGAACAGAAACGTCCGCCTTTATAAATAGTCATGAAATAAACAAGCTGTGATACCCAGAGTTCCCCGTTAGGTGCTAGACAGTGTCCAGTTTCTGTCTGGGCGAGTGGGCGAGGCACAAACACATATCTCAGACGATTCTGACACTGAGGTTGGCTGCAGCCTTTTAAAGCCTCGTCTGATCTGCTTTTTACTTCCTGGAATGCGGTCGCCGAGCGGCGCTCCCATCACGGAGGATGGGGATTTCTGGCCGTGGACCGTCTGCCACCGTGTGATCCTGACCATGTGTAGACGGTGTGTTGATGCCAAAGGATGAACAAGCATAAACTGGGATCTCTGTCCTCATGAAAACGGGGAGAAAGGCAAACAGGGGAAAGGAGGAAGAGGAAATGCGGTGAAGACTCTGGGAAAACGGCGGAGTGTGTTTAAGTCTGAGCTGCACGATCAATACGTTGCAGGAAATCGGTTCATTTACTATTCGGCTGAGTAGTCAGAAAATATTGGTCAGCGCGCTGATGTTAACAAGCGGGTCAGCTGAAAGAAATGCCGGCCCTGCCTGAACTTTTCGTGTTTATTGGTGTTGGTCAAAGACAGGAAATCAGATATCTGTCTTGTTTCCCTGCTGATGGGATTCTGCCTCATGTACAATAGTTTCAGCTCTCAAATACAAACAATTGGTTCAGTTTTTAAATTATTGCACACGGTGCAGAGAGGATTTGGGAATTTTTTTGCATAAGAGAAGATGGATGGATTCCATCTTCTCCACTGCAATATTATTCAACTTAGGATGGCAGGGAGCTGAAGTCAATCCCAGCTGATTATGGGCGGAGGCAGGATACATCCTGGAGAGGCTGCAGTCCAACACGGTGCAAACAGAGAGACAGACAGGACAATTTAGAGCCAACAATCAGACCGGAGTGCTGGGGAAATGCGTGCATGCACATGGAGAACACGCAACTCCACACAGAAAGGCTCCATGCTGGTCCTGATCCAGGACGGAAACGGTGCACTGCGTCTATCAGCTACAATAACGGCTGAACTTGAATTCATCCCATTGATTCCAACAGAGTGTTTGTTCCTTCGTACGCAGACGCCTGACAAAGGTAATCAGTCATTCAGCAAACAACATCTGTACAGGAAAGTAGCACAAGGCCAGACAAGGGACAGGCAAGTATGAGGTGCAACGTGACAAAAGCTGAGAGAAAGACGAGATGCCAGAGAGGGAAAGGAGGAAGAGTGAGGCAAAAGAAAGGCTTTTAGGCAAAAACAGGGAGAGAGAGAGAGAGAGAGAGAGAGAGAACAGGACAAAGACAGTATGAAAGGAGGCAAGGAGGCGGCAGCTGGATCGAGAGGAGGCATGAGGAGAATCCCAATAACCTCATGTTCTTTCCCTGAAACCAAGAATAATACACTGTGTCTTGAGCAAGAGTGTGTGTGTGTGTGTGTTTGTGTGTACACACCGTATTTATTGTGGGGCTGCGTCTATGTGTGCATAGAAACTGTTGGACCTGTATTGCGTGTCACATGTTTTTCTATTTCTCAGGTATTTTGCTGAACGCCAGGCGTGTGGTGATCTCTGTGCAGTGCCGCCGTCGTCCAACAGGAGGCAGTGCTGCACTGTGAAAGTGCTGAGTGCGTTTCAATGGAAAGCCAGAGGAAGGGAGATAAAGAGAGGCAGACGAACAGGCGTTAAATGAGCCTGAAGTCAGTTTTAAGACACTTCTTTCATCTGTGCTTACTGTAAAATTCATGTTGTGCAGAAGATAAGTAAACAGCTTATCAGTTAGTGGACACGCAAGAGCGGCGCCTTGGTTTCTGAAGTGGAATAAAAATGAGTGTAGATTGAGATATCTTCAGGTTTAAGTAGGTTCTGGCTGTTATTTATTTATTTTTCCTTCATCCTCGATGTGAGTTTGCGAACCTTTTTCACAGCGAGTGCAGAACACAACAGCCTCCACTGATCACTGGACGGCTGCAGCGCGGACTCAAAGGAAAAAGCCAGGAGGAGATCCTGCTCGCTGTTTGTTCAGCTCTCACTGGAGCGAGTGCTCTGCTGTATTTCTTAAAAACACTTGTAGGTCCTTTAATGGGGAGGACGAATCAGCATCTGGCACAAAATCCCAAGATAAATGTGACAAGAAAGAGAAAGACTCTTGTGGTCATTCTGAGATTTGTTTGACATCAGTGAAGATTTCTACCGTGACAACAGATTGTGGCCTGATGTTTCACTGAGATCAAGAATAACACACTGAAATGTGATAGAGAATTGATTGAAATAGTACGATACGTTTTAATGCAAATGAAAAGCACGTAACCCAAAAACAGGAAGAGCTGACAAACATTACAATGTCAAGACATTTAAACTAAACTCATCACTTGTTGGGATTTTCAGGTTGAATATGATCAAAACCGGCGGATCGTCTCATCCTTCTAGAAGTTGTAACACCCCTCGGCAGTGGCATGATGGCTCTTGGACAGTCCACTGCAATAGCACTGTGGCCGCAGTGCGTGCTCCAGCAGAAACAACACAATCAGTCATCACCCGAAGGTCAAGTGTAAGAGCAGCTATCATGTCCCTGTGGAGGAGATCCACTGCTGCAGATGGCACTCAACACGCCTGAAGACGGGAGCGTCCAGTCAGCTGAGATGCAACAGCGGTCCCTGCAGCTCGAGAGCCAGTTCGGACACTTCACACTGGTAATTCATTGCAAAGACGCTTTACGTGTGCAGGCTTTGAAAACTTACTTTCATACAGGAAGTGCACACACTGCAGAGTGTGCACTGAAAGTCAAGAGATTTACATCTAGATTACCAAAGCCACACTTTCCAGCAGTAAAGTAAGCCTTCGCAGGATGTTAAAGGAGCAATCTAATTCAAGCCAACTTTTAATGGCTGAAGGTGTTGGAAGTTGCTTTGAGGTGGAGGTGAGCTCTGATCGCTGCGCCACGACATGACTGCAGCAAATGGGTGCAGGTGCAGAAGAGCAACAAAACACCTTGGAGCTCATTCAGTTGGAAATACTTGAACATTTCAAGGTCTGACCTTTGCATCGTCCGTATTCTATTTTCAATAACAAAATACAGTGTTTGCTTGCTTGGAAGCTGCTGATGCTGTATCTAGCCAGTAGCTGCTTTTGCAAGAAAGAAAGAAAAAAAAAAAAAAAAAACAACCGAACAAATACACATCCTCTCTTATATTCCACTTGCTTTCATTCCCCGTGTGTGCCGCTTCTTTGCAATTCCAGTGCGATCTGAACGCTGCTGATGGAAAAGTCTTCAGACGTGAAATGGACGTCTTGTTGTTCGGGGCTCCTCGCTGTGGTGAGAGATTTTGATTTGACACATATGCCTCCCTTGATCCCCGTCAAACGCTAAAAAGGTGCCGAGCAGATTGCTCCCAGAGATCGTCCTCGTCCTCGTCTACCGCTGTCAGTCATCGCGCCAAACGTAATGATGTAAAATTAATTCCGTTTAGCCGATCGCTCGTCAAGCCTTGCATTGTAATCGCAGCAGTTTTGAAGCTGGAGGAGAGACGTGAGCGTTTTGAAAAGCTGGCTGAGCTTCTCTCCAGGCGGCAGGCAGGTGTTCAGGTGGATGTGCGAGAGGATTTGTCTCGAGGCCGCCGGATCTCGCAGCTTAAACTATGATAAAAGTTCAACGCTATCAAATGCTTCCAATTTAATCATAAAGGAAATTATTAAGAAAACTTAATTTCAAGCATAGCTGATTTACAAAAAAAAAAAGTAGTGGCTGTGTGATAGCCGTGGGCACAGAGAACAAAGCTAAAGTCATTATTGGAATATTACACTAACATCACAATGATTTTCTCAGCTGATGGACTACAAAGATCATAAAAATCAAACAGTATAATATAGAAAAGTTTCCTAATATCCATCTCTACGTTGTGTAAACATTCATGTCTTTGGAATTAATATAGAGTACTATTTCCAAAAAATCTCAATGTATCACATCAGCTGGAAATAGTTAATTTGTCCAAAGAAAAGGTCAGTTTTTTTTCACAGTCTCACAGATGTGTGGGATTGTGGACTGAGCTCAGCTGCACGCACTAAGCAGGTTAAGATATAAGGTGTCATGTAGTAACTCTCTTGATTATGACAGAAACCACATAAAAAGGCTGGAGATTAAGAAAAAGGTGAGAGAAAATCCGCATGAGGAGCTAAGTTTGCTTGTAGAACAGGGTAAGACGAGGATTCTCAGTGATATATTCCCTGAAACTCAAAATAAAACATTTTATCTGATAAATAAAGCAACACAATCTAATCAATGAGAGATGATATTGAAGCCAAAACTTTAGCGCTTCCGGAAGCCAAACCAAAGTGCTGCTGTGTCATAATTTGTTCATTGTTTATCTCCAGTGGTCTCCTTTGTTGAAGCGTATTTACGATAATGCGCCACTGAGCTGATTAGGATGAGGAGATGGGCTCTTGTGCGCCATTTTTATGGAATTGGAGAGGAGACACGATGAACCCATCAAAGCTTAACACGATAAGAACTGGAGCTTTAATAAACTCTGTGTCCCTCTATCAGGGAGCTGCGACCTACCGGTGGAAAAGATCCCCTCAGTCGTGGAGGCGATGGGCACAGGATCCTCGATCCAAGGCGTGGCATGAACAGCAACGCTCCAGTCGCTCCATGTTCCAATCTCTGTGTCCTTGGCCGCCACCTGCTCAACACGGGAGCATTCGGTGAGTTACGGGTTCACACATGGATTTGCATCAAAACGTCTGTTCTCCCCAACGCTACCTCACTAACCAAACGCATAAAATCTGACTTTTCATGCGAGGAGGGTGCTGCTTCAACCTGCGAACAGTTCTGCTCCGTTATGTAACCAGATGCTTGTCATTTTTGAATTCTCGCGGCCTGAGCCGGCCTCAAACAACCCCTGGGATGTTGTATTCTCCAAACAATTTGGCAGAATCACCGTAAACTCGCTGAAAGTGTTCGCTCAAAGCCGCGTGATGGAATATTGCAAACGGCTGTAACTAATCACAGCCCGGGTGACAGTGACCTTGTTCTTTTGGATTTCTGGCTACCAAACATGTCGGCAGTTCATCTTTGAGTGAGGATGAGTGCCAGATTCCTGGCAGGCGTTTTTCGAAATACGTCTTAAACTAGAATGAGACAAATTGGAAAACGCTCAGCCTCCAGCTTGCTTGTCATCAGCATGAAAATGAGGCAAAAAAACAAAGGCAGGATTGACCAAAAATCAGACGCCGTTACCTGAATGATGTACTCCTTCCCAGCATAGGCATCAGTGATGGTGTGAGAAGTGCTGTCGGACAGCTCCACCTAAACAGGGAAACAAAGAAGAGGTCAGTTCAGGGCAAATTCATTTCAAATACTGAGCGAATAAGTAGTTTTATTTACATTATCTCAAAGGCCTTAACAGATTTGGTTCATTTATAAATAGATCTGGTACATTTTTGAAACCAGATCCATTTTTGAAGGATTTTCTGATATATAATTTGCTCGAACGTTGTGAATTATGAAGATTTTCCGCAGAAAGGCAGGCACTTATGAGGTCCTAAGTCAACTTTCGGTCTGGCCGTCTTCGCCTCCTCCCCGTAACTCTACCCATGAATTATGTGCTCAGTATAGCAAAGCTAAGCTTGAGCTTTTAATGTTTTATGGTGGGAAGATTCTGCTGCGGTGTGCTCTATACAATTTTTACGCAGCGATCATTTATTGACAGCGCACCTTTCATCATTATTCCGTGCATAGGTCAAGTGAGACGCTTTATCCTTGAGATGTTTTACATCTCAATGCTGGATCGACTGAACCTTGATCCCATCGCAGCCTGTACATTCTCAGACACACCCGCACTCACACACACGTGTAGAGCACCAGCAGCATAATTGACGATTATTCCAGAAAGCGTTGGCATCAATGCTACATAATTTTATGACACAATATAAATGCATTGCCGGCATTTGAAAGCCTTTTGTGCACACTTTAATTTGCAAAGCAAAAAAACGGGGGAATGAACTAAATGTCTGAGTTACCGGGGGAGTGCGTGAGAGAATGATTTGCCGCGTCTCTGTAATTTACGGTTAGTGCTGTTTGTTTGCCTTTGGCCCGTGTCGAAAGACTGAAGGAAAAATAAAAGGAGGGGAGGGCACTGCTAAAGTGAAACAAGACACACACATATACAAACACACATCAAGGTGATTCAAGCTGAACAAAGCACTGGAAGCTATCTGGAGTCATTATATCACGTTAATACGTGACATAATAATTGATACGATGAGTCAAATATGATAAATTGAACTTGAAATGTTCACAAAAACACAATTCCAGACGGCAGAACAGCTAATCGACACAGCTCATTTATTATGTGCTTCCTCGTAATAAATTGATGACTTGTAATCTTGATAGTTCTGACTGCAGCAGTATCAGATGTGAAAGCTGTTGACACACATCCAGCTTTCGCCCAGAATAATTCATCTTGAAATGTTTATCGGAGTCTGAATGGCGCCAACAGCCGAAGATGCTAACTACATTTGAAGGGAAAGCAAATTCAAACATTTGAATAAATGTCACAAACAAGTCCAGCCGCATGAAATAGTCAAAACTCGAGGGGTGAGCGTTTTCAGCTCCTGTCATTGCTTCTGTCAGCCGAGGCAACGCGACGCCTGCCGGTACAGCGGCTGCGATCGGGGAACATTGTGCTAGTCTGACAGGTGAAGCCTGGAGCAGGCGGATGATCAGAGAGGTTGTGGGTAAGAACACAGTTCAGCGAGATTATCTCATACATGAAAAACACCCAAAACAAAAAAACAAAAAAAAAAAAAAAAAAAAAAAACGCAAGCAAGCAGAACGTCCCTTGATAATATGCGAGCGGCATAGTGAGTGTGGGAGGTCACACATCGACCCGGAAATGTGTGGATTTGAAAGTTTGATTCTCCGTGTCAGACCTTCTTTAGAGGAGATGTGTGATGCATATTTTTCAGGGTTTTTCTAGATTGAGGCTGCACTGTTTAGCTGTTCATGATGCATTCCATCAAAGAAGGAAGTTATTTTATGCTTGCGAGCCCTTCATACACCCTCACTCCTACGTCATAAATTATACAAAATAGTTTTAGCTACTTAACATTTCCTTGGCCCACTTGCTGGATCCAAGCTCACCGATGACACTTTGGATGGGTTTGACCTAATACTGAGTTAAAAATAGCAACAAAGTAACTTGATCATACAGCCAGTAACTTGACATAAAACCATCTTTCTCCATGAGATAACTTCCGTCGAAACAGAGTCTGAATCTGTTGATGTGTAGCATCCAGAACTTGTAATTTGGCACAAGCATCACTGTCTTTTTGAAAATGAAAATGCTGGATAATTCACTTTTGAGTGAACCAGGTACAAGTTCCGAATGAAAAAAGTTTTGACTTTTCCCCTGAGGGAATTAAAGATGTGTTCAACCTCATTTTTAATTACAGAAGATATGAAGAGGCGTAATAGGCTCCCTCGCCATGGTGAGACCAGGATCCCCTCACAGAGCCTTACAATCATTTCCCCACCACCGATTGAAGTCTGCCCTGAAAACTTGCAAACCTGTAGTCAACCATCCCAGAAGCCCCCGCACACTTCCTCTCCTCTCCTGTAATCTCTCTCTCATCGCTGCTCGCCCCCTCCACGAGGCTGACCTCTCTATTTTCAACACCGACTTGCTTCTTCTCTATCCACTCCTGCTTTGCCCCCCCCCTCCCTCCCTCCCTGCCTCCCTCCCTGCCTCCCTCCCTGCCTCTCTCGCTCTCCGTGTTTAGGAGGAAGCTCTGTCTTTATCTCCTGAGCGAGCTCTGCATTTATAGGCTTAATTTAATTAGCGGAATGCAATAACAACGTCATCCCAGCATGTGTGTGCATTGCATCTTTTGCTCTGCGCTGCAGCGGGCATGTGCTATGAAGCTAAATCTTCCACTGTTTGAACATATCCAGACCAACAAGCCCTCCACCCTCATAACGTGTTTGTTCTCATATGTGCGAGTGTGCACATCAGCATCTGTAGAGTGAAACCTCATGAAATCCAGTCATGCACTCATCCATTTGTGTCAGTGTGTGTTTTATCTTGGTATTCAAAAACACACATTTGTGGGGGTTTTTTTGTTTTTTTTTTCCTGCTTGCACGTTTGCTCCCATGACCGTCATATTATTCTTTGCAAGGCTGAACTGTGTGTGTGTGTGTGTGTGCGTGTGCGTGTCCAGACTACATGTACGTGTATGGGTGGTGGAGAATATGGAGTAAACAGCTTGCAGATAAACATTTCCAGAGAGATGGATGTTGTGCTGCGTTGCCAAGTGGCTAAACAGGGAGCAGTGAGAGCAGCACTTAATATCACGTCGTGGGGGGAGCGGGCGGGGCTGGAGGTGGGCCGGATGGAGGGAGATTGCCTTTCGCAGAGAGAGAGAGAGAGAGACTGTGCTGATAGCTGCCAAAAAACACACTGTCAGATCCCTCACGCACTCAGACCCAGTCCTTGTGTTGGTGTATTTACGTATTGCTTCGCGTACGTGTGTGAGAGAGTGTGTATTTACATTTTCGTAAGGGCCGATTCATTGTAAACAAAGCTGCTCGGAGCCGCAAGGAGCGTTCATTAAAAGCGTTCGCCGCTCATTAAATGCGGATGTGAAAATGTGCGCGTTACACAAAGAAAGCAGCCACTCACACCCACGCGCTGACAAATAAACACAATACCACCCTAAACAGCCAAATATTTACCTCGCCATAATCACATCTCATTAGCTCAGTGTAAATATGCCGTAGTCAGGAACCTGCGGATGTAATGTGATAAATGGAAAAAGGATTTTGCCCAAGAAGATTGGCCACAAAATGCTCTGTTTGGAAAGTAAAGACTAAATGGGCACTAAATTCTCTCACTTCATGCATAAAACCGCACATCTCATTGCTGTAAAGAGCCTATGGGGGGGGGGGGCGAAGGTTGGAGGATGAGCTGCGGCAGCAGGTGCTGATGCTGGAAGTGATACGAGCTTTAAACTGCTACAACATTTAAGCCGCAGTTATTTATAAATCAAAGCGAATTTCACACATCCAGACTGTTATTACTTCAAACAATGGGAAGACTTTCATCATCTGTAACGTTATTTCCTGTAGCGATGTGGTCACTAATAATAAAATTAATAAATGAAGTAGAGTCTGAGGAGGAAAAATAAGCATGAAAAGTGAGTTAAATTTAACATCTCTATTTGGAATCGTATTTAATTACTGGTGTCGAACACTGGAGTTTAAAATTGACATTATAATGTTGCAGATATTTGCAAAACATCTAACAAATAGCATAAAACTACATATAAAAAGTGTTTTTAAAGTGTGGGATGGTCTCCTCTGGGAAACGTCAGAGCTCGAGGGCGGACAACAGGAAAATGCTGCCAGTTAAAAGAACTCTTCTTTCCCAACTTTGTTTTTTCTTATTTTTAGTTTTTAAGATAAAAATGTGCTAAAGAAAGTAAGCATGAGGAGTTTTTTTTAAAAACACACCTCTTTTAATTTAACAATATAATATTTCGGCCTCGTTGAGCGTTGGGTGTCCGTTTACACGATGACTGTGCTTCGTGAAACTGAAAATGGAAATTTTTGAAAAGAGTGAGTCGACAGTAGTAGACAAGAACTGCAATGGGTCGTGAATTCCAGTCCATAAACAGCACCCACTAGTGGCCCAACAAGAAAACTACTTCTTTTCAGCATTTCTGCTGTTGCCGCGCAAAGAACAAAAGCATAATTCTTGCGTTGTTCGCACCTGCAACTCTGATTTCGAACAAAATTACATTCCGTTTTAAATATATAAAGACTTGCACGGAGCTGAACGCAAGAGCCAATGTTTGACTATGAATATGCTCACACCATTCCGCTGCAGGATTTAACAAACAAAAAACAAACAATATTATTCAACAGGTTTTATGAATCTGAAAAGCAGATTGTGCCTGATTGGCTGAAAGCAGAGAGGGAGGCGGCATCTCTTTCATGAACAGTGCAGATCACAGTGTGACGTTGAGCAGCTTCCAGCTGTTATTCTGCGACAGAGAGTCGCACTGCCTACACAGTCCTACGATTTTAAATACACAAGACGCTTTTTGATACGCAAGTTGTAGATTATGTGTGTAGGCGGAGATCATTCATGGTAAAAAAAAAAAAAAAAAAAAAAAAGGGAGAAAAATGAACTCTGAGGAGAGGTATAGCTTCACAGTATGGCTTCGTATACACAGACACACCAGGATGGAGAAAATCTTAGAAAATCCTTCTCAGCCATACACAATGCATGCACACACACACACACACACACACACACATGCACGCAGGCACCAAGAACTGCTACACAACTCCAGACAATGAGAGGGGCAGAGAGAGGAGAAGCGAACATTCCTCTGGGATTGCATAAGGAACTGAGAGGAAAAAGAAGTGACCCTTTACTCCCCACACATCCCTTCTTCCTCGGTCCTTTCTTGTTTTGGTCTCACACCTCCACTTTCTTCTGCCCTGTTTAATTGCTCTCCCTCTCCTCCTGCTTGCTTGTGTTTACTGTTGCAAAAAGTTCAAATTACTTTGCTTGTAGGATCAATAAAGTCCCAACTCATCCGAGTTCACACAAACACACATTTATTTATTAAATTAGGGAAAAAGGGATTCAGCCATGCTTCATTAGAGCACAACAGAGAGGGATTATGAGTTAAATCCAATATCTTTGATGATGATTTGTTATCGGAAAATGGCAAAAAAAAAAAAAATACATTCTTGAATTAAAGCTATGAAAATAACTATTAATATGCACGTGCTAATTCTAAGTCAAGCTAAGTTTATCTTGATAATGAACACAGTCACCTTTGGAAACTTGTCAATATGGACAATTCTGTTACTGATTTTAATTACTGCATCCTGAAATGAGCTGAACAACAAAGCTCTCGTGTTGTTGTTTTTGTGATGCATGTCAGCTACAATAACATCTGATAAAGGTCTCGCTGTTGGCTGCAGGTCAGCGGTAAGGACATCGCGATAAGCAGAACATAAAGAAGAGCAGAAAAAGTGGAGGAGAAATGAAGAGGCGGAGAAAAAAGAGACGGTCTGAGAACGCAAAATAGGAGGAAAAGCAGAGAGAGGGAGACATGGAGGGAATTGGCGTCGGTGGTCAGATCTAATCCAGTGAGCATGTCTGTTGTCCTGGAAAGGAAACCCAATTATATGGCACTTCCACTGGCCCGATGGCGCTCTGTGTGTACGTGGGCGCGCGCCTGTGCACGGCGAAGGTTGGTCTCATTAGGTTGACTGACAGCTCCCATTTTTCCGCCACGCTCTTCTCCCATTTGAGAGCGCACACACTCACACACTCACGCAGACATGAATGCCAGGTCCAGGGGTAATTTCTCAGACAGTATTTCTCTCTTTGAAGCCCCAATCGCCATAGCAGCAATTACTGTAAAAGGGAAGCTCAACAGCCCCCCCGAAGCCAATCGAAAAAAAAAAAAAAAACACGAAGTGGAGCTTACACCCTTTAAAAAGTAAAAAGCAGGCGGTAATTTGGACGACCCATGGGGCCACGGTGACTCCGCATTTGCTCCGGATTGATGTTGTCATGTCAAAAACATGAAACGCGAACACGCGAGGAACTAAGAATTGATATTCACCTCTTACAGTGACAACTCAAAGATCCCCTTCAGTGTTTCCAAGGGTGTTCAAGGTGTTTGAATCCTGAACAAATGACTCCAACGGCACTTTACCGCCACACACAGCAACTGATGCCTGAGACAGTGATATCAGATCCGCACTTCACACTCTAGAGAGCACACATCAAATTCAAATGTTCCGAAAAGTTCAACTTCAAAGGCTTCCTTCAAATTTCTGCAGTGAACTGAACAATGTGTACTGAAATCTGAAGGTGTTCAACTTTATAAAGTCAAATAAAATGACTTTTAGAGCTTGAATAATGAATTTTCCCTGGGGTTAGGGTTTATGCTTTATAGAAATAAGTCCTTGTTGTGTTAATTAGAAAAGACACACCAGTGTGTCTGTGTGTGTTGTTTCTTAAGGTGAACTGGTGACTTTAAATTGCCCGTGGGTGTGAATGAGTGTGTGTGTATCTGCCTCTCGCTGTCTGGCCCATGGTGGACTGCCAACCTGGGTGTAGTCTTCCCTCATAGTTAGCTGGGATTAACTCCAGCACCCCGTGACGACCTTGAACGCCACAGAAGACGGATGGACGGTATTTAAAAGCCCACAGTGGTATGCGGCTGGCAGGGGGACGCAAACGTCAGCAGGCTGGCTGGACTCGGAAAACGTTTTGTCGTCTTTCCAAGTGGCCTCATCACTTCATGCTGCTCCTTTGACCATTCTGGTTGTGCTAACTAGACACTGAGGGGCTCAGGTGTTTAAACTCTTCAAGGTTTTATAAGTTAATAGTCTAAGGTTTCTTATTTTAATGGTGATAGGTCCTATACGTTGAGGCTCATTGATAATGTATTTTGTTTTAACAACTTTCGTTGAACTGACATGAGGTCGGATGGGGTTCTAAACAGGATGCTTGTGATTGACCTTTGAATCTGAATTGGAATTTTAACAGGAGAGATCGTGTCGTAAACCTCCTCCTCCTGTTAAGGGAAGCTTTTTCCGCTTTCACACACATGGCTTCTTTTATCCCTCTCTTGAACCGTCCGTCTTCTCTGTCCATTAGTCTCTTGAAGGAGGGCGACTGTTTCTTGAGGTGTGAAAAGAAAGCCGAGTCTGGACATGTGGAGTTTAGCTCCTCTGGATTTGTTCAGTGGTTGTTTAACTTCACCAATATGAAAGTTATTACACTATATGCCAGGTTTCTTCTCTCAGAGCAGGCCACAGTCCTTTAGATGTACCAGGTTCCCTCTGGATAAAAAGAAAAACATCTTCCAAGACACATGAGCAAGTTCAACTGACCTGATACAGTTTGCTTTGAGGTGTTTCCTACCTGGACGAGCGGAAATACACACAGAGAAACCTTGATATACAGGCTATCTTGGCCACAATTTCCCCCGTTTCACTCAGAAAGCAGGTGACATTAATAAAGCGTGGCCATATCATCAAGAGGTAAAAGACACATTGGTTAATAAATGATGACTTTAGGAAGCTGCCACTTTATGAACAACAAATAATCAATTACACACTTGCCTGAGAACCTTTAACTAGTTAAACTATTAAACTTTTGTTCCACAGAGATTTATGCCTTCTATTGTGAGTATACTGGGTTAAAAAAAAAAGGGACAGTAAGGCCTTTTGAAAAATTGTGTTCAAACTGTAGAGAGCAAAGAAATAACACAGCGGCTGTGATATTCATGTCTTCTCTGAACAGTAGATCAAAACAAAAATTGCCAAATAGCTAATAGTGTTTGGCTTTTGCACTTTGCATCTGCTGAGATCTCTTCATCAGGACAATGCTGACACAGCACACACGTGTGTGTGTGTGTGTGTGTGTGTGTGTGTGTGTGTGTGTGTGTGTGTGTGTGTGTGTGTCCTGACAGCAGACAGGGGTGTACTCAGTGTGTATGACAGCGCGGGGGATTGACAAGGTGATACAGAAATCAATGGCGGCAGAGGAGAGAGCAGTGGCCCCATTCATCTTCATCCACTGGCACACAGTGAGACATCCACCGCACTACAAATAGAACATGCTGAAATATTCCAACTGCAGCCTCAGAAGCAGACAGGAGATAAGAGAGCTCTATCTCAGATGATTGGTCTACCTCATCCCTGCAGTGATGTTCAACAGAAAGAGCCACTTGGCCGTTTCTTGGAAACGGTTCTTCCTCTCCCCCTGGTGCAATTTCTCTGGAATACATTCACATTTTTATACACTGGCTATGAAATATTTAATTCCAATGCAATTCAACTGAAAATTAACATAAAGCCAACACGCTGCACAGTTTCCACTACATGCATATCAGTCAGCGAAATGTACTTTAATGCGTTTTGACAAATGATAGCTTCCATACACGATGGTGTGTGTGTGTGTGTGTGTGTCTGCATGTGTGTGTGTGCGTGTGTGTGTGTGTGTGAGAATGATGGCATTTGATAAATGATCTGTCCATGAGAGTGTCCTTTAGAAAGGGATGTTTTCCCCAAACAGGGTCTAAACATTTATCATGTGCACCCATAGATACGAATGGATGGCTCCAGGGTGAAATGGTGAGACAGGTGGCGCAACGCATGGGTGGGTGGAGGGGAGAGTGTATCTATGGATGGATGGATGGATGAGGAGGTGACGGTGAAACCGTGGCGTTGAGAGGGAGAAGCGTTGGTGAATGGCAGGAGTGAGGAGTGAAAGCATGCGGAAAAACACAGACGAAGCAGTTTACGGGGAGTCGGAGTTGAAGGGGAAGAAAAAAGCGGTGAGTTGTTGAAGTGAGCTAAATATACATTTCTGCTTTTCATTTACCATCCATTTGTAAAACATAAGTGTGTATTAACTGGTCCCGTATGGCGTGGCCACAGCAGATCATGGGATAAAGAGAAACCGGATAAAGAGCATGCAAAGAAACAAACCTTCGTCCTTAGTCTGGAAAATATTAAGTTAATCAAAAATAGATTTGGGAAATAGAAAACTTAATCAACCTAATGAAATGAACATGTAGTTAACGCTGTCACACAGTGAGATTAAACACAATCACTCTTACAATCTGATTCTTGCCACCAAAGTCAATTTTATGTGCATTGTCTCTTTTTTGGTCACTTAAAGCCACCGTAATGCTCTGTGAGCTTCAGGAAAGCAACGCGCAAGCAGATCTAATAACAATATACTTATAAATAAACGATGTTACTGAAAAAAAAAAGTCATATTAATTTTACATGAGCTTTAAACACATCCTCTACTACTACATCCATACTTTACCCTTAACTGGAAATTTTCCTTATATTTTTCTCTGCTCATCACAGGTCAGCAGGAGTCTTGCCTCTTCGTTCCACTGCGTTGATCAAAGCCCTAACAGCAAACATCTATAGGACCAAAGGAAACACGCGTATTCACCTCAGCTGAACAACACCAAAATATAACCATTCATATTGCGAGGACTTGCTCCGTGCTCTGCGATGTGACGGACTCATGTTCCCACAGCAACAGTAGCACAAGTGCATCAAGCACACACACACACACACACTCAGACACACAGCTCATAGCTCACTATTGATTCACCTAAGTGCTCACAGGATGAGAGTGACTTCTGGCAAACATACACAGCCCATCATTACGTGGACGGGTCGGGAGTGTGCATGTGGGGGTGGGGGTGGGGGGGTTGGAGGGGCAGACTGATAACAAAGTGGAGCACTGTGTAGGGAGAGTGACTGTGGGAGGGAAAAATGAGCAACATGAAAATAATAGGGGGAGAAAAGGTGAGAAAGACAGTGAGATGGCGACGGGAGGGATGGGAGAAGGAGGATGCAGCGAGTCGGACAGAAGGACAAAGGAGGGAAAATGTGGAATAAATCAGTGAATGAGAGACTAAGCGATGCTGGTGAAGCGGGCACAGATTAAGGAAAGAAAGAATCTTTCTTTGCTTGGACTTTTTCATGTGTTTTGTTGGTCTGCCTGCTCTGCTCCTTTGGGTTCGCCTCTCTTCTCCAGTAGAAGAAGCTCCACCACTGACTCTGCTGAGCAGAGTCTGGTCATGCATCCTGGAGTAGCTGTGGTACCCGAGCATCTTCTGTTTGATGCAGATACGGCCTCATCACTCATGAAGGAACTGGGAAAATGTGAAACAAGCCAAGAATCAACCAGATCAAATGGTTGTTTTTTATTTTTCTTTCTCCTGAACAGATGGATTATACTTTGTGAAATAAATACATCAAAACCACACGGGGTTAAACGGCAATCGTCGCTCTCATGCTCCAGCGCCACCTGCTCCTCCTACGGTGCGTCATCCTCGCCGCCATTCGAAATGCGGCATTTTAAAGCCTTTGAACGGCTTGTTAACAACAACAGCAGCGGCGTTCAGCCCCTTCAGCTGGCTTCTCATTCCCCCCAGCCTGATCACCAAGTCGCTGTTCCGTGCACGCACCTGACGCTTTACTGGCTCTGCCCTGCTGTCGGTGGATCACGTCCAGCATGTCTTTTGTCTGTGAGGCCCTGGTGCCGTTCTTAAGCGCGACACAAGGAGCTCAATATTCGCCTCAGAATATCAGATAATATCTGTTTTCCAAACCTATTTCCAAGGGGAGGAAATAAAAAAAAAAAACCCTTCTCACAATAAAACCACTATGTTATCGTTGCAACTGACAAAATCCAATTATATGTTTCATTTTTGATAATGGGTTTGTGTTGTTTGCATTCACACTGCCTGCATATTAGCATTAGGACAGTATATGCATGCAAAGTAATTCCAAGAACAAGAGTGTGCGCAACTTTGAGCATGTTTATCTGCATTTATTTATATGCATGCCAGCATCTGAGAGTGTACGTCTGTTTTTCCGTGCACGGGGATGTCTGCGTGGAATCGTGTGTGTGTGTGTTTTCAGCTGACTGGAGTTCGGCATCACCCCCAAAGGGCAATTACAGCGCGGCAGATGCAGTTTCATGGCGCGAGGAGAATACTGAGCAATCTGAAATTGTTCTTATCACAGTTACTGGACCATTTCTTTAATTGCTGTGAGAGTTTGAGTTTACATCTCGGTGAGGGGATTGTGAGGGGAAAAAACAACACCGTCGCAAAGCCACGGGAAACTAAACAATTCACAGATTACTTACAAAATACAGATGTATTTCCTTGTGTGGAATCCAAGGCAGTTGTGGTAATTAAGTGGAGCTCAATATTCTCGCAAAAATAAGGCACAGAGGAGAATGCAGAAATCCTCACAGACATGAGCAAATTAACATCATTCAATTAAATTGGACACAATTTTGGCTTCCCCTTTCATGTTGGGCCTAAGAGAAAGAAATCTTCATCAAGTGGCCTGTGAGAGCATTCATGGATCAAATTGCCCATTTTGATTACTCTCTGAAGCACAAAACACAAACTGCCACGGCGCACGCTGTTGTTGCTGTTGTTTTACATCTGCCCGAGCTTGTAGGCTGCAAACAGAAGATGTAGTCGGTGTATACTGGATATTCCTATCTGGGGAGCAATGTTGCTATTTTTGCGGAGCACCGATGCATGCAGGAAGCAAGACACCGCTGTAATAAAGATGTGTGGACACTGTCAACAAGCGGTGCCACCCTGCACTCAATGTCACCCGTTTAATTTGAGTTACTGTTTAGATTAAAATCTGTTGCGCCTCAGTGGGTTTACTGACCTCAAATATCCTTCTTCAGCTTCAACCAGTTCACTGCGTCACTGTAAATACTGATGGACTCATCAGAAAAGCAAAGAAAGTTTAGATATGAAGGTAAACTACTGTTCTCATTCGAGCGCGTGTCGTTAACCTGATCGATCTCCATCTGCTCCTCTCTCTTGTGGAAATCACAAACACAGTGGCCACTAGAGGGCGCCTTCAGGACACTAAGGAAACGCAACAAACTGATGGCGACAGTCCTGTTTCATTATCTCCAACATATGGAAATGCTTTTTGAATGACAGAATTTGAATAATTAAAGACTGCATATGCACACTGCGTATGGCTAAAGTGGTTTGTACGAACTTTAAAGACAAACAATTTGAAATACTTTCCATTAACAAACATGACAAACAACAAACCAAGAATTGTAAAAAGACAGGAGGATAAAATTTTGTTATATGTGCTCACCCTTGAAACATTAGACACCTTCACACTCTTGTGTCACAATGGATCCCTGAACATAGATTCAGGATTTCATTTTATTTACCTCAAAGTAGCATTTTACTGTAAACTTTGTTGCTTTTTCTTGGCTACAAACCTACCTGAAACTCATAAATAGTAATGTGGCCAGTAGAGGTTTCCTGCCGCTGTGCTTCTCATGTCAACTGAATAAATGTGTGAATTTCAGATGCTGCCATGGATTGATATTTCAGTGGGACTGTTCACTGGTGCAGTGGTTATCAGTGAGCAGGTTATTGTAGAGTTTGCAAGTTCTCTCTGGGTTGTTTTCAGATTCTCCCAATTTCCCGAATGAGTTCAAAACCATACATGTGAAGTTACTGGATGAATGTAAAGTTGATGACTTAAAAAAAAAAAAAAAAAAAATAACACTGTTTTGACGGTTTTGGGACAAAGCAACCTTTGGTGCTGATATAAAGTGCAGATGTGCTACAGATGAAACTCAGGTAAAACTCGATGTCAGGCTACCCTGGCTGCTTTTTCTCAACGTCATTCACTATTTAATGGCTTGAAGTGTTTCATATTTTTCTTCATTCCTTTTTCTTGCCTTGAACAATTCATGTGTCTTCTTCAACTTCAAACGCAAAGTAACCAATAACTTCTCAAACTTCACTTTAAAAGCAGCCTCCGGTGCTCCCTTTCTCTTTACGTCTCCCACAGTTTCATCCATTTATCTATCCGACTCTGCTCTGTACAGTTAATCACGCCTCTCTCCAAACGTCAGTTTCTCTCTTTTCGCTCGATGCTCCCATCAGCCACCGTTGCTTTATCAGTCTTCATCAACGGTTATATCGTCCCACACTTTTGCCGGTTATTTAACATTACATCTCTTCAGAAGTAGAGTCCACAGTGTGTTCCAGTCACCTTTTTTACGACAGAAGTTGAAACGATTCTTTGTATCCATCTCATTTATATATAATGCTTGTCTGCTTTTTTTCTTTTTCTTTTTCCACAGTCTGCTATCCATTAACGCCTTTTCTCTTTCTCTGATGCACTCCATTCATCTCCACTTCAAAACTTCTCCTCATTTTCCTCCTTCCATCTGAATCCCCATCATTCAGAGTATCTGGGCCAGTCATGCCTTCATTCTTGAGGACGATGGATGGCTTCCTGCGAAGATCGGTCTGATCACAGCGCCTCTTTCATTCCTGACTCGAAACACATTTCCAAATGTTACATGTGAAAGCCATTCGCGCCCGGCTCCGCTGTCCAACCGCATTAAAGGCACATTCCTGGGCAATACTAACCACTTCAATTAGTATTCGACCTCTGGGACTGTAATTAATGAAGTATATACGGGGGCCAAATAAACAGTGTATCTTATGTTGGCAGGCTCATTAAACTCCACTTAATGATTTATGTCACAGCTTGATAGTTTTCACCCCAAATGTTCTCTACAACAGTTTGCTACTGTAGTCACTGAAGGGATCCGTGCTAATGGCAGTCCACACGAGCTGCTATAACCAAAACTGGAGCTTCTTGCAGCCCAACATTGTCTCACGGGTCCATGTTTGACCACAGACCACAGATGAATGTTTGTGTGACACAAAAACCATGTATTCTCATTAAATACAGTTGTAAAAACAATAAGTGTGTCAATGCTTTGACTGTGTTGGATTATTTTGACTCTGATACTGTGTCTGCTGATGTCTGCCTTGTGTAATCTGTGTCTTAATACAACTTTCAGAATGACTGACTGGCCCGTGGAAACAAGTAAGAATAATATCGGACCATTACAATTCATCTGCAGTTTCTGGTCTGTATCCGTCCTCCGTCCAGTTTGCATGTCCCTTCTACAAGAGTATCAAAAAAAGGGATTAATTGAAGATTGAAGATGAGCCGTAGGTCAGTGTGTGACAGTTTGACGTGTACGTGGTTCAGGGTGTACCCTGCCTCACTTTGGATGAAGCAGATATAGAAGGTAAGAGAACATAAGAGACTTTGGTGGGAAAGTGAAAGCAACCGCTGCTCCTTTAAAGCCTCCGAGTGTTCGCACTGCCAACAAATTCTTCTTAGGAAAGAATGAGGCCGTTCGAGAAATAATCTTGGCAATTAGTAAGAAATTCAAATGAATAAGGAACAATGAGTAAAGCAAATGAAATGCACAAAGGTCAGTCATTTTTCCTGCGCTGCGCTCTCTCTGTCTGATTGTGAATACTGCTGATGTTATTACCCAGCACTTAATAAACGGGGCAGACGCTCGACCATACAGCGCTCACGAGGCCAGAGTTGATATGTGCAGAACTCTCCCATCAGAAAACCACACTCGCTGCTGCGAAAATAAGAAACCCCGACCGCAAAGACATTCATCAAAGAGCGCGGAGAAAACGGAAAACCCTGCAAGTTTCCAGCTGTCATCGCCCACATTTATGCAATTTTCAAATTACGTGTCCCTACCCAATCCAAATATTGACTTAAGGCTTCCCACCTTTCAGGTTACGCGTCGGTACGCCTATTGATTGATTAGCGGTGAGGGGGAGAAGAAAACTCTTAGTGTGTGTCAAGTTTAATCATCAGTTTGAACCACAAAGTTATTAGAAGTTTTTCATTCCTGCTGCAGTGTGTGTGTGTGTGTGTGTGTGTGTGTGTGTGTGTTAAGTAAATGTGTAATATGTTTGAATAGCTTTCTGTCTGTACTTCTACAGTCTACTGTCATTGCTTTGCATATGATTAATTACTGGTTTTATGCCTAAATTCCAAAAAACAAACCCCAGAAAACTAAACTAAAACCCTAGATCATGTTCTCTTAAAAGACCTGAGGGCAGCTTGGTCAATAATGCAAAAATTCAACAATTCTTCACATCTTTCATCAGCTAATTCCCACACTTGATGGATCACTTGGCAATTGTAATCAATGGTTTTAATTGGGGCAATTAATTTTCTGTTGAGAAACGTTTAATAAAAACAAGCTTTAAGTTCATTGATGTGAAGGGTCCTTCAGGGGGAAACCCTATTAAAGGGAGAACCTAAATCATGATGTCTTGAAAAATCACTTATTTTTGTAGTGATTGTTCCTTGAGTTTAGCTTTCAGCTATGGGGCTGTTTCTGTTTGGAGCCATAACTTATATCATTTAAAAGAAGTAAACTTTGAACCTTTATCTTCACTTTAATGGAGTCAAATATGTGCTTTACAGTTCAACAACTCAACCTCTATAGCATCTTGTCATTATAATGATAATCAAAAGAAACAAATCAAACATATTCAGAAAACATGAGACCAAAATGTGTCTTTGCATGAGTGACTGCTGGCCGAGACTCGCATTTAACTGAAATATAATGAAAAGTACTTGACTTGATTTTCTAACAAATGAGGGCGAAATACCAGTAGATAAACCTTTCCACAAGGAAACGTGTCCTGATCTGTAGATCACATGTGTGTATGCGCCATCCTGTATGAGGCGACGTAACCCAACCTCTTGGAATAACACCTTAGCGAACCTTTGACGTGCATGATAATAACCCTGCAACGTTAGACCCTGGAAGACAGGGCTTTCATCCCAGGAATCCTATAGTGGACACATATGCTTTTACTATATGCAGCCCTGAGGGAACCGAGCCCACAAGAAACAGTCAGATACTGTAACATGCTCCAAGACAGCTCTGCAATTACGTCTGTCTGACCAGGGATCAAAAAGGCTTCACGTTGGGTCATTTCATAAATATCTATGAACTGCTGTCAGGGTGTCTCTTTGGACAGTTTTGGGAATGAGCAGTGCTCATTTTCATCAACGTACAATACTGACTTAAGCAGGTATAAGAAAAGCAGGCATATGAAAAGAATTGTCATTTAGTCTGTAGGATGTAATACAGTACGGCAAAGATCCAGGTTTTCAATCGCTGAACACTGAAAGGGACTTCAGCAGCTGTTTTCCAGCGTATCCTTGATTAGCGCCGATCTTCTTGAGTGACTGACAGTATGGTTTTTTTTAAGGAGAGGATTTGCTCATAAAACATCCACAAAAGTCCAGTTTTCAAGCAACTCAGACAAGTTGGTTCATAAAGCGTGAGAGTCTTGTTGGAAACGAGTGTCATGTTTCAACCCGTTGTCTTTTCACCTAACATCCCAGTCTGGAATTCAATCTATTCTTCATCAGTTGTAACTTTGTTTATAATTTTAAGGTATAATGTGGAAGGATAACTGTCGAATAGTTGGACGGATACTCTCTCGCAGGGCGCTACTCACGTGCTGCCACTGCTCCCGGATGAGCGGCCGGTACCGGAGGAAGTACTTCAGGGGGAAGTTGTCGATGTCGGGCCAGGTGGCCGGGCTGTGCCAGGACACCTCCAGCCTCCGAGGGCTGGAGCGGATCGGCGTGGCGGTCACTCGCTCTGGGGGGTCCGGTTTGACTGTTTTTGGATGACAAAAAAAAAAAAAAAAATACAGGCTCAGAGAGGTATTCTTAAGGATGGGGAAAGTGAAGCTGCAGATGTGGGCAGTTTGTGGCAGTGTTTCACCAACAAAATCTATAAAAACATGTTTTAAAAGACAATCCAACTATCATGTTTATTTTAAGTACATCTGGAGAAGGTAATAATTCAAATAATTCAAATAATATGAAATTAATATATTGCCGAGTTTATTTTAGAGCAATAAACAGCATTTACAGTGATCAAAGTGGCCCATTCCTGCTCCAGAGGTAAATCATGTCAACATATATGAACTTTTACAACATTCAGTACATGAACATGCACACTGAGGTGTTTTGATTTGTTGGAGGATGTTAATTAGAAGTTTTTGAGCATGAGATGTGAAACAGAAGCCCAAATTAATAGATGAGAGCATTGAGTACAATGCAAGATGCTAATGAGCTGCATGATCAAGAGCTTGCTGGCCTAACTTGGGGTGGGACATAACAACCTTCAGTGCAAAGACTGAGAAAAAAAAAAAAGTCTTCTGAATGTGTATCTTGCTTATCATCAGTGTAACCTCACCAGGGTCGCAATTTCACTTTTGTGCATCAGCGAAATATGTTGCTGCTGCAAGAAGCTTAAACTGCCCTTCTGCTGTATTTCTAGGTCTTCTACTCTTTTCTCTCTCAATAGACTTGATCCTGAAAGAACTCACAACATCATCTTGTGTTACAAAGCAGCGTTAAACTCCAAAACCAGACGCACTGGGGCGTGTTAGCTCGCTTGGTAATGTCTGCAGATATCGGTGTAGTCACACAATGATACTTTTCATTTTTGTGTGTGATTTATTTCTCAAAACATTATATAAGAAACACTGCCATTATGTCAAATGAAAACCGAGAGTCAGAGGTAGAAAGCTGCTTAGATTTTACAGCAAAAAAGAAGCTACGAGTACAAAGCTGGAGGCAGAAAATATTTGCGAGAACAGTTGAGAGGCAAAAGATGAGATGCTATGAGTCCTTGGTGGGGAGAAAAAAAAAAAAAAAAACATGTATAAAAGATGCGCTTTTGAATACCTGTCCACTGAGAAAGACACAGAGATTGAAAGAATTCAATTCGAAGCTTTTGAGATGATATTGAATGACCCGGTCTTTGTTAGCTCGCTCCCACAAGGGAACGCACCGGCCCGCCACTGCAGCTACACCAAACCTCTTCTCAGCCAGACACACACACAGACACACACACACACACACACACACACACACACACACACACACACACGGTACCACAATAGGGAAATGGATAGCCGCAATTATAAGCTGAACGTCTGATAACATACGCACAGATAGCAGCAGAGGATGAAAGCAATTTGGTACGGACGCACATTGAGGACGGCATATAAACAAGACGCTGCACAGACAAATAAGGACGGAGGGAAGAAGACAGGCATCTGCATGGCGAGTAAGACCTTCAGACTGATTAAAAAATGTGAACGACAGAGAGATAATGATAGACACATGAAAGCAAACAGGCGGCTTCCGCCTTTGAAAAATAGATGGTAATCTCCCTGTGACCTTTTTTCAAGTTAGTTTGTGAAATGAGGACTGATAGGAGGGAAGAAGGAGTGAAAAGTTGATGAAGGAAGAGTAAAGCCAATGTGAAGTCGGCAGAGACGGGCAAAAAGAGATTCTCCTCTTTGTCCGACAGAAGGAAACATGTGGAACAAGAGAAGAGGGAGAGAGAGAGAGAGAATCTGTATGGGCGGAGCGTCCCAGAGGCCTTTAAACTATTCATCTGACTTGAAACATATAGTATTAGCTTTGTGTTGCATGAGTAATGAACACATCCCTCTTTTCAGGACCTCTGGGAAGGAGACAGGGGCCTGACCGAGAATTACTTTTAGGACCAAAGTTAAAAGAGGAAAAAAAGTCTTCCTCTTATATACAAACTGTGAGAATCCTTAGACAGGGCTAAATATTTTATCCTTTTCCTCCACATTTGGTGCCATTGCCCCACTGGCACCAAATGTGGAGGAAAAGGATAAAATATTTAGCCCTGTATGGCTGGGTAAAATATAAAATAATATACAACGTCATAATTTTTTGACACTCCATTGTTGCGGCTGTCCAAGCTTGGCCTAAAAACGTCTGTCACGCCTCCCTTGGCTTTGTTAATTCAATTTCGCACACACATTTGGGTTCCACCCTCTCTGCTTTAGTCTCGTGTAACAGCCCTTTGCTGGGGTTTGAAGCTCACCAGCCTGATGTAAAATATAACCCTGGCCAGGACGTGCACGGTCTGCTGAGAACCGGAGGACAAAGTGAAAGACAGGGCAGCTAATGTCATTTACATATGGACACAACAAGCAGAGCAACAGTGGACTAGAAACTGGAAAATGCGTGCATGTCTGTATTCCTTGGCCTTCCCTGGACCGAGGATTGGCGTTTGTGAAACCATTATTAGGTGTCATCTGTTCGTTTCACTTAATGCGTCCAGGTGACACCATGAAGGGGTGAGAAAAAAACAAAAAAAACAAAAAACAAAAAGCATCTTAGAGTCTATAGCTCCTCTTTCTCCTGTCCCCCTCAATGGCCCATTTTTCCTTTCAAATCGCTCTGTCCTTTTTTGAGAAAGAATAAAATCTGGACATCGATTCATTGAAGTGCTGGATGACAGGGTACAACGGTGCACTTGAACAAATGGGAAAAATAGGGAGAAGCAGAGTGCTTCGATCTGCGCTGATATCTTACGAAAATGACTTAACAGAAGAAAAAGGAACAAGGAGGGAGGAATATAGAGCGCTCCTATACAATCGCTGCTTTGAGAGATATACAACGGAGAGTCGTCTTCATATGCAACGCCAATGACAAAATACAGCAGAGCACATCAAACATCAAGATCAGTTAGCTGTATAATGAAGCTGAAAACAGTTTCCAACTGAAATCTTCTTCTTTTTTAAAGTAGCTGTTTCATAGATTTATACTCAGTTTTTCACAAGAGGAAAAACTGCAGTAAACAGTCATTCTCTACATGCAGGAGTAGATGGACGACAAGAACCACGGCGGCCTCCGGAGTGTCATGGCTCCCACTATGTATGTTTGTGATGAGTGTGGTGTTGGTCGTCACCACCGCTGTTGGGCTTCGCTGTAATGTTTTGATAGTTCAGAGAGAAGAGCTACAAGGGGAAAGGATTAGGAGCGCCGAGTCTGACAGCGAGCTGTCCAGTGGGGATGTGTCAATATTGCACTTTCCCGTGCAAAAGGAAAGTGCAAAGTACAACTCAGCTCTTTTCCTCAAAGCAGTTTAATTTGGTTTGTACTACTAATTAGTGCCTCTCTCAGTACTTTCGCTTTTGCCAGCTTCACTATTTTGTTGTCAGAGCTGATCTTTAACCTCTCTAATGTAGAGAGAACAGCGCACTGCGATCAAAAAGCAAAAAAAAAGTCAGCTTGTCCGCCTGTTTCAAGACCTGTAAACTGTCGTCTCTGTACTGGTAAGTGCACCTGGGCGACCTCTCCGACGACCCCAAAGTAACCACGGACTACACCCGAATCTGATCACCGCCCTCTTTCATCTAATGACATAAAGCATGACACACGTGACAAAGGAGTCCGGGCTCGCCGCTGAAAAGACAGTGAAGGAATTAGGTTACAGTGCGTTCGCTTCAATCACGGTGAATGAGGAATGTCTTTCTGCTGAGCGGCGGCAGGTGCTCAGGTGGGCCGCTGTCAGAAATGACAACAAAAGAAAAAGAGAGAGAAAAGTTCTTTGCTGTCAGTGAAAACTTCTTTAACTGGAGAAGCCTTTTCACTTAGACGAGATCAGTTATCGTTTGATCATCTTGGCACTAGAATGATTTAACTTATCATTTGATGAGTCTGGAGGTGCTTTGAGGATTTCTCTTTGTAATTGCACCCTTTGCAGCACACATACGGCGGAGATGGTGGGAGGGGAAACGCGCGCGCACGCACACACACATACACACACACACACATCCGATCTCGTCTCATTTAATTTCGCCCCAGCTCTGGTCGGATGAACGAGGACAGTCGAGAATCGTCTTACTCCCACTCAGAATTCAGAAGTGCACCGGGAAGCATGAAATTGTTTTATTTATTTACGATGTGCCTCGTTGTCCCTGAAAATGAATGTGACTTACAACTTGGGATGGCACAAGAAAGACTTTTAACAATGCAGCAGCGGGGGAGAGATGAGGTGAGGGGAGAGGAGGCTTAGAAAACCTATTTTCTTATGTGTTCTGGTCTCTCAGGTCGCAGTTAAAATTTTAAAGGGGTGTCTTGAAATGGATTCAGTGATCAATAACAACAGCTGTATTGTATCACTGGGACATTGCCGAAAATGTAAACAGAGGGCAATGACGCTTGAATCAATTCAGCTGATGGATGCTCTTTTTAAATCCAATAATGTGGAATGTTTTATAATGATTTCATGTATTTTTTTTTTGCAGCCTTTGTGTTTGGTTTACATGCATTGGTTATTCATGACCCAGCTGAACTGTGTGTTTGAAAACGGTTAGCTGTGATCGTTGCCATTACCCTCGACCCTAAAGCATGTCTTTCACTAACGCATGTGGCTGTCCAGCACCAGGAGGGGACACACACCTCTGGTCTGAATAATACTCAGTGTGCCATAGTAAAATTTTACCCTTTAAAGATACAGTATTTCTACCATCACACCTGTTATATAATCAGTCATAACATTACATAAGTAAACAAGGATTTTCTCATTATAAAAAGAGAAACGTTTAAAAACAAAAAGGGTATAAGCAGTTTTAAATGAAATTTAATTTTAAAAAAAGTAAAGAAGGTAGTGAACCGACAACCAGGTCATGAGCAGCCATTACTAATTATGTACATGTGGAGTGAATGTTGACCCATTTGGTCCAGTCTAACTGATGAGCTGCTGCAGTTATAAGTGCAGCATGGATTGATGCTGATTCTGATAGGAGGCTGTTATATTACACAGTGCGTTGTAGTTTGTTGACCACAGTACGTGTTCATAATGTATTGGCTGACTGGTTTATATATTTGTGTTGTTCTGAATCTGCATGGACATCTCTCCCTTCTTTGTCAATTACCTCCGTTACACAGTTGTCTTCCTACATCTACAGACATTAGTGCACATTGCAAATACATTAGTCCATCATTTCCATATTACTGTCTGATTCATTTATCTGTAAAGCAGTCTGATGCTGGGAAGGCAAGCACAACACTTTTGTCTCAAATGCGAGCTGAAATTAAAACTAAATTAATCAACTTTGAAAATGTCAGGTGCACTTGCTTTAAATTGCACAGAACCAAAGCGAGATGCTGTCAGAAAATTAAACACCCAAGGAAAGAACAGATTAGGCAAACCAGAAGAAGTTTATCCGCATCACTACTTAAAAGTCAGGGCAAGCGACTGGCGAGGACAATAAAAGACGACGTACTTTTAGAGGCTTAAAAACAAACTATGAAAAGCACGGGCGGAGAAGATTTGTCATGCAAATGGCAACCTCCATTTGGAATGATTTGGCTGATGATGTAAAGAGAAAGGGAGACGACAAAACAGGGAAGGAAACGGGGAAGAATGCAAACAAAGTTGCGAGGAGGGTGTGCTGGAAAGAAAGAAAAAAAAAAGAAAAAGAAAAAGCAAACACTGGGGGAGAGAAAGGAGCAGTGGGGTGTTTTGCTATCACCAATAGTGGAGGGATATTTCCTCAGCCAAGGCGCTAATCCGTCTACCATTAGCATTTTCATGAGTCCTGTGTCCAGGGCTTGGCAGAGCATGTCACTCCCTCATTTGGTTACTTATGTACACACACGCACACACACACACACACACACACACACACACACACACACACACACATGCACGCACACCCGCTCTCTGTTTCAATACCTAACCCTCTCAACCGACACACTCCATACAGTCGCTTAGGGCCCCATTGGTGTGTGTGTGTGTGTGTGCGTATGTGTGTGTGTGTGTGTGTGTGTGTGTGTGTGTGTGTGTGTGTGTGTGTGTGTGTGTGTTTATGCGCCATGCAAGCCCGTATCGCACTCTAAGCAATACAACGGCGCTGAGGACTGCTGCCAGCACTTCTCTTATCTATCAAAGTACTCCTCATTCCTCCTTTAAAATGAATTTCTCCTCTTCACTGCCTTCCAGTTTGAGTTGCTTGAGAATTCCAGGGGTGTTGCCCTTATTATGTAGCCTCCTCCAGCCTGGGAGAAGCAAAACTTCACTATCCAAACTGCTTAAAAAAAAAAAAAAAAAAAAAAAAAAAAAACCACACTTCCCCGTGGCAATGAAGGTTGTAATTTAAAAAGAAAATGAGCCGATGAAGCAATTACGTCTCACATTAAAAATGACTCAGATGTGTGCATATGGTGGCAGGCGGACGACAAAATGAGAAAGCCAGCCACTGATTTGTGACTGTCACGTCTTGTCCGAGCCTCAATTAAACGCTGCTTACTGCAGAAAAAAGGTTCAGAGGTTGATTGTTTATTAGCCAGTGTCTTTGGTAATGACATGGGTGCACAGTCAGTGAGTTTCTTGCTAATAGACCATGCCGTTGGTTGGGGGTGGGCAGAAAGCAGAGCGCTCTTCCTATCAGTCGGGTGACATTTATTTGGCCATTGAAATTTCAATTTTCTTTGTCTTCCTGGCACCGAGCACTTGCTGCGTGTGCAACAAATCTCCAAAGGGAACCAGAAGTGAATGAAATCATTCATCTGTGGTCAAACAAATGCATTAACATTGCTCAAGGGTTTGGCATCCTCAAAGAGATGCCTTGACACTGTGCATTTTAGCTCCTTTTTTTTTCACTTTGCCAAATAATTGTCAATCTGTGTGGGAAAAAGAAAATCTCAGATTCGTCCCTGAACTAAGTTCACAGAAGCATTGTTGGTCGGCCTGAATGAAAAGTATTAACGTTCGCTGCTTGAACGAATTATAAGAAAATGTTTGTACAATCTTCCAAATGTCAATGAGTTCCCTTCTAAGCTTTTGAGCTCGGATCCTAAATTAAACTGTTTAATTTCGAGAGAAACGTTATCAGAATAGAAAAGTCGTTGCGTGCGGCCTCAGCAGCGATAAGCAAGAAATTATTTGAGTGCCAAAAATTTCATGTGGCGCTCGAACAAAAGTGTGGGAAAAGCGAATAGATTGTAAAAATCTTTTTACCTATAGTGGACTCTTCGAAGGAGATAGTCAAATAGGCGTTCCCCAGGGCATTGACTGCGGTCACGTTGACTTTGTAGGGGAAGATGGAGAAGACTTCAGGAAACCGTACGTGACAGCGGTTCTTATGGACCGCGTCTTTCTGCACCTCCAGTGAACGCTGGTTATGTCTGAAGGGGAAAAAGGAAATGAAAAAGTAAGACCGTAGAACAGGAAGGAGACGGCAGAAACCGGCGGGTGCGCACCGGCGCTGGAGTCAAGAGGGCACAGCAAGTGGCGTGGATATGGCGTAAATCTACATCAGGAACACGTTTTATACATGCAGCGATGTTCTCAATCAAACACTAAATTAAAAATGAGATTAATTCTGGCACTAAAAAGTGCTGATTGCACTTTGCATTTTCATGGGAAATGTTACATTATTTACATTTTGTCAGACTGTAATGGCAGTTTATGTGAGAACACTTTTAATGGCAGATGAACGTCACATGCCAGATCTTCACAGGCTAGTTAAAGGATTTTCTTTTTTAGGAAGTCACAGATTCTTTTCATTTAAAAAGAGCTGTGAAGAAAAACGTGGGACCAATGGTGCAGAATGAAACATATTTCTGGCTTCAGCCAAAAATACTTTGAAGGTGTTTACTGTAAATCTCCCCATCGGGTTATTTTTTAGCTACATTTCTATTTGACTCTTTCCTCATTATCGACAAACAGAAAAGCATGACAGCATTTCAGAAGGGAAGGCAGAGTCAACCTGCTGTGGTGGGAATTGTGGGAATTTTATTTAACAACGGCTGAATAAATCCAGTTGGAACTGATCTGGTCAGCTAGGGTTGTTTGAATAGCAGTATAGCTTGATCACAATTTTCTTAAAAGCCCATTTCTTGATAACGTATTTATCACAGGAAGGTCTTCTTTGCATTATTCAGTTTAAAATTCTTCACCACACTCATGAAATATTATGTTTCTTTCCTTTGGTCTAATGTTTTTTTTTTTTTTTTTTTTTCAGATTAATCACTTAAAACATTAGAGATTACAATGTCATTAGTAAATAAAAGTGGGAACTGTGACATTTATTCAATAACTTTATGTGCCACTGCAGGCATGGATAATCTTTCACTGTGAGTAAACAATGTGAAAAAAAAAGGTTTTTGCTGTTGCTGCTGTACAGTAAGGACTTTTAGCTGAGATGAGTAATCGACTGACTTGTATTCAAAATATAACACAGTTACAATTAACAATATAATTAGGTTGTAGCCACATTAAACAGTTTCTAATACACTTTAGTTCAATGGTAATTTGATTCTGTCTGAATGTTTGCAGTTGATCTCAGCTTTTTTTTTTTTTATTCATTCTTTAATCATCACTTTATGAATCTGTTTCTTTTAGGAAATACTCCAGATTATAGAGCATCTTCCTCCCAGTGACTGAAGCAACTTATTCTGAACTGAACGAGTATAACACGGCGCATTTCAGGTTATCACCAGCTGTAGGAAGACAGATCAGAACTCACTGTACGTCCACTTCGAAGGTGGTGGGGATGTACGTGGGGTGCAGCTGGTGCCAGCTGCAGTAGAAGCCTTTGGGGTACGTGTTGGACCGGCAGGTGACCGACGGCTCCCGAGGAGGAACTACAGAGTAGAGAGAGAGAGAGAGAGAGAAAGAGCACGGACAGTTAACTAATGGTACAGTATTTCATTAAGACAAATGCTGAGACGTGTGGAAAATCAGTCCAGGATGAAGGATCAAATTGAGAGAAGCACACATTAATCAAATGCAAAGCAGCTGTGCCTAATTACACATTATCTTATTGCATAATTCATTCTTGATCAGATTTTTCATTCAACGCGCTAATGCTCCTCGGGTTGAATTAAGCAGTGACTCTGGCATGTTTTATTAGATGTGCTTTAATTTATTTTGTTGTGATTTTCAGCGTGTGTTTTCGAAACAACATCTGAATCTCCGACAAGAGACTGGAAAGGGCTTGGATGGAGTAGCTGAAGAAAGATGTTGGCTTTAAATCATAAAATCCAATTTGTTTACACTTTAAGCTCAGAGAAACTTCAGGAAGTTGAAATATTTCTTTTTTTTTTTCTTTTTTTTTTTTTTTTAGAAAAGTCATTTGAGGAAAGTTTGGAAGAGTGCTGTTTATAAAAAAACAAACAAAAAACCACCATTTTAACGCCTGCTGCCGAGTGTTTCAGACAATCAATCAATCGATTAGAAACTGTAAAGAAGGCGGTGATGACTGAACAGACGTTTGGACGGAAGAAAGATGGTGTGTGGAGGAAACAAGTGGGGGGGGGACGTTGAAGTGTTTATGCAGGAGAACACTTAAAGAGGCCGGCCTGAAAAAGTGATGTTACACCAACTCCGGCCTCCTCCAAGATTAGGCTCCTTTCTCCACGGCTACCCGACCGTGCGCTCGTCTGCCACTCCCTCTTTCTTTCTCCCCGCAGCTTTTCACCCCTTCGGCCAACAATAAAGCAAGTGTGCAGCATCAGGCCTAAATGATATCCATAAATCACCGCTCAACCCTGAGTTATTTCATTCTATTAAACTGTAGCATTTTTATCTCCGCATGACTACTGCTTTAGCCCGTAAAGAATTTATAGGCAGTCGCGGATGTAGCGTTTGGACACAGGAGATGAGTCGACCTGCCTTTGAGATCCGGGATCAATGCAGACATGGGAAAAGCTAGGCGAGGGTCGGATCTCGCTCCCCTGAGTGGAAAGACGAGAGCGCTGGGTGTTTTTGCAGCACAGAGGTTTCCAGAGGTGTGGCCAGACAATAACCGGCCAGTGTTTAAAAAGACGGCGCTTTACCTGCTTTGAATGACACAGACTGACACGTGATACTTCACACAGTCGTGTTCTGGTAACGTTGTGGGGTTTCAAGCGACCCTTGAGGAAACTCAGGTTACATGAATGACTGAAAAAAAACTGCTGGGAGAAAATCTGAAAGCTGGACATGTTTCAGATTTTGGACAAATTGGGAGGACTGAGATAATAATCTCATCACATTGTATTATATCACATCATATTGTTTTGCATCATATCATGATGCAGTATCATGCTATATCATATTGCAACATCACATCTTAAATTGAATTCTATCATGTTGCATTCTATTGCATTATGTCTTATTGGTTTGGATTGGATCATGTTGCATCATACTGGATTAAATCATATCATATTACATCCTATTATGTCAGATTACTCCTCATAGGATCCCATTACATCAGACTGCATTGTCTTGTATTGCATCATATCACATTACATCATATTGATTCGTATCACACTGAATAAAATCTGATTGGAAAGTATCACACTGCATCATTTTACATCATCATTTCGCTGTGTCACACCAATCTGTGTTGAATGAAATCATATCAAGCCTCTCTAATAAGACGTCTCTTGATGTAATTGAACCCCAGCATGTAAAAATGCACACTACCATGTCAAACTGTAATCACGATAACCTGTTATAATGTCCTCAGATCCTTATATATCGTGGATGTCTCTGCCTCGTGTATCTAATTGAAACTTCCTGCAAGTAAATCAGATTCAAGTATCTTGTGTGTCAGAAGAACTGAGTGAAGGTGGGTTAATCCATCAGATGCAAGTACCACTTTAGCTCTGGCTGTTTGTTTATTTCCTCTAACACTGATCAGTCACTCGAGGAAGGAGGAGAAAGAAAAAAAAAAACACAACACAATGCCCGCATTAAATCTGATTTATCCACTGTAGCTCAAGGATTTCTTTCACCATCAATAATTACACAGATAATTAATCTGCAGCCACATTGTAAGAAGAAGCATTTTGTCACTTTCTTCTCGTCTCAGCACTTAGCGTGGCGCATTCTCTCCTCCATCTATGTCTCCGCTGCCTCATTCTATATGCTCACTTTCCCGTTCTAGATTAATGTTGCATCCATACCGAGGGGGACTTGACGATGATTTGAGCGATTCCGTTTCCGACTCGGAATCTCTCGCGGTTAATTGGTGATTGTGATATCTCCACGTCTCTGCGGCATCTTCCGCTGACAGCCCCTTCCAGGTGTGTTTGGCCACAAACGTGCAGGCAGGCGCGCACGCCCGCCGGCGACAGGTGCACTTGATCGACTGCTGCGGGGGTCACCTCACTGTCACATACAATCAGCTGTGTTTAAGCGGTCACCACGGCAACTAATTAGCCTGTCAATAACTCTGAACAGTGAGGGTGACGGGGACGACGTCCAATCACACTCAATTAATCACGGGAGCTAATTGGGGCCATCTCAATCAATCGGGCTTCAGTCAAAGTCACGCCAGCGCACTCACACGCGCACGAGTCGCAGAACTTGTCCTTATCAATCAATCCGGCTTATTAGCAGCCCGCAAAACACGGATGATGAGGAGGAAGGTGGAGAGTGAGAAGAGAGGCCGACTGGCGGAGGAGAACAGGTGTGAAGAAGACCAACTCCTGCGGTCTTGTTTGAAGTGGCTTGGAGTGTTTACCCCTTTAATTCGGTTCACTTTCTCCCAGCCTTGAGCCGTGTCAATCAAACCAGAGCACCAGAACGGCAGGCGCTCACCGCAGGGTGCCTCCGTGAGGACCCACGGCTTGTCAGAGCGCTCTCTGGACCAATCAATACGAAAAGACTCCATGACACAAACCACAGAGGCTGGCTGAGATTTAAATGGGTAAATACGGTAGAAAGAAACAAAGGCAAATCAAAAACAGGGCCGATTTTAATGCTAATGTAAATGCTCCCTTGTTTTGAGGATCGAATGTTAAATAGATTGAAAAAAAGAACACAATAACAAAGTGTGATTAGATGATACAGTGTAGCATAAAATTACCTTAGTATTTCCTCTGTGTCTCTGAACCCTTGTAATAGAGCTCTTAAAGTATTTAAATTTACATTTTTTTCTCCATTACTTTTCAAATGGATTTATTCCTGCATTAGTTTTCTTCTATCTCCTCAAACTTATTGTGTATTTATTTTCATATTTATGTATATTTTTACATAATCACGCTAATTACAGGGCTGTCACTTGGTTTTTTTTTCCTATTCTTGCTAATACTAATGAGGGAAGGCACATTCAGTGAATTTGCGCCCCAGTGTGGATCAACCAATAGGGGGAAGTTGTGGCCAACTTTAAATGACAGATCCCAAGTTATGTACATGTAGACACAAGTACACTGAAAAGTGGCAATGCCACAACTATTATTGGAAAATTAGCGATGTGGGAAAGTAAATTCAAACTTCAAAGGTCACTTTTTTTTATTATTTAAATGCATGTATATATTTTCAAAATGACTGTGTTATATTGGATATTTTTTGATTAAATGAAAGACGAATAATTTATTGCTATTGACAATTTGAATCTTACAAACAGTCGATGCAATTTTAAATGATAAGGCTTACATTGAAAGGCGCAGTTGTAGGCAAAGAATGCCTACATGGTTATTTAAAGTAAATATGCATCCAAAATATGACAGGATGCAAAACAGTTTGAGGAGCTAAATGTACAAACCTGCTATTATTAGCGCGGAACAGCAATCACCAGATGAATCTATTGGCCCTGTGAAAGCTTCTGGAAATCATCCGAGTTATTTGCAGACTTCTGTCTGCAAATAACAGAATTTGCACAGAAAGAAAATTATGTACAAACTCGATGGCACTAGAGCTGAAACCTGCATCACCAGGCTGAAATGATATATATGTACCGGTACTGTATAAACACACATACACACACTCACACACACACCACGGAAACCAATGTACGGCTGGAACACTCTGTGCACATCTGTAGTCATGCGTGATGAGGTATTCAGTCATTGTTGGTGTTTACTGTATGCTTTGCTTTTCCCTTGAACGTCTCAATACTTCATTGTATTGCCAGACTAAACAGGCTGGGTCAAGACGGATGATCTGCCGACTTTGATAGGTAAACCAGGCGCACGTTACAAAATATTCTTGCCATTGCATCATGACTGTTGTTTTGTGCTAACCTTTTTTTTTTTCTTTCTTTTTTTAAACCAACCTTCATTGTTAACATTTTTAACATTTAAATCTGGAGTTTAGAGGCTGGTTTGATAATGCAAGAACCAATAAAGTGATTTATTAGTTCAGTGTTGGTGTCGGTAACTCTGAAAGAGAATAAAGGAGGCTCCTGCTGGCGAGACTAACAGTGAAGACAGACGGACGGATATGAGCACATGATAGAGAAGCGCCGTATCGAGAGGGAACCGGGCAAAGGATGAAAGAGGGAAAGGACGGGCTCACATGAGATGAAGGAGACGCAAAAAACAAAATATCTGCAGAGACAAAGGCCAACGCATGAAAAATGGAGCGGAGATGGGATGAGACAAGGCAGCATTCTTTCATCAGATTTGACTAATGTGCACTTAGAATATTTCACACGCACGACACGTATGCATGCACAAAGAGGTGTCTGCCTCAATAACAGCAGCACATCAAAAGCTTTCCATGCAGCTAAAAAAAGGGGGCCGGAAGAAGAAGAGATGGCACACCTGTTGGAAAAAACAAAAAAAACACAGCACAGAACAAAGACAGTATGAATATTAAAGCAAATAAAACAATAATTGAAATTAAAATTACATGGCGCGGGTTGGTTCTGTTTTTAGGGAGGGGGCGACACATTACCTGAAGCCAGCGGCACACAGGACGCCGCGCCTCATGAATAAATGTCATTTGAATTAGATCACTTTCATCATCTGGTCTGAATCGTTAAATCAAACGTGATTTTGAAGATGCGCTTTGCTTCATGAAATATACACGGGCGAGTGCGCACACGTGTGAATGCACAAGTGGCGAGAGAGGCCACTTTTAAATGGTAATAGGTTGCAGACTCGGTTTGTTACAGACAGCAGCTGATTGATGACAAAACCTGATGCGTGAAAGTTAATTGTTTTGTTGAAACCCTGGTGTTTTTGCTCAGTTTTGTGATTCCAGCGTTTACTTTTAATTATCTTATAAACCATAACACAACACTAAAACCACAAAATGAGACGTAGAGGGCAGCAAACCCATAGGAAAGTTGGCAATGTCTGCTAAACAGCAGTAACATGGGGGTAATACTTTGCGGGTGATTTGTGAAAAACATGCAAACTGAAGGCTGCAGACGTTATGTGCCTGTGAACGCCTCGCTCGTTTGAACCGAATCACTTCAGATAAGATCCCAGATTACACAGATTCTATAAATAATTTCAGTTCCATTGTTGATGCGTAATAACAAAAAAAAAAAAAAAAAAACTGACATAGAATCAGGTTATTAAAAAGTTATTCTCACATTCTCTAGTCTGTGATCCTATTGAGAGTGATTTACCACCGTCTCCCAGAGCAGCTGCATAAGCGCAACACATTTAAAATGTCATAATAGTCTAATTAATAATTCTTTGTTTCAGTGTAATAAATGAGTCTTGATGTAATTTGATGTAAGTAAATGTATTGACATGTATGATTAAGGAATGTGAAGCTGATTATATCATATTGTCATTTGTGACATTTGTGAACTGCGTAAACAATGTAAGATGCATAATCTATTTGCTGCTCTGACAAAAAAAGAAGAGGCAGCTAATTTCAGTACACCAAGCTGCGTCTGTTTTATTCTAACAAGAGAGACACCAAGATATTTTTATTTGGTTAATCTAGTTAGTTTGGCATTGGAGTTGTGTTTAATGCATGTACAAAGACATGAATGGTTTTGAAACTGAGGTTCTCTTATCACTGTATCTTCACCTTTTTATCTGTCTGATTGTTCCGTTTTTAAAGAATTAAATGAAAATGCAATAAAAGCTCAACAGACGATATTAATCTGGAAGTGTTGTGACTTTGAACTTTGTATTTTAATCAAAAAAAAAAAAACCTAATTGTCACTCTTCCTCTCTCTTGTGGCATTTTCTGTCTCCCTTCTGCGCTGCCATTCAGAAAGCTGTCACACAAAAATTCGGGTTTTGCAAAGGAGAGGATCTTTGTCACAGGAGGGCGCACACACACGCACATGCACACACGCACGTGCACACACACAGAAATGTGATGAAGGACAATGACAACCAGCGGCCTGGTTGCCAGGCTGCGGACACTGTAGTAATTGCTATTTGGTTGTGTTGCTAGCTCCCTGTTTGTGTGTGTGCGCGTGTGTGTGTGTGCGTGTGTGTAGCGGATTCTCCTGCTATGACAACAAAGATGAATGCGTTTTTCTTCCCCTTCTTGCAATTTCTCCATTCATTCACTTTATAATATAAATCCACGCCTATGGCCTCGGCCACAGAGAAAAGGAGAAAAACAAAATCTCATCTTTACGAACCCTCCTGGGTCACACTCCCCATTCAAGTTTACCCCGATTCAATTTCTCTGTCCAACGAATCATTATGACAAACTGCAAACTCTGACTCACACTGTTAACTTTGAGGGGAAAAAAAAAAAAAAAAAAAAAACATTATAGGAGTTAAAAAATACATTTTGTGTGTCGATTGTCTATTATACACTTTCTCCTCCACTTTCAAATCACCTACTTCATGTGAGGAACCCTGATGGGAAGAGCCCGATCTGCTCCCAACGCCGTAACTCGTTTAGGCAGATGGCTCTGGTCTCGGCCCGACTCGGCCTGCCAGCGTCGGGCTCGCCGCGTTTCAGATCAGCTTAGTCATGTGTCATGGGAGACGGAGGAATGTAAATAAAACTGCAGGACAAAGTTGCGGAGACGCTGTGGTGCCTTTTTGTCCAGACCAGCTGTCGTGGCCAACGCTAATGTAATTGTGGTGTAATATTTTTACCCGGCGCTTTCGAAGCCGCTCTGAGGTACGTGCGGACATGCGTGAGTGTGTATGTGACTGCGGGCCTTTCGTGTGCGAGTGTGTGTAACATGAATACAAAGTTTTATGTACGTGTAATTGAATTGGGGGATTTTTGTAGGCTCGTCCGTGCAGAGCGTGCACTTTTTTAAAAGTACGGTGCCTCAGATCAATGATTTCAAACACAATTTTTGACCCATTAAGCAAACTATTCACTTTTATTCACTTTCATGGTTCTTTTTTTCTTTTCTTTTTTAGCTTGATTTGATTATACGTGTTTCTTCGCATTCAACAGAGCATATTTGGCATGTTTGAAAACTTGTGGATGAAAAGAATTAAAATAAATAAAGAAAGGTCAGTGCGTGCAAATTCATAATTAAAGCGATGACGATGTCTGCTTCAATGGATTAGTTTATCCTTCCTCAGTTTTTAAGTCTAAATATGAAAATAGGACCTTGTCATGACAAGTTTGGGCTCATTTGTATATATTTTCAGTGAAGTTTGACTTGCTGGGCACTGGGATGGATCCACGCCTTCATACAATACATAGTCAACCAATCCATGTTTTTGGGCAGTGAGCATAAACCAGAGCACCTGCAAAAAGCCCATATATGCACAGGGAGAACATGCAAACTTCATAACAACACCACTCCAGAACCAACCTATAACCACATTCATAGTTGTTGCTTTTTGCTTTCAGTCAGATATCACACAAAAATATCAATGTCGAATATGAAGGCGTGTTGTTTCATAGTGTTTTGTGTTAAACTGGGAATCAACACTTCTATTTTGATACAAATCAATCTCTTCTCATCCCACATTTCACATGTTCTCTTTCTCACACACGCATAAATACACAAACACACACACACACGCAGACACACTCACAGGACAAAGACGGCCGGCATTCCAGGAATGTTTCCGAGCCAATTGGAAACAGCCGTTTGGGGAGATGAATGAATGAAAGGAGGATGAATAGCTTATCTGGAGCAGATAAGGGAGAGATCGTTGGGAGGAGGACGGGGTAGGAAAAGGTTGGAGAAGGTAGAGTCTTCTACTTTATTAATGATTTATTCACATTCTTTGATCGCTGATTAGCCCCGGTGTAATCGTGAACAGCAGAAGCATCTGCTTCCCGCAGGTCTCAGCTGGAGTAAATCAGAATTATTTTGTTAAAAAAAAGATTGAGAAAAAACAGAAAGATGAAAGAAGATAGAGAAAGGTTTCGCTGGATCTCTACAGCTCATGAGGTGTTGTTCACACTAACGCTCACTTAACCACTCGCACAAGTCAAGCAAAGAACGGCAACACTTGACAACACCACCCAATCTCAGCAACTCTGACAAATCAGACCGACTTCTGGCTTGTGTCAGAAGAATGAGCAGCTACGTCTCTGAACCGCGGGTCAAGAACTCTCTTAGTGGGCCTCCAAATGAGTCCTTTGATGTTTCATAACGGCAACGCAGCAGCGATGTGAAGAGACTCATTCAAGAAAATCGTCAATGGAAAGCGGCGGTCTAATAACTGTTGTTGTATGTGTCGTGAAAAAAGTCTGGATTCCTTCGAGAGAGGAGAGAAATTTAAAAATCACAACTAAAATCAGTCTATATTGCTTTTTTTTCCATTTCAGAGTGATGAATGGCTGAATGCAGTCCAAAGGGACAAAGAACGACATTCTCACCAACCTTCAATTTAAAGACAATAGTTCTCTTAATTCATGAAAAAAAAGAGGAAACAGACACTAAAACAACTTGTTTATAGCAGGATTGATGTGGAGAACAGTTACTTCTATAGAATACACGTTTCCTCTGGAAAAACGTGCATATGGAAGTAAATAAATGCGAAAATACCTTTGAAAATTGGCATATTATGTTCCATTTAAAATGCCTCGGAACAGTGCACAAAGTGGCAGCATTGAATCCAGAAGCTTTGTGAGAGGCCAGGAATTCCTTTCATGCTACTTCATTCTGACCATATTTCATTATTATTTATCTTGACAGCGCGGCGGAGATTGCCAGGAAAGTTGGGAAACAGCACCGTGCCACTCATGAGTGATTTGTTCATTTAAAAGTAATCTTCTTAGTGAAACTGGGATTTTAACTTTCCGAGCTGTAGCCTCGCATGCCCTGATGTTTCCTCACATTTTATTTCACTTCTTTTTGTTGTCATTCCCTTTTTTTCTTCCCCTTGCTGTGGAGAGAGAGTAATGCAATTGTAAGAACAAAGTAAGACAAAAAAAAAAAAAAAGATCTGAAATGGATTTAGATATTTCTTTTTTCACACAGCTGAGGATAAATTAGTCTTTTTAAATGGTTTTGCACTCTCTCAGAGCAGAAGGGCAGCGATGGATTAATTGTCTCTGGCTCGGTGCTGCGGCAGGTCAAACACTTCGGCTAACGAGGGGATAAAGTCGAGCGACGTGTCGCAGTGTGTGTGTGTGTGTGTGTGTGTGTGTGTGTGAGGAAGAGCGACGTTCACACCGGCAGGTATAGCAGCGATCTGAACTCTCGCTCTCTTCCTCGTCACACATCTGACCGAGTCACCAGTCACATCTGGTGCCGACCGTCGGGCACTTCCGGATCTTCCCTGAGCTCTACGATAACTCCACTTCTACTGTTTTCATCCCGTCACGTCACGTCTGTTCGTGTTCACTTAACTTCCTATGCGTTTCGCCGTCTTGAAATTGAACTTATGGGAATACTTGTCATCACTTGTTTTTTTAAACAGTTATTTTACATCTTTTGCTGGTAGTTTTTATTGCTTTCTGTGATCAATCCTGTTATCTGTGGATAATATTCATATCTCAGGACTCAGTTTGTGTCATTTTAAAGCCACTTTATCTATTTGAGCTTGTTGTGTGCTGTTTCCTACAGTTTGTGATGTTAATTTTGTGTCTTTGAGGTACATTTTTTTCACTGGGCTACAGGCTCATTTGCCATGTTCTGATGATTGTTGGATTTTTTTTGTCTGTCTTTTTTGGCAATTTTTTACATTCACATCATTATTTTGAATCTCTTTTAATTCAAATTGAAACTTTTTGATCATTTTATGTCTCTTTTTGAAAAGTTTGTGTTTCACCAGAATTGTTTTATGTCTGAAGTAATTTTGCATTAGTTTATGGTAATTTTACCCATCTTCATGAGAACCTGGGATTATATATATATATATATATATATATATATAAAACAGCATTATGTTTTTTTAAGACTTCATTCTGCATAGTTTCATGTCTGTTTTTTATCAGCAGCTAAAAAGTTTCTTTGAGGTCAGTCAGTATCATTCTGTTGTTTTGTGGTGAAATATTTCATTTTCATCTCCTGTTGTTATTTGGAGTTCTGCATATCTTTTGATGGTGACGGTTTTGTCCCACTCAATCACTGTGGATCTCCTCGTGGCCATTTTAAAAACCTTTTAGGTCACTTACCCGGACTGTGGTTATTCTGTTCTGCAACTACTTTGACCTACAGCCTTCTTTTCCACATTTCCAACGAGCATTATTTATCTCTTCTGTCAAATACAGAACATTTTAATTGTACTTTATAGCTCTGCACTTTTGTTCTGCCCCAATAAAACACTTTGGACAGAATTTACCACTTTTTTATTGAAAGAAAGCACAGAAGGACGTCGCTCTGAGGTTAGAGAAAACGTTTAAACTTCAGTTGCCGTCGATGAGGGAATGGCCGACGTAATGTCGGCATGCTATAACGCAGCTCGAAAAATACTGTTCCATTCCCACAAAAAATCCTGTCAGTCCCAGTAAGTAAAGAAGTCGTGCCTTTTTTTTACTGTGCCAGACTGAAATCTGAGTGCGTTAAAGCCGCTCAGCGGAGATGTCTGTAGTCTCACTGAGAGGTAAAGCTCCATGTCACTATGGCAATAACAGCCCGAGGCGCCGCCGCTGCTGCCGCGATTGCCTCTTAGCCGGCGTGTCCGTGACGGTGTAATGAGTGACAGGTTGGGATTGACCGACCAGACATGTCAGTCTGCCAGAAGCACAGACTGCTAAGTGCCATCAGTCACAGAGAGGGGGGGGGAGAGGCAGGTACCACCCAAATCCCCGACGTCTGAATCGAAACAGATGACTACTTTCAAATTTAGCTGTCAATATCAAAGACAGAGAGAGAGAGAGAGAGAGAGAGAGAGAGAGAGAGAGAGAGAGAGAGAGAGAGAGAGAGAGAGAGAGAGAGGCAGGAAAAGTAAGAAGGAGAGAATCAAAAGTGTCTAGTGTTGTAAAGCTCCGGGCCATCATTGTTAATTCAGTCAGCCGTTTTGAGCAAGACCGGTCCGTGCTGTCTTTTTTTTTCCGTATATCCTCTCCAGGGAGGTATGGAAGGTGTCACATGACTGTGAAACCACAATGACCGATCCGACACCTTCAAATATACGTATGGTCATACGTACAAATCCAGACACTGGCGTGTAAAATGGCGTAGGATGGCGTGGGATGGCGTGTAAAAACTAGCACAGACAAGACACAAAATGTATTTTTCCGTAGTCCTGCTGTGGGGCTACTCCAGCGATTCTTGGTAATATTGTTCTGGAGCTCTATTGCAGTGTTTTCACAGTGACTCTAAGCTACATGGTTTCAATCAGGTCCTCAGAATACCAGCTGTGCACAACCCAGGCCCCCCCCCCCCCCCCCCCCGTCATCCAGGCTGGAAGATCTCAGCTCTTGGCAGTGTCAGTGACAGAACATGTGACAGCAAAGCATCTGCAACAGACAAGCCTGTCTGTGCTGCATCAAAATCGCATTGCGAAGAGATAAAACACGAGTCTGCGGATGAGCAGACCTTGAGATAGTAGACATCTGAGATGTCTTCAGTGTTTTCCAAACAGCTCTAAATTCCATAAGTTCAATTGTTGGTGGGGTCTTTTTATAATTTATTTTTAAGTGCTGTTTTGTATTTCGGTGGACTTTTAGTTTTTACGTTATTTTGCATTTTATTTTGGTCTTTTCTGCTTTGTGGTAATCTGTATCTTTTAATGGCTAGTTTTTTAGTCTTTTAGTCTTTTAATGTGTGTCTCTTCTGCTTTAGGTCAGTTTGTAACTCTTTGTGGTCTTTTTTTTAATCACTGTGTGTGTATTGAGATCTTTTTGCATCCCTTCATCGTCAGCATGTGACATTCTGTGTTCATTTTGTGTCTCTAGATGTTTGCTTAAGGTTTCCTGACCTTTGTGTCCTACAGACTGTTACCGGTGCCCGCCTGTTGATCCTTCCCTCTTTTGTATTAAAGCCTGCAAACCTTCAACAGATCAGAATTATAAAAGAAGTAAAAAGGCAATACGAAACAACTAAAATTGGTGTTTTCAGCTGTGCAGAACCAACCCGGGTCTGAATGAGCTGATATACAAAGCTGGAGCCAGCCAATAACACTGCGCCCTTTTATCATGTTTATTGTGTTGTTTTGCTTCTTCATAGCAATTAAAACCTAATTACTGCATTATGATGATTGTTTCATGCATTTCTAGCACGGCATGGAATAAATTATGCTCTAGTCATTTAATTTTTTTTTTTTTGAGGCTATAAAACTTGAGCCTTAGAATAACCCCAACATATTGAAAAGAGAGCGGACAGGTCAATACCATTTGAAAGACAGTTTACTCAATACCAACTTGTCAGCATTGCACATTATTTCTTGCCTGAGAGGAATATATATTCCATTCTGATCCCATAACCAATATCAAAGTCTAATATGACCTTTTCCCTCAGCAGTTGTTAAATTTACTTGTGCTGGGAGAACAATGACCTGGTCACTGTGCATCACCGGTGTGATGTATTGCTTGTCAACACGCGAGCAGGCTCGCCGGCGAGGAAATGACAGTGGGAGGAATAAAGGACACGCGGCGACGTGTCCCTTTGCCAAGCAAGACAGCATAATCATAAAAACCCAATCCCTTCATCCTTGAGAGACAACGTACGAAACTTTCCATATACGAAAGTCGGGCCGAGACGGAGAGCCAAATTGCGGCGGTAAAAGCAAGAGGGAGTCGGTCGGCACGGCTCAGTGGAAGAACCAGCGGTGATCTCATTCCCTCGGTGGCTTTTCTGGCACGGGCACAACCACAACAGGATGCTCCTATCACACCTATCCTCATCCCTTTCAGAACGGCTTGGATTCAAAAGCAGAGCAACACACACACACACACACACACACACACACACACACACACACACACACACACACGCACACAGTAAACACCTTGACTCAGAAAAGCTGCTGGAAGTGATGGAAACATTCTTTAGTCTTTAACATTAACTTCTTTATTTCTTGGCTTTTTTTTTTTTTTTTTTTTTTATCTGTGGGTTTTCCAATCCCAACACCAGAGGTTGATTTCACGATAAAACAAAAAAAAGTTAGAGTTTAGAAGACTATGAGAACAAAACGCCAACAAAAATTTAAAAAAAAAAAATGCTTCTTTTCAGCCTCAGACGGTTGGTCTGCCTCAGATTGTAGCGACTCGAAATTCCCCCAAAATTGTTGACTTGGAAGCTAAAAGACGACTGACGGCCGGTTTGCCAACCTATTTAGTCTGTGTTTCACAACACATGTGATCACACAAACACCACCCACACAGTCATTTCCAAATGTGCTGAAAGGGTGCGTGACTTCGGCCGAATAAAAAGGCGGAAGACGTGAGATGGCAGACGATGCATCTTCCCTTTGTGTTCTCTTTCTTTTCCGTTTATTACCTAATCCTCCTGTTTGTTTTCTTCCTTCACTTCTCTTTTCTTATCACTTCCACTCCCGTCTCTTTCATGGCCAACCCTCAATTTTTCCATGTGTGTCCTGAATTTCAATCAACCAACCCTCAACCGCGTTGAACTTTGATTTGCTGATTACATCTGTCTTCATTGGCAGTCGGCGCCTTGACTATTTTATAGGGTTTGGCGACGGTAACCTGTTATTATACTTTATCAGCTAAGCTGCTTCGAGTAGGATTGGTGCTGCTTAAATGCTTCCCAGCAAGTCACATCCATGAACTGCCAAAGCCAGATCCACTGAGATGACAGATGACCGGAATTTACACGTCCTTTTATAAATGGGTCAGACGGGGTGGTTTGGTTGGGATTTAGCAGAAATGACTGGAATCAGGTGAAAGATGATCTATTGTGGGTTCATATCATCATCCTGTTGATCCATATTCTGAACATCAGGTCATATATGTGAACTTAACTGATAACCACAATGATCATGGCAGCTGTTGAGTGCTTGGTAATATGCCATAAGTCAGTTAACTAGGGCCGTAACGGAAAGTACATCAGATCAGGCCGTACACCCATCGATGATGAGGAACAGTAAAATATGCCCAGTTATGTCATATTGTGCATGGAAAAGACATTTAGTTTAACCATTCATACTTCCAGTGACGATCAGGGAAAAGGAAACAATCCAGACATTCACTAATGCCCCAAAATCAGCTGGAAAACCCATTCTTTTCCCCAAAAAGGAAGTTCGCATATGGCAAAAATTATTGAATGGAATAAATGTTTTTTTGGAGGGATCTTTTTTTTTTTTTTTCTTTTAATGCCACACAAAATCAAGAAAAGTTGGACTGAAAAAATAACAGTTCCAACTACAGCGCAACTTTCCCTATTGGAAATCCACAATTCATACTGAATGTCATTTACACAAATTTCAACTGAATGGGACGGAGCAAAAACATTTTGACACAGTTCAGTTTGGATGCCACTGTTTTTTTAATTCACTAAAAATGTAAATAAAACCATTATGGAAGATGCCAGCCAAGCAGTGAGGGAGACAGAGGGACGGGAGGGTAAGGGAGGTATGCGTGTGTGTGCATGTGCGTGTGTGTGCGTGTGTGTGTGTGTAGGGGTGGGGGGGTGGAGGGTCAGAGATTAAAAGCAGGGAACAGAAAAAGAAAGAAAAAGACAGAGAAAGAGAAAGAGAGTGAGTGGGCAAGGGAGAGAAAAGGAGGATAAATGACACTTATTGTTCCTTCCTCTTGCTGTCAGTTCTCAGTAATGCTAATCATTAGGGCTAATCTGACAGGACGACACACACACTCACACTCACACACACCATGTGCTGGACTCACCCCCTCCCTCTTATGTTGCATTCCAGTGCCCAGTGTCAATGAGAGGGAACCGCCACATTACATGGCTGTTTGTTCCTTTTGTATGCTCGCCTGCAATGCGAAGGGATTGTTTGTGTGTGTGCGTGTGTGTGAGAGAGAGACAGACAGAGAAAGCAAGAGAGAGAGAAATGAAGATTACTTTAAACTAAAAGCCTACCCCTGATAATATTAGGGACTTTTGTCTTTTTTTTTTTTTTTTTTTTTTTATATCATTTAGTGGAGCAAAGACAAACAAGAGGTTTTTCGAGGTTGACTGACGCCGGATCCTCTCGTCTCTGTGCGGAGACAGCAGCCTCAGTTCCTCTGTCACAAGAAACTGATTAAAGTCAGACCGAAATGAAGAATATTGCTCCACTTCTCTGGCTTTGTTTTAACAAAGGAAGTTCTTTAAATCCAGAACATATTGTTTCAGTTGCTGTCGCACAAAGCCCGACAGAGGGCTGTAAAAGTGAGTTTTGTTTTACGACTGTATTTTGTTAACATGAACACGAGATTATCTCTTAATCTGAAATATTGGGCATGTGTCATGGAATATATTAGAGCACAGTAAATTAAAGTTATACTGAGCTTGGCAGCATTTGCTGAATGTGAGTCCTTTAAGACTTCTGAGCTGAGTTATTAGTTTTAAAGTCATACGACATGTGTAAAGCCGGCTAAGTTTAAAAGAAGGCAAACCTTACAATCCAATTCTGCCAGCACTGACAGGATTTGGCAGACATGTTTTAAATAATCATGAATTAAATGTCGAAGAATAAAAGAAAGAGAGTTTTACACAAATTAAGAAGTCATTATGCTGGCCCTGAGGAGTTTTGTTGAACAAATGTACAAAGGCAAGAAACTCATATAAAGCTCTTAAAACCTAAAAAAAAAAATAAAAAAAAAAAGATTAATATTTGCAGACTGACAGATTACAAAAGTGACACTGATCTTCAACAACAGCTACATCATCTGGGCGCTGTGCTCCCTCCACCTGTCCAGAAAACAGCACAAGATCTGTCTCCTCACACACGAGTGCGTCTGCACTAACACACCCCCATCCACCTCGAGGAAGTACCCGCCCAGCAACACACACACACACACACACACACACACACCACAGCACGCTCCCTCCGCTCCAATAACTCATCTCACCTCAACATCCCCAGGAACAAACTCACCACCGTGGGAGAGCTTCTGCTCTGTGGAATCTACTTTCAGAATCCCGACAGCACCACACACAGAAGAGACCTATCTATCTATCTATCTATCTATCTATCTATCTATCTATCTATCTATCTATCTATCGATTAATTATTCAATTAAATCAGCCCATAGGTTCGAATATTACTTAACTAACATTGTTCAGCAATCATTTTTCATTTTGTTTAACAGCTGACAACCTTTTCAAGGGGATATTTTTAGTTTTTGTAACACTTCTTTATTATGGTTTGATATGTTTCTTCAACAGTCTTGGTTTAAATACTTATGATAAACTTCACTTTTCTTCATTTTGAAGGTCATACAAGACTTTTAGTCCCAGACTCAGACTGTTTTTTGTTTTCAACTCATTTCATGCCTGAAAGGCTTATTGAATAAAATGTGTTACCCAACCACAAAAATATGTTTTAATGAAGTTACCAAAACAGTACCTGGCTTATGCGATGTGTGCGGTATTCACTGGTATTCACTCTCCTCCTGCCACATTCAGCAAATAAAGACGAGGTTTGAAAACTTGAAAACGCCTAAAAAATATATCACAGCAAGATTTTTCTCAGTGAATTTATTCAAACATTTATGCTTCCACTTCATGCAACTGAGCTCCAAATCTGTGCAGCTTCATTTCTACAGAGTAAACAGCAACACAAGTCTTTAAAAGTCTCGACAGCATCGAATCCTTCTCACTTTAAGTGAAAGTTGAGAAGGCCACACAATCTCAGGCTTAAGAGGGATGCAGCACCATTAAATGAGTGTGTGTGTGTGTGTGTGTGTGCGTGTGTGTGTGTGTGTGTATGTGTGTGTGTGTGTATGTGTGTCCTGAGGGAGAAGAGGGATCTTGGTTTAGAATAGGTAACAGTGGAATGTAATTGAGCTGAAAATTGAAAAGCGGAGCCGTAGCAAAGCCAAGCTGGCGAGCAAGCACGCAAAAGACGAGGGAAAGTGCGTGTGTTGTGCAGGTACACTCTGGAGAATGTGCGTGTGTGTGTGTGTGTCTGTGTGTGTTTGGTGCACAGGATTTTTTTTTTTTTTTTTTTTTTTTTTTTGTGCACATGTGCCTTGTGTTTGTTTGCGTTTTGAAGCCAGAGTGGGATGCCAGCGTAATCCTCGCACAGCCGGACCCCCAAGGATAACAGAATTTACTGCTGAGTGGGTGAGCCACACAGGCATGCATATGAGAGCACGCCTACACACACACACACACACACACACACACACACACACACACACATACACACACACACCTCATGCCAACTACCTGAGAGAGTAAAGAAGAGTGAGGATGAGAGCATGCTGAGTCTCGCTCGCCTTCCCCCCAGAAACACTCGCTTGGAAAATTGGAAAAAAGCGCTGCCTCCTCCGCCGGGTTCTCCCTCCTCATGGTTAGCTTTAAACACCTCATACATCGCACGGAAATGGGTGATATACGTTTGTTGCTCTCACTGAGGGGCTCCTTGGATCAATCGGCGGCACAACCAAGCGTTGCACAGTGCAACCCGGAAGGTAAATCAGTGTTTTGGTGATCAGCATCGGGCGGTAAACAAGTGATGTAAACAAGGTCTTCAACTGCAAACCGTGTCATTACCACAAAACGCCACGAGGGGAAGAGAGAGAGAGTGTTTTGGGATTTTTAACAGTTTAGTTCCAATATTTATTTATTTTTTTTTTTGGAATAAACTATTTTCTGTAGCTTAAGAGTAGATAACTTACAATCACATATATTTACAAATATAGAGTAATAAAGTGAAGTAATCTCAAACTGTATCTCAGACTCTCGGGGAAGTAATTAATATTCAGATTTGCATGCCATAACCATTTATGTATGTTATTTCTTCCAATTTGAACATCAAAAAGAAAAACGTCTAAACACCCATGCCCCGTTGTTTTTTTTTTTTGTTTTTTTTTTTTTTATATATTCTTATATTTTTCACTCCTAAAAATCTTTTTTAAGACACTTAAATCCACTATTTACTCATTTAAAAATGCAAGTTAGGCTGCCGTCATTAAGGTTCTGGAACGTGAGTTTTCTTCAAAGACTGATCGATTTTCAAGACTTCAAATCAGGCCTTCGTTAACAGTTTGTAAATCTTTGAAGATTATCCTGGAAAGAAAGACAGAAAGAAAGGAAGAAAGAAAGAGAAAGAGAAAGGAAGAAGCCGCAGCTCTGCCTGGTATCTTCTTCCACTTTACTGATTTCTTTTATAGCTCACCTTCAAAGAGTTGGACTCTATCTTTCCTGCAATAGTGTGTGTGTTTGTGTGTGTGCGTGCACGTGTGTGCGCGCACGTGTGTGTGTGTGTGTGTGTGTGTGTGTGTGTGTGTGTGTGTGGTCTGCTGAGAGAGCCATTTGACTGCTTGATAAGCGAGACACACAAGCACTGACAGCTTCATCCATCAGCATGTCCGTCTGACGGACAGGCCGCCGCAGAGAGGTCACACTCCACACGCATACGTGTGTATGCGTTTGTGTGTGTGTGTGTGTGTGGTCAGACACAAACATTCTTCTTTTGGGACACACACGGTGACTCCGCTTTAGTGGGAATATAAATGTGATTCTCTGCTCTCCCCTGATGTTCGCTTCTCCGTCTCTCGGCCTTTCACTTGCTGTTTTCCCTCTTCTCCTCACACCTCTCGACTCGCCGCTCTCTCATTTTTCATTATCCTCCCCCTTCTCTCTCTCTTGCTCTCTCTCTCTCGCTCTCTCTCCCGGCGCAGCGTACCTGCTACTCATTCCTCCTAACCTTGACATCAGCTGAACCGTGGATTAAAAGCAAACACGGCCGGCGTGTTTATACGCTCATTGATGCTCTCCGGCGGCATGTGGGTTGATTCATCCAGCAGCTTGACAACCTTGGGAACTCTGCTGTGTTCGACAGTCATTCGGCGGCAGCGCCGGCATGTGACAAAGCGCATACCAGCGTGGCGCGGGAAGAAAGACCGCTGTCACTCATTTGCCCCCAAAAAGATGGGAATAGCTCTCAAAACGGCCAACGGGGACGTTCTCTCTGGGAATGCAGGCGGCTAAGAGCAAACTCGGACAAATTTGACAAAAAAGTGACCCCTACGTGTTTTAAAGATCCCTCGGTGCAGTGTTCTCTTTCACGGGCGGCTTTGCTATGGGAACATGACACATTTATAGCAGTTGCGTCACTGTCAACGTGAGATAATGCCTTCGGCATAGCCAACACAGCGCCATCTCGTCTCTCGGCAACCGAACAAAACATAAGCTGATGCACAATTTCTTTTAATCGCGGTCAGTAAAAAACAAAAACAACAAAAAAAAAAAAAGAGGCTTGAATCAAGTCAAGTTGTAGCCTGAAATTGTAGCGTGTTTCTTTCGAAGTGATAGTTTTGAAAGTGTGAGGCATCCCTCCACTGGGGGGCGTCAGAGAGCTCCACGTGGCGCGCCAGTCAGGAAATCTAGCGTTCAGGACGACGCCTGTTCCCAGCAAACCTTTTGACTTCGAAGAGTTCATGACTTAAAAGAACTAGTTATTTAACTCATAAGCAATTAATGGAAACACACACATTACTAACTGAATACATTCAGAGAGAAATGCACAGCACAAAATAAGCAAAACATTTTGCGCGCTCACTCATCTGGCAATTTAAATGAAAAAGGCAGTAAAAGCATCTGAGTTTGTAGAAGACTCAGAGTAAGGTTGTTTTTACACTCACATCAAGTAGAACCTGATATAAGACTCTGCTGATGTGTAATTACAAATTTTGGCAGAAAAATCTTTTGATTTTAAACTTTTGTTGCTGTAAAACACTTCAAATTGCTTTGTTCTGAAAATGTGCTGTAAAAAAATAAAGTTCCCTTGCCTTTAAAAAAGTAAGAAAGAAAACACTCAGATTTTTCTTTCTTATGTTTTTCTCTCAACTTCATAAAAATGGGACCAGATTTTTACAGAAAGAAAGTATGTTATTTGTGGCATTTGTAAAAAACACCAGAATATATGAAACGGTTGTACTGGATCCAACTGACATGAACAACTTTATGTTACCAGCCTCTGTAGTATATGTGCTTTATTTACTGAGACGCTGTTGCATTTAGCTATCTTTTCATCTCAAATGACTGTGAAAGACATTTGTTTAATTGTTTGAATTAAAAAAAACAAAACTTTACTTTCAAGAAATAGTGATCATAGCAAATAGACACAATTCATTGATGCAAACTGTTGAATGTGTTCACATAAATGAGACAAATCAAAGGGATAAACCACAATAAACGCCTGAAACACCTGCAGCTCATGTCTTCACCTCCGTGGCCCGAACGCAGCTCTCACACCGCCCCCGGAGGAGCGAGAAAATCCCACTTCTATCCGCAAATGCTAATTTCCCTGAGTAACGCACAGACGTTTTTATTTTTAACCGAACCCGGGAACAAGCCGCGTCTTGTTGCAGGCTTTTTTTTTTTGCAAATTGGAGAAAATTCCGACATACTTCAACGTTGGAATAAATGCCTCATTTGTCAGCCGCACGGCATTCACTGCATCCACATTTTAAACATTTTATTACCCGGTTTCCCCTCGGTCTTTAACTCTTTCCCAGCCGTTGCCTCTCGCGCTCAGTCGGTCTCACATTCCAGGCAAGCTTGGCGCCTTTGTCCTGAATGACATAAGGCCGTGACAGGCAAGACAGGAGGAATGTGGCGCAGGAGGAGGATTGAAACCATAGAAGAGCAAAGAGGAGAGAGAATAACCAGATGATGGAGAGCGAGAGAGAGCGAGCCGGTCTGGGAGGGTATGAGAAAATCGGAAGGGAAAAAAAGGGAAAACCGGAGAGGGGAGAAAGAATTCCATTCAGCAGGGCATGAATGGACTTCACAGAGGACTCCCCAAGCAACACACACACACACACAAACACACACACACTCTCACCATCCCTGTAACCCCTCTACTACCCGTCACCCCCCTCCTCCCTCTCTCATCCCTCCGTCTGTCCCCTCCCTCTCTGTTTGTAGTTCTTTCATTAATCTCCTTTAGAGGAATCAGACAACAGCTCCCCCTCCTCACGCGCTCAAATCCAGAGGGAGAAACTTTTCACAAATGCAGCGGTTAGCACAAGTTCCACTTGGTTTAACCATTTCAAGAAGACCACTTTTACTATTGTGGGGAAAAAAAAAAAAAGGTTCAGTAGCTCTTTAAAACGTGGTAGAGAGGTTTCACAGTCAAACGCCTCGTTCACTGAAAGTGAGAAATTAATATTTAAGTACCATTCAGGTCTTCATTTGGCAATAATGACATTCATGTACTGTGATTGAACATAGTTTTTAAATCAGTGTTGCTAGTTTTTGATTTCACAGATGCTAGTGGATCTAAATATACAACCAGTAGGATTAGTAGGTTATTACTTGTGCATATTAAAGAAATAAGTCTATTCGGTTTTTCCTATATGTTTCCTCTCAACATTTTGAAAGAAGCACCTTTCTAATTGTTATCTTGTTGGATTGCCATATAGTGAAACATCCATTCTCTTTAAATCACTGAATATGATCAGTTCATTGTCAGTTTAGTGTGACCGTGTAAATAAAATCAAAAAATGTTTCTTTCAAGATATTTCTGAGCTGTTGTAACATCAAAAACAGGAAAGATGGATAATCCAACATGCATCATGTTTCTGGAAGTCAGCTGCAGTCTGCAATATATGACAAACTCATCAGAAAATATTGATGTTATCCACATTTTCTTAAGCTTTTAAAGCAAATGGGTCAGCTTGAACTGAGATATGGTGGGCTCATTGTTAGACTTCCACTTAAAAATCGAGGTATTGAACCAGACAAACACAGTGTGACTGCACAAGTGTGGATACTTCATCAACAAAGCGTGCAATCTCAAGACCGATACTTGCCACAGAAAGGTCACGGCCTCTTATTTATCTGGCACCTTCAACACAAACAACTTAGTTAGGAAGCACTTCATGTTATTAAATGAGAAGATAACATAAAAGGGCGCCACATGATCACACATAAAAAGCCAGTTTACATTAGGAAAATGCAGCACATCAGTCACACCGACAGCCAACAAACTGAAATGATTTAAACTGCTTTTACAATGGAAATTGCCTTAATTTTTCAAAGTGCTTTATTTAATGTGATCCTGCAGCCGCCTCCCCCCCCCCCCCCCCCCCTTCACTTCACTATCATGAGGAATCATTTGGAAAACAGCTGCGGTAATCACAGAGGATGGCTGCAGGATATGGTGGCCTTCCACAGCGGTTACATGGTGAGGAGGAGAGAAGTGGGATCGACGCAGGATGTGGGGACTTGTACAATGGCTGACGCTGTATGAAACTTATTCTCCTGACCACAAAATCACACAAGACAGATTGCTTTCTCTTGGATATCTCGGCGCAGCCACATCAAGGAAGGGGCTGTCACTCTGATGGGGAGAGAATAAGAAAGGGGGGGATTACAGGCAGTCGCGGGAATGAAAAGCGAAACTGGAGCCCGGAGGAGCTGCAAGAAAGTTGGAGTTAAACAAAGTGAGTGAGAGAAAAGAAAAGGCGTCGCGCGCGCTAGCCGTCAGAGGGGCTTCCACGGTGACAAATTAATTTGTCGTCAGATCAATAAGTCATTATCACATTCGGAACAGAGCCGCACGCACACCCATACAAACACAGAACGAGAGAGAGGAAAAAACACAGAGATATTGCTGCAGTGTAGTCAAACACATACTTAAACACACAAAGTTATGGAGTTTGAGATATCGAGTGGCTGGATGAACTTTTCCGAACCTCGGTGCTGATGCGGTGAAATCATTTCACCCCATTAAAAACTGCAGAGCGGCCCCAGCCAAACTAATTATGGAGATTTCTGTCAAACGCAAGGGAAGAGGAGAGCGGTAAATAAGATTGCGAGTGTGTAAGTGTGTGTGTGTGTGTGTGTGTGTGTATGTGTTTGTGTAACCGCAGATGAGGTTAACGCACCCAAGCAAAGAAGAGAGTGCACCATCTGCGGATGAAATTAAGAGCCAGAGGAGTCCGTGAAATTCAGAATCAGCTGGAATAATCTAAACCAGACCCTTTTTATTTTATAATCAACAGCACACTGCGTCCATAATGATCTGGATGAGGGCTCGTTGACAAAAAGACTTGTAGATACAGCTGTAAGACGGAGTCCAGACGGCTGCTGAGCACACCGCCAAACGCAGCCATGATGAACACACGCATCTGTTTGTCACAGTGTTAGCTATGACAATGAACCAGGAATAAAATGCCACATGTAGCAATTTCACAGACATTTAGAGAGGAAAAGGCAGCTGCGACTCAACTGGAAGAACAGGTTACTTTCAATCTCAAGGTGCGTTATTCTAATATCGTTCAAAATGAACACAATCGGACAAAGGAAATTTAATGACATGATGCGTAATTTGATTGTGGGCTGTGCAGCGATATTATCTACTGAGGTCAGCTGTGGCTCTGTGCTCTGATCCCAGAGTTCAATCCCCAGTTCTGCCCTCCTGTCCTCGGGCAGGACATCCCAAGATGCTCCTAATGGGCTGGAATTACCTTAGTGAGTGAATGATTGTTTGAATGGGTGAATGTGTCACTATGACAGCTCGAGAAGAGCACATTAAGACAGCCGTGGCCTTTATATTACACACTTGTGAGAAACTGCGTCATTGCTGTAAATATTGAATTTGAGGCAAATCTGAATGGTTTCTTTTGACACAGGATCCACAAAACGGATAAACTTGAAGTGTGAGTGACCTTGAACAGAACCAGTTCATTCTTGAGTCCGCGGCGACAGTTTAGTCACAGCAGAAAGAAGCCCTTTGGGGAAACGCGCTGAACGTTTTCGCTGTTGCAGTGGGATGAATCGGAGGCATTGACCACTCAGAGGTGACCAGTTTGTCCTTGAGTGAATTCATCTCCAATGCTGGAGATGAATTCAAAGAAATTCCCTCAAGACTTTTCTGAGATATTGGTTCAATTAGAATGAGATGGATCAACAGACACAACGGCTTCAGCTCCCAGCTGTTGCCGCTTGAGATATACGGAGATGTTCTGAAAGGTTAAAGTGTTCTTTAGTGGAGAATGAAAGATGGAAAAATCATCGTGCGACTCTCCGAAAAGACAAAAAGCTATTCCAGGACAGTTTGTCATCGCTGAAACGGAAGACGGCGCTTTCCTTTCAGTCAGTCCCACAATAAAACTGACAAACATTTATTTCTACTGAACCGGGCTCCGTAAATGCGACGCGGAGCACTCAGCGGCACACATGAAAATGCGTCTGATGACTACTCAACCCTGAAAATGGATTACAATCAGGCTCCCGCGCTCAGCAAAACACTGAGCTAGCTTAGCTCATTAGCGCGTGAGTGATGGCGTGTTGTGTTTGAGCTGACTCGGGTCTGCATCAAGGTCGCAGTCAGCTCCCGCGCTCGCTTCTGCCGCTCCGATTCTTCACTTTATCTCACATTTTCTCCACTTAGCCAACTTTTCCATTCTTTTCCTACAAAAAAAAATTAAATATCCATGTGTTATTCCTTTTTGTTAATTGCTTTGCTGCTCTTTCCCGCCACACGCATTTGTTGAGCTTTGTAAAAATCGCCAAAACCCATTTTCACTCCCACTTTTATCCACTGCTGCAATCTGCTGTCTTCTCCCTTTTCTTTCTTTCTTCCTTATCCCCTCCTGATTCCCCCATTCTCCTCTCCCATCTCTGTTGCTTTCTGCATCCTCTTAATTTACTTAATCTCCTTCTGCTTCCCTGCAGACAGACAGCTGCTTCATTTAGAACGTTTGATTAATTTGATAAACCCGAGCACACCCTCCAAACAATGCAAAAGCACAGACTGTACACAAACTCTGCTTATGATATGCAATTATTTGTTCTGGTTCATGGAATCCAGAGAGGAGCGGATGAAACGGGAAGGGGAGGGGCTGCGCGCCACTCTGGCTACCCAGAGAGCTTGTCTCTTTATTATAGTTTATGGTTGGAAATATTAAATATTTGGTTTACAATAATGTTAAGTGGCCCCCAGACCTGAGTTATGGTTCCGCGGTGGCTTCTCCTGTTTGTTTTCTTTGTTTATGGCTTTGAAATATGTATCTTTTGTCGTAGACTAATAAGGCTAAGTGGTCTGGCTGGATGAGTTATGGTCTGTGCATCAGCTGTACTTTTACATGCTCACAGGTTCATGTTTCATCAGAGGTCAAGTTTAAGATCAGCCGTCTGTACGTCTTCCATCTGACAGTCAGTGCAGGAACCGGCTGCATCTGATGAAGCAGTGGCTCTGGGCACCACTGCAGTGTAAACGGACGTCCAAAACGCAACAGAGGTTTTCAGTTTCCACTGGAAAACCAAGTTCCTGGAAACGGGGCCTTAGTGTGAATGTGATCTGTGCTTCTGTCTCATTCCAATTCCCACCAACCCCCCATTTCCCCAGTTCTTTCTGTGCCTCAGTCTATCTTTGAGTTTGTTTAACTCCTGCAGTTTGTGACCTGCATTCTGTACGATTCTGGAGATTTCTTTCTTTTTTTTAAAGAAAGTTATTGATTAAGACTGCTTTGAGTTTCAAAGTCTAATTCTGAGTTTACGTTAATTCAAGCCAGACAAACTATGAAAAGAATAAAATAAAATGTGCTGACAGTCCAGGACCAGACTTTCTACATTTATCTTGTCAAAAGGACCTTAACTTATTTTTCTTTCCAAAACTTTATGAAACATATTAGAATAAGGCTTACAATATACATCAACGTTCTGTTATGTGTACACACTGCAAGCTTTTATTAACATATTTACCTGCTTTGAGATGTTTTTGTTAGTGTCACATCCCTCCTCCTGAGATGACTTGAAGAACATCTTTAAGAGAAACTCCGGGAGAAATGAACGTAAACTGCTCAGCTGCTTTGGCATTTTCACATTTTAAAGGGCATCTTTAATTTTAACAAAACAACAAACAAAACCCTCTTATCTCTGAAAAGTGGTGACTGATAAGAAGAGAAATCTTGGTGTGCTCTTCTCCACCGTTCAGGGCTCCAAAAAGCCTCTTTAACACCTGCTCGATATCAAAGTGACGAGTTCACTGTGTTCTCCGCAGATAAGAGCAAAATTGAGCTTGATGCATGAACCTGTAATCTCTGTGTGAGTTATGTGAGGCTCTCGCTGTGTGTGTCTGTGTCCTTTTTTGTCTGCGGCAAAACATTTCATGACAAATACGCTCCGGCAGTAACATAAGTTATAGCAGTTCATCATTAAATACTCTCATTTGAGTGCTTTCTAAGACAATGTTTTCTCATTTTTAACATGAAGGATTTTAAAACAGAAAAGTAGTGATACTGTCAAAGGCTTGCACCTTGTTACATTGGCACTTTTTAATTTTTATGACTGGATTTATTTGGAATTTTGTGGCAAATGTCAAATATGTCTTCCTCAGGTTTTCTCTAAGATAAACTTACACAATGAGATTGAAAGACAACACTTCAATTGTTAGCTTTTAATAATTGATGACCAGGTTTTTCCGATTGCCGGTCTTGGCCAGACAGAGACTTTACATCCTAGAATTTCACCTCATTCAGCAGGCAACAAAATGTTCAGACGGCTTCGAATGAAATGTTAAAGCTCTGTTGTTTGTTGTCATGTAAAAACACAAAAAACATTGTGTTATGTGTGTTTTCATGACACACTGAGGCACTGAAAATATAACTTATTTTGAAAAAAGTCACATTTGTCAGCTCATGTACCAGTGCCAACATCACTTCTGTCAGTAAGGGCTTTGCTTTTCATTTAGCTCAAGACTCATGTCGTACTAATCTACCTTGGTGCTCTTCACCCTTTATTGCCTGTATTCATCCAAAACCAACAGTGCTTCTCAAATTCTACTGAATATATATTTAAATCTGCAGTAGTTTATCTGCGTGTTGCCCTTTGAAAAGCGAGACACAAGGCTTTCATTCATATGTCTGATTTGTCTATTCTGGCACACACATGCAGATGGGTATGCAGGCTTCCTGTCTGGAGCTGCAGAGCAGATCTCCAGGGGGGGATTATGACCAGGAAGAATAATGGCTGTGTGATAATTAATGGGATTAGTAGATGAGACAGAAGATTACGTAGAGGTTGTTTCTGTCAGTGCTGTATGTAAACGAGACGGAGAAGAGAAAAAGCTAAGAAAGGATTGTTAAAGCAGAAAACCAAATATTAGATAAGAGAAAGACTCGTTTTGGTCAATGATTTAGGCAAAGTTTACATATGGCTGCTTGCTGTTATCTTTTCTCTACTACAGAGTAAAAAAAAAAAGGTTAATAGTTCTCAAAGCATGTGCAACAATTGCCGTCACAGGCTTCAGTTTCAATTGATTCTGAGTATGATAAATGCTTCTGCCCTGTTCTTTGTGTTTTCGGCTGCCACGCTGTCAACCGAACCAACGTGACGGACAGCGTTCCAGAACGCCTTCGCCGGCGCAGTATTTAACTTTAAATGAGTGCAGGGTTAGGGTTTCACATCTGGCGTGAACCCCCGGGGACCGCACGGCGGCTGAAGCCCAGATCACTGTTCGGAGGCAGAGCTGAGAGACAAGCTTCCCTGCACTGCACCTGGATTTGACAACACCTGTCACACTTCACCAAATGTACCTCGGCGCAAACAGTTGAAGGTCCGGGTGGAGAGAATAGAGACTGTTCTGCAAGCCCCAAGTGTGAAAAAGCCCCTGGAGGCTTAGAAAAAGACAGACGGCCTTGTTTTTCAGTTGTTTTTTTTTCCTCCTCTTTTCCACTGCACTGGTCCCAGCAGCCTTGATAGTGCTATGTGTAAATAATCCACCCTGAATAAAACTAACCTGATCTGAATTTCCTCTCTCGCTCGTAAACTCGCTTATGACCGCAGGATGTGTCCTCGAGTATTTCAATCATCCAAACCCTCCATTAGATTGTTTGTCTGTGTGTGTGTGTGTGTGTGTGTGTGTGTGTGTGTGTGTGTGTGTGTGTGTGTGTGTGTGTGTGTGCTGCTGAGGTACCACACACACCAACATTTGGAAAACAACAATATGAGAAATTCCCAAAGTCAACACGAGATTTGGAATATATAGAGGTTTATGGTTTCAGCTCCTCCGTGGCTAAATGCTACCTGCTGACATTAACAACCACTGGGGTTGATGACACACACACACACACACACACACACACACAGTATGTCCGGTCATTTACTCACACAGACTTGACAAGGCCGAGAACAGTCCCAGCCAAGGCCACAGGTCCACAGATCTCATGTCATAACAACAGTTTCATGTCCAGCTTCACCCAGGATGTCTGAGGTTAGAGGTTTTTTCATTTCTCCTGAATAAATTACAGGCTAACTTTGGGGAAAACATTCATTTTCCATTTATCTTCCAGTTTCCTGTTTGGCTTTTCCAATTACACCACTTTTAATTTTTTTCGTTGTTGTTTTTTTAAGGGGGGGGCTGTTAAGCAGTTGTGTAAATTATGAAAGCACTGAAACCATTTTCTGTGCTACACGAACCAAAAAGCACATAGCTTCCATCGTCACTCTGAAACAGTGGCACAATTTAAAGTACGGTGTCAAACACTGTCGAAAAGACGAGTTTGCCAAATGCGGTTTACGGCAGCTAAAAAGAAAAGGGGAGCGCTAAAGAGAGCAGATGATTCACTGTGAAATCCATTCATTCTGACATTAGTCATAATACGCTTGTTCCCCATTATAAACACATTAGCCTGCTGCTGGCAAGTCGAGTGCCGGCCAGGATCTGCTCCCCATTACGCGAAAACTATCACGAATCAGAAATCACTCGTTCACAAGTCCACTTAAACGCCGAAAGACGTCTTTAAGGAACGGCAACACTGTGAAGTTCCAGCGCTTTACTGGGCTAGCGAAGATCTGGGAGGGGAGGAACGCAGAAAACAAATTCAAAAACCAATGGATCACATAACCAAGTAGAGAGTTATGCATTAAAATAATATGAGGACCTCTCTATTGATTGGCATCACCCTCTGATATCTCTATCAAACTACCACGGTCGTGGTGTTCTTGCCCTCTGGCATTTTTTCCCAAGTAAAAACAGTGTTCAACACCTCGAGATCTGCCAAACATGTTTATTAATCAAATCAAGTTCAGAAACATTTTGTACTGGAATCATTTGAAACTGTTTTTCATTTTGACTTTAAGTCTTTTTTGAATCCGAGTTGACAAGTTACACACTTGGAGGAAAAAAAAAATAAATAAAAATAAAGCTTTAGTTTGTGGGAAATTGCTGGATATGGACTGTTCAAGTCCTTTTTTCCCCCCTTTCATTCTATTTCAGGATCATGCAAACATCAAAAAAGTTTTAGTGGGCATCTCAGCTTGTGTGCGTCTGTATGTGTGTGTGTGTGTCTTGCAGAGTATCAAAGGGCATGCTACGGTGTGAGCTGGATGTGGATGGAATGTGACACCGCTAACCGCTCCGTGCTGCGGCACACAAACTCCGCCGATGTGTCACCGGCGAAAGAGACCTTTTTTCCCTCCCGTCTGCGGAGGCAGATACAATCGGCGCAGAAATAAGAATATATGACCTCGGCAGCACAATGGCCGCTGCACCCAGCTCACATCGGAACGATCCCAGAGCTCGCGGAGAGCCCCCGCTTAGAGCCGCCGCCGCTGATTGTGCGGTTGCTTTGAAGGGCAATTTCATCTGGCTGACGGAAGCGTGTGCGCGAGCATGCGAGGGGAGTGTGTGTTTTTCCAGCACCGGGGGGTCAGTCACCTGGAGTGTTAGGGAATTTTCTATCAAAATATTCCTGTGTAATTGAAGAACTCTGAGCATAGAGCCCCGTGTGTTCGCTTGCGTGTGCGTTCATTTTGTCTGCATAATTTGCAAGAGTGTCTCGACAGATTCTGAGTTTCTGTGACTGTGTGTATGTGTTTGTGTGTGTATGTGTGCGTGCACACACGTGAGTGCTGCTGGTTGGCATGAGGCCAAAATGAATAGAAGCCTTGTTAGTGTTTTAAATGCCTTCTTGGATCTGACAGGACATGTGCAGGCATATGAGCATGCCAATGAGGTGCATGTCTGTCTGTGTGTGTGTGTGTGTGAGAGAGAGAGAGAGTATGCGCATGTGAGCAGGGAAGAGAGTGTGTTTGCATTTACTGCAAAGAGATGGAAAGAGCTTGTCCATCATCCACAAGTCTTTTTGTCCTCTTAAGACTCAGGTGTGTGTGAGTGTGTGTACAATGCTCGTCTGCATGATCTTGAAATTGCTGCAAAGTGCCGACAGGAGCGGTGTGACTTTCTCTCCTGCTATCAGACATACAAATTTCCCATCACCTATAGTGATTAGTCACTAATAACCGACTGAAACACCTTTTAAAAAAAAATCATTTTTATTGGTTTTTTTTCTGTCCATTTGGTTCGTTAAATATGTACAATTAGATGTGTACATATTTGTCCAAAGAGGGACATTTGCATGCATTTGCACAAGTGGGACGACAACAATAACTTTATTATTCATGTATGATTGTGTCTGATAGGAGGCAAGAATGAGCGAGACTCTAATAACAGATGCTATTGTGCACAGTCCCTCCTTTCGGAGGAGCTTTAAACAGTTAAAACTGTTGCCACAAAGAAGCTGTTCTCTGTCTTTAGCTCCAGCTGCCACTTATACCTCATGCACAAGTCGCTCCATTCCTCCTGTGTTGAATTCGTCTTTTGTCTTTCCTGGACAAATCCACCCGAATATAATAAACTAATTAGTTTACACATGCACACGGAATGGGAAATCACGCTGCGATTGCTTTGTCTGATTCAGGATAAAAGGTGGGAGACTTAGCACAACCGAGCCCTGTGCACAGATTAGCTGCGGCTGAAATGGCAAAGTGGGCACGAGCACATCTCTCTGTAGTAACACCGTCAACTTTAAGCAGCAGACTTTTAAAGCAAGGTGAACAACTCATATACCACAGTTCTAATATGCATTTCTAATCTCCTTTTTTTTTTTTTTTTCAAACTTACAATGTGTAACCTTTTATTGTCAAGCACTAAATTAAGAGAACATCCGCCACCCCCCAGCTTTCATGGCGCCAAATTGCACACTAAAAATAAATGACCACTTTAGGATTAACATACCAGCGCACCTCTGAGAGGGAGCCTCTTATCAAGCAGCTCTATTATGTTAAACTGTTTCCTCCTGGTGAATATGCGGGGCGGTTTTGGTTACGATGATGACAACTGTGCAGCCAGACAGGTCATTCCTGTACATCCCTGTAGATGCGACGGTATGTTGTGTCATCTGTGGCTTGTGTGGTGTTTAAGCCCAAAAGAGGCAAGGGAGTTAATTAGAGGAGAGACTCAAAACAAATCAAATGTCAATGCTGAATTAGTCCTTTTTTTTTTTTTTTTTTTTTTTATAGGAAACCTTTGTGATCTGTTTGAAGCCACAGTAATCCTATGTAATCTTGGCCTGGATGCAGGTGGCCTTTATAATCACTTTGCCTCCCAATCACATAAAGCCACTTAATGCACCTTTCATCTTCATATAAATTCTTCAGCCGTCGGAAATGTTTGCATACAACTGCAAAAAATGCAATTTCACTGGGGAATAAGGTAATAAATTGAGTATGACACAGTCTGTACAGGGGGATGTTGGGAGGTGATTTTTTCCAATATCTGTCATCCAAAACTGCTCGGAGAATGTATGAAAGCTCGGCCTTTCTGCTGATTGGACCCCGGCAGACGTGTGGCGGCAGCAGAAACGGCGCTCTCCATTTGCGATGTTTAATTAAGGGGAGGAGGTGTGCACCCTCCAAGCGTCGTGCAGAACAGCCACTCTGTGTTTGTACCCCAATTAAACTTTGTGCAAAGCAGCATCTGGGTTTTAAAAGCATTAAAAAAAAGGAATCTGCCTGTGTGAACGGCGACCCAGTAAAGCAGCGGAGAGGATGCGACTGAGGGCAGCTCCTCAACTCTGAAAAACAAGTTGGAACTGTGAGTTTTGAAGGAAAACTGGAATCTACAACAACAGACATTTCAATCAGGTGATACATCCATCCATCTTATATACAGCTCCATTATTTCAGGGTCGAAGGGCGTTGGAACCAATCCCAGCTGACTGTTGTTCAATGCAAAAGCACACTCTGGACTTTCGCTGGTTCATCACAGGGCAAACAGAAAAAACAAAGCCACACACACTCAAATTCAGACCTAAGCACACATTAGAATCCCCATTTAACTTTAAATATTGGATTTTGCACTGTGGGAGCAAACTGAAAAAGCCAAAGATACACACAGTACGCACACTATGTGATACTGGATTGAACTGGGGATGTCTTGCTGTGAACCAGAGGAGTTCTGCACTTTTTTTTTTTTTGCAGTCCTGGAAGCTCCGTGCAGAGCACTGAAGGATTCACATGGAAATAGATTCACTGCAACCCCGCTCTTCTCTTCATGGGGCTCTGATTATCTACCTGCTTCCTTCTGTCATTCCAGGTTTTGATACCGTTACGTTAGTCAACATTATTAAAATTCCATTCGGTCTTTGAGCATAATAAAGTCATCACACTTTAACTTTGATAAAGGACAAGTAATACCTCTTGATGAACATTAGGAGCTTGTTTTCAGGTCAGATATGGCAAAAACCTTTCTGAAATGTGGACAACATCTGGCATCCTTCATGACAAGGACAACGGAAAATAAACTCAGTCAAAAATAAAAGATACCCACTGTCTTCATCCGGTGTTCATTTCCAATGAAAATAAGACACGTCCAAAAGATAAGGTTGTTTTTTGTTTTTTTATAATTATATGTTGCAACACTTTCATCCTACAGCAGCAGAGTGCATGCACATAATTTGTGTGCTTCCACGCCAACACATCTATATATGCACGCCACATGGTAGTTTTAAATGTTTCTTCTCAAAGGTGTGATCCATGCCCTTGCATCACTTTACAGAATGAGAAGGAAAACAAGATCGCTGTGCACAACCGCAGGAGCAAACGAATAAAAACAGGAGGATGGACAAAGAAAGCGAGAAAACGGAGGATAGAGAGAGTATGAAACATTACAAAAAAAAAAAAAGAAATACTTTCAGCCGAAGGCATTCTCAGGAAAAAGCTGGACATAAAATCTAAATAAGACCAGGAGGAGATAAACACAAAAAAAAGAAGTGGTGTAACTTCACACATAAGAGGGAAAAAGCAACGAAGAACACCAAAGATTTGAGGAGGGTAAACTAGCGGAGAGAGCTGGGGAAAACAGTGTGAAGGAAGCTGTAGGGAATGATGAAAAAAGAAAGGGAGCATGGGAAAGAGGCAAAGAGCGAGCTGTAAAAAAAGGGAGTAGTGTTTGAGAGCGCTTTACGCGGCGCTTGGGTGATGAAATCGTGAATGGCCCCCTACCGCGGATGGCTCTTTGAGGGTGTGCGTCCCCTCTTGCACTCAAACACACGCAGACACGCTGGCACATGAAAACGGACTTTTGCAGACAAACAAACTCAAAGACACAAAAACGCAGCCCGGTCAGAAAAACCTGAAAACCCCCAAATCCCATCTTAATCGCCGTCCCAGGCTCTCCTACTGTTCTCTCATCATGTCGTCTCCCCCCCCCCCCCATGCATAGCTTCCTCCTGTCTTCTGTCTGCTCTCCATTGCTCCTCACACCAAACATAAGGTGACAGTCTAGAGCTGCTGAGGAGGGATGGATTGACACGGAAGGAGAGGAGTGGAGAAAGAAAAGAGGGGAACAAACATCTTGACAAGAAGAGAGAGAGATGAGACGGACACGAAAGGCTTTCAATGGGGAAAAATGGAGGTTCATGACAAAGGGGCTTTTTTTTGTGTGTGTCCGGTATTTTCCATGATTTTGAATTGATATGTTAATAAATGTACAGTCTGATATACTAATATTCATAAATGAGCTCATTCATCAGCAGCCAATGGGATTTCATGTGTCTGAAAATATTAGCACATCAGCGCCCTCTGTGGGACTGAAGTGGTATTGCGTCCAGAGGCCATACAGTGGTGCAGTGGTTAGCGTTCGTAATTTAAGGCAAGAATATCTGCTGTTGAGCCTCTCTGTTTGGATGATGCATGGTATTCATTGGCACTCTTTTTTTCTATTGGGCCAAAACACAAGGTGAATTTGTCTCTTTGAATTAGCCCAAGGTTTCCTTTAGTGACTGTATGGTTGTTTGTTTCTCTTTGGCCATGCGATGGACTGGAAATTAGTCCAAGTTGAATCCTGCCTTTCACTCGCAACAGCTGGGATTGGCTGTCAAAGTGATTCTGAGCGGCAAAAAGTGATGAAGATGAATGCATAGGTGGATTGCACGTTTTTGAAATATTGTGTCAATAATGTGTTGAAGTATCAGTAAGAAGAAAAACTCGATGGATGCAATGTGTGAATATCTGCTTGTCAAAAACATGAAACAGTTTTTGGCAAACGATTGAGTTCAACCCGTGGTTCCGCCGTTCACAGCAGTCCGAGTTTTTCATGGGGCCCACTTGGGGAAAAAAAATAACTGCCTAGCGAAAGGTCCAAAAGGGCTTTGGAAGCTGTTGAGGAGAAACTAACAAATAAAAGAAAAGCGTCACACGTGCATCTCATTTGTCCAAACCTGCTTGCTGAAAAGTGGAACTGTTCATCAAAAGAGGCTGGAAGCGTAGCATTACCTAAAATGTGCATGTTGTAGCACTAAGGCGTCCCGAAGGGCTCCGGCTCTAATCGTGATAAACAGCGCACTGAGTAAACTTTGCACTTGAGGACCAATTTTGTTCTGTAATGTATTATTCTTTCTGTGAGGAGGGCTGGAACGCTGCGCAGCAGATGACGTCAAGACGATTGCACGGCGGCTTTAGCAGAGTTTATCATTTTGCAATGACTTTCAACAGCAATAGAAAGCGGAATCCATCATGGTGGAGATACAAATTTATCTACCAGCAATGTGGCGACAGGCTCATTTTCCCTCTTACACAAGAAACCGAGTGATTCTACACTTTTAAAGGAGAAAATGTCGCCTCTTTTTCTCAGGATTGTGTTGGGCGGAAATATAAAAATTCAGCTAGAAAGGATGCATTTGAGCAGCTTTGTGAGTGACAAGCATTCTGGGAAGTGTAGGAAAAAACATAAATGCAAAGTAGTGGACAGGAACGATAAGCAGGAGAATAAGTTCCATCGGCTCATCACCACATGGATATGAATACACCTATAGGTCCATGCAACAGATGGAAACTGTAATTACAGTTTTGATTCAGAGGTGAACTAGAGAGTAACACGTGAGCTGAAGAGGACGAGGAGGAGGAGAGTGATGGGCTGACAGGGGATGAAGAGGAGGAAATATTCCTCTGATGGATCAGGAGAGATACGACCGACTTTCTGCACGGTACTATTTTGGGCAGCATTAACGATTCAAGACTTTTTTTCACCCTGTGACGGCTGGTATTATCCATTCTGCAGATGTGTGATGTTAAAAATGAGCTCTCTTTTGATGCTGGGTATTGACAGGTTTGGAGGATTTGAAAAGGAGCCTTGACATATATCAAAACACTATCTGTTGATCTGGGCTGAGCTTGTGGGGCTGCTGCGGTGGGCTCGTGTTGACAAGAAGCTTACTATTGAATTAAGGCAAGTGCATACACGTCTATGGCTTTTTTGCCCCCTTCAAAAAGTTAAAAAAAAAAAAAAAAAAGCTTGAGTAAAGAGAAGCTGATAATTCCCCTTTGTAAACATAATGAGCACATTTTCAGTTGAAACACGATTTATTTAAGCTACAGTGACTTTTGCATCATTCTGAATAGAGAGCAACATGTTTTTTCAAAGCACTTTTAATGCATTTACACCAAGCGAATTGAGAAGAGCATATATATATATATATATATATATATATATATATATATATATATATATATACACACATATATATATATATATATATATATATATATATATATATATATGCATATATATGCGTATGCAGCATAATAAAGCACGAACACACACTATGGGAATATACTTCATGGTGGTTTCTACATTTGTGCAGCTGCCCTGAGAAAACCTCAAAAATATTTCTCTAAAGGTCCCCCCCCCCCCAAAAAAAATGCATTCCTGCAAATACTCTGTGTCTGATCCCCGGGGGGGGGGGGGGGGGGGGGAATAATTAAGACAAAGTAGGATGAGGGTAAAAAGTGAACGGTAAATATGGGGCTTACAGTGCGTGCAAAGTATTGTTTCCTTAAACCTCTCAAATCCTCTTATCAGACACACACAGAGGACAAAGCTTTTCTTTATGATGTACAAACAAGAGCTCTCCAGGTGAAAGAATGGCTATAATACGCCGCCGCCGCAGTGAAGTTTGGTGTTGTTGTCATGTTTCTCAAGCTTACTGGAGATATTTCAGTCTGTTTACGCAGGATTTTTGGTGCCGCGGGGTCAAATGTCTCTTTGAGAGACTATGTAGCCGTGATATGATCTCTAAAAAGTAGCCCAATTATTCAAGGTAGCGAGACAGCTTGGCAGGGGAATTTGATGAAGACGACTCTGGAAGTTCGGTCCAGAGGACTTTTGAGGAATGTAATCAAAGGTCTTAAGTGGATGTTTGGGCTTAAAGTAAAGTATCTCTCTGCTCTGCGCACTGTGGCCAGAGAATGATTTGAAGGAAAACTTGTTTTTTTTTCTTAAGTAGAGTTAAAATGATTTACTTGGTGGTTTACATCAATGAAAAGACAAAGGATGGTTGAGCGGCTAAAGTCATACATAAAACAAAAATGGGAAAGCAATATCATTCCAAGACATCAATCATTAGTCTATGAAACTTTATGTATGAAGGACATGGATGACACAGACTTACTGATAGATTAATAATTGTCTGCACAAATCTGCATAGCCTGGCCCACTCAAGATGAAATGAGGTTTTCAGCCTTGAATTGATGATGTGTTTGACGCCTATTGTCTAGATGGTGCACAGTTCATATAATATCCCCCAAAAAAGGTTAGTTAAAAAAAAAAAGGGGGGGGGGATTTGAGTGCTGGTACAGTGAAATACATATTTATATGTTCTAAATGGTGCTTTCATTAATATTTTATATGGTGGATTTGAGACTTGTACATGAAGCTACACTACAACATAAACCACAGTCAGAAATGAAAACGCTTTTCCTCAAACCTGCTTTTATATTCCCATCAATGTCAACTCGTACACACTTGTGAGAGCCAGGCACATCTGACTGCTTACACCAAGTAATTAACCTTCAGTTCTTACCAATATCAGATAAATATCTGAAAGAGAAATACATCAGAACAGCCTGAGGGGGGGAAAAAAAGTCTGTGTGCAGTCACATAGATTTATCTTTAAAGTGAGGATTTCAAAGTGACAGAGCAACACTAACATGCGAGGTAAATCATTTTAACGTCAGTTTAAACAAACTACTTTCACCCACCATTAAACACATTTAATACACACTGCCAGGTTTCCTTTACTGCGCCACTGTTTCTGCTGTTTAAAAAAAAAAGAAAAAAAAAAAAGAAACCGGTTCATAATTCAGCCGGTGGAAATGCATTTGAGTCCATGTTATTTCAGGAATTCAAAGGATATGTTTTCAGCTCTGCTCATTATTTGGAGATGATGACAGTAAACAAAGTGCCGTGGCGCCATTTCAAGGTGTCTGAACCTTAATTACGTTTTTTAATAAACTCTTTGGAATGCACGTGTGTGTTTTAATGCACACAAATTATCCACCGGGAGAGGATTTTTATGTGTGCTGCTGTGCCTCTCCGCTTTCACTGAAGGGTAATTTGTGGACACAGAGGCACTGCAACACAAATATGGAGATACTAGCAGACACACACTCACACACACTCACACGCAGCTGGCCAGATGCCACACGGGCCGTATCTGGTGAACTCTGAGACGAGCTGATATAGAAGTTTCTAATGGCCGTCATTAATCTCATGATACTAAATGACTTTAGAGATAGAGAAGGAGGGAGAGAGCGAAAAGGAAATAAAATGGGAAATAGGAGAGAAGGTAAGAGAAAGTGAAAATGAATCTAAGGAGGCAATCAGGGAGTGAAAGCCGTGAGCGGACCAGGCAGGAAAGACTGGGGATCAATAACTGACTATGATAACACTAACACTACAGAGCTCACACTCACACACACTCACACACACCCTTACACTTTATTTTATGTTTTGTCCACTCTTTATATGAGCTCAGAGTAGCACAGGCGATGTATTACATTACGTGGAGCCCTTAAGATTATGCTTTAAGATAACCCAGTTCCGGGCAGGCAATTTTCTTTTTACAAATAACACCATAATTCAGGCGAGCTTTGCAATAACACTATTCATGACAATATGATATAATGCTGGGAGGGGGAAAAAAAAAAAAAACCCTGTGTTAATAACTGTTTCGACACAGTGCCCACATCAGTGTGCAGTCTGGAGGAGATAGCGGAGCAGCAATCTGATCATGTTATTTTTGTTCATGTCTTTGAAAACAAGTCTTTTTTTTTTAGGTGTTATATCATGGGTTCAATTTTGAGTTCCGAGTGCTGAATTTGGAACTCATCTGAGGACAGACTAAACAACGCTCGCTGTCGTGTGTTCGGACACATACTGCATTTGTGTAACGTTACACTAACTGTGGTTTCTGTTGGGCGTTAGAACCTCTCCCTGTTTGGATCCTCTCACATGTTTTTGCAACTCCCTTTGCCCACAACTAGTTGCATGTGTTTGCTTTTGTTGGGATAGAATTTTCACTCTAGAAATATTATCAAGTTGTGGTAGTTGAGAGTGACTGTTGAAGGACTTCTCACTGCAGCATCAAACAGCAGAAACACTCAGAAGTGCTTCTTCAAAGTCCTAATGTCCGCATAAACAACTTTGTTCAACAACTTGCAATACTTTCAAACTACCAAGAAATACTCCAAATAGATGTGCTTCTCATGGCGAGATAACATCAATTTATGTGATATCTGTTCGGCTTTGTTCTATTTCAGGGTCATGAGGGAGTCAACACTGATCCCATTTGAGTATGGGTGAAGACAGAGTCAATCCTGGACGTGTTGCCAGACCATCAGAGGACAGACAGAGAGACACAATCGCTCACATTCATTCCTGATCAGGTCCCCTCATTTCTCTGGATATGAGGGTACCTGTAGGATTGTTATTGTGGGTGACTGAAGTATAAAAGTAGCAGCTTTTCATGCTGTCTCCATGGAGACGAAGGCTGAGCATTTTCAAAAAGTTCCACCATTCCACAGTTTTCAAAAAGTTGCATTTTCAGTTACTCTGGGCACTACTGTAGTATAAATGGACACCACCACAATGGAAATTTTGCATTTTAACTTAAAAGAAATGTCTTTTAAACATACGAAACAAAAGCAAAAGGACAAACATGATGCTTTGCCCAAAGTCCACGTCCACCACAAGCCGAGTTCCCAAGACAAAAGTATCTTTTCGGCACAGTTTAAATCTTATATACTGTACTTTTTAGGTGTTAAACTATAATCCAACACAGCATGGCTGTGTCATGAACTTTAAGACACTGCAGAGCTGGATAACAGTGCAGAGCAGTGGCTGGCGGTGTGTGGCGAGACCAAAGGAAGCAGCCATATCATTAGCCGTGCAGAAGTTGGTGCATGTTCCATTTCCAAACGGTCGACGACGCTGAGGAGAAACACTTCGGCCTTGAGCGTGACCCAAAACCCCAAAGGGCGCGCATCGGCAGGGCCGCCGGTTGGAATGAGCGGCTTCGCTGTGTGTGTGTGTGTGTGTGTGTGTGTGTTTGCGAGCACGTCACATAACCGCTCTGTGAAGGGTAAATGACTGGTTTCCATACAGCCGCAGGAAATTCACCAGTCAGATGAAAATACAGATCAATTTTCATGTGGGTTTGCTGGGGGGGGGGGGGGGGCAGGCAGTCAGACGCCGCTGTGCGTTTATCACCGCCTGCTCCCGAACGCGCATAACCACATGTTCGACACCCCAAACATCAACACGCAACCAGCAAATTAAATGCATTACTTTCAGTATGAGAGTCTTGTCCTGCGTTGAGTGTGTGTCATTGAGAAATATTATCTGTTTGACCTTTTTTTTCCCCTTGAAAATCAATGGGGCTAAGTAAACACGATTATCAAAACCACATCCTTTGATCGCTGCGGCTCATTGAAAGTCATATATAGTACGTTTGCACGGCTTAGGAGATGCACTATATCTTTACTGCAAGGTGGAATTATTGAATTCCCTCAGCACTCAGTGGTTTCCTCCGCATTTCAAGCATTTAGCTCGTGATTTACAATGAATACGACACAGATGCAGGGAGAGAGAGAGAGAGAGAGAGAGAGAGAGAGAGAGAGCAAAAAAAAAAAAAACTTTCCTTTTAAGACAAAAGGAAGGTCAGGTGCAGTGAGGAATAGGTGCTAAGGGAAAAGAACGTGAAGTGACTCTTCAAGAGCTGCATTTTCAATTCATGAGCGAAGACAGGGAGCGACTGTCAGTCGGAGAGCCGTTGCCCCACCGGAGAGCAAAAAGCTGATAAGAGGTGGAGCAATGACACGGTGGCTTCAAGAGAGGCAGACACAAGTGCGCCGGGGCTGCATAGCAGAGCTTTGATGCATTACGCTGGCGCAACCTAAAAAGCTTTTATGCCTCAGCAAAGGTTTTTAATGTGAAAGTAGAGGGGCCAACTGCAGCCAATGGAGCGGGAGAGGGAAGGCCGGGCGAGGTGGGGCGCAATCATGAATGGATTACTGTAAGAAAGCTAGACAGAAGTCGGTCTGGCTGCCAGTTCGTCTTAGCAGCCAACTGTGGTAGCAAAACATCCCCCAGGGCCCAAAAAGCAGTTATCAAACAGAGCGTTATATAAGACGTATCTGTGAAAGTGTCGGAAGGCGCTCCCAGGAGGCACACGAGGCCGACTATCAATCAGGGTCATAAACATTTCACGTCTGAGGGCCAGGGGTTTGCACAGTGGTGACGCCAAGTGGAAGCAGATTTGTCAAAACGCACCTCTGAGACAAGAGCAGCTAGTTATGAGACAAAAAAATGAACGAGGACGCGTTCTGATTTGGACTATCTCCGAACTAAGTCACCAAAATTCAAAGATCCAAACAAGGAGCAACATGTCTGATGGGTAACAGAATGTGAGAAAACATCTGTTTTGAGATTACTGACTATGACTATAGATGACGGTGAAGGGAAAATCAAATAATTACCACAATAAGTCACTCCTTTCTGTGCTCTGAAAAAGAAGGAAGTGTTGGTGCACAGATCAGTAAAAAATAGTTTCAAACTAACATTTCTAGGAGCCCAACTTCAACCCCAAAGTTCAAAAGAAGGATGACTTAAATCTTTCATACTAAATCCATAAACTAATTTAAAGAGTACAGCCAGACTGAACAATCGCTACATTTAAAGAAAGTCTGAACTGTATTTAAAGCAATGATCTAACTAACACCCTGATAGCCTTCAGCCTTTCAGCCTGAGACTATTATGCAACTGCATAAAATAACTTCCATTTTCACAAAAAGCCAATAATCCCCCTTCAATGACTTAGCTTTACCTTCATATTCAGTTTAAATATCCTCTAATACTTTTCACCTTAAGGGATGTTGTAAGTAAAGCTGAATGAAAGCGTGATTCTTATGTGTGCTTTAAAAGTTGCACACGATGCCCTTGACATTGCGATCGTCACTCGCACGGCGGGCGCCTGTCCAGCTCTCCATATCCAGCGGACAATCTAAAGATATGAAAAATTGTTGTCATGTAAAAGCCTCAAATGAATAATTCATTTTTCTTCCCTCCCAGACAGCAGACACCATCTCCCATGAAATGTGTCCTTAGCCTGGAAACAAGTTAGACCACCGAGATTGAATCCTGTAATGACACCAGCGGGCAGATATAATAAGCTTTTCTAATACCTTCTCTGAAAGGGTATTTGATGCTGGAGGTGTTTGATGTGAGCCAGTCATTAACCTGGAGGTTGCAGGATCAAGACGGTCAGGACGAGGCGGAAGCAGAATTTAACACAGTGAAAGTGACGGACGGTATTTAAAAAAAAAAAAAAAGTGATCTGCTTTCAATTTTATGCAACTCACCATGAAGTTGTCTGTTTCTTTTTCAACTTATAAAAACACTGCATTAAAAAATGCAGACGTCAAGTGAGATTTTCCAGTTCAGTGTGTAACGGCGGCCACGCCCAGCTGAAATCAGCTTTGCATTTCTAACTATTATACAATTAGGCCAATTAAACCATGTTTAAGTGTGTACACAGTGGAGTGGCTCTGCACAGAATAATTGATTCGTGTGTGCATAGATAAGAAGCACTTTTTTTCCCCCCCATACTTCTGAAGATTTCTTTGTGTTCATGCATCTTAAGTAGTGTGTGTGTGCGTGCGCGCGCGTGTGTCCATGTACTTTAAAAAGTGAGTGAGTGTCTCTCTCTCTGGGAGTGTTATGTATCTAATTGCTGTATGCTTTAATAATTTACATCCCTTACTCTCTGATGCCCATCATTAAGAAATGAGGGAATTACCCCCTAGCTGCATGTATATGTGTGCGTGCGTGTGTGTGTGTGCGCGCGCGTGCACTTGCTGGTGAGCTCGTGTGTCCTTGAGAAAAAGCGTGCTTGTGCAGCATCGTTTGTAAAGTTAGCGCTGCGCACAAGTGCTGTGTTTGTGTATGTGTGAGGTATCGCCGTGTGTCAAACTGCTCGTGTGTGCGTGCATGTTTTGTCCAAGTGCGTGTGTGTGTGTGTGCGCGTGTGTTCTCTGAACCTCTTCCGACCATTACGGTAAGTGTACATTATTCATTGTGGCCTGCCAAGATCATTATCAACAGAGAGCAAAGATGGACAGGAGGAAATGAAAGGCTGTTTGGTTGGAGGAGAAACTGAAGCGTGCTCTGGCCCCCGTGAGATAAATGGCACAACACTTCACCTTTTGTCACCTACTCCAGCTCAGCCGTACTGTATTTTATCTGATTTCTTGGTTTCCGGCCACTTGGACACATGCGCTCTTTATTATTCTCCTCCAGTCTGGCCTCGCGTAGCTTCATACATTTTCCTGCTGTGTGACAACATATCAGCTTAACTGAAGATAAATACTGTACTGCGCTGCGCTTGTACCAATAAGTAAAAATCATTGTGTCTGCGCGACCTCGGCCTAACCCCTGTCCTCCCCCGTCCTCAACCCCGTGCCAACTTCTTCTTTTTTTTTTTTTTTTTCTTTTCCAGAATTATTTAAAATCACGCAGTGTATGGAGTTACACTGAGAACCTGGGGTTCGGGAGCATTTTCCACCGCATTCAATTATAGCTACTAAAAGAGAATTAGTACTGCAGAAAGCACTTTATTTAACAGGTAACTGTAGAACAATTTCCTTGGAGGGAATTCAACTGGAAACTTGCTCGACTGATTAACTGCACCCAACATTTTCCATTGAACTGCCAGCGTAACTTACATCTCAGTCAGCGCAGCGCGGCACTTTAAAACAGATGAAGGCAAACATTAAGTTCACTGAGATCCCAGTTAGTAATATTAAAACTCTGTTGCATACGGCGGCGTTGTGGCAGATGCGCTCATCAGGCTCCACCATCCTGTGAAGCGAATTGTCTGGGATAATCTAAAGCAGTTCAGTGGCTGGTCATGAACTGGACCAGTAAAACAGCCGTAATATCCTTTAAACTTAAAATTTTCTTTCTTTTGATGCAGAGAATCTATAGTTCAAATTGCTATTGGGTGTGTCAAGTCATAAAATTACCTCTCCAAGTAACTAATTTGTACTTTATGCTAAACAAAGCCAACATTTTCTGCCGTTTCATGTTTGCCCCAATTGGCTTTTTCATTTTGAAACATTAGCTTGTAGCTCTGATTCGCGCTGCAGTAATGAGTCGCGCGTTCGGCACAAGAGTGCAGTGTTATCGTTAATTCTGCCTTCATTTCCCAAAAGCATTTCCAGGACTGTCCGGTATCTCTCTTTTCATTGTAAGTCACTGTTACAAAATACCATTGGGAAAATCTGCCTAAAGCAAAAGTGAATTAGGCTAATTATTTCTTAATGGGCTTTAGACAGATAACACAATGGGACTGCCGAGGCAAGACAGTGTTTTTCAATTTAATGCTTTAGTTTGAAAAAAAAAATGGACAAATGAAAAGGACAGACATGAAACAATAGTAGAGTAGGGACAATTCAAATCCTGAATATTGTATGAAAGATAAAAGAGGAAGAGAAATCCATTCGGACATATGTCGAGAGCCTGTGGCGGACAAATCCAATTTGTATTTCAGATTTAATGCTGAACGTCCATGTTGCAATTTCCAAATGACCGCGGCGAACGTGAGTGATTACGCGGCGTAAACATCTGCCGCCGTTACGACGCCGCTTTGTTGAGAGGGGCGACTCAGTCGGGCGTGAACGTGCCGAGCGAGGACACGGTTCCTATCAGCAGCGTCCCATTAGCAACACGCCCGGCTCACGCCGTGAACGTCCAATCAAGGAAAACATTCGTTGTCGGACCCTTTTTGCATCAGTAAGAAGTCAGAAGCACGTAAAACCAAAACTGCTGAATGAATTATGAGGTCTATTTTAACTGTGTGAAGCTTGCAGCAAAAGTTTGCATGTTTTCAGTGGGGATCTGTCATCTGAAAAAGTCACTGGTTTGGTCACTCTTCGCAAGTTAAACTCCAAACGCATGAACTGAATGTAGCTGCACATTGCTACTATAAAGTGAGTGTATGCCTGCATGCTATACTCTTTTTTTCATTTTATAAATGAAAGTACTGCCAAACTGCGCTGCAATTTTCAACCGTTATATTCTAATCCCGTCCACTTGAGCACTGCTGACAGCTCTGTTGTTAAATGGGCACATGCATGAATAAAATCACTGATTTTTTTCAAACAACTATTGTTTCTGGTCCATTCTGAAAAAGGCAGAAGCTTGAAGGTTGGTTTTCAAGTCCTTCTGTTCCTGTTTTTAGGCAATTTTCCATTTGAGACCAGCGATCTAGAATATGGAGGTGGATTGATGCCATCCACAAGATGAATGAATGAATGCATGAATGAATGAATGCATTAAAAAAAAATAGTTGAATACATCAGTCCTTCCTTTAAAAACCTGTTGTATAATCCATCCAAAAAACCACAACGCACAATCTCAACATGAACATGAATGAGTGAGATACAGGCTGTTTATGCTGTTTTCAGGGTTTTTCGAAGGATTGTTTCAGCTTTGACAAGACGTTTGTAAATAAGTGAGCGAGACGTGACTTTTGGCCACCTGACAATGACCGTCTTTTACTATTACTACATGCAGCTGCTCCCGTTAGCAAGTCCTTGCTTTTTGCATTGAAGACTTCCTGCTGCAAGCGAACTCAAGGTGGAGATTTCACTCAATGCACCATCAGGAATGTGAAGGTGTTCTTGTATTTGCATTGTGACTTTTGCATTGCTGTTGCAGCTTCTGAATCCTTGCCACAATATTTGCTATTGCGTAAGTCTTCCTCCTTTTTTTTTTTTTTTTGTTTTTTCCTGTTTTTGTTCTTGCAAGCATTATCGTTGACAGTAAAATGCAAAATCTGAAGTGGAACTACTTTTCTGCTCATTCAGAAGAAAGAGCATTGTGTGAAATACACATGAAGGATGGAGCCACAAACACAGACGGAGTGCACTGAGGAGGAAGGCATGCAGGAAAAAGAAAAAAAAAAAACACAAAGCAAGGAGGAGGGAGAAGGAAAAATGAGAAAGCAGACTGAGCGTTGAGATTCAGACAGACCCACTAGACTGTAGTATTGCTTTGATGATTTCATCTTTCTCTCTGATTAGCACGCAATAACTTTCCCCTCCAGAGATGCTGAAAGAAATCTGAAATGATTTCTTTTCTCTTCTGAGTTTTCTGATACAGTTAATCTGACTTTCCCCACACAGACAGATGCAGGCGGGTACACGTGCCACACCTGTTGGCCCAAAGAGGAAAACTTTCCGACGCTTCTCTGCATATTTATGCCCGACTGTCTTTGCGTGAGGGATCGGTTGAAGCCGTGATCTTCGCCGTGGATGTGCGCCCTCATATTGTTCTCCGTCAGAATGATTGTGACTTTTCTGTCACCTGTCACAGGTTGGATGAATGCATCGCTCAGAGCAGTGAATAATAATAACTCCAGCTCAATATAGCAAAACCACATCATGACGAGAAATCAGTCAGAGAGCAGATTACTTGCCTCCGCCAGGCAACTCGCCTTTTTTTTTTTTTTTTCCCCCCATGTTGACAGATTCTGAATGAGGCATTGGAGGCTCACAAAAAAGATTTAAATTTGTAAACTTCAGATGTCAGGAATGACTGGAAAGAAGCGAGTTGATTACCCAGCGATGCAAACCTGCGTCTCATTCCTCTAGACATGATTTCCTGTGGCAGAGGATTTGAAACCTTTACTGAAAAACAATATCTTGAAATGAAGCGTCCTTTTATCATTTTATCAACAAGCTTGCTGTGTCGGACCATGCCAGCTTTTCAGTCATGAAAATGTTGATCGACAGTAAGCTGCATTCATGTTTGAGAAACATCTGGCTTGATAATATTGCAGGCTCAACACGCCACACAATTCTGTGTTGGTTGCATCTTGGAAAATCAATCACGACCCAGAGGACCCACAGGGCACAGAGGGCACATTTATGCAACAAATTAACTCCAATTATAGCATGTGTCCTTCATCAAGTGTCCATCCCGCTCTGCAAACATAGACTTCTCATAGACAATTCATAAACACTCTCCAAAGTCAAACTGACAGTTGATTTGTAATGTATTGAGCATGTTTCACCTCTTTACTGTCCTCCAAATTAAACATGTTCTAATTCCATTTGCAGGCTACTCACATCATATCCACGGTTTATTTGTGGCAGCAGCTGTTAGATAACTGCTTAAACTCACTTATTCTCTGCTTCGGTTTTGTCTGCTTGAATCAGTGGAAGCGAGGAAGAATACATCTGCAGCCAAACTGTCTTGTCGACGCTTTGATCTGAGCGGAAAACTCACCGAGCGCTTCCACAATGCGCTGTGAATAAAAACAAATTCAAAGCAAAACTGGATGCTTTTCACATTCAAAGACACAAATAAGCAAATCAATGTTCCCGCACACCCTGAAGAATTGAATCAGTCAAAGTTACCACATTTTCACCTCATGGGATTGTCTGTGATTTGCCCTTCCAAATATATGAGAGATAACAAGGTGAATTTAGGTAGAGGAGCTGAGTAATTACGCTACACAATGTGGAAAAAATAGATATATATTAAAATATCAAGATGAATGGGAGGACGCTTCCCCAACAGTTTGGTGGATAATTAGGCTTCTGAGGACAATATTTGTGTGCATCTGTTTGCCGTTTGAAACGGAGCCTGCACAAATAAGCGATGCTCGGCTGGTCACACACACGTGCGCGGACTCCACACCCACACGCAGCGTCGATGCAGCCCACATTCTTCAGCCAAGACCAACATCTCTGTGTTTTTCCACAACGAGAGCAGCTCATTCGACACAGGAGCTCTGTTTGTGCGAATGCCCTTTTATCCACCCACCGTAACGTGTGTGTGTGTGTGTGTGAGAGAGAGAGAGAGAGAGAGCATGTGCACGTGCGTGCACGAGCAGTGGTGTTTGCGTGTCCAGCAATCCCAGAAGTCAGTGTGTGTTTATCCAAAACACCGGTAGGGTTTTTACTTCCTGTTTCAGTGGAATATAAAATATCTCTGTTATGCTAATTCTTCAAGACAGCTAAGAAAAAAAAAAAAAAAAAAAAGACGTCAGTCTTTTTCAGTTAAGCTGTTGTGTGAGTATATGCGTCCTTCGGGACCATCCCGCGGAGCTGCAGTCCAGGCTCACAGCTGCCTGCTCCCCAGAGGGCCCACCGACAAGCTGGCGTAATTGAGACATCTCCAAGAGGACAACAATACGAGAGTTCTTATCCATCCCACATATTTACACTGTATCCTGGACTGTACTGCATTCACTGCTGGGTTTCAAACCACACCTGAGCTGTTTCAGCGTTTCACTCACGGTTTCTGTCGCCGCTCAATGCTATTCCCTGTCATTGCTACATGTAAGACTAGGCGGCAGCGCTGTGCGTTCACAATGCGATAATTACATTATTTGATAATCAATACCAGGCTTGTCAACTTATTTTGCTTCAGGGTCCTCATACAATGCAATCTGATCTCATGTGGGCCAAAAGACTTTTTCAATCTGTAAACAAATAGAATTCTAAGTCTGTGTTTAAAAGTATGTCACTTAAAAATTTACATTTAGTGAACTATCTTCTCACAACAAATACCAAACCTGACATTTGAATACAATGATGACAATTTATACAATAATATCGTTGACATTCTTGTAAGAATATTTAATGTCAGGAGACGAGCCCCAATTAAAACGGCTTAGTACATAGCTTCATAGTTGAGATCCAAAGACAAAAAGCATAACTCTCCTCAGCTCTCCAAAAATATCTGGTAAGTTTCAATACGCATAATGCACAACTGTGCACAGTAACAGAACAGTTAACTCATCCTAATTACCGTTATAGTAAATTCAAATCTAAAACAGTGGGAAAAGACCTGCTTATGAACCCAGTATTTTCCTCATGTTGAATTCCCCTATAGCTCCTCCACTCACTTTGAAAACCTCCATAACCTTAACGCCTCATCGGCATTTTAACAAATATTAACATATATAACACCACCCACACCACCGTGGACCAGATCATACACTGACCTTCAACACAGAATCACTCGAGAAGAGGGATTAAATTACTCTACTTTAGTACTGAAGACAGTTCTAACTGAAGTGGCAGAGAATGTTCTCGAAGCGCGTCTTCCCGTGTTAGCCATCCGCACACACATATTATCATCATTTTAACAAGTCGGCAAGTGAGTGAGAAACAATCTCCTTTGGAAGCGCAGATTACGCTGCATCGTCAAATTCAAACGGCCTGAACGGACTAAATGGAGAAGTCGCTTTTATCCCGAAGCATGAAATTATGTTAGATCCTAGTCCATTACACACACACATATAAGGATCGATGTGAGAAATGTACATGTGTTGAGGATACTTACACTTAAGCAGACGCATGAATTCACATGAGCATGTTGAGAATCCACATGTGAAGCCATACATGCACACATTAAGTTCATGAATACATTCATATCCTCCCTGATGTCTATTTTTTTTTTTCCCACACACAGTATCTCTTTGTACTTAATAGTAGCACACACATTTTTTTCTTCTCACTCTGAGTATGTATGCTGATGAGAGTCGAAAGGAGCGCTCTGATTTTCTTAAGTTTCTATTTTAGTATCTTTAACAGGGCAATGAAAATATAAAGAGTGCAGGGGAAAATCATTTAGAATTAATTCTATAAAAGATGCAGTGAAACCCAGGATGTGTTTAACAGAGATTTCTAGAGTTTTTTTTTTTTTTTTTAAAGCTGGAAACATGGCGACTGTGTGAGTCAGACATTGTAAAACGTGCCAAGGGAGTGATGGAAATACGAAGCGTATTCATACTCATACATGACACTCTACTGGTGACAAGCTGTCGCTGTCAGGAAGTGTCGCACACAAAATCCAGTCTCAGGAGAGAGATTTCACTTTATTTTTAAAAACACGCACATGACACTGTGCCATTCACACCTTCTTTACCTGGGAGGCAGAATAAATACTGAACCAGAGAACTACCAGATGCCTTCATGGACTCTCTCTATAAAGTAGGCATAACCACCTTAAATATTAGTAAATGTCGTTTCATGAAGGGCTGTGTGTAGATTCAGCAACAGGTTATTTATTTATTTATTTATTTTGCACTATTAATTAAGTTCTTCATGGGTTTAGCTCTTGTTTCCCACGACCCTGAACAGGATACAAGCAATGTAGGAGACGGTAGACAGATAGATAATATCTATTGTGGAATAAAGCATACGTAATTATCACAATATTTCATAAAATTCTGCACAAAGATCAATGAAATTTTGGTTTTAAATATTTTAAGTGAATTCAGTTTCTCTCTCTCTTTTTTTTTTTTTTAAGATACCAGAACCATAGATTTTGAATCGAAACGCCTTGCTTAAGACAGGCGCCAAATGAAGGAAAACTCTCCATTGTTGTTTGGACATTTTTTGCTTTCATATTTTGTCTCCATTTGTCTCCGTAGAGAAAAGTATGACTGAAACTCATTTATAGAGCAGTTGAAGGCATAACTGGTGAACTTTCCGCTCTCCTGTCGACATGCACAGTATACAAGATCTCAACTGAGAACACTTGAATGGATAGTTGGTTTGACAGTAGTTGCCTCTAATTGAGACGTTCCGTTTGAAACGATACCACGGTACCTTGAGGCCAGGTAGCAAAGACGCTGGTTGCTGGTTTTACCTCCCATTCCATATCTGCATACATCCACTGACCATGTGTGCTACAAGTCGTCCAACCATCGAGCAGTTTGAGTATCAGGGGGTTTTGGACGCATTAAAATAACTGGTCTGGCTGAAAGGGTCAGCTGAAGGATGACAGTTTCACCTCTCGAACCATTTCACATTTGAGTCTCTCTGCAGACACACTCGCGCAAAAATGGCCGATGAGCATATTTTCATGGGTATCTGACCGTACCTCATTCCCTTGACGTCAGTGGAGCAAAATGCTCAACCTCACGGCCGGACGCAGTGCCAGAGGGAATGGTTTCTGGTCAAAGTCTCTCCCCTCTGTCTCGCTCTCTTTCTCAAATACACACACATGCAGTAATGCAGGATCATGAAAAAAAAAAAAAAGGCCGAGACAGCCCAGAAATTTCTGTTTGGCTGGACGCTAATCAAGAGGGAACAGGCCTTTACCTTCCTGGCACACAGACAAAACCCATTGTGACAGCCAGTGACGCAAAGACACAAACAGAAAGACAAATTAATATGAAGCCTGCTCACACACACGTACACACACACACACACACACACACACACACACACACACACACAGGAACGGCAGCCTCGAGCACCAACACCTACATAGAAGCTACTTTACACACGAAAACACACCCGCAGCACAGGCATTGTGCTTTGTGTTTTGCTGCATGTCAACTGCAGGGAGAGCGCAGCAAACAGAGAAGACAAGATAATAATACAGTGCATCAGTTGGTTTATGCCACTACCTCTGGAAGGGTAATTAGAGGGAAGGAGGGAGTTTAGAGAGAGGAAAGAGAGAGAGAGAGACACACACACACACAGGCAGAGAAAAAGAAACGGGACCCACAATGGATTCGATTCAATCAATATATAATCTTCTTTTATCAAAAGATTGATGCACTTGGTCCCCCTCAAAAAATCGGAGAAGAATTTATGTACCTCTGGTCCATATTTAAAGCTGTGGCTGCAATGAGCGGCGGTGTGTGCAGAATCAGATGAGAGGATGTGTAGAAATGACAGGACTGAAAGCAGAGAGGAGAGACAGTTGGCTTTGCCTCCTCTCGGGGGCGCCAGAGAAGCCGGGGTGGGGTAGGAGTGGTGGTGGGGGTTTCAGTAGCAGCAGAACCAGTGAAAACAAACTAAAAACAATCATCGTCTGGTTGGATAACCTCAGGTTAGCAGACAAAGTCTGGATTGAGTAGAGAACAGTTAAAGGATAATGGATAAAAATAGTATTTTATAGACTGCCGCAGTCGGTTATTAGAAAATAAATGCTAGCTATTATATATTTTTTATGGGAGGAAAACTTTAGACTCTATGGTAACAACAATAAGGAGACTCGTATTCAGTACAGAACGTTTCAAGGCAAGTCCAGAACCGCATGCACTGCGAAGCAGGTAAATCCCACAATATTGGTGATAGTTTGTCTTTTTAAAATACCAATGTCTGCCAACACTCAACCAATTCAGTGTCTTGGACATTGAGGCATTAGGGTGGCGTTCACAAGAAGAGGAAAACTTCAAGGCTTTGATTATAAAACACAAATTAGAAATCCAGGGGAAACTTGACAGTGCACTGACTTTACATAGATCGCCAACAAAGAGCATTACAGAAGGTGTGAGGCCAGCAGGATGACAAAAGAGCAAAACAACAACAGAAAAACACAAAGACAACGCTGCCAATTACCAGTTACACTGCATTTTGTTTTGTTTTTTTCTCCTTTTCATACAGAGCATGCAAGTGGAACAGAGCTGTAGCGCAGGGAAAGTAATTGGAGCAAGGAGCGGCGTTTGATGCCTCGAGTTTGCTCCACTTGGTTTCACTGCCACCGAAAAAAAAGCACAAAAGACTAGGCAGCCTCATGTTTGTGACACGGATGTGGCCACTTTCCGTAATGCCAGAAGTAGACCAGAGTTAAACTTCAGTCCCGCTTTGCCCACAGACAACGCAAGCTTCCGTCTGAAGGAGCGGAAACGTCAGCACCATGTTCGTAACGCTAAGCTTGTTTCATGAACTATCTCAAAGACTTTATTTGCTCGACAACTTGCATTAAAACGACAGTCACTTCATATCTGACTGCTAGCCGGCCTTATTTTCATGCTGAGACGTCTGATACTGCGTTTTATTTAAATGTATATATTCGGTTGTTTGGCCCTGCTGAATGAAACTGTCTTATTTGTAATTCACCTAAATGCCAACTGACTGTGCTGCTGTGATATCCCGCCTGTGTTTGGCTCTACAGCGGCCTCACAGTCATCTTTTAAAGGTCACATTTTTCTACCTTTCTCTGGCTATCATGTAGTCTTTGAGATGTTATTTTCTAAAGTTTCAAGCATCTCAGTGTTGTTTTCCAGCCATTCTCTCGAGCCTATAGGCTCCGTTTGACAACTGTGCTTTTTAAAATCACCTCCTGATCGGTGACCACATGATATGATAATTAATACACGGGTGACATCGAATAGTAAAATCTAATTAGACCTGGTTGCGTAAGCTTCATTTAAAGGTTTTATACGGCTCCTTTGCCCATTTTATAACAGAAAGGGACTTTCTCTTTTTTTCCATTCCAGCATGGCACCTTTAAAGCAAATGAATTCATGGCTGCAACGATTTTACATTTTCCTCATCACTGCATGTACAGATCTTCTTTTTGATAAATCCTCCTGAGGATCATGGAGCCCGCTCCGTGCCTGCACTATTTCCGGAGTTAGGCTCCGGTTCCTCAAACTAAGCCCTCCTGTCTGTGGCTGGTCTTTATTCAACTTCACTTCATCTCCTTTGCCGGGAAGGGTTTTCTTGACCTGGCTGACTTAATCGAGGCACTACCTTATTAACTTCAGTCTTGTACAGCGTTATCCTAACAGCGCACCTTATTTTTCAATGCCGCCTCTGTTTTTAAATGGAATCCTGACCTTAGTTTAGCCTGCTGGCTTTTAACAATGCGCCTAAACCAGCAAGGCTAGCAGCATATATTCAATTAACTACTGAAGTATACTCATGTAAAAACAACTTTTTCCATTGAGGGTGTTTTTTTATATTTCCCGTAGTTGGAAATTACATTTATGTAACATCTATTAATAACACAGATACACAGTGAGGCTTTCAAAATAAACTTCTACACAACAAACTTGGACAAAGTTGACAAGTGAAAGGGAAGGTAGAGTAATAAGTGAGATAGGACAGACTGGAAGTGGTATAAGAGGATTAGTGCGGGAAAGAGAAAGCACAGAAAAAGATAGACACTGGAGCACTGGCCCAGAATTTTGAGGTATGAGGAGGAGGATGGGAACAGAGGAAAGAAGCGCTATGTGGAGAGGAGTGATGGATGAGAGTGATGAACGGAGGAAAGCGGTGAAAAATGATGTTGAAAACAAAAAGCGTTGTGAAATCTTGGCTGAGTCGAGAAGCCACTTTTTGACCCTGGATGACATGAGTGTGGCCCTTCCACCTTCACCATGGCACGGCAGAAAAACAGCAACTTGGATGTGGAATAAAGATGTAACATAGTCCACAAGATAAACATGGCTATTTTTTTTTACCGCACTCTCTTTGTTTGAGAAGCAGCTCTGAGTGGAAGAGGAAGGAAAAAAAAAAAAGCAGTCTGTCTTGCCGGGTTATGCTTGATACCCAACAGATACAAAGAGGCCAAAGCACACACTTTTTTTTTTTTTCCCTTTTGACTTTCCCTCATGGCTTCCCATTGACTTCTTAAACCGGGCCCATTTTCCCATTTGTTATGGCTGTCTGCTGTAATAACGTGATGGGGGATGCTGTTGTCCTGCAAGTAGAGCAAAAAATGAAGTGGGAGGAAATTTGTGATATGGAGCGGAACAAAAGGGGACAAACTGTTATGGAAGGAGGAGGATACATTGAGCCTCATGCTAGAAACTAAAATACCCACAGATTTTTGTTTCTACAATTAATGTTATTATGATAGTGCCCATTGATTTTGGGGATTAACTACTGTAGTCTTATATTTGGTCTACTGTATGAGAAGCCATACGTGGGGTTGTTTTCAATAATAGGAAAGACAATTTAGGATAAGGAGTTTTTTCCTTTCCACAGTTATGTTTGCTCGTGTGGATCTGTTAGGTTTTCTCTGTAAAAGTGTCTAGAGATGATTATGTTGTAATTGGCACTTTATAAATAAAGCTGAATTGAATAATAGGAAGCCCTTATTATTCCTTGTATCCCTATCATCCGTGAGAACATTCACTGCTTTTCCTAACAAGAACTCGGACACAACTGACAGTTATAGCATTTTACCAAAACTATATATATATCATAGATCATATGTATTTCTATAACACAGAAATAGAACTTCATGCCAACATACACTCAATATGCTGGTCCTCATGGCACTAATCAGACAAGAATCACCACAAGACTCACATAGCTATCAAAAACACACAGAAATATCAAATTAGTCTATGTCTAACGTCTAGTTAGTCACTGGAAATTATTCCACAAACATCACATCCAGACAATCAGAAGTATCCAACGTAACACTTTCTGTCGCTGACGAATATTCAGTGGCCAAACTCCTTCACATGTCTTTTTGCATTTGGTGTGTTTTGTTTTTAATTTACAATCATTTACTGAGTCCAGGGACAAATGCTGGGAGTAACTAAAATGAAAACTGGGGGGAGTTCCAGAAGCGACCTTACATGCGAGCCTGTGACGGGAGGAGGAAAACACTTCTTGGTTTAAATGGGAAGTCTCTGAGGAACTCTATGAATTCGGCCTCCTCCATAGCGATCTGTCTGCGAGGAGACAAGACAATTCCATTACCCAGCAATGTAGCACAGGTCCCCGGAGTGAGTGTGTGTGTGTGTGTGTGTGTGTGTGTGTGTTTGTGTGTGTGCCCACAGGTTTGTAGGGTTACAAAACAAGTTGCCCAGGGGGAGGAAATACACAAAGATTTGTCTATTTGTGTGTGTGTGTGTGTGTGTGTGTGTGTGTGTGTGTGGGGGGGGGGGGGGGGGGGGGGGGGGGGGGCGGCGTGCGTGTGTCTGTGCATATGAAACAGGCATCAGTCTAAGAAGACAACTCATGCTTCCTTTGAGGCCAGAGGCGACCCCGTCACTGTACTGACTTTTCAAAGGCCGCATCTGAACGTCACTGATGGATCAAACCAGTCAGTCACATGCTTAGATAATCACTGATAACAACAACAAAAATTTCATTAAAAAAAAACAAAAAAAAAAAACATTTTTTGAAAACAGCTCCCAAGGTCCCAAGGAAGAACTTTTTGAAAATGATCTGCTTCTGTTTCCATGGAGACAAGAGAATATGCAACTTTTCTGATACGCTGGTGTTAATCCACTGAAGAGAACAATAAAAATAAGCCTATTGCTCCACTGAAGAAGACGATGGAGGCTTGGTTATATCTACCCATGAAAAAAAGAACACTTCTACTTACATTTAACAAACTCTGGTTGAGCTAAATCATTTTTCGAAGTCCACACACAAAAAAACATAAAATAACGTGGACGTGTTGACTGAGAATCGATCAACTGCCACTGTGATTTCACCAAAAGGTTTGTCTTCATATATAACTACACACGATGCATGAGTATCACGGAAGTTCAGCAGACTCTCACGCTGCACATCTCCCTTCCCCTTGCACTGATCATACAAAAAGACAGACTGAGAAAAACTGCAGTAAAGAACTAAAAATCAAAGGAACATAATATTTTGTTGAATATCTGAGCTCCTAAATTAGCGTTTCCAGTGCTAACCTCATAACCCGATCTATTCCCACAGCACTGGCGGTAGACTTCTGTTATCATTTGTAGTACTGAGGAAAAAAGGAAAAGTTTGCACCGCAGTGGTGTTTACATACTGCCGGGGCTGCGATCGGAGAGCCGCTCAGACTGGATTTGTTTACAGGAACGGGCTGCAGCCAAACCCAGAACCCTCTTTCTTGTGTGATGATGGATGGCATAAATTCATTACTGCACAGTCGCTGTGCTTGCTTACAATATAAATGTTTTTCTTTATTGTAGACATTCAAAATCTTGTCATTGCGGTAATGGGATCGCTCTGTCTGGAGAGCCTTGATTATCCCATGAATTATCTGTCAAGAATTTGGAGGGGGAGGGGGGCTGTTCTTCCAGAGTCTGGTGTTGGCTGGCAGGCTGAGTGACTTGCTGGCACAGTGAGTGGCTGAGTAGCTGACTAATGGGGAGATGGGGAGTGATCAGCGGCGGGGCTATTAGATATACTCGGCCTGATGTTTGAAGGGCCATTGCAATTTCACAGCTCCGCACCAAATCATTCTATTTTGGAAGGGCTGGTGACCACAGAGGAGGACGCACTTCATTTAAAATCAGTCTCATGTGCTGTCAACCCTTTTCTTTTTCCATGCAGATCTTTATTTCACACACTAATGGCCAGAATTTTACCATCAAAAGGACCAAGAAAAGTAGAGTTAGGGTGAAGGTATATGGTAAATCCATTTGATTGGCAGTGCTTTGGATGACTAACGTCGTACACAGCTTGTGTGGACTTCTGCTCTTTCCCAGAACAGTAGAGTGGTGGTCTTTCAGCCTATGTGACTTTGTGATTGTTTTCAAATGTGCAATCTGCCATTCAACACTTTATTCTTACTTTTTCTATAAGGACTTATCGTTGGTTGTATCTATTATAATGCTGAAGTCTAACTTTGAATTCCCCTCAATGTATTCTTGACAACTGACAATATAATATCTAACGTGGAAAACTGTCCGTGTAGCACATTGAGTCCTATATAATCATATAGTCATGTCATTTCATCAGAGAAACCTCATGTATGACCCCTGCTTCTTCTGCACCAGCGTGCTATCTGAACGTACCTACAGCCGCTGCATTAGCTCCAGGTCGGCTCTGCGACTGCCTTCGCTCTGGTCGAGTGGGCGTTCGGCTGTTGACCGGTTGGCAGGTTAAATGACCCGCTGCAGTTGATTCGGCGCTCGCTGGGAGGCCGAGGAACTGGGCGGCTGCAGCCCATGCCGCGATACTATAAATTGCTAAAGCTGACGGCCAACTGAGGACAGCAATAGATACAAGAACGGACAAAGCCAGAAAAGGGCAGGGCAGCAATAACTTCCCCCATTGTGACAGCGAACTAAAGGATGCAGTATTTCACCGCAGAGCTTTTCCACTTTTATGACCTCCTGCTTATTAAATTATAATGAATTTTTACTGGCCCTACTCTTTCATTTTCTCTTTCATTTTGTCATCAGCTTGTCAGTTTTTATCTCTCTTCCAGTGAATTCCCCCCCCCCCCTTGTTTTTTGAAGATAGTGTCCGAGGAGGTACTCGACTGCGGGAGCAGAGCTCATTCAACATCCTGCCACATGTGTACTTATTCAGTAAAGAGAACATCTTCCTGACCACCGCATTTTAATCATTTATTATATATATTATCATGTATAATATTTGGGTAAAATTTGGAAGTATTTTGTCAAGCAACAAGAGCAACTCAATCTTCTCTGGAAAAAGTGCAGTACAGGATAAATTGTCATGAGGACGCTCGATGAGCTTTGATCTACATTCACCAATGAGCCACTGTGACCGACTTCGATTCTGTTTTGAACGCCAAAACGACATCAATTCACATTTTACTGATAAATGTTTGTGTCACAACTGAAAACTTTTCTTCAGTCCGTCCTTAAGTCCACAGGAACCAAACATTCAGATACTGAATCATCGTGCATTGAAGATAAGGACAAATGTTGGCTCTAGATGATCTTCGAACGAAATCGAATTGGCACATCGTTTGACTTCAATTTCAAAAGCGAACCCTGAATTATCACATTAACAAGAATGGACGTCCAAAAAACAAACCAGACAAAAGCATAAAAAAACCAAGATGAAATGAGTTGGATCTGAGATTGTAACATTTGAAGGATACAAAAGGCAAATTTAAAAAAAGCATAGACAGATGGCTGTGTGCTATTCTCCTGATAACAATTCTGTCTGTGTAAAATGCAACAAGCCCCTGGTGTAAGCAATAAACACTGCGTAAAATCAAGCCATCATCATGACGGTAATCGCAACGAGTGCCGCTTGTCATCGAGTCATTATCACTGTATCTGTGCTACATTTAAGTTCTGTGGATTACATACTGAAAGATGTGGGCAAAAAGAAAAAAAAAAAGAGGGGGGTTGTAAAAAAGAAAAGGTTATTAAAAAAGAGAACAGATGGTAAACGATAAAGTAAAAGCAAACTGAGGATTTGATAGTTGGAGAAAGTGATATAGACAATGAGGGAGTACAATCTGTCTTTTTTTTTTTTTTAGACTAAAATGCAGAATTGAAGCGGATGTTGCCCCAGTGTGTGTTTCCAGGATGTGTCATAAAAACACAAACTGTTATCAAGGCGATTACACTCAGTGCCAGGATAGACCGCCGAGGTATTGTTCTCACAAACTTATAATTGACCCCTGATGAATGTCTGCGTGAGGGAAAGTCTGTTTTTTTTCCCCACCCTCTTGCACACAGTTTGAGACCACCTCAGTGTCATTACAACGCAGAGGAGCAGCACTGGTGAGAAGGGACGCGCACACACACACACACACACACACACACACACACACACACACACACGCGCACACACACACGCGCACACACACACACACACACACACACACACACACACACACACACACACACACACACACACACATTCCTGTCTGTTTATGCATTGCATCACTCGCCCTGCTGACATAATCTACCATAACATAAAACTCTCATTAATTCAGTATTATTTCAGCATTCGGTAATTCATCATTGCCGATATGATTAACCAAACTGTCACCCTCCCATATAGTCTCATTCATCAAACATTTGCATGGAAATGTTGCATTTAACATCAGCGCTGGAATGAAATCTTGATGGGTGGCGCGCTTGGCTCGCTATTGCTTCTGTTGACAAGTGGATACATGCGTGGTTTACTGGCGAGCAGGAGGGGGCCGCGCTTTCCCAAACGGTCCAGTCTGATGGAGCTTTGTATCGGCTTGAATGGCGACCGTTTATTTGTATTTGTTGAGTAGTTGCTGAGGTAACATTTTGACGAAACACAGGAGGCAAAAAGGTCTGCTCCTCTTTGATGCGAACCTGAGGAAGACTCCATAACACAGCCGCGTCAGGATGAGGAAAACCGGTATCGGCTCTTTTTTTATTTTTTTTTTTTTTAACGCCGCAGTAGTGATTAATCAAGGTTTTTCTCTCGCAGTGCATCAAAATTTGTCACTTTTTGGCAGCACTTTGAAGTGGCCACGCCATGATTGATGCCAAAAACATATCTAATTCCACCTGCTAGCCAGCGAGAAGCCGTAGTCTGATTCCCTGTAGAAATCTAATTTAAACTGCTTTCCACCCCTTCGATCCAAACAGCTCCAAACCGAAGGGGCGACAGGGAGCGATCGCTCCTATGTGACAACTCCGACAGGCAGAGATTACATATACTTGTGTTTTCTTCGACAATAAGAAAACATCAAATCATTGCGGGCTAAAAATTGTTTTTCTCAAATTTGTCATTTGAGAAGTGGACAGGCAGCCATCAGTCATGAGGCATTACTGCAGTGGCAGATTTAATCAACAGGCCACAGCGAGGAGGAGGAGGAGAGAGTTCTCACAGTAAATCCAAAGTGTCTCGTTACATATTGAACACAATTGAAAATGAATGTTGTGTTTCAGACTTGGACACTGATGGCTTTGACTTCGCTGGAGGATCTGGCCATGAAAACCAGGGGTGGCAAAAAAACAGTTTAGTTCCGGTGCCACATTCATTTAGTTATTTAAAGCAAGCAGGCAAATCAAACGGCATCTGTACATTAATTCTGAAAGCAAAATGCTGTGAGCGTTTTGTTAAATACATTAAAAAAGCAACTTTTTGAAAATCAAAACTATCTAGCAAGAGGAGTTCAAAAGTATTGATGTATTTACTGATTCCTCAGTTATGTTTTCATGAACAATAAGAAAAGCGACGAATGACTGGAGAGCGGTGAAGAGAAGCTTAAACAACATTCCGCTCCGAAACCGAGAGAAGTTTCCACCAAAGACAGCACATAAAAAACCCTACACATTCCCATTTCTAATAGAAGCGACTCCACAGAACAATATCGACTTCATGCCAGCATAAACCCAAAACAAAGCATTGACGTCCTTCTTCACATTTTGTTTCCTTTTTTGAAAACAGTCATTTTTACATCCCGCCTGTCAGTTAAAATACATAGCAAATTGTGAATTAAGCTACATTTGGTGTAAGAAATAGGAAAGAACAACACTCTTAAGACGGCATACAGAGAGCCATGAAACTATACAATTAAAGTTCCTGTGGCTCTCATTTCATATTTTTCTGTCTTGTTTTTGTCTTAACTTTTTTTGCACATGCAAATGAGCAAAACTGCTGATATTAAAAATTCATATATTTCTGTTGGGACTTGTAATTGCATCATGGCTGACTGCACCATGGGGTTTTCTCTTATTTCTTCTCTCTCTGCTCACTCTTCACAGCTGCAATGACTCATATCATCTCCAATTTGGGATAATTAAAGATTCATCACTTATTTGAAATGAAATCTCCGACTGGGGCCGGAGAGAGAGAGAGAGAGAGAGAGAGAGAGAGCAAAAAAAAAAAGCGAGCACTCACTGCCGATGTGGAGGAAGATGGTGTCGCGCCTCTCTCCGTGGGGGTTCTGGAAGCAGCTGTAGAGGCCGTTGTGGCCCAGGTTCACCTCTGTCAGGATCAGCCGGGGCCCTTCCAGACGGTGCTGGGCCTTCACGTCTGTGCCGTTCACCTTCCACGACACGGACGCGTCGTTACCCAGGGAGCCGCACTGCATGGTGACGTCGCTGCCCATCCGCTCGTACTGGTTCCTGGCAACTGCGGAACAGATGGAGGTGTGGAGTGAGCGCCGGAGGTAGTAGCAGCGCTTTTGCAGGAGTGTCTGCGGAGGTTAATCGCCGTCCTCCGAGGACGATGGCTTCCAGTAATTAAACACAGTCAGAATGAAAACACTGATAATGATATGAGCGCTCGCAGCAAATCTGTGGAGGATATTCCTGCATTTCATGGTTTCACTGTATCCAAGCCACAAGAAAAGGAATAAATCTTATTAGAATTTCATATTCAGGAACTGAATATGCAGAAGTTAATTGCACTGTCTCTGCTGACTAAGTTTTTATAAGTTTCTTTTCTGCAAGTCACTCCCACTGTCTAACGCTGTCAAAATCACCTGATCATAAATTTCATCACCATAAATCTCTGTTCAATTATATTTCTGCATTTAATCACTTCAGCACCCTACCCAGCCAGACAGTCGATTATTCCCACTCTGCTAAACCACCAGCAGCCTCCAGAATGAGGCGACCCCTCCGCCTCACCATCAAACTGCACCGTCTCTGTAATGCTGCTGTTATCAATGCAACCTATTCACTGAAATGTTCGTCTTGAACGCTACTTATTAAACCGACACACGGGAAGTTGGAAACCTTTAGATCATAGCTGTAAGCATTTTTGAATTATTATGCCGAATACAAAACGATTATTGTAATGGCAAAGTCAAGGGGAGAGTGTGAGAGACTCTTTGTTGTGTGTAGAAGACAGAAAGAAAGTCCTGCTTTGTGTCATCAAAATCGAAAAAAACCAAGTGAGGAAAATTGTAGATATTCAAAAAAAAAATACAAAATTTTGATCAAAAAACAATTTGAATTGTCAGAAATCAGAAATATTTACAATGCTTCAGAAAGATCAAACTATTGAATGATTTTTCACACTACATGAGTAAAATAGGAAGATTTAGAACAAAATACAGCAAATGTTTGTAAATTCTCCACAACAGCGACGTGGTTTCAGACCTGCATGCTCTGATTGTGGGTGTTGAGTGTATATGGTGAAATGTGAACATTCAGAGTGTTTTTGTTTTTACTCTTGAATGAGCTGTGTATTTGAGAGGCATGTGGAAGTAGTATCACACCAGAAAAGGCTTCTCACAAAAATTTTATTCTGAATACCTTGAATTTATTTGATGCCCCGTAGCGTAATCCTGTCCTACGCAGCCCTGCTGCCTCAAAAATAGCAGCGTGCCCACCACCAGCCGACCACGCATCATTCAAACAACACACACACACACACACACACACACACACTCGGATGGGGTTCGCTCTCTAAACATAACGTGTACTGAACTGTCTTGACAATAAATAGTGCCTTTAAAACAAATCTTGAATTGTTGCTTTTTGTCTTTGTTTCCACTCCCTCAGCGCCGACATCATTCCTGACTTGTCAGAAAAGTGTCCGGGACCGTGACCTCCGGGGTTAACGGATGTGTGCGGGCCTAATGGGAGCTCTTGTCGCGACAGCGGGGTCAGCGGCCCGCTCCGCTGATAAGTCCCACGGGGCTCGTCCCGGCCACAGGGAGTAAAGACCTCAGATTAACAGTGAATCACTGAGAATCCACAGCACAACAAGACACAACAATAAAATATTGATCCCCCCCCATCTCAGGACAAGCCTGGATCCATGAACAGGAGGGGAGGAAAAAAAAAAAATAAAGAACCTGCCCCCATTGGCCTGGGATCAAATGCTGTCCAGATCCTTGTCTGAGTCTGATGTTTCTCTTTCTTTCCTTGTCTTTTTTTTTTCTGTCCCCACACTTCGACTCTCGTTTTCACTGCAGCTGAGACACGATTCCTCACACGGCCGATACAGATGTCAAACTAGCGTTTCATGTATATTTCATGTCCCATAACAGAGCCATCTATATTTAATGGGCCGAGATCCTCGTCCCCGTTAACATGAACCTGACACTGTTTGTTCTCCCTGTCTTCCGCTCGTCGGCTCCCTCGACATCTCTCGAACTGGCGCTCGCCGTTCCCGTCGCCGCCGTCGCCACCATGCTCTCCTTCCACATCCCCTAAAATAATTGTGAGCGCATATGCAAATTAGTGGCGAGAAGTGCCCGTTTTCTTTGATCTCCTACTCTGTCGAGTTTCTTTCAATGGGTTTATGTGACTTATTTACATAGAAAATTATTTGCATGTTTGGAAGGGAGAAAAAGCAAAAAAAAAAAAAAAAAAGAGTAACTTTGATGTCGGCTTTGATGGCGGTGGCCTCGTGCTTCATGTGACAAGAGGACTAGAGCGGCGGGGAGGAGGAAAGAGGAGGACTTGAGGGAACTCAGTGGGCATCGCTGCCGGTTCTCTGCAGGTCATAAATCTACCGGATGTGCCGCTCCGTATCATTACATCGACTGTTTAATCAAAAGTGAGAGAAGATTTTTATTCTAAACTTTAATACTTCATGAGAACTCCCTGCCTAAAGTTCCTCCCACAGCCTTTAGATGGCATTAAGCTGTTATCAAAGCCAGCGTGTGAAATCATAATCCTGAAAGGAGCATGTATTAAGAGTATTTTAAAGCTCACTACTCAAGCAGTGCATATTTTTGATTTTTTTTGTGCGTGTCCTTCATCGTTTGACCCTCTGACCTCCGCATTCGCCTCCGCATTCCTTTCTCCTTCCTCTCTGTGGCTCCATCACTCTCCTTCCACCTCTGTCCTCTCTCAGATCTCTTCACCTCTCAGACTTTCACACTCCGCCCTCTTAAAGTCCTCCCAAGTTCCAATACAATGGTGTTTTTTGAATTTGTTTCACGAAATCTGGTGTGGTTGAGTCAGACATCAAAACATTTCACTTTTTACTTCCAATTTCCCTCTCGGTGATCTTTATTCACAATCTTGTGGTGAATTGTTTATGCCGAGGATGTAAACATGGAGAAAATCTAATATGAAGGAAAAAAATTGGCAACAGTGATGCTGGGTGCTGTCAGATCCAGACAAGAAATTACCACCTCCGCCAACCGGCAATGTTGCTGTTTACGCTGCTGCCTGTCCAGGTTTATATAACATTAGTGGTGAACGCTGCGAATGTGGCTTTTTTTTTTTTTTTTAAGTATAGGTTTTGCTGAGATATGTCACATTCATACGAATTGTGCAAATTCAAGGCCAGCTGGGTATATCCTGGAGCTTCCGCCAGCATTTCTGAGAAATTCACAGCATCCTTTACCTCTGACATTCAGACGCATAATTAGATCGCCCTTCAATGATACTGAAAACTGAAGCCAAATGTGAGGAAATTCTCTCAAGGAATTCTCAGCTATGGCCTGAAGGATAAAATAGTGAAGTCTCAGTGACCTCTGACTCTCATTCCTGAGTGACATTAACGCATTTTTAACAGGCAAATGAGTGTTTCTAAGATAGAACAATAAGTGGAATCTGCGGGGTCGTCGGGACTTTGACCTGAGATCAAGATGAGAGCAGATCAACCGTGAGAGCGCGGCTCCGTTCATACAGACTTTTCAAGTGAAAATGTCAAACTTTCATTGTGTTTTGAGTGTCCGTTTGTGCAACTTCGATGCTCTGAGACACTGAGAAAACAACTTTTTGAAAACAGCTCCGAAGGTGGAAATTTTTGAAAACACACTTTATATTGGAGAATGTCTGTTCGCACAGTTATCTGTTTGCTCGCCATTGAAATGTTTGTAGCAAAAATAAAATAAAGCAACACAATATTTATCTATTGACTACGACAAGCTAATAATTGATTTTTGAGCTCGGATGAGTATTTGTGCCAAGTTTGCAGAAATTCCTTGAAGGCATTCCAGACCCAGTGAGGTCAGAGAGGTTCAACCGGAGCTAATGTCTGCGGCCAAGTTGAGGAAAATCCTCAGACATTTCTTCAATATTACTTTAAAGAGAATAGACCTACAGTGCAGACGCATAACCAGAAAACCACAGGCCTTCATCCACGTTGACAGCGACTACAAACAAACTGCCGCGTGGGAACGCGCCAGTGAAGCAAGTCGTGGAGTTCAACAATGCAGCCGGCTGCAATGGTGCTCATCATTTTCTGGATATTAATGGAGCTCAGTGGCACCGAGGTACAGGATTTATCAAGGTTTGGGTTCACAGACAACACATTCCAGCTTTACCCTTCAACCTCTGAGATTTGATTGAACTACAGTTCACTTGGTCTTAAGGAATCTTAATGAAACCAACACCAGCACAGCATCAGGTAGCGCCTCCTCAGCACATCAGTCGGTATCCGCTGCCTCTGGTTCTGTCGTTGTTTATCCTTCTGAGAGTCATTCTCACTGTCCGTGGCTCTCTTATCTCCTCTCCCCTCTGTGTATCTCTGCTCACCCTTTCCCTCCGCCCTCTCCATCACTTCCTCTCCCTCTCACCTTGAAAGCACTCACCTACACTCTCCATGCGAGCGGCGCTGAAATTTCCGCAGTCATCAGCGGCGTATCACTAATCATCAGCAGTCGGCGTGCGCGCCGCTCATGCATAATACTCTTTAAAGCATGGGTGGAAATGCAAGCAGATACTCCAACGGTTACACTCCTGCGCTCACTCACGCATGTGTGTGCCGCCCTGCATAATGTCCTCATGACCATACAGACAAATAGGCCTAATAACCATAATGACATTCATCTCCAGCAGTATTGATCTCACGATAATAGGCAGGGCCACTGTAAGCAGCGGCAGGACACACTGTGTACCAAGCAGCAATAAAAAAACACCAATGTCCTTTTCAAAAACTTCAATTTTACTGTTTATGCTCATTACTTCCCATTATTTATGCTGATATAACTCTAATGGATAAACAGGCTGTGGCTCTCCCGGAGGCAAAGCAGATCAGGTAACTAAAGTTCGTCTCAAATTCAGAAAGACGGAGTCAAACGAGCTGCACTGACGCAAAAACATAAAATTGGAGTTTTTGATCAGTCTTGTCAATCATATAAACATAACTTTATATTTCTATTATTGATGTGATACATTAACAATGTGAAGAAGCGAAAGCAGGCAGAAGGGTCAGCAACCAAACTACTGAGTTTAACAGCAAACACAGCCCTGCATATTTATGGCTGCAGCCTAATGGTAATGTTACTTACAGTCTGACATCTTTCATGTTGCTGTCAGAAGGACGGAATTAGTTCAAGATCAATGACGTGTGCCTCCAGGAAACAGGAGGAGGCGGAGGAGAGGCAACCGATCTGGTTCGTGCTAATGCTACAACTAAAAGTCAGATCAGAAAAGAGAGAAAGATAGCAGCTCTTAAGCGGCTGTATTTTAACATGTTCCTGTTGAAAAGTAACGGCAGTAGTACTGTACGCTTGACATTTAGATAAAAGCGCAGTTTCCGCCTGTACACTTCTAAGGGAACTTTTGAAAGGCATCTAGCATTAAATGACTATTATTATAAGGTTCAGCAAATGCTTGAATCAGTCAAAAAATTATAGTTAAAAGGTTCAGGAAAATACTGTACTGAAGAATGTTTCTATTTCCATTCATACATAAGGCAAAAAAAAAAAAAATCTTCTGATTGTGTATTGGACAGAAATAAATTGACCTTGGTGTGCAGTGTGGGATTCTGGGTACTGAGGGTACTGATGCATTAACATAAAGAGCCAACAACGTGCCATGTTTTGAGGTCAGTGGTGCTAAGACGTGCTGGACACTAGAGCATCTCAGCTATTTTAAAGAATCGTGAAAACAAACGCACAGATTCGTACCGTCGAAACCAACAGCGTGTGAACTGAGCACGTCGGTTCATGAGCTGTTTACTAAAACCGACGAGGATGAACTGCACGCTCTGTGCAAACACGCCGTTGCACATACACAAACAAACTCTTGAGAATGTTGGCTCACGCACTTGTGCACTAAAACGCACACACACAAACACACGCGCCACACACGGAGGAACGACAAATTAAAGGAAAGGCTTGATTAAATAATGGCAGATGCTTCCTCACAGACGCAGAAATTTAATTAAGCATTTAGCACACACTCGTGTCGTGCGACATGTATGACACAACCAAGCTGATGTGGGTTAATTATTATTTCAGATCAAGACGGCCGATGTTGACAAACGCTTCAATCCCAAAGACTCTCTGACTTGACCAGTTGTAATATGGAAGTTGACCAAGACTAATCTAACATTACATTACGTTTATTAGTGTAATCTGAAAGGAAATAGTCCTTTGAACATCAAGTGAGGAGGAAGGACATGACCAGACTACAAAAAATACCTGTGCATCGAGACTCGTGTGAAATGTCCAACAAAGTCAAATGGTCAGATGTGTCATCTCTGACCTTTTCCTGACAAATGAGCAACAGAGCAGGCTTCAGTGCCCAGCTCTTACACTGAAAGGATCCGGGAGCTGTTTATGCTGCAAGAGGCATTTTGCTTGTACGGGGCCGTGAAGGGTCACAGCAATCAATACAAAGTGGATCTGGGTAAACATCCTCATCTGACGATGAAAATTTTACACTCTGACCTCCACTCAGATAATCAGGTTCCCACAGCAAGGCTGTAGTCATCCAGAGACAGAACTGAGTGACAGCAGGGGGTAATAAGGAGCAACGGATCGGATGGCTACGACGAGGATGAGATTTAGGTCGCATTTACAGTGTTTCAAGAGAAAATGCTGTTTTCAAAAACATATGCTTTCAGTGAATCTGAGTACTTTGGTCATGGAAAAAGAAACCCAAAAATGAAATAAATATTCTGTTTTGAACCTAAAGTCATTTATTATTGTGGCTAAAAAAATACCTTTTTTAAGAAAGTGTCTTTAAGAAAAGATAGAATACTTTAGATTAGTTTATTAAACAGTGCTTAAATGTACTTTAAACTAAACTTTCAGGACTCTATCTTATATTGTATCTGGTGTTTGATTGCATCATGTCCAGCTGGATGTTATACAGCTACAGTTATACAACTGGCTTCTATCAAATCACCATGAAATCGTCAATAAAATGATAATTTGTATACATGCTGCAACCAATACAATAGCTTATCTCTCTCAGTTGGTCACTTTATCTTTGTCAGTGTTGGAAGTTTCTGTTTGTGTGAGCACCTTCACAAATCTTCACTTTGTTAGCGAGCACAGCAAACAATCGTTAACCTGGAAAGATGTTAGTAAAGGAAGATTGATGCAGAATGGAGTTGGACTTCTAAGTAGTTTTATAATGGAGTTAAAGGCAAAACCATGTGCTGAGTTTGTGGAGAACAGCTCAAATACTGCATTTTCAAATAAGACATGAGGAGTTACACAAGAATCTGATTCATGCTAAGTTCCGAAAATCATTTTATAATCTGATATATTTATATATCAGATACACTTTGTTCAGAGTTGCCCGTGAGAGCAATCCATCTTCAAGGTTAGTCTATACTGTCCATGTACTCATCGTTGTTAATGCTCATAGCATATTGTCCTCTGTGTGCATGTGTGTATAGTTTCACTACTAACAGCCAACAGCGCCAACTCCTGTCCTGGCATGGTAACTACATTGCTTTTGGCATTTCTGCCATTTCCATTTAAATGGACATCATTTTCAAAACGTTGCCGTGTAAATGTGAACTTTTCTGAAATGAAATATAAAATGACAGCTAAACTGTTGTTACATAAATGGTTGGATGTGATGGTATTTGAATTTAAACTGGACTTGCAGCTTCCCACAACAAGACATATATGACGTATTCCCACATTTTTTCAGAGAAAACCTCTTTTTTTTAACTTTACTCTTTGCATTGATTGACTGAGTTCAGCTCTAAAACAGTGAAACAGACTTGGAGTTTGCATATTCGAATCCCACAGGTGATGAGTCACCACTGTGTGAAATACAATTCATCAATGAGGAAAAAAAGAAATAAATTCTACAAGTATGACTGGTAAAGTATGATTAGTTTATTAAATAATTATTTATTCAAAGTTATGCTAGAATAAAGCATCTCCCACCTTAGTCGTCTTTGGTAACCTCTAACGGAGTTTCTACACTTGAAAGCACATCATGAGAAATCGCAAGATCGGTGCAAAAGCAGTTAAAAAACATAAATCACAAAAAATTGCTGATCTGAAGACCAATATCTTTTCTTTTTTTCAGTCAGTCTATAAGTTTAGATCTTGGTAATCTATATTTTAAAGCCTGTTTTGCTGGTGTTACGAGCAGCATTATATACGATCGCTTTGGAAATTACTTTTCTCAGATGCAATCCTCCACAAATCAGCTTTGTTGCACTTTGAAACTCATGGAAGGAAATAGCCTGTTTGTACACATCTGCCTTGTACACCGAGCTGCAGCAGCATTAGTAAAAAAACAAAAAACAAAAAAACTGTGGGGTTCAGACTCACACAGGTAAACAGCCAGACATGCACACAGTCTCAAACACACAAGCCGTTAAACAAACACGTAGGTCCTCTTGACAGGATTAGAAAGCTGATGAATTTTGATGACGGAGAACCAGCTGCATATGAGCCGGTGAATATGTGCGCGTGCATTTCAATTTACAGAATATCTTTCCCTCATATGCGCCCCGAAAAATATAAATAAATAAAGAAAAAAAGTGGCTCTGTCATTCTGCATCTCTGACTTCAGCTGTGCGCGCATGTGTGTGCTTAAAGTGTGTGTCTGCGCGTGTAACCAGCTGTAAGTTATGATTCGACTGCACAGTGGTGGCGTGAAATGAAATTGAAGTTCAGCGCGGGTATTCTGATTTACCATCTCAAAGTGTTCTAGTCTCTGTGTTTGTGTGTACACTTACGTATATGTGTGTGTGTGTGTGTGCGTGTGTGCAGTTTCTCCACGCACGCGTAGCCCTCCTTGTGGATTCATTGGCATGTGCATATCAGGCCGTGTGAGACCGTGTCGCCTTCCAGCCGGGGTCGTAACTCACCAGAACATTTATCAGTGAATCACATTTGTATGCCTAAGGGGAGCCGTGCCTTTTGAAAGTCCAACAGTAAAACGCGGGATTGGCAGACAAACAGAGATGGAGCCCAGGAGAATTATCACTTTAGGTTAAGAAGATCAAATTTTTTGACTCAGTGGCTTTTCGCACGCCGAGGCTGCTGCCACCGATGGTGCCGACGCAGAGGAATCGAGCGCATACAGATAAACTGTGATTGGAAGGACGGGGGTTATCGATCTTATTTCTAGAGAAACACAAACCGAATGACTAGAAACCTAAAAACCTGTTATTCAAAAGACATCTGCGTTTGACATTTTAATAAAAAAAAAAAACAAAACAAAAAAACTAGAAAGCAGAAAAAAGACTGATGTTTGACTTTGCATTTGGAGAGAAACTTATTCCATCAAAATGTTGACATGCCTGAAAGCATCTGTTAACAGAAGACAGTTGGACACCCTCAGACGAGTTTTGATCGTTCTCAGTTTTCACAAAAACATCACTTCCTCGGAATAAATGTGCTGTAGTTTTTTCAGTTTACCAAAAACACAGAAGGAATGAAGAATCATTGTGCTCTGTAGTTCCATATGCTCAGAAAGGCTGCAGAGTTTTAGGATAAGTCGGAAAAAAAAAAAAAACACACACACACACACACACACAAAAAAACAAACAAACACGAAAACACATTCCATATTAACGTATCTTCTTACACTACAAGCAGCTATCTGGAAAAACTTAGGGTCCTTGGGGAAACAAGACCAAGGAGGGGAGGGTCTTTTATTATTTAAGCATCACGTACATCTTAATTTAACCAAGCAAGTAACAAGACACCAGTAGTTCCATCAGGGGTGTCAAACATAAGGCTTGTGGGCTAAAATCGGCCCACAAACAGGTTCCAATCCGGTCCACCAAACCACCAAGGAAGTGGTAAAAACTTCAAAGAAAGTACTGATTATATTTTACCAGTTTTCTTAAGACAACACATCACAGAGCTGAGGGATCGGCATGAAGGCTTGCTACCTTGTTGCTCTAATCCATGCTGCCAGGGCAACTTTGTAAAAACATGCATAATGCAACAGCTGTGGGAGAAGTTTTTTGGACATTTCACTGGATTTTGCTCCAGAGGGTATCATTAAAACCGGCTTCAAGTTGAGATTGCAGTTATTTTTTTTTTTTTTTGGTTGTGTGAAAATACAGATGTATCCAACACGTATACTCCCACTCAAGATGAAACTGTGCTGTATGAGGGCAAATATCAACAACGCAAGTATTTTTGGTAAATGCTGTGAACAGAAGGCAAAACTTCTGGACTCGTCATTGGTCCAGTTCTCATTAATCTCAGGATGTATTGAGGACAGTTCTTTTCCAGCTGGAAACGGATAACTGAGGAGATCATTAGACATTAGATCATTAAACTAAGCTATCCGTCGAATAAATATTGGATTGAGGACAGTGTTATGATAAGTAAAGTAAGCAGAAACCCAAAAAATAACTAAAAATGCATGGGTCCACACATGGGTTATTCATGAATGACTGGTCTGTTGCTTAGAGCCTCTGATGCACCACCTCCTCGGCCTTCGCTTGTCTTTTCATGACACCCCAGTGTGCTCAGCCATCAACATCATTCCCGCAATGTCATCACATTGTTTGGCAAAATCACTTTTATCAAAGCCCATTCAACTGCAGACAGGAAAAAAAAAAACACGATTTAATAATGCAGTTACACATTTTGTCCTGTGAAAGTGGTGAAGTCAATTGTTATAGACATGCACAAATGAAAAAAAAAAAGGTTTATTATATGAATGCAGACCAGATGAAAGGTCAATATATGTCAGAAGTCTTTCAATGCAGCTGATTTTTTAATCTTTTTTAGGAGTTATTTTTAATGCTGCCTTCAATGACTGGAGCTGAGCTGTTCATTTAAACTTGTTGTGATCTGACCCACAGGAGCAGCTGTGCAATTTTTTTTTTAATCCTTGAATTTCAGCAGTCTATGTGCTTCAACTATTAGCCAAAAAAAAAAAAAAAAACATCCACAGAATAACATACTTCAGTAGTCAAAGGTCGGGGTCGCACTAACCTCTCACAGTCCTATCAATGAGTCCAGACAAAGGAGAAATTCTTGAAATTCTTTTCACAGGTTGATTTCATTCAAAATGTTTGGTTGTGCGAGATAAAAGGTCTAAAAGATCGAGGTCGTTGTGACCGCAGTCCATTTATATTAAATTTTTCGAAACCTCCACTTTAGAAGCCTGGACTTGTCAGTGGCACAAAAGATAAAGTGACGTATTCAATAAAAGGTGCTTTAACGCTGGAAAGAATGCAGTTTTCATAAAGGTCCAATCATGGTCGTTGTTTGTTTTTTATGACAGTCTGACGCCATTGTTGTTGTTGTCCTTCTACCTTCAAGAAGGTATTCGAACTGTATTCGAAAAAATTGCGTTTCCCCCAATTTCCATAAAGATGGAGAGCCAGCCCATGACCAGAATGTTATACATCTCCTATCGAGCGATCAGCCATTGAGTCTAGTTATTTTTAGTCATTGTTACGCTTCAGTGATCACTCAGCAGAATTATATGTGCAAATGTTCAGTTATGAGTTTGGTAATTCACACCACAGTCGATACATGGATGAATTGATACGCGCTCACTATCTGCACCAAACCACTGAAGTCTGCGTTTTATTATTTTAACTTTAATCAGTTTACTTCTTTATGTTTTTCATTTTGAGGAAATACGATTCCTTGTAGGCAAACATGAGACAGTGCTGAGAGATGTAAAATTTGCTTCTCAGAAAGCTGAAAGGTCAAAGTTGAACAGCAGTTATACGTATTTTTCAGTCTCTCCTGTTGCTCTTGACGCCGCTGCTCCACTGAGACAGTGTGAGTGGTTTGATAAAGAAAGCATTCGCTTCCACACTGCAGGGATGACTGATTAATTGTCTATAGAAACACTCATCTGCCAAAGCGGGTAAGATTAAAGGCATCCAACAGAGCTAAATATTTGTTTCCTAACCATTTCCATTTAAGCTCCCACTTATTTGTTTGCAGCCACTGATCAGGTGCCGCGAGAGGTTAATATGCGTTTTTGCGACATTTTATCTAAGAGGCAATGACTCAGTTTCACAACCAAAATACCTTGTGAGCGGAATGAGTGACGGGAGTAAACATATCTGGCAGGCTGAGGACTGATTGTTGTGGAGGTTCTGGTTCGTCCCCGGAAAGCGGAGCTTGGCATTTCACACAGCTTCTTCTCCGAATCATTATTTCGCAGGCAGATTGACTCAGTCAGCATGTGGCACAGCTGGTTAGGCAGGTTCCTCCGACGCTGCGTGAGGTGTGTGACACAGCAAAACGCTAAACCCCCCCACCACACCACACAAACACACCCACACACCTAACCCACCCCCCTCAGCGATTTATATGACAGAGATCCGATTAACCGCTGTTCGACATAATAAGCATCGGCAATAAAATGCTGTTGACACTTTCACGGTTATGCACATATTAATACACCGACGCGTACGCGGTGTTGATACAGGCCCGCGTGCACGTGCGCGCGCGCGCTCGTGCGGGCCACACACAAGGCGCCGGAAAATCAAGCCCCCCCTCGGACGGAAGCGCGTGCAAACGCGCGCGATCCGCCACTTCCCGCCGCCGCGCTCTCACACACGCACTTCCTCTGCAAACATCTTGGAATTAAGTTATCACTTCATCCCTCCCCTGTCTCCCGTTCCCACAGTCGGATTAGCGCTCGCTCGGCGCATTCGCCTCTCCTTTCATGTAAGGCAGCTGCAGCTGTGCATGTGTTTGTGTGTATGTGTGTGTTTTTTTGTTTCGTACGTGTATGAGTCAGGCGCGCCATCGCTTAGATAAATCTTCGCTCGGTTTCCTGCCATCTGACAACGCTAGCGCCGGCCTCGTCTTCATCGCTCATCTGGCTTCTGCTGAAGCCGCCAGAGAGAGAGAGAGAGCATAAAGATTTGCAGGGAACGGGGTTAATTGATACTTCACATTTTAGAGGTTCAGAGCGTGTGTGTGTGTATTTGTGTGTGTGTCGGATGGAGGGAAGAAGAGGAGAGAGATGTAAGATTGAGAGGAGTTGTGGTACAGGAGGGAGGCGAGGAGAGGGAGGGCGAATTGTTGAGGGCGAGATGGGGCAGTTAATATTTTACAAGCCCGGATTAGAGAGGTCATGAAATGAGGAATGGGAGAAAGATTCCTGAGCGCCGGCTACGACGGGACAGCTGGGTAACGCCGCTTTGATCAGAAACATCTGTAGGTTTTTCGTGGCGGAGGGAGAAAAACAGTGAGCGACCCTGATTGGTGTGTTTGCCTGGACAGGTTTCACCTCGAGACAGGAGGAGGAGTGTTTGCTCTTAACCCTCCTGTCTCATTCACCTGTGAAGATCAATTAAATTACTCCCAAGTTAAATTGACCCAGATGATATTTAACAATCCTTAAAATACTTAAAGAAGGACACCAAGCCAGTCAACATTGCTGTGGGTGAGTCACAGATCAGCGCAAAGTCACTGGAATTATTTCACTGTTTGAAAAAGGCATTCTAAAATGTCTTTTTGAACACTTTTAACACTCAAATCAAGGCTTTGATTCCAGGCTTGAGAGTCTTTCTGTGCGGCATTCGCAGGTTCAAACAATGAGTTTTTCTGTGGGTGCTCAGATTTCCTCACAGAGCTCAAAAACATGTGTTTGAGGTAAATTGGCGACGGTGAAATTGCCCGTGAACCCTGTCTTCACCCACAGTTTACTGGGATAGGCGACTAGATTGGCTGAAGCAGGGTAGAAGACAGATGGATGAACTTTTTCTTCACTTCAAACATAGAATCTTCTCCAATAAAGCTAGGACAACGGCATCAAAGAAGAATTGCGGGAAGCCTTCAGAGTTTCAGTCTATAAATGTGATAAAAAAATTACTGAGGACAATGGATAAGCCTCAGATTTTCATTTTTTTGGTTCTTTTTTCATTAAATGATTAGGTCTCATTCCGTGTACATTTTAATTAACAGAAACTGAGAGGTATCCAAGATTGTTTATTGACATCCGCTGCAACAATGACACCGTTTTTCAAAGAGAGGGTATTTTACCAGAACCATTGATAATAATTAAGGATCGACCAATTATTGGCCTGGCCGATAATATCGTCCGATATTGGGCATTTTTCTAATAATCGGTATCGGCCTTTTTTTCCTCCAGTAGCCGATGAAATAAATTCATTTTAAAACGTGCTCTTTGGATCATATATTACAGCCGTCTCTCGGCCTGAAGTCACTAGTCTGGGCTGTGGAACAATGCCCCACCCACGGCTAAATTTTGACGCCAAAATGTTCATTTTTACTGCAAATGAATATCGGTTCGACATATCTGTTATCGGTTTCCAATAATCGGCATCAGCATCAGCCCTAAAAAAGCCATATCGGTCGATCCTTATTAATAATTATATCAATTTTTTGTGTTTCTGTGTAAATAGATGCCGTTTCACAACATTGTCGGTAAAACGTGAAACTGAACGTGAAACACCAAAATTATGTGTTTTGCTTTTTAAATGTGCCATGAATCTGTCAACCGAATTAGCTACGCAAACCACTTTTAGAGTGCTGCACCACAGAAGTCGAGCTATGTGAATGCAGAACATTCAAATATTGAATGTGTCTCAGTTTTGGGTCAAAATTGCTCATTTTTATTGTTTGTAGCTTCAGTTTTCTTGAGCACATTATAATTGTACATGAGGGATGTGTGATTAACATGTGGCATGGGTCAGCTTTCATTCCCATGTCCAATTTGCTAACTAGACCCAGTAGAGGTGGTTTCGTTCACTGCTGAAGCACAAAAGTTAAACAATCATTCTTCCTGAATATTTGAACTCTAATGTGTGACCCACAACATAACAGGGGAGGATCTGGTGCGGTTTGGTCTTCAAATCTGCCAACAAACTATGTAAATCTTAGTCGATCTTCAGTTTGAATTTCTCCTTTGGAATTAAAAAAAACAAGTAGAGTGCGGTATCAGTGGGAGCGCGTTAACCTTAGAATGAGATCGTTATAATCTGCTTTCATAATGAAGCGTGTATCTAATAAATATTATTTTCTGCTTCCCCTTCGGTAAGACTGCATGATGATGATAATCAGACATAAGCCTGTAGAAACCTCCCTCGCAGTCCTAATCTTATTGGTTAATAACATGGCTAACATCACCCTAAGCTTTCCCTGAGAGCCAAACTACGAAGGTCAGCGCTAATACTGTGCTGCTCATTTATTAAACCAAACGGGGTGCAGACAATAGAGCAAAAAGCAAAAAAAAAAAAAAAGATAAAGACAAGGAGAATATGATGAGCTCGGGGAGATTAAAAAAAGGAGCTTTGAGAAAGTGAGAGGAAAATAAATGCAGAGAAAAGAAGGTCAAAAGACAGAGTGAAGGGCAAAAGAGAGTGAACATGTAAGTTAACAAGGGGATGAGAACAACGTGTGAGGTGATAAGGGGAGATCGAGGAGGGAAGGGTTTCAGAGGGAGAGATGAGAGGAGGGGGACGGACGGAGAAATGACCGTCTTAATTAATGGACTGTAATATACGACAGTATTTCTGGGTTCCAAGATGGTATCAGCAAAAATTACTGCCTTCACCACGGGCACACTGTGCAAATAGACCATGACCTTGCTGGAAGAAGTGACGACGAAGTGAAATCTGAGAAACTCTTGACGGAAACAAAGGCAGTTTTTTTTTTTTTTTTTTAATCTCTGGTTGGAAGTTGGAAAAGAGACAAAAGTTTTCACTCTCGTCTGGCCGGTTTCGATTCCGCACCATCTCCTGAACCATCGGACTGAGAGACGAGTGGACAGTCGTCATGTAATGGAACTTCTGCTATATATGCATATTGTACAATGCCTGTACAATGAGCTGAAAAACTCTCCAAAGGTGTCAGAAATGGGAGAGATCTTTCTTATTTTTGAAAAAGAGAGTGGGACTTCTGAAACCCATGTTGATTCATTCTGCATTCAGACTTCAGTCCAACGACATCAGTTTGTTTGGGACTGAACCAAAAATAGGCTAATTTTGGATTTGAGGTCAAGTAAATATACAACACATCATACATTTTTAAAGTGACGGCTTCTACAAGGTTTTTATGAATACATTCAGTTTAAATAATCTTCAAACACAGCTCCTCCACTTATATTTTCTTAAGTTTTAATTTTTAAAATATTAAAAACATAGTTTATTTAAATGCTTTGAAATAAATTGTACCTCTACTAAAAATTTTAGCATGCCCGAAAATCTATTAAATGTTCTTTTAGAGATTATATATTCTATTCTGAAGCTCTTTAAAGGTACATACTGACCTCCACTGTTTTTCTGTCTCAGACAGTACAATATTGGTGGATATTAGCCTGATATCACGCAGCGCACAAACTAAGTTTTTGGATTATAAGTAATACTTAATGTTGGATTCTGTTTTTTCTTTCAAGCCGATACTTTCAGGTCATATTATTGGCAATAGTCAGTTTTTATTAGTCCCATAAATATGGAGAAGTACGACTCAACTGCACCAACCGGAGCCAGGAAAGCAGAGATTAACGGCGACACAGTGAAGCTGTAGTAATTCTGTTAGAAGCAGTGCAGGAATCCAGACAGACTTTCTCCCTGGAAACCATCATGTTGGACGAATTAGTCATGTGAGAACGAAAACCTGCAAAAATATGGTGGCCACACCTGAGTGGGTCAAAGAGCGAACGACAACTGCCTCTCAGGGATGAAGAGTGTGTTTAGTCGATGAGTTTATTTTACTTCATTTTAGTGGATTTGTTAAGATATAGGGCAGGGTTGTCAAATACTTTTAATTCAGGGGACACATACAGCTCAATGTCACCTCGAGTGGGCCAGACTGGTGAAATAGTGCCATAACAACCTTTAATTTAAAACTTTTTGAAGCTTTTCTTACTTGTGGCGCACATGATGGAAATGTCATATACAGTATATTTTTGAAAAAATCAATTTCTACAGGAAATACAAAATAAGTACAGTGACATGTCTGAAACCCCTCTTAAAACAGTTGCTTTACATTTTAAATTAGTAAAGATAACTATCTTTAATGGCAGCTTCACCGATATCTCAACTCAGGACAGTATTGCATTGTGTTCACTCTGCTGATCTTAAGAAATTTCTTAATAAAATCAATGTTTTGTTCAAATGATCAGTGACTTGCTTGCTGGTTTGGAAGCCAGTTTTGAACCACGGGCCTTATGTTTGATTCTCCTGGTTAACAGTTTGTTTCTTGCAGGAAAAATCTGATCCCATCTGAAACAGGTTTCATTGATATGAACAACTGGCTCCTGTTCTGATGGCACATGACACTTCAGTTCATTATATTGTGGCCAAGTAGTGATGAAAACTGTAGACTTATGAGTAAACATGAAGTAATTTATATCTTTACTGCATATAATTCATTTTCTTCACTGAAGAGGTCAAATCTGGTTTTAGGAGGACATTTTTAGAATGAAATATAGGCGGGAGGATGGAAAGCACAACAGCAGAAATTAGTAAATTATGAAACAGCACATCTTTGCATGTGGAACGCACAGAAGTTATTTCTGTCCCGCTGCTGAACTCCAGGGTGCAGTAAGCTGCCGCCGAGCCATCAATCACCCGGCTCTTGGAACGACAATCAGCCCGGTTCGTCAAGCTGTTGCAGAGGAAGCTAAATGGAGCATGGGCCCGACTCCACCACACAACACTGGAGCTTCTAGCATTATTTTCATTGTTATTTGAGTCAGCAATCTAAAGGACCTCCATTCCAAGTGGGACCCGAGGCTAGTTCCCTGTCGCTGCAGAGGTTCTGTGAAATTCAAGAATAATTTTTCTTTTTTTTTCCCACCTCACAGTCGTGTGAGTCCACCGCTGGCTGGCTGTGTGTGACTGTTTTCCAAGTACAGCCGGGTACCGGGGGGACCTGCACATGAGTAGCTCTGAAGCTGCAATCAATCATGTGTGACTGGAAAGGTAACAAACACAACTGTGCGGACAACACACGGCTGCGCGCACACACCGATGTGCACAGAATCTTACCGACTCGTGCATACACACACACACAAACAGGGTGAAATGTGTGTCCACCTGCTTTTGTGCCCCAACACGAGTGCACTCAAACACACAACAAGTGAGGCGCTGCGGGGAAAAGAGCGGCTGTGCGCTTCAGTGGCTGCAAAACACATTGTTGCATCTGTAATCTAAGCAGCTGAGAGGGCGCAGATTACTACTTGCCGTGTGCATTTTCAGTATAGAGGACTGATAAAAGGTGTGGAAGCAAATAACTTCAGCAGAGGCACACGCACACACACACACACACACACATACACATACACACACACCGATTCATTACAACTGGATTGCGCCCTGCAGTGTTGTTGCTCGGCCTTTGATGCTAAACTTAACTTACACTTCTGCGCTCACGGTTTGTCAGAAGACTAATGACGCTGAACATAATATTTACTACAACAAAAAAAAAAAAAAAAAAAAATCATTATCAGTGAATAATTTTCTCTGACAATCCCCCCCTATGAATGAGCCTGACTTCAAAGACGAGACCGGAGTGGGGAGTACTCTCATCGCCGCGCTCAGTTATTAGGAGATCAAAAGAATTTAGGTTAATTATTGCGGATTGGTGATAATAATCATAGAAAACAGTGACCACAGTAATCATGGCATCAGAGTCGGGCGCCTAAACAATTCAAAAAGAGCATTTAGTTAGTTTAATTACATCATTTATGGAAATCAGCATACAGTGAGAACAAAGTGGGTGATACATACGCACAACACACGTGTGTAGCATTGATAATGCAATTTGTAAACATCACATTAGCAACTTAATAGATGCTAGAGATTGAATATATTGCAGCAACAAGTTGCATGTAGGTGATGCAAAACCCAAATGTCACATAAACCCTTCAGACACGCACACCAGTGATGGAAATTTTGACATCTCCTCTACATCTCGTTTGCAGTCTTTCAACATACCTTGAAATTTGCAGACGTGCCCTAAATGCATGGTGCGCATACTGCTGACTGATGATGAGAACTACAGGTCAATCCAAAATGTTGCTTTATAGGACAGAAAACACAGATATCCAGGATAATGGTAGTTGATGCAACGCCTCTTTCTGAAATACTGCTTAAGTCAAAAAACACAAAATAGCACAAAATTGTTCTGTTTTTAGCCATCTGTATGTCGTTCAAAGAAATTATATAGGGATTAATAAAAAATAAGGCCACCTTTCACACTAAAAATAAACCGTACAGAGGATAAAAGGCAGCTCTGGTGAAACACTGCAGGCGAGACGGTCAATAACAGGCGGAAAGAACTGGCTGCAGTAGACATAGCCAGAATCGATGGGCTGCTACCTTAATGACCCAAAAGCCAGTGGTTTCTCTCTTTTCTTGCTTTATTGTGTGCTCTCTTTCCCTCTGCGACAGGTGGCGTGATACTGGACATGGGTCACAGCCAGGACAGGTTTGTCTCTTCTTCTTCTTTTTTTATTCATTTTTTTTTATTTTTGCTATTAAAACTGATCAGGATGGAACAAAACACCAGCATCACAAATGATGGCATCCAGACATGTGCTAAAAAATGCATTACTCAAATTAACCTTCATTTGTGTCCCTGCCGTCGTCCTCTGTCACACACAGACTTGCAGACTGAAGCATACTTGTAGCCAGAGACAGGTCAGCCATTTTTTTTGCCACAGACTGTGAAACCGCAGAAACGCAGAAATGTCAAAGCTGTAACAACAGGACAGGCAAATGGGAGAAATTAAGAGGCTTTGTTGGTGCTTAGAAGGAATGTCAAAGCATATGTTATGGATGAGCGTGTGCAATGAGGGCTCTTTGAAGGAAAAGAAAAGGCAATAAGGACAGGAAGAGGAAGAAAGATATAAAGAGAAGCTGAAAGAAAAAAAAATGGAGAAAAAAGAAAGTGGCAAGCGATTGAGGGAGGGGAATGAGAGATTTAAGGTGTGCGGAGTAGGAAAAGACAGCGCTTTTCGAGATGTATTCACTGGGCAAATGTCTGAGCCGGTATTATTCATTATGTATTCACCCAACATACAACAGGAGAGGCTGACATTTTGATAGTGCGCTCACAGAAACGCTGGCACGCTCATCTGTTGGCACTCAGGCATGCAAAGACACATATTGCATGTGTGAATACTTGAGCAAAATAGGAAGCATATGCACATTCACACACAAGTTTGGTTCGAGGCCCTCTGCTTCAGCAACGAGCCTGTCTGAAGTTGAGCTATAATGACATCCAGGTATGTTTGCTCTTCATTTTACACGGCTCATCGCAGCTCCACACAGGGTATCAGCACAAGGCGGGGTGGGAAGGAGAGAGGGGGGCGGGGGGGAGCTGTGCTTGTGCAAGCAGATGTGTGTGCAAATGTGTGTTTTTCATTCTCCTGGAGCTTGCAGTGTACATCTGCATGGATGCATGTGTGCATCGTCCGTCTGTACAATGAGTCCGCGATCTAATGCGTACAAGCTCATGTAATCAAAAATATACACACACACACACACACACACATACACACACACGGATATCCATGTCTGCACACACATGCTCACACACCATTTTACCCCAGCTTGTTGACATTCCAGTAGCTTGGCCTCTTTGTCTGCTCCAAACTTTCCTCTCATTCAAAACAGATCTCCACTCTTCCCTTCTCTCTCTCTCTCTCTCTCTCTCTCTCTCTCTCTCTCTCTCTCTCTCTCTCTCTCTCTCTCTCTCTCTCTCTCTCTCTCTCTCTCTCTCTCTCTCTCTCTCTCTCTCTCTCTCTCTCTCTCTCTCTCTCTCTCTCTCTCTCTCTCTCTCTCTCTCTCACACACACACACACACACACACACAAACACACACACTGTGATTCTACCTGGCACCTCCTCATTGAAAACACAAGTAAGACATGAGCGCACGAATGTTCACCCGGTCTGTCCTCAGTTTATCGCGATGCTTCCTGAATGTATTCCAGCATTTAGCAGGTGCAACGTGAATGACTCTACGTTACTAATGAGGCAGGTGGACCGCATTTTATCACCACTGTGGAATGCTGATCTTTTCTTTATGACAACACCACGTTTACACTCAGGAACATTCAGGTTTTCATCAGGAGGTGAGCAACACTTACGCATCATGTCTATGGGACATGTTTGTATGTATTGACAGATAGTTTTGAGTGAAAGGGGGAAAAAGTCGGTCCCAAGTAAAAGTTAGTGCTTGCACTTAAAATAAGCCTGATTACCTTTTTAAAAATTATTCATTCCTCAAGAAAACTGCTCTCTTATCAAGATTTGAATCTTTATCATATCATTGAGGAGTAATTAAAAGGACAGTGTTCCAGAAAAGTGTCCTCTGTGTATTCCTGTCTCATCTGTACCCACAGGTCCACCAACCACTTACTGTATAATGCACCGTGAGCCTGGGCAGCTTCCCTTTGTGGGTTTCTAAAACTAGTCTTCTTTCTTTTTGTGAATTACTTTAAACCAGCTGATGCAAACTTTGAAAAAGGCTTGCCCCTAGTTTTTCTTTTTTCCTCCCAAAAAAAAAAAATCCCACACAAAAAGCCTGCTCTAGAGGGCATTACGTGACCGGGCATTATCTACCCACATCAACCAGAGGCATTCCTCCCGATGCACACTCATTTGTGTCTCCATCATTAGCAGCCGCGAGTGAGAAGACTGCATAAAGTGGCCAGAAGGAACATTAAAATCTGCTACTGCATCTCATTGGCAGTTTGCTTCAAAGTCTTGACAAAGTTCGTCACTGAGATGAGGAAAGTTTCTGTTTCGTGTCGATGCAATGCGGCGTTTGAGCGGCTGAGTGGAAGCGAACAATCAAAGACGGTCTCTCCGTCATCTCCTCACCAGTGTTCAAAAGCCGAAACATCCAGGATCAGAACACTGATATTGAAGTGTGTTCTGTGAGTAACAGAAGTCACTCATCCCTCATTTGCATCCATGCTTCAAACTCATTCCATTCAAATTAGGTTTCTAGGGAATAGAGCCTATCCTGGCAAATGGAGTGGTCACCTAACATCTGCATTTGAGTCTGCCTAACAAGCACTGCTTTCGGATTCTTGTAGGAATAGCTGGAAAACGGAGGAAATGATCCTCCAGGCCCAGACAGAAACTCCACAGAGAGAGGATCTCTGACGCAAACCAAAACAAACTATTCCAACAGTAATTCAGATTGACAGAAAAGTATTTTGGTCTGACTTAATCTTTAGTCCACTACTAGAGATGGGGATTATTAGCTATGCTGCAATCATCAACGACAGTAAAAAAAAAAACAAAACAAAAGGAGACGAAGAGAAAGGGTCGTCACATTTTGGAGCTCTCTCCCACCTTTTTCTGTGATTTCCTTCTCAAGCAATATGCTTGCATGAAAACATCACGGTTGGCTCAACAATGAAACTACCAAGTCCCAGGAGAACATAGACTCAGAGCCATGACACTCCGGAGGCCGCCATTGTGGTAATTGTCCATTTACTCAGGTCTGTGCAGAAGAACGATTGACTATGGCCGTTGTGTGCATGCAACAGTAACAGCATTTCAAAAAAGTTTTGTTTTCTGCCATTTACATGATGTGAAAATGGATCCCCAAAGCTCAAGAGGCTAAGAAGGCTTTTTATCCCTGTTTCCCACCATTTAAATGGTGTTTAAACTCTACAGCATGTGCTTAAATGATTTGTGTTGCAGTCTTTTAATACATTTAATATGACGTAATGCAAGTTTTTGAATAAAAAAGGTCAGTGAGTCTGCAAATAGGAAAAAATGAACGTCATGTGAAGGGACCTCTGGAAACATGCCTTATTAGAGGTGTTCAAGTGCCCGGGCATGCACACTGGCCTGTTGAAAGGTATCAGCACACTGTATCTCAATGCTGAAGACAGGAGCGTACCGGCGTTCACCCCAGGATGGAAGACAGGAGCATTCATGTCTCAGCTGCTTGTTGAAGGAAGGGGTATTCAACACATCCATTCCTTTGAGCGCACATGCACCCGCATGTTTTCCTTTTCTTTCTAAAGGCAGGAGTACATCTCCATGTGAGTTATGGGGTTTCTTACAAAAAAAAAAAAAAGAAAAAGTATGTGAAACCCACAAGCTGCAATTATGAAGTCATAACATACTGTCCTTTACAGCAAGAGGGCCATATATCCTCCGGCTAAAGCCGACCCACGAGACGGCCGGATCTGGCCTGCTTGTTGACATTGCAAAGACTAAAAATTATAATAAGGAACTATGGATACACACATTTTGTCATTCACCTTCTACTTGTGGATTGGTGGCTGTGAGTTGCACGAACACAATACAACTCTGAGACCTACAACTCAACTCAAGGCCGCAGTGAGAGCTACTTTTTCCAGGAAACAGACACAGTTTATTACGTTGAATTCTACCTCACTGTATTCACTTAACCTTCTGAAAGTTTTGTCTTCAACAAAGTGGAAGCAGATCTTTAGAGGCCATTGTTAAGAGGAGCTGTGTTATCTTTTCGGATTTACTCTAATCTGAAATGGGTTTGAGCATGGCTAGAACTGCCAGTTCTCCGCAGGTAATTTCTGAATGCCTGAGCGGAATGAAGGGTTGTATTGCTAGAGTGGAGTGGATATACACTTGTTTGATTTACTGACACAACCGTCAGGCTACCTCCAGTTGATTTGTAGATGAAAGCACAGCCAAACAGTGCTGGTTTTGCCAAAGGACGTTTCTCCAACTTCTGGCCACGCGAGTTTGAAATGCAAGTCTCCGCCAGCGCACTGAAGGTCGCCCATATTGTATGGGCTAAAAAGCAACACACTTCACAGCTCACATGTGAAGTGAACCTCTGTGGCAAGGAAAAATGCAACTTCTCAGTTTTCGTGTTTCAGAAAAGGTTATATAAAATGTTCAGTGAATGAATGAATGTCCTCAAACTTATTTGCAATAAATGTGGCGTTGTCGGCGGTTATTACTTTACAATTTTACTGGACGAGTCCAGATGAGATTAAACGGGGGTGCATGTGACCCCTGAACTGAAATGAGTTTGACACTTTTGCTTTATAGGGTGAATACAGTCCTTCTCACAGTGGGATATTAAAATTTAAATCTAATAGCTGAAAATTACAGGAAAAGGGCCACATTGACGACGTTGCAATTTTAGAAATTTAATGCCGCAGACTTGATGAGGTGACGGACATTCATCACATAAAACTAAACACCTCGATAATATTAAGCTTTGCGGTAGGGAAGTAAACCTTTAAAAAAAAAGGAGAGCATAATAGCAGACAGCTGTGACACATGTGTAGCAGAACTCGGTGATATTTTGGTAGAAATGTTTTGTAACTTTACCCACAGTGGCCAAAAAGCTGCTTTCACGAATCTGACATAAAAATCTCAGCAGACACAATAAAAGTGAGAAGCTTTGACTGCGAGCACTCTAATTGCTTCAATTTGGCTCCGGCGTTGAGAAAGACAAAAGCTCTTACCTGTTGTGTAAACTGTTGTGTTTCTATTGTGACCGCTGACTGTTAAGCGGGGCAGTTAGCGCCGAGGACGTGATGAGTCAGAGGCGTCCCACAAAGACAATTACGCCAGGAGCTGAGAAATTACACATCAGATGCCGGTGCTTCGAAATGTCAGCGTATCTGTTAGAAAGTGACAACCGAGCTCCACCAGCACCGCAGCCTTGCTATTTTTTTTTCCCCCTTGTTATTGTATTTCAGGAAGATGTGAGAGTTTGCAAACAGGGATTAAACCTTTTGATTTTTTTTTTTTCTCCTGAAGGACCTCATGACCTTCTCTCACAAAAATAAATGAAATAACAATAATATATGAGTGGGAAAGAAAAGGTGGAAGCAGATGCACTGCATGTTGATGTGTTGGAGAGAAAAAAGGGACGAAGGACACATCTTAATGCAAGAATTGCATATGAAAAAAAAGAAAACAGAAACAGAAAAGAGCTGGGATCGCGTAGTCGTCACGTGACCCCGTCATGCGTTGTCTCAATGAAGACAAAGCCCATGAGCTGTGTCCACTGTGGAGCATATTGAAGTGGATGACAACTGACATTTATTGTATTGAGCTGGCATTGTTCACTGCTTTAAGTCTCTAAAAGCTTGTCAGAGATTCTATGGTGGCCACAAACTCGGAGATAAATCTGAGACTGGGTTTGCGTTGTCTCGCCTGCGAGACGTGATGCATAACTTAGAAACACGTACGAAGCTACATCCAACACGGCATATGCAGAAGAGACAATATCTTGTGCAATAAGAAGGCGTAGAGTACACACTTTTACTGATGTCAGTCGGTTTGTTTATTGATCATGAAAGTTCATGACGGTATGATTGGCATTGCAGAAATGTAACAATACTGAATTGTTTTTATTCTTTTGAAATGTATCTGCTGCTTTTACTACATCATGCCAGCTCACTCCCCACGTGTCACCAAATTGACAGTTTTCAAAAAAGTTGTGTTTTCAGTGACTCTGAGCACCATCATCATGTAAACACACATGCACAACACTATGAAAAGTTTGCATTTTTGCTTGAGAACTTTACTGGGTAAACAGGGCCAAAATGTGATTTATACACCAGTAAGTTCACACACTGTATTTTCAGCTTTACAAATATAAAATGTTCACATGACTGCTTATATTTCATATTGATTGGTGACAAAAAAGAAAAGTTTTTGCTATTTGTGTATTACAGAAGCTGAAATTAAAGAAAGGCGCAGACAGGAAGAATCAAAGAATGAGTACATTGACGGAAAAGATGGAGCTGCTCTGAATAAATATACGTAGAATGTTTTCAGTCAACCTGGGGCTCTTATCATATGACTAGACTGCTATGATCGACCAGCTTTACTTAAAAAAACCCTACAAAACAGCTGTCAATTGCTCCAAACAACATTAAAAAAATATCCCACTGGACTCCCTTTAGGAGTGAAAAATGATCATGATTTATCAAGCCTCATCTGGTTCACGCTAAAGGTTTATGTTCTCTACCGCTGGATTTATAGTTCTTTGTGTTTTTGCACAGCTGGTTAGAGGGTGCAGGACACATGGCCTGGGTGGATTTCAGCAGAGCTGGCCAGCAGTGATAAGAACCCTAAATCCCCTACACATTCTCACATGGATAACCAAGGCCACAGGCTTCCTCTATAGAAACAGGAGCCTCCATCAAAGAGCAACAACAGAGCATGTGGACAAGAAGGAGCTCTCTGTTCAGCTCGTCTTAAAATAAGATTTTACAGTATTCTGTTGCAAGTGTAATAAGAGACTAATAGTTTCTGCTTATTCTATTATTCTGTGCATGTTTCGAGCAGCACAGCTTCTTTTTTTCATTAGTTTAGGATTAGTGTTACCCTTTCAGAAAGGGGTTGTGAGCAGAGGGGAAAGCAGGAGCACAACAATAGCACGGGTTGCAACAACAATACACGGTATTTCATATATAGTGTTCATATATTTGTGGACACAAAAAGCCACACACACACAAATAACGAGACACACTTGAAAGAATTGCGAGCTACCTGTGTGGGATAGTGTGTGAGACGGCGCCGCCGTCAGTGTGTCCGTGTGCAGGAGAAAGGTTCACAACACCTACTAGATTACCTGAGCCGCGTGAGTGGTGGGCGTGGGGAAGCTGCTCTGATGAATACGGCGTGTTATCAATCTGACCAACTCCAGCCCGTGTTACGCTGGTACAAATTCACTGTACAGGCAGACGGGGCTGGTGTGAAAGCTGTGGTCTGTGGTCTGATTCGCGGACGTGTGAAAGCTAAGCAGCTGTAGCGGCGAGGAAGGGTAGGCGCTCACTGGTAGCCGGTCAGGGAAATTCCAGATTTTAGGAGCTTGCATTTTGGGTTTCTGCTTACATGACGACAGTTCTCGGAGCCTTTGAAAATGGAAATTTTTCAAAATGTTTCCCAGGGTAGAACCTTTCCAGTGTATTTTGGAAAAATGTAACAACTTTATTAGATGACAAGCTTCTTGTTTGAATCTGCCCTGTGGGTTACTCAGAAGTCCGGTGGTGGTGAACTAAACACATACTGTCGAGTCTCTTATATCAAATGCATAACTAAATCTACAAAATATCCCAAATTGTTGTGTTCTGACTCATTATTGTGACATTTTATGGGTAAACAAGTGAATTTTATCACATTTCAAATCTTTATTTTTAATATTATTCGGTGCTGTGGACTACTCAGGAAATGCTCATGGGAAAAAAAAAATGTTATGTAACCTCGCGTCAGGCAATGATTGGATAGCGTAAAGGACTTCAATTTCTCAGGTTATGCGCCTGATTATGCACAAGTGGCTCATACTCCTACTGCGGGGGAAGGAGAACTGGAGGAGAAAGTCACATAATGGTCCTATTTTACTTCTTCTCATAACAGCTTTGCTTTTTTTTTGTTTTTGTTTTTTTTTTTTTGATTAAATGTTTGTTTCCATTTTCTAATTCTCTTTCTATGAGCCTTCTCGGTATCGCGGGAGCCGAAAGGTCAGCGAGGCTCGCTCGCTCTGCTCTTCATCACCGCTCACCTCCCCACACGCCGCCCCGGTCAGGCATTCATGGCTCTTTATCTGCGGAGGAGAATAACCAGTCGCCGGGGTCTAAAGCAGATAGCTCATCATAATTCCACAGCTGGTCACCTCCACCATGACAGGGCATTACGCCGCATAATGACTTGTTAGTCCTGGTGGATTAGGAGACGCAGGCTCCCGAGGCAGCGGAGTGGTGGCGAGGCTGACAGTGACGGAGCGGGCTTCGCTTCTGTGTCTTACTTTAGGGGCGCATGGTTATTGTACAGAGCCAGCCTGTTATGTATTAGTAATGGAGCAATCTCCCGAACAGTTACACACACTGCCGCTTTCAAAAACTTGAGGCAAAAAAAAAAAAAACAAAAAACTAAACAAACAAAAAAGTCTGCTCTTCATTTTGCTGATTTAGCTTTTATTCCATTTCCTCTTTCTTTTTCAGGTCTTAGAACATTGTGGTGTATTTTCCAGAGATGTGCGCACAGCATGCTGTTTTGATCAAGTTGAAAAAAATGAAACCATTCTGTAATTTACTGTGTATTTTATTAGTGTTTTAATGAAAAAATCAGTTTCCAATTTGAAGTTATTTTCTTCAGCCTGCTTCAAAGCAGAATGAAATTAGTATTATATTTCATACTGCCTTTAAAGTTAATCCAAAGTATTAAAAAAAAAGTACAGAAAGTTATTGCTTCTTTCTGTGTTTTTTTCCCCCTCAAATGTGTGTGTACTTGTTGTCTCTGATCAGACAGAAAAACGAGCATTCACATACTTGTGGGTCTTAAACTTCAACGGGGAGACAAAAAACAAGGTCCCATGATGTTTCACACAAATTTTAGGTTGAGGATGTTTCACTATAAGCGCCTGTTTAAGTCCAGGTTTGAGTTTGCACGTTCTAGCTGTGGAATTTATCCGACTGCTCTGGTTTCCATGTGTTGCATGCAGGGGTGAATTTATTTGCTCAAAGTAATATTTGAAAGAAGCTGAAGACCTCCTGAGAAAATTAAGAAAATATGAATACATTTAAGAATTGAAAGATAATAATGTCAATGTCCTTGATTTGAAAATTTTAATTTTGTCATTAAATGTGATTAAAACAAATATTCTTAAGAAAAAGTCATAGTCAATGGAAGTCAAAATAACAATGGCCATCTCATCAAATCATAGAAAAAAATTTAATTAACCTCTAATTTGTAACGCTAAACACTGCAACAGATAAACCAAAAGCCCTCTCTATACTTGTCAACTTTCATTAATGACCTTGGGCAAATATTAATATAATCACCAATTATAATTAGTAATATTAATTTCATAGTTTACATTTGAATGGTACTTATGTTTGCAGTCTGTGCGAAGTTCCATTTCATGACAGTGGTGTAATCATTTACTTTTAGTTGAAGTATCTCATTCAGTGTCACTGGAGCGTCTTCTTTTTTTCTTGGAATACCAAACTCATAGTTTTTATGACACGTGTGTCTTTTGGAACTAGGACACCTGTTTCTGAGCCGCGCAGGGAAAAGCCAAACCGCTCACATGTTTGGAAAACAAGCATGTCGACGGATTAAGAGCAATGAAGCAACAGTAACTGATAAACATCCCAGAAGTAGCTCTTGAGTTAGATTCTCTCCTAGATTGCTTTGAGGGCTTGTTTTCTCACTGGGAAAAGTTCTTATTTTCTGCCGTCTGGAATGAGAAAAGGTTTGTTGTGTCCTGTCAATGTGAGCTAGTGTCTCTACCTTTTTGTATTTCTTTAGAAAACGTTTTTTTTTTTTTTTCCCTTTCTCTCAGAAAAAAAGGGTTGTCTAGGTATATGGCAGCACTGTTAGCCAATACCTGGAACTTTAGAAGAGATGAAAAATGAAACAACAACAAAACACTACAAAATTTCTGAAAGAACTGTTTGTCCTTGCAGAGGCGAGGCAACAAAGGAGCTGGAAGCACATAAAAAAAAAAAACAACAACAACAAAAAAAAAAAAAACTGCGCAAAATAGAGAGTGCGCAGTGTGTACGTCCTTCAGAGTGCTTGGTGTGTTTGTATATATTGCCCGTGACTTTGTGCAAGGACGGAGCCCATCTCCCTGTTGGTTGAGGCTTGATTTCCTGTGGTGGAATGGATTCATACGGAAAATCATTCGCTCCCCGAACCCTCCAACTGTTATTGTCTGGGGACAAAAGGCTCCCTCCACTCCTTTCAAATTCAAATTCCCAAAGCTTTCTTGTCCATCGCACCAACAAAACACTGACTATCACTCAGCGATATCCGGAGTCCACTGAGACTTAAAAGAGCTGCGTCGGTAGTGGCGAGAAACTCAACGTCGCACAGAAAAACAGATTCATCCACTTCAAACCGTGCACATGTACATCCACGTTTTGTCTGCAGGAATTGATTCTTCTTGGAAACCTTCAGCCCCGCCACACAGCTGCTTTATTCCAAAAACATCACCAAGCATGCAGCTGGTTTTAGAGGTCAGTCCAGCCTAAATTGACAAACTTTTGATGCTCATCTTCAAAGCATTTGTAGTATTTTATTTTAAAATTGTCTCCTGCAGCTGCACACCGGAAAAACACAATTATGGGTTGATATCGAACCCAGACACAGATTTGTTATTCAGATTTAATAAATAATGTAGATTTATTTGATTTGAATTTCACAGTATAATTTTTTAAACCCTGTTTTTCTTTTGAGCAGTTTACCGATCATAAATTAATATCTTTTTTGTGTGTGTTTTTGTTGTTTTTTTCTTTTATTTTTATTTACTAGTTACAATGAAGACAACTTAAAAAAACATTATTGTAAAGTGGTTTCTTTTGACATTTACAAAACATAAAAGACACGTTTGAAGCATTTTACATTTTTTAAGTTTTGGTTGGATTGTGGGCATTGACAAACAAAAAGGCAACCTCTGATCGCATGAAATATTCTAATATTTTCATATGCTGCACATTTGATTTTCAGGATTTACAAGAAGAATTTGAAGAATACATCTCTGAGCTTTAAAGTATGATTTATATCCAATACATCTGAAATTTAAAAAAAAGCAACATTTTGAAACCAATGCGTGTTTCCACAGAAAAGCTGAAAACTATGTCGTTAAAATGCTACAACTCAATTGTTTTTGTAATGAAATCACACATGTATGCAGAGAACAATACACTCTAAACATTAGGACAGGGGCATTGGTATGGACAGATCATGAAGTTGGATGTCCATTACTGGTGACGCAATATAAAGCTACCAAGTCTCAGGAGAATAAGGACTGGGAGTCATGGCACTCAGGAGGCCGCCATTGTTGTTACTGTTGATCGAGTCGCTCATGAGCAGAAGAACTATTTCCTATCACCATGGTGCGTTTGTGCAGTAGCATAGTTTCAGAAAAGTTGTGTTTTGGTCCATTTCCAAAGAGTCTGAGTCAGAGCGCGCTCAAAAACCTTTCAGCGGCTCCAAGCACCCATGTCATGTAAACGGACACCCGAAGCCTGAAAACGTAAAGGAGGCCTAATTCTAATTTTCCTTTCGTCGATACTGGAGGAGCTTCTAAATGCTGTTTTGCAAGACTGATTTATTTTTGGCAGCTGTGAACAGATCTGTTGGCTTTCAGTAACCACCGTATCCTGTACGTCGCTTTACTTCACACTGTTTTGCTATTGCACTTTACCGCTGTGCCTTTCTTGTTTGTAATTTCTGTCCTGGCACTTGTTTTTATTTCACTTTCTCTTGCACCGCTGCATTTAGTACATTCCCCTCCCCTTGTTTCTGTGTGCTTGAGTTAAGCAGAATGACTCAAGTTGAGAGGAATGACAATAAAGTTGAGCTGAATTAAATTAAAGTGAAGTTCAGTGTGATAAACGGCGATCCCCCCCGCCGCCCCGTCACTCTCCCACTTTTGCCTCACCATGCGTCACATTGAAAGTTCCTCCTGTTAACAATAGATCAAATTAAATGTGTATATTTAGAAGTGTTGTACCATTGAGGGGTCTAAGACCCCTTTTAAGCCTCTGGTGATTCAGTTCCAGTGTCTTGGAACAAAGTTTTATTGCGAAGCAACATTAGCCAAAACTAAGCTCATGCTAGCTGGAATTACATTAGGTTCCTGGCAACGCTAACTTATTGAACAGTCTATCAGGAGGGATCAGGGGGACTAGCGGGGGCTCAGTGATTTTTAATGGCACGGCAAAACACAACTCAAGATTTAATGGGCTGGAATCAACAAAATGGCTCGGGAAACAGAAAATCTATCTCGCAAATGGTCACTCAATTCGATAGAGGGGACATTCTGTTCATCTACAAATGAAATGCTTTTTTAAATGACCAAAATAAATTGATTTTTTTTAAGGTAATTTATTTGAAATTACAGCTGGCCCGTTGGTTTCCAATATTGCCAAAGTCGCCCCTCTTCAACACACAGGCTGCAGGATCGTGTTTCCTTACTTTATCAGACAGAAGAAAAAAAAAAATATTTTTAGACATTTATTTGCTTGTTGTCTGGTACACATGGGTCAGTAGTCAAACAGAGTGCATTAAAACCCAGAAGTGACTGCTTTAATGGAAAGGGAGAAAGAACAAAGCCATAATTCTCTGTGCTATTTAGAAAATAAAAGACTCGACCTAATATATGGCATATTTACATTTAAAAAAAAAAAAAAAGAGCTATAGCATTACATTTGAGATTAACTGCAGGGTGAGACTGAAAGAGCAACACAATAAATTAAGTATAAATAAACCATCCAAAAATATATCACTATGTATAATCAGGGGGCCTTTCACCCAGCATGATATACAGTAGGGGAAGGAAAAGTGCTTAGGTTTGTGTTTGTGTGGCGCAGTAATTGGGAATGCATCGGCACGCCTTGGAAGCGGCACACATCACAGCGTGTTGGAACTGCCTCCTGAGTATTAACTGTATAGTTAAGATTCCTCATCTCACCAGGCCCCAACAGCCAATCTACTGTACCGTACCTCCATTTCCTCGCAGACACAAGCACGCCGTCATTAGCTGCACAACAGGATGGAGGGAGGTTAATCAGGCTGCTGTGACAGACACCAAAAAGGGAGGGTTCAGGAACGCATCAGGCTGCAGCATCAAGTCCGTCCTCTGGCTGACTTCTTTTTCCAATAGCGAACCATGATAGCAGGTATTTACTTTAAGCTTCAAACATAAATCAAATAGCTATCCTTTCAACAAAGACCCGTTCGTAAAACCAAACCAGCCCTCGTTCCCTCGCTAATGTCTCCGTCCAGCACTTCGACTGGCTTTAAAAATACGGCCGCTGAGGTTCTTTCTCCCTGGCTTTAATCTGAGGACATCGTCAGTCCGGTCCTGGTCTCAGCGGCGGCTCACCATCCAATCCACATCTGAGTTTACGGCCGCACTAAAAACTTTTAAAATATTGTGTTCGGCTGACTCCAAAGTTATATCAGAGTAATCATGACCTCATATGAGTCAGCTCATCGCCCTAAATCCTGAAGTAAGACCCCGCTGGTTGTTCCAAAGTTGAGGCTAAAATGTGAAGATGACTGTACTTCAGCCAGCAGAGGCGGCTTGACTTTACAACGACCTTCCTCAAGAAATGAGACACGCAGAGTCAGTGTCATACTTTACCTCTTAAAACTCCCTGTGAGAGCCTTGCTTCTGTGTGAGTGTTTTGGTTTTCTTTTTCAATTTTTTTTTTTTTTTTTTTTTTCAGATTTTGACCTCCATATTAAATTTCTTTTAGTTACTTCTACATCTTATGAATCTCTAAGGCTAAAAAATGTTACATTATAAATGAAGCGCTTCTTTCATTCCTCATCATTTAGGCTATGTAGTCATAAAATTTCTTCAAAAATATCTGTCCAAAAAAAACAGGAATTTGCACATTTTTCTATTCTATCTATCTATTTATTATTCTATTATTATTTCTTACTGCGGAACAAACCCTCGACAGAGAACGGACATCGTCCCACGGCGGCTATGCTAAACGTCGTCTGACCCCAGTGCCGTCACGTCATTCTGTTCACTATTTATTTGTCATTAAACACTGGCTGCCTGTGACCTGCTGCAAGCCTCATTACTCCACAATTCCACTAATGACTCGCATTAAGCAACACACACGAGTGTGCTCTTAATATTTGGGCTCCTTTAATGAAAGCCAAGGTGAGAGCTTATGCGCTGGTCGTTCGGGGCAGTTTACCTTCCTCCACTTTTATCTCGGAAAGTGTGCTTGAAAGCGAGAGGCCGGCAGAGCGGACAAACAAGAAAGGAGCAGACGACCTCTGCAGCTTCCACTTTTAGATAGACAGCCACAAGATGACGATGTGGGTTGATTTTGTAGTGAAATCACACATACAGAGAACAATACACAGACATCCGTATACACAAATGACAAACTTGGATTATGGGTGACTTACTCACGCATGTGCAGTAGCAGTGTGTAAACAGAACCTTAAAATTAGTTTCACTACAGTGATAATGCAAGTGCACAATGTGAAAATCAGCTTTAGTGTAAAATGGGTCTGATAGTATGAAAATAGAAATGAGGTTTAAAGCAAGCAAGGATTTAAACATCATTTGAAAAAAAATCAAGCAAAATGTCCATGAGAGTTTCAGACTTTTTCTATTCCTTTATATCTTTGGCAACTTTGGTGAATTTTGATTGCAAAGAACTCATGTGTGAATGTTCTCTTAGTTTAATTTTAACAAGCATTGATGCTGCCACCTCAAGCTCCCGCCTGCACAAAATAATCACACAAAAAACCGATAAGCAGAAGAGGGTCAAAGATCGGTTCCCAAAAAATAGACGAGTGTGGTTCACTTCAAGTAAAAATCTAGCACATATCAAAGTTGTCTAATTGAACCAAAGACAGAATTTGATAGGTGTTGGAACCTTCTGACTTATCTTTATGACTGTATTTGAAGGAAACCTGAGAAAAATCTCAATTTTCCCAGGAGTCAATTACACAACAGTGATATGAAAAACATCAAGGTTGACCAAAAAAAAAAAAATAAATAAATAAAATTCAGTCTTTAGCCAAACACGGTGCAAGATGTCTCATTCATTTTCTGTTCCATGTTCCTGCGAGTGCACCTTCAACAGTAAATATAATTGCAGTGATCCGAGTGCCCGTCGGTGGGATGGTGTCAAGATGATGTGTGGTCTGCTGAATTAGCTCCCAACTGATATCTGGAGGCAACATTTGCAATTATGTTGTTTACTGACCAATGAAATAAGGTCATTGGTCACTGGCACTGTAATTTAGTGTCTTTTTTTTTTTTTACAATGAGTCCATGACCATATGTGCTCCGTATAACTGGTCTGCAAAATATGGATCGTCTTTTTGTTAAAAAAAAATAAAAAATACAGTCAGCCTGAATGATTGACTTTGTGGCTGATATTATTCAAAAGATAATGACAAATCCTTTTGAACAATCAAAAGCAACCCCTAGATCAGGCTCTCCAACCTCCCCGACTTGCCTACAAATCATTCAAACTAAAGGCAGTAAATGGAATGTACTTTTTCTAAAGGTTTACGATTCTACTCGTATGCTTTACTGCAGTGCATAACACAGAAAGTCATGCCTGAACTTCTCTAGCATTCATCTCCTCTATCCCAAAGCCGTGATGGACATTCCATTTCGTTTTTCAGGCCAGAATCATCTTAATAACATGGATACAGAGTTTACAGTGAAGTAAACAAATCATCTTCACTTCGCTACAGAACTGAAGCTACGGCGTGCATCAAAACCCCGACAGCCCCGGCAGGGGAAAACTGCAAAAAACACACAAGTTAGCCAGAGCTCAACATCAGACGGCGTAAATATGCAGTTTCCATTTCCGTCATTTGTTTGGTCGACGAACCAAAAAGAGGTGAAATTTTACTGTGAATGCATGCTGTTGTTTAACTGTTTCAGACTTTTGGGAAGGAGCCTTCAGGGAGAAAGCGAGAGAAAAGGCTGATCAAAGCTTTACTGGGAATCCCTCGTAAAAGATTAATGAGTTAAAAGAGTTAGACACGACAATCACACACACACACACATACACACACGCACACACTCACACATCCAAAAGCCCACTCAGATAATGCACACAACAGGCACAAACGCTCTGCCCCAGACAGTGAGATTCAGAGATTCTGTATCGCAGCAGAAAATACTGCGATTGGTTGGAAATGGTCCATTACCAGACAGATTTTATCAGATGGTCGGGAATCCTGCTCCTATAGCGGACCAATTATAGAAACATGCGCCAAACAGTAGGGGACAGTATGGATATGTGTTCATCAAGTGTCGCATTCTGCTATTTGTATGTCATCGGAAACCGACGTAAAAGAAAATACATATTGTGAGTTTGCAAGCCGAGTGGGGGATTTCTGATTTGGTTGAATTCTGATTGCTGGTTTCATTATAGATTACGTTATTGACAAGTAGAATACCCACATATTCTTCTTGTAAGTCTTTTTTTTATTATTTCATTACCATCTCTACAGCTAAAAGGTAAACTTAGAGACATAGTTGTACAACGCAAGAAACAGAAAAAGTTTGATGTTTAAAACAAGAAAAAAACTTCAAAAAAATGCTGAATACAGAATGTGCAAAATGTGGATTAAACTATGATTTCCCATCCAACTGTATCCGTCAGTGTCTTTGCCAGAAGAAGAGCAGAATACATTGCTAAGCATTGTTTAGCTTAGCTTAGTTAGCATAGCTCAGCTTCCTCCTTCTGGCGTTCATGTTCCGTTACCAGAATTCTGAGAACCAAACACAAGACTGTACAGTATTTGTGTGCTTGTAACACAGAAAGGCTTGATATCAGAACATATCTTGGCTTGTTGGTTAAGTCTTTCAGATCGCTTAGGAATTTGACACTACATCTAAATTTAGACCAGAACAAAGCAGAAATAACTGCAATCAATCGGAGCAACGGGCACACAGTGAGTCTCTCTCGTCCACAGTAAAGAAAGGTTTATTATTTTCTTCTCGAACTGTTATTGATTCATAAATGTTTGGACACTCTTCCTGTTAGCAAAATGTCAATGAATCATAAAGCACAGAAACCAGGCCCAATTAAAACTACAAAGTAACTTTTTGAGAATAGTACAACAGAATCTGGAAGGGCCGCAGAAAGGTTTAACAGATCTCAGATCAAACTCAAACAAAGTGATGAAAATTTGTCAAACAGCTTTAAATTAGAGAGGCAGACACAATCCTGACTTCAGGCCATGTGAAATCCTGCTGAACCACGACCCCGACCAGTACTTTCTCAAGGAAATGTGTGCTCGTTTCAGTAATTTTTACAAACAATGTTTGAGTTCTGTGGCCAGTGAAAGTTTGTGTTTGTGTGTGTGAGTGTGTGCCGACTCTGCAGAGAGCTAAACAATGTTAAAACAGGTTTACGACACACAAAAGAAACTCTGAGTGAGTCCGAAAACTATGCATGGGTTCGTGTGTTTGTGGACATGTGTTTGTAAATGTTGACCGGCGTATCTTAATGGAGATCTTGACGCCGGCGCACGATGGCTAGCATGTCCAAACAAACCCAAACTATGATCACACACACACTGACTTGTTCCTGTTCCAGCTGCTACATCGTACCGATTCTCACGACCCACCCTCACGTCTTTGAGCATTAGTTTTCCAACCATTACAATATCGCGCAAACAATACCCTATCCTCAACACTTAAGTCAACCGATTGGTCAATCTGTCAGGCACCAGGGTGGACCACCAGCTAATGAAGTTTTCAGTTGCTGGATCAACAATCTATGCAAATCCATCCAACCAGTACAGAGTTTCCAGCCCGTTAAACCAACAGCACATACAAAGCTGATGGTATTTATACAATTCAATAATTATATACGATCATCAATTTAACACCATGGGCATGTTTTCTGTTTTCCGCATTTTCAAGCCATGGATAAATGGGATTAGCATTACATTTACAGACTGTCAGTCACCCAGTCGGTCAGGCGGTAATCCGTCTGCCAATCTAGTCTTTCAATCAATCGGCCCGAGCTGCGTCGTGAATTTACTACAAAGCAGCATGCCAAACAGAGAACACTGATTACATTGAGTGCTACTCAGGTTAATGAGAGTCACCAAGGTTTCCCTTCCGGCACAAGCACGGCGTTGAAAATAAGAGGAAGACGGGCGATCGCACACGCTGATATGCTACTTTTTTTTTTTGTTTGTTTTGTTTTGCAGATTTACAGCAGCTGATTTATCAGATGAGACGTCAAAGAGCAATTAAATTCTATGTGTAATTACTGTTTTATTGCCTGGATTTGTCTTTCAGAGTTACAAAACTGGAAACATATCGGAAACACAAATAGATGTTTTTTTTCATCACAGTAAATAAACTGCATCCTAAGCAACATGTGTGGATTCAGTTTAACACTTTATATTAATCCTGATAAATACACAAATGTAAATATTTTCCTGCCCTGAACTGTGTGTGAAAACAAACCAAAAAAAAAAAAGTGGAGCGTGAGCACAGCTCAATAGCATTGAGCGCAAGTTACAATAAACCAATCGGATTGCAATCAGACCGTGTCTTTACCAGCCAAGTGAGTTGGTGTTAGCGGAGTAAATATGTGGACGGTGAAATAAAGTGACTTCCCTGTTGATGCCTATTTACCCAGCATCACAATCCTCTTTAGGATGGGATCATTCACGATGTAATACTCAAATGAATGCTGTTGTATCAGGGCTAAATATGCAGAGAAGTGTCCCACTGTCGAGGCACATAATAGTCCTGTCGCTGCTATTTATGAATACAGAGGAAAGACTTGTTCAAACCACTAAAGCCTTGTCTGTAACACATAGACAGTAAGTATCTTGTAAGACACTCGTCTCTGTGAAAAATGGACCTTTGATGTTATAGCCGTACTTAACATTCCTCTATTCACAAACACATTTGTGCACACACTCGCATACCAATGGCGGCGACGGCTTTGTAAAGCATCCGTGCATTCAAATAAGGACAGGTAGCGATGGACGTCAAACCGACAGCCACGAGATATGCAGGCCTCTGTTCTAGCTGCTCTAAAGCTTCACTTTGAGCCTCAGTTCTTCAAAGATTTAGGCACATCAAGACATAAACCAATTAGAACGTCAACCTTTAATTGCTCTTTGAAAAGAATCACCATAAATTGGTATTATAATTGAGAGCTTGTTGAAACAGATCTTCTGGACAGTAAAAGAAGACTCTCTCAGGGAAAACTGCCACATTCTATGCTTGTTTCAATGATATCCCCTAAATCTTGAAATACGAACACTGAGGTTTCTTTTGTCTCCACACATCAGAAAAAAACCATTTGAGTAATCAAATTAAAGGAGAAAAGACAACTCAAAAGACTATTTCCCTATTTTAATTACCACCCCTGCTTCATGTGTTCTTAAAAGTTCATTTCTGAGTTATGTTTTTGTTTTAATGAAACAGTGACGAACACGTGAATAACCTGCACAATACAATTTGCAAAGCAGAATAGAGTACACGTGCCTTCATGTCACAAAAAAAAAAGGCACATGTAACAGATGAGAGTGAAAATGTGAGTGAAAACCTGCAGTTATGTATTTATAGTCAATAAAACTGAATGGAAAGTGTATTTGTGATGTTCAAAATGACAGAAAGTGGTTCAGCCCTTGTAAGGAATTGAAGTTATACACAGTATCAGCAGTGAGGAGAGTGACATGTCTTTCTCTGGTATTTATAATGAGCCCTGATGGGAGCTGTTTAGTCAGGTGAAGCTTACGTATGAGCGTTCAATCAGACTTCAAAAAGGCTCAATGTAAAGTGAATGAAAAAGTACCTGCAATTAGAGTAGTATTTCATCCATATAGAGGTACAGCAGCATCAAACCAGTAAAGAAGATCTTACATAACAGGCCTCTGAAGGACTCGTAATTTACTTGCATATACAGACCTTAAAAAGACGGAAGATAAGTGATTAAACCTGAAAGGATACTTTCCCCGCGAATAGATCTGATGCGGTGTATTTTCTTGCCTGCCGCCATGTTTTTGGAGCGCAGCAATTATTGGTGCTAATTGCGTCTGTCTGTATGAGCATTTCCGCCTGAATCAGATCAGGGCTCGCCTCTCCAAACGCGGCGGAAGAGGGTTAAAAAAAAAAAAAAAAAAAAAAAAAAAAAATGCGGGGGAATAATTTAATTTGAACATCCACCACAATCCTTTTCACTGGAGAGCGGGTAAATGAGGCTGCGGCGTGGCAACGCACATGCCCGGGCATGTTTGGAGAGTCACAGCAGCACGTGTCCCACGCTCAAGAAATAAATACAGCTTTGACAGCTGTAATACCATGGAATTAGTGCAGGAGTTAACCTCTTACTCTCCTCCTGTCTCTCACCCGCTACCCTCCCCTCGGCCTCGGACTCCCTTCTTCTTTCTCAACAACAACAAAAAAAAAAAAAAGGCTGGTCCAAACCGCAGACACACAGCGCACAAATACATGGGGTGAAAGATGTCATGTGTGATAAATCTGCTGTTGATCACTTAGCGGATGGATTAAAGGGGCAGGAGGGGAGGGAAGAAGATCCAGAGAGAGGAAGTAATGTAAAGAAATTAGAGAGCCGAGGAAGGGAGAGAGGGAGATGAAGAGGGGAAAGAAAAGAGGCGCATAAGAGGAGGAGATGATGATGATGTGCACGGTGAAGTGCAGCAGGAGGAGGAGGAGGAGGACGGGGTATCGAGTGAGTGGGAGGAGGGAGAGGTGCAACAGAGAGAGGGAGAGAAGGATGGAGGGAATGATTATGAGTGGAAATGTTTGCCACTCAATCAGGATATGGACTCCCATAAATAACATGCCCTCTCAGTCAACAGCATGATGTCACCACGTTCTCTCTCTCACACACACACACACACACACACAAGGAAGTAGAGATGTGATGTGGGGGCAAATGTAGCCGAGATGCCTGTCTTGAGGAAAAAGAAGAAAAAAAAAGAAAGGAAGACACAGAAAAGTCAAAATATTTGAAAGCAAACAACCTGAGTTGCACCGTATTTTCCTCATTTTTGTCCTTCGTTTCATTCAGCTCTCCCACTTTCCGCTAAAGCCTTCTCACACTTTGTTCATTGGTATTCTCGTTGTGCTGTCTCCCAGTATTTACTGTGTGAGGCAACCCCATTAATGGAATGGTACTGCTCTGCCGAAGGACTTTCTGATATATCTCGGGATTAAAGGGAAGATAGAAAGATAACGAGAGACGGATGAGGATGGAATCAGGGAAAAACAGACTTCTTTATGAAAGACGAAGTGAGAGATGGATCAAGGATTAAAGGCAAATTGTGGGAGAAAATGAAGTTTCTGTTTTTCCATGTTTAAGATCAATTGTCAAGTTTTTCATTCTTGAGATAATTGACTTGATTATTCACGGCATAATCTGGAAGAAACATACATTTATGCAGTAGAAGATGTGTTTTCTCTTCTGTTATTTTACTCATTACCCCGCTGAGTTGAACATCTTATTTGACTCTTGTATACAGTTCGGCGAGGCAGATTGACACGTCAGTGGTATGGCAATCATGTCTCTGGACTGTGCGAGGAAGCGAGCATCATTCACTCATAGAAAATAGATGAACGCTTCATTCTCCCAACAGTTTTCTGAACCATTCCGCTGGAAGTGTTTTTTCTAATCTATCCAAAAGACAAACAGCCAGTGCTGAGAACATAACCTTCTTCCCAAAGTCAATTGATACGATATTCTTAATTACTGAAAACACGAAAACTGGAGCAGACTATAATTGTTCACACTGTCAAATTTTGGCTGCAGTCCTGCAATTCTCTAAACTTTTGTTTTACTATGAGAAACAAAAGCTGCTTACTGCCTAATGATAATGCTAATGCATGAATATGATGCTATTGATTTCTCTTCCCTTCTCCTCCTCTTCAGCCACAGGGATGACGGGAGGTCAGGATCAGCGCAGCACCACAGCCTGTCTGGACCCAAGACATCCAGGGTATATCCTTTTTTTTACACACCGAAAACTATAAATATTCAACAAAATTTTTGCAGTTTAGGCGACTTCTTGTAGTGTCAGTGATCGCCTCAGGTGAGCACCAAGGGTTATCCTGATGTGGGCATATATGTATGTGAGCACCATGGAATAACAGTCCGAAGCATGTCTCTCTGGCTCCGTCTCTCCCACGCTCTCACTCTCATGTCTCTTCATTTGTCTTCGCTTTGGTATTCTCTCATGCCACCCCACCCCCCGACATGTATCTGTCTTCTGTCGGTTCCACCCACTTTAAGTCTTCCTTGCCCTCCTCCGCAACCTCCGATCATCTGTTTTTCACTAACAATAAGATCAGACTCAGACTGAAGAACGCTAAATCGACCTGATCTTCAAGTCTCAACCTCACTCTACAGGTTCTTACCTTTCAGTTCTGTTCCTTTGGTTTTGCTAAGACATTTTCATTTTCAACAAAGCAATCAATATTGTATTTTTTTTTTTGCATCACAGACACAAATATACATTATTGAAGTTTAAAATAAAATTGAGAACTCTAAACCTTACTTTATCCCTTCACCAAGCATAGCTTTAGGTGTCGATGTTGTTGGTGGTTGATTTTGTTACTCATCTGCTGGATGCGCATAAAATCCGCCACAATCTGCACAGACAGCCACACACGTTTTCATCACTCCACAAACCAAATTTCTAGCTATTTACACAGCCCATAATTTGACGTTTGGGAATATCCTTTTGTTCTTTGATGAAAACAAACTTTGTTCTGTCACAAATGGCAGATAAAACTGCTTTTATTTTTTAAACACGGTTGCTCTACTGAGTCTTTTGTTCAGTAATAAATACAGCAGCTGCAATGAAAGATTTCAAGACGTTCTTTGGTCTCATCACAGCCGGTTATGTCAATTGTGGTTCAATTCAAAAATCACAATGTTTTGCAATTTTTTTTTGAGAAGTTTATTAAATCTTTCAACAAAAGCACAAAATACGACTGCCACAAAAGGCATAATAACAGCTTTCTTATCTTTAATATCACACTCTAAATCTAGATTAGATCTCTGTGATGGGCTCCATTTAATGCCTGGTGAACATTTTGTCTGTTCCTCTGAGGAGTTCTTGTTTGTTTTCTGCTTCCTCGTCTGTCTCTCACTCTGTTGCTCCACCCTCCATCATTCCTTCTCTCTCTCTCTCTCTCTCTCTCTCTCTCTCTCTCCCCTGACTCTCCCCTCTTTCTCTCCCTTCCCCCTCTCCCCATCATCCAGACAACACTCTTGGAAGCGTCAGGCTTGTATCTGTTTGTTTGACTGTGTCTGTAGATGTTTTCTAGCACTGTTTCTTATTGCTATTTTTTCAGCAGTGCACTGCTGTCATTAATTATGAAGCCTCGAATGGATGCCTCACACACTCTGTGTCACAAAAACACACAGAAGTTGACGAAAGAAAAAAAAAAAGGCAGCGTGTCTTTCTAAGTATGTGACGCTCCTACAAATTGACTGAGACCTAACAATATATGTGTGTGTGTGCACTACACTCTGAGCATGCGTCACTGTGCACGTGTAAATGTTTATGTGTGAGTCGGTCCACATACGTGCTGCACACTTTGCCAAGACAGCACACCCCAGGGAACCCTGTCAGTCAAACCAGCTGGCAATTTGTCAAAGACACAAGCACTTTGCAAGACAGATGTGTATATATATCTGTGTGTGTGTGTGTGTGTGTGTGTGTGTGTGTACATGCACACTAGAAATGCACAGACGAGGAAGACTACTGTTTTTCTTACTTGATTATGCATGAATGCTAAAGCTTCCCAGTGCAAATGTGATTGTTGTATACACACTATTTGCTATTATGTTTAGGTGTGTTCAAGTTGATTTATTAGGTGGAGAATAAAAAAAGCAAAAAACAGAAGTAGATACGCTACAGATCTACATACACACATACGACAAAAGTTGAATTGCTATCAGTGAGTCTCAATTATAAAACTACCAAGTCCAATTTTCCTCCACTTCCGTTATAATTGAATTACCACGTTGTATCGTATTCTACCGCCAAGACCGAAACATAGAAAGGATTCAAAAACTTTTGCAAGAAAGTTCAGAAAAAAACTTGTAATTTCAACAAAATTACATGGAGGGAGCCAGGGTACACTCAGGGTGAGTGAAGCAGTTCAGATAGGCTCCAGGTTTCTGTGACTCAAACCTGAATAAAGTTGGTATAGACGAATCACAGTTCCACTGAAGCTAATGGCTGCTCTCAAATTCAAGGAACAACTTCACACTTAATCTTTCACATGCGTATTGCATCGTTACAGAATAGAAACACTTTATTAATCCCTGGGGGACATTCTTGAAAGGCATGTCTTGCAGTCTCTGTGCCTATTTTCTGCTTTAATTGTATTTGCCAGTGAGTCTGGTTCTGTTCGCCTTCCATTTCTGTCTCCTGCTATTCTCTTGATTTCTCCCTATTTTCATCCGTTTTCACTCTGGCGCTCATCCCATTCGTGTGTGTGTGTGTGTGTGTGTGTGTGTGTGTGTGTGTGTTGCCCTCGTGACATAGAGATGTGCGTCACTGGAGACTTATTGACTTAGACTCTTTCTTCAGGTCAGCTGACTTATACAGCCCGGCCTGATTGGGTAATAAGCCAAGGCCACCCTTCACTAAAAGTCAAGTGACAAATTGATTCTTCTGTTAACATTAAACACACACACGCACACACACACACACTCTCTCACAAACACACACTCACACACACACACACACACACACACACACACACACACACACACACACACAAGCCGCTTCCACATATGCTCTAATTTACGGCATGTCGTGTGAATTCTCAGAAGAGTGGATCCTGGATTACGTCTTTATAAACTCCAGTTAACTCTCTAAAAACATCACGGAATAAATTGGTTGCGACACTTCTGATCACTAGTTGCCTTCACTAAAACTTTTTTTGTTTAAAGGGACAATGTTGTTGATGCAAAAATTTCAGGAAATTCCTCAAATGTGGCTTTTTTTGTCTTTGAATGCTACCTTAAAGCTCTCCAATGAGATGAAAGCACAACCACAGAAACAACTCTTAACTTCCCAAATGTCTAGCTCGGACAATAAAGCCAACTTCAAATGAAGCCCAGCATACATTTATAGCATCATATAAGAAAACAGAAAACTATTTGATAGATTGAATAGATGAAAGTTGGAGAAAAAGTCAGCGGAGCATCAGAAAACACACAATAACACAGTCAAGAGGAGCAGAGAAAAGCACTGTAGAGTCCACTAAAGTTGCAAAGAAGCACAGTTTGAGAAAAGAGATGAGCCCACCAGGGTTCACCGGCCGGGGTAAAACCAGGATAGGCAGAGCAGGCCTCCGCAAACAAGAAGAAGATGATAAAATGCATACTCACCGAGCTGACTGCGCCTCTGAGCGTAGGCTACCACCACCGCGGCCAGAACTACACAGCACAGCGATGTCACAAGGTTTGCCATCTGTAGACACACACACAGCAAAGTCATCAGCGCGAGCGAGAGACCGAGAGCCGGCGAGAGAGAGCGTCCGCCTGTCGTCCTGATTGACTGACAGACCCATAGACGCCTACAACACCATGTAGAGATGGAGAGATAGCCGCTTCCTGTCCTCTCTCACTGTATCTCTCAGTGTGTCTATCTCCTTTCACTATCCCAGTCCTTCAAGTGGTCCTTTTTTTTTCTTTTCTTCACAGTTTCCTCCCCACTCGTCCAAGTCTCCTGCTGTATTTGATTTCTTTCACTTCTCCCACTCTCGTCTTTTTTTTTTGAGTCTTTTTTTATAGGAGGAATACGCGCTCTATCTTTCTCTTTATGTGCATCTCTTTCTCTCCTTCCTCCTCTCTTTCGTTCTGTTCATCAGCCTAATGGGTCCATCCTCTCTGGGATGGGCTATGGCCAGCAGCTCTTAAAGGTATAGCACAGCATAAACAAACACACAACAGTGATTCATAGAAATCTCTTTGCCTTCTTGTCACCGTATGTCAAAAATTAAATACCTGTTTAGCATTCGAACTGCCGCTCTGTGTAAGATGTGTTTTACAATATTGAAATGTTTTGCTTTCTGCAACCACCATATGTGTGGACTAAATATGAGGCTACGAATCAGAAAGCTTAGTCAATTGGGGCATTTTATTTTCCTCCATCACAACAAATTTTCAGAATATTCAACCCTGAAACTCCTTTGTCGTTCACAAGTCATTCACGCAGCGCTTCAATCCGCCTTCGAGCTTCAAAACAAACAACTTCAGCTCGTCTCTTCTGGTTATCTAGTTGTCTTCGTGCTTAATCGCATTAAGTGCAGATTGTAATTTGACACCAGGCTCATCCTGAAACTCAAAACACTTGAAATCCTTGGAAAGCAAACGTCACCTCATGCAAACCTAGTTCTAACTAGTTCTTGCTGCAACTTTAATGCAGTGTGCTTGTAATTAGACATCAGCATCATGCCCTTGCGGATTGCTGCCGTGCCTGAAGAAGATGACGGAATGAAGTGAACCTCTGACAATGTTAGTTTTAGCCATATTAATTATTATCACCAAGTGCACATATTATTCAGATACTATCTCTTCTGACAACGCTAACTTGTTTGTGTTGCAAAGCGTAGTGCTTGAAATTTGACACCAGCATCATCTTGTGGCTGCCGGACACTGTTCTTGCATATGGTACCTCCAGCTTGTTCCAGCACCTTTCTTCACCTTCTATAAAGTTTATGATTTTTCGAACCACCAGAAAACCTTTGTGATTTTACAACATCGGAAACAGAGTCGATTCCTTTCAAGCACAAAGTCCGACTCAAGTCCTCTAGAAGATATATTGTTCAATTCAATCGGAACAGAAAGGTGTAAAATTGACAAATTGTTGGTTTGAACGTGGGTTATGGTTATGGTTATGGTTATGGTTATGGTTCTTCCTTCAGCAGCTGGTTAACGTGGCCGGCTTCTTTTAAAGGAAACAATTCTTGGTTTTATGATTTTTCTTGACAAACCGCAGTGTTTCTCTGTCCATCCAGCACATCTGTATAGCATCCCAGGCTCTGGGACATGCTGCACAAGTTTCTGGTTTTTGTCTCCTCGGTCGGCAGGGACGGCTCTCAGCTGCTCGTTGACCGGGAACGGCGAGCATCAAGCTACCCGAGAAAGGTTTACGTGATGCTGATGAGTCCGTTTGAGATGCTCCCTTTAATGAAACCAGCGTTTCCTCCACTCCAACCTCTACTGGAAGCTGTAAAGTCGGAGGTCGGGGTCACCCACTACACGACTTCTCCGCTGGAGCTGGGAAGATTAGAAAACTCTATACGAGGACAGCTGAGCGGCCTGGAGTCCCGCCAACAAGAGGGGCTTGAACCCGGGTCGTTCCAATAAAAATGCGCTCTCTCTTTCTCCTCCTACATTTCCTTCTCGTCTCCTCTCTCCGGGCCGCTCCTCCGTCCTGAGGTGAAATAGCTGGCTCCGTTACAGACAAAGGTCGTCTGGGGGTCTCCCTGCCGCTGAGACCCGTGGTGAGAAAAGGTGTGAGTGTGTCTGCATGCGAAGAACAGAGCGTGCACTCTAAAAGAGAGGCGAAGAAAGGAAAGTGGATTTCTTTGTTCTTCTGATGCGAGACTCCAGCTGTTACAAACCTCTGTCATATTCCATTAGCTCTTACTCTTTGTTTGGCTTCAGCTCGGCTCTTTCTGACTCTGTTCTTTTGTCATTTCACCCTCGGTCTTCTCTCCCTCCTTTGTTTGCGCCTCTCCATGTCCCCCCTTCATATCATACCCCTGTTCTGTCCGTTGCAGTTAAGTTCCAACACGGACACTTTCACCAAATGTCGGAGTCCCTCGTAAAAAAGAAACGCCGGTGTAATGCTCGAGAACACAGAAAAGCTTTTAAAGTCGGGAGAAAAACATACGAGGGAAGCTTTTCCTGACTGAATAAACATGACTGCTGCTTGAAAGCAAAAGCTTTTACATCCAAACTAATTAACAATGAACAAAAACGAAAGGTCCCCACCTACTGCAAAATTGTCTAAAATAACCCAAAAAATATTAATTAATTGAACTTGTTTGGGTAATTTTAATTAGTATGAATAGAGAAATCAGTTGTTTTTTAAGCCAAAGTGCCATGCAGTAATTACAGCAAGGTAATTCTCACCAGAAATAATTAAGGTAATGGCATTTAGCACATTTCCCCCCAGCTTTTTTAAAATATCACTAATGATACTGCTCTTGATCCCAAATGATGCTTCAACTAAACATGCCTCCATCTGTTGGTTCTTTGCATACACGTGGTAACATAGCATCATGATATGTTCGAGGAAAGACGAGCACAATGTGCACCTGTTCCGAGGTGAAGAACACCGACTGCACACATTCATTAATCATCATCTGAGCACTTTTAATAGGTGTGACTGCTTATATAGCAGCGCCTCATCACCTTCGTACAGCTGACCGGAGGAGTTTTTCTTTCAGCTTGTACAGCAAAAACTGAAGGGGAAATTTGCTATTTACAGCCATTTTGGCTTCTTCTTTGAACTGCAACGCGCATGGAGAAAGGACGAAAACAGAGGATTACGTTTTAAAAAGAAGCACTTCTCCAAAGTTTTTATAGATATGGACGGAAGATGAAAAATGTGTTTCTACTCTTGTATACAGTGGTTATTTGGATGTTTCACTGTGTTCTGTTAAAACCTGCTTAGCTGCAGAAATGTTTGCCTTCATCCAATTTTTTGCAGATTTACAGGAAAATTACTTATTTTACCGGTGGTTTTGTCATCAGTTTGTTGTTTTTTGCAGACATTACATTAAATTCTAGATGTTGTCACAATATATTCTATTGATTTGGCTTTGGAGCTTTAAAAAGAAATTACAAAAAACATTAAAAACTACTTTGCCTCAATAGTTTCAGTCCTATTTCAGAATCATATAGTCTCATCTTATTTCTTGATTACTTGGTAGGAAGCCTTGAGAGCACTAGTGGCGGCGTTTTTCTTTTTTTCCGATTGAATCGCACATCCACCTGTTGAACGCTGACTCTAATCTTGACAGCTGATATCAAAAGACTTTGCATTTCAGTGTGTGCTTAGGTGTGTGTATGTGTGTGTGTGTGAACACACACCTGTTCACGAAACGGCAACCGATAGCACACACAGAAAGAGTGTGCATTAGTGTGTGTGCGTGTGTGTGTGTGTCTGTGCATGTCTATTTGCCTGTGTGAGTGATTGGCAGCTCATATGTATTTCATCTGAGCAGATATTGAGGAGAGTGACAGGGGGTGAAATTAAAATTGCATCCCTTGTCAGAGCATCACAATCCTCATCGCTGCTCTTCATTTTCAAAGTGCTGCTTCGCCCATCAAAAACTCCAATGGCATGTGTGTGTGTGTGTGTGTGTGTGCGTTGGCATGCATTAAAGATCTTTTGGGTGCAAAACGCTCTCGAGGGTGTGTGTGTGTGTGAGAGAGAGAGCGAGCTTGGAGCTTTGGGGGTATTTAGCCCGTCTATCAGAAAACAATACAGTTTTGAAAAGTGACAGCTTCAGATCGCTCACATAATGACAGCCCACAGGCGGTTAGCGCAGCAATCACACAAACTCAATACAAAACCCTCCTGCCTTCATCCTGGCATCCCTCCCCTCCGTCGACCCTCCCATTTATTCCCCTCTTCTGCCTTCCTTATTCCATATTTATTTATTCATTTCTTATTGGAGGGTAAAGGGCTGAATAGGCGTGATTCTTCTGGCTGCTTAATTAAAATATATAATTCATCTGCGTCAAATGATTTTGCCTCTGCTTCTTTGTGGAGTCCGATTTGGGAACATTTGCATTTAAATTGGAAAGCCAGGAGGGAAATATACTCAGCAGCCTGTGCTGTGTGTGTGCATGTGAAAATAGAAGGCATCCTTCTATTTAAAAAAAAAAAAATGCACATACATACTTTTTTTTTTTCTTTCCCCCTTATTAGGTCCAGAAAGTGCCTGAAAATCAAACTGTAGTGGTCGGCCAAGAGGCACAATCTTGTAATGGAAATGAAGAAAAAAAAAAAAAAAACTTTGTGTCCATTTTCAGCCTCATGTTTGATCAAACTGAAACTACTTCACCACCAGACTGGAAGGACGAGGCGCGCAGCGTGTTGAAAGAATGAAATGGTTGGGAGGTAAGAAGGCACTCCAAGACACAAAGTTAACAATATTTAAAAAGAAAAAAAAATGGTGAGAAGGTCTTACTAAAAAGTTGTGAAGTAATTATTCACAAAAGCAGCAGTTGCAGTTCTCATTTCCCTTGTTTTCTTGGTGACGATTGTTGCATTTGGTTAAAAAAAGAGGTTTTAATAGAATAAGTGTTAGTCTTCAACTTCATAATTTCACCTCAAAATAAACAATATTCCACCAGAGACCCCATGCCCAGTTCCCAAGTCGTTATAAACACCCCCTCTGTTTGCTTTCTTCACGAATCCCAACCTGACTGTCATCCTCATTTCACCAAACCACTAGTTGACTGGAATAATAGCTGCATTTTTATTCTCTCTTCTTTGCAAAACAAACAAACAAACCAAAAAGCAAAGCGACTAAATTCCTCCTGTCAGCGCGCTGTCAGAAACAGAATAGTTCATTACAAATGTGTCTGCGGTGAAAATAAAGAGAAGCGCTCCCCTAGGGTAATAAATGAGAGCTCTGATTTATTGCAAGAGTAGGGAGTTACAGCCCTGAAGAACGGCAGCCGCGGCGATCGCATGTTCAGAAGGAGCTAACAATAGACGGGTTGGGTTGCTGTCCGTGAGGCCAACAGCGGGGAATTGTATATAAGGAGTTTTTGTATCAGAGATATCCATCATGTTTGGAAAACGACACCGAATCTCTTAACGCTCAATCAAAATAAATGATTTCACTCTCTCGCTCTCTTTTTTTTTTTTCTTTTTTTTAAAGATACCTCTCATATTCAGCAATTCCTGAAGGGGCCATCCAGAAGTGAGATTTATGGATCGCACAGGCAATTAAAGAATATATGATGCTGACACCAGAGGAGTGTAATCCAGCTGGGATTCCAGCAGTTTTCTTTTTTTTTTTAAATGCTCAACCCAGCCTCGTCTGGCAGCACTGAGGATGTTAAAAGTCTGTAAAATCACACCTCTCTCGTGCCTGCAAGCTTTATATACTGACTCACAGAGACGCCACCAACCATCTGGAGCGACGCGTAAACAGGAAAGACGCTCGAATATAGCAGCTCGAGTAAGAACAAAACAAGCGGCCGCACCGCGCTTCGTCTCTCCGAGTTCCAACAGCGTGAGGCCTCCTGAAGGAGCAGCCCCCTTTAAATCCGCCTTTTTGGAAAGAGAAACATAATCTACAGTTGACTGTTGGATGTCTTGTCGCTCTGGCGTTAAGTAAAAGTTACTCTCTCGCCTGGAGCGATGATCTGCATGCAGCGGCGAGGTTTCTCACTGGATTCAACAAAGATCCGATGCTGGCGTCTCTCCGCGACTCCCTGTTTGACTGGGAAGTGATGGGAAGAGTTCACCAACTGCCTGTGACAAACATCTCAGATTCCGTTTACAGAAGGTTCCACGTAAAAACGTATTGTTTTTCAGTTTTCTTTTTACAGTTTCATGTTCACACGGTAACATTTTTTGGGGAAAAGAAAAAATGTTTGTTGACACTCAAACAGCAGAAATGCTGAAAACAATGTAGTTAGTGTGCCAGACAGTGAGTTGGCTGGACTTCCCAGTCTGACAGAGATACTCCAAAATTTAACATCTTTCAACATGGCAGCATTTGTGCATCGACACGAGAAAAAAAATGTCCAAAAACTGCATCCTGTAATAAAGCTACCATATTGCAAAAAATGTCAAATTAGGAGAACATTGTGAGCCTTTCCCTATGTTCTTCCAAATGGGTTGAAATGAGGCTCGTAAAATAAAACAGCATTTTTTTGGTGGCAGACTTGCTGATTGTTATTTTGTTGTCAAACTAATGCTCCCAACTGGAGAGGAGAACTGGGAGCTTTTCAAGTTCCCAGTTGCACAAACACACAATTTTATGTCTTTTTACAATCGTTCCATTTTGATTCTATTTTATTTCTTCATATATTCTCTCTCTTTGCTGATGCTTTGTCTTGATTACAGCTGTATTATGTTATTTTTGTTTGTCCGAGGGGAATTTTCTAAATACGTTAAACAAGCAACACACAGACTGAAATGATGAGAATTCACCAAAAACCTACCGAGCACAAGGAGAAATGGTGAATATAGTCTCGGAGACATTTGGAAATACTCTTCTAACTTTATAATCACATTAAGTGAAACCATGAAACTGAGTTAAGGCATTCTATCAAGGAGGCCGACTTAAACTTTAAGGGGATCCTCACGGCAAGAAAAGGACGTCTGTTCTCAGCAGGAATGACTGAGTGACTTTCTTTTGACACATTTGTCCTCCCCCCGGGCTTTTTTTTTTTTTTTTAAACTGAGGTAATACAGATAAGAAAGGGAGAGAAGTTGATGGAAAACTGTTTCATTTTCCTTAAACCATTATTCTGGAAAGAATGCACTTTGAAAACAACACAATGTTAATTTTTTTCACGACAATTTCATGCTTTGGTTCGTATTGGACCATTTACTGTCTATTATCAATGTTTAACATTGGTCAGGTGTTCATCAGTAGATGTCCAGCACCAGTTTGCTCAAATGTTCATAGAGTTTATACGTCTGTGACCTATAATAGAAATTCACAGCACCTCATCCATCAAAAAAAAAAAAGTCCCGACCTGACACGCTCACACACACACGCACAGAACCACACACAACTGTCGCCACTGCAACCTTTAATGTCACGCTCCCTTTCCAGTAGTACAACTTTACCCTGTTCCCATAATGCTTTGCTTGGCAATGTTAATTCTCTCATCAATCATGCAGGGGTTGCAGCAGATTATCTCCGAGCGCCGCTTGGGGTGGAAGGTGGGGTGGCGGCGGCGGCGGCGGCAGAGGAGGGAAGTGTTGGGGCTGATAGTGTGGCTGCTGGCATTTTGGGTAGAGCACACACAGTTGGCATTTGGTTGCCAAGTGTTGATAGCCGGACGGCTGTGACCTTTTCCCCGCGCAGCCGTTCTGGCTATAATTGCTTGCTAAAGACAGCGTCAATCGCGTCTTGAGAGGTCGCGGGGGGTTCGGACCAGGAATGGCAACACACACACACACACACACACACACACACGGCAGCAGACCCTCATGCATGTGGATGATGGCGTTTGGCTGCCAGTGATAAATTTAGCCATTGATCACATGTGACTGCTTTCAGCTGGCTGAGATTTAGAGGACCTGAACAAGTCAGATGGAATGCATCGTGTTGCCCCGCTGCACCGCTGCTGCGGCTGTCGCTCCGGGTCTCTGGAGGTCTCACATCACATAATTGCAGCATCTCATCTGCTTTGGTTTTATACAAATACCCACAGAGCGCGCACACACACTTTATTACCCGCGGTGGGAAGCGGCTCAAGCGCAAATGAACAAACTAAAAACAAATCAAAACTTGGAAATGTCTGCGGGACTCATTGTGCCCGTGGTAGGAATTAAATCTGTGATGACTACTTATCTTTTCTTCGGCGCTCGGCGGCGAGTGTATATGTGTGAGTGTTTTTGTCTCCACCCAGCCATCTGGACCTCCTTGTGTGTGCAGCAGCAGATTTAGGTGGTTAGAAAGCTCTGGAAAAACACAGTGTTACCTCCAGCCCTCTCACCTCTGAACTCTATAAGTGTATCAAAGCTAAGAAAACAGAGCACTTTGTGTGTCCGTGTCTGTGTGTGTGTGTCGGTGTAAATGAGTGTGTGTGTGTGTCAGCATTCTTAAGTCCTATAAGGCTCTGAATGATGGGTGTAGACTCCCCTCAGTGAACAGGGAGCCTCCAGGAGCTGCACAGCATGAGTGTGTGTGCAAGTGTGTGTGCAAGTGTGTGTGCGCACATGCGTGTGTGTGTGTGTGTGTGTGTGTGTGTGTGTGTGTGTATGTGAGAGAGAGGGAATGTGTGATGTACGGGCTGTGATGTTCTGAACAGAGGTGTTTTTACAGAGAGTTAATCAGAAACAGAGTCAGTGCCTTGCCCACAGTGGGCGAGGCGCACAAACACACACACGCACGTGCACACACACGCAAGCATACACACACGCAGTCATTGCTTTACTTTCAATTGACCACTAGATCACTTAATCGTTATGCATTTTTCACCCTCAAGTTGCACTTCTTGAAATTCATATAAATAAAAAGACTAATCATGGGTTCTGTCTCCTTAACCAATTCATAGCTGTATTTCAGGTGCTCAGTCAGGTCAAAATAGAAGGAAAGAACAAAAGAAACAGGCAAGTTGTCCTCCAATGATCCGAAGGGAAATGGTAAAGTGATTTTACAATGAAGCATATGTCCGGTCAATAAAAAAACAAACTGACATGTCACATTCTGAACAAGAATAAAGGCAACAAAAAGCTCTTAAAAGATATTGCGCAAAGGGATTCACACAGAGGCTTTACAAGCAGCAAATAGTAATGTTGCACTTCATAGTGAAGTGTAATGTCAAATAGTAAAATGTTAAATGCATTTCAGTCATATCCACTGCTTGAGCAGTCCCCAAAGTGCTTCGCATTGTTAATCACATTCATCTACTGACACATTAATGGAGGCGGCTGCCGTCCATCCACTGGGAGTAATCTGAGGTCAACAGTCTTGCTCAAGGTCAAGTCGACCCCTGGACAGATAGGAAATCGAACCTACAACCTTCCAATCGACAACTCGTTCTGCCAGCCGAGTCACGGCCGCCCGTCAAGAGTCATAGGTTAGGATATGGGACGATGTGCCACTGAAATCAGGATGGGAACAAACCAAAAAGAGAATAAACTGAAGGTTATACAGCTTTGGTGTTGCTCAGGTACATGATATTCTGTTTTTCTAGAAACAGCAAAACTAAACATATAACCAGAAATGCGGTCGCTTCTTATTGATAGAGAGAAAATGCTTTAAAAAAAGTCACTCCGACATCATTCTTCAAATCTTTTTCTGGTACAGGATTACTGTGTGACATGCTGGAGAATGGAGGTCACGGAGCAGATGTTTTGGAGGCCACTTTAATGACCTGTAAACAGACGTTTAAGTGTATTTCTCTTCTTTCTGGCAGTGTTTGAATTGTCTATATACCATGAGCAGCCCAGGAGTTGTTGTTAACAGAGGCATGAGTGCTGAACCCTGTCAGCTGAAACAGGCGGGGCATAAAAAAGGTAAATGCGCGGCATGATGTGTTCTTCAAGCGAACATCAATCACGTCCAGGAACAAAAACATCCCGACGTGTGGCGTTGAGCACTTTTCAAGCAGTGACCACCTACGTCACGGACCAGTGGCCGGAGCGGCGCTAGCAGTGGGACAGACACTCACAAGTGGACACACGCAGGGAAGAGGTCAACCCCTCAGAGAGTGTCTGTCACTGGCCTGCCAAACCCCCCGGCAGTGTTTGAAGAAAGTCTGCTGTTTGTTTGGCTGCGGCTCCTCAAAGTCCAGATCCGACTCCTCTTAGCTCCGCGACACCAGCTACATATGAAGCTGTCCATCAAGCCGGCTCACTGTCCAGGCCGGGGGAGGCTTCCATAACCACACGCTTTGTGGTGTAACTCAGAGAACTCCAACTGACAAGAGGCTTCACATTGTGTTAAGACAGAAAACTAGAGACAATCTAAAGGAAATCCATCACACTAACCTAAGGATTTCTGAAATGCTTCATTTTGATGCATTAAACTTGCACCAGAACCTGTCAGTTCTCTGATTTGGCCTGTTTTGTTCATTATGACCTCCTATTCTAATTTAAATGCATAATTAAGACCGGTAAGTTGTCAAAGCGTTGCTTGTTGTTTTGTGTCAAATCTTATTTATTCAGAAAACAGAGCCAAAAGAAACTTTTTCATTAAAACTTATCTTGTTAATTCAGAGACAGGCCCCATTTTTTTAAAAGAAAATGTATCATGTTAATTTATAAAAAACATTTTTTTTTTTTTAAACCTTATCTTATTAATTGAGAAAAACAAAGGAGCATTTAATAATCTTGAAAGCAACACAGTTTTGTATATTTTAGGCACATCTCATAACATTTCAGCCTCATACAACAATAAATTTACATTTCAGATCAGAGCTTAAACAGAGTTTTTGATTCACCTAAAAAAAATGTGAGACAGATCGGGGCTGTGTGCAAAGTCCATATGGAGAACATGTGTTTTGAAGTAAAGAAACATTGTTTTATTGCCGGATTTACACCCAGTTACAATAAATAGAAATGTTCACATAAACAAACATATATGTTAATCCATGTATCTTCTAATTGGTATTATCAACAACTTGTTTTTTTTTTCTTCTTTTTTTTTCTTGGACTGCAAGGAGTACAAGCTTTGACACTAGTAATTAATGGGAACTCAAATAAATAAAGAAATAACTCCGGCCATTAATTCACAGCAACAAGAAAACAAGAGTAAATTATCTCTGTTATTTCCATTTTCAGCCTGAGGTGCAATGTTGAATCGTCATGAAATCGCAATACATTGATTAAAGCACAAAAACTCAACAACAAAAACAAAAGGTTGCAGCACCACCGCTGAGGGACATTTGTCTTTGGAGTAATCCACACAGAGAGCTCGAAATAACCTCCTGGCTTTGACCAAGGCCGGGCTAATATTTGTGAGGGAAAATATTCCTGCAGCTCAGTTACCACATGGCCTGAGTGGTTTACAGAACCGCATTATAGTAAACACGGTAAATGAAACTGAGACTGAGTGGCAGAAAATGATAGTTCTGAATCCAGTGATCATAATTGAGCATCACAATGGATATTGCTGTGCTTATTGAGGTTAACTGGTTTTTCAGGCATATAGCTCCTAAATCACCCAATGATTTTACGGGTGCTTAAGCAGTCTTATCAAATGTGCAGGAAGGCTCTACACGGACAACAGAGTGTTTATGATCATTTTGACATCTATTTGGTTAAGATTAGCCAGCAGAATTAGTTGATTAGCTTTTGATTTGGCTATAATGGGATCTTTTAAGATCTGAAAATTACCATTTGTTGCAATGGTGATGTTTTAAACAAAGTTCACAGCTGCTCTTTGGTTAGATTTCGACAGAAAAACTACTTGATGACAAACACATTTGATTGGCTCTGGAAGCATCTGTCGAATATGCAAATATGTTCTGGGTTGAAGTTGACTGAAGCTGATGCCAACTGACAAAGCTCCGGTTACAGAGTGGCGAGGGTGAAATGTTCATCACAGAGCAAAAAGAGAGAGACACTAAACAGCTAACACACCCAGTGGAAAGCCCCAAAGGAGAACATGCAAACTCCGCACAGACAGTCCACATTATTAACCATTATCTAAAACACCGTTCATTTTTAATACATAGCAGCTCAACAATTCTTTGTCTAAAATGCAATAGCTGTGTTGAATTCAGTCCTTCGATCCTGAGGGTATTATACTGTATTCCAAAGCAAGCATGAAAGAAATGGCCAGATGCCTGACAAGGGTACGACAGTGAATGAACAATGAAGGGTAAAGAATCAACAACAATTGCAAAAAGATGATTGAAAACAGCTATGAAGTGGTGTCTCCATGCATGTAATTGAACAGGCAAGTCTGAGAGCTGGTATGCATGCACTGGAAACTCAAAAACTGCATGTTGACTCAACCTGTTTGCCGTCTTTCTCAGTAAACACTGGGTATACAGTAGAAGCATAGACTTGGCGTACACAAACTCAAAGACGCTTACGCGCACGCATAATTGTGCACACATGCACCGCACAAACACTATCTGTTCCGCTGTGTTTCTGTACCACCGGAGGGCTATTTGTAGAGTGCCGTCCCGCGGCCTTGATGTCGATGTGGCCGTCCGTCCGGCGGCCTTGCACGGCTGGGTGGTTTACGCACACGTCCAGAAGATACAGGACCGCCACACATGTGCAGACAGTAAAGCAAACACGGTTTAAGTGGTGGATGAAACTGCGTCCAAACATGCACTAACCTTGAACGTAGCGATGCCATGAGGAGCGCATGGGAAGGAACACATATTCGGAAGTTGGGTGGCCAACTACCTCAGCAACCAGACAAACAGACGAACTATACTGGAGCATTCACTTAAACACAGTTAAGTGTCTGTTGCCACTTTTCTCTGAGCAAATACACTGAAATAGTCCTCTGTGTGTGTGTGAGCGCATGTGTTCAAGGACGATTGCCTGTGCGATGCAGAAATACTCATGTGCTTGCTGATTTCCAGCAATTCCAGAGTCAGAGTTATTTAATACGGTAACACTGAGTATTTCAATGAAAATCACATGTCCACTGAAAATGAATGAAAGACCAATTTGAGTTTTGAGTTACAAAGCATCACACAAACCTTGTATATAACCAGAACCAACTGACTGTAAACTTTTAGGTAATCACTAATCAGCTGGTCAAAATATGCATACATGTTCCACATTACCAGACAACTGACATTCCAATAATTAAACTGAAGCTTCCAAAATCTGATGAAACAACAGAGCAAGTTGGGATCCAATGTTACCTTTAAGTCACGTTAAGCCATGAACCCCCCGCCCAAAAAAAATAAAAATAAATAAATAAATAACAACTGCCCGAGGTAATGTGGACCCACAGGTTTTCGAGTGCCATCAATATGTAACCGAATGTCTCTAAAGTGGTACCCAAAGTGTACCAGGCAGATTTATTGTCTAACTGATAAATAATTAGAAGGAAAGAATAAAAGAATGAAATGTTCAGTGACCAAATCCTCCAAACGTACTCTCAACAGTTCATGTAGGAACAACGTCTCCCCTATTAAAATGCTATTAAAACAAAACAAACATATCAGTTCAGGCTCAATAATGAAACATTTGATCCATCTGTGACTGAAAAAGAAAACCGTAGAGGGGATACTTGCACCACCCAAGGCTGAAGCTAAAGTTGCTGAGCGCTCAGGACATCATCTTACATCATCCCCGCCATGAGTCGCCCGGAGGAGAGTCATCTCCTGCTGAGCACTACTCTTCTGGAGGTCTACACTTAGTCACCGCTGATTTAACACTGATGTCACCGTGGAAGCTCGCCCTGTGACTATACAGCTGCGTGCCTCACAGAGGTGGAGACACATTCATTATCTTAGTCGAGTCGCTCTGCTCCTCATCGACCCTATAGGCTCCCCTCCTGCCTCTCCACACAGAGCAGTAATTCAGCGTTTTACCTCAGACTGTCTGTATCCACCGCTCCATCTGCATCCCTCATGAAGCCCTTTTCTCTTTCCACCTGCCCCTTTTCATATCTGTCATTATCTCCGCTTTCTCTCTGCCCTTCTCCGTTCACCTTTTCTCATCTGCTCTCACCTCCGGTGCTCATTCTCGCCGTCAACCTGTCTCCGTCTTCCTCCGTCCTCCCGTAAACGCTGATGACAGCATTTCGCTTCCTCACGCGACAAGAGAGCCGCCGACTTCCCAGAGGGACCGCTACGGCGGTGACGCGCCAATGAGTAAGCAGGGACGGTGACAACCTCCGAATGTAAATCTGCTTCGGCATGCGACTGAGCCAAAGTAGCTCATCGACCACAGGCTCCACGAAACACTGTTTAGAACAAGGTTACACAGACGTTTGTGAAGGTAACAACAAACATTAGAGTTTCAGACAAAGTGAGCTTGCACTAATGGAAATTTGACAATTCAAGCTCTGGGATGTGGGTGGAAAAACATGAGTAACAGCTCCCGCTTGTGCTGCAAAGTACTTTTTCAAGATGCCCCTGAGCAAGGCATCGGACCTCTATCTGCTCCAGCGGAGTTGCCCTGTGGTCGCCGACCGAGAAGAAGCGTTCACGATGCGACTCCCACTTGTTAATATGCATCAGAGCATGACTTAGAAGCAGAGCCCTGCTAGAGGAAACGTGCAGGATTCGTCAACATTACCTGCAAATAAACATTAAAATACATACTATAATATATTTCAGCCTGAGGAGCTTTCTGGGTAATCGTTTGAATTCTCATTATATTGTTCAAATTGGCTTTGGCCAAACAGCCACATGATAATGAGCTGTGACAAATTTATTTATTTATTTGCTCTGACTGCTGGGTAAGTGGCTGAGTAAATCTGAATAAGTGGCTATTTCCTTCCAGGTTGTTGTTCATGCAAAAGAGGAGAGTTTAGAATACAATGAACAGATGAAAATACGGAAAACCAAGTCCTGGAGTACATTTTAAAGGTAAATAAACATCAGATCTTATTGAAGTGTGTACAAAACCCACCCATGAGCAACGGCACGTGTTGTTTAGAATTAAACACCTGGCTCATCAGGGTCTTGACAGCAACATCAGGATTCTCTTCCTACGTGCCCCTCACACCCACACACACAAACACACACACAAGCTGACACCGCCCGACCACTTTGCACCTGACCTTTCACAGCTTATCAGCCAGGCAATCCATTACATGGGTTTGGCCGGGCGCTCACACCTTCGCGTCCACCCCGGCTGCATCTCGATAACCTGCTGCGCGGAAATATCCCATCATCAAGGTTGCAGTCACGCTCCTCAGAACGGAAATAAATCCCAAAGCATAACAACACAGAAAAAGGGGTCGGGGCAGAAGCAGAGAACTAAAAATGCACTGTTGTACGAGGGGAGAAATGAAGACAAAAATGGAGTTGGACAAGAAAGAAGATGAGGAAGACGACCGTGGGTATTGTGGGGAAATGTTGAGACAATGGTGGCGAAGGGAGGAAACAACACACCAGCATGGAAAGTGGGAACCGAATGATGTGAAAAAAAAAAAAAAAAAAAAACTCCTTTACACAGCGGACAAAGCATTCCTGGTGCAGGACGCACACGCGCCAGCGCGCACGCCGATGAATTCTTGCGCGCGGTTTATGTAACTCTGTTTGTCTACCGATTATCATGAAGTCATTTAAGACTCTTATGCAACAGCACTTCGATATTCAACATTTGAAAATCATTTTTCTCACACGGGATTTGGAAGCGTCGCTCTCCCGTGCTGCTCAGCCAAATATGTAACCTCCCAAGCTGAGAGCAGCTTTTAAGCTAAACTCGACTGGGAGAATAAACTCCAGCCGAGTGAAATACACTCAAACTGCGAGCAGTGATTATAGCAGTGACACTATATATCTTTCAGCAGTGGAATTTGAAGATGTGTGGGTGGGTACTTGTAGCATAAAAATGTCAGAAAAGATAAAAAGCTCATCCTCAGCCCCCCCTCCTTCTTTTTTGTTACATTTCAAGCAAATCTATATCACTACTAACCAGTATTGGGAAGGTGGGTGTTTGAGATTGACCCAACCTGATGGCTTGCAGACACTTTGTTGTCTGTTTCTGTCTTAAATTACAATACTAATAAGACCCTATAAGAACACACCTAAAACCAAGATGTAAAGCAAAAAATCTTCTCGATTATCTACGGCCTTCCTACCTATGATGATAGTGAGGACATAGAATTATGCAAGTAACACAATATGTTCTAATTTCCCTGCTGAGTGCTGCTTGTTGGGCTGATCTGGGATCATGGCTGTTGATCTAATGGGTGCGGAAAGGCATCGCATTAGGAAAGGACATACCCTCAGTAACTTGGATGTATTTCCATCATCACAAATCTGTTTCTACTCTTCCTCTACTCGAGTGAATTTGATTATGGTACTCAGACATATTTGGCCACCCCCAGCTTAAACTCTTTCATTAAGACTTGTTCAGTACTGCAAATGGCCTCACGATCATGTGTTGGGCTGCTGGTCTTTAAATGCGCAGTGGCCTCAGGAGCTGAAGGTGCGATTCTATGCCAAAGCAGCAGAATTCTACTACGACTATTTAACAGCTAAAATTAAGTTGATGAAGCAAAGTACTATGTGCTATAAACTGGATCACGACGTGCATCCACTGAGTGCATAAAAGGCTTCCCGAGAACAGATGCTAAGGACACTAGCTCCAGAAGCATTTGGAAATCGCAGCCATGTGCACGCTTTTAAGAGGCAGCAGTTGGTCTTTAGTATAACTGAACATCTTTCATCTGAAGATGAACAATCCTTTGTTTCTCACACATTTATTCTCTGTTTTCAGCCTGTCTCTAAGAAGCACTGACTAGCACTGTCTGGCCTTTTGCATTCTGGAGTTTCGGGGTTTCCTCAGGGACTCAGCGGTGACTGCGCTGCCAGTGAGATTCAAACAAACCCATCTCTTTTCCAACTGAAATACCATCCCCCCCCATGAGTCAGATGGGGATTGAACCCCTGTTTCCAGGATTGTTAAGATGGTTGTATTCGCCAGTACATCGCCCGGCAACACAGGCAGAGTGCGCCTTATTGCAGAGAAAAGTAATAACAGGGATGCGACAACTCTAACAGAGCTGAAGACTGAGGAAGGTTGATGTAAGAAATAACTGAGTGTGACAGCTCATCTGTCTCATGTCAAGAAGGAAGTCATTATCATCCGCATCAGGGAAATTTAGAGATAAATACTGGATTTGCTGCAGCTGCGTGAAGTGCATTAATGTGCACGGCCTTTGAGACAAACTTAAAAGCCTTTTGACACGATTTGCAAACCCCTTTTCATCAGATTAAGGCCAATCTGATGCTTACATTGCGACACGCTGAAAGTGTGTAATCAAGCACAATAACGCATTTTGCTGATGAAACACAGGAACGCTGACACCTTGAGTGACAGGCAGATGAGTCAGTTAGTTCATGCACAGTTCACAGGTTTGGGTTGTGTCAGATTACAACTACTTTATATGAGCTGTCTGATCACTTCAAAACATCAGAAGTGTTTGATTCCTCTGACTGGCAGTCGCACAGATGAAAAACAGGAGGCGTTTCTTCAATAGCAAGATACGTTGACTTGCTATTTCTCCTACACACAGATGTCCAATCACTGCTTGAAGTGGCTAGATTGCCGGTTTGTTGGTTTTAGAGAGCGGCTGAAATTGACCTGACTTAATCTCTTATTGGGCAGGTGTGAGGGAGAGGAATGTCTGCAGATTACACTTCGATCACCTGGATCAGGGGCCTATGAGCTGTCCTCCATCAGTTTTAGTAAATTTTGCCAGAATCCTGTGACGTGAATGTGATATGTAGCAATATGCATGTCGGTACGGAACGTGAAATCTAGTTAAAATTACTAATAAAAGCTATACTTTAATGAAGAGGTTTTTTTGTTTGTTTTTTTTTTTAAGTATGGGAAGACAAAAGTCAAACTTTTAGGTCATCTCAAGTTTTCAAGTGGAAACTACAACTTTAATTGAATTTTTCATTGCTTGTAGATTGTGCTGTTTTCATAATACAAGTGTCTGCAATGACTGCGGACATGAAAGCAGTAAGCTTGACTTCAATGAGTCTCTAGTTCTTTGTCTCCAGTTGTAATAAAAAGTGAAATGGGCAAGGCATTACAAGAGCAGAGGGGCACTTACTTGAGCACAGAAGTAAGACCAGGTCATTGCCCTGAATGCTATGATGCTAACCGCTAAGCATTCAAGAAGACTATAACAGCATTCCCTGTAGTGTACAGTGATGATACAATAAAACAACTGTTATTGTTGCTGCTGTAAACTGTTTGACAGTAACTTACAGTCATCCAGCTGCCAGTAATGTACAGTCATAGATTTTGAATGCTTGAAAAATATTGTAAACAATAGATTTTTAGTTTTAAATCAGTCCTTCAATATGTTAGTACATTATTGTGATGTTTTGGTCACACCTAGCAGGTACATACTGGTAGAAGAGTGATTTACATGCAGTAGTTATGTTTTTTTTTCCTCAATCCTTTACTGCAATTTCAAAAAAGGGTTACGGTTAGGAGTAAAAAATTGAATTCACTACATTTATACTCCTGTAAGAACAAATGCGACTTTGATGGAAGAACGCTCTAACACCTAGTGTACTTAGTGCTGGAGTCGCGTGAGACAACAAAACCTGCAAATTGGGCTTTAAAAAAATGGGATAGAATAAACAAAAATGAGTTTTCGGCCCATGAAGGATGAGTTAGGAGGCAATTCCGTGCAAAAAGAATAGAAACATAAAAGGATGAATAATGAGCGAACAATAGTAATCTCGCAGCGTTGTTATTCGGCACAATGGGATGACAAACGCTCGCTGGTGTAAGGCAAAGTGGCTGTAATGGTTTTATTGTGTGGAGGTGACTCAGAAAAGAAGTGATGCAGAGATGGATGTTAATCAAATGCTTTCCGGCTTCACTACGTGCACGTTTAAGTGAGAAGGCTTTATCGGGGCCCCATTTTTTGTTCTAGTTTGAAGCCACGTGTGACATGACTGACAAACGCTGTACATATACAGCAGGTATAGATGAGCAAAGTCTGTAGGCTGTAGGGAAACGCTAAAGTGGAGAAAAGCTAATGTTGACTACACATGCACGCAAAAAAGAATAGATAGGGTAACGATGAAGGGTGTGCATAAATAAATATCAATGTTATGTCACAAATAAACTAAAAGCAAGGAGAGGAGAGGAGGACTTATTCTATTAAGCCTTCCCAGACTGTGCTCTAATATTCAATGAGGTTAAAGGATTGCTGCGTTCGCACTCACACTTCGACTCTTTGTGTTTTCTATTTTGGGAGTTTGTAATGTTCTACAGTAACACATTGCTTTAATCTCTTGTTGCTTACAGTGTTAAGCAGAAGATGGCTGAATCTGTCAGATTAATGTCAAGTAATGTTTAAAAAGAAGAGGAGGGAGAAGAAAATATATCAGACAGGCTGGGAAGAGCCAGATCAGTGTCAGCGTGAGGAACAGGGTAACAGAGGAAGCTGTTTTACACCCAGCACGCTTGTCTGAGCTCCGCACCGAGAAACCCCTTTAGATAGGAGGTAAAATCTGCTTTAGCCCAGCAACATTTAATTCCGTTATTTCTTTTTTTCCACATCAATCACCATTATCGGGATGCGGCTCTCTATTTGCACCTCTTTTCTGACACTCAACCTTGCACCTCTCCGTGCGCGCCGTCTGTCTCCTGGGCTATCTATATCTGTTGGCTGTCTGTTTTGCTACCTGTACAATGGAGAACTTTGGCTGCACAGGGTGTGAAATGAGACAGTATTGATCCGTCTGCCAGTGTGTTTATGTGTGAGCGGGAGGAGTTGCCCTCCATGTCATCTTTGAGGAGGTCTATCTTTCAACCCGCCGACAGAGTGACAATGGCATCGTTAAGTCAGTGGGAACACAGCCGCAGTCACAAATTTTGACTTCAGAAAACTTGATTAATAGAAAGGGGGGGTGACTGCTTTTGGCTCAAATTTTAAAGTGGTGGGCACAAAACAGCCACCTGAAAGCAGCAGAAATGCTTGTACCACAAGGTAGAAGTATCTTGAATCCCATGCAATAAGAAGCTCTGAAGTTCTAAAGTGGATCAAATGTTTTAATGTGTTAAGAAGAAGCAACATAAGAGAAGCCAGTAATTTCTGCTGATAACTGATCGAATAAATCCCACAAAGTATGTCTACAGAGGCTGAGCTAGTACAAGATGAAATGTTTTCAGCCATACAATGTACCCGTACAGTATAACTTTGGACAAGGCCAAATAGATCACAACTATTCAAAAAAATAACGCAAACAGCAGAACCACTATTTGCTAAAACCCTGAAAGAAAATGTTGCAGGACAAACCTGTTATTCTGTGCTAAATAATTACAGTATAACTCATTGATCCAAGTTATCGCAAGATAAATCAATGAGAGTGACTACAGTGAAGAGACTCTAAATAAGTTGGGAGACCTTGAATGCATCACATTGTAGAAACACCCAGCAGGGAGTGCGAGATGTTTCTAGATTGAAACTGGAAACAAGATTCCAAACATGAGTGAATGTGCTAACGTGTATACAGTGAATCAACAAGTTGTTTTTTTTTCCTTTTCTGCTCATATTTTCGATATAAAGACTTTGCTGAGGTGATGAACCAGTATGCTGCCCCCATTTACTCTCTAATTGTTCATTGTATTGTATGCCTTTTGACACCGACATTAATCTGTCTTAATGCACAAACGAGCAATTCAACTAAATCACTGCTGCTTTTTAAATATATCTTGAAAAAGAAAAGTTTCCACTCTCTTCTATTCAAATTGTATTTTTTGCAACCAAAGAGTTAAACCTTTTGTCTCAAAATAGGTCAAATGTATGCTGATATATGATGACTATAGAGCTGGGCTTGGCTTTAGAGCTTGCACTGTTTGTTCCTCGACTCCTGACTGTTGCTCCGTCCCTGTTATATCTCTACTTTCCATCTGTTCAGAACATCTCAAACTTTACTCCTGCGCAGAAACATCAGCCTGTGGGGTAAAACTACTGCAGCTTGCCCTGCTGGGAATGAGAAAGGTGATAACAGAGAAACATTTTTCATCGAAGCATAATCTCATGGCTGGTTTTTGTTGCAGCTGAGGACATCTTCGTTAAATACACTTTTTTTATATATATTTTTCTGACCTGATTTTGTGTCTCTTCTGCTTTACATAATCATTTAAAGGTGACAGATTCTCTCCTCCCTAAGTCTGCTCTTACACCCATCATTAATATGTACCATTCAGTGTTAGTCGATGGCTGCTCGCACTTCTCCTCCTGCAACCTCACTTTTCTACAATTTCATCATTCCCTTGTTTTATCCATCTAGCCTCCACCACTTTTACCCTAATCATCCCGATCCCTCACTTCCTCTCCATTCCCCACTCCTCTCTTCATCTCTCCTTTCACTCTCCAGCCCTCACCCTCCCTCCCTCTCTCATTCTCCCTCCCTGTCTTCATCCATTCTTTCGCTCTCTCCCTCCTCCTTACCCGTCTCTCTTGCTTTGTAAGATAATACATTTGCAGCCTGAGTGATCTATTGATTCCCTGAACCCCAGCGCCCTTCAGAAAGGTAATTTTTTAAGGGGGAAAGAAGATTAGACAGAAACGCGGCACATTTCAAGGTGAAAGGGGCTCTCCCTGCTTTCCTCGTCGATGGAAATAGTGCTGCTTTTTTAGGGGATGATGCAAGATGAGTAAAAATGCATAAAGCTCTAAAGACCTCACCAACTGTCCTACGTTCATTTCTTTTTAAAGTTTTGTTTTTCTCATTGCTGAATACTTCAGGAGGAAGGGCAGAGGCCAAGCTACAAGATGTCAAAATGCCAGAAATTTCTGATTTATACTTGCTGGAATTGGGCTTCTCGATAAAAGAGGTACTGGGCAAAGCTGGATGGTAACGTTACCAAACATTTTTATCATCAAAAAGAGGCTTGCATGCCAAAAAGCTGTAAACATGACTGCACCAGATAGAATATCTCCATTTTCTGTGCTACACAGGGCTCTTCAGTGAAGGGGTTGGTGAGAAAAAGCCAAATGTGTGGCGCCGAGAGATGCCTGTTTCTGGGGAACACTTTGTAAGATCAAGTATGCATCTTGATTCAGATCGATGTGAGGCTTAAAACTCCAAACAGTTCTATGGAGAAAAACTCAAGAGCACATGAAGAAAACCATGTGCTACAATGTGCACAATGATGGATTCATGCTTCAGACAACAATTAACTGAACAGGAAGCAATGGCGATAAATTTCAAAGCCTCTTAGCTTCTAAAACTTTTTGAAATAACATTCAAACACATGCTCATGAACGGGCTTGCTGTATATATTCACAAAACATAGTCTATGCCTTTTGCAAATAATGTGCTCCAGCATGCACTGGAAGTATCTGCAGCTTAAATAAGGGTTAAGAAGAACTTGGTAGGCTGTCGAGGTTTTTAAACTCCAGTATAGTTTCCTCAGTGAGAAGGACAGCATGTCCCTTTCAGATAAGGGGTGAAACCAACCCGAGGCAGGAGTTCACACGGCTGGTCTTATTCAAGAGAGACTAGTGAAAGGACAAGGAGACGGAATACTATTTAGAGACCACAAGGGACTGAGGATGAGATGTAAAAATCGAAGGTAAAGTTATCTGTTTTACAAGTCTCCATCTGCTCCTTGATCCACGGTCATGAAACAAGAGAAAGGACTGAAAAGGTAATCTCGCAGACACAAAACTAAAAACTTATAAACACAGGAAGGCAGAATTCAAAAGTTTACCTAACCAGTAGGAACTCCAGCTGGAATAATAATCTTGTGCATCAGGGGTGCCCAACCCTTTTCCTGGAGAACCCCTGTCCTTCAACATGCCTGGATCTAATGATTCTGTCAACGCCAAGCCCCTAACCAACCGTCCCCGCAATGAGCCTGTCAGATGGGTTGAACAAGGGAGAGAGCTGAACACAGGACAGGGGCTCTCCAGGAATAAGGTAGGATACCCCTGCTGGCCTGGACATCACAAAAGTGGCTCTGGATCCCAAATAAGACGTGAGAACCAACTGGAATTACCACTTTTGAAGGTACAATTAGTAAAGAATGTATTACCAACACTGCCAAATTTGAAGTAAATTAATTTGATGAATAGAGGGGTAGGCACAACAAAGTACAAAACCCATGAAAGAAACCGCCAACTAATATTCCAACTATTCCCAGTTAGCATTTCCTCTCTTCACATTCTTCCCATGACCCTGTTTGCCAGGGTTTGATGTTGCGCCTGGGCTCCCTCTGATAAAAAGTGACCGAGAGTTGTCTGTATAGCCCTCAGTCAGTGTGCTGGCTATAAATGATTTGATTTAAATGGAATGTCCCAAGGGGACAAAGAAAGCCATTCCAATGGTAATGAGTGGCTCAGTGACCGAAGACTAATGCAGGTTATTGTCAGGGATAATTAGCCATCATGTTGCTTTTATGTAATGGCTCAAATGGAAGACAGGGCATTATTCTGCGCCATCAACCACAGATTTCATTCATTCATTTATTATTTACAGTGAAATGCTTTAATAAATCCAATGGTAGGCCTCTGTTGAGTGAACTTATGGCTGAAACAAGTAATTGCCGAGCCATTGATCCGCTTTCGTTCTGCAGAGTCTGTTTGTGTCCACCTCAAAACAAGTCAACGTAATGACATTCGGACTTCATTTTCCAACTGAATGGCACACTCATTACTGAGATGATGGCCATGCTTTTATTCAATCATAATCATTACTTTTGAATCACTTTTGGAAAACTTGCATTTTTGCATTAGTTTCGATGTGAACATTGAAGCAATTGTGTGTACTCAGCATTAATCTGTCAAAAAGTCATTCTAATTTTGTAGGAAAACACTTTTGTATGTAGCAGATGTTTTTAAAATTGTTCACAGGTGCTTTCAGATTACCATGTGTTCGTTTTTTTTTTTTTTTTTTGCCGGACACTCCTCCAAGATTTGAGTGAGAATCAAAAAGAAAAATATCTTAACCATGTAACAGTTTGTCAATCCTAGTTTGGGTTAACACAAGCCCTTTGATCCACACCATAACAGATGCCATCAATACTCTGAGTAGGTACAAAGCAGGTAAAGTATAAAATACGACTGAAAACTGCCCATGATGAGCCTACATTAGTAAACATTGCTCCTACAGCAGGTGTTCCTTCCACTGCCAGTTTTGTTTTTTTTTTTTTTAATTGTTGTCAAGGTTTGGACCAAGGGTGGAGAAGGAAAGTGAAAGGGAGATGACAGTGTGGAAGAGCAGGAACATAAGAAAGAAAAACAAAACAAAACAAAATCAGAGTTCCAAGTCCATGTATGACTGATAAAAGAAAGACAGAACTGAGAGCAAAGAAGTTGGGGACAGACGAACTGGTGAAGGAGCTGAGGAATAATTTAGCATTCACATCAAAGTATTTAATACCAACAAGTGGTTTCTCTCAATCCTTTTCTTTTTTTCTATTTTCCCCCATTTCTCTCGGCTTATTTTAACCTCTCTCTCTCGGGAAGAGGGATAAGTCTTTATCAAAACAAATGGTTCTTTGAGAAAATACTGCATTTATCTGTAATCGCAGACAATCAAAGAAGATTTCATGTTTTCTGCCAAGGGTCCGATCGCAACCATTTCGGCTGATGGTCTTTCTGCTTTCTCGTGAGTGCGGCTCAAGTGAACTCCCCAACCAGCTTATTTTCTCCTGGTTTGTCTATTTTTCCCACAGCTGGACTTCTGCTGCCGACCTTGTCCAACTCCCTCTCAACTCTCATCTGCTGGCTTTTTACAAACAAATGAAATGACTTTTTGTTTGTTTTTTCTTTTCCTTTCAAATGTACCCTTTCATCTTTTCAGTGCTTTTTTTCCCCCTTCGGTCTTCCTTCGGTTTCCATTAATATAAACTTCCCCATGATGGGTACCCATGATGGGTACAACTGCCTGAATGCTCCATAAAGGTGACATAATGGATGTTACAGATGATCAGTATTAGTTTGAACCTTATGTTGCGATCGGCCTGTAAAGCTACTGATCGCAAGAAAGCAAGAAAAAGGCATGACATTTACAAGTCCAGCAGAAAGCCCTGTTTTGTGGGCAGAGAGAGGAAATATAGGAGTGAAATTTGCTACCATGCTGTTAGCTCTAAATTTATCGCCATGCTCATGAACGGGCTTTCAGACTCCAGCGACAGGAATTCCAGTTTGTTGTTTATAGTTGCTTTTTATAACTGCAGACCACACTATTCCCACAAAATGAGCACGGACAAAAAAAAAAAGAAAGAAATGGAACAGATGCAGAGAATGGAAAAAAAAAAGTGAGTTCTAACGCCGAACAGTAAGAAATATCAACTTGGTAAAACAATAGGAGGTATGGAAATGTAACAGCAGGAATATAAAAGGGGAACATATAGAGAAATGGGTAATATCAAATGATGGCAATGCAGCTGATGCCAAGCCGTATGCATTTAGCAGATGGCTGATAATAATTAGCTACAGGATGAGATCTACTGTGCACCACTGGGTATGGCTAATGCGCAATATGCCGGAATTGGTGCACATGTTCGCTTCTGCAAGGTCAATTAGCTTCTGCACGCCTTGTGGAGTAGCACAACGTGCACAAAGCTGCACAGAAACAAGAGGTAAAAGTTGTTTTAAGTCAAAGAAATGGCACAGAAAAAACAGGGGGAAACAAGGTATTTCAAACAACCAACAGGCAAGCGGCTGCTTTCTACTCTGACCTATTCCTGCATTGCCGGGGCTTCACAGCCTTTTGTGTTTTCTTGCATGTTGCTCAGTCAGTGACAGTATCACTTCAGGTCAAAGTGACAAATTGAATCACTTCTCAGCATCCTAAATGTCAGCCTGCAACTTCGAGAGAGCGGAGCCAAAGAGGCTGGCTGAAGCGCTCGTCCCTCAGCATAAAAATGAGTCTGTGATTGAACATGTTCAATCAGGGGGGGACTAGTTTACTTGCACTTTTCTCCTCGCCTCTCCGCACTCTAGGATTCAGGAGGCATCTCCTTTGTGGCCCGCGACTGCCCGCGAGCGAGGAAGCCAATCACTAATCAGTGTGTGCTTTATTAATCCAATCAGCTGCTTCTGTATCACTCTGCCTCCAGCTCCTTAGACCGCTGCCAACATTTAACTCCCCGTCACCAGCACCGCCAGCACCAGGACTCACAGAGTCCGCGGCAGCATCGGTGGCCAAACAGACGCTTATGCTTCTGAGCAATTACAGGCTTCATTCCAGGAATCCGGCGCTCACTCATCCAAAAGCCTGAATTGCTGAATTTCTTGATCAGCAAGGATGTTTTTTTTTTTTTTTTCTTTTTCCTTTAGCAGTGTGGAAGAAAGCAGTTTAAATTATGCTCAGAAAATACTCACTTAAATTTAAATTCACGTAGACAGATAATAATAATAGTGAGGATGAGAAATTGATGAGTCTGTGAAGGTAACTCATGGAATGCCACAACATTATGAATACACTGCATGTGAGAGTGCAGTGAAAGATTAAATATTCTACACTCTAGGTAGAAGTAACCAGAAGCAAAACACTGAAAGTAGCAAAAACTTGAAGAAATCTGTGCATTATGCTATAGGGTTAGCTAGCCAACTAAAAACTGTCACCCATCCAATTTTTTAATACCACTTTTGTCCTACAAGATGTCTCATATATGTCTGGTCTCAGCGCAGTAAGACAGGGTGCCTGGCTGCCAACACCGGCAGATGGACCAATAAGACAACGACGGCGGAAGTTCTACATAAATACCGAACTGTCACAACTAAGAGAGATCAAATAAGGACAGGATGCATGCTACAGCAACTCCCCATGACCAGTAGGAACTGACTGACAAACTCACTGTTCCTCTCTTACCTCAATTAGCTGAATTGTCCAGTTAGTGCATTTTTGTTTCACTAGAGGTTGAAATTTTCCAGATAATATTGAGATTTACCACTTTTGTAAGTGAGACAGCAAACCTTGCAGTTGTAGCGCCTTACGTTTTGTTGTACCAACTCAGCTCGCAGTGTGTGTGTGTGTGTGTGTGTGTGTGTGTGTGTGTGTGTGTGTATGGATAAATAGCCTTTTTCACCGGGACAACATTGTAGTTGACTGTTCTTTTCACTTCCCTGAACTTTGAGGCCGATTTATGACTTTATAAAACACCAAGCATAAACAGATCTGAGCAATCAAGCGCTCTCCGCTTCTGAAACCTCTCCCAGTGGAAGGTTGCTAATGGCTCTATCTACATACCTTCTTTTAGACGCCGTTCTTTGTGATTTGGCAGCAGTAATGGAGTTCACGGCTCTGCTCGGGGAAGTGGATTGGCTCGCTGCCTGATTAGAGATAGAGTGGTATTAACAAAGCTTCCGGAGACAGATAGAGAGGAAGAGGAGTCACAGTGTATCCTGCGAGGTGGGAGGAGATGATAAAGGGAAAAAAAAAAAAGTGAGAGTTGGAGCGGAGAGAGTCTAAGTTTGAGCGGAGGTTGAGAGGAAGCAGCGGCGTGACTGACATGAGAGAGGCCAGCGTCGAACACGGCCGTTTCTCTGACCCGCGCTCGTATTCATTCACCTCCCTCGTCTCCGTCCTCCTCCTCTTTCACGCTAAGTGAGAAGAGTTAGTCCCGAAATCCCCGGGCCGGCAGACCCGACGGGTGGATTAGCACCGCGGCTCCTCAGTTATTCTCTCTGCTTGATTCAACCGTGGTTTTCACTCTTGAGGCAGGAGGGCAGGGAGCAGGGGAGATGATTTCATGGCAGCTTCTGTCGGATTAGACAGGCGGTTGGAGAGGATGCCAATAGAGGTGGCGACACCTTTCGCCCTTTCTCTTTCCCCACTGTCCCTGGTGTTTACGCTCGGCATGACTGGGGCTTTTGTTCTTTTTCCAGACTTGGACTAAATTTTGGCATTCTGCTCAGTATCTCCTGTCCTCCCTGGTTTGAACTCCCAGTGAGTTTGACATTTGACTCATCAAGTCAAAATATTCAAGGGAGCTGAAATAGTCAGAACTTTCGGAAGTACTGATGACTACAGCACCATGTTTCCGGCCTCATCACTGGTGTGCCAATGCAAAAACACACAAATATTGTTCCTACAGTGATGTTTCAGCATTGAGAAAGGTAGTGGTTATCCCACAGGACATGAATGACAAATTCTGTGACTTACTTAAAAACAATGTCTTCCTTTGCGATCTCTGGTATATCATGAACATAGCAGAGAAAGAGTTTTAACAGATCACAAGCGATGGAGAAGAATACATGAAATCTTTGTTTGAACATCCTATATTAAATTGAATGAATTTCTGAACCATGTTTCCGATATGAAAATGCAAAAACCACATGATTTCACTTGAAATATTATTACGTGAACATGCTCTTAGTTTGTACTGTGCTAATGTCAATATTACATTACAATACTATTACTAATACTAATATTATATTACAATACATTGTACGTGGAAATGTTGGGATTTTTGTCTTCCTTCCATCCTCTACAGAGGAGCACACAGAGCTCGCAGAATCACTTCAGAGCACAAAGCCGACAAAATCTCCAATCGATTGCCGTTCATGTTGTTGTCTGAACATAATGAACAAAAAGAGAACAGTCTCTTATCGCTCATCTACAATTTATTAAATACCGCCAACATGATGGCAAATCAACATCTTCTGTACATTTTTGCTGATGATGGTGAAAAGAATCGTTTGTGTTCTCGAACCATTTCTTCATTGTGCCTGTCCTTCTCACTGACTGGTTAACCTCTCCCGTCTCTGACGTTTCCTCACATCAAAATATTTTCGGAAATTGCTCCACATCGATATTCAAATGGTCGCGCATGAGATTAAACAGCACTTTCCAGCTTTCAGCGATTACTGCCACTATTTTTCTACAGTCTGAGTATTAAGAAAACAGCGAAATCCTCGGATGCCCCAACGGATGAGAACGTCTGAAAAGTCTGCCTGGTGATCACACACATTCTCTCACACACACACACACATACACAGAGGTTTATTCGCTCTTTCTACACACCCTTTATGAATCAGAGGAGTCTTGCCTGAGACCTTGTAAGCTGAAAATCTCCCTTGGCAGGACTGGATTTCACCTTTGGCTGACTTGTACATGTAAACTTCCCACATGAGAGAATCTGGTTTGAAATACACTCAATACGCATTTACTGGAAGCACAGAAAGAAATGTGACGACAGAAGCAAAAAGCGCCGATTTAATATTCTGATTTTCAAAATTAAAGAAGTTTAAATACTGAAGCATGTGCTAAACTAAGTGTTTAATCCCCGGATATTTCAATAATAATTCAGTCTAGCTCGTGGAAGTAGGGCGAGACTGTAAACATTATTGATGTTGACAAGACACTGCGATTGCGACAGCTTTTTTTTTAAAAAAAATGGGACGTGTGTAATTTATTTTCTTCCTATGACTTCAAATGTGACGGGTTGTCAGGTTTTTTATTTTCTCATTTGTCAAATGATGTCTAATTTTCAGGAAAAAACTACCCCAGGAGGGTGGGAAAAAAAAGCTCAACTGTCAAATCCTGAGTGTTTGTGTCTTACTTTTAACTCCCGGAGACATTTTTTGCGAGACCCACAGCTCGTACAATGCGGGACTTCAACGGTGTAATCTCTTCATGATAAACATGACACGTGTCAGACCGGCGTTGTGAAGAACAGAGAACCGTCGACTAAAAAAAAAAAACAAATGAAAAGAAAAACAACAGCTTAACAACTGAATTATTTACTAAATAGTGAAAAAGAAAAACTATCTTGGCGTTATTTATTGTGACAGATGTTTGCAGATGTCTGTCAGCCTTGTTGACACATTTTGATATATATGGTCCTTTCAAGGTATTGCTATATAGGGCACCAATGTAATGGTTATATGTTACTAGATTTTGAACATTTTACGATATACTGGACTATATATTGCTCATTTTCATGGTATAATGTAATATTACCTTGAGGTATACTGTATTGCACATTTAAGGTACATCAAATATTGAACATTTCAGTGGATTATTAAATATTGCATGTTTCTGATTTCTAGCTTTTACTTTAATGTCTTGTTGTGTTTTCTTGCCTATATTGTTTTTTTTTTTCTTACTTTTATTCTGTTTCCAGACAATATTTTGTCTGTATTCTGTATTTTTATTCTGCCATTGAAAATAAACAAGCATTTTCCATTTTCACTTGAAAATATTGACGTGCAAACGGGACCTAAATTGGCAATAAAAAATCTGCCACCTGGTTTTCCAAAGTAGTAAACTATTATATATTTTAATAAAACAAATTCAGCTGATTTTCTTGTGACGGTGTCAGATGTTTGATATTGAAGAAGACCAGAAAGAAAGAAAGAAAAAAAAAAACATGTTTTCTTCATAAGTTCCATAAAATCATTTAAAAAGCACATCAAAAATGAAAAGCTTTGTTTAGAATTCCATAATAAATGGGGATGTTTTACACCATACAACTGAAACTTTCACATCACTTCCACTCACACACACACACATGGCTGCAGGGACAGATGAGTGAGTCAGGCGCAGACATAAGATGACACACTCTGGGAGGAGGTCAGACCGTTCGGTCACCGAAAACTTGGCAGCCCAATAACACAAATCTGCCTCTTCCACAAAAACCATTTGTGGACCCGGCCAGCGATTCTTCAGAAGCCGTTGCATCAGCCGGCAAAGAGTATTGAGCCCCAACTGGGAATTCAGGGGAATTAAACCAAGCTGTCACTGTCCAAATTGGAAAATCCCAAAGTCCCACCGACGTTTTACGAAAAGAAGCAACTTCCCGAATTCATTTCAGTTTAGGCTGGAATTTAAAGTTGTTTTGCATTTCAGACACGTCCCCTCACCTGAGGATGTGGAAGGGTTTGCACGCCTTAATTATTTTACCATGTTTTTGTTATTAACTCACAAGAATGAGACAATTTAAATATTCTTCCCTTGTTATTTCAAAACGTAATATTTATTTTCTAAATAAATCAATTTCAGTCAAACACAGCGGCGCTTTAATGAGCACTGTGCTGCTCCGAATTCCTGATTTTCTCAGTGTAACAGTTTAACAGTGGATACACAGAGGCCATTTCGAACTCATATGTTTCACATTCAAATATTGAAGAGACTTAAAGGGTTTCATCTCTCCGCTTTATGAGCGAGACATCTGCAGGATATGCCGAGTGTCACTTACTTCAGGTCAGAAAACAGTCCGATTGAGATGAATTTATGTGAACACAAAACATCTGTTACAGAAGAAATTCAGATCATTGCAAGATAGCGCTCCAAAACTGCAAGGTTGTTGTTGAAGCCTGTTGAAATCCAATCGCTTCGTCCCCAAAATGTGACACTTCACACAACATGAGCCACATGGCCACAGACCAACGTCGGAAAGCCAATTTTTACTCCTAGTTTCTGCACAAACCACAACAATTTCACCTCGGAAGAAACATCCCCGGCTGAAACCGCGCAGTGCCCGCAACAGCTTTCTCCTGTTGATAAACACACACTTGTGTTTAGTTATGTTTTGTCATGATTTATCACGTCTCCATAAACAGGAAACCTAATGACTGAGAATATTACAAACACTGTCAGAATTGTGTAAGACTCGGCTTGCGAGCGCAGGCGGGGGTGTGCACGTACGCTCTCATAAAGAAATACACAGTTTAAGGATGAATTCATCTTCCACACACAAACACACACACCTATGTAAGCTGCAGACTCTCTGACACACAGAAATACCTAGTGATCTAAAGTCAATGATGCTGCGCTGGCAGCAGCCAGCACAGGAAGATGAAGAAAAAAAAAAAAATCAATATGTGAAACACAATGCAGTACATACTGTATTTATCATGTGCACATTTCTGACAGCCCACCTCACCTTACCGAAGAGTATCGACTGGAACATTTGCATGTGCATTACAGGGACACGGCGCATCAGTATGTCAATACAAACCATTAACATTCGCTAGCTCCTCGGCGAGGACGGCCCGGGGGTCAGGCGGGGTCGCCGTCTGGCCCCGTAATGAAGCAGTCATCGGAAGGCCGAAACGCACACCGGCGGGATGAAGCTGTAGCTGCGACTGAGGACCGCCGGGCGGGGAAAACGATCCGCTCTGACCTGCGTGCAGGTGTCAGGGTCGGTCCGCTGCTTAGCGCAGCGTCACTACGCGGTGGGGTGAGCCGAGGTCAGCGGGATGCTGACTGCAGCTCACGGACGCAAAGATTTGCTGTTGAGCCTCAGAAAGCAAAACAAAAAAAAAAAAAAGAAGAAGCAGAGTATCTAATTTAAGCTCGTCTTAACAATGCCAGCACAGTAACCTCGATGACAGTCGTTCCTCGAGGTCTTCAGTCATGTGTCGAGGGACTCTCAACCAACCAACAGGCAGAGAAAGAGGCACTTTTCATTCTCCGGTTTAACCACGAGCTGCGGCTGCAGCCTCGGGTAACTCAGCCCTCTCCTCTGTGAATTACAGTCATGAGCACTGCCCTTGAGCTTTGCTGATACAAGTCATCTGTTAGAAAGGCCCGGATAAATAAATGGTGTTTTTATTGAGGCTTGTGCTTCGAACACACACAAAAACAGACGCATGTAGTTTTTGTTGAAAATGATTTTTACAGCTGTTTGCTGATCACACCTGCTCGAGGGATGGCAGGAAAAAAGTTTTGAAAGTTCAGTTATAAATGGTAGTTCAGAGCCTTTTAGGTTTCCAGAAATAAATAAACACATTGAGCACATCACTGAAAGGAAAGAGGACTGAAGTTCATATTGTAGAATCTGCCAAAAATTTTGGATAAATCCATTTTTTATGTTTCGATTATAGTATTTTTTTTTTTATAATGTCTGTGATGAATAGGCAAGAAAGCCACAGGAGTGTCATGTTTTGCAAGACACAAACAAACAAACAAACAGCTCCATAAATGTGTCTAGGTGTTCAGGGAACAATAGACTATGTCTGAAACTGCTTCAGTTTGTAGCAGCAAGCTGAAATGAATTTAAAAAAAGAAAAAAAACTGATGTTAAAATATGTGCACACATTGTGTTTTCGTTAGCATGATCAATAATTTCCCTGAGGTTATTCAACTATTTTGATTTTGATTCTGAATTAAAAACTGAAAGAAAGTGTTTCATAAAGTCATCAGTTGATTTCAAGAAATTCTTATTTCAGTGATGCTTTTGGGGGGAAAATGATGTATTTACTGCATTTTTCTATTAATCTTAGGATAAACAGGATGTGAAGGAAAGGCTTGACTCTGACACGGCTTATATAAACAAAGGGCTTTAGCATTAATAACCATTCTGTAAAGTAATGACCAATATTATATTTGCAATAACTCCTTAGCGAGTTGTTAAAAGCTCATTAATCCATTTCATAATTACAAAAAGTGCTTTGGGCAAAAAAACAAAGAAATCTGAGAAAAACAAATTGCAGCCTGGGACTCGCGTAAGCTCAGAAGTCTGAACACAGTGACTCATTAAAGGTGCAGTGTGGCTTTTCCTGTGTGTGATTACCCTGAGGGTTGTTTACCCTTCATAAATGCAGATATCACTGCTGATGCAGGTCTCATGAAATGTAAAAAAAAAATGACTCATCTCTGCTTTGCTACAACACCCAACACTAGTTTTTTTAAATGTCAATATTTCATATCAGGTCACCTGAAAACAAAAACTGGGAGCTGCTCGTTCCCATAATAAGGCCAGGAGCCGCGAACAGTTAGTCACACTCATCCATAATGCAGGAGGGGAAAGTCAAGAGCGTGCAACGGCCTAAAACCTGTGAGAGTTCAGACCCAAACACACTGATGTGTGTTTCGGACCAATTATATTGTTTGTACACATGCGAGTGTGTGTGTGTGTGTGTGTGTGCTCAGTTCTGTACGTCAATGTTTGAAAAAGTGAGTACATTTAAAAGTCTTCTTCGAGAAACAATCGCAAAGGAGTTAAAGTAGACATACAATTTAAGCTAAATTATACTGCTTCCCAAGGCCTGTGTGTGTGCGTGTGTGTGTGTGTGTGTGCTTATCCACGAGGGCTGAGGTAAGAGGCTCCTGTGCTGTGGAGTGAGACGGACAGCATTAGTCAGATTTGACCAACAAAGAGTCTGAGAGCACACAAGCTGGGGGGATTAGACCAACACCACAGACTTTCATTAGTTCTTCGGATAGGAAGGGGAAAAAGAAAGAGCAACGGAAAGACGGCGGGAGAAACAGACACTGGATTACGCAGATATGGGGGGGACTTTCATTAGTCGGGGGGGGGGGGGGGGGGGGGGGGCGGGGAGAAATGTAAAGATGAGAGGATAAACAGGAAGATACGGAGAGACGAAGAGGAGGGGGGTCAAGCAGGGATAAGGGGTGGGAAATAAAATAAATACGCATGCGATGGTGTAAAAAGAGTCCTGTGATGGTTGAAAACTGAAAACAAAGTGATGCTGCTACAAACAAGCATGACAGAGAGAAAACAAATGAAAGAGTGGAAAGTCAAAAGGATGAAGGGAAACGGACACAAAAGACAAGCAGAAAAGTTGAAGGTCTGCTAAACAGGAGGAGGAGGAGGAGGGGTGTCTGGGGGTTGGAGGGGGGGCGCGCTGATGTAGAACAACCAGTCAGGATTAACCCCTCCTTTGCACCCCCCGACACACACACACACACACACACACACACAGGGCACTGGGACTCTTCCCACTGCTGCACCAAACTAATTAGCTTCTAACTCAGCAACAGCTCACATGGAAGAATTGCAGCTTTTACAGCGGAGACCTCGGCCGGGTCTCACAGGCCCGCACCGGTCCACATCTCCACAAATCATTATTGGTTGGAAGGCTGCCTCTGTGTGTGTGAGTTCCTCCTGATTTACTCCAATGAGAGACACTAAAGCAATTCCCTCAGTCTTGGCTGTTTCACTTTGTTTTCTGTTTTTCCACCCCACCCTCACTCACACACTCTACCTCTGAAGTTGACAAAAACATGCATGACATGTTTGAAATTACTTTATAAGCAGCTGCAACTCTCCCACTAGACAGGATTAGAGTGTTTATTTCTGCTGTTCAGTTAATCATTTAGTTGATTAATTAAGCTGCAGGGACGGAGTCGTCCAGCCTGCAAGGCTTTTCAGGAGGACATCAGTAAAGTGTAATAACTACAGAAAGTCTGCACGCGTAGATATATGGCTAAATAGTCGCGTCAGTCGATAGTCCACTTTAGGGGGCATATGCAAGCCGCAGTGTCTAATATGAGCAAATTAACATGTAAAGGGAGTTTGTCTATGAGCAAATTTAAGAGGCAGCTGCAAATCAATGGATATATTGGCTATTTGCACGTAAAGTGTTTAGAAAAGCATGTCCGCCATGGATTTACACTGTAGAATATTATAGTTATTTGAAATTAAGTGGAAATCTGTTCATAGGAGCGTCAATCGATTTAATGGAGTCACTTGGGTGGCGACAAACCAAAGCATTTACCTGTCAGATCTCCGGAGGCCGTCTCTAAATGAGGTGTTCATGGAGCTTCTGTAAATTGAAGCGTCTGACAAAACTCTACATGGACCATTAAGTAACTGTCCGAGCGTGTTTGCCATGATTTTGCATGAGAGGCGTTCAGGGTACATCTGTGAATTGTTGTGCCCACCATGTGGACTTTATAGCATCTGCGGATAAGCTTGCATGTGAAACATTTATGTGACATTTGAAGCTGCAGCGTGGGACAACAGGCTGCGTGTGAGGGCTTTCTGTCAAACTTCCTGTCAACCAATGGCTTACAAGGGGACATCTCATTAATGCCCTGACTCGTTCCTGTGAATTAGTTACTTGTTAAGCATTAGGGTGGCATCCATTTATGAGCTGTTCATTGAGCATTTTGAGAATTCCAGTAAAACCGATTGTTGAGTAACATTAGGCAAGCTTGTTTACTAGATAACTTTTCGGGAACAGCCGTAAAATTCAGCGTCTACCGATAAATTGCATGTCCGACTTTAAGGGGGTTTTAGTAAACCACAGTTTCCATTGTTAAGAAGCATGTGAAGGATTTAAAGGACACAGCTAAGCTGCAGAGACAAATTATCATGTGTATGTCTCTCCGATTTGTTATTATAATGGTTTAGTTTACTTCATGCAACAATCACCATACCGACCACCACTTCTCTAAGCACTGATCTCTGTGTGCATATGTACAGTATATGTGGCTTCATTACAAAAACAACTAAAAGCACCTGCTAATGGCCATACATGAAAACTACATTATTTTCTGTTTCAGCTTTTTTCAGTGTAAATAAATATCATTTTTGAAACACTGTCGTGTTAACCTGAAGCTTTTCAGAAACAAAAACACAAAAATTATGTGTTTTCACTTGAAACGTTGAGTAACTGGACCTAAGTCAGAGGAGAAGAGTGACCAACACTGCCTACTGCTAAGCAGCTGAAGCACATTCCAACGGAGGAATATACTCCATTGTTTTTCACAGATGACAAAACTTGGATCTCAAAATAAAGACATTCTTAAAAAGGCAATATGTCTTGTTTGTTTAGATGTCAACCTTAAAATCCACTCAAGAACTGACAATTTTTAATGGACATATTAAACTCGACTGCTTAATTGCATATCTTTTGTATGGATGTAGCATAAGTTAAAGGGAAAAGCTCCTTTATGATTTCAGATAAGCCTCTTTCAGAACTCATTGTCTCAACACAATCCCTTCTTTTCATCTTTCTTACCTTCTAACAGTCAGATAGTTTAAGTCAATGAATAGGAATCTACACTCAATGGCAAGAATGCCAATAAACATACATCTAATGCCATAAACTCAGTTTCATTTCATACAGCAACTTGAAGTTCCTTTTAATTTTACTCCATCTTTGCCATGGCCACCGCTGATTTCTTCTAAGTGAATGGAATCAACTGCAAAGAGTAATATTCGTAGTTCGAGGACCCACAAATTAATTTCCAACCTTCAAGTCAGCATAAACGCGTGAAGCATTTCTGAACGTTACATCACTCTCCGAATAACACACTTGATTACAAAAATCTACAGTGGAGGGTTTACAATTCCAGCCCTATGGCCACAGTGTGTGAATCGCTGTGGTCAGCTGGATTCGGCGAGGTTTGCCTTCGAAGAATTTATCTCGCTGGCTGCACGTCGCATTTCGATGGAGGATTATGAGGTTTCAAATAAAGTTGTTTTCATTGAACTCAGTGCAGAGAGACAGTTCAGTCCCCTTGAAAGCCACAGAGCTTTAAAAGAAAGAAATGCCACTTTTTTTTCTTCTTTTTTTTTTTCTTTTTTTTTTTTTTTTTACCTCGAGTTTTAATTTGCACTGACAAAAGCATCTGCCTGCTTCTGGAGATTTTTCCACAAATTGTGAGCGGAGCGTGAGTTTAATTGTCGGGCGGAGCGATTTGTTTCTCCTACTGAGTGACAGTCTTTCTGTCGTTCACAATGCTTTTGTGTCACATAAATAACTGTTGCGCCTCATGCAATTTTCACATACAATGACAGTTTGTTTTTTTTTAATCAACTGACTGCTGAGATGCAGATGTTCACTGTCTTTATGCTTTTAGAAGCTACATATTAAACTTTCTGGTCAATTCGCAGACATCCTTTTCAGTCATGTTTTGTTATTGCCCGTCCTTTCGTCTGTCTGTTTCTGTCTCCGCAGTCATAAATCGAAACTTGAGCAAGCTTTTGATGTTCTTAGTTTGAAATTTGCCTCATTAACACTATAAATGTGAAGTTAAACTGTGAAGACATAACATGAAAGCAGGAAGAATAACCCCGACACTGAAAAGGAGACACGAATACACATTCATACACACTTGAAGAAGGAATGGCATTTTATAATTTAACATGATTCACTTTGAGGTCTTCCCTGTTGGAATGTGATTAATTTAGACTCAAAGAGTTTAATAAAAGATGAAAAGCAGCAGCATTTTTTTGTCAAATGACACCGGAATAAAACTGCCAATTCATTACTTTCATATTGATGTATCGTAATGAATATTGTGAACTGCACAGAGGCTGCAAATGAATCCCACACATTTGTTACTATTCGCTTTAGCAAAAGCAGAGTACAGAAATATAATCATTCTACAGCAAAGCCATTTTCACAGATTGACCCAAAACTAGACTCCTCACTGTTATACACTAGAGGGCCCTCTAGAGGACACCTGTGATATGACAGGAACAATGGAGGAAGCTGAGTGAAAGACGCTTGTTGCTGACAGGACAATGCTGTTCACGCTCTGTGCAAAGAAAAGTCAATACGGTTCATTTAGAGCAGCCTGAAGTGTTTGGAAAGCATTGGCTTTCACGTAGAACTGTGTTCATGTTCAAGGTTTTCCTTCATTCAGTTCATGTGGAAAGGAGCTACAATGTTCATTTACTGACTTGACACAAAAGACAAACCACAGCTTCAGCAAGTCTTCAACTCGATCAAGTTTACCTTCGTCAAACTGTCATGCACAAATTGACTTCAGCGATGTCTCACCTATATATTATAACTTCTGCCAGTTATGTAACACTAAAAGCATAATGATTAACCATGCTAATGACACAAATTATGATTTTATATTGGGGTTATATTTGGCTACCAGGACAACAACATACGCTTGTTGATCTGCTTTAGTTTTGAAGTCATTTCAGAAAAGCCTAATGAGCCAACAAATAGGTTAAGACGCCCCTGAGAAGTCACTTCAGCGCGAAAATGGGAGGAAAAACCATCTACAGCAAGAGTGGGCAACTAATTTTCCCAAAGGGCCACATGGAAAATTAGCACTAAGAGCCAAGACATACATTGACTTCAGTCTGCTTAAAAAGAATTATCTCTTGATAAAAAGCATTTTTTTTTATTCTATTTATGATTTTTATGACCTACTGTTGCTCTGTGAACTTTGTTGTCCCAGTCTATGCCAGGAAATCACGATTATATTTTTTCTAATTTTGAAGTATGAGTATAAAAACTACATATTTTATTCATTAACTCTCCTTTTTTTCCCCACTGTGGAACACATTTTGTGAATTGCTATCCCTGTTAGCCAAGACACAACTAATAATCCAATAATGGCCAGTAACATGAAAAATGTGACAATTTGAGATGTAATGGAAGCCAATACTAAAAGCGGTTTTCAGTTGATTCAGAATTTCTCTTTGACACCCTGAGGGGCCGGTCAAGAAGAGCTGAAGAGCCACATATGGCCCCCGAGCTCTGAAGCCCTACCAGAGAATGAACGTATGTACCGTTGCAAGTATCTGTTAGATTGCAGTCATAGATTATATAGCATGTTTGTTATTTTTTGACTTGAGGCTTGATAACCTATCTGGGATCAGAATTTGATCCATGTAAAATAATGATTCAACAAATTATTGCAGAATGAAAAGTTGCACAAATTAAGAAAAAAAAAAGAGTAACATCAATTTTCTAAGGGTGAGAAAACACAATGACAATGAAGCTAATTACTTTGTGATTCTTCATTGTTTCCTCAAAGCACCATCAAGCAGCAGAAAATATCGCTTTCATTCTGTTTTCTTTGTCATATTCAAGTGTTTAGAAAGGAGTCTGGAGTTTTTGAGGAGCACCTTTCATCTTCGGTGCATGTTCTGCCGGGGTAATGTACCAGGGCACTACTGTTCGGTTGACGCTTCAAATGCACCGCCAGATGTTGTCTTTGTCATAATGTGTTTTTAATCACCATTCCTGAAGTCAGATGCCAGCAGGCAGCTTCCAATCCGATTCGCATCACTTCTTCTCCCTCTTCTCTCTTTAACAGCTGAGGGGGCCTGTACATATCAATCACTGCTAACTAGCCACACTGTCAAAACATCTCCCACACTAACTTTAGGGACCCCACATTTATGTAAAGAAGGGAAAAAGCAGGACTTCATGCTGCCATGGTTGATATATGGTTCAGGGTTTTGTAAATACACCAGCATCAAAAGATCAAAAGTTAAGCCTTGTAGACTTCCACAGATAAATCGTTCAAGCAAATGGCTAAAAACAAAAATTCACCTAATCAGCAAGGAAATTATGTAAAACAACAAGCTTCTGAGATGTAACGTAAAATGAGCACACTGTCCTGCCACTAGAGGACGTCATGAGTAGAAGTTAGTCTTGCTTTGACTCAACAAGAGGAATTAACTACGAGTGGAAATCTGCCCAAACTCTGGCTGGAGATAACGGCTACCACCATCAAACAACACTGGTATCATTCACACAACGTGCAATCCGAGTAAACACATCTGGTGAATATTCGGCTTGACATGTTTTGTGATCTGACTTTTTTTGTATTAGCATATTAAAATGTATACCCCCCAAAAAAACATCATGGACATGATGATGGTGATAATCAGAACCCATATGCAAGCACTTGGTCTTCAAAACTGAATCAAATGTAAAAGACAGTGGATCAGAGCAGAAAACCACTGCTGGCCCAGGAGTTACCAGAACAAAGGTCCAACTCTAAGTAATAGGCAGTGTTTTGCCCGATACCATCAAAAATGCTGATTATGAAATAAGTGATTAAGTCAAAACTGTTCCTGACAGGAGAGGGACTTCTAGTATAATCCTGAAGTGTTTATCCTTTTTCAAGTGAGCCAATAGTGTCTGTTGTTTGAGCAATGTCAAGATTAACGTCAGCAGATTGTTCAGCTTTTCAGCAAAGTCAGCATTGGGCATATAAAAACTGTTACTAAAGAACAGAAGGTGATCACATGAGGGCCAACATATGGAAGAAGGTAAAAAAGAATACACTGATTAAGTATATGAGATGCAGCAAATTGACAGGTTGATATTGTCTACAAGTTCATATTTGCAGAATCTGCCATTCATCGACTCCTAGGGGTTCATATATGCCCACTGAAGTTTACAGAGATGGTTTTAACCTCTCAGAGTGAAGTGAGTGAACAAAACACTCTTCATACTGTAATGATCAGTCTTTGATAAACACAAGTGAGGAGTATGCGGTTCAAAAACACTTTCATTTGCCCCCGATTCAACTCCCGCTATGTAACACTAACATCCTTGATCTGTGCTTTTGTGACTGCATTTCACTGTGTTGTTCGTCTGTTGCATTTCGCCATTTGAGAGTCTCTTATGCTGGACAAATGGTCTCTTTTTGTCTCTCCTTTCATCTTTCGAGCATAGCTGCAGCTCTTCTTCAAAGGCATCCTATGGCGCTTCATAAACAAAGAGCTTGCTTCATCACACCAGAATGCAGTCAGATGCTCGCAACAGAGAACATATGGGAGAAATCCATAAGAAATTACACATCTGAGACAGCAGAACAAATAATCACGGACCTCGGCTAAAGTCAGGACCCCTCACGTTCGCGGCATAGACTAACAAGCTAATGACGGACACCCTTGAAGCGTAAACAAAGTCTGGACCTCTTCTTTATGACATTAACATTCTAGGCCAAACTCATTCAGTTGTTTTGATGGATTGTTTTTTTCCCACACTTGTCTCAATAACCCTGTTTGAGAAGCCAAAGTAAACCTGCAGGTTTTGTATGTCTCTTTCACAAGGTTTGAGCCTTTATTGAAAAACCAAGTCACCTTTTTACAACCACCCGGCTTAGCATTAAATCTTTGGTTTAAAATCTCATGTTTTTTTTCACACAGAATACTTTATTATATCAGCCTGTTTGTTTTTAATACATCAAGAGGCTCTACATGACCTTCACCAGACAGAACATTTGTGTAGTCCTATTAACTATGACTTAGTTGTTTAAAGTGACACTTTATGGATTTCATTTAATAGGACTGGGTAAACTATAAATTAAATCTTGATCTTGGAAAAAAAAAGGAAAAAAAAACCCACAAAAAATATGTTTGGTAAATCATGAGGTTTAACTTGAAAGTATCAGAGTAAAGTCAACAGTTTACAGTTAAATTAATAGAGTGAAGAGGCAGGATTAAAGTTTTCCTGAGAGATCTTTACTTCTCTGCTGATTAGAAAAAATAAAGAAAACTTAAATACTCTAAAATAGGACATATTAATATTCTGTCATTCACTGTTAGCAGGTCTCTCAGTAGAAGTAGTGCAGGTGGTTGGTCCCTTGAAGCAGCCTCCTTAAACACTTAAAACTCCAATCAGAGCTACTTAAAAGTTGTCATGTTGCGAGCAGGCTCACTTTACTGCGACACAATGACCCCCACCTCTTCTTTCATTTCTCCAAGTGTCCTCACATCTCAGTGCCGACTTGAAAGGGTGAAACATGACACTTTCAGCCCCTTGTGGATGCCTGAGCACCCTTGGCCCTCTCGTTCCCGCTACCTCTCCCAGCCTCATCCAAAGACAGTCAGATACAGCAGGTAATGTGTCGTCAGGCGAATGTATTTCTGTATAATGTAATGCTGAAAGCAGTAATGAAGCACCATTCCAGGTAATTTCCTTAAATTTAGCCCACTCGCTCACTTAAAGTTCACCATGACCTCAAGAATAATCGCAGATTTCTCGGACTGCAAGCAAAAGCAAGAACACCTCGAGTTGATTCCAGCTTTCTGACAGGAGTTTGCATGTTCTCCCAAAGTGTGAATGGACTTTCTCTCGATGTGCTGGCTTCTCTCCACAAAATACACACTTGTAAGGTCACAACAGGCGAACAAATTCTCCATAGATGTCTGATGGTGCGACTCGCAGTGATGGACCAGTGTATGAAAAGGTACAGGAGACAGATTAGTAGGTGGATTATTGGGATGCCTTCACTGGCATTTCATTTCATCCAGAGTCTCATGATGTCCAGTCATATTCTCTGTAAGTGTGTGTGGTTTCATTACAAAAAAACAACAGCACCCAGTCATGCAACCAGGACATTCATACCTTTTGTTGAACCTGAAGACATTATCACATATAAGTCTATAGGACGTGTATAGCTCTGTCCACTGCTGCAGGCATGAAACTAACTGCAAAAGCATCCATCCATCACTCGCTTTACTCCCACTCGTCTGCCCTTTATTTTCTGTATTCCTCACATGTAAAGCATCCCTCTGCACGGTAAAACCTCCATAATAAGTATCTAAATCGGGAGGGCTAAAAGGTAACTCCCATTCATTTTTCTTCACACCGTGATCCTCCCTGCCGATGAATCCATCCTGATCTCCGCTCTGGGTTCACCTCCTTCCCCTGCTTCACTCCTCCTCTGGGCGAGAAACTTTTTTTTTTTTTTTTTAATGCCTTCCTCTTCCTCACCTCTCCCGCCCTCCCCTCCTCTCTGCCCACTGGCCTCTTCAAAGGTATAAAAGGCTGTCGGCACAACTTCTGTAGGAGAACCACACCGCGATCAGACACGTCAGCACCTCCATCAAACAACACGCACACGCATCCACTTCAAACACACACATGCACATGTCAGCACCTTCGGCGCGCGCACTACACACAGGTCCACATGTCATTAGGGAGGTCCACATGGCTCGTATAAAAGCCTGTCCGGCAGGAAAGGGAGCGAGAGGCGCAGAGGGGGAGGGAGAAGAAAGAAGAAAGTGTCAGAGCAGAGAAAGATGAGGGGAGGGAGGAGGTGAAGGGAGGAGGCGGCGGGGGAGATGAAGAGGAGGAGAGGAGGTGAACGAGTGAAGGAGATGAGGGATGTACAAATGAGGAGAGTTCTGAGGATTACAAGTCATACGAAGGTTGCTTTGGCCATGGCTGAAGCTGTACGTCATTCGTGTCTATGTGTGTGTGTGTGTGTTTTCTCTAAATCACTTCCTCCTGGCACAGCTTCAACACATTTTAACATACAAACTACCTGCCACTGCTCTCCGCTCTCTCTCTCTCCCCTGCATATATCATGCACCTTGACAAGAGCTATAAAAAGCCACAATTCCTTCTGTTAGACTAAAATATCCTACAATTCTTACGAAAAAAAAAAAAACATTAGTCATGAAACAGAACCTGAAGTCAACATTTCAGAATGTTGCACTGACATAAAAATATCTATTAAAAGGAAAAGTGGGTTCATGTATGCATGTTCTGTGTTTCTAAATTAATTTAAATGAACTCAAACTGACCTTCGTAAAGAAACAGTTTATTTACTCCATCCATGTGCAGTAGCGGCATTTTCAAAAAGGTGCTTTTCCTCCAGTTCCACAGAGGCGGAGTCGGTTGGTTTCAAATAAGTTCCACGTTGGGAACAACTTTCTGACAGGGGAATCTTCAAACAGACAAAACAGCTCAACAAAAGTTTTCTGTTTTCATTTGAAAAAGAATAAACAGAACTTTACATCAACCTCATCAAGCCCCACTTTCAGCCATGACATGAGGCTCCCAGTAAATAGCAACAGACTGACAGCACATAATCTGTTCCGTCCAACAAATAACAGAAGTAATGGTTTTTATTCTGTTATGTTGTTTTGTTTTGTTTTTTTGAGTAGAATCATTCATCAAATCAACATGACGACAAATCCAGGATGAAAGCTGGACGCACTACAGATGAAATGCTTTACGGCTCTCAGCTTGAAAGGAGGACTTTTAATTTCACTCTGCCACTCACTCACCCACTCCATCTTGCGCACTATCTCCGCTCAGAGCGATCAATCTGCATTTCACATGCATGTCAAACCAGAGCGGGGTTTGGTCCACTTCGCTTCTGCGAGTGACAGATTAGCAGGAGAAGCTACGTCCCAGATGGGCGACGATGTGGAGAAGAACGCGCTGGATGTGGCAACGGACGCTCTTCTGGTTCAGACAGTCTCACGCATACATGTGCAGGAGATTAACTTCTCTCTCACTGAATCCAGCGGTGTTGATGATCAGAAGCAGCATAATCGAAGATGACAAGACACAAGGCGAAGCTTCCAAAACGTTCCTGCTAAGTGGAAAATTTATTTTGGAAACCCAGTGTTGCCTTGAGTTTGGATTACAATAGGTTTAATAAAGAATGACATTGTTTCCGCTCATGGTCATGCCATCAAAGAATTTCTAACGAAACCGACTCAACACATGCTTATGCCAACTATACCATCCATCCATGCTTCTTCTTTTCTTAATCCACACTGAGACCAAACCAAATAATCATCCCAATGGTGGGTTATGCTGCTATGAGCAAATATAAAAGAATAAATCAAACATGAATGAAATCCCGACCAACTTCAAGCTCCAAAAGACACAAATCCTCGGAGACAAAAACAATAGTAAAGAGAGGAAGGGGGGGGGGGGGGGGGGGGGGGGCAATCCTGTCATCGAGGCGATGGACAGGGCGCCGGAGTGAAATGGAGTGAACAACAAAAAGGGATGAAGGATAGATGGATGGATGATTTTTTGGCAGACGCAAGTATTAAACAGAAATGTGGCAGAAACATGAGAGAGGAGAAAGCATGTTTAGAGAGAGAGAGAGAGAGAGAGAGAGAGAGAGAGAGAGAGAGAGAGAGGGGCAGCAGAGATGGCTTGTAGAGAGAGAGAGAGAGAGAGAAAATGGAGAAAGAGGGGGTGGTAGATCACAGGGAGACAAAAACTATATGTAGGAGAGTAGAGCGCAGATAACACAAAGAGCAGAGAAAGCAAAGGATTGAGGAGGGGGGGGAAAAGCCAGAGACAGTGTGGGACAGCAGAGAGGCCGAGGAGGAGAGGAGTCTATACTCGGATCAATGGATGGCCTGTCCTCTGCTGTGTCTGCATTTCCTCTGGCTCACACAATAAAGCCCTCTCACTACACTTGGGAAAGGGAGAGAGAGAGTGTGTGTGTGTGTGTGTGTGCGTGCGCGCGCGCGCGAGAGAGAAAAAGTGTGCATCCGTGTATGTGTGTGTGTGTGTGTGTGTGTGTGTGTGTGTGTGAGTGAGAGAATGCCATTGACGACGAAAATGACCCTCCAGCTCTCTGTTCCTTTCTTAGTATTAGAGGTCAACGGTCGGTCTTCCAATGGAAATTTCATTGGGCCTTTTCTGGCAGGGCCTCGTAGAAGCGAATACAGCGTGTACAGGGAGACTTTTACAGTATGTCAGTGAGAAAGCCCGCAGGTGAATGTAAGTGAGAAAGTGTTTTTCTCGCTGTTACTCTTGTATTATGAAACCAGCTTTTTTTCATCCTCCATCCTGTCTAACCCGGCTTTTCCTGCAGAGACCAGGGATTCTACTGCTTATCATTTCATCCATTGTATTTATTTATTTATTTATTTATTTATTTTAATCAAATAGCTGCAGAATGTTAATTATTTAAAATATTTGTCACAATGTCAGGTTAACTGAACAGTGAATGTTCGAGAAGACTGGTCTTATAACTATGATGAGAAAGATGTCATGAAAATGCTGTTGAGTGCAATCATGTGTTATTCCCACAAATAACTCGATGTCTTACTTTGAGAAACAGCAGAGATAAATGTATTTCCTCTATTTACCTCAAGTACCCAGCAGCATCTATGGAACCCTCCTCAGGATTCCTCGCAGTAGCTGCTGCCCTGCGAAATGTGCTGCTCAGAATATATCTCCTGTCTGGATGCCAACTCAGTCCTGTTAGTCCTATCATTGCTGTTCAAATTGGCAGTTTGTTACCGAAATGTCAACCCTCAGGTAACTTGGGCTTATAAGGAGGCTTTCTGCAGTTCCTTTTTGTCCAGTGTTACTTTATATGATACAGCATGATATGAGTGTCGTTTTTATACGTTTACTGTATTTCACAGTATCACATTATTTAGGTTTTAGTGTTTTGCACTTGGACTTTTGAAAGAGTAAACATAGTTTTGATAAACCACATCAAAAATCGTAATTTCTTAATGCATTTTATTGGGTTGACAGTCAAAACGTTGAGTTATATTAAGTGAACAGACTTGCCACTAATGGACAAATGGACAAATGGATAAATGTGTCTGAATAAAACCACAAAGAGTGGAAACAAGGCCTAATTTTTTTTTTAAGGGTGTGGGTGTAAGCACAGTTGCAAGTGCACACTCTTGTCAGTTCGGGTGTCCTAATGAGGAACTGCATTCTGGGCATATTGTGACAAACAGTGAAGCATGATGAATACATTATTACTCTGAGGACTGCACCATCAGCAGGTGGATATTCACTCCGGCCCCGATGACGCACCGGCTCCTCGCTTCCTCCTCTTGACTAAATTAACTCGCTGGCTGAACGGTGAGTAACGCCAAGCTTTTGTTCACTTTGGCAAAATGTCATCGTTATCATGCATGCATCCAATTAGGCTGGATAAGGTTAATGCAATCATGCAATAATCACCTTATTGTTGAAATCAAGCTCTGCTGCAGCTTGATAATGAGACGGTGATTTGACTTGATTTATGCACGCCCGTGCATGCAGACCTCTAAAACAAGGCAGCGATAACTCAAGCTTTAGGAATGGCAAGCACTGGCCTGAACCTGTTAAAAATCAATATGAAATAAAATTCTACTACTTTCCAGATTTAGCTAATGAGCCAAGGCAGTGTAATTCCTACAATAGGGAGGAAAGGTCAAAAAATTATCCAATACTTGGTCCTGTAACCTTCCGTAATGCCACTGTTGAGTGAATATCACAGGCGCTGAATTAATTAGCCCCAAATTCAACACTAACAATAATGCAAATTGATTCATCATCAAAGTCAGTCACCAAGCAATTATGCTTAATACTTCAAAGTTTATCTATAAACAGCAAATGAGGGTGTGTGCACATTCACATATATATGGAATGGTTGCATGCAATTAGAAGTGAATAACATCCATATTTACATTTTAATATGGAGCCAAATTTACCACTGATATAACTCAATGGGTTAAAAACAGAACTTACAGTGAGGTGATAAGCAAGTATATAAGTCTTGTACGTGATCAAAAGCCAGTTTGTCATTCAATTAAGCGGTCATCATTTCATGAAAGTATCAAGATTAAGCATGGCTATCTTCTAAATTGACAATCATGTATGATGTGATTTGCACAGTGTTACGCAAAGAAAAGACAATGTGCAAATTACGGTCCCAGTTACTTCACTTCTTACTGCAGGGCTTTGACGATGTGCATATTATTATTGTAGAGCTGCTGTGACACATTAGCTGGATTCTGGGCGCTTTGTGGGTCGTTTTCATCACTGGTTCACTCATTCGGTTCCAATACATTTACACCAGTTTGTGGGAGGAAGATGGTGTGGAACAGATTTGTGAATTCGCTAAAATAACACAAGGAAGCAGTTGACATGCAAGCAGGTATTGAAAAGGGGAAGCTAATGTTCAAGCATGGCTCCAGATACAGTTCCATGTGTTCAAAAGGTTTTCAGTTTCGGGAGCTCTGCAGCTCGCCAAGTCAAATCCAACCAAAATAAAAAAATTAAGTGCACAAAATCGTCATTGTTGCTGCTGTACGTTTTCTGTAATAATACATTGCGACCATGACCAACTCATGGCCTGGAACCCTGACTATGTCATCTTCTGCAGAAACTGACATCTTTTTTCAAAATGCTGCTGTTTCTTAAACAAAAATGCAAAAATAATGTTCAAACAGAGCATCAGTGTAATGTCCCTGGTAATAAAGATGTTTTATATAAGAATGATGGAAAATAATTTGATGAAAAAGGGTTTTTCATCAGAGAAATATACAAACTGATAATATTGTGAATTTAATAACGTTAGCATGATGTAACTACTTTGGAAGCGATAAATGTTCCGTTCTTTATTCTGTTGGCCGTTTCCCTGATGAAGACCCAGAAGGGTCAGAACGCTGCTTTATTTTTAGACAATTAATATCAAGGAAATGTAGCTGTGTGTGTAACTGGGAGACTGTGCCTGGTGGGAGGATGGGAACTGTGAGTAATCCAACGATAAATCTCAGAAATAGTGGTGAAATGGACACGGGTGCAGTTCAGTTATTTTTATTACTGGTTGATTTATCGTATTCTTATAAGGGAACGATAAATCAACAAAAACATCGAGAGTAATCAATGCAAAAATCTTCAACCAATTCAACCTAAAGTGAACTACATAACAGCAAATCATGAGCAAGATCTGTGATATCAACTCAGCGGCCTCAAGTCAGATCATTTAAAATCCTGAATATCGCATCAAAGAGGGGCTTTGATTGGAATTAACCGCTCCGCCACTGCTTAACCCTCGGCCGCCTCTTTCGCAGTCGTACACGGTTTGGGTTTATTTTTGGAGACAAGCGATTTGCCCAGAGGAAAGACAGCAGACGGCTTGCGGGTTGCGAGGCCACGGAAACACAAGGCCGCCGCCATGCTTCAGACCCGCACAGGGATATCGCTGCGCAAGGCTGCGCGCGTGCGTGTGCGAGTGGGGAAGAGGAAGAGAGATGAGGTGAGACAGCATGTGACGAGGCGTGTGCGCGCGTGTCCTCCAGCAGCCATGATGCATTAGTGTAACCTGATCCCCTCTCCTCCCCCCGTGAGCCCTAACCTTGAGATCGACCGAGGGATGCAGGTTGCAAAGGCACATTCTGCCATAAACGAGGCTGTTGGTCTTCATTACTGAGCACGGCTAATATTAGACAGCTCAGACTGTTAAAGTGATGCTGTAAGAATCACTCAGGCTCTTTTCCTGCGGCGAGTCCGTTTTTAAAAAAGCGCTGATTTACAATTCTGTTTGTTGTAGGTGATTCTAGCAAAATAAAAGCCCGTTAGAAGGCACGAAAAGACAAATATTTAGCTTCCGTCTGGGGCCGTCTGGACGGCCCCCCGAAGGCCAAATGACCTTTTGTCTTCCAATAAAAGGCACCGTGAGATCAGTAGCAGGTTACGGCTAATAAATATAGCGGGACTGCGGCGCAGACAGCAGTGGACGACCACGATTTATCGATTCTAAATCATCAACCCAAATTTCAAGCTCACTCACAATGTTTCATCATGTCTGATTCCAACAACTACAAAACTTTTCTTTTGAATTTCTTGCTACAACTTGAAGACGCTTTCATGTGTAATTTTTCGAAGGCGCCATCCAGACGAGAGCAGTGCTCAGACTTTTTGAAAACAACTCTCAAGGAGAAACTTTCAGACTTTCAGAAGACTCTCCAAAACAGCATCTTTTTTCCATGCAAATGAACATTGTTCTCAAAACTGTAATCAAAGCACACAACCAATACATTTGCACCAAAAATGTGTCAAAAATGGTCAGAAGTTTTACAACCATCCAGCTGGAGAAGGTTTCTACCTAAATCTATTTCAGTTTAAACATGAGGCTACTTCATTTGAACCAGGGCTTGTTTAAACCAATTTAAAATGACATCTAACTGTTGATGACTAGAAAAAAAAAGTAATTTACTACTGAAGTACACACAAAACACCAAAAAGCTTTTTCTAAACTGTCTTAAAGATGATCTTTCCATTGTCTGTGTGACTTTTTAACAGAAATTATCAATGCAGAACCTGAAGTAATAACTGCAGCCCCTATTTTAAGGAAAACACTGTAGTGTTCCAATCCATCTTTGGCTTTAATCTCCGGCACTGTTCTGACCCACTGATTAGCATCAGAAAAACATTTAGTGCGATTCTGTGTTAAAGCATAAAATGGCCTTTTTCAAGCCTTGCTAAAAAAAAAAGTAGATAAAGCATTATTCAGGAAGAGATGTTTCATTACATCCTTTTGCTTCATTGTGAAAAACTGTGTTATGCCTCAGAGTCATTTCTTTCATTAAAGAACCTGGGTCATTATTGGCCCAAGTATAACGAAACTCACAATTGAAATTCTTCATCTCGAATACATTTAATAATAATGGGGTATTATTCCCCATTTTATTCCCCTACATTAAATACTACTATTCCCAGAGCCCATTAAGAAACTTAATCATCACGGGCTGGAACACACTGCAGAACGATAATTACAGTTGATGATATTCACAGATAATTCACACATAGGATTTTTTTTTTCTCTCTCTCTCTATTTTAGCTTTACTGTCTTCCGCTTCTTCCACAGCTGGCAGGCTTACACGTCATCGCTATCCGTCTTTGGTTGACGACTTTCATGCGCTTGGGGAGTCAGAAATTGAAAAAAAAATATATATATATGTCAATGGCAGAAAGGGGAGAAGATAAAAAGAGGTGAAACAGAAATTAAAGGGGAAGGAAAAAAGACAAAAGGTATAAAAATAGGCACGTGGGAGGGAGAAGAATAAATCATTTACATACGCAGAGTCAGGTCATCAGGGTTTAAATATTCATTATGAGTGTCAAGTCGAAGCTTTTAGATCTTGTGGGATGCAGTTACGCTTCTCTACTTATTCGATGTTTATGTTCGCTGAATTATGCATCAAAACCTGCACTATAAATACCCGTAGTCTGTTGTTTTTGTTGTTGGTGTATCTATAAGGAGGAGCTCTTGCTTTGCACTGGCGATGCCAGAGTTCAGGGTGTAAATCTAACCAACTGTACTCAGGCCCGTGAGATATACGACGTGGGTTAAAAAGAAAGCGCCATTAGCGGATAATCCTGCTGCACGAGATACTTTCAGTAACAAGTGCAAAACGCTGCGAAGCGCCGGCTGACATTTATTCCTGAGGAACTCGGCTGGAACAATGCCCAATGATGATGACACAAGACGGCGATTTGATGGAAATTTTGCACGTTCAAGGGAACCAGATGTGTGATCTCTCCATTATAGGAACATTTCTCTTGATATTCGCATTTAAGGTGTCGGCGGTTCCAACGCGAAGGGGTTTTCAGGGGAGAGGTTTCCTGTTCAGCTCAATGACACTTCAGTATGTATCCCAGATTACTCCTGTGACACTCGGGGATCAGTCAATTCAGACATTCATGGAATGACAATAATGTTAATTTCATTTCTATACGTAGTCGGTTAAAGAACCTGCTCGAGTCAGAAGGAAAGTTTTTTGCTATTATAATATCCTGGGACAAGCTGGGATGCAGGATTGAATAAGAGAATACTTAATGAAGGTAATCATTGGAACTATCTGACTGTATGTACCGTGACATATCCACTGGTTTAATTTCCAACATGTTGAATTAACTCCTTTTATCACTTCATCATGCAAACAATGCCGTCACTCAAGTTTGATATTCACTTGTTACATCACATTTACAACTCTGTTTGCCGTCTTCCTCACGCCTTCGCTCAGCGTCCACAACCGTTCATTTGCATTATTCTGCCCCATGTTTTCTCTGTCTGTCCCGTCTGTCCACCCAGCACTGGCCACATTGATTATACATCTCCAGCCCATCTCCCTTCAGTTACTTTCCAACTATCCAATCATTTGCCACCTCGTCTTTCCCTTTGTTTCTTCCCTTCCGTCACGTTCTCCTCTCCTTTGTCTCTCACTCTCTGTTACTCTCTCCCTCTCCTCTTCGCTGGGTGTCCTGTTCCCTCTCTCTTTGGGAGTAGCAGACCTCCTGACTGCTTAGTATTGATCCTCCTATCTCTTCACTAGCTATCTCTCTCTCTCTCTCTTGTTCCCTCTCTTTCTGCCTCACACACACATACACACACATTAGGGTGACAAGATAAAAGGGTCTGCATGCCCCACGGCAAAAGCCAGCTAAACAAGAAATCAGGGGCTTCCAGCTCCTAGTATGAGCATCAAGAGCAGAAACACTTAACAAACCCACGGCGGCAAACATGCGACCGTACCGCCGACGGGAAACATTGGGAAATTACCATTCCATTTATTTACCGCAAGCTTATTTTTATTTATTTTCATCATCTGTAAGCCGGGCTGTGTGTGAAACAACATGGACCTTGCAGAATGGGCCAAACATTTACAGCTGTTGCCTCAGAAAGCTGAAGGCAACAGCACGCTCCGATCTCTGTGAGAAAAAATGTCCGAATTATAACGCTATTTATAAGCCCGTGCCTTTGGGGTGGGAGCGTGTGGGGGATACTTGACTCGAACTGGAAGTTTCTTGTTTTTTTGGAAAAAAGACTGTTCAAGCAAAGCTGTCTTGGAGGTTGCCGTTGAGGCCGGGTCTTGTTAATGCGTATGTAAACAAGCGAAAGCCGGGAGAAACAGGAAGTCGGGACGCTAGCTTTTGTTTTATCAGGTGCCTTTATCTCCTCGGCTTCCACTGCAAACAGGCACGTTCATCATTTTCACTCCAGATTTGCAGGAATGTTTCGAGCGGGTTGCACTTTCATCGCACAGCCAGAGGGACCCCGGTTTGTTTCTGGGCTGTCTGTGCACAGTTTGCATGTTCTATCTGTTTACAAAAACATTTTCAAGCAAAAATGAGAAAGTATGTTGTTTTCACACAGCAGTGATTCCAGTGCACTTGGATGAAATAAAATCTACAAATAAAACCAAGAAAAATCCCTGATTGTCTTCTCACGTTTCAGCGCCACTGCTTTCTGAAATCAGTTTACAACCCTGTCTTTTTCCAGCTGGCATGCTCAGAATTTAGAGCATGATCCTTTTGTTCAAAGCCCCCCTTTCAGCAGAGTAGCAGCATACATTTCAAATGGGAATACAACCCCTACCCGTGGCGATGCTAGTGCCATGCCCAATCTGCCAGCCCCCCAGAGCTAACAAGAGGTTGTCGGGAATCGATACCTGGCTTGAAAAACGATGTGACTTTCAGCTGCTGTGGCCACATCAATCACGCTATTACCATTAGCTCATCTCTCCACACCGACTTGGGCTCCTCTCCCCGTGCCCCTCCCAGCCTCCCCTTTCCACTCCCATGTCACCGTTCTCTCTTTCCTTCAATCCTTCCCTCCCTCCCTCCCTCCCTCCCTCCCTCCCTGCCAGCTCAGCGGATGCCCCTTGTCACAGCTCCGATTTCAGCCTTCTGAAGTTTCCTAATTGATCGCAATTAGAGCCGCTACAGTGCAAAGAGATGGTGGGTGGTGGTGGTGGTGTGGGGAGGGGGCAGACAAACGGAGATATGGAAAGAAAGTGTGTGTGTGTGTGTGTGTGTGTGTGTGTGTGTGTGTGTGTGTGTGTGTGTGTGTGTGTGACATACGCACACAAAGTGATTAAAATCAATGGGCCTGTTTGAGAGTGGTTATATTAGCAACTGGACTGCATTTGACCACAGGCTGCTGGGGTGAAAAAAAAAAAATAAATAAAAAACCTGATATGAGACAGATGAGACACAAAGCAACGGTGAGTCACGGCAAAACAGAAAAACAAAACAGAGCATTGCTAAAGAAAGGTATTAAAATAAAACTTGATGCGAAAAGATAAGGGAACCTTTGGCGGTATTGGCCAAATCGTTTGTCAGAAACAGAAAACACATTTAGCACTGACTAAACAATTTCAATCTTTTCTGCTTATGTATCTATCAACACAAATGTGCCCGTTTTGTGATTTTTGAGTCACAGTTGCTCTAACCTGATGTCAGTTCTGGCTTGTTGTCACTGCAAATGAAGGATACGTTTGATATCCCACATTCATACCACTGGCAGTACCAGCAGGTAGCCTCTGGTGGCTGTATTAGCCCTGACAGGAACAAAGGACAGCTTCAGGAAGCAAAGCATCAGCTGAACAAATCAGTAGCACAAAGCTGGTTAAAGCTGTTTTGAGACCAGCGTGTTTTCCTACGACTGAAATCAAATGAGTAGAACAATAGCATTATTCCACTTTCTACAGGTAATTTCCTCACCTAAATCATGATTAGCACAATAATAAAAGTTAAGGGAGCCAGTGGCTTATACCTGGAATTGGGGATATAAACAACATTGTTTTTGGAGGATGGAAATTCACTTTATAGTTTGTAGAAACACACTGTGATCATTTTTCACAGCACAGAGTGAGAGCATATCCACAGTGGGCTGGAGGCCACACAGAGGCTCCTTTCTGCAGGATTTCCTCACAAACTCCAGACACATGTATTTGATATATCGGTGACTCCAAGTTTCCACAGGTGTGTATGTGTGCCTTTGTGTTTGCTTTGTGATGGACTGGCGATCTGTCCAGCAGGTCTCCACCTCCGCCCCCAGTCAACAGAGACCAGCTATATATTCGAAAGCTGTTCTGGTTAAACTGAAGATGAGTGCATGAATAACTCATTTATTTAGAATCATGATCAGGTACAGTGTAAGATCAAGACACATCAATCCTGGGGTAAAGCTCCCACAGAATCTTACAACATGACAGGAAGAGCCTCAGCAATCCTCAGAATTAGACATATTAACAAGAGTGAGAGGAAGACAGGAGTCGGGATAAAACCAGGAGAGGCAGACAGATGTGGCAGGCAGGAGTGAGAGAGACACACACGGAGTGAAGGATTTGTAATAGAGAGATAGAGCCGAATGACAAAGGGGAAGAATAACAATGGCGCCAAAGCCTCTTCCATCCTCCTTGCAAACGTCCCTGATCCGTTTTTTTCACTCATTTAAATTCTTCTCCATTGTCATTGCAATCCCGGCCTAACCCCCCACCGCTTCGCAAATACACATGCACACACTCGGAGTCACACACAAACACACGCTTGTGGACATCGCAGCGCGCTGACCTCCAGCCGCAAGCGGGACCATCCCGGGGAGCCGTGCTCGCACATCTCCGCTAATCCCTATCAACTGGCTCTCGCGTTGCACACGCCGGCAAAGCCTGCCGGAGAGATAGGCTCAAGTTTCCCCCCCCCCCCCAGACTACAGATGTCTATGTGACCTTAGCCGCGCTAACATGGGTGGGGAATAGCAAGCAGCTTGTCACCAAACATCTAGCGTCTTGTCAGCGACAACAAGGGCAAGGCAGGCCTCAGCGCTCAGCCAAGCCTTGCTTGTCAACATGTGAATTTGATGTGGCAAACTTTTTTTTTTCCTCCTTCTTCTTCTTCTTCTTCCTTTCTCGCCTCACATTTCCCTGGTCAACAGTTCATAAAGCCAGAGTCCACGATTGCTTGTCAGCGTCGGTGTATTTCAGCGTCGGCAAACGGCTCCGTCTTCAGAGCCGTCTGACGACAGCGGCGGGCCCGGAGAAGAACGTCTTGTCAGCACGGTCAGGACACGGCCGCATTCATATAATTCTTTGGCTTATCACTCCCTTGTCAGCACTTCTGCGTCGTGCAGTGCTGGGATTGCAGACTGATACATGGCTTCAAATGAAATATGAGAGGGATATGCTAAAAGTGAATAGCCAACTGAGAAAGGGTGAAATTCACCAGATCTACGGTTAAAAAAAAAAAAAAAAATCCAAGATTGTCATGAAAAAGAACATGAGGAGGATTTCTTCAACGTAAAAGCAGTAAATTGAAGCTAGATCATGCTTTGATTTGTGCTTATTTCAAAATCAATGAGACAAATTAAAACAGTTATTCAAAAAAAAAAACCATTTGTTTCCAAAAACTTGCAGTATCATCCATGGCATTCTCCTCTAATTGATACCCAATATTGGATTGTCTCAACGATTGAAAAAAAAAAAAAAAAAAAAAGGCATTTCCAAATATGCATTGCTAAATGAACTCTTTCAGGATGGCTGTGGGCAAAATGAAATATTATTAGCTTCTGAAAAGGGACAAAAACACATCCTGATGCTCGGCATAATGAGCGAAGTTGGAAGAGCTCTCAGGTCATTTTGAATCCATTATCGCAGGACGGGCTCTTAGGTGATGTGTACACACTTACGTATATGCATGCATGCACATACACACACAACACAGTGAACACTAGAGGACAGAACAACTGACACAGGCACGCACACGTAAAGCAGAGCGAGGGTACAATAAAATAGTAACCTTGGCATAATTGCAAACCTAAAAGTCCATTTCAAAGTCAATTTTGTGCCAAAGTGCATTAGCAAAGCAAATTAGGAAGTGGTACAGGGCACATTGTAGACAAATCAATGTCAATATGATCTGGAAAAAAAAAAAAAAAAGTGTTCATGCGTGCACTGTGAATGGCTCCGTGAGCAGGATCAACTGTGCCTGTGTTTGTGTGTGTGTGCGTGTGTGTGTGAAGGTGATTCTGGCGACAGGGCGACCCAGAGGGATCAAAACACACACTCTCACATTACTGATGCCCGCCCACCCCCACACACAGACTCCGAACAGCAGGGGGTGCGTGCACTTGCCCCGTCATGGAGGAAACCTTGACACTGAGAATGCTCGCCGTCATCAAAGGTCACAGACAATAAGTTCAAATCGTTCGACAGAAACTGCACACGGACACTTCAAGCTCAATGCAACAAGTAGGTATGAGTTTATTCACTGAGAGAAAAGGTAAAATAAACAGGACAATTCCAATGCAAAAACTTTCAAAATAACAATGTTTTCTTTATGGAAAAATACTTCTTTCAAAATAGGCAATCTGCTGAAATGACAAGACTGTTGACAAATATAAGTAAATAACCTGGTCACTGTGAACTAGTGAAAAAAGGCTGTCCCAGCTGAAAAAAAAAAACATATTTTGGTAAAAAAAACTGTGCTGTAAGTTAATAAGAAAAGTCCTGCTATGTTGCCTCATATATTAATCTGTTTATTATGTTGCATTACTCGGTGCTACATCCAGTCACCTGTTGGACTAATTTCACTCAATCGTCTTCTATTATTGGAGAACAAAAAGTCTGCACCACTGTATTTTTCCTTGCTTTAATTTTACTTTGTAATGAGCACAAAACCCCATTTGTGACCTCTACAGGCTCAAAATTAATGTGTCACAATGTTAAAGTGGCTTGTCGACAATTATGTCAGGAAAGAAAGGGGAAAAAAATCTGGGGTCCAACACTGGTCTAATTGTTGCTGCAGTTTTGTTTTTGAGACTGAAGCAAAGTGACTTTATCAGTCATTAAACTCCTTAAACCAGCATGAAGCTGGAGGTCTTAGAAAACAGATCACATATCCAGGAAGAAGACTCTCAATTGCAGCGATAATTCATCTGCGGTCTCATTAAGATTCTTACCTGGAACCGATCTGGACCTGCTGGGCTCCTGAGCCCCCGTCTCCCGAGCCTTCCCTCCTTCCAACTCATTTAATATGTCTTGCGTTTCTGAGCATCAGCTCTTTGTTTGCTGTGATTATGCAACATGACATATGCCTCGCTGCGAGCCAAACGTCCCGACGGGGACCATAAATTCCTGAACTTGAACTCAATTACGACTGCGTCGAAGAAGAAAACCGCCGTTGTAATTGCATTGTGTCACACCTGTTCGTCAGCAGCGACCCTAAAGCCTCTGCGGTCGCTCGTGTCCTCGGATCAATTCCCCAGGCCTGCTTTAGGGGGAGGAGGGGAGTGACGAACCTTCTCTCTTCACTCATCAACTACAGCCGAGTTGCCCCAAAGCGAGGCCCCGCCACTTCCCCATTTCCCCGCCGCGGCTGCCGAGGGAACGACCATTTGCATTCTGCTAATTCCGCATGCAAATATCATCAATCTTGTATGTATAAGAAAATAAATCAGTGAAAACTGGATGCAAGACATTTATTTGCAGTTCCAAATGAACGGCGTTAAACTTTAGCTCCGGGGTTCTGGAGTGAGTAAAAGTGTGTACACATACTATTAGTGTTCAAAGCGCTGCGACGGGCACGGACTTCCCGATGTGTAACCTTATAGCCCTGAGCTGTCAGTGTGAACGCACAGGCAGTGGCCTCCCTGGAATCTGGATATCTGTCTACGTGTGTGTCCGTAGTCGTCTGCGTATTTCCTATCGGGGTGTGTGTAGGTGTGCACATGCCTGTGTGTGTATGTGTGTGTGTGTGTAAAGTCTGTTTGTTGCCTACAGTTGGTCGCATGTGTGTGTGTGTATGTGTGGAGGTCAGTGGCATTTCTGGACAGAGGAACCCTATACTGCTGTGTGGAGTCCTTTCAACGCCCGCCGCTCTGCTCCACACACACACACACACACACACACACACACTGCTGCTGACACATGCATGTCACCACGGTGACCAGATGCAGCCGAAGACATGCTACTGACAGAAGCAGAGACCACCATACTGGAAGGACAGACTTTTCTCAAATGTGGCAAACCCGTTAAACATTTTTTTTTTTTTTTTTACACAAACACATCAACTAAGATCAGCGTGATATAAACGTCAGCGCTTCAGCAGACTATCCTCATGTTTTCACATGTGCCAAAAAGGAAACGCTGAGACCGTCTTTATACTTACATGGCTCTCATTATTGATTTATTCTCACTACGATCCTAAAGTACGTGCTGTATGTTTGAGCAAAGAAAGGAAAGATCGAGAGTGACACATGTCGTCGGTTTACAAAAAGAAGAAAACCGAATATCGCACACGTCACAAGGAAGTCATTGTGAATAGCAAAAGCAGTCGGTGACATCTAAAGTCTGTAATTTCAGCACCAGTGGTTTCATAAAATGTACAGATTTCACACATTTTAAATAAGCTTACCTTGGACAAGGCAACACGTCAGCACAGTCTTCCTCTTCACCCTGTCCAACATGTAAACAGAAACTTTGGGTTAGACAGTGTATGTAACAGACTTGAGATCAGAAAACAACAACGTGAAGAGAAAAATGAAGAAGTAAAAATAAGGTCTTGATACAACAAAGCTGTAACAAATCAAAAGAATCTGAAGTGAGATCATTGCAGACTTCAAAACTCTTTGTAGTGGCAGCCATAGTTTCGATTTAGGGATCGAGTGCGTTCCTGCGAGCTGATTGCTTCGACAAAGCAGCTGTCACCATTATCAGTGATGATGAGATTTTCTCTCTCCCCAGAAAGAAAAAGAAAAATAGATTTGGGAAAGAGTTCAGTTTTTTGAAGTGTGGTCAAATGCAGTTTATAAGAGCTGAGATATAATGTTTTTGGTCTTTCAGCAAGGCGGCTGTGGAGTAATCAGTAATTGGTTGTTTTCACTAAATGCAAAAGATACATTACCATCACAGACTTAACAAAATTAAAAACAGTGTTTAATTTTACTAGCATTACAATGAAGGAGAACTCTTCTGAAATAACATTTCGCATTTCAGAATTTTACATGGCAAAACGAGAAACCATCGTCCACAAAACCTTGATTCATCATAATTTCCCTGTATTCTTCATAAAATCACTTAACATAAAGACATACAGAGAAGTGAGGGGGAAAAAAAAGCAATAAAATAAATAATCTATTTCCTAACTTTTCTGCTAAGCAATCACAAGCCTTGTGAGTTGGTTCAATCGGCTACCCACACATCACAATGGCGATCAACACTGGCCTTTATTTGAAGAGAATTAGATTAGTACCATTAAAAGAAGAAACACAATGCGGCGGGGGGGGGGGGGGGGGGGGGGGGGGGGGACAACAACAAAACCGTTCAATCCTTGGAAGAAAAGGCAGATACATGTGAACTGTGTTAAATCTCACTGTCGTAAAAACATAACATACTGTAAAGACATTACGTATGAATCAATGCCAAGGGACTCACCAACAATATGGGAAAAGTCAGGATCTAAATGCATCCAGCCCATCGGCTGTCTACGGCAGTCTTATCTGCTCTGTGCATTCACTACCCCCCCCCACCCCCCCCCCCCCCCCACCCTTTTTTTTCCCTCCATCTGGTTTCCATTCTCTCCACCTGCCCATCAGTCTGCAGCCGGGGACAGGTGAGCCTATTACACGCTTCTCACACTGTCTGCTAGACACACACACACACGCGCACACACATACACACAAGCTCTACTTCATGCCAATTTAAGTCGCCATGCACATCAGACAAATCTGCAGCGCCGTAACACGGCTGTTACTGCGGCCGCGTCACGCCCTGATGAAGCAGTCTAGTGTCCATCCTATAAAAGCTCACGAACAGAGAGCAAAAAAAAAAAAAAAAAAAAACATTCCACAAAATACATTGAAAGGAGCAGATTCGCCTTCAAATAGTGACTCAAAGACTCATCAAAGCTGAATACAGGAGAGAAAAATATCAGGTGATTCACCGTGAAAAAACACAGGAGAGTAGAGCTGAAGGTCTCACTTTGCAAGTCGTTCAAATTTCATGTGTCATCCGAGTAAATGCACAGCAAACAGTCAATCTAACCATCACTGCTATAGTATATAGTCGGGCTGAAAGATTGTTGATCAGTATAAGTGAGTCAACATTTACTCCTCCAGGCTGCTCAGCCTACCAATGCTATCCGTGTTGATAAAATTAGAACCTCAATACCTCAAGTCGTTACGACTGAAACCAACGACGTTAACTTCTTAGATGTGTTGGTTACGAGTTCTAAACCTGAAAGGACCTGGAGCTAGTTCTGGGACAGGACCAATATTTAAACCAGATGTGTTTTGATAGTTAAACAACTGGTTCCAGGACAGAGAAACAAGCGTTAAGCTGGTGTCTGTTTTTCCCTAGTCCAGAGAAATTAACGGAAAGAGGGGAGAGTCATGAAAACTTTGACAACCAACCAAACCTAAAAAAAAACATTTTGTAAGTAACACTCTCAAGAAGATGCATGTTATCAGTTAATGATTCATCGAAGGCCTTTCAATTAGACATAAATAACAACCAAAAAATACTCCAGGCCAAAGTCAGCAACCGAGTCTTTCAAGTCAACAAGCGTCACTGTAGTTCAGTCCTTCAACTTCTGACAATAGTTTTGCTTGAAAGTCTTTTCCAGACTCATCCCTGTGCATCATTTCCAGCCACACTTTTGTCAACACTCAATGATCATGTTTGATCTCACACTGAGACGCAGACAGTCAAATAGCCATCTTCTGGATCTAACCCCCTTCTGTGGAAGCGGACAACAATCCACCTTAGCCCAGTGTTCTCTGTGACTGCAGTAGTGTGTCTTCACTGGATTTAAACTGCAGGAATAATAACATATATACGAAGAAACTGATTTCCTGAATACTGGAAAAGTAAAGTATGATTGACATCATTCGGGAGAAGTAAAATGAGTTTTTCATTGACCACCTTCACAAAGATTATTGCATTCTCTGGCCTTGAGAATACTTAATATGATCCAAGTCATGAGCAACCATTGGCTGGAGCAACAGCATCGAGGATGTGCAGGTTGTAAATAATGTTTCTTAATATGGATGAGAGGAAAACACGAGTCATTGCCTCACCACGTAAATCGATCGCTGAGTAACCCCCAGTATAACCAGGATTTATCTGTGCACTTTGCAATATGGCAAAGCATGAATTGCATACAGAGTATATAAAATTCTCCACTATTTTTACTGTTAGCTTCATTCCGTTGTTGGAATCTTTACGATTCCCACACCGCAGAGAAATTCTGACCTCAGCGTCACGGTTATAGGATGTTTTGCTTGTTATCTATTTCACTGCTTTTTTTTTTTTTTTTTTTTTTTTTTTGGTGGTGTGTCAAAGCCGACGTAGTTCACCCAGAGGCATCGGTGGCCTAAAGGTTATTTATTTATTCCCTGAAAACTCGTGTGTTTGGTTGGTGGGGGGAAAAGCAGCAGAAAAAAAAGAAAAAAAAAAGAGACGAGGGTTTTGGAGGAGAACTGATGCAACACAGCAGAACATGCCATCATGTGAAGCATCACCTTTTAGACAAGTACACGCTTTCTCTCCATCTCCCAGCCGAAGTCCTCTTGTTTGCGGCCCCCGATCTCCCTTTCTCAGTTTCTGTTTTTCATACCTATGCCTTTGCTTTTCCGCTCTTACATGCACATACATCGTCCCGCAAACATCTCTCTACCCATTTTCACCTTTCTTCCAGGCCTTGACACGAGATGCACTTTTCCAATTCAGCAGTTCTTGAACTCTCCGGATGACACAATGGGATTTCACACCGGGTAAGAACACACAAAGGAAATCACACACACAACAACTTTATAGAAACTAAAAGACAGGCGAACAACCCGCAGCAAGACCAAGCAAATCAGCAAAAAAACAACCAAAGGAAAAAAAACAAATCCCTCAGGCCAACGCAGCTCCAGATAGGACGTTTGACAGTGTTAGCAGGTCAGGCGAAAAATTATTTATGTGGAGAGTGTTCAGATGATTATGCAGGGGAAGCTGAAAGAGAAGAAGAGAAGCTGCTAAATTTACAGTATCTACGACAGAATGAGGGATTGAAATGTAGAGATGAGAGTCTGAACAGAGAGAGATGACTCTCAGAGATAATTATGTACTCAGCGTGTGTCTTTTCAACACTCCGGATCCTCAGTCACAGACAGCAAAACCCCACACTTATCATTACCTCGCATTAATATTCAATCAGAACGCCGTAGCGCCGTAGCGTGGGTGGATTTTTCCCTCTCCGGTGTTCGGCCAAATCTTGGCAGAAACGCGGAAGTCACGGCTGCACGTACTGATTCTGGGTTGGAGATATGGTAGACATATGGAAGATTGCCTGCTCTGCCGGCCACACATAATGCACCCCAGACACAGCCGCGTGTGCCACCGCATTCGTTTTCAGCAGAAATAAGCTCCCAGGGACGAGCTCCGACCAGCCCGTGCCCTTTACGGTGTGACTGATGGCGCACGTCACCTCTCACTGACTCCAGCACGGGCATGTATGCATTGATTGAGCCTTGCTCGCAGCGATTCCACAGAAAGGGAAACGTTTGCATTTTATTTCTAAACTAGCCGGCCACCTGAGGGGAAGCGCTGCTCGGGTATAAAAGCACCGCCTCGCACATACAGACTAAAAATAAAGACACGGAATTAAAAGGTTACCCTGGCAGGATTACTACTATAAATCAATATGGGCTAACAGAAGTCCTGAGGGCCGCGGGATCCGATGTGAATTCAGCCAGCAGTCCCCCCAATTCACCCCGTCTGCTCTGTTTCCCCCGCCGGTTCTGTCGGAGCCGGGGCTATTATTAGCAAGCCGGGGGATCAGGTTAAGAAGATGAAGGCTAAAGGAGCATGGAGAGACAGGGAATTTAACTATGAGCTCAGTGGGAGGCAAAGCTGCAGAAAACAGGTTGGCCTGTTAGTTTATTTTGAAGAATACGTGATGGAAATTCCCACGGAACTGAATTAGGTACGTGCAGCACAGCACAGCATGAAGCCAACCAAAGCAAGGAAGTCTTAAATTAATGGATTTTTTAAGGTGCTCTTCTGTTTTCTATGCCTTGTTTTCACGTTTATTGTAATTTAATAGGATAACGTTCAATTACTTGCCTGCAGTTACGGGACTTTATCAACTAGAAGTCGGATTAGTGTTTGTCCGATTATATGGAGTATAAATAGCTAATGAATACAAAAAAAGTATTAAATGTAGCTTTTGTTGAGATCTTGGGTAAACTAATGATAACAGTAATTTTCACGTTCTCTATATAAACATATTCAGTTGTCTCTAGGTGTAAGTGAACGCATCCACTGCTTTTGAAGACATTTCATCAAAGCGCTCTGGAGAAAACACAACAATCTTTAATCTAACACCTTTTCCTGACAGGTGTTGCCTAAAGCCATGTTATGACATGTAGTGAAGCTACATTGAGAGACAATGCGCTGAAACAAAGCAGAGTGATGGAAAGATCGAGGACGGGGAAAATAGGTTCCCGTTCTATACAGTTAATGTTATATGGAACAAAATGTTTAGTAGTTCTGATTTGGAACGCTGTTATATATGTGATATTAAATGACATAAAAAAATTTACATTAGGGAACAATTGGCATAAAACCCTCAAGTGCTGGTTTGGAAATTGAAATAAATGAAAAAGTAAATATGGCGTTGCATAGAAAAACCTTATAACTCCACAGTTAAGATGTCAGAGGTTAGAGAGCAAAGCAGAGCATGAGAGTTCAGACAATAAGCCTCATAATGTGCTTCATAAGTGTCACCCGACTCTGCCTTGAAATGGGTTGGAGTCTTCTTTCTTTTTTTTTTTTACACTGAGGTGGGATGAAAACAGGAAGAGACACAGACACAAACAGATGCACTTCGCCTATTAATCCACTTCATAAAAATGTGAAAAGGATAAAGAGGCCTCTCCACCACAGTGATAAGAACAGAGAAAACTATTACCAGTGTGATAATGAGCCACCGTGCAAATGACTGCTCAAACAGTTTTGTTGTTCTTAACTTGTGTGCTGACCGCTCATTAAAAAAATAACTAGAAGTATGTTTAAACCAATTCTAAAGTTGCTAACAGTTTATTTTGCTATCATGCAGTATTGGCTTTTGATATTTACATGCCAAAACATCTCCTTTTCATGCTGGAAGCATTTCAGGTTTTATGCATCATGCAGCCATATTCATGGTTGAGACTCTGCAGTTTCATCTCATAGTTCAATATTTCATACTTCAAAGACAAAACTACCAAGTTCAAGAAAAACATGAACTGGGAATCATGATACTCTGGAGGCCGCCATTATTGTTACTGTCCCTGCTAACCCACGTGCAGAAGAACTGTTTACTCCAGTCATGGTGCACATGCACAACAGCAGCTGTTCAGAAAATGTGTTTTCCCCCATTTCCATGGAATTGGAGCATTTTCACAAATTAGCATTTTCAGTGGCAATGAGCACCGTTGCCTTGTAAACAGACACCCAAATTGCAATAACAGCTTGCCACTGACGCTTGAAAAAGTAAACCTGAAGCCGACTGTTACTATGGTAGTTCACAGGCTGATGCGTATTCAAAAAACAAGTTTTTTTTTTTTAATATTGACAAAGAAAACAAAACTTTGGCTATTTGATGAAATAAACATTAACTTACCAATACTTGAATTGTTTTATTTGGACAATTATTAAGCATGTAAGCTCCTGTTATATCAAAATAAATCGTGGTTTTCGCTAAATGTTTATTTCTCTTAGATCACTACTAAAGATAATCAATAACAGGAAATTCCTAATTATTAGAATTCCTAATTATAAGATGTCTTACTTAAATTCACATGAATGCGGGTCAGGTTATGATGTACCTGCCCTTTGAGATCTTCACAGCCCATTTCGAAAACAGCAGTGGTTACGTGACCATCATCTCTGAAATCTCAAACGTAAACGTCTTCAAGCCATTCCTGTTTGAGATTGATTTCTCCTTTCATCTTCAGAGCTTTCCAGCTCAACAGATCTACCAACATTGTCCTTGTTGTTAAATGAGGTCATCCAAGGTAAAGTGGTCAGTTTCACGGACTCACCCAAGTCTGGATAATTAAAAAGCTTAATTTACAGTGTCCTTTCAGCTGGATTTGCTCGGTTTCACACAGGGACACACACTGAAGGGCTGTACAGATCGTGCCCAAGACGGCGCTCAAGACAGAGGTCAGCAAGCTGAGGTCGACAATTAGTCAATGCTGAACCCAATCACCTGTCTGCAGCACACAAGCTCCAGCGGGCTCTGCATTGAATTTATTTGCACACACGCAGACGCATGCTCATACAATTGAATGTTGGACAAAAGCGTGGACAGGGCATAAATAGTGGGATCCGTTGCACAGAGACCAGAGGAAGCAGCGTCTGACATTTTCATTTCTCACAATACAATCACGTAATGAAAACTGGAATTACCAGACCCCAGGAAGCATTCCAACGGTTTACGTCCACCTCTCCCCAAACTTGTATAACCGACACAGCGTGCTGGTTTAACTGCAAAGAAGCTACAAATTCAAAACTGGAGATGAGCTCAGCACCTCTTTCACCCTGCAGCATGGAGGATCTGAACAATCTATACAATTACTACTGTTTCAGGTTGGAGCTACTGTTAGTGTCACCTATTCAGAATTCTACCAAATCTAAAAATAGACTGAGTCCGAGTTGCTGAGTGTGCTGACAATTGCAAAGGAAAGTTAACTCACGTGGTGCCTGTTGAAACTTATGCAATAATCACTCCACAGATGAAGAATGCATTTTTTTTTTAATTTACATGATAAAGAACTACAGATCCATGTCATATTATTTTGTGACTCTTGCATTAATTAAGAAATACCTTTGTGATTAGGTATGACGAGTTTAATTAAAATACGACAGCAAATTGCAACAAATAAAAAAAAAATGCAATAAATGTTCTTTTAAAAGGGTATTGTCATTAAAAAGTACTTTTTGATTACAGGAGGAGGTCTGGTATGATGTTACAAGAAATGAATTGATAGGCCCCATTTAAAATATGTTTACTGTGAAAATGCATCATTTTTACATTTGTTTCCGAAAGATTTCGCATTTACACGGTAACATTTTGAAAACAATGTCCATTCACTCAAAAATGGCAGAAACACTGAAAATGTTGGCGTTTATCCACATGACATTTCCATGGAGACTGAGTTGGGGTGTTTTCAGAATGTCGTCCGTAATTTGGAGATATTTCAGGTGTATATCTAGGAATGAAAACGTCTGGTCATATCTGGACCAATATGGTATATTCTGGGTTGACTCAAAGCTGTGTGCTGTAAGATTATGGTACATTTTCATAAGAAAAATAGGTCAAAGATGGACAGAGATGAGCAGACAGCGTTTGCTGCCCACAGGAACTCCTGGCAGGAAGTGTCAATAATGAAACGCATTGAAGGCAAAGCAGAGCTCAGAACTCCGCAGCCCAAATCTCACTCCTGGCTCCGAGAGAGTTCATTTAGTGTCAGGCTCCGGCAGATCACAAGCAGAATCAGGACGCTTCGCTTGTGCTTAGAAAGTCGACAGAAAAATGTAAATGTCAAGAAAGCTGTCGTTGCTTGTTACCGAGAAATATTCAAGGTGTATTGTTTCTTCTTCTTCTTCCTTTTTTTGTTTTTTTTTTTTGGTTTTTTACCGTGTAGCACTACATTTCCTGTCAGAATCACCAAACGTGTTCAGCATAAATCCAGCGTGTCAAGGAGCCATCTCTAACTTCTAGAAAATACAACACAGTGAGGAATATCTACTTTTAAATGTCATGATTTTCCTCTTTATTTTCACATTCTCTTTTTTCCGTGGCCTCATTTCCTTGGTGAATTATGCAGTCTTGAGTTGGGAAAGGTGGAAACCAATAAATCAGCAGAACTTTATAAGGACAATACCCAAACAAGAGCTGGTGAATGGAAAGGTTACAGGACTTGTGTATCACACAACCACTTGCTAGACATTCACTTCTCAAGATGAGACATCGAGGACAAAGAGGTTAGATATAACTTCTACACCTTTCCTTGAAAACGAGGTGACAAGCGCCAACAAAATTTTATACTACAAATAAAGTGGGGAAAAAATGAGTTACCAAATGTCTTAAGTGATAAAAAATCTTCAAAGCTACGAGGGTGACAAACAGAATAGTAAAGCGGAGATAATGAGTCCTGAAGTTAGAGAGAAGGACGAGAAGGAGAGTGAAACCCCCCGAGGGGCGTTCAGGGGACGCTCGACTCCTCTCATTGCCGCGTCCACCTCTGCACCGCCACGTGTAAATGAAGTCAAAGCAGGAGGGGCGGAGGGGGGGGGGCGGTGGAGGTAAAACTGAAAACGAGATTGTGTTCTCGCCTCTTGCAGAGAGATAACAACCGTCTGATGTGCTTTGAGAAGGGAGCGGGAGGCCGTCGGAGGAAAGATATAAGGTAAAATGAATTGAGGGGTTTTACCTAATGGATGAGAGCGAGCGTGTAGCAGACAGCTGACAATACTTTGTAGGGAAATGAGGACAGAGGATGAAGGGACATTCATTGGAAATCCTGATGCTTGGGGAAGAAATGGTAGAGATGCTCAGGAAGAGAAGGTTAAAAGCAATATATTCTACAAAAATTCAGTCAAATGATATCAGCACTGAGTTGTTGCAGGTATTCGTTTGAAGATATGTATCAACCACAATGAGTTCAAATAAATGTGGAGAAACTCGAAGCTTTCTGTTGGAATTGACTTTGGATATATTTTAAAGAGTGCATTTGACTGATTTTCAAATGTATTTCTTGTGTGTTTTCATATTTTTCTGTTTGGATGTTCTGGTTGTGTTTTACTTTTCCTCACATTGCATTTGTGTTTCTCCTCCCTTGAAATGTATGGTGGATCTTATTGGTGAATCTTATTGGCGAGGGACTGAGCTGAGTTTGGGTATTGACATCTGTCATCTGTCAGGTTTTATAAAAAAAAAAAAAAAAACACTTCTAATGGAGATTTACTTCCAGGATCCGCGAATAATAGAAGAAATGTGAAAAAATTATATCCTCAGCTCTACTTACTATCTCTTAGGAATACAATGCTGCACCTGTCATTATGAAGTTCAAGACACAAAAAGGATAGAACTGGAGAATGATGAGAGAAGGAAGGAAGGAAGCAAAGGAAGGACGCGAGGAGTGAAGTAAGCAGGGGAGGCAGGAAGGGAGGAAAGAAGGAATTGTGAATATAGTAGAAAATAAAATATTGCTCCACTTTCCATCCTGTTCACTGTCTGGCAGGAGCGGGAAGCTTTTTTTTTGGTAATTTACCTCCTAGATTTATCACCATATTTTTAAAATCAATTATGGCAAAATGCCACAGATTAAATCATTAATGTTTTTTTCATCAACATTACCATACGTATTTTTCTATTGACTGCAAATACCATGAAAAAAAAAGTAAAATTCCATCTATTAAAATGTAAAAAAAACATCACCTGATCATTTAAAGTGCAGCAGACATATGATCACAGCAACACCAAGCTGGCAGCTGGATGACTGTTGCAGATGTTCCACAGATTTGGTAAAGACACGCTGAGGAACACATTTTCTTCCAGGTGTGTGTGGTTTGGTACGACAGCTGCTGCTTCGGGTGTGCCGCAGGATGTGACAAGGTTTACTTTACTTTTTAAATCCCATATTATTTGTTTTGGATTGTGAAATGTTCACTCTGTCTCCTCTCTCACAAAATTAGTTTACGGTCATCTATTTAGACCTTTAAGGTTTCTATGGAAACGCCTTTAAGAAAAAATTAAACCAAACTGTTTGTTTCCGCCGCTTCTATTTTATCGATTTCATCTCCAGCTGACAGTCACTGAATCACTTGGAGACTTTGTCCTCCAAAACCGATGAGCTCATATGATTTAAGACGCTCTAACAAGGCCAAGGGGAAGGAGCGAGAGCTGGACAGCTTGGCAGAGGGACGGAGTGACAGAATCCATAAGAAATACAAAAGACAGAAGAGACACACTCCGGGCACGGAAGACAAAACACAGAAAGAGAGTAAATTGAGCAGCAGATTGATAAACTGTCATCTCTCATGGGGCTATAAATAAATGAGAGGATAAAATGCGATGAAAAGAAGAGTAGAGCAGAAAGGCACAGGGGATGAGTAAGGAGCGCTGGAAAATGAATTGTCACCTGTTGGAGAAAACAGGGGAGACTAAGAGGACTCAGACAGAGGGCACAGATAAGGAGAACGCGAGGGGTAAAGATGGGAAGAGCAAGAAAAGGAAGAGGAGAGATAAGTACAGAAAGAAGTCAGATGTGGACAAAGTGAAAATAAGCAGGATAGCGAGTACTGTCAAAGTTAGCCAGCGACGGGCGAGATTGATAACAAGGCCAAGTGGAAGGAGACCAAGAAAGATCAAATAGGGCTGCTGGGAGGGATAAAAAAAAAACGGAAGAGGTGAAGAGAGAGCAGAGGCGCAAAACTGAAGTAAAATGGGCTTAACTACCTATGAGAAAGAAGTAATGGGGAGAGTGTGTGTGGGGAGGGGCAAATCAAGGGATATAAAGAGCGCAGGGGAAAGAGGGCAGTGACTGAGAGCGCGCAAAATGGTGTGAAATCGACATGAAAATGAGGGGGGCTTGGGGAAAAGCCGGCGCAGTGTGACACCTGAGGTTTACGAGGGGTTCGGGGTGAGGTTGGCCCACTATGATAAGATAACTGCCACCTTATCTGTGGCCGTCAGACTGCTGACACACACATACACACACACGCACACACAGAAAGTGACATAACACGGATGCTGGTCGCGCACACACTGGCCAGGGAAAAGCAGACACAACACCGGCGGAAGATTGGCAGATAGGTGTTTTGGAGCTGTGATTGGAATCGACTCAGATGTCTGTTTGTGCATTGCCGTCTGTGTAGTTTTGCGATTACGCTGAATTCTCGTGTGTCCTGTACGTGCGACCAGAACGTCTAACTTTGCACAGATTTAAAGGAGTAACACGAAAACATGAATGTTTGCTTGTGTTTGGATGGTGCTCTGTCGCAATTTCAAGTTCATATTCCAACGTTCCTGTGCAGACTTACAACAGCATAAATGTTTATGAGCGCTGGGTTAGTACTTGCATTACACCAAAGTACAAGTTTCCCTGACTCGATCTATATCCAACTAGAAAACAATGGCTGCATGTTGCTATTGATCGAGGAATTGCTTTTGTTTGTTGCTTATTGCAGAGCCTTGGTCCTGGTTGGAAGCACTATTAGTCACTGCCTGTCCCTCACTGTGGACTTGTATATAATCAATGTTTCAGCAGTGGAAGCCTGGTATAACTATAGACTGTTTGTGTGATGCAGCAGCCTGAATAACAAGTGAGAAATGAAAAGGGCATCAGGAATCAGAGAGGTTCAACAAAATACAGCTATGGATGAAACAAACCTTTGATGTTAAATATGTAATACTGGTAAATATTGATCAGTATCAACTAGTTACAGTCTTACCATCAAAAACTCTCAACAATAAAAGTGTTGAAAAGAACTTGTAAAACCACCACGACGATATACGAGGATTCACCTTCATCTTACCATTAATGCATGATACAGTTTTATATTTCACACATATATACCTACTTTTCTTATTTTTTAAAAAATTGTTTTTATTTCCTATCAAAACAGTTGTAGGGAAGTTACTAGTGTATCTGATGCAAACAGATGCTTTGCTGTATCACAATAACACAATGAGACTTGACTTATCATTTCTCACAATATGAAATTTTCATTCTCTCACATCACTACAGCAGACATCCATTCAATCTGCAGATTCTTAACGTATTATATTAAATGTCAAAGGGGGTAATGCAACAGCGCTATCAACAGAAAACACAGGGTTCCACATATCCACACGCCTCGCCTAGTAAATCGGTGAAACATACCATTGAAGGGAACAAACAAATACTGTATCCCCAAAGGAGATGACTGGTGTTTAGATTTAGATTATGAAACAAATCAACATCATGATCCGCTATCATTACTTTGGCTTGGAGTCAGGGGCAAGAGATTGGATTTTTATACCCTGATTGCTTTGACGTGAACGCTGTGAGAGCCAGTCTAACGATTCAGCGGCCATAAATGTTAATTAACAGCCTCGGCTACCGGACTTTCATTTCCTGCTATAGCCAAAAGGGAGGACTCATAAAAACATGCGTGTGTCTGTGTCGAGAACGTAAAGTGTCCTTGCGTGTCTTTGCGTCTGAACGTGACAGCACGTCGACCTTCCGAGGACAAGCGGTGATGCAGACTGTCCCAAAGGCTCCTCTGGCCTTTTTTCCAACACCGCAATCAGCCATCAGCACAAACCATAACAAGCTAGTCACACAATGACAATTTATTAAAGCCACGCAGGGCAAAGTCAGGTAAAAGTCAAAGCTCGACCACGTGGAGGTGTGTGTCCACGCACAGTCCAGACGCACTGTGACATCAACAAGAGCAGCACGAGGAAGAAAGATAAAGCAAGAAAGCCATATTACGGGTCTGTGTCAGCAGAGTAAAACACACATCATGCGATGACCCCATGTCCGTATTGATTATACGTGAGATCATTGTAATGACTACAGAGAGACTCATACTGCACAGGGACATTTACTGCACATCATCTTGAAGGCACATCAATACAATCATGTAAGTGATCACTTTTATCTTGTAATGAAACATTTTCTGCCCAGATAGATTGTTAGGAAGGAGACACACGAGTCCACGGAGGATTGTGTTTCATCAAGAGTGAAAATAAGCATGTTATTTGCCAGGGCTGTCACAATCACCCTGTGTGAACCGAACAGAGGTTTGAAGAGATAATAATCACCATCAAACACAAGACTTTTCCAAAACAGAAACAAAAGAACAACATATTTTCTCTTGAAACGTGTAAAGGGGATCTTCATGTTGTTTATTCCTCCAAAGTTTTGCACCGTCTGCTATCAATGCTCAGTCTGCCGGAAGGTTGAACTCATTGACCTCAGAGCTCATCATTAGTGATATTGGTGAATAATGTTGAATTTTTTTGTATGCTGAATTCTAAACCAGCCACTTTGCAAACAAGTAAGCTGGGAACAGTTAGAGTCAACTGGACACCAAACTTAACATTGATCGAATTACGCCAATAAATTAACAGTAAAATCATTATGAATCAGATCAATGTGGACATTTCCTCATGAAGAACAATCATATCACAGTATATCTGGCTCACACAATGCTGTGTATGTTAACATTTTCCTCTCTTACTCAAAAAACCTGAGTCTTCTTTACTGAAGCAGGCCAATTAATGAAGACAAAACCCCAGCGATGCACTGCGCCGATATTACGGTGGCGATGGAAAACAAGAGCTAATGGACACAAGCCATACCGCTCTCTTTCCATCTCACTGTTGATGCGTTCCTTCTCCCCCATGCCTCATCTATCAATCCATTTATCCATTCTCCCTCCTCCATCCGCTTCCTTCTACCCTCTCTTTCCCCCTCTTATCTGTCTGAATGCCCTGCAGGACACCACCGGCGGCTCGGACCGTCCTCAGTATTCTGGCCATGAAGATGTTTTACAGGCGTCCCATCCTCATCATCTGCCCCCCACCTCCACCACACAGATAGGAGCAAAGCGCCCCCTCCTATGTTGGAGCCACGCTTCAGTGCTTTCTAATTATGTGTTCACTGTAGGAGCCTGGTCAGAATATTTCATATAGACCCAGGAGAGAGAGCGAGAGACAGAGAGCGATAAGAGGGGGCATGAAGAATGGAGGAAGAGACAGAGAATGCCAAGAGAGGGATATAAACAGAGACGGAGGAAGGATAAAGACAGGTTACACACTATAGAGTACATAAACACAATTCACATGGAGTCTATAGTATCCGAGACTGACAGCAGTCAACAAGACATACGAGCCCGGCAGGAACGAAAAAATATGCAAGAGCGCAACATTAACATTCAACACAAACATCTGCAGGCGTGATTCTGATGCCAACGTATACATTTTACAACAGGTTTGGGTCAGATCTTACATAAATAAAGCCAATGTATAGCCTAAATGCACAAATGCTTTTCATCTCCATCACTTTGTTCAGCGTGAACTCGGTAAAAGCTGTTCGTACAAGTTGTCATCAGAATATCTACTGCAAGGCCCAATGATTGGTGGGGAATATGTAACACATGGACACATCACTGTGATCTGATGATATAAATGGAATATGCAATTAATGTCATTGTGAAACACAGGATTCAATCTGGTCTTCACAGTATGGAGATTACTTTTAACAGCATCTGCTCATGTTCTGACCCCTGACCTCAAACTTTTGTCTTTAATGCCTTAAAGCAGGAGGAGTAAGAGCTGCATCCTGGGTATAAACACTTGGAAAAGTTGACTGAACATCAACATTTTAGGCTACTGGAAAGTCAACAGTTAGATTTGGGAAAAGTAGGTTAGCTATTGTGTTGTGCTGATTTTTTTTTTTTTTTAATTCACACATGATCAAAAACTCCTTAAATTTAGAAGAAAAAGCAATGTAAACCTAGAAAGTCCTTCTAGAAAATCACAAATATTAACACACACAGAAAAACTTCAATTTCCCAGGGACGTTCCACAGTTTTCCACATAGATGATATATCAGCTACTAAGAGCAATTATCTTTGGTATTGCTGAAGGTTTAAGATAAAATTAAATTTCACATTCACTTTTTTTTCAGGTAGAACATTTAAATAAATAATAAAAGCACCAAATCAAGCAGCCCAGCAGAAAAGACTATGCACACCAACATTTCCAGACTTGACCATTTTTGCTATTTTATGAAACATTCAATCTTCAGTTGTCTCCAGGCCTCTCCTCCTGCTAATTGTACAATGGTTTGGGGTCGGGGAGAGGGTGGGAGGGGTGGAGGTGGTGTGGCGGGGGGGATATTGACCTTGCAAGTACTGTTAAATGCAGTGCATACACATGCATAATCAGTAAGACACACACACACACACACCCACACAGTATCTCTTCTCAAGGGTCTTAAATGACTGGTGTCATCAATGGTGGAGTGCGGTTGCCAGCTGTAATATTTCCTGTGGTCATTAGACCATCTGGTGGCCTGACTCCTCTCATATCTCAAAGCGCCGCTGTTTCTGTTGCCTCAGTCTCCGTGTACTGCCTGGTGCACGTCTTTTTAATCGCTTAACGTATTTGCGTTGGCCTTGGGTCGGTTTTTCTTTTTCTCTCTCTCACATGCTGTGCATAGGAAAAAAAAAAAATTATTGCAGTGCATCGCAGGCTGCTGCCCCAGACCGCCATATTCATGCCCCCGTAATGGGATCTCATTGATATATGCGGCCATTTTGGTTCCCCACCAACATGTTAATTGGAAGGATTTCATGCCTCATTTATGGAGGGGTCAACTATCCCTTTAAATTAAAACATCATCAACTCTGTAAATATGGTGCTATCGCTGAATGTAACATAGCAGGCAGATAATCATCTAGAAACACATTTTACTTTTTCACCTGAGATCTCCTCACCATTATGCTGGAATACAGCGAAATCTGAAACAGAGTTTGTTTGATGTGCAACGGACAAAAGCACGGAGAAGACAGTTCAGAAACGTTTCACACTGACACAGCAACGTTTCGAATTCAGTGTCTGTTTACATGAAAATGGTAGAAATGCTGAAAGCGACATAGTCACCATGCCAGGCCAGCAGTTGTCGCTGTTGGTTATTTTTTGCAATTAAACCTTGTACACATGCGTGCAGAGAACAATGTGCTATAAACATTAATGATGGGAAAACAGACATTCCTGTGGACTGAAGACCGAGTTGGATTGTAATCATGGGCTAATAAAATACCAGGCCGAAGGAGAATATGGACAGAAAGTCATGACCTCTGGGGCCCACAATTGTTTCGATTCTCCATCTACTCACCTATGTACAGAAGAACTATGAACAGCAACTATGGTGCAAATATGCACAAACAGCGTGTTCAAAAAGCTGCGTTTTCTTCCATCGACATGGAGATGTACTGGGGCATTTTCAATAAGTGCCACCTTGGGAACCATTTTCAATAATGCATTTTCAGAGGCTCCAGAGGTCCATTGTTGTGTAAACGGACACTCAAAATGCAACAAAACCTTTCATTTTTGCATTCTTGCCTCACAGGGAGGTGGGTGAGATTGAATGTCCTGACTGTGCCAACAAAGGTTTTCTCCAAACACTTTGTGCTTTTCTATCTGTGTGCTCAAGGAGGGTGAGATACTTGCCGCAGTGCAATTACTAAAAAAATTGGTTCGTATGTTGAACTACATTTGTTCAGGTAGATAAGGAAAAGTTTAAAAATTCACAAACACTCTCAAATATTAGGAAACTCAAAAATGTGAACTACACTTGTCTTTAATCCTGTGTTGTCTTGCAAACAGAGGACACACTTACTCGGTCGGTCTTGAAAGAGGCACTAAATTGAGTCATTTTTGTTGTGCCACAACAGACATCGTCCCTGTTGAAATGCAACCTTGGAAGCATGAAGCTTCTGAATTGGGACACAGCTGCTGTCTGTGTGACTCTAACATGGGTTTTGTATTCCATTACAACATCCTCACACATTCCAAACTTCTTGGTGGTTGCCTATCAAAGCATTACGATAATCCAGGAAGCTGGAAAGAACATCAGTTTTCTTGCTTGTTTCAGCAAAATGAATCCATTTCAATGGCAGTACGGCATAATGACACACTTTAGTCATCGCTGCTACATGTCATTATGGAAAGAGCTTCACTTAGATTCATGGCTGTCCTACATTTGTATTCAGTCGTGAAAAACCTATTTATTGGTACAATCAGCTGAGCAACAAGAAGGATGAGTCCATGTGTAATGTGCACTATCATATACGAACGTACACACACTCAAACACACAGCTGAAGTTCCATTTCAATCCCTGAAGCTGCTGATCAATAACCCTTCAATACATCTCACTCCCATTCAGCTGTGGTCCGTCCGTGCAATTCAGAGGCTCAATCTCTTCAAACTCCTCTCAGGAATCACAAGTGTCAGACGTAATCTGTTAAAAATGGATTTCTGAATGCTGCCCGACTTGTACTGAACGCATTGGGCGCGAACCAGTAAGATATTGATCAAAATAACCATCATGACAGACGAACCTGGATTCCACAGTCTGGAATTGTAGCGAAAATTGAAAATTTTATCTGTTTAGAGTTAGTTTGGTTGGCATCACACATGTGGTGCGACAGGAAGCGCAGGTGGAGGCGAGCAGACACCCGGCTGCTCGCCTCCTCCACTCTTTACATTTTTAATGACTGAGACTCCTTCGAAGCGTCCGTGCAGAGAGGTAATAATCCATAGCAAATCTCAAAATCAAACATCATTTCCTCGGAAAAGGGAAAATGAATAAAGCAAGATGAATTACTTTTCAGAATAGATGTGAGCATTTTTCTGAGGCGATGTTTAATTGATTTTCTTTTGTCCTCTAGGGGCAGAGCATGATCTGTTTCGATCTGTCTGCTGAATGATGGATCATACAGGCGGCATTCAACTGAAATAAATACTCTGGGATTGGATTGTAAGAAGACTAAATATAAAACCATAATGAAACATACCGCTGCAACTGTTTTTAATACAGAATTTTAAATCTGTTGGCACCTTTATTGGCTTTGTCTGACTTCTTTGAACTAAAGCCAAAAGGAGATTACGTATACCCAACTCAAACGCATCTTCCTTTTAAATGTGGCATTATTTCTAAGAGATAAAGAAATTAGAACCAGGAAGTCAAGAAGAATTTAAATCATGTAGCAAACACAAATATACTTTGAAATTTAGTTGAATTTCATTAACAATTTTTTTAGCTGAGTAGCAGCAATATTTCAAAAAGAAGCATTTCTCCCTGTTGACACAGAGAGAGTTGGAGTGTTGAAAAGTTAAACTTTGGGAGTAATTTTAAACAATGTGTGTCTTTTACATAGTTGTCATGTAAACAGATACCTAGAGCATAATGAAAGTTTTCAACTTTCATTAATGTGCTGCTCGCACTCATTTAACAGTAGTCCTTGGTTAATGTTGTACTTTTGTTCATTTAGTTGAGATACTTGAAAGTAAAATCTTTTCTGAATATTCCACAGTCCTGAAATTCAAATGTTTGCTCTCTTTTTTTTTTTTTTTTTTTTTTTAAACCTGTCATTCAAAGACCGGCGCATTGCTAATAATCTGTCATGGATCCAAAATGAACTGAAGAAAATATGCTGAAATCCAAGGACTACACCTTTTTTTTTTTTTAATCCTATTTCCTTTGATAATGTAAAGCAGACTGACAGGAGTGAAGCCACCATCTACTCTCCTTCCACTTCTGCAAGCTGAAGAGTTTTAAAATCAAAACCTAAAAGTCCAACAACAGCCTTCACTAATCCGACTACAGAATGGTTTCGATGGCATCTGTGCTGTACATATTTCCATTTTGATTCACAGAATTTCAGCCAAGCATGACAATAAGGTAAGTGTTCATGGGTCTAAAAGACCTGACACAAGAGGCCTCGTCTGAGGCCAAAAAGAGGTTAACTGTCTGGCAGGCTGGCATCTCTGTGGTCAAAAAAATGGGAGAACACATAAATGGAAGAATGTAACCCATTCACACAAAGGCCAAGAGAAATAATTGACCTTTATTCAAAGCCAGATAATTTATGTTTCAATTAAATGTTTCCTCTATGCCCAATGCCTCCAGGAAATTAAATTGAATGAAAGGCATCATTTCACTTAATTACCATTCAGTCGCCATCAGAAGCATCACCAATATGTTAGCCGTTCATTAAATGCGGAGGGGGAAAAAGCCCATGTTTTAACTCAATCACATATTTTATGTGCTGCAAAAGGGCTTCGCACGTGAATCTTTTCCTCAGCGGCAAATGGAGGGATTCCTAAATTGTGTCGATACATGAATAATACATGTCAAAATTGAATTATAATGGTATCAGATGGTTACAGCTGGATGCCCCTGGCATGGACTTCCCATACTCTCAATTGTTCCACATTCTTAACAAAAGACACACAATCGCTCCTTGGAAGAATAGTGCCATATATTCATATTTAGGGTGTTACACGTTTTGCTATTGTGACTCTGCACCTCCGAGACAAGACCATCCAGCCCAGACCGCCTCCGATTCCTTTCAGGAGAAGCGGGCTGGACTGGCCATAATAAAACTGTCAGTGCCTCATGGCGGGGAGTGCACTGCTTTTAGAGGGAATTAGAGGAGCTGATTTGATTGGCCATGATTGATGGCAGCCTTTCGCACACCCACTGATAATGTATTTCTCCTACGCGCGCGCTGTTTCCAAATGCACCACAGGTGTGTCCTAACCCTTAAATAAAAAAAAAAAAAAAAAAAAAAAACTGCTCTCCGAGTCTCACATGAACATCTTGTTTTTGTGTAACAGGATTAGAGGGCAAAGCTAGCAGTCAAGCACGGTGAAAAACATAAAACAGAGAGCGCCGTGTCCTGAAAAAAAGCCCATAACTTAACACTCCGGCGCTGAGCTAGAACCATCCATGCTAATTTAGCCAAGAAGATTAAAGTCGCGGCATTTGCATTTAAAATGAGACGAAACTTTCAGCCGAGTCCTTGACCACTAAATCAGAACATGTTGAGCTTTTTCTACTTTGAGACAGCATGACGGCAAATCCAGTTTGCAAGTTCGCAGCCACGAGAACAATCCTCGGTCTGAGCAGCAAAAACATCTCGGGGTTACAATGCCAGTGTAATTTGTGGACGCCGCTGCAGGCGGAGGGGGCTCCGGAGCTCGGTGTGGGATCCGTGGTCCTAATGGGAGTGTCACAGCCCCGTGAGAATCCCTTACGCCTGTCGTTTTGAAATAAAGCCCACTAAAAGCCTCCCGCATATCAAGAGCGATTGGAGAAGCTAAGTCAAGCGCAGCTTCAAGCTCAGAGTGGGAATCGATGCCAGACACAGAAAAATGTGTGGGTTTTTTTTTTTTTTTTTTTTTTTTTTACCTCCTTCAGCGTTAATCATAATACATCCCAGCTAAGGTGAACTGAATGTAGAGGGTAACGTACAAAAAGCATAATGTTCTGTACAGTAAAATGAAATTGCTTGAGAATTGGGAACATTAGCTGCAAAAATGTAAAGATTCTTCGTCTTTTGATCCATTTCTTTTGAAGTTACAGCTTCATGTGTGTTGAATCGGTTGATGTCTTTGACCTCGTGACATTAATGAAACAACTTTAAACCAACGTCACTGTCAGAGATTTGGGATTTGTGCTCCACTCAATCAAATAGTCCCCCATAAGCTTCACTCACCGCCATCTATCAGTGGAATTAAGTTGGAGTAAAAGCGATTCATGAACTCTGACTCAGCTGAATGTGCCGAGCGCACTCGTAGATGTCAGTATCAAGTCCATTGCTTTGAAAAATTGGGATTATTTTAAACTAATGAACGCCCCTGCAGCCACTTGGGATGGAGTGCACGTTGAGGCCACGGCGCTGTTTAGGATTCATTAATGAGCTGCGTATTGTAATCATGAATATGAAGAGCTTCCCACTGGGTTTTGTATGATTATACCACCGTACGGTGGGTCAGGGAAACCCTGTTCCACACAAGAGAATGCGTATTAATTCACACTAGGCATGGGACAATATCACGATTATCTGGGCCAAAGCAATTTTGATTTGCCATATAATCACGATAAAAACCAGAATATGTTCATCACTTCAAAAGTGTCACCAAAACATACTGGAATCACTTCAAACAACATTTTCTGACCCAATACATGGCAAATTAAATTTTGAAATTAATTAGCAACTGAGTGTTTTAGATACTTTGACTCCTAGAGCTCCCGTTCTGTGAGCACACCACATAAAAATAAAGCTGCTTTGAGTCTTTTAACAGCAAATTTATGTTCATCTACTTTACAAAGTTGTATTTTCTGTTAACATTTGTATCCTTGTATTAGGTTGAATTTTGCAAATGCTTGTATGAATTAGCCTGCATCAAAACTCTACTCAGAATATGAATTAATTTAAAAGGAGTCTTAAAGCAGCCTTTGCATAGATGCATACGTGAACTCAACTGAACGAGAGGTCCTTCAGAAACGATATCTTCAGATTCTACTGAATAGGCTGCATTGAGGTTTTGTGCCTTGAAAATGCCGTGTATGTTGTATAAGGCCAGACAGACAGTGTGGCAGTATCTCTCATGAAATAAACTTTGCTAAAACCGTAAACTGAACATTCTTTAGGCGAGGTAAAACCTTATGAAAGTGAGGTTATTTTTGTCCGCTATTTGTGGCAGGTCAAATCTAAATTAATAGGAAAAGCTATGTGAGAAAGTGAAATCATGGACCGCGTCGCCTTGTCAACCTCCTCACACCTACAGGTGAAGTGTCCAAACCGGTTTATATTTAAACCACCAGCGCAACAGAGAATTAGCCCATCAATTACAGCATGACTGCTTATGAAAATAGCGATTTCTGTCGCATCCGCAGAGGCTTGCTTCCAGACTCACACACGCACACACACATGTAGACACACACACGGCATATGCTGTGAAACCACCATCTAAAAGAAGCTTTCCAGTCTTGACAACTCAATTTTCTGATTATTAGAACATAATCGCTGCAGTTAATGGGCATTCTCATTTTTCATTTTGGTTTTCACTGAAAAAAAAAAACCTAGTCTGAGACCATATTACTTCTAAGTATGCAATTAAAACAAATTGCTTCGAGTAATGAAGAAATATGGTTACTTATAAGTTCCATATGGACCTTTTTTCCTACATTTCTGTCATTTTGAGCTACCAGTTCATTGATTTATGAAATAGTTGGAGGGTCATGAATTACACAATGGCCTCTTTCTCACTTTTTCTCACACACACACACACACACGCAGTTAAATGGAAATACCAGCGCTATATTTTCATACCAATGCACAGAGCCTTACATTCTACGGAGTACTGTATGCATAAATGAGTGCTGTGCACACGCGCAGGTGAACAGATACAAGAAAACACACACACACACACAAACTAAATCAAGCATAACCAAAGGACTTCAATATGAATTTCACAGTCAAGCTAAACCTCCTTACTTTCCTCAACAATATAAAAGCCTCAAGTCACGTCAGTTCCCTCTACTGCCACTGCAAACACTCACATTTTCTCAGGCAACAGCCTCCCTCTGGTTCCTGCTCATGGAGGAGGAATATATTGATGCCGTTATTTGCCATCATGTATCTGTTTCTAATCTTGAGAACTTTTTATCTTATTTAAACAGTAGCATAGCAAACAGAGAACCCAAACAACGCAAAGCACATCTTACACGCACTGACACAAAAAAAAGGAGGTTAAATTAAGATTCTGTGCGCTTCCCAATTACAAACTTGCTCTAGTTCTCAATGAGCACGACAAGAAAGGCATGGGATTTAAATATGGAAAGCCAAAAGTCTCTTGACAAGATGCTCAGCGTTCCCCAACAAGAGGAGAAGACATTGTTGGCTTCTGCTCTTTTCTTTCGCTCTTGCCTGTTCGCATAAACACAGAGGCAACTCGATACTTCCCAGACTCTGAAGGACAGAGTATGTGGGGACCATATAATGTCCATGACCAATAATGCATCAGGAATGTGTTGTGAGGAAATCGAGGAATTTGTCATGGGGAGGGAAAAACTTGAACGTGCGGGCAGGAAATTGACAGACTGTTCAACATGCCTTTGCAGTGAAATCGAATCTGCCTCTCCAGCGCACGCACATTCGCACACGAGAACATACAAAATCTCCCTCTCAAACACGTACAGAGACTCCATGCTTATGCACGAGCACATGTGTGCACATGGGAGGGAGGGAAAAAAAAAAAAAGTGGAGTTAACGTCAAACAAAATCTGTTCCTCTAACATGACACTCTTCCTCCCTAATGCTGGATTTACTATCAGTTTTCACATGGACAGCTGCTGGACTCGGCTGGCTTTTCTGTAGCTACAAGTCAGATTTAGGAGTGCAAGTCAAGAGCATACATGAAGATGAATAATGTGCCCTTTATTTCCTTTTCTAAACTCGCAATTTGTAACCAATTTCAGGAGGAAAATGACTAAATGTAAAAATCCTTTCTGCATGATTTCTGCTAAATGAATTGTGTTCACTGCAATCAGTCAAAAGGAGGTGAATAAGACCTCACGTACGAGTGAAAACGCTTTTGGTTCAGGAAACTTTCATGTTTTCACATTAACTCGTCGAAAATTATGTGCACGGAAATTGCCGAAATGCTGAAAACAATGCAGTTAGCCTGTCAGGCCACTAGTTGGCAATGTTGGCTAGTTTTGTAATGAAACTACACAAACATGCGTGCAGACAACAATGCGCTAAAAACAATTAGAATATGAAATGCACACACAGACAATGAAGCTGGACTGCTAGTTTTGGTGCATCTTAACTATAAATCTACCAAGTTCCAGGAGAACATGGACTGGGAGTCACGACACTTTACACACCGCCATTATTGTTGTCTATCTACTCGCATATGTGCCAAACGGCTAATTTGAGAGCCGTTTCCAAAAGGCTGCATCTTCAGTGGCTCCGAGCATAGTTTTCATGGAAATGGACACTGATAATGCAATAAAAGTTTTGTGTTTTCACTCGGAAACTTTGCCGTGTCGACAGAGCTTAAGACATTTTGCCATCGCTCTCGTGAAATTGTCCCAACTTTCTGCAAAACGTCAAAACTTCTCAGTAGCGGCTACAGAGTGGCATGAATGGTTATGGAAGCGGGCCGCGTGAGGATAGCTGCAGCCGTGCCTGTCAGTGACGGTGCTGCTGCAGGTGGCCACTGAGAGCAATCACACAACCACAGATGGAGCATGTAAAGGTTGCATCTGGAGGGGGGGAACAGCAGAAGGCTAGCATGACTGCAGCCTCTGGGCTTGCAGTTGATGAGTCCATTGGTTTTTGAATGTTGCATTCAAAAACATAATGAACACAGCAGCGAGCAAAAGAAATTATGTGGTGAGGGTGAATAAATTTCCCTGAAGAAAATGTGGAAAAAAAATAAACTACAAAAAAACATTGGAGTACTTTTTGAACTTTACGCAGTAAACTGGTGGCATACCACTGATCAATCACGTTGAATTTGGCAGAATGTAGAAGGAAACAAAGCCAAAGGAGATGAGACCGTCAAACTGAGTAAGCGGGGAAAATCCTCAAGAGATTTGAAAAAAAAAAAAAAAAGAAAGAAAAATCATCCAGAAGTGCCGCAACAACAAATCAAGAGCTGTTAAAAAACTGACAGTGACAACATGATAGCACAAAATAGTAGGGCGATAGTTTGCCCATGAAATGACAAGGGAAATAAAAAAATAAATTAAAATATGTATCCTAATGAGTGGAATTGCAGGGAAACAGATGGTGTGTTCAGCTGGTGTTTGGACCGGGGCTTTTTATCCACCACACATCAATTCGTTGGCCGCAGCGCCGTATTGCTTCAGGCAGCCAGTTTACATGCTCTGTCCGGTTTTGTTTTTGCCAGGGTTGCTTCCACATTAATGACACCGATTTGCCGGGGGACATCGATGTGAGGGACGTGCCTCTCCACCGTGACCTTTCAGATGATTATTTCCCGTAGATATGATGCTCCACGCCTTTAATATTAGTGCAGGATTTCAAAAATGTCTGAATCTCTGTTTATGTTTTTAATTAGTGAAATCACATCAGGGGATTGGAAAGGCAGGGAAACATATACATAATGTCACGTTTGTACATCACAGTTGTTGCTCGGTTTATCAGACTTTCACCACTTGATCTCCTGAGATCTTCTCCGCTAATTAAGGCGACAGTAAACGACAAATGGCACACAAACGTTACATCCTACAGGTTTATACAGTAACGGAATGCATAATTACATTCGAACAAGATATTGCGCCTGCATGCGGCTGCGGTGCCGACACACTCAGGCCAACCTCATTACCTTTAAAATGCTGGCATCCCGACCACTCCAGGAAGAAAAATGCAGCTCATTACGGCAATGGCCTCGCAAGACATGCTTCCACCTGTGCTTTTTCAAGGTAAAGGTTTCAGTAAGACAATGGGATAAATCGACCCTAATTAAATACATTTGAACTATCTTCTGAGCGTTTTCCCTCTTAATGACAGAAAAAAAAATACCCATCAGGGTAAAATACTGTGAGTTGATTTGTCCTGTACAAATCATTTTGCTGATTGTTCATACGATGTCAAAAGAAGTCTAAGAAAAAACGCTGCACACGTCTCTACTAACAGAAAGAAATTGCATAAATTCAACCTGCATCAACAGTTTAATTGACCTCACTATTAAGAACACAATGCTCGATTGTAGTTGGCTGAACTGCTTTTTTTTGGAGCACCGTTCTAGAAATATTTCTTGTTGACAATAGTCCATAAAGAAACAACAGCATACAATGGTTACTCCATACCGTAACAGAGCTCTGATGGATTCATATCTGGTGACTGCGGAGGCTTTTAAAACGTGATAAACTCACATGAACGTTCCAGAAATCAGTTTGAGGCGACTGCAGCTGTGTGACACGGTACGTAATCCTGCTGAAAGTAGCCATCAGAAGACGGGTACACTGTTCCCATAAAAGGACCGGCGTGTTATACGCCTGGTGTTTAAATTGTGATGAATGTGTACTAAAGGGCTCAAAGTGTACAGAGAAAAATACCTCACACTGTTACACCAGCAGCAGCGGCAGCTTGTTGATACAAGGCAGGGTGGATCCATGCTTTTGTGCTGTTTTCCACAGATTTTTTTTCCCCATCAGGAAGAAGTTCCAGTGGAAATCGAGACTCATCAGAGCAGGGGACCCTTTTTCCAATCTTCAGTGACACGGCTCGCCACTTTTAATGAGCTGCGTCGGCGGCTGATTAGATATTTGCAGCAAGGAGGAAACGTTCAGGTGTAGCTAATGTTGTGGCAACGTTTCTATAATTACTTTGCTTTTTTTAAAATGTATTTATGTTATGCAAATACAAGATATCAGTTTTTGTGCAAACTTTGGCAAAATTATCATTGTTAAAAACAACCTGAGACGCTGTCAGATATAAACAGTATAAATATGATAGGCACACACACACACACAGATAGATGGAAGGTGCAGTTATTTCAGGTATGTGAGCTGATTCCTTTTTGATCCTGCCTGATAAGGTACTAGTTTCCGCTCTCTCTCTTTCTCTCTCTCACACACACACACAAATATGCACACAGAGCGAGAGCAGTCACGTCTACCTGGGGGAAGATCCCGGTAAAAGAGAAATTCTGACATACCAGTGGATGTCTGCATGTGCGGAGGTGAGCCGGGGTGTGCTTGCGTGCGCATGTCGGGGTGAGCAGCGAGTGTCGCTGCCCCGCGCTTGTCTCCTCGCAAAACCGTGTGACAATGTGTGCACTTCCACCGAGGACGTGTGGACTTTTTTTTTTTTTTTTTTTCTCCCTGCTTTGCGTGCCACGTTCAACGAGGTGCGTGCAAAAAGTTCCGACTGTGTATTTGATATGTCTCGTTAGGCACAGGTGCAGCGAGATGCTGACGCCGCTCGCGGAGAGGCGGGAGAGCGAGTTTATTTATCCGCGTGTCGTTCTCACGCGGACACGGGCGCGCAGGAATTCAAATATATAATCAAGAAAAGCAGCACGCAGCTGCACACTGAAGCTTGTTCTGAGACTAATGAATAAATACGCATCCGTGCATTCTCATGCACACCAACGCATCAAGGAGGGACGTGGGATCTTAGGCGCCTCGCCAAGGTAAATGGAAGAAATAACAGAAATAACCAGCCTTTACATGTTGTGGTGTTGAGGGAAACCTGACAGCTTTCAGTCGGAGATGTAAAGCAACGATTGGGTGTGTGGGTTCGAGTGTTGCTCCATGGGGGGGAACATTCGTGTGGGAGAGTACAGAGTGTGTTCATGTGAATGTTGAACTACACGGGGTCAGCACAGAACATTGTCTACTGATTGTATCTGTGTTGTTTCATGCATGCTATTTTCTCTCAAACAGGCTAAACTTTGTCCTCGATGTGCTCGTTTCACTGGTTAAGTCCCAGATAAAAGGACAAAGTCTTCGTCCGTGCAGGCTTTGATTGAATAGCTCGATCTGAATTTGTTGTAAAAATCCACTTTTAGATGGATCAAGTAGAATTGAGAAGCAGAAAAAAAAATAACAATTGAGTTTTGTGTCATACAAAAAAGAAGGCGAAGGCACAAAAACAATGAGCAAGGACATGATCATGAGCAAATCTGAGAAACAAGGACCCTCTGCTCTCCTTCTGTAAACCTGGGTATCAAATTGAAAGTATTAAGATCTGCCCTTTCACACCTTCGAGAGCTTGGAGTTCAAATACAGAGCAGATAATTTATTGTTGAGAGCAAACAAAAGACAAATATTTACTGACTGCAGCCGACATCTGATTTTCAATTCAGTATTTCAAAACTTTCATTCAGCTGTGTGCATTTCTCTGTTATTGTGTTTCTGGAGAGCAATTTCCCTGTTCACCCTACAATGCCAGTTGTGCTATCGTGTTTTGTGTTTGTTGTCTTTGAAAAGTACAAGAGAGACAAACTGGCTGTGCAAATAATCCTCCTCCATTCATCCCATATTTGTGCAATGCCAGAGTGTAAAATGTGCGTGTTCACCCAGTTGTGTAAAGTGGAATATATTAGGATTAAATAAACATCAAGCCTCTGTCTCTATGCGTCCGTGACCAAAAACAAAAAATAATTTCTGTTGTGCACAAAAAAATAGATCAAAGAGCATATCTGGACTCTGAAACAGGGTAAGACCTTCAACAGAAAATAGATTTTGAATGACTCAAGGTTGGAGGAAAGATTTGTTTTGTTGTGATGAAGAATCTTCTCACAATATCAAACAAAATGAATGAAAGTAAAAGAGTAGTAATTATTGTTTTGATTCTACAATATCAATATCAAGGTTGTTTTAGGTGATAATTCAATCGTTCAGATTTTACAGTAAATTTGTGAGGTTTCACAAAGGAATTCATGTTTTATAGATTACTTCAATTAGCAATCAAGAAGTACATAAATAAAAATTCATATATTTGTAATGGCAGTCGATTCATATTATAAAGAAAATAAAATCTTCATACATGTTGGCCAAAGTATTGACAAGACGGCTGTGGATCAGTGAACAGAGCTGGTTGTCTTGCAGTTAGTCATCAGCTGCCAATGCGTAATTCTCAAAATTACATACTAGTCATTTCCTCCATCCACTGGTTTATTTGTACATGTGTGAAGACACCGAGCCATGCAAACAACCTTGAGAGTGAAGGAGCAGTGAAAATGTACGATATAAATGAAAGCCAACCATTTTCACGGAAATTGTACAAGACAAATGGAACATAATTGAAACATGCAAGAACATCCTCCAAGACAAAAGTCATTTTACACTGCACAAAAAAACGTTACCTATATCCTAAAGCTGATCAGTAACGGGTGAAAATGCCCGTATGGAAACCTGACGGCGTCGCTGACTGATGCAGACGTTCGGCCTTGTTTTATCAGACAGCATTCAAACAATCGCTGCTCCTCTCTTCACGTTGAGGTTGTCAGGTTCAATAAGAGATGTCTCTATTAAACTTCTATCTGCAAAGACAATCTGGCCTCCTGATACTTCCATCTGTATTATCCTGAAAAGATTGATGAGGGGGGTGATGGGCAATTTACTTCAATTGATCATGGTCAGTCCCTCCGGTTTTGCGTGAGGTTGCTTTGACATCGCTGCAATTCAGTTTTTAATTGTGCTCTTGATTCCTCCACCTCATATAAAATACACTGAGGCTTTTATGGAGGCTCTATAGTTGCTCATAAACTTCAGGAACTTCCTGACTGAACAATGGTCATCTGAAAGATTTTAACCACACGCATTTCCTTCAGGAAGTCAAACTTGTCCAAAGAGTCTTCGACTGACATTCCCCAAAGTATAGATACAAACTGACAGATGTGTTTTTGGACAAATCACGATGGTAAAAGCATGTTTCCGATCATCAGATTGTTTCTGCCCAATCCTTGCATACAAACTCCCAAGACACCATGCTTCAATCTCTGCACAATTTCTTGGTCCTTACACATTAACTTAAGAAAATGTGGCAGTGAAGTATCAATCAGGGTTGTTTTGATGCAGGTCACACCTCTCATATAAGTGTATTAATCTCGTATGTTTTTGTTTCCAGCTGAATTTACAAAATAGCCTTCCTCCCTGTCTCTTTCATTTACCCTACACTCCCCTCCCCAACACGCCACTCTTAAACTCCATCCAATACGCCCACCCCGTCCCTCTCCCTCTCCCTCTCCTCGTTTCCCTGCCTCTGCCTTGCAGTAGCTAACCAATAAAGGATGTTGTTAATATCATTAGGCAGACTTCCTCTCCGGCCAAGTGCCCGGCCCACTCCCTTTCAGCCATAATCAAGCGTGCACACTAACTATCAAAGGAGACATTGCTAATAAACTACCACAGTCGAGCGGAAAACACACACACACATGCGCTCCTGCTGAGAAAATACTGTTGGGGACGGCACAGTGAAATGAATGCGTGTGTGTGTGTGTGTGTGTGGGGTGGGCGGCTGGGGACGAGGTTGCAAGGCGTCACCGTGGGTTACTTAGACAACACTAATAAAGTATACTCTAACAGCAAACATGGTCTAAGGCAAATCTGCCACTTAAGCAGACTCAATTAATTGGGGTTAAGGGACACGTAGCCCCTACATAGGCAGACAGCGGTTAATAGAGTGTCCTCTGAGAAGAAGTAAATACTGTCAGTTTAGTGGGTTTAAATTGGAAAAGGCGGGGGGGGGGGCTTCTGGAGGAGAGGGGGGTTCCTGTTGCACTGCAGTCATTTGCTGTAAATCATCTACGGAACAGTAGTGTGCACAGTCTTTTCAGGGTTCTCTCCTGGTGGCTAAGAGCAGGGGTGCATACATCACGACTTAAATACAGTCTCACGGGAATGTGCCACGCTGCAGTTCAAGCAAAGAGAGCCGCAATTTAAGGAGAATATATAAAAGTAACGGCGGGAGACGAGTGATACGATGTTGCTTTAACAACACACTTCGCTCTGTCTGACTGCAACAAGGAGGTGTCAAGAACACACAGAAAAAAAATGCTTTGGCAGCCTTCTTTAAACTTTCTTTAAACATGCAAGTGGACTATTTTTCTCTAATTATGAGAACAATGTACTTGCAGAAACAGCTGGAGCCCCGTGTGAGAAACACGAGCTGGACTTTTCTCCGCCAGCTCTAATGTTACAATCATCCAACAAACTCATGTGTGACCCTGGCGAACAGGGAGCAAACACTGAGCAGGAAGTGAAAGATATTCACTGAAAGAGAAACTTATTTTTGTCAGCTGAACACGGAAGTTGTATTTCAAGGAACGGCAGAAGAAGAGGAAATGAGACACGATGGCACTGACTTTACAATATGCCCTGCCGTCCTCATCAAACCGAGTGGAAAACCTGCTGAAAATGATTCCACCACACAGAGGAAGTAGAAATAATGTGTACATATAAGGCTGATAACATTAAAGATGTCCCAGACGCACCAGAGATTGAAACTGCGACGAGTCGTACAAAGTGTGCAACAAAAACAGGAATCAGCAAGCGTGAAAATGGCAGCTCCCGCGGAAAAACGCTCAGTCTTTAGGACTGGTTCTGGATTTACTTTGTTTGTTGAACTTGATGTGTTTCTTATGACCTTTCGTCCACTTTTTCATATTAATAGTCCAAGAAGAGGATAGTTTTAAATGCTTTCAAACAGTATTATTAAAAGCCAGCTGTAGTTTACGCGAGAAATATTTGTTGTCATTTTTTAATAAAAGTCATGTAAAAAGTGTAAAATGATACTCAATGAGAGAACTATTCAAAGGTCAGTGAGAAAACTTCACGAAGTCCAAAACAGTTTCCAAATTATTCATAATATCCACACAAAAAGCAATATTTCTAAGCAACAGTTGTCACACATGCAGTGCAAGATTCTCACCCTTCAACCTTAAAGCAAAAACAAAAAAACGAAAAAGAAAAAAAAACAGATGGTGCAACCCAGTCTTCTAATTCCAGATAAACAAATACCTACATGCCACAAATGATTTTTTTCCGCACAGTTTTGACTATTATTGAATGTGGTAAAGATATGATAAGACGATCTGACACACAGCTGCTGTAATTGAAGCGGTCAGTTGCAATCGGGTGTGACTTTGAGGCCCCGTTTACACGAAATTTCAAGTAAAAATGCAAAAAGTTTTCAATTTTTATTTCAGAACCATTCTGCATTTTCTCGACAACGTTTTCAAAACTATGTCCGTTTGCACAGGAATGGCAGAAATCTTAAAAAGAATGTAGTTTTCCTGTCTGCCCACTAGTGGGAGCTGTTGTTGCCCCTTTTTTTTTTTTTTTCAACGAAAACACGCGCACGCAGAGAACAATATGCTATAAACACTGGCAAGAATAGAGACATTCTTGACTCTCAACTCTAAAACTGCGAGGATTATATGAGCTGGGAGTCATGATACTGGAGGAAAACATTATTGTCCATCTACTGACTCGAGTTTTAGTGTGAAACTGACATAAACATCGACAACACATCTTCTTCAATTTGCTTTTTAACACAAATCAACAAGTATCACACAAACCAGTGTTACGTGGCCTTGACTGAACTCTACTGTCAAGGTTTATTTATCCTTTTCTCTCTCTACTGTAATGGAAATATGAAAGGGTACATTGATTAGTGTTTAAGGATCGGGCTTTAATAGATTAAAAGCCCCCGGCTCTGAAAGACGGTGTCACTCACTCACGTGCACACTGGTGCAGAAAAGTGAGCTCAAACACAAACACACCAATGGGCTAATTCACAGATAGAAAGAGATGGACCCAAGCAGCAGCACATGAGCACCAGAAGCAGCTTCATATCTTAAGAGGACAGAGACATTAGATGGTCAAACTCTGTGGAGATACAAACACCCAGAAAAGGCAGAGCCACAGGCACAGTCCTGAAGGCTGTCAACAGCTCATATGTATTTCATAACCACGATAAATAAATACATGGGAAATCATCTCCAAATAAGAATAAATCTGCTCGCTGTTATAAAGTGGGTGCCCCACTGCTGATTTTCCAATTGATGGAAAATTCATGCATTATTAATGGAGTACATTATTAATAAAGTGGCATGGTGCAGGACTGGCGAACGTTTCCTACACACAAGGGTGGTGATGTCAGGTTTCACTCTGTGTTTAAAAAAAATACAATGAAAGAGTAATGAGAATGAATAAGAGTGGAAGTGTTTCAGCGTGCCACTGCTAATGTACTATGAGAAAAAAAAAAAAAAAAACATGAATATGGCGCAACAGCAGTTGTGAAGGGGAAGAAAAATAACATTCACTCGGCCTTGAGTTGTTATGGTAAAAGTAAAGCCAAATTCCATACACATTTTACACATGTTCCAGAAGAATGTCTGTGTGGGACAACGTTCCCAACCTCAAGTTTGCTTCTTTCCCTGACTTCAGTAAAACGCTTTAAATAGCTTTTTTCAATGGGGTCAATCCATTTTCAAAAAGCTGCGTTTCTCCTGGGATTCCAGAGACACAGAGTCACAACATTAAAGAAAAAAAGTTGTATTTTAAGTACTTTTTTGTTTAGTTAAGTTAAAAACTTAACTAAACAAAAAAACGTACTTCAGGCCCCATTAACAGACATCTTTTTTTCCTGGAACATCCGCCTCAGAGATCGCTTTGATGCAACAATTCATCCAATGTAATGCATGTAGAGTAATCCGTTTTATATACAGCTGCTATCTTTCTCTATTTTTTTCTACATCAAATTAAAACACAGCAGTGTTTTCATGACAGCTTTGCATTTCATTTTCCATCTATAGTCGCGTCTGACTTCTGCACAATGAACATTGTCACATTTTACCTTCACGAATTGCTTCACCTCAAAAACGATGTCTTTCTTCTTGTTCTCTCCTGCATGCATGCATATCTCCCTCTTGTCTGAATTCAGTCACAGAATTGCCCATAAAGCTGTTGGCCTCACTATCTTTCTTTTTTTTTTTTTTCTTTGTGCGTATTTGTGCTGTGGGTCTTTTCAAAGATGACGCTCATCCTAACCTAACCTCTAATTTCCTTTCCTCACCTCCACTTCCCCTCTCATTGCTTTGAGTCTTTCTCTCCCACATTTGACCACAATCACAGCAGCCGTTAGCCTCTGCCAGGTCCATACGCTCCTTTCATTGCCTCCTACTCCTCGCCACTGTCTTTATACTCCCAATCAAGCCTGATGGTATCCTTCCGTAAAAATGCCTTCTGCTCCATAATTGAATCTCCCATGCTCTTATAGTTTTCTTGCTTCTTTCCTCTGACCACAATCACTTTGTTGTTAGCAGCTTCTTCACCTCTTAAGTCGCGTTTCTAGTCCTCTTGTCTCTTTTAATCCCTCCCTCAGGAAGACACAGATGGTGTTAGCTATGCCTGGGCTTACCTCTCCCCTCCCCTCCTGGACGACTCCCATATTCCCCCATTCTGCCTCGGGTGAGAGCATTCTTACCTGTTGTTAAACTCAACTTTTCCTGTCACTTCTCTTGACCTCCTCTTCCCCTCAAGACGGGCCCACAGCGGGCTGTCAGCTTCAGCTGACCTCCGTTTGTCTCGCTTCCTCAGATACAAGCTTCTCTCTCATGTACTGTGACTCTACCTGACAATGATGCTCCACTCTCTCTTTTTAAGGATGCAGAAAACAGGAAAGATTAGCCTGCATCAAGGTTTAAAAGTTGTCTTTTCACTGTAGAGACTCTCTTTGTCGTTCCCAAACTAAAAGCTGTATGAGAGTAACTCCATGGTAAATGACATAATGGTCAATGACGGTAAAAGCCAAGCTGATTGAGAAATTTTAAAGACAACAAGCATTCTGTTCAAGAGAAATCTATGACGTGTATCGCTTTCAGCTGAATGACTTTCAACTTTCTGTGGAAATTGCTCAAGATTACAGTCATTTCTGTGATTGCAATGTTGGGAATCCCCTATTATTAAAGCATTGCTTCACCAAACATTACCATCAGCAGACACACTGGATGCCAAAAACCCCTGGTATGGTGCTGGTACAACTAAGCAACAATGAAAGGAAAACCACAGCAACAGAAGGTGCACTGTGTTCATTTCAACACAGGAGGCATTCAGGTTACGTGTACTGTATGTCAGCAGCACCAATCAGTGATTGTGCTTCAAAAGAAGAGGCGCAACGTACAGAGACTATTTCAGTCATGAAGGCCAGTTAAAATTAAAGCAATGTACTATATAAAAGACTGCTACAAGCCAATACAAAGCAAGTTTTTCTATGTGTATTTGCATTTCTGTTTTGTGTTCCTTCATTTGTATCTGTGCACCAAATATTTTATGTGTTTTTTTTTTAATCGTCTCCACGAATCTTCTATACCAGTTTATCCAGTTCTGAGCTGCAGGGGGCTGGAGGCAATCATAGCAGGCGGTGGGGGAAGGCGGGGGACACTGGACAGATCACCAGTCCATCAGAGAAACGAACAACCACACACACAAACACACACATTCACATCCACAGGTAATTTTAAAGTAACAAGTTAACCTTCAAACCATAAATACTGTGGGAGAAAACAGAAGTACTGAGAGAAAAAAAAATGTAGAATAAGTCACACAGAACTGAACTCGCAATGAGACGAGAGTGCTAACCGTGACACCAACGAGCACTTCTATCCTATTTTCTCCTATTTCACTCAATTAAAATGTGTGCCGGTGGCACAGTGACGCACTGCTTCTGACATAACCTCCATTTCATTTCCAGGAGGAGGACGAGAGAGCCGTTGTCTTGTGCTGGCCTGGCGAAACACAGACAACACCGATGTTTTATTAACACTGTCCATACTCGAAAGATGTGAGCAAACTGACAATAGAGACACAAGAGTAGCTAGAAAGAGGCATCTTTTTTCTTCCCAACAGAATATCTAATGACTCCCTCACATAATGTATTCCCACTCTGCATACATCCTGCGCTGCACTGTACCATCGCCTGGAGGCAAACCTACTCCAATCTGCCCGTCTTCAAGATGCATATTTATATACGCTGGTGCATGTGTCTGAGGAACTTATTTCCACATCCTGAAAGTGAGCACTTTATATATCAGCCTGATGAATTGAGTGCAGGCTGTTTGCCACCATGTGTATATCAAACCGTGCGTGGCGTGTCATTATACCAAAGAAAGTGGCTTTAAGAAGTTAGGTAGTAGTAGATATTCTTTAAAGTGCACGCCCCCTACTGGTGGAGGCAGCGTTTTGATTGTCAACGTATACAAAAGATTTGAGGGGCTCATGTTGGACTGACTAATGCATATTCATCGACGCTTTTCAGCGTTTTCATCCTTTCACGGCTTGTTTGCTTTGATCCGAATGTTAGGGGAGTCAAACTATTCTGTCGCCCGGTTCGTGAGAATTCTGAAAGGGGCTGAACACAGAGCTGTCTCTTCAAGAAAATACACGCAACGTGACACACACATGCATGCGCGCTGACTCACAAGCCTGTGCATAAACTGACAAGACAAAAAAGGCCATTTCTCAAAAGCAGACAGGCAGAAAAATAGATCGAGAGGAATAAGAAAAGGGGCAGAAAAATGCATGTTTTAGGTGGAAAAACTGTCAAACGGCGTTCAAACTAACAGCTGCCACTTTAAGATGCTGATCCATTGTTCGGGGGCATGTTCTGAGTTGCGGCGCCAAGGAGCGCCTTCACATCTGTGCGTCCTCTTCCCTGTTAAAAAATGCAACAAAGAAAGCAGGGAAGTTCGTTTGGATTACCAAAATAATTACACACCGAGTCCCCCTCCCAGTGTGGAGAGGAAATCATCGTAAAGCGCAGAAAGCTCTGAAACGCATGTGAGGCGCCTTAATTGGGGCCAAATCTTAACAAAATCTTGTCATGTTTTCACACCCGTAGGTGCAGTTAGATAAAAGCGCACAGCAAGTGGCATATCTTACTAAAAGAGAGAGAGAGAAAGAAGGAGGAAAGCGTGGGAGCCGTGCATTGCCAGAGATGAGCTCGGGCTTTTGTAACGTCTCCGGCGCCGTTTGGGGGCTCGTCGCGCACAAAGCATCCCGTCCACGTTTGCCTCGCAGAAAGTGAATAAAACGGCTCTGAGGCACGCACTGCATGTACACACAAACACACTTTCTGAAAATCTTCTTTTTTTTCCCCCTGCCTCTCAGCGCTCCAGCTCTCCTCTCACTCACTCGTCTCTCACGCACTCCCCCTGTTGAAAGGTTTGAGCTTTCTGGATCCGACACCTGAATTTGTTTATCAGATCCTTTCAAATCCCTCGCTAAATCTAATTATGCAGAGCTTTTAGCATTTTACAAGTAACTAAAGCTATAAATATCTGTAACTGAATATTCAGATTAGATCAGTAATCGCCTTTTGTCGGATGAGAAGGCTAATGGATAACAGCTTTCATGCTAGATTAATTAATTTTCTCCCTTAAACAGGATGAGCAGCAGGTGAAATGCTGATTAAATACGTAACTCACGCAGTTCAAATCGATGTTGCCTGCCCTCTTCTACCGCTGCTTCTCCGAATAATACAAATCTTGAGCTATTAAAACTGATAAAATTATATTTAAGAGTCCAACCTGTACTCAAAAAGGAGCTTTTACCAGAAGAAAAAAACGTCTGGAGTTGTGAAGCTGCACATACATAATCACAGTTTGTTGTCAGAGAGTGGACTTTCTTCTTCTAACAAACAAATATTTGGCAGACGCACAAACACCTGCTTACACAGAGCCAGCCAAGAGACACAAACCTACTTTCAGCAAAGTTTATGATTAACCGCCCGTTTTTTGTCTCAGATTCAAGTGAGTAATAAAAAATGCACCCAAGTCAAACCTTTAACTGTCTCCTTTAAATAAACCACTTTGCTCAGACACACATGCTGCTCTTTCTTAAAATACAATGAAAACTGGAGTCTGTCGCAGAAATGCTGTTATTCTGAAGGACATGTCGTGACCACAATTTAGGGATATTCAATATTCACACAGCACCTAAAAAAGAAAAGCACTATGCTCCAGATCAGTCTTGGAATTCTGAAGTTATTCTCCTGAAGATCACAGAGTTCACACTTTTGTTCAAACTCTTAGAAAAGAAACTCTTCACTTCTTTAAGCAAAAAAGTTCTGAACTTGATTCATAATTTGTCAGTTAGGGATCCGGTGCCCATAAAACTGTGCAATACAAAACTACGTCTTAAATAGAAAGCTCAGGAAGCTGTAACTTTGTTAATAAGTAAATCATGGTGAACTTTATAAAAGTTAGGGAAATCTGATCAGAAAATCCTTGAAAAAGAATTCATGAGGCTTACTCACTCCAGACCAGAGCTCCTATTTAATCCACCCCTATATCTAGAAGACGATCGCTTTATCTTGATCTGCTTTGTTTTCAAGGCGAGAAGACTCTTTGTTCGTGTCCCTGAACCTCCCTGCCTCGCCCTGCAGCCCTTCTCCACACCAGCTTCCAATTTGTAGCTTTTGTGTACGTTACAGCACGGAGATTCGCAGGCCCCCTCCGCCCGGCTCTGATCAGACCTGCGCTCGGACATCTGTCTGAGGATGTTTACCCAAGCAGTAAGTATGTTAGGGGAAATATTATCCTAGTTTTACCTTACCTTTCTTCTGTGTGAAGCATAAACACCAGCATTGCAAAGTGGGGATGGGAGAGGAGAGGCAAGGAGAAAGAGACTAAAAAAAAGAGGAAAGCGTTCAGGGAGTAAGACTGAGTGAACCTGAGAGATATGAAAAGATGAAGCGAGAAGGAAAGGGACAAAAAGACAGGGATGGAAGAAGACAAGGAAATCAGAACATGAGGGAAGAAGAGTTGAGAGAGAATGAGAAGAAAAGACGACAATCAATCCTGACACTACATCTCAATCAAGTTGCTTCACAACATTTAGTAAAATCACTTCAAAATGTGGTTGTGGTGGTTTAATCTGTCCCCCTAACTAAAAGTATGTACTCCTACTTCTTATTCCTCAAGGTTAAAATAGGGACATTTTTCCCTCATCATTACTAAAATAAAGTTTTACTCTCAGCAGAAAAAACATCTTGGAAGCAAAGAAGCAAAATGAGCACTTTAAAATCCACAGATTTTTTTCTTAAAACAGTCAGGGTTCAAATCAGTGTGTAGTTATACATGAGTGTCTGCGCTGCTTGGCATACAGACGTATGCAGACGGGCACGCAGATGCTTACCATGCGTGTACACACACGCACACACACACACACACAGGCGCTTCTTTTTTTTTCTCGTTATCTCTCTCATACACACACACACACACACATTAACACAGACGCCGTGCACACACAGGCCTCTCCCCGTCTGGTGCTGCTTCCAGCCTAAAACCAAACCATGTGTGGGAGCTATCCTGTGCTGGCCCTAAACTGTATGCCCTCGCCGGCGCTGGGCCGTTTCCACCAGAAGCAGGATGGGAAGAGGCCGTCGCTCTGCCCGCTGCCCCGTCTTTGACCGGGCCTCTCTGCACACTCCCGACACCCAGCATCTGTTATTTATTCCTGCTTTTTCACCTCTTTCTTGCTTGTTAGTCATTATGGTCCATCTGCCTGTCCGCTCTAATCTGCTCGCCCGCGCTCCTCCTCTCCGCCACTGTCTTTCCCTCCCTCTAAACTTTTTTTTTTTTTCCTGTCACTCTTTCGATTTGCATCCAACCCCTCCTTTTCCCCCGAAACCTCCCATCGGTCCCTCCCGCTCCACCACCACCACCACCACCACCAACTAGGCATGAAAACGGTGCTCCATTAAGGAGTGCCTGGACTAAGCCCAGTCTGACACACACTGCTTTGATCAGCCGTGAGCTGGGCTAAACACCCCGCTAAACTCCCCAGTCTGAGGACGGGGCAGAAGGAGGGGGGTGGATGAGGTGGCCACTGAGGGAAAGTAGTGAGATTTAGTGAGAGAGATGGTACCAGATGGCTCAGAATGGAACGACTAGAAGAGAGAGGCTTGATTTGTTCCTTCACATCTCTTTTTGATCGTTAGTTTCTTCCACTCCTCTCCGTGTCGTCCCCCAAAAAGATCTCCGCAGGTGCACAGCTAATGAGAGCTCAGAGGAGGACTGAACGCAACCAGAGAAGTCAAACGATCAAACTGGCCAGATATTAAAAAAGTTTCCAGACAAATGACGTCCGACTTGTTAGCCGGATAGATGTTGCACTCGCTCACAGTTTGACAAGACAAACAAGATAAAAACTCAAATTTGTGTCACCGACAGGACTATGGAAAAAAAAAAAGTAAATAAATAAAACAGCAGCCAAAGCTTGCAACAGTCATGCAGGCAGATACTAAACCAGCAAGCAGCAGCAAAAGGACAAAAACCTCCCGTCTTTTTCTCCCAAGGAGTGAAGAGAAAAGGGATTTCCGCTCGGCGCTAATCAATCAGGCCGTGATAATGGCTCCCATGCCTGGCTGTCGACTGGAAGGGTCAAGGCATCCCGTGACCCAGCGCCCAGGGCCCGGGGGCCAAAGCCTCTCTCAGAATAGCACCCCAGGACGGACTCCCCAGGCTAATTGTCCAAGCCAGTGTCAGCCTTTTCAATGCCCCCCCCCTCCCTCCGATCTCCTCTGCCTGTCACCCTCCTCCCTGCTTCACCTCCCCATCCACCCCCTTTTGCACTTTCTCCCTCATTCCTCTCTTTCTTCTCTACTTTTTTGCTTTCCCCTTCTCGGGACTCTGCGATCCTCGAGCATCTTTTCCACTCAAACTCAGGAATCCACAACACTTCAGCAAGATGTGACGAAAGCAAGACAGAAAAGAAAAGATGCACGGGGGGGGAAAAGTTAAAAGAAACCACAGGGATGGGAGCGAGGAGAGAGTGTGACATGACGAGAGATCGGCGGCGGCGGCGGCAGGAGCCAGCGAGAGGATGAATGAGGCAGGAGGGCAGACGAGGGAGCGAAACACCCAGAGTTGGACAGTGACAGTGTCCCTCCGTGTTTCCCGCCTCGCCACCTCCACAGCACATCACTCATATCACCGGGAGCGCGGTGACAGGTCCATCCACTCCCATCTGCATATCAATGGCTTTCTATTAATCACAGCCGGAGCAGCGTGTGTCTCGGAGAATCTGCTCCACATCACTGTGACTGACTGACCACCACAATGCAACCGGCAAACAAAAGCTCCCAAAAGACACACACACACACACACACACACACACACACACACACAAGAAGAACGGGAGTCCAAGCAGACCCCACTTCAGCTCGGCGCAATGGCATTCCTCTCATTCCAAGCGCATGCTGCTAATTAACGGCATTAGATCCTCGCAGACGAGAGGGAGAGCTGGATGGATGGATGGAGAGGTATTCCAGCGTTGCACCGGCACCACATCGCTGCTCTCTCCTGTCACCTCTCCTGCTTTATCTTTTCTTTTTGCTTTGTTTCTTCCTTCCATCCACTAACTCACATTCCCTCCCACAGTGTCTCCTGTCAGGTCCTGAAGACGAGGGAAAGTCCGCCAAGAGGAAAATCAAGAATAAAAAGAGCAGAAAAAAATAATGAATGGAAATTACCTACTCACTGGGAGCTTCTCTTTTTGTCAGTATGTTTGTCCTGATCTGTCACTCCTTATCTTCTTCTCCAGTGTAGCAAAAGGTGAGAGTGTGTCTATCCCAGCTGCTGTGCGATGTGTCAGTCCGATAGAGGAAAGTTGCCGTGCAGGAGCATGTGTGTGCGTGCGTGTGCGTGTGTGTGCGTGAAGAGAAGGACGGATAGAGAGAGGGAGAGAGAGAGAGAGAGAGCCAACGTGTGCGTCTGTCTCTGCGTCTCGCAGTGCTCTGACTGAGCGAGCCGAGGCTGTTTTAAACAGGCTGCTCTCCCCATGTGACCAGCCCAGCCACAGGCAGGAATACATTACCCAGTCTCTCTCTCTCTCTCTCCTCGCTCTCTCTCTCTCTCTCATCCATACACACACACACATACACACACACACACACACACACACACACACACCGTGTCCACAGTGCACCCCCTAGCCACCGTTCAGGGAACTGGAAGGAACAACCCTCACACAGCATGTGCACCAAAACACACACATTCACATGAATTCATAGTATACAGCAGAACATAACAAATGCAAGATGAACAAATTTATGGAAGAAATAGTCAATCACAAACCAAGTAGACATTTCTAACTCTGAAATATGTATTTTACTGTATGTTCCATTGTGTTGAAACTATGCTGAACTTGTGTATACTGAAGACACCACCATGAACACAAAGTAAATGGAAGAAAAAATTAACACATAAAATTGTGCTTTGAACATTTCGTTGCAATTTTTTGCGAACACAAGTCAATCATTTTGTCAAAAATAAGGTCTGTGGACCAAGACGGACTGGTATCCAGCCAGATGAAACGACCAAGTAAAGTATAACATTTTTAAAGAAAGCAAATTCTTGCACAACAGCACAGACCTGAGCTGAGAAATAAATGGTGCTGACATATAAGCACGCTACCTGGTTGCAAGCAAGCGAGCACTGCCCCTAAAAAGTCATGTTGTCAGTGTGAGTTTTGAGAGATGTATCTTTAAACAGGGATGTTACTTCCAGTGAAAGCAACAACCCCAAAAGTTTCATAATGTATCTCAGAGGTTAACGTCAAGCTTGGCTGGCAACAGACATCAACAACAAAACTAAAATGTGTTTGACTGCACTAAAGTAATATTAGTTTTTAAAGAATCTTGACCATGACCTTGCCCTGAACAGCTTCCTGTATGTACAACAAGGACACTGCTTCCCCATACTACTTAAAGAAAAAAAAAAAAAAAAACAACATTAGCACTGCTTATATAGCATCACTTTGGGCTAACATTTATATTTTCTCACTTTATTTCTTACATTTATCTAGTGAATTTATAGGATTTCTACTAAATTCATCATATCTGGCCAATGTTAAAGCATGCAATTGTATTTAATTGAACCATAATGAGAAGTGGCTTTGGGAAAGTGGTGCTGTATCAATTATTCGTTTGTTAGTTTACCCAAAAACATCCTGTATTGTGATTTTGCAGTCTGTGTTGACCCCCATTTGTCAAACTTGAAGACCACCTCAGTCAACGCAAACCCACGCAACGCATGGAAAACAAAATACATCTCGCATAATTAGGAACAATTCATCCAATTAAATCTTGTTTCAGCGGTTTCAGACTTTTCCATCAGTGCGGCGGCGCAGCCTCACACCTAGGAGCGCTGACCTTTTCAGTAATGGAAAACCTTTTAAAGCTGACCTTCAGTTGCAAGGCTGATAGGATTGCATTATCGGTATCAAACCTTAAGAAACGACAATGGAAAACACTACAGATGAAATGTTTCATTTGAAATATATATAGTGGCACCAACAAAGACTTTTTTTTTTCTTTTTCTATTTTTTACGGCCACATAGAGTCAGAAATGCCTCAAAACTTTGTATGACAGCATAAATAGAGAAGATGATGTATTGGCCCTTAGGAAATGCATCGATGAGATTGCACTAGCTGCAAAACACCCCTGACGCTGCATCATTTTTTTTCCCCCCCAAAACTCACACAGCCAGAGCTGTATTCACGCCGCATGCGCACCAACGGATAGTTGATCAGCTCCTGACACATTCATCTCGCAACGCTCAGGGACTTCTAGTCCTTCCACTGCGGCTCACAAGGACCTTGAACCGAAATGAATAGCTACTGAATATCATTTATTCACACGGTAATACTCCGGAAAGTCTTTTCTTCGATCACAGGAGCGAATGCGGTGACAGATCAGTGACACATTCACGTCGTCGCACTTGTTACGATGCCCCCTGCAGATAATTTACACACCTCAAATTTTTCATCGTACCAGAGTGATATATCTTAGGTTTTAACTCTTTTTGTCAGCGTAAAAAAAGGTCCCTAAATGTAAGTAACCGAAGAAAAAAAAAGTGTGTATTTTTGAATGTGTCTCTAAAGCACCAATTGATTCCACTTTTTAAATATGCTGTGCACTTGAAACAGAAAACCTGCTTTTTGTTTAGAAATCCATTCTGCTCTGTACATTTTCTGCACTGGCGTCTGTCTTTCAGAGATAAAATCACAGTACGTAAATGTATCTGCAAAAATCAAGTATAAAGCAGAGGTATAAAAGTGACACCGTCTGTTTTTTTCTTTTTGACATGATGTGAAAGGATTTTGTGTCAACAGTTGTTGGGATCCACATGTAACAACAGCAGAATTAGATGAATGCCACTTAAAAACTTAGCTTAGAAGCAAACACACAACCATGTTTTCTAATGAAAATGGAAAATTTCCGCAGCGTTTTGGGTGTTTCTTACATGACGACAGTGCTCAGAGTCACTGAAAATGTAACTTTTTGCTGCTATACTGCACACTGTCACCAAGGTGATTTTAAATAGTCTGTTCTACACATTCTCGAGGAGATGGACAATAACAACAATCGAGGAAACTGATTCAACTTATCCTGCAAAGTTAAGATTAGAAATTCTGTTAAAGAGTTGCTATACTTATGCGCATTAGGCAATACTAACGTCTTGATAATGAAATGCATCACTTCTTTAATAACAGCTTCATTTTTTTTTTCCTATTGTCGTATCTTTAAAGCACAACATCAAGTTCAAAGCGGGTCGAGGCTCGGTTACTGCCCCACTTTACAGACTATATAGTGACTTGATATATCGCCACTCCACTTGATAGGTTTATTACACGTGTTATTAGTGGGACAGTTACGGCTTTATCTTTTTTTATTGGTCCGGCTTCGCTCGGTGACCTCATGCGATTCCCAGCATAGTTCCTCCTGGCTTCAACCTGACCACAGCTCTAATGAGGCAGAATAAGTAAAAACACCTGCGTGGGCATGCAGGGTGTTATTTTTTCCCCTCAAGAAAAAAAAAAAAAAAAAAAAAAAAGCTGTCACGCCTGGGTAACAGTACTGGTGCAGCAGCCGCTCTTGAATATTTTCCTTTTTTTTTCTTATTTTCTAATTTTCATTTCCGCGGCACTCGCTTGGATCACTGCTGGGGAGTTTATAAAAAGCATGATCTTTCGGCATAAAGTTAGTTTATGTGACAACGGGGGTCACATTGTTGTGTTTGTGGTGGATATTTAATGATAACTTCCTGAGTTAAATCCTTTTCTGATTAAAAATACATATTTAAAAAAAAAAAAAAGAAAGAAAGAAAGAAAGCTTGGAGGCTTTGTCTCAGCGGGAGAGGTCGACTCGGCTCAGTGGGCTGCCAGCCTCGCAACACACCAGCAGAAACCCTGGTGTTCAGAGTTATTCTGTAATATATCCACCTGGACATGAAAATATAGCATAAACACTGAAAATTATATCAATGAAAACTATAAACGCAATCCTACTTCTACCCAATATTAGCAACATCAGTATAAATTAAAAAGTCAGTGAAACGTCTTACACAATCGGTTATATACTACAGGTGTTTTGTCCCCTATATGAACAAAGGAAAGAAGATTCATAGCACTAATCCAAGAAAAAGAAATATGTCTCATGCAAAATATCTCTTTACTTACATGGAAAAAAGCAGTGAATTCTACTGGAAATGTGATCAATTAGGCTGTCAGTGTCATTCATTCATTTAATTTACTTTAACTTGAGATGTGTTGTTTTTGAGGTTTGTGATTTTTTTTATGGCTTCATGGATTTCTCTTTGTGTAACATCTAATGTAATTGGCAGCACTTTAGGGTCCCTTTCTGCTGGTGTTTTATCTAATCTTGAATCTTTCACAGCATTAAAGTCACCTCCAACTATTAATATGCTCCTGGCAACAACAGCAATGACAACTACAACTGACTCAAAAGGTTCTGAATGTGTCTGGTGCAGATATGCATGTCGTTCATGCCCCCTCTAAAACCTACAACCGGAACAAACTCCTATAGTTTATCTTGGATTTTACTTTAAAGGGAAAAAGTAATGATTTATTGATTAACCTATAAAAAATAAAAGTAAAATCAACAAAGCACTCTAAGGTTGATTTACTTTCTGACAGGTGGTTTTTCAGTAGAAAAGCCATTCAAATTTAAAGCCAAATTTTATTCAATCAACAGACATTTAAGGTAATTAAGGTCAAAGAGTTTCTAAAGGTGGGAGAATGATACTATTAAACACGTCTTTCTTAAGTCAGGTCTACCTTTCAAGGCTTCAATGCCTACACATCTGGACCCATTTGAGATACAACTTGATTATTGTATAAGCAATTAATAAGCATTATGACAGAGGGCAAATCTATTAATGACAAAACAACGACAAAGAAGGAAAACATTAATTAACTCCCAATCGATCAAAATACTGAGCAAATTTCAAAACATGTTTCTAAGCAGAGTTGTGACTAAAGAAAAACCTTTGGAGAGAGATGCACACAACGAGTCACCCATAAGGTGGACAACAATAAAAATGAAATTCAATAAAATCCCATTCCAAATCCAAGAAAATTAAATAAACAAAGAATAGACATAATCTTGATTTAAAATAATTGTTCTTAATTATAAAAGATTTTCTACTTACATGTTGAGAAGCGCTTTACTTTTTTTGATTGCGCAACAGTCACTTCTCGATTTCCGGTCGGCGTTTTGGATGTTCTAGTGTTTGTCAACTGGTGACCGATTTCCTGAACGTCCTTTGTTGTTGCTGCAAGTAACACATGTTAGAAAATGTTACAAACAGGAAGAAATGTTTATCCGTCCATGCAAACGCAGTTTCACCCCATTTACCATAAAGTTACAGAATTACACATACCTGTTGTGGTTCGACGAACCAGTGTCAGACTGCTGCAGCTGCACGTGCTCAGGTAGTGTTCGGCTTCTGGTACGTCACTGGGTGGGTGGGGCAATGTGGATATAAGAGCTTTATTTATTTATTTATTTAGTTAGTTAGTTTTCACTTCATTAAACGCATAAAAGTTTTGAACAGTGGCGTCGTTAGACCTATTTAAGGGGGCTGGAGTCCTAAAACAATCTTAAGCCCCCCTAAATAAAATAATTTGGTGCCATCATTATTATTATTATTATTATTATTATTATTATTATTATTATTATTATTATTATTATTATCATTATTATTTTACAAATTAATTTTCTACATAAAGTAGTTGGAATATGATTTTAAATAATCATATAACCGTTCATATTTGATCAACAATCTGTCAGTCAGTCCCCTCACTTCAGAGAGCCCTTCAGTGAATCCATTCCACTTGTTCATATAGAGAACCACCACACCACTGAAAATCCAGTCCAGGTTTTCCCTGTGCCCTTCCGTGCAGCCGGCGCCTGTTTGAGCGTCTTTGAAACACACAGAGCTGAATAAAATGGTATTAAGAGAAGAACGTGGACGGATGGATAAAAGATGTATGAAAGTGTTTCAATAAAGTAAGTAGTAACTGCTAGTTAGCTCCAGCTAACAGCATAAAGTTCCATGTTATGAATAAACCAAATGCTTCTTGTCTGATGAATAAAAACCTGTATTTAACATTATACACCAGGTTTCTTAAACTTTTTTGGATCCAGGGACCTCTTACAGGGGAGACTATTTTTCAAGGACTACTCATAACCCTCATGTTAATTTAACACAATCTGCCATTTGTAACCCCAAATGTCATATGAATGATCTATTTTTGGAAACGTTCAAACCGAAATATTTAAGATCTGTGGAGTACAAATGAACTTCACAAAATTAAATTGGAGTAATGTCAAAACAATTTCTATCATGTTCTTATTGAAGCTCTATTCTCCCTTCACAGAATTAAGAATTTTTAATTTACAGCTATCCCAGCTTTCAGAACAGAATCAGTGTTGTAATGTGGAAGTTATGTTGTAGTCAGGCAGGTCAGAGGTCAGCTCTCATGTTCAAGTGGCGTCTTGGAGTTACAGCATGCTGCAGGAAGTTAAGGAGTTGACCAGGTAGTGTGAGTAGTTAGATCTTCTGTGCAGCACCTGGTAATCAAGTGTGGAGTTGTGACGCTTCATACCAGAGAGTTTCCTTCATCTACAAGTTACTACAAACAGGATGAACACTGACACTGTCCTAATGAACCTAGTTTATTTGAAAACCAGTTCATAACCCTCTGAGGTGGTTCAACATCTATTGTCACTTCTTTGAATGATTGGAAGAAAACTGACAAGCATCCTAATAGTTGGAGTCATCCAGTAAATATATGTAACAAGTCTGATCACACACAGCTCAGTCACATCACTAACAGGTTAAATTAGTGAGAAGGTGAATCTGTTTCTCACAACACAGTTTCTCTATTCTGGAGTGATGGATGAAAAGTAGACTCAGATCCTCCTCCTGGACTGTTTCTGAAGTTACAGCCAAATTCAGCATTCCCGTTTTCAGGCTGATGTACTCCTCACTCTTTCCTCTGTTTAGTCTCTGGACTCTGGTTCTTGGTGATCAGGAGCTGCTTTCGCTCGGTGGCTTCATGGCTTCACTTGCTACCAGCTGAAGACTCTAAACACATCTTGGTCTTCTGTCACTGTTCTCAATGAAACCAAGCTCCAGACAATGGTGATATTTTCTCAGTTCTGCTGCTTTGGATTTAACACCACTTGATGACGAGGCTTATTTAAATATGTTTCCATCGTCACTGGCCAGAAACACTGATTAGAGGCAGGAGCTGTGTGTGATGCAAGTAATGGATCACAGATTTAGTGATAGGTATCACAAATCATGTCAGAGTTTTTATTGGCCTACAGCAGTGGGAGTAATTTGTTTATTGGTGTACTGCTACCTACATGTAAATATACACCGGTTTTTTTTATTCAGCTTGCTTATTAATTTAGTATCAGTTTAGTTGACATTTTTTCACGGACCTCAAGCTCTGGCTCGCTGACTACTGAGGGTAAAGGGACCCCAGTTTGAGAACTGCAGCGTGAGCAGCTAAGTATTGAACATCAGCACCTGTTAGCGGAATTCTGAAAGGCATTTATGGTTCTTCTAAAAATCATGCCATGTTATTTGCACTATATTGAAGCTGTTCTTGAAGCTTTTTCTTTACACTGAAACAGAATGTGTACGAGTGAAGAATGTGAAGCTTGAAATATCAATAAACTTTTGTTCCAAAAAAAAAAAAAAAATCATGCTATGATCAAGTTTAACAACTCAATTTTAGAATTTCAGAACTCTCAAAAACAAAACTTATTTCTGAGACAGTAAAAAATCGGAAACCAAAATATCAACTGACGTAGATGGAACAGAGAGAACCAGATCCAAAAGATACAAAGAAAAAAACTAAGGAAAAAAGAAAACAAAAATAACAGCAAAGACAAAACAGCTCTTTCTCTCAGTGCTGAATGTTGGCAAATATGTGCCTCAGTCAGTGGGCAAATAAAGCGTTTTCTTTGTGTTTCAAATTAAAAGCTGTGATTTTGAATTGAAGCCAAACGGTCCAGCCATTTGCACAAAATTAGTCAGAATTCAGCTTCCTGTGACTTCCTCTATGGCGCACTTGATATTTTAAGAAAACTGAGGTTGAAAATGATGGACACTTTGTGCCTGGACATCATGTTGTAACCTATCTTGACCACAGATCTTATCAAATTTATAATGACAATTATGGACCAAAACACATTCAATTCCACTTTAATTGATGCATTTTATTCCAGCGAAGCATGCAAAATAATAAAGATCATACTGAATGACATCTGTTCCCTGTTTACACAATGTTTCAAGTGAAAATGCATTGTTTTTGCATTTATTGTGATGAAGTAGAAGCAGGTAGATTTGTCAAATGTCCTTACCATTGCATCACACCACAACTGGTGAGGATTCAGAGCAGATCTTCTGTGACTGTCACAGTTGCTTCTCTCTCAAAGAATGATCCAAGACCAAGACTGGATGACGTTACAAGTCGTCCCAGGAGGCTCCAGCAGCTGCTGCTGAACTCTGTGTCCTTCCTGTTGCTGAAGACATGCAGATCTTCATTATTTGGGTTGTTTGATGCCTTCCTCTTGATGCTTAGCGGTGGGAAAACGTAAATATGTTGCAGCAACAGAATGTTTGTCACAGGGACCTGTAATAGGGGGGTGATTTTCCAGTTGGGATGGAGGGATTTGCCCCCTCTTCCCTCCGCTTGACATGCTTAGGATTACTATTGCAACAACACACCATCAGTAGGGTAAAACTAACCTGTCTCACGAGGGTCTAATCCCAGCTCACATTCCCTATTAGTGGGTGAACAATCCAACGCTTGGTGACTTCTGCTTCACAATGATTTCTGTCAAAAGGATAAAATTGATTTCTCTCTAAAACGTTGAACAAGTTAGTTCTGAATCTCAAGTCGGATTCATGTTGTACATCAAAAGTGCTTTTGGTTACAGTTGGTGGAATTCAAAGGCAAGCTAAAAAAAAGAAAAAGAAAAAAAAATTATCCATGGCATGCGACCAGCACGGTTTTGCGTTAAAGGTATACTGGAGGATCCTTAGAACCAATCAGAATTGTATGGTTCCAACTCGTAATTGGGCAGTCATAATGCCAATCAATGTGGGAACGCGTTTGTGTGATGACACATCATGTCGAGTCGCCGCCTCTGTGCGCGTTCTGGTTTCGAGCCGCGCATACGCAGAGCATTATTTTGGAAGTGACATGCAGTGGGAGCGACCAAAGCCCCTCATTCAGAAGCGGCTTGCTCTTCCCGCGAACACCTCCGAAGATGGCTAGCCACAAAAAAAGAACATTGTTTGAGATGGCAGAGGATAGAGGAAAGGCCACAGAAAAGAAGGGCAAAACGTGTGTTTTACTCGGAGATTCTTTTACGAGGTGGCGGACATTCAAAGCACAAAAGGGATTTAGGACTGATCACGATGTGGGGAAGTTTCTGCTGGACAGGTAACATGCTGATTATCCCATTCAGATGTGTTTCTGTTGCACAAACACGTAAGACACTACTTTACGGATCGTATTCTTATGTATGATTGGAAGAAGAGTCCGACATGATTACAAATGTGTTTTAATCCTGTGCGGAAAGACGATGCTCCAGCTGCGCGGATGTAAACAAACTGACATGTGGCTGACGTGCGCGCTTCTGACAGTCCTCGCGCGGAGGGAGACGCGCACGCGCAGTGCTCCAAAAATGGCACATCGGCCATGTTGTACGAAGTCGGCGGAGAATCCTCGAATATGCCTTTCACACCTTGTTCATGCATTTTCAAGTGAAAACAGAAAAAAATTTGTTGTGTTTTTCGTGTTGAATTATATCACAATGGTGCTCGAAGCCACTGATAATCTAATGTTTTGAAAATGACTCCCAAAGATAGCAGTTTTTGAAAATGCTCCGACTCCTCCTCCACTTTTTTTCGCAACTTTTTTGAAATGCTGCTCCCATCCACTACTGCCAACCCACAAACCTCCCCCTCTCAGTTCTTAATAAAACTCCACCATGTATCGACACCAACTGCAATAAACATGTACTCAAAGAAAACAAAGCTTTTTCCAAGATTAAACTAAAATTCCGGTAGTTTGAACTTTAAATACATCCGTCAGTTACATTTAACTTATACCCGAGCAGTAAAAAGATCCAAAATGGACCAATGTACTGAAGACATCCACATATTCCAGGCAAAATTGTTATTTATGGGGCTCACGGCTACAGTTTTGTAAATGGCAACTTACAGTTACTGAGAAGAGAAATCCCAAATCCTGTCAACTAGAACTGAGCGACAGGAAGAGCAGTGCGGCGGCACAGCGAGGTGAGAGTTTCACTTCTTTGATCCCAGACACGCAGCTCTGCCTGCGGGCCAAACCTAAGTGGATTGACTGATTTCAAACGCTCTCTACTGTGAACATCAACAAATTATCATAGGTCCCACCTGACAGACAAACACCGTCGACTCAGTTTTGGAGGGTATCCACAGCTCAGCCCTCTGATTCCAGGACCGATGGAAGGCATCAAATAAAAAGTTGCCGACGTCAGGGTCCATTTGGAGCAAGTAGGTCAGATGGTCTCCGTAGACACATTTCTAAATACCAGGCAGGCAACCATGGGTTTTATTTGGGACTGTGAAACAGGTTAAATGTGTCTTACAGTGTATTTGTGAAAACACAGTGAAAATTAAATTTGGTCAAAGTCAGGATAAGTCATACATTATAGGCATCAGGGCCTTGATTTATTGCAGGGCTAAACAGTACCCATCAGTTTCCCACATTTATTACGCTGGTTGTGACCTGTTTCTGTTACTGTTTGACCTGTTTCTTGAGGTTCAGGAGGAGAAATGAGGCCACCAGTATATTATAATAGCGAGGAGGAAGTTAGAGGAGACAGACTCATTCTGAAAGGTTCGACGCCAGAACCGCCGTCCGAACGTTTTCACATGGCTGCTGCTGCCGACAATAATCTCCCTGAAGTGAAGCAAGTGCAACACCTTTCAAAACGCACCCTCATTAACATTAATAGTAACTACAGCTCACTCTGGTGTGCACAGCATTTAAAATGTTACAAACCATTCTGAGAAAATAAAAAATACAAATATTTTGCATGGCCAGAGGTTGCACAGAGAGAAAGGCATTAGTTTGAGACTGATGTTTCATGGTAGAAAGGGCATTGACTCTGTGCAGTGCAGACTTGCCTACAGCAGAGATTTCGATTTAAAATTTGCCTTGGTTGAATGACCCAGGGGAGATGTGATTAGCCTCACGAATCACTGAAGACAAATAACTAAGAATATAAATATACTGTCAGTTTTTACAGATGCATTTGTATTTTATGTCTATTTTTGGATGATGGGTGGATGAACAGACACAATACACCAACATATAAAATAAAATGTCTTTTAAAAACAGTATCAACAATGGAAAGAATGTGTATTTTTGTAAAGGTTCCAGAGTAATTATTCACTGAATGGCAACAGAGACAAGAGAGACAGTCGTGTGGCATCAGGTCATTTGTGCCAAGAATGCATTAAGCAGCTCTTTAATCATTTTTTTTTCAACTTACTTTTGTTTTGCATTTGTAAGCTAATATGTCAGCTGAGTGCCTCTGCAGTGAATCTTCCAGAATACGCTGACAGGCGGTGAAGTTAGCCTGTCACTGAGTTAATTTTCAGAATTGAAATAGATTATTGCTGATAGTCTAAAATAGATTTACCGTCATTACAATGAATTGCTTTAAAAGCAGATTATTGCTGTGTTTTTCCCAAACGCTTGCATGAACAAGCAAATTAGCTGCAGGATTTGATTTACTGTCAAGACTCAGGTGTATGACGTACTTGTTTAAATGCATTACTAAAATAGTTTTAGCCATATAATGTGGGGCTTCTAACAGTTTTTTGGGGGTTCCCCCTGGTTCAGATTGTTTGGAACTACTTCTTGCCCAATTATTCTGTGAAGTTGGCCCCTGAGCCCAGCGGTCAACACAGTGGAAGCGGAATGAGGCTTTAATGGGTCCGTCTTTTCATCCCCTGCTTTTAGACAGTGCTGTGTGGGTAACCTCTTAACAACTACAAACAAAATACCCAAGCTATTATTGGAATCAGCCGCAAGAGTTTAAGCAAGGGATGCTCCCTTTTTCTCACCATTGATCTATGAAAATAACTCGTGATTTGCAGTGAAATATTGACCTTGGTGTCTGCAAGAACATCCTCTGATAGATAATATTGATCACTCTGAGGATTTTCTTCTCCCTTTGGAGGGTAGTGGTACTCAGGAGCCTGAATGAGTCCGATGCCTCCTTAATTGAGCCACTGAAAGCCTTTTGGGAGGAAAAGATTGGCAGCCATTGAAGTGCAGTGAGTGCTTAAGGTGTTACGGTACATGTAAGTGTTCCAAGAAAAATGCTGAGTGTGCCAATCATTCGGCAAGTCGGGACAAAGTCAGGCAACGGCAGCCGTTCTCATTACTAATGACATCAAACAAAGAGAGCGAGGAATGTTAAACTTCTCCACTACATGCTTGAAATATTTGAGGGTATATTTACCATTATGACTTTATGTTTTCATTTTGTTTGGTTTATATTTCAAACAGTGAAATGAGCTCTCCATTAAAACCATCTGTAAGTGGATCTCTACTTCCACTGCTGGAGCATACAGGTGCATTTAGTGACGCAGTGCTCAACTGACACAATCAATGTCCAGACGGTTCCAGTTTTAGATGAATTTACAGTTATTTTCCTGTTGTTGTCACCTCCACTGCCTCACCTGTTTGTTCACACCTGTTCACACCTGGACTCATTAACCTGGCCATATGAATACACTCCTACAGGAAGGCGTTAGTACCACCTACAGTACAAAATATATATTGCATCAAAATTAAACACACTTTAAGTAACTTATCGCAACTTATTTCTCAATGCATTTGACAAGAAAGTCGCTTTTGCTGTTCCAAGTTGACAATGGACAGAACATCAGTCCATAACAGTCTAAGAACCATGTGCCTGACTGTACAGACTGATTAGTCAACGTCAAAACAGGAGAAACAAACAAATGCACCACGGTCAATTTGAACAAGAAAAAAAAAAATAGCCCTAACAGTAGCCCTGACAGATCTGCAGCTCGGATTCACAGTGTATTCTCACACTTTTCTATCAAAATCAGTCACAGTTTTTGTGGCAATATAAGCTACAGTACATAAGCTTGTCTGTTGGATCAGATCACAGACGACGCCTTCACTTCCCAATGGAATCACCAAGTCTGACAATACAAGCTGACCTAGTTACGGTTCCCTTCTGTTGTATCTTTGGGCCGCCCTTCATAGCTACTGACCACTGCAGACTGGAACGCCCGCTGAGAGTAGCACTTTGGGAAAAGCTTGTACCCAGTACCCATCACAATTTACAATGTCAAGATCTCACAAATCCTCATGGTTGGCCATTTTTACTGAACCCTAAACATCAGCTCTGATGAGAAATTTTTCAACTGATGGATAACCTCTTTAACTAATATTGAATGTTCATTATGGCCTACAGATCTAAATGTCCTTTTATGATTTTTTGACAGTTTTCACTGCGTGATGGAATGGTAATATTTATTTATACAACAATCCTTTATAAAAAAAAAAAATAACTTATCAGAATGCAGCTCCAAGGTGATCAGTCCATCCATTAGGGGCTTTTTGGAGTTCATTGCCTCAACACTTCCACATGTAGACCTCGGGAGATGGGGCATTGACCCTGCAACCTTGGAACTGAGACAACTACACTACCGACTGAGCCACAGCTGCCCGTTCAAACCTACACAAACTATCGGGTGATGAAAATATGACGAGGCATTTGAAATGCCTGTCACCTTCCAGCAGACTCTCCTCAGATGCAATGACTGCAAAGCTGTCATGTGACAACAAGGACAAACAAACACAACAAAGCGAACCCCTTCCTCTGTGTAAATGATATATCCTACCCTCAGTCTCCGAGTGTCACCCTAAAAGGAGGGCGCTAACGCTAATGGGTCGTTTCTATTCACAGAGTGTGCCAAACAGCATCCTTGGGACTGTTCTGAAGACATTCTGAGTTTGAAAATGAACACTGTGAATTGCGGGTCATGAGCGTTTTCTCTGTCATGCACTAATCCCACCCCGAGATAAGAGAACAAAATGAATGTCTGAGCAAAAAGCGATTCAGTCGTTCTCCGTTAAGTTTTAATTCTCAGCAGATGCCAAACTCAGCCTCGGGCCCGGTATCGCGCTGAATATAATCACCTTAATGAAAGCTTTGTGGATTCATGTAAAAACATGCAGAAATAATTAACCAAAAAACAGGCTTATTAGGGGGTTATTGTCGGAATAGAGATTTCCACAAAAAGGTAATCTCGCAAAATGACTGCTGGCGTGAAAGAAAAGCTCCTCAGAATTGTTTATTACATCACGATCAAAATGAACGGTTTCACATTGCAGCAACGCTCGACGAGGTTGCACCAATTAAGACCGAGCTCCTCGGCTTTTTACTGCTGCACAGTCAATTGGGGCTTTATTTTATGTAGTTCTAACAATCTACTAATGTTCTCCGGCATCAGCGTTCTCGCTCGGGGACTCACCTCTCGCTAAACAGCAGTTTGAAAACGGCGTGAGAATTTCCAACAGTTCTCCGTTGAGAAGTGGAGAAAAGGACTATTGACACCGGGGAGACGCTTCTTTTAACTCGACAATGGAGGAGTCCCGCCAGGCAAACACATAATTAACCCGTCACCCCGGACGTACGCCGCTCCGAGCACAGCGAGCTTTTAACCTCAGGCGGATGATAGTGGCACATTGTAGACTCGATCTTTCAGGCAGATCGTTTGTGTCTTCTCCGGTTAGCATGTTTAATGGTGAACACATGCTGGCCATGGCGGCCATGGTCCTGTGAGGACTTTGAAGGACAGGCTGTCACATGTAATCTTGACCACGAGAAATGTTCTTGGATATTTAGCAGTTGTGTCTTTGTGGTGCATCTTTAAACATGTTTTAGTGTCCAAGTTTCCATTTTCACATTTGATGTCTTGATGGTATAAAATATGTTCTTCATCAAGCCAAGATGACATGCAAAAAATAAATCATGGATAAATTAAATATTTATTAATTTCAGCCTATTTATATATTCCGTTTTGTATATTATGCTAGTCTGAGTAATTTTTTGGCAGGTGTCAAAAATAATTCACACCATGCCATGAAAATATGAATTATGAAGAGTATGAACTTGGAAGTCGTCCTGTGTGGCAGCGTTTTCTTGTTTTTTTGCAAGTATTAATATGTCGATTCTCAAACTGGTACCCAACATATTAGATAAATTACTATTCTTTGTAATGATTAATACAATAAAAAAACAGGTTTATATGCAATATTTCAAAGAAATCCGGTGAGAAATCCATACATTTTTATTCTTGAAAAGATGAAATGTGAACTGTTTTGGTCCAGTTTGCACTGGTAAAGACATTTTAACTCATAAATTGCACAGAAGGGAATGAAAATGGAGAAATAGGGCTGCGCAGTGGTGTGATTGGGTTCACAGCTGATGGTTTTATGAACCAATTGATAGTTTTTGCATTAATAGGTTTGTTTGTTTTAAGTTGACAGAGTTGCACTGAAAAGTTAACTGGAAATTAAACAAATATTTGGTTACACAGACGTTTCCGAGGTTCATCATCACATCTGTAGTCATGCTGCCTCACGTCACCGCTGAGGTTCGCTCCTCTCAAACCGACTTTACTCCACAGACTGAAGTCTAATTAAGCCGTGTTGTCAGTGTTAGAGATGATACTTGACATGTACGAGGACAGGGACCTTTCTTTCGGAAGTGCTGGGAGCAGAGCTGCTCCGACAGAGATGGCAGGCAATATATAAATTAGGTACAGTTTTCGCCTGTCATAGATGTAAAATACAGGAAAGTAGATTGAAATGGTGAAAATGTTATTCATTATGAATCACACAGTTGGGAAGACATTTTATCTTCATCACAAAGAAGTACAGTCATCAGAAAACTAAATCTGAACCTTTTGGTTTTCATTATCTTGGGAATTTATTAAAAAAAAAAAAAAAGAAAAAAAATGGACAGCTTTTTGAATAAATGTTTTAAGGATTCCAAAAAAACTGCCCTGAACGGTTGAACCTGCTGAGCCCTTGGCGAACAAGAAAAGTTTCAAAATCAACATTTTTCCTCTTTTCTCAGGAGATATTTTGGCTTGATGTTAATGAGTACAGTTCTTTCTTCTACTCTTCATTGTGCCGTGTTCCCACGTTGTCATGGCTCGTAGTCACCCCAACAATTAAAGCTGGTGTGAGCACTGGCAGCTGTTGTGAAATAGGACTGCAGTTTTGTCAGCGCTTAACGCCACATTTTGGAACAGTCTGTTCCTGCAAAATTGGTCACAAAAAAAAGGAACCTCAAAGCTAATGTTCATCTGAGATCTCTGAAAATTTCAGTGCACTTACGTTATTTGAAGTAGCTGAATATTGCTCTCTGTGTGTGTGTGTGTGTGTGTGTGTGTCTGTATGTGCGTGTGCTGGCTTGGCAGCCGGAGCATATGTGTGCGTGGACAACCATGTTTTATTTCTCTCTCTCTCATTTTTTTTTTTTTTTTTAAACAATGTGTGCATAAAACAGTGTAAGCAGTTGGCTTTTCTTGGAGGTGTGTGTCTGTGTGTAAGAGAGGGAGGGAAAGAGAGTGTGTATGATAAATATTCAGTGTTTATCAGCATGTCTGGGGGTGTAAGCTGAGGTCAGGGAGATAGATTCCTCCTCATTGGGAGACTCTGGATGGAAAGCAACAAAACACGCCTTCGGGCCCTGCGGCACTTGATTCCCGGAATCACAAACAGCACCCGACCCACAAGCCTCCATCAGCGCCGAGCCAATATTTATTTGCTCTGATAAGACGAACACAAAAATGTCATTGTTCGCCATGCGGGGTATGTTTGCTTGTTGGATTGTTTGCTTTCCTAAAATTGGAAGTCTTTAGTGGCGGTATCGCGGCGGACCGTTCCGGTGTCATGGTGTCAAACGTCTGTCCACATCTTCCCATCATCTCACACACTGAGCCACAGCGGCGATGCAGAGTTGTGTTTATTTTGTACCAAAAGTGATTTGCAGTCTGCAGTCTTTCCAAGAACAGCACGGTCGCCTTTTCTATTTTTAGATGAAAAATAACATGCAATCAGCGTTAAGTCTGTTGTGTAATTTTCAAATAATGGGTGGCGCTCTAAGTATTATGAACATTCAGCTTGTAGAGAACCTGACACTTATCGAGCATGAGTACCTTGCCGTTATATCCTATTAACACATACCTAAAATGCTCAAAAAGCATTGTGATTGCTGAAATTAAGATTTGATAGAGCTGGTATCAAGAAATGTGAATTAAAACAAGGACAAGACACAATATACTCTTAAGTATCAAAACAATAAGAAAAGGTGTTAAAGAAACAGTGCAACATAAGCAGCAAACACACAGATCTTCAGCTTGGTTTTGAAATCATTTATTATGCAGTTTTTTGGAAGTTTGTTCCAAATATTTGGTGCATGAAAACTGAAAGCAGCTTCTGCATGTTTGGGTCTGACTCTGAGAAACAGACAGCAGGTTTGATCCGGACGACCCGAGAGGTCCGAGTGGCTTGAAAGATAACAGAACATCTGAGATTTATTTTGGAGCTAAACCATTCAGAGATTTGCAGAAAATAGTGTGAAATCTATTGTTTTTATGACAGGAAGCCAGTGAAAACACATGAGAACCGGAGCGATGTGGTCCGCTGCGTTGGCGTTTCTCAGAACAGAACATCTGTAAACCCTGAGTCGTCGGTTCTTTCAACCATCGCTGTATTCTTCAGTTGATAGTAAGACATACTCGTGGTTATGACTGTTCGATCACACTGGGAAGACATTAGTAAAGTCATTTACTATTGTCCTTGTGATGATTGATTTGAGTGTAACATCAATTAATTGACCCACTCTGCAGTTACCACATAGAACATTTCATTTCCGCCTTGTTCACGTTGGCGCTCGTCCTATGCTTATAGCACCTCCAGACAATTACACTGAAATGGATGCTAATTAGTATTATGACGGCTGAAGTGCTGAGCAGTGATAACAGTGACAGCTGGAGCTGAGGACTTGACGGCGACGGCGCGGTAAAGAAATACACTGACTGTCACAGTCTGTCTGCATTTGAAGGAATCTGCTGGAGGGATATTGATTAAAGGTGAAAAAACATCAATGAACAACTATCTGGAACATAAAAGACTTGATATCGTTTGTCCATGTTATACAGTGCGCTCATATTTCATTTGAGGTTTCAACAGATCAGATCCTCAAATGCATCAGTACAGTGTTCTCATTGGCTGTGGACTGTTCCCGCTTTGGGCAGCAGCAGCTGCTCAGGTGTTGGATCGAATGCGATTACCTGTCACACAATAACTCGCGGTGAATATAGATTCTACAGATAGTATGTAAATGCGTTCTGTGTTCTTGTCAAGCTGTTAAGCGAATCGCTGAATCTGTGCATGTCCCCTGCTCTCCACACGAGACGGCGCCTGGTTGCATTTGTCATACAGACCCAATGAAACATTGATTTTCTCTTGCATAACCCAAAATAACAATGCCGTTCCGGTAACGTGGCATGCTTGACATTTCCCTCGTCTAATAAATATATTTAATGTGGCCCTTGACTATCGCTCACTCGCTGAGAAAAAAAATGCTTTCTAGTCGCATCTCCTGCTGTTTTTGTCTATTCTCACACACTCTTCCTCCGCAATCTTGTTATTTCTCTGCCTCACTTTCTTGCACCTTCCTTTATTGCTGCCTGCATCCCTCCTCATCATGACTTCTCTCTTTGACTCTTTCTCTCTCATGTTTCTCGTCCTCTTCCCGTGCTTCCTCCTCTCTCTCTTGGTGTCTTCACTGCTCCCTGCAGACAAAAGCAGCAGGGGGAATTTCTCTCAAACATTTAAAGGGCTTATGTGATTACAAAATTACTTGAAGGACTAACCTGGCCTTCCATTAGTTTTTTCTCTCTTGCTTTTTTTGTGTGTACATTCACATATTTTTAATAGTAGATGTCTGACAAGCTGATGGTTCATTATAGTTGCAACGAAAAGGTGGGAAAAACGAGTGCCTGACAGGTAACACCTTGTAATCAAATTGTCTCATTATCTCGGAGTCCTGTCAAATTTAATCTCCAATTTAAGGTTCCTGTGAACACTTGCGGAATTCCTCGCAGTCAGACGAAAACTAGAATTACCAAACTACTCAACATCTTTCATTAGCACAGCTGCTTCTCCAGATCCTCACATTAGAAAGTAGTGGGGAACATTTTTATTCAAACTGGAAAAAATGCATGCGTGTGTTTTTTTTTTTTTTTTTTTTTAATGATTTGCTTTTTAAAAATGTGCTACTCCCACAGGACACTGAAGATACATTTAAAAACCAGCTAGCCAATCATTAAAGACATGTTTGTGATGATTGAATGGTTTATTTCCTGTTCATATTTCATGTTAAGAGTCTTATGATCTTGCCATGAAGGACGTCCCCTGGTGCACATGTGACCGCTTTTCACACGTCTACAGTCAAACATATCAATGAGATTCTGATTTAAACACACATTCCTTGTTTGTAATCCTTTGGCTCCAGATGGGAGGTGAGTTCTGGGAGTTTCACTGAGTTAAAAATTGACACTGTGACAGAAATTATTAAGAAGGGCAGACATGGAATGGCTGCACACTTTATCACACTAGTTAATGGACGAAAAATCACCTGTCATATTTAAAAAAGCGTGCACCACAGTGCTATAGAAACATGTTAGGATCCTACTGCTGTTCATGCAGACAGCACAACACATTTACTTTGATCAAAACGTGTGTGCACACTCCGTTTCTCCTTGCCACCAGAAAGCCTGACCACACCTCACTTTAAGACCCACAAACCCATGGGAAATGTAAGTGCATTTGCTATTTATACAGTGTGGGCATTAAGATGGAACCCAATCGCAGCCAATTCCAGCTGAACACGACTGAAGGCAAAGTTACATCCTGGATATGCAACTTCACCACAGAGGAAACTGAGACACACATATTCAGACCTACTAGAAATTTAGAGACCACTTAACCTTGGGTGTGTTTTTGAAGTGTGGGAGGAAACTGGGGGGAAACCCTCTCTACCACATTGAAATCCAAAGATCCACTGCTGGACCAATGTCTAACCACCGTTTAAAAGTGAAAACAGAAAACTTTTGTTTGATTTCAGGGCTCAGAGCCTCTGAAAATACAAGTTTTTAGAACTGACTGTCAAGGTGGAAATTTTCGAAAACGCTCCGATTCTGTTTTAGTAGAAAAACTCATTTTTCTGAAACGTTGCTACTGTGCATGCACACCAGGGCTGTAGTAAATTATTAACAACAATGATGGCCTCCCGAATGCCATGACTCCCTGCCCATATTCTCCTGGGACTTGGTAGTTTTGTAGTTGAGGGTCACCTTTAATAACAATCCAAACTTCTACAGATCTTTGTTTATATTTGTAGCATATTGTGTGTGGTTTCATTACAAAAACCACCATCAGTGCCATCTCGTGGCCTGGCATGGTTACTCCACTGTTTTCAGTGTTTCTCCTGCTTCCTTGTAAATGGACAGTTTTCAAAACGTTGCTGTGTGAACACAAAACTTTTCAGAAACTTAAAGGCAAAATCGATACCTTTTCACTTGAAACGTTACTGTATAAACAGGGTCTAAGACTCTCAAATCCATTGGGAATGCAATTGAATTTACTATTTATACAGCTTAAACTTTAAGATTGAACAAATTTGACTGATATGCATGTAGTTTCATCCTAGCCACACACATTTGATGCAGATTTCATCCATCTGTAGTCCATTTCATCCACCTCAAATGGAGGCAATCCCAGCTGAGTAAAGGCGAAGGCCGAAGGACACCCTGGATACGTCACCGGTCCATCACAGAGGAAACTCAAAGAGACAAACAATCACACACATATTCAGACCTATTGGAAGTTTGGAGTGACCACTTAACCTCGGGTACATGTTTTGGGATTGTCGGAGGAAACTGGAGAAAACCCACCTCTACAGGGAAAAGCAAAGGCCCACAGCTGAACCAAAACTGGAAATTGCATTTAGTTATTTTCAGTCTCGATCTAAAAACCTATTTTTGTTTGCTTGCTACAAAAAAGTGTCTCTGTCTGAAACTCTGACTGTACCTGACAAAGTCACGTGATGGCACATTTCCGTCTTGTTGTGTCTTCCGTGGTGATTTGTCCTTTCGCCTTGACGAGTGTTAACATGCTCTGATGGCCACACGCAGTGCTGTTCTTAATTTGACACCAGTCTAATCACCACCCCGCTAAATACTAACTGGATTAAGGATAGTTTTCTGATTGCTTTCACCCTGTGCCATTGCACCCAGCGGGATTTGATTCGAACCCAAAATGTCATCTGTCAGGTCCGACTGGATTTATGCGCAATCACAATTTTACACCGTCCTGACCTGGCGATGAGGGACAGTGGTGGGCTTACCGTCGAGGCATAAAGAAATTATCCTCATTTAGTACTGCTGTGTACTCTGGCAGCAGATCAGGCTCCCCACTGTATGTGCTTTTTTTTTAAAACAGTGAGGCACTTCCAGCCGAAAGCAAATTTTCCGTGCAAACTTGAGCCTAGAGACAGAAATCCTGGAGTCGTGGTTAACTGCGACGCCGTCTGAATAATATATTCATGCAAGAGCGTTTATGCCTGCGTTAATCCTCCTGATGGATAAGACGATTACTGCCAATCAAAGGGACGACAGGAGCAGGTACTTCAACGCGGCGTCTCTCCCAAGAGAGAGAGAACCTGAGTGACGTGTTACAGACGCAGCGGAGTCATTATGAAGAGAACCGATGACGTCAGGTGAGTCATCCCCCTGACGTTATACATCCAGCCCGTGAAGAATCATCGTTCACATCCCAGACTGACAGTGAGATATTTCCAGGGTAGAGAAACTGTTCGGCAGTCCAATCAAATACTGAGAAAATGGCCTCATAATGACTGCGCTGTTCGGCAGAGACGGTGCTTTGTTTTTCACTTCATCATCATTTTCAACCGTTCGGCGTAATTACAGAGTGAAAATCTCATTTATGAATATTTGGATCATTTGTCCAGCAGCATGATAAAGTAATTCAAACCTAAGTACAATGTATCTAATATATATGTTCATTCATGCTTAATAAATAACCATGGGCATATTTTCCCCCTCGCTTTTAGACTTGATTTCAGGTCTCCTGCTTGTTTTGTATCAATGAACAATTACATGGATGCAGTTTATTCAGAGGATGAACTGTAATGTATTTACACATTTCAGGAGTATATTATGTTGCATATTCCACATTTATTTTTTTTTGCTTTTAACTTCCATGTTTCCAATCACATTGCACTCTTTGTCTTGCCTCTGTTCTCTATTTTGTTATTTTCATTTTAATTTGTGGGTGATGTATTTTGTCTATATTCAATGTTTAATTTTTATTTTTGTCTATGATCTCTAAGTTCGATTTGCAGATGATACCACACTATTTTATTCAGGTAAAAGTATACAAGAAGTCACAAAAGTAGTGAATGAAGAATTGATAAAACACTGGTTTGATCTAAACGGATTGATCCTAAATGCCCAAAAAATAAATTTTATGTTGTTTAATATTAAAAAGGAAAAAGTGAAAGTAAAACTCGAAATAGATGGAGTTGAAATTCATCGTGTAACAGAAACAAAATTCTTAGGAGTGATGATTGATGACGATCTAAAGTGGAAATCTCATATTAATTACACCAAAGGGAAAATTGGGAAAGCCATTTTTGTGTTACACAGAGTTAAGTTTTTTTTTTTTGAACAGTTGTGCTTTATTAACATTGTATAACACATTGATGTTACCATATCTCATTTATTGTGTTGAAGTATGGGGCACGACATGTAAAACCCATTTACAGACAATTGTCATTTTACAAAAAAGGGCTTTAAGGATAATCACAAACAGTCATTATGGAGAACCATCTAATCCATTGTTTATCAAACTGAAAGTATTGACATTCCAAGACATTGTTGATTTAAGTATCCTAAAGATAATGTACAAGGCCAAGTGGAAATTATTGCCTGCAAATCTTCAGATTATATTTGAAATAAGAACCAGTATATACAATCTTAAAGGAATAGACGTGTTCAAAAAACCCAGATTCAGAACCAAAATCAAAGAAAGAAGCATTGCGGTTAAAGGAGTGAGCTTATGGAATGCTCTGAAACAGGAAATCAAAGAGTGCAAAACAATTATGACATTTAAGAAACATATTTAAAAAATCCACGTTGGATGAACATGAAAATGAAACTAAGTTGTTGCTGTGAAAAAATTTGATTGAGTGAAATTGAGTTTTTGAGTATTGTTAATTTGTATCAGTTTTTAGTATTGTAAATTTGTATCAGTTTAAATAATTTGTATGCAAAGGGGCAGATATAATAAGATTGTTCTTCTTTCTGCCCCTTTTCTTTCATTTGTTTTGTTTTTCAAACTGACATTGTTGTATTTTCATCATTTTTTTGTTTTTGTGTTGTTGTTTTAAACGAAAGAAACAAATAAACTAAACTAAACTAACTAAACTAAACTTTCAATTTCTTTCTGAAAGGTGCAGTATTAATAAAGATTGATGGAATTATTGAGTTGAATGTATGGGACTCCAACTGCTCGCTAAAATAATTATTAATTTGCTGCATGTGTTTACAGGGAATATAGTGAGAGATTTCTCGCTCAGTTTTCTTTGGATTGACACTTTCTCATCAGAAGCACCAGAGAATGATTTCATTCATCCACCTTGGACAGATAATAAAGGTATGTTCTGTTATAAGCAGAGAGAAAGAAGCTTTGATGTTGTTTTGTAGTCGTATTGTGGCGAGACGGCTCTGTAATAATGAATTTTTAGCAACACCATCAAATCCGATGAATGAAATTATATGAAACTAAAAAATGGAATCGAATGTTTGTATTTATCCATTGTAATATGCAGTATGTTGATTGTTGCTGTTTATAGTAGGAATTTAAAAAAAAGAATTGGCAATAATGTTATGAGGTGTTCTTTTTGAGAAAATAGGTCAGTGAAACTTTTTATTTTTTCCTATTTCACCGTGTTGTCACAACAAAAGGCTGAGAGATTCCTCCAGGCTGTAATATCTTTTTAAAATCTTGAAAGTCATTTTCAGCTTCGAGTGTAAAGCCACTATAAACTACATCTCCCATGATGCACGTTGATTTTGAAAATTTTGCAAAATAACAGCGTCCCACACCCGAAATGCCGCTGTCTCCACACGAGTCTTTAAAGTTTTATAGGATGTGACTGAGTCATTTGTGTGCGTTGCACCAGTCAAAATCTCACATGTACCCTCGCGAGAAAAAGTTGTGGTATGAAAAGTAGTCAAAACAGCTTGTTAAAACTCAGATTAAATAATGAAGGAATATTGTTTCCATTGACATTTTAATGTAGGTCTTTCTGTGCAGAGTTTGCATGCTCTCCCTGTTTATGCGTGGCTTTCCTCGGGTGTTCTGGTTTCCTTCCACAGTTCAAAACAGTGCATGAGGTTAATTGATGAAACCAAATTATCTGTAGGTGTGAATGTGAGTGTGTGTTGTTGTCTGTCTGTCTATTTTCCTCTGATGGACTGGTGACCTGTGCAGGTTGTATCCTGCCCTCAAGGTAAGAACTGACTACAGTGTCCTGTGACCCTGCAGAGGATGAAGATTATAGAAGATGGATGGATGTATATCATCGAAATGTAAATGTTTAATCGTTGAAAGATGAATGTTCTGAACAGTACATCGAAGCATATATTTTATAACAAAAAAATAGTTTGAAAAAAGTTAACCATTAACCATTTCATGTTAACTATTATTCAGAAAAAATAAAAACATAACAAATTTTAAAATTTCATGAAATCTTTTTTTTTTTTATTTTAGCCACACAATTATCCATGTGCGCAAAAAAAAAAAAGAAAAAAGGTTGAGGTGTTTAGCTTATATAAAACACAATTCAGTATTTTTTTTCTTGTTCTTGAGATTTTCAGTTATAACAGGTTCTTCAGGCAACAAGTACAGTGAGTTTGACACAACTGTCATATAGGGGCATGAAAGGCTTTGAAATATCTTCGATGTGATTTATCCATCCATCCATCCATCCCGTGCAGTGTTGCACGGTGCTGGAGTCAGTCCCAGCTGGGCGAAGACACACCCAGACAGTCCACCGCTTGATTTATTCTGACACAAAATAATGTGTTCATTTACATTTCTTTTACTTATTCTTCTATCCAGTGGTTTGAATCAAGAACCACAGCGCCTGTCGACTTGTGCAGCCTCTGCTGTTGTTTGGCGTGAATACCCAGCGCCGAACATCTGCCACACTGGAAGCAGGTAGCGTTCTGAGACACTGCACCGTGGACCGTGCGGGCCTTTCTGTGTGGAGTTTGCATGTTCCTCCCCGTGTCTGGATGGGTTTCCTCCGGGATCTCCGGTTTCCCCCGTCAACCGATAACATGCACCATAGGTCAATCCTCCAGTCAGGTGATTCTGACCATTAACCTGACCCCACATCTGGAGATGGGTCCCCGGGCGCTCCCCGCAGCTGCCCACTGCTCCATACGGAATGCCTCAGTGGCATCGATGGATGGGTTAAATGCAGAGAACAAATTTCGTTGTACATTCACTGTATAATGACCAATAAAGTACCTTACCTTACCTTACCTTACTGCATTAGGACATTTGTGAAAACTCGTCTGATGATGCAACAGTTCAACAAAAACAGCAACACGTTCTCCTTCAGGAGAACAAGAACAGAAAACCAAAGATGGGTTTCTTATTACTGTGTCATACTGAATGAAGGGTGACATCAGGGTTGGTTTTCTCTTTAAAAGAAAACAAATTGTTTAAAAGCCAAACCATGACAGATCTTTTCTAACACTGAACTTGTTGCTGCATTACCCCCACAACATCCTCTTGACTCCAGATTCCCTCTGTGTTTTTGGAAGATCTTTCAAAGCTTTGTTATGTTTTGAACTGAAAATGTAAAGCGGGAGACTCTTTGCAAAAACCACCGACTTGCCCTGAATGCTACAAACGCCTAGGGAGAAGGAAAAAAAAAATAAAACAACCCCTAAATAAAACAGGCCCATTGAAGTCGAAGCAAAACGAGGAACAAGATTAGTCCAGTGTGTGTTGCTCGCCCCATGCTCTGTTTGTCAGTTTCAATTATCCATAACACTCAGCCTTAATCCTTGTTGCAATTAAAATTCCAATTAGAATTGGAAAAACATATCCAGACGCACAGAGCAGGAGGAGGGCTCGGTAAATATTGGCCCACCACTGTGACAACACTCCCGAGTTGCAGTCGGGGGAACATACAGTAAAATACCGTGTACAATAGCTGGGGGAATCGTCTCCGAATATAAAGCACTCGATGCATATGCAGTAGCCATTAGCCGCATAATGTTGGATAAATAAGGGTACATTGATTCTGCAAATGAAGTAATTGGATAAGGATGATTGCATTAGCATATTTTAGATAGCAAAGCAATCACTACAAAATTCATTTTCATCTCATTAACGGGCATTGATGGCTAATCTGAGATAGAAACAGTGTATGTTTTCACGTTTCTCCTACATTTTGTGTTGTTATGCAATCAGGGCTTGGCGGCGTTTTAAAATAAAGCACTCAGACATTCAGTGCAAAAGGCAATAATTTAGAGCAATAACGACGGAGTCTGATTTTGTGTGGAGTTTGCAGAACTTCTTCATCTTTCAGCTGTACCTACACAAACAAAGAGATGAATTATAACCAGAGTGGTCTGCTTTCTGTTCTTCATCAACTGCAGTGAGGTAGATTCCTCCAAAATGAAAAGAAATATTTACCCACTCGCTTGAGTTTTCAGCTGACTGTGCAGATGCTTCGAGCTTAATCTACCCAGGCTGTGTAATGCACTCTGAAACTCACTAAGTAGCCAGAAATTCCTCAAAATTTAGATTGATGAACTCAATAGTGCAATCTTTTTAGTTTCTAAATGGATTTAATCCATCCTCGCGTTCATCCGTCTTCTGTACTAAATTATATCCTTGTGAGCCTCCACAATGTCACACAAAACATTCCAGCCATGATCGTTTTGTGCTTTTAAGGTACTTTCAATATTGCCGCTGCTTGCAAACTGCTAAATGTTTTCAAAATGTTATGCCGTCACGACAACCTCTGAAAGCATCTATTCAGGAATCTACTCTTTCAGCGTTTTCATCTTGATATAAAAACTTCTAGCAGCCTTGCAACTTCAGCTAGAACGTTCTAATGTCATTGATAAGTATACTGAATTTTCCAAATGTATTTATTTATTCTTTCATTTATTTAGCTAGAAAAAAAACAGAGATTGAATTGTTTTTCTTTTTAATTAAAGACTGTTGTTCGAGACAGAAAAACCCAGTAAAAAAAAAACAAAAAAAAAACCCTGATGCGTCACCCCTGTAGCACAATGCTGAAAAGCCATAGTTTAGCCAAAAACGACAACCAAAAAATGCATGTTATATTCCAGCCCATCACTGATTAGATCTGCAGGAAAAAAAAGAAAAAAAAAGAAAAAAAGGTCTTGCATTATTAAGCTATGAACCAAACACAACGGCACAGCGCTATCAGCCGTCAAAATCAAAACCCATCTGCTTCAAAGCCCTCTTGTTCTTATAAACTTTCATAGTTTTGAGGCCCAAGAAAGTGTCTGTTTTCTATATTTATCCCAGATGAAGATCAGTTTGCCTGCTCTCTAAGCCAGCAACACAGTTCAATATCCTGCTGCGTGTTCGGGGACGAGTCGGAGGCTCGGAGAACACAGGAGAACAATGAGGAGCAGAGATGTCAGACTTACATGGCCCGCATGAGGAGATACGCACACACACACGCTAACGTTCCGACGCGCGCGCGAGGGCGCATGCGGCCTCTTAAAAACGTACATAAAGACACACAGTTGAGATTAACCAGAGACATGCAGATAAAATGCTGAAAGGAAAAAAAAAAAGAGCCCTTTTATTACGAGAAAGGAGGACGAGAGAGTGAGAGAGAGAGAGAGAGAGAGAGAGAGAGAGAGGGGAAAAAAAAAAGAAAAGCCCCGAGTCGACCGCAACTTCAGAGCTTCACACATGCCAGGGTGAGAGCTTGGCTGCTGGGGGAATGTGTCAAAGCGAGGCCCCTGTCTGAGGAGATTTAGGCCGCGGCCGGAGATGAAACGGAGCCTGACCTCAACACAGAGCCTTGTGGTCTTCTGCATCACTCAGTGTGTGTGTGTGTGTGTGTGTGTGTGTGTGTGACTGAAGTCCATGTGCGCACAGCAAACTTCTGTGTGATATACGAAATGCAGTCCTAAGGCGTGCGCGCAATCCTATGCTGATTTTTTTTTCCCTCTATGTGCGTGTGTGTGTGTGTGTTATCCCGCAGAAGCGCTGTGTGTGCGTCTCACCACACGTTCCACCCTCAGATCCCTTCTGCCTCGGCTCTGCGGTCCAGATTTCATTATCTGCCCTCTGGCTTCCCCTCCGCCATCTGAATCTAATCCCTTGGCTTCCTTTGACATGCATCCGACTAATGAACGTCAATATTTTGGTTAGAGTGACCGGGATGTAAAGACACCCGGCTTTGGTTTGGGAAAAGCAAAAAGAGTGATAAAAGGAGAATGTGTAAGTGTTATATGTATGCGCTGACATGAATTTTTTTTTTCTTCTGCCATCCCATATTGCTTTTGTCATGACTTTATTAAGCATAAGATGCAACATGTTCCCTTACGGGCTTCATTGGGTCCCTTTAGCCCTCATTTATGCCACTAATAACTGATATTAACAATCCAAAAAGACTTAGGAAACCAAGACAGGAACACTGAAAATGGGATATTGTGAAAACTCATAACTGTAGTGTAAGAAAACTTAGGGCGCCACGAACTTCTTGGATGAAGGACACTTCGCAAATGTTACATTAAGGTTTCAGCCATGATGCACACTGACCTGAGGCCAAATATATGAAGGGCTCAAGAGTCTAAAGAAGCTGTTTTCAGGTTGTTTGAGGAACTTTTCCTTGGGGAGTGTGAACTTCAGCAGGTGGGTGGTGTAACTATTGCAGCTTATAACCAGTCCAAGAAAAGTTTGATTTCTTTTTTTTTTTTTTTGCCTTTTAATCCCACATGCCAGTGAAGATTAAACATGACCACTGAATTTGAACAATTTGAAATACAATCCCATCTGTTTCCAGATTAATGTGAAGTGCACACTGTCAACACACTGGTGTTTCTGAACTTTTACACACACATGCATACATATATATACCTCAAACATTCTTATTTCTGGAGATGTTCCGGTACTTGGATCTTCAACTTGACTGGCGCAATATCAATAAACAAAGTGGAGGAACTGTCTGTGGATGTGCAGTACATGTGCCTGAGTGTCAGCAGGGAGAAGCTGCAGGTAAAGGGAGAACTGACTCTTGACACTTGTAAGTGAGAGAAGACTGGGGATGTGTGTATGTGTGTGTGTGTATATGTGTGTAGGTCTTTTTTTTCCTCTTCTTTTTCTTTTTTCTAACTTCTCTTCGCCCAGAGAAGATGAGCCGAGTTCATATGCTCCTTTTCAGCAGCTCCTTCAGAATCACTCAGTTACACACTTTTCTCACCTGGGAGCCACCGAGTACAACCGCAGCATTATTATGCTGTTGGCTCTGAACGGCTCTACTTGGAGCAGTTAGGGACTCGGCACCTCCCCCAAGAGCTGCTTGTGGGTAAAATGAAGGAAGAAAGCGATTTGGCTCCCCTCATTTTCTCCTCTATATCCAGATTTGGTCAGTCACTCAAAGGATGAGAGGTAGTGTCCATCTGAGTGAGCTATGAGTCAGAATGGTAGAAACTACTGCTATATATACTCTGCTACTCATTTTCAGGTATTTTACAGGTGTTTAGGAACAGCTTATTAGAAAATGTTACCTGTAACAGAGTTCCGGATTGCGTTATCAACCCGAAGTGGATCTAATGTAATGTATTTACACTTTGATTTTCATTAAACCGTCCCCTCAAATAAGGGCGGACAGCTTGAAAAGCAGAAGCAGCCGGAGGACTGGCTTTGACAAGTTGCTGCCTCTGGACCCCTGAAGAGCAGCTATCCCCTGTAAATTAGCATAATCCCAGATCTGTGGGATGAAAATGCTCCGGTTCAGCCTCTGAACTGAGACTCGTGTGATCAAGTGTCATTACTCTGAAGTTCGATACTCATGAGCAAATATTGCTTTATGAATAATCCCACTCTGAATTTCAGATCATGCATGTAGTTGTGAGAAAATAATTGACATCCAGGTCTGCATCGCAATCAAAGTCCAGAAATCTGGTGAAAAGTTTAAAAACCTTTTCAAAGATGATGTTTTTACATTTGTTTGAAAAGTTAAGGACAGGCTTCGCTATCTTCTGTACAATTTCCTTACAGATACGGGTCTGCAGCTTTATTAAAAAACATTTCTCTTCATCCCTGAATTCAGCACAGGGTAGAGAGACAGATGAGTTTTTCAATATGGAGGCATGGTATCTGTCCAGTTCAATAAGCGATAACTGTTCTCTTGTCTCTTGGAAGCACTCAGAAAGGGAAGTGGGCAGAGGTGCCGGCACGTAGCGCACATTTCATTGCTGTCTGAGCTGTCCAGGAGGAATTCATTTGCCCAAACGTGACGAAAAAATACCTGGGAGAAGATCAGTTCAGGCTGAAAGCCTGCTGACCTCAGACACGTGTTTCTGAGCACGTCATTCGTCGCCACAGCAGACTATCTGCCTCCATATCAACTCTCACCTGTATTGTTGCGCCAACTGTGCAAAGATCCTCCTTCACTGCATCCATGAGTCTTCTGAGGTTTCTCTTTTTTCTCTCAGCCTTCAACATTGTTTTGTCGATTCAGCCGCTGTCTCTCCTCAACACATCCAAACAATCTCAACTTTCCTTTATCTCGGACAGCTCAACCTCTGATCTGTTTATGTTTCATCCTGTCCACCCTCCTCACTCCCAGCAGATTTCAACATTCATCTTCGTCGTTGCCTCCACCAGCTCGACCTTCTGTCTTTTTAAATAGCACAGCTGTCCACCAGACAATACGCCATGGCAGCTCTCACTACCGCCTTGGAAACTTTACCTTTCCGTATTTCCAGACAGTCGCAGAACATCAAACACGGTCCACAAAAGTGCAGGAGGATGTATCTGAGATATTCTCTTTTCTTTTACATCTTGCACTTCTCTTTACCACGAGATCGCAACGACTCAAAAGCTTCGGACCGGGGTGTCAAGGTCGATTCGCGGTTCTATTCAAGGAAACTTTACATCCAGAAACAAGCATCATTCATAGTGGATAAAAAGAGACATTCCACTGAGGCTTCAACTACAGTATTGGTATATTTTTAGTTTTACGTATATTTTAGCAGATTTTAGCTTTCTACTGCTTTATGGTATGCACACTAGTAACTCTAATGTTAGATGATCAACAACTTCGATGTTTGTATCTGAGGTTCAACACAACAAAGGAAAGCTCAAGTAAAGGAATTTTCATGAAAAATAGCATTACTTTACACTTGATATGCTGATAGACATCAGACAGCATTAAAAAAGTAGATTGAGCGAGAAGCAGGAGCACTTGAAAATGTCAAAAACGTGGCACAGCTTATTATTAAAGCTCTGAAGCGGGCAGGTTGATGCCTTCATGACAGCTTATGTAAAAGTTTCCACTGTTGTTGTCTAATTGTATTGTGGGATTTGAGTGGGTTTGAACTAAAAAAGAAAAATCTGAGCTGTCAGAGTGTGATTGGAAGGGATTGGCCAGTACCTGGTAGGAGCCAAACTTGCACTCCTTTCATTGTACATGCGTCCTGGGGCACACATCTCCATTTCTAGGGTCTGTAAAAGCCAGCCTACAAATTCTTCATTCTGGTTTGGCGAGGCTCACGCAGCGTTTAGGAACGGCAGGTGTCTCAAACACACTCTGGGATATGCTGATGTTGATCTCTTGTACTGACATAGAATAAAACTGTTTGTATTCTATTAATTAAAATGTGTATCTGATTGAATGAACATGCCATGCATTAGCTTGGTTGATCTTTAAAGCTATGCTCTGAATATTCCACAATCACTGTTTTTCTTTGTGATTCTTGTGGCCAAACTGAGCTCCTCTTCTTTCCATCACATAACTGTATATGTATGATGTTTTATGAAGTGTTGGGCAAGTTACTTTTGAAAGGAAATTAGCTATAGTTACTAGTTCAAACTGAGTTTATAACTGAATTACAATATTTCAAAAGTAACTAATTACTAGGCAAAGTAACTGTTGTGTTACTTTCGAAAAAGATGTTTAAATATGCCAAAGACTTTGGATCTCCACTTAAAGGGCAACTCCGGTTTTTTGACACCTGGACCTTATTTATAGGTGTGTGCATGCTCATATACTCACTCAGACAAACATCGTGCAGCTCGGAGTCCTTCAGAAGTCATTTAGATCCAACCGATTTAGCGGGGGCCACGGCAAGGGAGCTTCAGCGTGGGACATAATCTCTGCAAAATCGCTCATTTCGGCTATATTTTTTCATCCATCGCCAGTGTTATCATAAAGTCAGCTCGTCTACCGTCTTCAGGTGGGTCAGCTGACAGTTTTCGCTAACTTAGCCACAATTAGCTCGGATGGGAACGTTGGAGCTCCTCTCCCCAGCAGAAAGGCACTTTGAGTCGGCCTGGCTGTCACGGCGCGCGGGCGTCGGACTCGTCGGGAGGCTGCATAAACTCAGCTCGTCTACCGTCTTCAGGTGGGTCAGCTGACCCACCTGAAGACGTTCAGACGGCCAGGGGCAGTCGGCACGTCGGTCCGGTCGCCCGCCTGCGGAGCCGGGCCTGGAGGCTAGGCCGCTGGGTCGGGGGAACCGTCCACCATGGCGGTGGCGCTGGGCGCCGTGCTGGGCTGGGGGCCCCCATGGCGGCCCCGGGTTGCCTTTCAGTCCGGAATTGGATGCTCAAAGCTCTGCTCTGCTCTGATGGGTTCTGCTGCGCTTCGCTCTTCTCTGACACCTCGCTAACTTAGCTCGGATGGGAACGTCGCGGAGCTCCTCTCCCCAGCAGAAAGGCCTTTTGGCTCAGCCTCGGCTGTCACGGCGCCTGGGTGCCTGACTTCCAGGGGCAGAGTTGGGGCCGATTGGATAAACGGCCCGGAGCTGCTCCACGGAGGCGACGGGAGAGCTCTAGCAGCCGCGCCGCGGGCTGCTTCACACGCCTCCGTGGTTATGCGGCGGGTCCCCGCGCGCCCCGCAGCCGGCACAGAGCACGTCTCCGACCGGGAGCGGAGACCCGGAGCGATACGCGCCGTGGCTTGCTTCACAGAGGCGCGTGAAGCAGGCCGCGGCGCAGCTGCTAGAGCTCTCCTGTCCAAACTGTGATCAAAAATCCTGTTCAATGTGTCCAACAATCCTGTTCACCAATCAACATCTGTATGAGCTCCAGACTGTATCATCATTTCCCATCCGATCGTAATCATCAGTGGACAGCCAGATAATAGCATGACAGAAGTCTTGTCAATGAGCTGTCGATGGTCGTCCATATAATTGCTGAGTTGGATGAAGTCAATGAAATTACCCTGCTGACCAGTTGTCAATGGATGGATCAGCGGATGACCAGATTAGAGTCAACTGTCTCATGATGCCACTGCATCTTCATTCAGTGTCGCAGCAAAACGTCTCATTGTCCAAACCGATTATAGTTGGTAATAAGTAGCCATGTTATGACCCGAGTGTCTGTTCTTAGTGTCATTTGTCATGGAGGTCCAAATTATTGCAGAACATCAAGGTAATTTAGTCATTAAATTCTTACTTATTTATTTCATAATCATTTCATGCAAATCCTGGGGTAAAGTTAGGGCGAGGATGAGCGAAACAAATATCTGCATGATCAAGCTGTTGGAAACATGTCTCTACTTTGCAATCTTCTGTCTATTGTGTATTTTACAAAGTAGGATGGAAGAGATGCAGAGCAGTTGCCACGGGGACACAGCATCTGGTGGAGGATCTGGTCAGGAGATAATAGACAGCTGCAGAGGAGCATCAAGGAACAAAGGACAAACATGAAAAGAAGAAGTAAAGGCTAGAAAATATCAAGATCAGAAAAAAAAATCTAAATGGACAGACATGAGGAGCGGGGGCGTACATCTGCGCTTAAACGTGTGACTGTGTGTGTGCGCGCGCACACACAGGCCTCTTATCCCATTCTTAGCAAGCCTTCAATCAAGATGTGATTTACAAGTCTTGGTTTCTGTTACCGCATTTTACTGCCTACAGGCCTGTGAGCAGGGGCTTTTATTTGGCAGGGGCTTAAACTCTGAGAGTAACAAGTTAGGGTTTCCAGCTGCAGCGGTTTTCCTCAGTTTTGCTGACCGCAGAGTTGAGAGTGGAGATGGGGGGCGGAGGGGTGGCGGTAAAACCGAGGGAAAGGGGTTGAGCAGCATGCAAATTACAGCCGCGTGGAGGTGGTGGAGAACAGAATGATTAAGAAGAGGAAGGTTGTGATGGTGCAAAGAAATGGAGTTCTGAAGTCAGAAGGTAGGCATGGAGAGCACAGTTAAGTTGTTTCCATACTTTTGTCTGACTGTATTAAACAGCAGATCATCTTTCATTCTTCAGGTTGGCAGTTCAATTCTCCATCTCAACCCGTCCATGTGTCCAACTGTCCTTTACTAAAGACATATGGAGAAACTTCTATTGAATGCAATAAACTGTCTTCTTACTATTTAGTTCATGTTACATTCATAATATTTTGTTGGTTGATGTGCACTAGTTAAACATTGCTGAAATGCTTCGAGTTGCTTGTTTGTATTGTCTGATATTCATTCACCCCAGATTTTTCCATTTACTTCAAATTTGACAACAGCTAGCAAAATCAGGCTAGAATAGAAATTACCTGATTTGATCTTGAAAATCCAACCGATTTATTTAAGTACAATGTGCTAAACTGAGATATTTTCACAAGGCATTTATCTATATTACATGAGTGGAAGCAGGGGAGGTTTTTGCGATGGACACCATCAGTGAAGGGGTTCCCAGCCCCTGCTAGTGGCAGGAAAGTACATACAAATTTACAAATAACCCCATTTTATGTTATGGCAAAGTAATGAAACCTTGACCAAGAGAATATGTTCGAACATTTCTTGGTAATAAAATGTTTCAAAATTGCCTAACCACACTTTTCTCTTTTGGACTCGGTTTCCAATGAGATCATTTATATCATTGTTGTATCCAAAATGAGTCATTCTAAATCATTTTGAAAATCCATCATCAGCAAAAAGGATCTCTCTTGGTTAAAAACTCCCATCATGATGTTTCCCACTGTGGTATAAAGGGTGTATATGGGGTTTAGAAGATTATAGCATTTTTTATTATTTTTTTTCATCCTTGGAGTTCTTCAATCAAATAAGTCATCAACTGAGCTCCGGCATTTTTCTCTAACCTTTAAATAAAAACACTGATGCAGAAGGACAGCAAACCAATCTCCTCACTCTTTGGAGAAAAGAATCGGCAGAAAGACTTCCATACCGAGAGATCAATGTCGATCAATGTTTAATTGCCACAGTCAGTACAGGCAGCCCTGAACCTGACCTCACCTGATATAAACACATCGTACACACCTCCATGTATAGACAAGCACAGAACACATCATCAGGGACTATACTGTATACTGTACCGTACTGTAAGAAGGGATGGAGAAGAGGGAAGGAAGAACATGAAGATAAAGAAGAGGAGACAAAGAAAGACTGAAAAATAAAGAGAAAAACGAGGACTAAATGGGGACAAACTGAAAAGCAGGCTTGATCAAACAATGGTGGAAGAGGGTATCAGAATAAATTGAGAAGTGCTCAAAGGGAGGAGAAGAAAGGAAGAGAGTGAGGAGAGAGAACAAGGGCCGAGTGAAGAAGGTAAACGATCGACTTACACCTCCATACATCTTCAGATTGACTGCAGGGTGGTAGGTCAGACGGAAATACGAGTGGGATCTCATCAAATGTCTGAAATGTAAATTCACATGGCTTTGGTAGTGATCAAAATTCTTCCCCTTTTTCTTCTTCCACCTCTTTCATCCTGACGACCTCTTCCTCTGCATCACACGTCTCCCCTCTTGACCTCCCTGCTCGCTCCTTTCCCACCATTTTTGATGGATACTTCCACTGTGTTCCTGATTATTTTCCTCCCTCCTCTTCATGCTGTCTGGATAACAAATGAACTACCGGAGAGATGATGATCTTTTTTCATTTGCTGCTAAGGGAGAATGTTTTATTGGTGGGCTAATAAGCTTCCATCTCCCAGGGCGACACCTTCCCTCGTCATTTTGCACGGAAATACCTCTTGAAATGTCTTCTTAACTCAGAGTAATTTTCATGAAGAGGACACTGAGAGGCTTGAAGCATATTGAGGTATATTCCCAATCCTGGCAGATAATTATGAGTCACAAAAATAAGTTTAAAAGAAAAACTAAAAACTTTATTGTGACAAATATAGTGTTTTTATAACCTTAGTGACTGAACAACTGCACCCAATTTACATTTGAAAGGGAACTTTAAGAAAAAACTCACTCAGTTTTGGGATCTTTTATCTTAAAAAAAAAAAAAAAGGTAAATGCAAAATGTTTAGGGATATACTTCAAATAGACACTTATTTTGTCTTCCTTACAGCTAGAAAGTCTTAAAATGTACTTTGTTTAAAATGTAAAGGTGAAATATTTTGCAAACTTCCTTCTTTCTGTCTCCCACCATTAAATATTCATCCAAATACAGCACTGCCCTTTCTAGATGACTCCACGGCAAAAAGCAGTCTTGTTATAAGTGGCGTCTGAATTAGCTTTCCCCCGTAGCAAAGGGCCAACACAGAGCCTTCTCTGACTTTTGATTGGAAGTTTATCATTAAAAGTGTGATCGAGAGGGAATATTTTCTTTGCCAAACACCAAACAAGGCAGAAAAAAGTGAAATTCCCTCCCCACTCTACGTGAAACTGAAGCTGAAATTTCCAAAGCACAGTTTGAACCGAAACTAAACTCAAAGACATTAAATCAAAGGTGATTGTGAGCACTGGATAGTAATGAATTCCCAGACTGCCTTTAAGAACATATATGTCCGTGGCTGGTTATGAATCTGAAAAGCATCAGCCCAGCATGCTTTTCCTTTCCCTTTGTCTTCCTTTTGGACTCCTGCTGAGCTCCAGTAGCATGGGCAGATTGTTGTAGCTCATTTGGCTGCAGAACAGAGTAAGAAAGGATATTCCTACTCCCATCAAAAGAAACCGATACTGAAGGTTTGAAGCTCATTCATTTATGTTTCATGTGTTTTAGATACTTGGACACTAAATCCAAAAATAAGCATGAAAAAAAAAAAAAATATGTATTAGTCCCCAAATGTCAAATATGGACATGATGTTTTCTCATATAAAGGTAAGTTAAAAAAAAATAAAGTCAAAGCCAGAAAAGCTTTCTCCATGCAGACATGGCTAAAATGATTTTGTTTTTGTTTTTTTGTTGTTTTTTTTTTTTACAATCGACCACACCACAACATTTTCCAAGTGAGAATGTGTAGGAGAGTCATATTAAGCCCGGTGTGGCGAACCCCAACTCACATTCAGAATTGAAGTTTCATTTGGCTTGTTGCTCATTACTTTTGCCTTGTGTGACGTTATTTCAGACCTGTCGTCCCTCCTTGTCCTGCTGACCAAAAACATTATCTCCAGTGAGAAGATTACTTACTTTTCCTGGAGGAGCGTCTCAATAATTAATTGACTCGATCCTCCTAAAAGCAACATGAAAGACGTTCCACTACAAGGAATATTTAGAAACTTGCCACCGCAGTAACTCCCTCTCATGCATCAGGATACTTAGATAGATGTCAAGCTTACTTTGAGGGGTCTGCTGCCAGTATAGGCCCGGTTTACATGATACAGTGCTTTAGTATTTTCATTTCGGAAATGTTTCAACACTTTGAAATGATGTCTGTTCACACACAAGCGCTGGAGGCAATGAAGTTAGCATGCCAGGACACAAGTGGGCGCTGTTGATTGTTTTTTGTAAATAAACCAGACATAAGCTAGGTTTACATGTGCACGACTTTTTGCCACCATTGTTGTTTTCTATCTTGATCATCATGAGCTCCACAGAGATGGAGCTTGATCATTTTTGAAAGGTTCTACCTTGGCAGCCATTTTCCATACATTGTGTTTTTAGTGGCTCCAAGCATCGTTTGGACACCGAAATGGACATTTTCCTTTGCCACTAGAACATGCTGCTGTATAAACTGTGTAAATGGGACTTCAATATGTTGAGATGGGTGTTCATTTCAGTACACAGAAATTATTAGCCAGTCTTTTGGTAATTGCACAAGTCACATCTCAAATGCAAGGCTCTCCGACAGACGCTAATTCAGTTCAAGTTTTCATCATTTTCGAGGCATCATCAACTAACATTCACTATAAACAATAGTTAACACCCCTCTCTCGAAGTCTGAATTGCGGAGTATTGATCTCCAGTGGAATCACATTGCTGAAACATTCAATATCTACTGCATTAGTTTCACCTGCTCAACTCCTCATTAACACACAACTTTAATTAACCAATTTCAGTATAATATATTTAATATATTTATTCAAGCAGACATGGTCAAGATGACCGACCAAAGGTTCAAAGGGAGCTTGACAATGGGAAAGAAAGTGATTTCAGTGTCTTTGAATGTGGCACGCTTGTTGGTGCCAAACGAGCTGGCCTCGGTATTGCAGAAATTGCTGATCTACTGGGACTGTTGCACATGACCATCTCGAGGGTTTAGAGAGAGGGTTTCAAAGGATAAAATATCCAGAGAGCAGCAGTTCTCTGAGCCAAAACGCCTTGTTGTTGTCAGGGGTCAGTGGAAAATTGGCCAGAGTGGTTCAAAATGATATAAAGGCAGCAGTAACTCAAATAACCACTTGTTACAACCATGTCATGCAGAAGACCGTCTCTGCCCGCAAAACACGTCAGATTTTGAAGCCGACAGCAGCAGAACACACGAGCGCCACAAGTGCCTGTCAACAAACATCAGGCAACTGAAGCTGCAGGCTCATCGAGACTGGACAGCATGAGACAGGGGAAAACGGTTTCTTGGAACATGACAGTGGATTTCCTGTACTCCAGTGGCCTCTATAGCTACCACATCTCCACCCTTTGGCATGTATAGCACAGGATATTTCACTTGGATGTGCACTCAACAAATCTACAATAGTAAGGCCTCAAGTCAACACGCAGACAAGAAAGTGACGTGAAGAGCCAGTAAGAAAATAAGTCAAATGCAGTGAAATATATCTACTGACATAAAAATGTTAAAAATGCTGTTGAATTGTGCAATAGCTAAGATGGCTTGCACCTCATTTTTTTTTTTTTCTTACAGCTATTTCATGCATCCTAAAGGAGAGAAGGCAAGACAGAATATTCACCCTGCTTGTTTGCTGCAACAAGCAGAGGATTTTTTACTTCGGACTTCTGGAGAACCATCACCAGGAGTGAGTTTGATGTTGTGCTTCTGTTGCTTGATTTTTTTGGGTTATACAGTGGTGAACATGTAATTCTAAAACACTGATCACCTCTCTCCTCAAAATCAGTCTGAGATAAAATAAGAATTAAAATCCAAGATTAAAAAAAGACAAAAAACAAATCAATAACTGAGAATTGATGGACTTTGTGGTGCAAGACAGTAAAACCCAAATAGAACTGAAACATTTTATTTCTGTTGCAAAGAGAACTGAACAAAATTCATGTGAATGATATGAGTAGGTAATATTCTGTCCACTCCTCTATGCAAACATAACCAGGAACTGAAAATGATCTTGGTCTATATTCATCTACAGAACGACACGTGTTTCAAAAACTGTGAAATAAACAATGAAGGCACTTCTGTAGGTAAAAGGGAATCCAATTGTGTTCCAGGAACATGTACCTAATTAATGGTTGTGAGTGTAGCTGAAAGATTGATTATTCGCTTTTCATTGTTTGCATTGATCCACTAGCCTGAAGGAACTAGGGAAACTGTGCCTCCCTGTTTTTTTTTTTAATTTCTTTCTTTTTTTTTTTTTTGTGGTCAGGCGTGAACATGAAATCTCTGAGATATTTAGATTGCATCTCAAAGAGATACAGCCTCACTGCTTGGCTGATCAAAGAGTATTATGGATCAATGTTTGCGCATAAACCCAGTGCCATCATATGAGTTCCTAAACAGAAAGCAACAGAGATTTAAGACCGGGTGAGCATGCTTTGTGCAACACAGAAGACTGGAAATGAGAAAGTGAGAATGCAAAGAGGAGGAGCTGATACATGTGGACGGAAAGCATCACAGTCTGATGGATGAGCAGAGAACAACTTGAGCTGCCCCCCCACCCCCTCGGAGGAGGTGAACGATATGGAGGTGGACGGACTATTTGAGGACTGACTTTAGTGTTTTGTCATAGGAAAAGAGGGAGAGAGGAGAAGAGTTTGGTTCGCTCGCTGCCTACACAGAACACAGTCTAAAAGCAACAGATCAGTCATAGGTGTTATATAATATGTCAAACAAGATGGCTAAAATCAATGTTTTGAGCAGATCAGGATATCAAAATGCTGTTCTGATATGTTTTGTAACATTTCAGAATCAGACTGTGTGTGATATGTGAATATATGCCAGCGCAAAGATGAAACTCCCCGTTGTATGATGGGTGGTTTAAAAGGAGCACAAAGCAACAAAAGCAACCATTACAACCGGGAGCAACAAGGGAGCAAAGGCAGTGGTCTGATTCCTCATCATGTATGTATGATCCATCCGAGGTGCAGCAGGATATTCATCTCACAAGATTATTCTCACCTCTTTTGATCTCCTCGCAGCACCTACAGTCGACTCATTGCATCAAAAGGGAGGATGGGTACGCACATAACAATGTATGTCAATAGAAGCGTGCCGTGATATACAGAAGGCCTAATTACCAGAGGTGTGTCGGGTGCAATATGCGATAGCTTTCACTGACACGTTCCTGCAGAGGAAGTGTCACAACACCGCATTCAAAACTTTCCCTGTGGTACTAAATCCCAAAAGAAAATAACTGTAAGCGCAGATTCTGTGATCATTTCCTGTTTTCAAGCGAGGCTGTGTTTGCTCACATGTGCTTTTCCACTTGAGCGCCACGAACATGGAGAGATCGGATTTATGAGATTGGAGCAGATGACCTCTTTGATCTTAATTAACTTCCCTGTTGGGAGATGATTGAAAGCATTTAGCGGCGAAACCACAGCGAGCATTGTGTCCCGTCTTGGATATTTTGGAAAAAGCTGCGCCCGGGAGGTAGAGGAGGAAATGAATCAGTTTTAACCACTCACGTCCTGGCGGGTGGAAGGTCTTTCGGAGAGTGCACATGAGAGCATTGAAGTCATCAATGAGGGATGTGGGCTGCAAAGCAGCCGACGCCAAAATGTGTTTTGAAAAGTCTAACAAATTGGAGACTGATGTTTGAGACATTGTAAAAACTTGTTGGTTGCTTGCTTTTCATTCCGAACCATTCAATCTCATCCAGCCATTTGCCACATTCTCTTTTTAAACTCCTGCCAGGCAAGAGCAGTGACCTCGAGGCATTGTTTTTAAGTTGTTTATCTGTGCATACCATTCCTGTGAATGCAATATCATTTGAACTCAGTGTTCGTGGTTCGGAAAACGCACAAACACTCACTGATTTGGTAAATTTGAAGGTTGACATTCACAGTATAATATCTCAGAAAAATATTCACTAGATATTTTTTTTTTAAATCACTTTCCATTTTGAAAATTATCACCTATCTTCAGTATTAGATTCAGATTATTTTTGCACGCCAGAGGAATGGGAGGAAGCCATAGACAGCATCTCAGGTGGTGGTGTCATGATGCCCCGAAGTGAAAGTTTTACTTCTTAAAGTTTAATTTTAACCCTTCAACATCCTCTGGAAGACAAAATGAAAGGAACGACTGCTGTTAAACTAGAGCCAAAAATCTTTAAAGCAGACTCTCTGAGAAAGAGCCGGACAGACACTTGAAGCTCGACCCGCACCCTCAAGAAAAACAGCAGGTAAAAGTTGAACAGAAAAAGTGATCAAACTGAACAGCAAGCATGTGTAGAATGCAACCATTTATCACTTGAAGAAAAATTCAAACGAAAGTGCTTTCATTCTATTTTTGACCACTTAGTGGCTCCTTGAAGCTTCTCTCTGACTGGCTGCACCGCTTGTGAGGCTTTTTCTCTCGGTCATAAAACTGTTCTCTGTACTGCTGCATATGAAGAGCATTAGGAATGACTATAGAAGGTTAAATTCCAGCTCAACAAAGCACAGGCCTCTGCATACTCATCGGTCATCCAACACTCCACCCACCTCCACAGATGAGTCGTCAACCTGCGGAAACACATTAACATTCAAGCAAGAAGCTAAACAATGCTCTGCTTGGAACGCTGCTGAAACACTCAAACATGTTTCAAGCTTTCACTGTTGTGTTGAGAGATGAGAGGTTTGAGAATCCACCCGATCAGAGACGAAGTGCAGCGCTATATCGATAAGTGCACGTCACCCACTGTGATTAATTCCTCAGGGTGATCCTAATTACTTTCTTAACCTCTTTTCTTAATCTGCCGCTTTTGGTGATAACCAAAAAGCTCCTCGATCACACTGTCTCTCCTTTGTTCTCTTATTCTGTTGCTGTCTTTTAGTCCATCTCCTGCTGCCTGTTTTGAACATACAAAAGAAAAAGATTTTTTTTTTTTTTTTTTTGCTCCTCTCATACCTCCTGAATGAACTGAACCATTATGAAACAGCTTAGTCATCTCTCTCTCACCTAAAGTCATTAGTTTGAAAGGGAACACCTTGAGCACCCTGGCAGCGCCGTCGCTGCAAATAAAATATACTGTATGCTACTCCACTGCCCTGTATTTACATACCTCTCTTTATCTCTGGGCATTTATCTTCTTCTATATTCTTATCTCGGACAGGAACATCCGCAGCGAGGCACAAAAGGAGACACACACACAGAGATGAATTCCTGCAAAGACCTTCACAGCCACCGGCTCATTGTGCTGTGGCGGCGGCGGCGCTGCACTCCAAAGACCACCATCATCCCAACTCTGACAGCAATTAAAATAAACACCAACGGCACTATTTCAACGGCCATGATAGCTGGTGTACCCCACAACACCTTTAAACAACAACAAAAAAACAATGCAACAATGCAATTGTCCTGAGACCTAGTTTCAGTTAGTTGGAACTTTGCAGGAGATAAGAATGCTATTCCTGTTCACGGTGCTCATAGCGACCATGGAAAACACAGTTTGTGACCATGGTGTCCAAACGGGTACCGTTTCTCCCCGGATTTGAAGTAAAGATGCAAGAAGACTATGTAAAACAGATTAGAAACTAATCCATAAAATAGGACACAGTTTAAAAAACTCTGTCTTGCTGTTCTTCCTGAGGGCCGATATGCTGTATCCTCTCATTGGACAATAACAGTGAGGCCTCACACTGTAGTTTTTAAGCCGGTGCCTTAAGCCCCCGGTAAATTTATGGCATGATATAGGAACATTCAGAGAATATTTAAAAAAATATTTATATTTAGCTCAATTTACCAACAGTGTTTATCATGACAGACCCTTTCCTACCATTATCTCTGACCTTCACTATATGCTTAATCATCTAAATTGTTAATTTGCATTTAACTGTCTGCAAAACTAAAACTAAAATAAAAATATAGCAGGCATTTTAGCTAGCATGTACTAAAACAGAAAGGAAAATCAGAAGGCATGATAAGCAGACAAACTCTCCAGCTGACAAATTCTTATCTTCAAAAACCCAACTAAACCTGTAAAATTAAATCAAACACTCCTGAGTTGAGGCACAGCATTGTGTCTCCCCCTGTGTTTATTTGAGTTTATGGATTGACGTCTAGCTTCACTTTAAAATCTCTGTCGGGCAAATATTAACTTTCATGTCATTGATGTTTACAGGTCAATGTTCTTAAAATCACATTTGTTAAAGCCTTGAGCAATCCATTTCATTCACGTCAACATACTGACCTTCATCACAAAGCTCCTAATGAAATCCGTACTGCTGCTGCGCTTGAAAATAAACTTTAAATGAAGGTTATTTTTTTTCTTTGGCTGGAGTAAAAATGTGCTTTACCCTTTCTAATTACACAGGTTCCTCAGAGTTCATCAGAGCGCAATGACCTCGAGGCTGCTGCTGTTCCCGTGGGGAGCCGAGGAGGGCAGGGAACATTTAGCTGGAAACGTGTCACTTTGGGAAACCACAAAAAAAAAAAAAAGAACACCTGATATTTGTAACAACCTCACGCTCCCTCACCTCCTTACCCCCGAATGATTCCATCAAAGGGTTTGTACAAAAGGTCAGGAAATGTTAATTAAATGTAATGGCTTAATTTCAGCTGTCGTTTCTTAAATGAGCGAGTGGCTTCAAAGCCGCCCAAAAATAAATGTGGCAATGTCAACAAAGACGAGATCATCAAATCCTCGGACACTAGACTGTGCCTCCATGGCTTAAGGTGACCTTTCACTCACTTATACTGAACTCCTAAAGGCTTAACCTTCAATACCTAAACTATCTTGCAACTTGTAAAACCCAAACTCTGTCATACTCTTAAAGCGTAATATTTCAAGTGTTGTAATTTATTTAACAAGCATTCATGGGATGAGGTGTTCACCGCGTAATCCATCATCTCATCTGTTTTGATGCTTTTTGACCGAGCAAGGGCAGGGAGGTTGATCTGACACTTCTGTGTGCCAGCACGCCAACACTGTGATTTCACTGTGTGTGTTAGCATTACTCATAATGTGGAGACATAAATCTGTTTACACATTCTTACCGTGGGGATCCTCCACCCTGCTCACGGCAAAAAGATTGTCTTGTCTTTGTCCTCAAATCATTCAAGATGATGAGTTGTGTTTTTTTGTTTTTTTGGTAAGTTTATTCGTTATAATTCAATCATATCAAGAGAAACACAAATGTTTATGCTAAATGCAATCTTCATGAGGGCTAGATTAGGATGCAGACCGCCACGTTGACATTTTTGGATAGATAAAGGCTTTTAATCTGTTTGTTTGTTTGCATTGGAGCTCAGCTTTCGGGCATGCTAATGCTGGCTAACTCAATGACTGCTGCTTTTCAAGACAATCATCTGGGGGAAAAAAAGAAAGGAAAAAAAAAACTTGATCCTGATGGCAAAATATGAAAAGTCAAGGATCTTCATATTTATTAATTCCATCTTGAGGTCGACCTGAATATGTGTACCAAATGCCATCTCGAAGAGGATGACAGAAAACAGTAAATGTCAGCCTCATGGTGGTTCTGGGGTAAAATTCAGGGCATCTTCAAAGTCATATGGGAACTCATCATGTGGGAACCAATAACGTGCATTAACGCTGTGCCAGTCCATTCAACTTTTTCAGCTCTTTTTTTATGCCTGTAACACATGATCTGCCTTTCACAGCCATAATACAGTGACCACTTGTCTCAGGTGGTGTAATTTTCTGCTACTACTGGAAAATGTCTTATTAGGATCTAATAGGATGTCGTTTGCATGTTGGAGGTAAATCCTTGCAGATTTTTTTTTCTCTCTGCTTTTTCCTTGCTGTCATTATTTCATGAAGAATGAGTTTCCTTCCAGAACAGGTGTTTTGCCAAGTTCTGCATGACTGGCGATCCTGCAGACTGGCAGTGCGGCCCAGTACGCCAGACATAAATAATGACTCAGACAGACCAAAATAAGGTGTGTCCACCACCATTTGACTTCCAGCTTAACTGTTTTAAGTTGAGCCGAAATTAATGAGTGTGTGAGTCATTAAACTAGAGGTGGGTACTTTGGGTACTGGAAGTTTTCAACAGCTCTCTGCTCCAAAACACCTGATTTTAATACATGAAGCTTCGCATGAAGGCAAATAATAAACCAGTCATTTCAAGATGTACAATTATAATAGCATAGTGTGTTCAGCTGAGATAAAATGTGAAGAACAGCAGCTCTGGAGGACCAGCAGCGTCCATCTCTGCGTGAGATTAATCCTCTCAGCTAATGCAGCACGGTTCCAGTCCAGTTATACAAACGTCAGAACATCAGGAAGACGTCAGAGGAAAGCTAATAATAGAAACACATGTATTACTTTAAACTACTTCACAGCTTCCTGAGGTAAGCCTGTGTTTTTAATGGTTTTGTTCAAACTTGTCACGCATGCACTTGGGTCTTCTGACGCCTTCCTGTCAGAACCAGCATTCATTTGTGCAGAAACTGGAGCTGCAGTAAGCGTTGAGTTGATCAGACCACCGGGGTCAGGCCCCTGTGGTCTGATCAACTCAACGCTTACTGCAGCTCCAGCTGATTGGGCCACAGGGGCCGCTCTTCATTTCATGTATGCATCAACCAGCTTTGACTGTCAAGGGCTGACCCCAGAGCCAATTCACTGTTCTTCCCTAATTGGATCACGTTTCATTGATACCGTTTCACAGTAATTTTTTGGGGAGTGCTTTAAACCTTGTCGTTACGCCGTGACCCTTGTCAAATTAAAATACAACACACCTGACTTCAGGCAATAAAAGGTCCAGTCTGATAAACAAATACTTGAAGGCAATTATGACAAAACAGGAACCGATTGATGTGCGGCTCCTACTAGTAACAAGATGCCAGGCGTGCTGCCCTGCACGTTCAGCAGTCGCACCTTCAGTGAGTTTCCCCGACCCCCGGCGGCTTCAGCCGAGCTGGTTAACGGCCAGCAGAAGAAGACCGGCCAGCTCCAAAGTGTCACTCTGAGTGTTAAGTGGAGCTTTGTTGAAAGGGAGCATGTGTTCACAGTCGGCTCCCTCCAGGTAAATAAAAGCTTAAAAAGAATGTTCTCTGTGGACAGTTTTTAATTTTAAGAGTGATTTCTGTAAATGACAGGAGGCACGGCGGTTTCCACTCTGAAGCCCTTCATTAGAGGTGGCTCCCTTTGCACCAGCCTTTGGTTTTGGTTCAAAGGTCAAGCCACCTAAAGCTTGCTCGTTTAGCTCCCCACGGTTAGAGTTGCCCTTTCACACATGTGTGTCATTACACATAGTTTGGCCCCCAAAACACATTCCTGGCCACATGTTAGTTGGATTAGATTCAGAGCTGTGAAGTGGCCTTTTTCTCCAAAAAAAAAAAAAAAAAAAAAGTTTGTGTCGCACTTGGAAACCAGTGCCATATGTTTATGGTTCTGCTTTTAGATTTTAATACTCAGTTGTGTTGCTGGGAGGGGTTTGGAGGAACCAAAATAAATTCAGCAAACAACAACAAAGCTGACATTTTGACATTTATGTGATTCAATGCTTAAATAACAACGATGAAATGAAGTTTTATTGCAATACAAGGTAAAATTGTTGTTTCTCCCTTTATGAAACAATTATGATAAATGTCATTCTTCTGCACTCCATTAAATTAAAATCCTTTCTCGTGGTTATCGTTGTCAGATGAAAACAATACAAGAAGTACGTCACCAAACATTTCATAAAGCGAAGAAAAGCACTCGTGCTGTTGATGTGTAATATAAAAACCGTATGTGTTTCCAAAGATTAGCGACTTGGGCGAAGGCTGTTGTCTCAAGGGATGCCATATGCTAATAACAGAAAGCAAAAATAATAATCAACCAAAAACAAAAGCTTACAGCAGTTGTGTAATTTTGATTAGCGGCACATATTCATGAGGATAACCATTTATCCTTTAGCATGCAATACATGTACTAAGCCTATTATGCAGAAACCGGCGAACTGGAAAGAGTAAGGAAAACATCTCCATCTCTTTAGACCTATCTTTCCTGCTGCTGTTTGATCCATAACGCAAATCATTTTCTTTAAAAATGTCTTTTTTTCAAATCCTTCAACAACAACGAAGTGTTGCATTGCCGTGGGCTGCTACAGTGTGGCCTGCTTAACGACGAGTTCCTTTTCTCTGAAGATAAACTCCTCGTGTTTGCACACATCTGAGGGTGTTTGGTGGACTGGAGCCACTTCGGCTGGCAGTTTCACACTTTCATTCACCAGTTTTCACTTCAGCAGATGCGTTCAGCTCTAATTTTGTCCATTTATTCAATGAAGACGTATTTTATTTAACTCTGTTGGTACACTTTTTTTCTCCTCAGCTTGATGTGACACCTTAAAAAAAACATAACAGTAAATGTTATATTTACTGTAGATGCTAAAAACAGTTTTGTGACAGATTAAATAAATGCTGATTCATCTATTTTTTTTTAAGCAAAAGAAATTGTAAATGTTTGTCCCAACTGTCTATAATAAAGCATCATCTTGCATTTCTGCCCTCTTTCTCTGTCCAGTCCAGACAACACGTAAAATCTGAATGTGATAAAAAAAAAAAAAAAACTACTGAAAGAACGCAGATTTGGGGGAAGCACAAAGACGTGAGTGCGACTGACCGAGCGACTTAACATGCTGTAGCGATTGTGAAAGTCACCCCATTAGTGTCTGCTTATTGGCACAAGCTGTTTTTGGACTGCCGCACGCCGGTTGGGTCAACTGCCATACGCTTGATGTAAATTAAGCTTGAATTTTGTCTTTTACGTTACACATTTACCCAGAAGGTCTCAAGCACAATGGGTGCTGAACCCTAGTTATTTTCAGATCCGTCTCCTTTTCTTCAGTCATAAAACTGCTTCACTTTGCACAGAAATCATTTTAATTCTTTCAGTGGGTTCTGCAGCTTTTGAGGACGTCTCCCGAAACAAGTCAAGCAACTGAGTTTTATGACCATTTCTTTGAGGAGATGAAGATATTAAGCGAAAAAAATAAATTCCAGATTTTTGAGGATTAATGTAATAAGATTGTACATATGTTTGTGGCTCAGCTCCAGCAAACCTGCCGCGATGAATAAAGCTTAATGATTTCACTTTTGAGTCATTTTCCTTGTGGGCTTTACAGCTTGTCAACACGGGGAAGTTGCGAGGTTGGAAAAATTCGAGCCTGGATTAACTTCGTGATAAGTTGCTTTCCTTCGGGACAAGTTTTGTGTCACAGAGATTATCGAGATCAAAGAAGAGAGAACGAAACGTGAATGACTCAAGAAATCCTGTAACACCAGCAGTGATCGTACTGTATAAATCAGTGTGTGAATCATCCGAGCGGTGCTGTAGCTGATCAAATACAGCATCAATCTAAAATAAAATTTAAAAAAAAACAATAAAATGAACAACGAAAACAGCAAGTTTGCTTGAACTGTTCAGGCAATGTGAATATGTGACTCAAAGGAGAACGCACCCATAAACGGACTCTCCTCAGTCCTTTAAATAAAGAAAAGAGGTTCAGTTAAGGACAACTGTAGGTCACCACTAATAATGGAGCGGTGCTGACCAGTAATCCTTCATTCCTTTACAGATCATTGTGCAGAAAGTGACCGATGCCGGCGCTTTCTTTGATCTGCTGCTATATTGCACTGCAAGTGAGTAATTACTATGTTTAAACTGAACTGCTGGGAAAGTTTTCAAATAACCAACTTTTACATAAATCTCGTGGAGATATTCGAATGGTCCCTGGCCGTATAATGTCCCAGCGATGACTAAGCCCTTCCGCAGGGCGCACGTGCTAATCAGAGTGGGCCGAAATGTCACCCTGTAAGAGATCAGAGTATCACCACAAGTCACAGTGAACTGGCGCGGACCTAAGGGGAGATTTTATGGATGCCTGCTGCAGCGAAAAAAAGCTGATGGGAGGTTAATGAAGCATAGTGACATTACCATCTGTAAAGCCCCACTTTGCACACTTTCTATGGCCAGAAATAAGAGGGACTGCTGGGACAAAGGGGCGTCGCAGGACTGGCATCATTTTGTAGGCCAACTTGACGGTCGTGCCTCATTCCAGTTGTTATTCCTGTTCAGCAGACAATCTTTACATATTTTGAAAATTCTAAATCAAATCACTGACTAAAAAAAACTTTGTTCCAAAAAAAAATTACCTTCAAACTCATGGCACCATATAGTTGACAATTCACACCCTCTTCTGTGTATGTAATATTGTATTCTTACTTCTTCCCCAGAAGGTCTTCATCAAATTTGAGCCCAAAATTTCATAAACTCGAACATTTACAGGATAAACTTTTGCTTGTGCCATTGAAACAAAACGATATTTTCTTCTTTACCCGACACAGTCCGGCAAAATTTTCAAACAGAACATGAAAACAAAGTAGCATATTGGCATTTATGTGGGGGAAAATGCTACTTTTCTGAAAAGCAGATAGGCTACTGGGAATTCGCACCATGCCCGTAATAAATAGTCCTTCTGCACAAGCGCGAGTCGATGGACAATATCGTTTGCCTCCAGAGTGCCATGAGTCCATGAGTCCATATTCTCCTGGGACTTCATCGTTTCGTTGTTGAGAATCACCCGTCACAGCAATCTGATTTAGTGATCCCTCACATGTTAGTGTACTCACCATTGTTAATGTTTATAGCGTATTGTTTTCTGCATGCAGGAGGATGTGGTCCGATTACAAAGATAAACTGCGCCCACTAGAGGTCCTACAGGAAAATTACATGGTTTTTAGCATCTCAGTATAAATGAACATTGTTTTCAAAATGTTGTCATTTAAATGCTTAACTTTTCAAAAACAGTGTAGTTTCACTTGAAACGTCATGAAGACAGGTCCTGAGTTGAAGGTGAAGGCTTCAGGAAGTTACACTGAGCCTGGACGGACACTGAAAATCATGACTGCAAAGTACCTCACACTTCAGCAGAAGTCAAAATCTAAGAGAGTGGTGAGCAAAGCCCTCACATATATAGCAAGATTGTGTCTAAAATACTTGGACTAATGCACAGCTTCGCAAATGGAGAGAGAGAGAAAGAGAGAGAGTTGACTAATGTCTTGGGTTTTACTGGAAAGTCCAAGTAAATAAGAGTGCGACGTTTCCTGAGTGCCAGTAGTTTTCCTCTCTCATCCTGCACCACAGTGCTGCTGTCAGTCAGTCAGTCTGGACCGAACCAGTATGAGACAGACGAAGACTTTCATAACCTTATGTATCATTGTTATCAATATAATTGCAAGGAGTACCTCCCATTTTTATTTTGAAGTTTGTAAATATGTACAATATATACTGAAATGATATGTTGGTTTAGAAAAATCTCTAATTTTCTAGATTTGATAAACTCCAAAGCCTTTGCTTCCCATCTACTCTTTAATGCATTTGCCTTGAGACAGAAATGTTGAGGACTGGTGTTTTTAAGAAAAAGTGAGTATATACCAGATCACAAAATTCAGATTTGACAGATTAGTAGCGTGATGCTTTTTCTTTCTTGCAGTTTTTCCCCCCTTATTTTCTTGTTTGTCAGACTGTCTCGCAAGAGTCAACATGTCCCCCAAAAGCAAGATGAAACCTGCACTGAAAGCTAAACACAACATTAGCCCGGGTGCCAAGAGGCAGAGAACGAGGGAAAAGAGGGAAACTCATCCAATTTTCGTTTGCTGGCCGCTGCAGCCAAAACTGTCATTTACTGTATAAACTCCAGGCTGCCAAGAGCTGGTGTCCAAATCAAATAGCCCAGCACAGCAGACACTAAAAACGCTTCAAATGGTGCACTCTTTGGCCAATTCATATTCAGTCTAAAATGAGCACAGATGGGGGAAGCTTCTTTTTTTTTTTCCTTCTTCTTCTTCTTCTCTTGCTTTGCATGCTGGTGTGAGCTCTGACTTATCTCATCGTAAATACGTCTGAATAAGGGAAAGAGGGCTTTCATCTGAAGTGAACACACGGTGATGAAAACGTTCTCCTTGAGTCATGAATATGATTTTAGAAGGAAAAAAAAAAAAAAGACGTGTGAGCAGAAAGGACCATTGTGTTTGTGGAAGTGAGAAATAAAATGCAGTCGTATATCTGTGAGCGTGATGGAGACCGCGAGGGAGTTTGTGTACACTCTGCTTTAAATCCACGAGGAGAGTCACTCTGGAGCTTCCCAATGCATCTCATCGCTCTGATGTCTCTGCAAATTCTGATAAAACTCACATGGTAGCAGAAGGGCCTGCATTAGTTTCAGTGTGACGATGGACAGATGGAGCAGCAGTGGTTAAAGGAAAAAGGTTTGATTGATTTTAAGTGCATTTCGATGAGGAACCCTTTGATTAAAGGTGTCTTATGGAGAAGCATGGAGGTATACAAATATGAGAGCAAAAGTAAATTACAGTCATGGACCGAGCCAACAACATTTTAGCTAGCTCTACCTTACTGTGAGAGAACTTTTTCTTTTTTTTTCCCTGAGATGGCGCTCCATTATTATATTCTTCCCCTCACTGCAAACAGACTTCAAAGAAAAATCTGTACTTTCAGTCAATATAATCCTGGAGTTGTTGGTCTTCCGAGCTAGCTTTCAGTCCCTCCATATCTCTGGTGTAGGATGCATCTGGGTGGGGGTTAACGGAATTTCATCTGCAGCCTCAATTTTGGCTGAATCCAAGCAAGAGAGCACAAATCTAATTGTGCTGGACTTTTACTTCTCACAGCCCAGGACATCCCGTGACCATGAAGGGCATTTCAACATAGTTTCTGGCTTTCTATGAGAGTCTCAGAGGTTTCTCTCCACAGGTCCTTCGGACTATTAAGTAAACATCACATTGGGCTACAACAAATTGTGATTTTTTTTTTTAAATACTTATTTATTCAACTTCATTTTGCTTGGTGTCCAGATGCCAAAATGATGACTGAATTGTGGAAAGAACTCATAGTTCTGTCATTGAGAATTCAGAACTGTCTGAACATTGTAGGGATTAAAGCTGAAGAGAGCTGGGATCTTGGCGGGGTTAATGTTTCTTTCATTCTTTTTTTTTTAATTATGTTTTGTCTTTTTTTTTTAATTGTTTTGTTTGATTTTATGTTTTTTCATAATTATTATTCAAAAATTGACAAATGTTCAAGAACATACACACAAAAAAAAAGTTTGTGATTTTTGTTTCTAAATGCCAGGCTGAGCAAAATGACAGTACACTGGTTTCAGCTTCTAATAACAGGTGGGATAACAAATGGTGGACTTTTTTGACTCACTGGCAGCAGATACTCTGGCAAACACTTCCTTGTGTTTGCCATTTCTATTTATGTAACGTGTCGCTCTTTAACTCAGATTTGTAGCTTGTGCGCAGCAGTACCATATAAGGTTGTTCCGTGATTTTTAAAAAATGTTTTACGACTGCAGTATGTGTGATTATGTATCTAGAACACAAGGACTATAGTCAGTGGCTGCTTTATTATCTGCACCTGTTCGATGTAATGCGAGCCATTACAACCATTCTGCTATAAAATCTGCTTTTATGAAGCCTTTAATATTCCTACAAACTAAATGGTGGCGCTGCTCTGGACTGCACTCTATTACGGCTGTTCCTGATACTCACACCAACTCATGTATGTAAACGAAAAGGGGAGAAGAAGCTTCAAACTTCTCTTCTCTCAGGAAGTTTAATATATGATTGTTCTTTGAAGGTAGGAGGAATGGCCTGAAGGTACTGCTGTTGCACAGTGTTTATTTCTACTGTCAGATCTGTGTGTGCTTTCTTTTATATTTTGTTGTCATTTCTTAAAATACACTTTTTTTCCTGATGTAAATGCATGCGTTAAAGTCTATTTTAAAGACACACTGACAAAGACTGAGCGACTGTTTTGAGCTGGATGACATTTGTGATTTTCAGTCTGTCCTCAATTCGTCTCGAAAAAGTTTTGGATGAAAACAATGTCTGCTGTTCGTAAGCTACTGAGAGCTTCTGGTTACATTTTCCCTTCCAGCTACAAGCATTGGAAGCAGCTTTTTTCCACCTCTCTCATTGGACAGACAGCACTCTAGAGCATTTTAGGCTACGTACAACCCAGAGAGTCACGCAGACCGAAAGGTTTTCAATAGAAAACATTTTTTTTTTGTCTTTTGTTGAATACCAAAAGTCACAAATGCTTAATGAAAAATTCCACATGAAATAATAATACTAGAAATACTTTTTTTTTTTTTTGCGCCAATGCCATCGGGTGCAAACATCCAAGAATTCAACATTTTTTTGCATCCAAATCAGAATCAAAGAATAGAATAGCTAGTGGTTTATTAATCCCAGAGGAAAAGCCTTGAATTATTTTGCCACAAATGACTGAACTTCGCTCTTGTGAACCGTTGGTATCTGCTCTAAAATCTACAAATAATGTCTGCAGCCTTCCTTCTGTTCTGTATTGAACACATGCCCTTCACATGAACGGGTACTTTTTTTTCCCAACCTTCCATCAACCTGCCGTCCAAGTGTGCGGTGAAGTGCGGAGAGAGAACGGTGCGGGCCGCGGATCAGCGACGATCCGTTGCATTATTGCTGTGCAGGGTACATTAGTAACTGGCAACGTGTCCAGGATGTGCACCGCTTCAGCCAGCTGTTACTGGCTTCAGCTACCAGTGCTCCAGAGATGGATGAAGAGGTGTAGAAGATGGATCGATCCGCTGCTGTAGGCCGTGTTATGGAGCGGCGGAATTTAACTCCTTATGTACTAACTTTTTTGTGCAGAAATGTAAAGTGTCCTCCTGTGTTCTTTCATGAGACGTACAGATCTGCTTGAGACAGCAAGTGCAGGAAAAGTCTCAGCCCCCTCTATGAATTCAGCCTTGGCCCCCCAGGCTGAGAGCCACCGCTGTAATACAGAAGCCTCTCAGCGTACAATATTATCCATTCCTCACTTTGAAGAGGGTTGGGGTTAGGTTGAAGAGACTCTTGAAATTATCTTTGATGCAAATGCAAACCACATAACATAGTGCACTTGGAAGGTTTGTGAATTCAGCATTATTTCAACAGATAAAAGCTAAATTTACACAATCCACAGAGTGACCTTGCACTCTATCAGGAAACGATCTCAGAAAAAAATCTATCTGAGCAATCTATGCATGCAAAATGATTTGGAAACCATGGTAACACATACAGTCCCTGAACAAGGGGGCATGATTGTAGTTATTTTCCCACATACATCAGAAACTCATATGACACTTTGTAGGAGTGTATTGTTCTCCAAGTATCCACGCTGGGAAATTAAACAAGGTGATGTTATGACTGTTTATTGTTTTTGTCTGTCCACCGGGACGCCATCATTTCTGACATAAATCCAGTTATAGTTCCAACTAATTATGGCCATAACGCAATTTATGAAGTGCGTGACCACAAAAAGAGCAGGTATTTATGATGTGGCTCCTGCCCTGTTGCTGGACTCCTCTTTCACTCCCATGTTAACATCTGCACTACCTCATGTTCGATCTCCAGAACTCAGAAGGTCAAATCGAGAATCCTTGCTAAGAGACATTCAAAAGTAAAGTTCCAAAAGGTATGAAAAAACATAAAAAAAAAAAAAAATCATTTTGGATTTTTATCTTTGCACACACAATCTCCTTGCTCCTCTAATGAGCATTTTTCTGGTCACAGCCTTTTTGCTCTGGTTTGTTTGTGCGTTTATTTCACAATTTTATAAGCATTACAAAACTGTAACTTACAAAGACTGCATTGCATATTGTGAAAAAGGACACCCTAGAAGCTTACAGCTTTTCAACAGGGGTCCAACCAACCACCAAGTAATTGCACTGTGTACAGTCTGAATTCAAACTCTAGGTCATTACAAGTAATGTCAGAAAATAAAACATCACAGTGCACACAATGACAGAGTGAGTGGTTAAGGTCATATTAAGTAATTGGTCCGAGGCAAGTGTAAGTCTATACCATGATAATCTGTAAACACGAAAGAATAGTTATTATTAGTCAATTTTACCCACTCATTAGTATCTCATCCAGCATAGTTCTCCAGAAGCCTTTGTTTTAACTTTCTTTTAAATATAGATAAACTGGCAGAGTTTTTTAGATCACTTTCCAACTCATTCCATATCCGAGGCCCTCTATAACATACACCAAAGCGAGTGATTTGTAATGTTCTATTTTTCCCTCTATAAAGGAACTTTTGTCTGGTGTCATGTTGATGAGAGGGTAGGGATAATGAAAGGAGCTCAATCAGTCTATTGTTCAAACCATAGATAACTTTATAAGTTAAAGAAGCATTATGATAGAGATTAATTTCAGGGAGTCTTAATAGTCTATATCTATGGAAGTGTGGGTCACTGGGAGCGTTGTAAGAAGCCCAAGAAATGGCTCTCACTGCTTTCTTTTGCAATATGAGTAGTTTTGTAGTATATGTTGGATATGTATTATTCCAAACAACATTGCAATAATTTAAATGAGGCTCAAATAGTGACCTGTACAGAGTCAACAGTGCTTCGAATGGAAGAAATTTCCTGACTTTGTAAAATAGTCCTACGATTTTGGATAATTTTTTACTTATTTCATTGATATGTTTTGCAAAATTTAAATATTGATCAAGATATACTCCAAGAAATTTAGTGGAATCCACTCTTTTTATTGGTGCGCCGTCAATATTTATATTTATATGTCCAATGTTTTTATTTGTTTGAACAAAAAACAATATAGTATGATTTATTTATGTTTAGGGACAATTGATTGCACCTAAACCAAGTATTTACATTAGCCAGTTGGTTGTTTAGGAGAATTTCAAGATGATCATTTAGTTTATGTGAAAAAAATAAGTTCGTATCATCAGCAAAGAGTATTTTCTGTAGTCTTGAGCAGTACACAAAGTCATTTATGTATAAAATAAACAACAGCGGACCTAGAATAGATCCCTGTGGTACCCCAGTGTCTATGCTTTCCATTTCGGAATTTAAACCTTGATGTTCACATATTGCACTCTTCCATAGATATAACTCTTGAGCCACTGAAGGGCAGTGCCCCTGACACCATAATGATGCAACTTGTCAAGTAAGATAGAAAAATTGATAGTGTCAAATGCCTTAGAAAGGTCGAGGAAGACTCCAACACTGTTTTCACCTCTTTCAAAAGCATCATATATTTTCTCAATTAAGTGCAGAATGGCCATACACGTATCCTTGTTCTTCCGAAAGCCATATTGTGATGGCACTGTAATATCATTTTTATCTAAGTAATCTGTTAATCTTCAGTAGATCACTCTTTCAAAAACTTTGGACAAGGTAGGCAGGATTGAAATAGGCCTATAGTTGTCTACATTATTTTTGTCTCTTTCACTCCCATGTTAACATCTGCACTACCTCATGTTCGATCTCCAGAACTCAGAAGGTCAAATCGAGAATCCTTGCTAAGAGGCATTAAAAAGTAAAGCTCCAAAAGGTATGAAAAAACATAAATAAAAAAAAAAAAAAAAAAATCATTTTGGATTTTTATCATCGCACACACAATCCTTGCTCCTCTAATGAGCATTTTTCTGGTCACAGCCTTTTTGCTCTGGTTTTTGTATTTGTAACTTTTGCATGCACCTGATCTGAAATACATTTTAGATGTGTTTTTCTTTTTTTTCTTCTTAGTGTTTGTATGCCATATCTGATTCGGTTCATAAAAATTAAGCAAGCGCTATGGCCTTCACCAGTTTTCATTAAAAAAGAAATAAAATAAAACCTTCATGGCAATGAATTAGCTGTGAAAGAAATTTAATGAAGCACTGTGGCTGGGACTCTCAGCTTGTAACGTGCATGTTCGATTCTGGGCTCAGGTAAATTCTTGTGTGGCGTTTGCATGTTCTACCTGCGCATCTGGGAGTCTTCTGCAGATGCCTCAGTGTTATTCCATGCATCTTTTCACTTGAACATCATGTAAATGGGGCCTACTGATTGTATGTTTAATTGTACATTTCCAAATGTCAGACTAGTTTCCTAAAATAAATTGTGGCTCCATGTCTTCTGTGCAGGAAATGAAAAAAAATCTACTACCCAGATTACTGAGGTTAATCTCATGTCTGTCAGAAGCACAACGAGAAGGGAAATCATGAAAATGCAGAGGAGATTCTGTCCCGCCTTTAAACTGACTGCCCCGAAGTGGCCGTGTCCCAGGCCTCCTATCAGACGGGGGTGTCTGGGTCTGCTCCGCTGGCGAGATTGTCTGGCTCACAAGGCTTCCCCATAATAGATTGCACTCTGAATTTCATTTTAATTCCATCTCTTTTCAGTCAGGGCAGCACCCAGGAGATAAAATGTCTCTTTTTCAATAAAGATCTGCTGCGGTCCAAGTCAGCGAGCTATTACTACTTAAATGCTGGATAAAGAAAAAAAAAAAAAACCTTCACAGAGAGGTCTTAATGTAAGTAAATTACAGAGACTTTGTCAGGAAGATAGCTTACAATTCTGAGGTGAAGTGATCATAATTCCAGCCACCTTGGGAAAATAATAACCTGTCAACTGAACTGTTGTATTTTGTTCCACTGCATAAAGAGCAATGATTGAAAGGAGGGGATTAAACAAACAACAGACATTTATTGATATAGGTATTAGAGGATTAGGGAATGCAAGGACAAAGTAATAAAAACTAAGTGTAAAAAAAATAAAGGATTTAATGCAAATTCAATTAATTATTCACATTATTAAAACATCCCCATAAAAAGGTAACAATGGATACATGAAGAATTGCTTTTCCATTGAGCATTTCCTGTTATAAATAATGGTATAAATATCAAATCATGCTTACAGTGAAATATGTTTCCTTCCAGACTGAGCAGGTGGAAAAGTTGTTGACCTTTCACCCTGAACTTTTCAAGTATGTTGTCATTACAGGGTCTGCGGAATCCTCTTGGAACGTCAACAATCACAACAGGTTTAGAGAGGGAACTAATGATAGATATCAGTGAACTTTAGTACCACTTAAAGCACACACTGTTTAGGAAAATCAATCCAGCAGGTGGATAAATCAGTGCAGTTCAGCGCTTACTTTGCCCTCGTGGCTGGGAGAAGATACCGACTCCCAAACAAGAGCAGCAGCAGGTTTAAGAAACTCTTCCCTCACAGTTGTTCTCCTGCTCAACGCCAACCTCAGACTTTTCAGCGTAACTACGGAGTCTGGGGGGGGTCCGGAACATTAGGGACTTCCAATTGGGATGCGCTCTCGATGCTGGGCGGCAGTAACAACCACAGCGGGAAGCGGGGAGAGCGGCAGCGGATCAAAGCTGCGTGGCAACACTGGCGTTTCCGCAGCCATCTTTTGTCAGAAGTGTCACACTGCATACCTAATGGCCAAATATGGATATGTGGATGGTGCTCGCCGTTCATCTGGCCTGAAGCGCTACGGCGTTGCTGTACTCCGAAGTGGAGGTCTGTGTTTTTACTTTCTGTCTGAGCCCCGCTGCGAAGACAAAAACAACAGAATCGCTGAACTGTGTGTAATATTGAAAAGACAAGCACCAAATCTACAGCTTCAAGGTGAGACGGCAAACTCTCGCAAAGTACCCGAGGGTTCTCCTATTTGTCTCCAAAATAACTCAGCATTTCAACATGAAATGTTATTGGCAAAACTAGCTTCATTATGGAGCCAAGAAGAAGAGACGGAGAGAGGAGTGACTCCATCCATTAGCTGTCACCAAGGACTGGGGCCATGTAATTGGCACTTTCTCTATTTTTCAAATTCAGACAAAATATAGCTGACAGGAGGCTTTCAAAACATGACAGAGCCAGAATGGAAAACCGCAGGGATGTCAGCTCGAACTCTGGATCGCACACAGCTGTACAGCTAATGACATGTATGTATGAGAACCAGTTGGATGGATAATAAACAAACAAATGTGCCGAATGCAGAGACAGACACAGCCCCCAACATTTTCTGGTCTCTCCTTTAGGATTGTGAGATGAAATTAAACCCATTTCTGCTCGTTTTTCCTGTACTGATTAATCAAAAGGGTTTTACTTCCGATCGTATAGCCACTATATGGGCTCTGAGGCTGGTGATAACATCAGGCTTCGGGCTGTGAGCAGTATATGCAGCTGAGAGAACCAGCGCGGCGAGGAGGGACTCATAAATCACCAGGCAAGACTAAAGGTGCAACTTAAAGACCCCATTACTAAACACAAATGAATATACATGGGAATCGATTAGGTGTGCTTGTGTGTGCGCTTGTGATTATTCCTCTTCAATAATCCATGAGCTTTTTCATCAACAACGTCTCTCTTGTTGGAGGGTGGACAGATTCGCCCGCAAGCTTTAACAAATCAGGACACAAAAAAGAGTAGCTGGAGTTTGAAACGCATATTCAGAGAAGTATTTTCAAAACGGAACATGTGAAAGTCCTTAGAAAGAATCTAACTAAGCAATCAGCTAAGGGAACATCAGATTTTTATCTGACCCCAGTGCTGAAGACTTTTGTCAGGAGACGTGTTTCCAGGCTCAAAATGCACAGAAACCCGGCAAATCAATACATTTTTGAAAGCCTGATTTGTTGCTCCATTCAAAAATAATGAAGTGTTTGAGCAAATAGTCTCAAAAGAGAGTTTCCACAAACCAGATCAAGAAATTATAGCTGCTATTATATTCACGATAATCGTTATTACTTTCAAAACTGTTCTTTCTCCGAGGCACAGAGGGGATTTAAAGTTAGTAGCTTAGGGTGAGAAAGAAAATATAAAGGTGTATAAAAGTATAAAAGAGAGAAAAACAAGACTTGAGTGTTCCAACACTTCAATTTTAACAATACCAAATAACAAAAAGACTTAATATTAACGTGTGAAAATCCTGAATGAAAAACATTTAAATTTGTATTCATATTAAGAAGTTATTGGGAGAAAATGGTCACTGTGAGGACCCCACATACTATATTGGGGTTTTTATATGGGATGCAGTAATGTGTAACCACCATTTTACAGTTGCGGCTGAAGAAGTGATCATTTTTTACGAGTGCTCGCTCTGGCCTCGGGTTTAATTGACATCAGTGGTATATATTTTATGTGCTGCTTGGGCTTTTTTTTTTTGTTTTTTTGAGTGAAACGCATTTATATGTGAAGTGAAGTCAACAACTTGACACCGTTTATTACCAGCGACTGGATTCTCCAACTTTAGAGTCTTTATATTTAAATGCTGGGCGTCTCCCGTCCCCGAAATCTCCAAACATGCTCATCTTTTATGAGCGCAATCTGGTTTACCTGCCGTAAGCAAATATTGCAGTGTCAGAAATTTTTCTCACATCGATGTCTGGCAGTCGCTCGGATATTTTGAAGAACTGGGAAACCAGTTGCATCCCCAGTTCACCCCTTTACTCCTCAACTTCTCGGCAGTCCCAGGCCTAATAAGGCAGAGAATTGCATTATTCCTGAGAAGGTGATGCTCATTTGCATACAGAGCTGCCCACCTGCACACACACACACACACTCATAGCCTCTCTCCTTTTCTCTTCCCGTCACACCACACATCCCACCATCCTCCCTCTCGGCTCTCTCTCTCTCTCTCTCTCTCTCTCTCTCTCTCTCTCTTTCCATCCAGCAACCCCAGCAAATGTTTAAATTACACGACCAAGTAAGCAAGATTAATTAAAATGATAATCTAGAGGCTGAATATATTTCACAGTTAGCTAGGCGGCTGTTTGAAATTGCTGTGCAGAGTTTTAAAGTCAAAGTGGAGTGTTGACCTATTCATCTGCTTTAGTGAAACAGTCTTTAGCTCAATTAAGAACACGCAGACAAGAAGAAGAAAACATTAAGTGCAAAAACACTCATTGCGATGATATAGTTCATTAATGTAATGTATGGTAATGCTGGAAAAAAGAATAATGGTGGTTTTTGCATCCATCTGAAGACTAAATAATATATATTTTTTATTAAAAGACACATTTGGAGATCTAGCATCTGCGCAAATAAGCCACTTAATATAAATTACTTCATTTAAACACTAAGAATTTTTTTTTTTCTTCTAAATCCCGCTGTGTTTTTAAATGCACTACATCATACATTGATGTTTTTGTCTGAAGCATATGTATAAAAGTGAAATATTGTTGAATGTTGTTGGCATAATTAGACATTATGTGATCCTGGTTGGAAATCCTAATTTCAAGGGTTGACAAATAAGTAACAAATAGCGAACCAGATGTTTTTTTGTTTTTTTTTTTTAATGAAAATTCATCAAAACTGATTTTAAAAAAAAAGCATTATATTCCAATAATATAACTGATACAGTGCAAATATTCAGAACCTGTTCTCAGTCCTTCATTGATTCTGCCAACACTTCAACCTCAAAGGAGCTCTTTAAAGCAGGGGTGTCAAATCTAAGGCCTGCGGGCCAAAACTGGCCTGCAAGAGATTCCAATCCAACTGGCCACGCCTACATACAAGTCTCACTGACTTGTGTTCCTCTTGATCATTGCTGTGTCCATTTCAGGGGTTTGTCCAAAAGACCGGCAGCAATGTGAGCCAGTGGATGGCCATCCTGAAGCTGTTGACGCATGTGGTCGGCCATCTTGGAAACTGGCATCCCTCTGGAAATCAGCAGCTCGTGGCCTTCCACTACCACTCCTCTCATGATGCCACAGTTGTCAGGGTTTTTATCAGAGAAGTGCAACTGCATCTTATGCATAATGCTACGCCAACAGGTCGTGCTTTGAATGGGTCACTGAGATTTCGTATTGAAACTTAGAACTTGGACATCATCATTATAAACTCAAACACATCTCGCCGGCATCCCGCAGCCGCTGCTGCAGTATGCTGCAATCATTTCCTCCTCTCCCCAAAGACCGAGAAGGCATGTGACCTCCTCAACTGAGCACTGTGTCAGGTTTTCCTCCAGTCGGCGGGCCTCCATGCTTCTCATTTATTTACCGCATGTTCACTATTTATGTGACAAAACAAGCCAGACGGTTACGGATGTGATGTTAGAGATGCGATGACAAGAATATCTGATCAGCCTGGTTGCACGGTGCTCACGTTGGCACATATTCAATACATATTTCTAGAAAGGAATGAAACCTGTATCTGAGCTCGAATTATCTGAATGTTTGTGTCTTTTTCCTGTTTGCAGATGCGAGTCATATAAGAGCAAAAAAAAAAAAAAAAAATCTGAATTAGGTCACATCACACTGATACTGTTAATATTGATAAAACATTTTACCACTGATACCAGCCCATCAAGTGCTTTACAGTGTTAGACATGTATCCATTTTTGCAGGTTTCAGAGTCTTGCTCAAGGACACTTCCACACATGGACAGACAGGGAATCTGAAAATGAGCCCCCGACATCATATTTATTGATTTATTGATGGGAATTTATTCAGAAAAGATCTGAAGTTTACTGAGCAAGTTCGAATTATGTCATAAAAAAGGCTTTTCTTGCTGTGTACACATATACAGTATTTTCACTGTTGTTCCCCTCATTTCCATATGACACAGAATTTCACTTTTTATTGTTCCAGTTTTGTTTTCTCACCTTGAAAATCAGCATCTGATTCCCTCGGTCTGAGGATGCTGCAACAACAACCTGCGCTATCTCTTAGCATCTCTCTCTCTCTCTCTCTCTCTCTCTCTCTCTCTCTCCCTCTCTCTCTTCATACTGAGCTTAATCAAAACACGGGGTTAGACTCGCTGTTCCCTGGATGTCAGATAATCCTCTTACAAAGTAACTGTAAACCCGAGCTTGAGAATGTCTCTCATCAGTCTCCCATTCACTGCGAGACAACGCGCACGAGCAGCACACGGCGTACCGCGGCACACGAGCCCATTGAGGCGCCATGGGTGAGACGGGAAAGGTTTTCACAAAACACTCTTCAATCAGCGCCAATTAGCGGCTAAACGAGGGTGATCTGAGTTCAGGCTGTCACGTGTGTTCTTTACATACATATCTACTCTCGCTGCTTCTGCATGTGTGTGTGTGTGTGTGTGTGTCTGTGTGTGTACTGTGCATACAAAAGCTTTGCAGCAGCCTCCTCATCTCCATGCTTCATTTATCTGTCATTAGCAGAATTAATGGCTGTGGGTTTTGACCAGGGAGGGAACATGGCGCCTTTCCAAGAAAAAAAAAAAAAAAAAAAGAGAAGAACAACTGGGTGAGCAACTCAGAAGTTGCTTACTGTGTGTGTGTATGTGTGCACAAAACGGATGGTGGTGAAGGAAGAGGAAATAAATGAGGATTAAAGCGGGAGATGCACACAGAGAAGGACTTGAGATGCAGACCCAGAGCACAAGTATTTGAAGAGATCGACTTGCAAGGGAGAAGTAATTGGTATCAGCGGCTGAGCGACAAATGGGTTGAAGGAAGAGACTGGAGACGGCGGCTGATACAGACCGAGCTCGATGCTCTTTAAATTCTGATTAAAATAATGCAGGGACCTCTACTGTTAGAAATGGGGGAAAAAAAGGCTGTACAGGGCTGCTTATACATTTTGAGTGTAATGTTTTCTGTGAACTGAAAGACGGCCATTCACAGCTGATAGTGGGTTTCAAAATCCCGCTGAAGTTTTTCATTGCATTGAGAACAGGGATTATAAAGGGAGCCTTTCATGGCCATTTGTCATCGGACGTGGTCAAGCACTTCCGCACAGTGTCACCTTCAATTTGATCCATCATGCGTGTCGCTGTGGCCGATAAAAGCTTTGTCAGTGACCTTTTCATTGTGAAATGGCCTCAGTCTTCTTAAATTGACATTTTAATGACTAACTTTGGTTGAAGGGTCGTCACTTTTTTGTTTTTTTGAATAGCAACACTGTCACCAATGGAAAAAAGCAATCCAAACCACTTATTACAAATGTATAATTAAATTGAAATCTCCCACTCACTCACTCATCCTCTTCAACCCACTGGAGGCATGAGGCTGCAATAATGCTTTGCCAACCACAAGGCCAGTGAAGAAAAAAGGAAGTAGTATTATAGGTTAGCGGGACCTCACTGCAGAGTTTATTGAACTCAAAACATTTGTCAAGTAGACAAGAAATAAAATCCATAGTCTCTGTTCAGAGCTATGGGATTTTAAATCTCTTCTAATTTAAGTCAGTTACTGAAAATGAACAAGCTGTCATTCCTTTACCAAACACATTGTCAACTGTGTCAGAGCATTAGGTTTAATGTTATTTGTTGTTTCCATCACTGTGAAAATCCAGGATGCAGAAATGCACTTCAGGTCAACATTTGATTCAGTGATGCCCGTCAAACATTGTGCACGTGCGCCTTTTGAAGGGTCCATTCGGGCGTCTTCTACAAGTACTTCATCAGAGTTAATGGCGCAGGGGCTGGAGCGCGCCCAAGCTGACGCTGGCTGAAAGGCAGGGCACAGCTTGTCTGGTAGACAGTCAGTCACACACCGGATACAATAAGACATTCAGTCAAACACATTTCCACACCTTTTTTCTGATTATTTAGTGAAAGATAGACTCTCGAAACAATAATGCAGTGCTACAGTTGCCATGCTGCCAATACAAACAGTATGAGTAGCGTTTATTGAGTAGGCGGACAACAACAGCAATGGCGGCCTCCAGAGGGTCATGACCCTCTGTAAATGTTCTCCTGGGACTTGATAGTTTTATAGTTGAGAGCCACCTGTAATAACAATCCAACTTTGACATCTGTCCATAGAATGTTCGTATACTGGCCATTGTTAATGTTTGTAGTGTACTGTTCTCTGCCCGTGTGTGTGTTTTCATTACAACAGCAGCTAGCATTGTTCCAACATGAAAACGACATGGTTTTCACCATTTCTGCCATTTATATTAAAATGGACATTGATTTTAATCAGTGCCGTCAGTTTTAATCGCATTAATCATGATTAATTAATGGGGGACGGTCAACAATTAATTGGATCTAAATTGTGATTAATCACAGAATTAGGGTCAGGGTTAACAATTGGCTCAAAGAAATCGGGAGAGAAAACTGATTTTACTGAGATTGGAACATTTTTTCATCCCTGTGCAGTACAGGTGAAGAGGATTAGATTCTTTATTAGAAGCTTTAAAATGTCACAAATATCCTCCTGTGGCTGTTCTGAACACCGAAAGACAAAATGGCACTGTCCTTCTCTTGAGCTTCTCAACTTTAAAATGTTGGATGGTTCAAATTCCACGTTTGTGTTTTCTCACGTGAAACTGCTCCACTTAAAATAATCAGACAAAGCCCCTTTTGAGCATTAAATTGACGATATTGTGTGTTGATTTGAAGTTCGAATTATGTGATTAATCATGGTTAATTGTGGTCAGAGTTGCAATTAATTTGTTTTAAAAATTTTGATCCATTGACAGCACTGATTTAAATACCTTTCTGAAACAAAAGTAAAAGGTTTTTCACTTAAAACATTATTGTGGAAACGGCCTGAGAGCAAATATTTAGTTCAAATTTTAAAAATAAAATCTATGAAGCCAAAGGACAAAGTGATTTTGTTTTAAGAAATACCAAATCCGAGGTTTTTTCCACACGAAAGGCCTTTACATGCCTCTGAGAATAGATAAAATTGTTCTCTTCCAGAGAAGACCAGAAAAGCATGGCCCATTTTCTTAAAAACCCTGGATTGATACGTAGTTCTGGGAAACTTTTATCAGCTGGTTTCCTCACTTTTTTTTCCTTTTCTGCATCTCCTGTTCACATTACGGAAAACATCAAAGGTGAGTATCTTGATGTATGTGACACAGAATGTAACAGTATTTCTTTTTAATCAAGTCTAAACTTTTCCAGTTTAAAGGAACTCTTCAGAGGTTATGTGAAGGACCATTTCACCAAAATGAACATGATTTGAAATTTAGAAGGAGTATCATTAGCCTCTTAACAATTCATCAGTCCTGCCACAGCATATGTAATATCCCCTCTCATACATGCAGCACTCTATTGCTCAGATAACTAAAGGGCTACTTCAAACAAATACCCCTAAAATTCAGGGAAACCTCATGCGGCATGTGCTCAAAGCATTCAGCTGAGCTCCTCGAACACCTTCACAGCCCTCGGGCCTTGAGGAATATTAAAGAAGCTTTGCACATCGCTGCAGATTTTTCCATTTTATTAGAATAATCGACTCGCAAATATGAGAAGCAAAGGTATTGTGATTGATCCGTTGGTGGTAATGGGGGAAAAAAAAAAACAATCAACATATTTAACTGTTGCAAATAACAGTTTGTGAGTGTTGAGTTTATATGTTTACACTGAAAGCTAAGATGTATCTCCAGATTTAAATGTTTTCTCATTCAGAGTAAAGTCGGTGTGTTGATGGTAGAAAAGTGAATCCTCTTGGCTCCTTGTTCGACGGACTTTTTCGTCTATTAAGTTCTATATAATAATATATCAGAATACAGGATATTGAGTTGTAATGAGAATATTGCCAACATACAAATCAAACTGTAAAGCAACAGCTGGACGTCTAAATTAACAGTGAACACCAAGTATCTTATGTTAAAGTCCATCCCTCTCTCTTCCTTTGCTCCTGCTTGCAGGAGAAACTCCACCCATGTGAGCGCTGCTCGAAATGTTGGACGTCTTTATTAAATGTCATTGCGAGATCCAACACTGTCAACGATGCTATGTTTATCTTTTAAAGCAATCCTTCCTCCAAAGATATTACCGCCTGACCTCGGTCACACTTTCTGATGAGATATTAGAAGCAAGGAAAATGATATAATGACAGACTGAATGGAGAGGAGAAGGTGATGAATAGCTTCTCAAACAGGGAGTGGAAGTCGAATTGTAACCAATATAATTGAAAACGGCATCAGGCTTCTCTTGGCAATAAAACGTATCCTTCATTACATCGATATGCTGTGTGTGTCGAGACCCATTAGAACATGAGCGATACTGCTCATCCTTCTTTTTCCAAATGCGATAAAAAGGAATATAGATGTAAGCGGCGAGGAAAGAAAACCGCAGTGATGAGCTTTGTAGGAAAATGAAGCGCTAACGCACATAACATGCAAGTTTAAGATGGTTGAAAGGAAGATATGGATGGCTGCCATTTTGTTATCTGAACCGCAGCAATGCAGAATGATACGCAACATAAACATGCGAGTTAATCGATTTAAGCTTGAACACCATGATGTCCAGAGAAAGGGACGAGATGCCTTCACATCGTTGGCTTGTTAAGACCGAAAGCAGAAATTTGACTGTTATTTCTTTTGTTCTAAAGACTGCCTGAAGTAAAAAAAAAAAAAAAAAAATTGAAAGAAAAGAGAAAAAAAAAGAAACATCAAAGTGGATTCAGTGTGAGGCTGTTTTGTGCCCACCTCAAAGGTACAACAAAGACTTCAGTGAAGCAAACATGGCTGTAATCACAAGCTGTTTGATCTAGATACATACTGTATTAATACAAAGAGAGCTTCTATGGCTCGTACTTTGACACGTTCGCACGCACACATATGTGTGTGTGTGTGTGTGAAGTTTTATTACTTCTTCAGAAGTGGAAGGACAATGACACTCCCAGACCAATTAAACAGTCGTGTTTACTGTATTTAGATTTACAGTGACTTGCACAAACAAACGCTGCTCCCTTAATGAGCCTTTCAAAGCTTTGTCAGGACTCATGAGGACCCACACACAGGTGTGTGTGTGGTGGCGTGACAGTCTGTGAGCTAATATGACATTAAACTGTATCTCCGTGAGGCGAGCCGTTTTCCCCTATTTAATGCCGAGACATTAAAACTGTTTAAATTACATTTTCTAACTACATAGCAATTAAAAAAAAAAAAACGTTAAGTCACATGCACGAGGATATACGGCAGAAGTTATCACATTTTCCAATCCACAAAGTCTGAATCAGAGGAGCAACATGAGGGCCAAATAATAAGGCCCTAAGTGGGAGCAACAGATGGAAACTGAACAGATAATTTGATCCACAAATCATGTCTTCTAGGACACCAATATTTCATCACAGGATCTGCGAACAGCTCGCACAACTGTGCCACGTGCGCACTTTAATACAAAGAGCTCTCATATTTGACTTGCATGGATAATGGACCAGAAAAGAGCAACATAACCCTTCAGGAATAGAACTCTATCAGAAGTCAGTTATTACTGCCACTGCTTTAAATTTAAATAGAAGCCCAACCTCACACAGTTTAAAACGTTACATCACACAGTTATGTCATTTTTGAATGAATCCTGCAGTCTTTAACGTTACATCGAAAGTTATTGTTAATGGCTGCAGGGACGGACACACTAGAAAACACAATCTAATGTTTTCCTGCTGTTGCAGCCTCTCTCAAGGCTGAAGAAAGATTATTTCACCACTTCATTTTAAGTTGTGTAATTAATTAACTTTATCTGGTTTATAAAGGAAAATACAACTGAAAAAAAAGTTGATTACATGTCAAATTCTTTAGAAAAAGTACAAAAAAGTTTGAAGACTAAGGTGACCAAAACAACACAAGCAGAAACCTTGAAGTGCACTCATGTCCATAAATGCTCCATGTTGCCATGCACAAATCCAATATGCTGAGCGCTTTTCTTGTTCACTTACGGTATGTGTATACTTACATGATTCCTCACTTTGTGTGTGTGTGTGTGTGTGTGTGTTTCAGTGCACTGCAGCGGGTCAAGCAGGCGGAGCTGCAGAAGCGGGCGCAACTGAAGTAGCAATAATTAAAGCGTTTTTAATTGTTTTAATTGGAGTCATTAACGCTCCGAGGGTCAGACCGCTGACACATCTTCAGGAGGACGCATCAAACAGACGCTCATATTGACGGTGGGACGTGTTTTTAATCGCTGCGGATGCAGCGGATGACACCGATCACAGTGGCACGGGCTCTATTTCTCTCAACCCTACGGCGAGAGAGCATCACATTGTCATCGGGCCCAATTACAGATGGGCAGGAACACGGACGTGTGCTAAAATAGTGGTTAGCCCTGGAAATGTGACCATAATCATTAATGACAGCGATGAAAAACATAGCAACTCGCATTTTGATCGGCAAGGTAGCTCATAAAATGTTACGTTAGATCATTTTGGTGCTTTATCAACACCATGTAAATGTCAGTTTGACATCTGGCAGCCTGTGATAGGAAGGAGACATTGATGTGCTTTCTGATGACATAAAATGTTAAAGCAATAAGCTATCCCATGATATAATTTACGTGACAATGTTTAATGTGGTTTGCAATTAAAAGGAAAAAAAAAACCCACCATTGTCAGTGGTGTTGAGAATCCATAAATAATTCTTTGCTCATGTCTGGTACTTTTTAACATGAAAAGTTTGATAGGGTTTTTTTTTTTTTTTTTTTTTTTTTTGTTAATAGAAAGTGTGTTATAGGTTTCTTGTTTTCTCGGAAAAATGGTTTCCAGCTTCTCTTCAGCAAAACAGCATAGCATGTAGTATTTTGTCGTGATAGTCAGATGAAGCTTCATGAACCACTGTCTTTATTTTCTGAAGCCACTAGATGGTGCTATCTGTTCAAGAAATGTTTGAGCGCACACTTCATTGGCAGTCCTTCAGCCTCGATCTTAGAGCCAAGAGTGCCATCTAGTGGTTCAAAAAACAAAGACAGTGGTTCATGAAGCTTCATCGGGCCATCATTACTATTTTGGACTGTTTTCAGTTAGCTCCTCGGAACAGGTTAGCAGTTTGACTTCACAATGAGAAAACCTAAAATCCATTGGATCCCTCCAGTGTGTTAAGCTAGGTTTACACTTGCATGACCTTTTGCCACGATGTTGTCGTGGCAAGGCGTGCCAATCTGGAGTCACGAACCGGCAGGTTTCCGCACTGTTCATGACTAGTTCACGCACAGTTCATGACCAGTTCACGGACAGTTGGCGCACAGTTCACGGACAGTTCATGAATGCGCCCGTCAGTGTCGCGAACTGGCACGACGAATTCACGACGCATTCTCGCATAGTTTATGGGCTTCCCGCACAATGGCACGACGTGGTTGCGCGCGCAATTACGCACGTCATATACGAGTAAAAAGGGGGCTTCCCCAACCCCGGGTCATTTTTGGATTTGCTGTTGAACAGACAACATGCTGAATGCCAGAGACACCATCACTGCGGAGAAGAGAAGATCCTGTACCTGGCAGCTGCTCTGTGTTGAAGAGCAGCAGAAAAGGCGCTGCCTCGGGCCCCGAGCTGAAGGGGGCCCCGACGGACGGCTGACATCAGTCATTTTCAGTGACAAATTAAAGACGCTACACTTGATGCTGCAACGACAATGGGTCGAAAATCCCCCGCATGGGGCCCTTTTCCGGGTACTCGCAGGTGGCCACGACTTGCACGCATTCTCTCACATTGTCCCGATGCGTTCACAAGGAGTTCACGGACAGTTGGCGCATAGTTCACGGCCGGTTCGCGATATTTTGTCGTGACCAAAATTTTGAACATTTCAAAATTTTCGTCCCGACATGGCACGCAGTCCTGACGGGTTTACGCACACTTCACGCCACTTTACGAGTGGTTTGCGACCGTTTGCGACTCGATTCGTGGCAATGCGTGCCACAGAATCGTGCAAGTGTAAACCTGGCTTTACTGGGCATCTTTTGAGACTTCTTTTGAATTTCTGGGTAGTTTCCGGCCCTGTTTACCTAACGCTTCATGTTTACATGCCAACAAGTTGAAAGCAATGCACATGGAAACAAAAGGATGCAGTTAGCATGGCAGGAAACAAGTTGTTGTTTTTGTAATGAAACCCCAGTCACGCACAGACTTAGTTTTGTTGTTGCTTGTTGCCTTTCACAGTTCAAGATGTACTTTTGTGCAGATCAAAAGCTTTCTGAGAAATACTCCACTTGTCCTTTCTGTGTCTTACATATGACATTTGATTTTATTAACCCTTGTAATTATTTTCTTTGTGCTGAAAGACGCATTAACCGAGCCCAACAAATGGCTCTTGACAATTTTCGGCCCAGTTAACAGAAAGACAGGATCAGTCATTACTGCGCTGGGTAATGGCCAGTTACAAGATAGGTGACAAAAGCCAGTGTCTTGTTCTAAATTACTTTTTAAGACAATTATAGAATGGCCTTCATGTAATTGTTTTCAATCTGGTGTTCCAGCACTCTTTTAAACGTTTCCCAATTCATTGTTCATTGACCCATGCAGATCATCCAACAAGCTTTCATCTGTCTGTGTCTTTATGTTCGGACATTAATTCTTCTGCTTGGCAACGATGCAGCTTGAATATGTTTAATTCCTTTTTTTTTTTTTTTTTTTAATAGAATACTTACACAGTATAATCACAGCTTGATGAGAAATGAAACTTGTTTGGGCCTCTGAAGCCAGTCCGTGTTTGATGATAGGAAACACACACAGTAATGAGCATGATGACAAATATACTAACAGGCCTCATAAGCACGACTCACAGTTGTGCAGTGAAAAGCCTGGGAGCAAGGTGAGGTGCACCGGTGAGCAGTCGGGAGTGAAAAAGGATGGAGCGGAAAAAAAAAAAGAAAATAAAACTAGAGGGCAAAGTCTAATGAAGATTGATCAGAAAGAAAGTAGACTTTACAGGGCAGATTTCTGGGCACAACAATCCACATGGCGATGTTCATACTCAGTAAATTCAATAGAGGATTCCAGGGAGCCAGATATAGCAAGTACAACATAAAACACAAAAGGCCGACATTTGCAAATATATAATGGGGTAGACTGTGACAAACATGCAAAAATGCACAAATTGAATAAAACCCACTCAAAATTAGACAAAGAAGGGCTCATTTGTAAGATAAACTGCTGTGACTCTTCCAGGTGACTAAACAAACATCTACTTCTGCCACAGGTCCCTCACACCGCACACACACTTAACATGCGTGTTAACGGCATCATGCATATTTAATTTCCGTCCGGTACAGCAGCGCTCGTCCTCTCTTCGACGCTCTCTTTCCGATACATGCCGCACCATATCCATCGATTTCCCGTGAAGGACGAGCGGAGGTCGTGTTTTGGATAATTACAAGCAGTGAATGAATCACTAAACTGTAAATAACACCAGCATCATTAGCGCGCGTGAGCAATTAGAAAAGCATCTGTCTTTAATCAATGGTTGAGAATAGAGGAACATGCCAGCTGCAGCTCAACATAAAGCATGAATTTGTGCAATCAGATCAAAGCGTTTCTTTGTTTTCTTTTTTCTCCTTTTCTCTCCTCATATCTGAATTTGTTGGGGTTTTTGTTTTGGGTTTGATTTTTGCATTCATCAGCATTTCCAAATTTTTATTTCCTTTCAAGAAGAGTTGAAAGCATTTCAAGCCTGTCATTTTCACCACACTTTGTTTAGTTGTGCAGGTTTATTTTATGAAAATACACCCTCGCAAATCAGATCTGACTATTAAAATATAAATTCTAAAAATGTACTTTCAGATCTGGCAAGGTCGACATTTTATCTTATGGATGTTGAAAAAGTTTTAAGGATTCAAGGAAGAAAAACAAATACACATCTTGTATAAAGACAGTAAATTGTCTTTTAAATAATTCCAACTGACAACCTTAATAATCAAATCTTTTAAAACTGGAGAGGAGGCATCGGGATGTCAGTCTTCCATGCTGTTGCTCAGTTAGGATTCCACCACTTTTTAAGCGGATTTCATGAAGAAGAGTAGAAAGGGGGTAGAAAAAGTTGTCATAAAATATCTTAGAGCAGACCAAAGACAAGAAAAAAAAAAAGCATAATATTAATATTCAAATTTAAACTTTAAAGCTTTTTGTTTGTTGTGATGCAGCGTATATGCAATGGGAATATCTATATTTTCACAAAACCGAACATTTAGCGAGAAAATTACTATAATCTCAACACGAAAACAATTTTTATGATGCTTTCTGGTGTAAAACAGATACGGTGAATTGTCCCCCAAAAAGACTTAAACTGTTGCATCGGGAACATTTTTATAAACACTTAAGTATTGAGATTTCTGCTCTACACACAGTCGTACTGTAGCTCCATTTGAGTACCTCTTCACTTTTTTCAAGAGCGGAATCATTTTTTAAGCTGAAGAGGCATTTCACTGTATTTTCTGTCTGTCAGGTAACACAGATACACTGGCACCTTCAACAGAGAGAGCAGCTCCGCAGACAGAATCCTCACACTATGGATTGTGGAGGGTGAGGCGCAGCCTCCTGCTGGCCGCCTGATCCACAAACGGTTAGCCTGGTTTGGGAACTACGGGGAACGTGTTTTACTATCTTAAAGTGGGCCAGCTTGAATCTTTCAGTGACCGTAGGTGTCGAGGAGGTGATCTTCTTCTTTGAAGTTTCTGATTCATGTTTTCTTTCTCATTCTGTCGTAGATAAGGACACAGAAGATGGAGGCGATGTGTTGAGAACGATACATCGGAAGAGTTGGTGTCAATTCCGACTTTTGTATTAAAAAGATACAGTATATTAACATATCTGTTGATGTTTTAGCATCGTGGGGAGAGGATCCTCCCTGCTTTTAAACCCGCTGATTGTGGAGCAGCATACCTCTGACAGATCTTGTGCTTTGGGCAGATGGCTGACACTGAGGTGTGAAGTGTCTGGGGCTGTACGTCTGCAGGAACCTTGGAGACGGTCACCAGCGGTTAATTTGTGCCTCGTTTTAGTGACACAGTTTTAGATGTTTGTGCTCCTCTGCGTGTTTTGAGTCATAGTTTATGCCCTTTTTGTGTCAGTTTGCAATCAATTTAGTTCTCTTTGTGGCTCATTTGAGGCTAAGTTTGGTTATGTTGCATCACTTTGTTCCCATTCTGTTTCTTTGGGTATCATTTCATAGCTTGTTGTGTCTCATTTTGGTAATTTTACATCTTTTTATGATCACTTTGTCACTTTGCACATGTTTTCATTGTCATGGCTGGTGTTTTAAGTTACTTTTATAGATATATTTTTCAGGAATCAGACCTTTTAGTAGCCCAGTAGGCATGCTCAGTGATCTGTACACGCTGAGGAAGAAAAATTACAAATTCTTGATTTTTTTTTTCATATCTTTCTGAAGAAATAGAGATTTTTAAGTGAGAGTAAGTGATAAATATCAGGAAATGCTAAACTATCAACAGTTTTTACCAGCGTCCAATGGTGCAGAATAAATTAGATCGCTTTTCTGAAGCTAAGGTCTAACAATGCTTCAATATTTACATTTTCATATTTGTGCGACCTCACCTTGACATGACTGGATGAGCAGTGAACCTCTGGCAGCGCCTTGTTGGAGGAACGCGTTCGATCTGTTTCGGGGATTCTTTGTATCCCGGCTGTCAGATCAGGGAACGCTGGCCGGCTGGTCGTGAGCACACGCGGTGCCACGCTTGCCAAAAACCACAGATGCTGTCGCAGAAAGCAAAAGAAAGAGAATTGCTGAGAAGGGCTTTAATTTCCCAAAGTAAGAATGATGGGATGAATTATGACTTTTGATAGAAGGGGGTGGAAAAAAAGATGAGTTTTAAAAAAATAAAAGACAGAATTCTTTTACAAGTAGGGGGCTAATTACCAACTCCTGAGACTTTCCAATGTCATTACAGAATAATGAAAATATCACTCAAAACACTATTACAGAAATATTAAAATTTCATTAGACACCCCTAGAGCTTCTCTGCCTCCAATCCTTTATCATTTTTTACAACTCAGGACACTTGTTTCATTCCGTTAATATTTAATGACTGATGGCGTTATTAGTTGGACCGCTGAGCATCCAAATGGAGCCCGAGATAAAAAGCAGACACGTGTAATGGAAGACAGAAGTGGAGTCGGGTAAGTAGGAAGAAGTCCAAAATATGAGAGAAAGAAGTCAATTGAATTTCAAAAGCAAAGAAGGGATTTAAAATCAAGTCAAACAGTGGGTGTGAAGCACCACACACCAAAAAAAAAAAAAAAGCTGCATAAAGAACCTGAATCAGAAAGGATATGGGTGAAATAGACTGACAGCACCCAGCAGAGGCGGATTGGACTGAAGGAGCCCTATTGTGAAGTATATTTTGCATGCAAATATGGGAAAGGGGGAAAGTTTGAAAGCGGAAGTCAGTGTTCTGATTTTTATCTGTTTTAAAACCCCAGGAGGCAGTAGCTGTTCTTCTCCGAGTGATCCAAAATGGGTCGTTAACAACTCTTCCTTTGTTCCGTCTTTTTTTTTTTCCTACAAATTTAACTTGGCAACACTCATCATTAGGCTTTACAGATTTGACTTCATCTTGCTGTTGTGAAGAAGGAGTCACATGTAAAATAGGTGCGTATGCTGCTGAGGGGATTACACTACCATGAGCCAATTATAAAGTAACTCTCGCTGTAAACATACTAATGAAAGGTGCTCTCACGTGTTAATTTTCTACAGTAATGGTTGACAAAAATTTTGATGTGAGGGCGACATGTAGACCCACATAAAAAAGTTTGGATTGGAAGATGATGCCTTCAATCACAGAAGTTTGACATTCCGCCAGCAGTGTCTATTCTGGTAACCTTTTAGCCAGAGTGACTAATTCTGTCAAGTCAGAAAATTGAGCAACAGCAGCTTCTGGCCTACAGACATTACTGAACAAAAGAGGTCTAGAAAAATACAATATCCAAAATTATAGTAATCAAGTTAACTCTGAAACTTCCCTCTGAGCTGCCTGAAAGTCTTTTTGGAATGGGAAGAGTATAAAACTGGGCATTAACTGTAATTGAGAGCTCATAGATCATCTTCAGTATTGAAAACTGGCATTAGTTAAGAAATTATCCTCAAAAATGGGACAATATAGTGGATGATCTCCATCTCCCGAAGACACTGATTTCTCCATCCCACTGAGAAATGATGATTAGCCTCTCCGCTCACACCTGCCCTGTTTGACAGCGCCAATGAATTCTTTCCCGACGAGGAGCGAGTGCACTGGATGTAACGGTGTCCCCATCATCCCAGCGTTAATATCAATAAGTCGGCTGTTTTCAACGCTTGAGATAACCAATGCTCCAACCCAGCATTTTTTGTCATTAACAGTGTTGGTAAAACAAACTTTTTTGGGAGGGTTCAGGCAGATGATCCACACTCAATACATAACTGCTTTAACACAAGAGTTCTGCATGAATTTCACCGGAATATCTTATTTATGATCATTTCCACCAGTGAGACAGAGAGAAATTTATTTTTAACATGTCTGAGAAACATTTCTTACTTAGACATCAGATGAGTCTTGCTGTTTAAAGTCTGGCTGATCAGGTCACACAGTTTCAGTTGCTGCATGGCAACAGTGTGGCTGTGGTTAAATAAATGTGTAAATGTCACTGAAGTTTCACTGAAGACAGATCATCAAACATTATTGTATTTCCATTGGCACGGAGCACATCAATTGGTAATAAATAATTAATCCTGAATAGCTCCATATGGAAGTTATTCATAGTGTGCAGGGTTGAACAAGGATAGGTGATGGCAGTGGGAGTGGATGTGAACTTCAGACAGCCACAAGATTAATTAAGTGTAATTTCTTCACATGTGGAGCTTCTTATTTTATATATCCTTTAACTCAATATAAAGTCAGTGCTGTTTGAATTCTGAACTGGGTATGCTGAACTTCGATTCCATTTTAAGTGAAGCTGGAGGCAAGAAATAAAAAAAAAATAAGAAGGCGGCTGTCTTTTGAATACTGGAGACACGCTGGGAAAAGTAATACTGTATATGCATCGTATCTTTGAAACACCTGCAGAGTGTTGCATATGTGGATGCCTCTCAACAGTTAAGTCCCCAAACATCAAGTTTGAACTGAAAGCCAAGAAAAACAAGCGGCAGTCATCAGTTTGAAAAAAACAAAAAAAAAAAAAACCTAGCTGATGATGACCTCTTTTTTTTTTTTTTTTTTTTGCACAGACAGACACACTCATGCATCCATGCTATCCTCCCAATTATCCTTCTTGGTGAATGAAGGATAATTGGTCTTGGCATTCAGAAGACAGAACACGTTAATAGATACCTTAGCCTGTGCGGAGTGGAAACTTGAACAGTCTATCAGAACCTTTTAATCAGCAGCTTGCAGTTGTTGGTTGCCAGAAAAATAGCGGATTTCACACCTACCTGAACCAATTTGTCTCATTCAGGTGTAGACTTCTGAAAATGTTATTGTAATGGTGGTTTTAGCAGGAGTATTGAAACCAAACAATCCTAAATTTTTGCCAATAAGTTAAAAAAAAAACCAATTTTTACCGATACAAAAATGATCAGGAATAACTTACTTAAGACTGATAATGTTGAACAGTGGAACAATTACCGTAAACTAAGAAATTATGTGACCAAATTGAATAAAAAGAAAAAATATTTATATTATCATAAGAAGATTGAACACGCAAAATGTGATCCTGCAAAAATTTGGGGAACATTGAATGAAATATTAGGAAGGAGAAAATTAACATCTAAATATTTAGAATCAAACGGGGTTTACCTAACAAAACCAAAGGAAATTGCAAATCATTTGAGCCAGTTTTTTAAAAATAAAATTGAGAAATTAAGAAATTGCATGGAGACAGGACAAAGGCAGAACATTTCCTATGAATTAATAAGTAAGTATATTATGAAAGTGAAGGAATGTAAATTCAAGTTTAATCAAGTAACACAAAATTATATTAAAGAATTAATCAAAACAGGTAAGGATAAACCGGCTGGCATTGATAATCTTGAAAGCAAACTTTTGAAAATGGTGGCTGAGGTTATTGACCTGCCAGCTGCTCACATTATTAATTTATGTCTGACTAAATGTTGTTTTCCCACACAATGGAAAACTGCTAAAACAATTCCTCTGATTAAAAATAGTAAAGAACCGTTGTCAGGTAAAAACAGCAGACCGATTAGCTTATTGCCTGTGTTAAGCAAAATCATGGAAAAGGTGGCATATGATCAAATACAAACATACTTCTCAGTGAACGGGTTAAATACAATCTATCAGCATGCATATAAAAAGGGTCATTCCACTTCAACTGCACTCACTCAAATTACTGATTATTGGTTAAATGAAATGGATAACAAAAATCTTATAGGAAGTGTATTTTTAGATCTAAGCGCAGCCTTTGATGTGTTAGATCATAATATATTATTGAATAAATTGTGCTGTTATGGATTTGAATCATCAGCTTTAAAATGGATGGGAAGCTATTTAAATAATCGTATGTACAGCGTTTTCTTTAATGGTAGTTATTCTGTGACTGAGGGAATGAGTTGTGGAGTGCCCCAGGGCAGTTGTTTGGGACCCCTTTTATTTTCTATTTTTACAAATGATTTTCCACTTGTATTAAAACATGCAACCATGGCCATATATGCTGATGACACAACACTATATGCGTCTGCACCTACTGGACAACAACTCAGCAACATCTTAAATGAGGAGTTGGCAACAGTAGCATGCTGGATTCGAAATAATAAGTTAGTAATCAATGCAGAGAAGACTAAATGTATGTTAATTGGATCACAATATGTGTTGAAAACAGTTGAAGAAAAATTACACTTAAAATTAGAAGAAACTGAAATTGAACAGATAGAAGAAATGAAGTTATTGGGTGTAATTGTAGATTCCCAATTAACATGGACCAGTCATATAAATTACATGTTGCAGAAAATGGGTAGAAGTATGGGCATGATTAGACACTGTAGAAAATGGATTCCACAACATTTGGCCAAACAACTAGTTCAGTCATTAGTACTTTCTCAAATGGATTATGCATCTGTTGTGTGGTCAAACACTAGTGAAAATAATTTGCACAGGTTACAAGTTGCCCAGAATAAAGCAGCACACATTGTGTTGGGTTGCCCTTACAGAACCAGTGTAACATTAATACACAGTGAGCTTGCCTGGTTGATGGTAAAGAGTCGGCTGAAATATCATTTGTTGACACTAATTAGAAATCTTATTATAACCAAAACACCAGAAATTATTTATGGTAAATTTTCATTCTTTTCTAATGTTCATAATTATGCAACTCGTCAAAGCAGTAATGTGAGAGGCTTGCTCCCTGTGTGTAGAAGCAGTCAAATGCAGCGCACTGTTGTTTATCGGGCCATGGTTGCATGGAATGCATTACCTCTTTTCTTATTGTCGGAAACAAGCAAAATATTATTTCAGAAAAAGTTGAAACTTTTCCTATTTACACAATGATTTGATGAATTTTGTTATTGTATGTATTTTACTTAGCGCTACATGTATGTATTTACATTACATATTTAAAATGAGCTGTATTATATTTTATATTTGACGTTTTATGTTTTATATTGTGTGTCCATAGAGTTGAAAATAATGGGATCAGGATTGACATTGGGCTTTCATATTCAGTGTGTGTGTGTGTGTGTGTGTGTGTGTGTGTGTGCGTGTGTGTGTGTGTGTGTGTGTGTGCGTGCGTGTGTGTGTGTGCCTATATTATAATAAAATTTATGTAATGAATTTGGAAAGACCCCAGGAAGAATAGCTACTGAGATTTCAGTGGCTAATGGGGATCTTAATAAACTAAACTAAACTAAACTTGTAGATGTTTGCTTATAATTATATTCCAGCCCTTCGATGGATTGTCTATATCACATAAATTTTGCATGGCATTAGCTCAGACAGGCTCAATGACAGTTAAATCAAGTATGAGACTTGCTGAAGTGAATAAGAACATGTTAGACCGATATCGAATGTGAATTTAAAAGAACATTTAAAATAGCATGATGGCAACAAAAAAAGCTGAATAAAATAAAGTGAATGCTCATTGCAGTGACGTGAGGGGTGGATGGGAGAATGGGATTCTGGATTCTCTGGGTTCTGTCATTAAGCCACATACATAAATTACATGGCGTATGTCTTTTTAGATTAGAGTTAAAAGACGATACTTGAATTGGAAATTCACAGACTGACGGTCTATAATGACTAACACTAACGCTGACTTGTAAGCATATCCACAAGCCTACATCTTTCTTTTTTAAGCAAAATTACTAAAATGAAATACCAAAACACAGTGCTAATGCTAAAATTAAAAATAAACTTGCTTAAATTTAGTAAGATGACTTTTTTTTAGAAGCAAGGGAACAACAGTACAGAGACAGCCTTGATAAAATGCCATAAATGACCTCTGGATCACAGTGGATCACCGCACACTGAGGCACCTGATCAGCCTCTCTGTCACCATCTTGAATCGGTTCCGCTCCTGGTAACTCTGAACGAATGTTCCCCAGGGGTCCATGAAAGAAAATATATTGTTATGCCTCAAGGCTCAATCTACGGCCCCATGGTTTTTAACTTAAATATACTCCCCCTCGCGAATATCATCAGGAGACACTGCAGGAACTTTCACAGACGATACAGAGTATATTTCAATGACACAGGTGCCAGCTGACGTACTTCTTCACTATATTTCAGATCTCAAATCAGGGATGTTTGAGAATTTTTTGGCGCCTTGGATGAGGGTTATGAGGGGTGGAGGGACAGTGACCACGTGTCGGGGCGACTACAGGGCCTCTGTTTTTAACATGTCAAACACTTAGTGCTGCATTATACTGAATGAAATTTGGTCTATAAGTTCAGATTGATTGATGAAACATGTTAATGAAACGAGACAACCAACTTCATAACTAGCAATGGCAGTGCAAATAAGTGGTTTCTAAGCAATGAGAGTTTTTGACATTAATGCACATGGATGTGATTCTACGGAGCCCCTAAAGGGACATCAAGTAATTTTTTTCAGGGAGTTTTACGCTCGGTTAAAACTTTTACGTGCTCTCATAAGCAACTTCACGCACCGCCTTAAAATTTTACGCATGTGCTTAAAGTCACTTACGTGCATACGTAAAAGTTTTAATGGAGCGCGTAAAGTTGTTTACGCTCACGCAAAACTTTTAATGCTCCCGTCTGCTCAAATTTTGAGACGGTGTTGCGCAAATGCCGGTCACACCAGTACACGCATGCGACAGAGCAAAGAAACCATGACGGGCGCTAACGCTTAAAAGTGACTCTGTGAAGCCATCAGGCTGCAGCTCCATCTACAAAAACACCCAGGCCTTCATTTATCAAATGATCATACGGGCATACGGGCGTACGGCCATATAAAAGACAGGATCGGCATTTGTACATATTGAATATACTATCGCTCCTATAATATTTGTATATAAACTTAGATCTTTTCTTCTTTTAGATTTCTATTATCGTTCTTATTATCTATTTGCATATTTAATTTTTGCACCCCCCTGTGTGTTCTACGAGCCTCTGTAACTGCAAATTTCTCCATGGTGAGATAAATAAAATCTGCTTTATTTTATTATGATCTATTTATCAATATGATCGCGATCGTATGGAAAGATGAAATCTCACGACAGGTCTGACATCGTGTACACAAGCTTGAGTCGGTGTGGATTTGCGGTGCAGCACAGAAAAACCTGGCAGAGCGTGAAAATAATTATAAAGCGAAGCTCAAACATTTCATAAAGCACAAGCAGCACATATTAAAAAGTAAAAGAATAAAAAAATAAATAAAATAATGCTCTTACAGAATATCTAACGACACTTACCTTTGTGGGATTAATGAAGAATTTTCAACTATTAATGACTCCACTGGTCCATCCTGCCACGGAAAGAAGCGCTGTGTTAACAGCTAGTGCGTAAAGACGCACACGCTGTTGCAGGGCAGCTTCAGACACTCAGACCCAGCGGGGGAAACGCTGTCGTTTAGCTGCAAAAAGGTGTGTGACTTTATTTTGGCCTGTGCAGTTTTACACGATATTTGGCCAATGGAGTGACTTCTGTTGCGCCGGCGCCACGAGAGGAGCCGATGTGGGAACCAGCAGAGGCTCCACTGGGGCTGGACGGAGGAGACAGGACCTGATGAGCCACTTCTGAAATGTAACTATAATCTAAAGTTTAGCAAATGATTTATTTAATCAGTGATGTGATACCGGTAGACTGCAAATAACATATTAGCAAACTTCACGTGCTCCCTTAAAATGATTGCATCCGTACATAAAGTTGCTTACGTGAGCACGTAAAAGTTATAAGAGAGCACGTAAAACTCCCTTAAAAAAAAAAAAAAATTCCTTTTTGGGGCTCCGTATCATTCTAAAGCTGCGGTGAGAAAAAAAAAAAAATCCCACCGCAGTCTGAGAAGATAACAAAACCTTCCTTTTACACTTGTTCAAAGCTCACAGAAAACAGTCGCAACAAGAAAAAGTAAAGCTCGGCTGGCTCAGTTTTCCCCAAACTACTGCAAGAGTTTAGGTTAATGTGATCTCACTTTGTGAAAAATGTTCACATTCCATGATCAGTTCATTTGTTTAATTTCTGTAAACGAGACGACAAGATCGCGGAAGGTTCCGATGCGTTTAGCCTCGCCGAACAACCGTGCACTCCAAAGATTCGGCATCTCCAACTGCTGCTCCGTGCAATTAAAATGGATGGTTTTTTTTCTAAAGACCGTCTTCAACCTGTGTTCACCCCGACCTCAGGAAACACACAGCAGTGCTGTTAGACTGAGGAAATTAACTTTTCATTGGCCGTCCGGCTAATTGGCTGGTTGAAGTGACAGCTCACGAAGCAAGAACAGCAGAAAGACTTTATTCTCCGCTTCACATTCTCTCACACACACACACACACACACTCACAGGCAGTCACACAAACTCACACCTACCTCATCCCCGTGACAGCTAAATTGGGATTAACGAGCTTTTAGGGAAAAGCTGCAACAGCAGCTCCTTTTCTCTTTGTTTTTCTTCCACTGACACCCCCATGTATGCCTGGCAGGCTGACTGTCTGACTGGCTCGTGCTTGATCTTGCATCAAATGGAAGGGTTGCCATTTTTAGAGAATATGGCACACACCTGCCTGGTATATATAACCCGGGGGCTTTTCTGTCGGTGCCACAGTGGTCAACAAAGTGTGCTTTGAGATCATGCTGGATTTGGAATAAAAAGACTAATACTTAGTATGGAAAGTAAACAAGAGAGGATAAACTGCAAAGAGGAAAAAAAAAAAGAAGGAGTTAGAACACACACACAAACTCTCAAGTGTCACAGACACATAAATAGGACAGAACCCAAAAAAAAAAAAAAAAAAAAAAAAAAGTTAATAGGACCTAATATTAGTGGAACAGAACACAGCAGATGGCGGGGCTCGGAGTTGGCAAAGTGAGACGAAGCCCAACTCAGCATGATCTGGTAGTGCCAGTTTCACACCATGCCATATTTTACGGTGAACCGGAGCCGCACAGCATGTGCAAATATTGTGGGAAACATTGATCTTTAGAACTGACGGTTAATCCTCACAAGGTACGGTTTCATTAAAAGAGGTAGCCGATTGCAGATTTCTCATGCAGGTGTCCGTATGTTTGTATGGAAATCCCTACAGCGCGAGGAAAAAGCGAAGAGTGCCTGCAAATTTTTTTTGCCGTAATTATCTATTTGTGGTGGCCTTTTGCAAAACGCTTCCAAACAAACAGGTATCATACACGCTGTTCAGTTTCAGCAGATTAACTGGCTCAATCGCACACGAACAGATTGGGTTTGGTTTAAACCTTTTTTGTGCAGTTTGGCAATTTGATTTGATCTCGTTTTGTCCTATTTAGTAATGCCTAATGAGTGATGTCCACATGTCCGATTACCTTTCCTTTTGTCTGCTTTTCCCTGTAAGAAGAAGCATTTAATAGCCATCTGATGATGATGATTATGGTTCAACGATCATGCCGCACATGAATGCATATGAACTCCCTTAAGGGTGTGGGATCAATTTATGGCCTGTCCAACATTACCAGAGAAAGACAGTGATGGCATAGACTGAAAAAAACGGGAAGCAAATTAAACACTGGCAGCCTGTTTAATGCTTATTCGCTCAAATGGATTTCATATTGACTGCTTATTCTCAGAAACCTCTCAAACACCTATTGTCACCACCTCTTACATAAATCATGGAAGGAGGATTTCCTGACACACTCCAATGTAAAACAGGAGGGGCTTAAAGCCACGGGCTGAATGGAATTACTACTGTTGTGGCCAGAGCATCGGTCTCCTCGCGGACCACAAGGCTACAAGCGTCCTCTGGCCTTTTTGGCGCCCGGCGCCGGCTCCTCCATCTGTAAAGGCGAGGGGGCATTCCTTTGTCACGACAGCCTGCGAGTTCAAGTTCACCTCAGGGAAGAACCTGAGCTCATTCACATGCTCTTCACAATCTCTCCAGGACACATGTACCATCACCCCAACCCCCACAACAACTGTGTGTCGGTGAGGGGCCGGTGGCCGGGAGAGCCAGGGAGCCTTCCTCTGCCTGCCTGTGGGGCCTCAGCCACCCTCCTGGAAATTAGACGTGAGCAGTCCAGAGCGTGTGCATGCATGTGATAGGCTTTTGTTATGAGCTGGCTGTAATTGCAGTATTATCCTGTTTTTAACCAATTGCAATATTTTTGTGGAGCATCTTTCACACAAACACACACACACACACACACACACACACACACACACACACGGACATTGCATTGATTTATACCGAAGCTTTTGTTTTTAGCCAATCAGGTAGATCTCACAAAGATTTCAGAGTGGAAGATTTTTGCACCTACCTTTTTTCCCTTTTCAGATGTTTTGTTTTGTCTCATGAGTTTAAAAAAAAACAACAAAAAAATCAAGTGTTTCTCACATTAAAATTCACAGCAACAAAAGCAGCTGAAGCCCAAGGCTAATTTTTTTACTTTTGCCGTAGAACCCATTAGATTGATAACCAAGAATACCGATACTTTTTTTCTTAATCATTTTGCATGAAAACTTGTATTTATAATATTTTTAAAAACTTTTTTTTGGAATTTCAAAGCATCATTAAAACTGTTCCATGATTGGAATCACATAAGTGAAGCATACACGTATTTGTTGCTTCATATGTTAGCTTTGACACAAGCAGCCACTGAAATATCTTAGATTGTCCCTGAAATACGTGAGGAAGTGAGCTGTAAAGTGTTGTTGTGGTTAGAGTTCAACATTTACAGTAAGGTAACTAGTAGGGGCTGGTAGTAATAAAGATGAGCTAGATGGACCTTTTTCGGTTGACGTTTGAATAAACCTACCCACCAGTGTCATTTTTTTTTTTAAGCAGCGGCACATGAACGAGTCGGCATCTCTCAAGAAGAGCCTGATTTCCATGCAGGGTAGTGCTCCATCTCATGCATCAAAGTACTGCACTGTGTGACGGGCCAGCAAAGGTCTTAAAGATGAAAGAAACTGACATGCCCCTTCCTTAACTCATCCAACCCTAATGAAAACTTTTGGGCTCTTCTCATAAGAGAGATTTACAGGAAAGGAAAACAGTACAACTCTCTGAACAGTGTCTGGGCTGCACAAAAAAGGTCCACAGATCAAGAAACTGACAGACTCCAGGGACGGAAGTTAGCGTTATTTAGTGTTATTGAAGAAAAGTGGTGATATTGGTGGCTGAAGTGGGAACATTTTAGTTTTTCATTGAGTTCAATAATAATTCTACACTGTCAGTTTTACACACTTTCTTATTGAGTGTGGTAGACTTGCTCCTGCAGTCTCACCTCTGCAATCCTTCGTTCTGTCACAAATTCAGCCTTCTTCAGTTCAGGTCTGCAGCTGGTTACTTTCAGGTCCTTTATTCTTCCTTCCTTCTTCCTCGGGGATCCGTCGTTCCCAGGCAGACAGGACTCTGCTGGCCTCATGTGTCCTTCTCTCCAGGAGATTCAGGTCCGCCTCATAACCCTCCAGAAAAGCGTCATCAACAGGCAAGTGATCTGCTTCAACTCACTGTCTCTGCTTCCTGTATTGCAGTTGTGAGTTTGTATCGGTCATATTTCAACCACAGGTTCTCTTGAACAATGACTTTGAGTCTTTTCAGTGTCACCTTCTAATGTGTCCCTGAGGACTGCGTCCTCTTCATCCCCCTCGTCTTTGGTTGCATCAGCCAGGAGCCCCATTCTGTAGTCATCACTGGTTTCAAGAATCTTTCTGAGGTCGTTGTTGAGAATACTGAATTCCTCTCTTAGTTGTTCACCTCCTCGCTGAAGAAGTTAGTCTGTCTGGTGAAGCCGCTCTTCGCAGTGGTCCTCTCCCTCTTGAGCTGCTTCACTGTCTTCTCCAGGATATGGTCATAGAAATTAAATCCCCACCGATGGCATCTCCCAAGTCTTCCAAACACTGAAGCTCCACAGTTTGCCTCCTTTCTCCTGCAGCATGTCGGTCACTCACGCAAGCAAACAGCCACACCTGCCGCCGATCCTCCTGATGAGGCCAGGCTCTTCTGCTCCTTCTGAAAACCAAAGTGAAACATTCACCATGCTTGGCTCAGCAGCGCCCTCTTATATCTCCTCCAAACTAAAACTATCATGATTGTGGAAAAAAAAAAAAAAAAAAGCACAGAAAAGGGAAATTCTAAAGAATACCTCAACAGTGATGACTCACTGAACCTCTGATGCCTTAGTTGCAGCAGGCTTACTCCCCTGTACTTCCTCCTACACCTCAACATTGATTCCATCATTTTAACCACAGCCACTAGAGGTCACCAGATTCAATCACTTCTGGCATCAACTTTGTGATTCAGCATTCACAAAGTAACAACTTCCATCCAGCTGTGCTGACAAGATCCCAATTTATCTGCCAGACTTTGCGTAGGTGTGCAAATATAATGTGCAGTCCCCGGCCATATGCTGCAATTAGATGTACAGCATTTTAAGCACCACGATGAAGAAACATTACACCCAGCAGCAAGTGCATGACAATACATATTCATGATCCCAAACCAGGAGACAATTGCAGGAGTTCAGAAAGGCCATATTGCAACATTGCTCTTCCAGAACTCTGGGGTGTTTGATCTGAGACACACAAACAGATGTTTCACAGGGAGACAGATTTACGAAGCAACACAGAAGTCACGCTGTTTTGAAAAATGACTTGTGCTCATGCCGGATGGGTCCTAAAGAGGAGAATGACAGCCCATGGGCAGATCATGCACCATATCCACCTTTTAACATGTACTTCTTTTTGAATAAAATAACAGATCCAATATTGCACCGCTTTGTATTGATCATGTGTTTAATTCGAGCAGATTGATAAATTGTGTCGTGGTCTGTTGGTGCCTAATGCCACTGGACGGTGATGTGAAGAGAACAGGACGTTTGTTCTCATTCATATTCTGCTTCGAAAAGAGTAATTCCATTAAGACATATTGGCTCGCTTCCACCGATTAAATTTAACTGTAAATTACCTTCCGTCTGTAGCACATATTTATTTTATCCCACATCATTAAAATAAGCAAAAAGGAAATTGCATGCGCTCATTTTAACAGAACCTGCATCTAAAAATACACCAGAAAAATAATCCAAAAGTTGACACCTAATTATAACTCTTGTATAACACCTTCCTCACTAAGAGGGAAGCTCATTAGTTGCAGGTTAACATGGAGGAAACCATGGTAAAAGTGGATTAAATTCAGAAATACATGTGCATTATGACATGGAGACATTCACAGTGGGTCATTTTTGGGAGAGAGGTGGTAGTGATAAAATAAGGCTATGTCTTTTAACTAATTAATCAGATGCATGTGAAGCATGTGCCTTTCCTTTCAGCCACTGCCAGATAGATAAATTACAGTCCCCTCCATCTGTCGGCCAGACTCAGAAACCAAGGGAAAAAAAAATCCAGCGAAGTCACAAATAAAAAGATGAGGAGGAGAGATGCATTAAAAGTAGAGTAAAAAGACATATTCAAACACTCTGAATGTAGATGCTTTTTAATTAAGATAGCCACGACACGACTTGCTCCAAAGTTCGCAAAACTCGCACTGCTTCACATTTTAGAACTGTTTTTTTCTTTTTCTCCCTCTTCCTCTTCTCTCTCTCTCTCTCTCTTTTTTTTTTTTTTTTTTTTTTTTTACAGCCGGGCTTATCTCAGAAAAAAGGGACAAGTAAACATTCAAAGGTCAGAATTCATTAGCCGGGAAAATAGCTTGCGAAAACAAAATTGCCTCTTCCCTGGCTCTCCCCTCTCATATTCGGTCTCTGTTTCTTCAAAGCTCAGCAGAAATAATGAGCTGATAACAGAGTGTCTGCTTGACACCTGCTGAAATCCGAAAGGAAAAGCTCTGTTTTGCTGTCTGTTCCGTGAGTCTTTTAAAGGTTTCAAGGTGTAAAAGGCACTGCCGAATTTAAGGCGGTTTTTAATGCGTGCGCGGCTTTGAGTGCAGATAGTGGATGTGAAGTTTGTATTAAGCCATTTTGTGTTAAATTGACACAGTTGCCTCTCTGCTCCTGCTCGATATACGCCGTGCGTGGAGGAGACGCAGCACAGAGCTGGCTTCAGTACAAGCACTTTTTGATCCTGTGTGGTCCCTGACTTTCAACCTAGCAATCAGTGACTTGTAGGCTACATAGTAAGAGAACTGGAGGCCAGGGACACACACACACACACATACACACACACACCTCTGTAATTATAGAGTAACATCTGCTGGTGAATCAGCTCCCTCCCCTTCTTAATTTTTTGCATTATTCACCTCAATTTCCTCCACAAACTGAATATTTTACCCTTCGGAATTGGAGTTTCCACAACCTCTCCTTTCTTGCCAGAACCCTCAACGGCTTCCACAAGTAACACAAGATTTGCTGTTTGTTCTATATAAAGACATTTACTGAGATGTAGACATTGTTGCCCTCTGTTATTAAGGAAAAGCCACTAGACATAGAGAACAGTAAAATTGTGTGAAAGTCATTCATTATGTCATCCGGTTAAATATATGTTGCAGTTTTGCTGAAAAATGAATTCATCTAAATTAAAAAGAAAAAAAGCTAAAATAAACTGAATATGTATTTTCAGGCTGGCTACACTATTAACCAGACAAAACAGTGAAACCACAGATGAATGACAGACCGATCTTATTACAGGGAGTTACATAATAGTTTATTATTATTAAGCTTACTGTCTCGCTCACACACACACACACACAGGCAACATATACACACACACAGACACACACAAGCCTTTCTAATGTCTTCTGAGGACAATGTATTTCCGTACACTAATTTCCTGCAGATTGAATTTTAATTTCATTTTTTATGACCTTCACCTAAGTTAGTCAATAAAATTAACAACAAAACATGTTTTCACTTCGATATTTTGTGATTTTCCTTCTCCACAAGCTCAACAAGTTTCAAAATGTTCGTGTATTAAAAGATTTAGGGCCTCACATTGAAGACACCACATGACTACACACCAATACACACAGAAAAAAAACACCATTATAAAGTGCCTGACATTGAAGCGATGGAGCAGGAGCCTTGGGTGACCGCAACCAGGTCGAACGATTTGAAGAAATTAGAGTAATGTCTTGGATGACTTACAAAACCAAACTGTAGTGGCTGCGGTAATTTGAAACAGCTCTGACCTGGGTCACTGTGGAATAAAACCCATGTCTGATTCATCATCATGAGTGTGTGTAAGGCCAATATGGCTTAGAGAGAATTTATTGGTCTTCTGATAAACAGCTTTTTACACAACTTCAGGGGAAAGAAAATAAAAAAAAAAATAAATAAACCAGACTTAGAGGTGTGAGACTGAAAGTGAAGGCAGGCGAGACTCAAACTCACAACATCCAGCAAATCAAATAAAAGGGGATGGATAAGACTGGAAAATCGGATTACACAACAAAAGATCTGTGTGGATGGAGTTCGACTGAAAAGAGGTGTCTAAATGGAGACTGGTAGATGGCAAAGTTGGAGGACATATGATGGACAGGTGAAGGATGGCAGGTGTGGAAAGCATCAGAAACCCACTGGGGACTGAGCTAAGTGAAAAATGTCTGGACAGAAGGCCACAAGGGGCAGGCTGCATCAACAAAACAGCTGAGGCTGCTTTTTTTTTTTTTTTTTTTTGTTTTTTTTTTTACATTTTACTCAACGAACAATAAAGCAGCAAGAATGGATTTCCTGTCAAGAGCTGAACAGCAGGATGCAAACTCAACACTGATGCTCGATGTTTTATCTCACTTCTCTACAAAGGCGGAGTACAGTGTAGCAGTTGATTAACATCATGTCTGCTCATTCTTAAATGTGTTTCAGCCACGTCCTTCCCATTTTTCTATTCGCCATCATCTCTTATTACTGCTTTTCAACAATATTAACCGAACAGCACTTGTAGTGCATATTGAAGACCTGGAGCCAAATGTATGAGGTGATATTGGCTCCTGCAAAAGATCAGAATTTCTTAAATAAGCTGCTAATAAAAGTGTAAAGTCATCTGCACTTCCACTGACTCCAGACCTGTTTTACTCGATGGCAAAGAGCAATTGATTCCCATTTCCCTAGGAAGCTTCTGCACCTGAATGCAGCTGATTCCACTTTATCGTACAGCCCACAAACCTGTGCCAAAAAAGCCCAAACAAAGCAAATTCTGAATATAGGTTAAATTGCATATGATATATTGCTTTAAAATATGGCAGGAGTGTTGGGATTGTGAACACTGGGAGGCATCTTGTTTACCATATATTAAAAAAAGGGAGCAGACTGTGGAGATAACAGCCCACAACAGTAACATTCAGAGTATCCATGCTGTGCTGATGAGAATATTGTTACCTGGTTTCAAGCTTCACAAGTCTATATGGTGATATATTACAGAAATGATTGTCCAGCATCAATCATGTATGAAGACCAGGCAATTTTCATTCCATAAGCAACAGCTTCAGCTTGTTGTTGTACCCCTAATCTGGCTTTCTCCTCCTCTCCCTTTTGATATTCTTCTTTCTATAACACTTTTCCATTTCTGTTCTTAACAGATTGGGTCTTTGAAGGTGAACCCTGCGCTCGCTCTTCATTCTGATTCCGAATTTAACTGCAGGATTAAAAACGAATGCTCAATCATCTGTGGCACGCAACAATGTCTTATCATTTCTCAGATGCAGCATTTCCCTGTGCTGTAATTCCTTCGCTAAAGTGTGCCCTTACTGTTACGATGAGAGAATTCTCCGTGATTACCCATATCACTGTGAAGGTAATCTCTGTTTTGGCAGCTCTCCGCATCATGCTGCCGGCCATATGTCCAAGCGACGCCGGCGTCCAAGCCCTTCTGTCTAGGTGATAGACTCGGCCCAATTAACACTAACAAGATTCAGAACGTGGAAAAGCTATATGGCCGGTCGTCAGCAGCCATTTATTAATCTTCTGTAATTCTGTTTTGAGGTCGCCCTCGTCTTCTCCAGCCTCTTCACTCGTTTATGGGCTGCGTATTTTTCTGGCTTCTGCTTCTTCGTCTGCCATCACTGCCCTATTTCAGTCACCCTCACTTGTCTCATGTCTTCATCTTGTCCGTATGATTTTTGGACTTCTTTATTTTCGGTTTCTGTACACTGTACATCCTTGTGCCTCTTCTTCTGCCTCCTAATTAAACTGTCCTAATTCCCTCAGTCTGCTTCTGCCCCATTCATTTCCTTGATTGCACTTTTACAAGCTCTTAAAGGCATTCGGCTCCATAAACACCGACCTGACGGGAGTTCAGTGCATTGTCTCGTTGGCAGGGTCTCTTATTATGACTTTTTCTCCTTTTCTTCCACCTCCTTCCACTGTTTTAATGTTTAAAAAACACACCGAGAAGAACTGAGACAAGAGACGCTGCAACAGTTCTGACAAAGACGCAGAATGGACACAAACATAGATCATTTAGTGGGAGACGCCACCTAATGTTTCGAAGCCTCTTTTGTCTGCACCAGTCATTATGACAGAGTCCTGGTACACGCAATTACAGTGAATAAATTTGAATAAATCTGGTTCCCATTCACCTGTATTCAGTCTTTAATTAATGGATGCCCTTTGGGTTGATGGCAGTCCTTCCTTTTGCATTTAATGTGCTCTCTTTTCAGCCTGCCAGTCACAGAAGACTGTTTTCCCCCCTGATCTTTTCTCAAACCATTAAATAAAGATGATGCTGTCATCACTGTGCAGTATTTAATAATCACCGTGAAATATTTTTTCTTTCCGCAGCGGCTAAAATATTTGTCATGCTGGTAAAGTAGCATCAAATCGAACAGTCAAAGCCAAACATACACAGACATCCTCCGGACCGAGAGAAAAGTCTCCAGTTGGGAGTAAAATCTTTGAAACAAAACTAACATGCTTTTGATATTTTTGTTTGTAGCGACTTCCAGAGCACGGAGCATTCATCTCCAAGGCACCAGGAAGACTGGATTTTGCTTTACATGCCCCAAACTGTGAAGAACTGGTGACCATTGACCCATTGATCTTCTTTCCTGCTTAGTAAACATGGGATTGCAGTGAAACCCACACGTGTGTCCTCTTGTAGCTTCTTTCAGTCTTTCAAAGACCAAATAAGAAATATTACCTCTTCAGCATGTCCGAGGCTGACCTCTAGGCATGTAAGCTTTTGTCCACACGGAGATGAAAATGTGTTCATTTAGAACCCAAACCCGCATGGAGAAACAGTCTGTCCTCACAGAACCACTGAAAACACTGAAAATAAGGTTGTTTTATACGAAACCTGCAGCTGAGCCATGGCACTAGAGAAATCTAGAAAACCACCAAAAACTGAGAAAATGACATGCTGGTTGGCAGGGTTAACGTGTGTGGGTTAAGCAGTGGTGGAGTGCTCCCTGCTGATTTTTTTGCCTTCCCTGAAAGCAGCCCAGAAACACAATTTCTGAGAAACAGTCACATGTAAGACTGCTCTATTTCATGAAAATCTCTTCAGAGCATTTACTCACTATCACATAATTTCTGCATAATTTATATACCATACTCCTGGACTACGTCACTGGGGTTAGGGACCTGTGGAGATGGAGACGCCAGGCAAACGTTGGTCTAAATAGTTCAGAAACCGCCAGCGTTGCATGAACAGAATGTCAGTTGATGGAAAAAAGAATTACCTTAGTCCTAAACGTGGGTAATATAAAGTATAGAAGGGTAGAAAGGTGACAGAGTCTACCTAACCCCTAGTTAGAGATTGCTGGAGAGGCTATCAATCCTCTGACAAACAGTTAACTCGCAAAATGTCCAACAGTTTCCAAAGTTATGCTCACAACACAAGAAGTTTAATGAAACTACAGCAAATCTCCACTTATTTATGAGTCAAATGAGTAACAAAGCCTAAAAAAAACTATATAAACTGTATATATATATATATATATATATATATATATATATATTGTATATATGTGCTGTTTAAAAATAAATTAACCCATAAAAATGTTTCAAGTTGTTGGGGAAATACACTTGTTGTCATGGAATGCCGCCAGCCGCCACGTGGCTCAGAAACAGTCTATTTTCACTTGGTTTCAATATTGTACATCACTTAGCGCTGCCCTCCGTTTTATCTCGCCTTAAGCAGTCCTCTCATCATTCACTGAGACTAATGAGCTGTCTTTGCTGATGTAATTTACCTCATTTTGTGCCAGCTCACATGAAAAATTTAACCACAGCCATGAAAAATAGTTATGTTTCAGCCCCTAATTATGTGCGTATCTTTCCCGGTCACACACTGCTCATTCTGCCCGAGTCTGTTTGAACCGTAGCTTTCATTTACATTTGTTTGTGACGCGTGAGTATCGAGGAAAAAAAAAAAAAAAAAAAGATATGTGTGTGTGAGATCAACCAGCAGGCGAATAATCTGATGAACGCAGAGGGTAATATTTATTGAAGTGGCAGATTTAACTGTAGTGGAATAATTCATCCGGGTCAAGTGTAGGCAGTTGTATCAGGAACTGTAAATGGAGCTGACACAATATTGTGCTTGCAGAACAAAAAATAAAACTCTTCAGTATTGTTTATTTAATTTCTTTTTTTCTAACTGAATGAATTGTGTTTTTAAAAACACATTTTTTTTTCATAACAGACAAAGGGAAAATCACAGAGCAAGGAAGCCTATTGAGTACGAAGAGCAGAACTGCCACAGTGAAAAAAATATTTTTGTGAGCTGTATCTTGTCATAATGTGATTTCTGTAGTTTTCTGTGCCGCCATTGCACAGGGACCATCTGCAAAATGCAAAACTGCTTCAAGACTGAACACAGATACTACATGATAAAGCAGAAAAAAAAATTAAACCCACACATGTGCATGTAGAACTATTTACTACAATAACGGTGCACATGTGCAGTAGCAGCATTTCAGAAAAGTTGCATTTTCTTCCATCAACAAGGAGACGGAGAAAAAGAGTTTTCAAAGGCTCACAGTGCAGGCAGGCCTAATTCTGAACTTCTGCTCACAAGTAACCCAGATCTGAACTGTTTTTCAGTGATGGGCAGATGAAGCTTCATGAACCACTGTCCTTGTTTTTTGATCAACTAAATGTCACTCTTGGTTCAAAGATCAAGGCTGAAGGACTGCCAGTGAAGTGCGCACTGAAACATTTCTTGAACAGATAGCACCATCTAGTGGTTTCAGAAAGTAAAGACAATGGTTCATGAAGCTTCATCTGCCCATCACTACTGTTTTGTGATGGTGTGAATGTTATAATTTAGATTTTTTTTCACACCACACCCAGGCCTCGCTCACATGTGGTCCAGCATATATGTGGTTTATAGCTACAAACTTCTGTCCATTGAAATAAGTAACTTACAAAGGCTTTTTTAGGCTTAAAGCTTCACTCTTGCAAGTTTCAGTGTCATCTATTAACAACTTTAAGACTTGGAAAAACAAATTTGATTATTATTCACCAGCAATATACCTGACTTTATCCTTAACCTTCAGTAGAAAGCAAGTGTGTTTTTGCGTAGAACTTCAGTAATAATTACAACAAAGTCCCTTTTGGTAAAATCTGATATTATTGCATTTTGGGGTTCAGTACTGTTCCACACCACATTTCAGCAGTATTTACTCCGGAACACATTTAGGTCAAATCAAAACAAGCTCGAAAAGCTGCTCACCATATTATTCATTCCTTGAGACAAAAGAGCAAGAGAGAACTCGGAATGACCTTCAAAAATAATTATCAGCTAGCTGAAAAGGGCAACTTAATCAACAAAGCTCAAAATTCAATTGTTAATCTCAGAACAATCTGCAAGAAATGCCAGTTGGTGTGGCAGAGCAAAAAACTAGCTATCACATCAATACATGTGGGGATGTTTCACAGCCCAGCGGAATGCTGCAGGATAATAAAGGTAACCATATTAGGTACAAAATAAATAATGATAAAAATTCTTTATGCTTTCTTATGGCTTTCCATGTCCATGCTCTTTATTTTTCAGTGCTTGCCTATTTTAGACTTGTACAACTACATACAACAGCATGAACTGAATGGCTAAAGTTGGTTTGGTGCACACTGAGGTTTGATACTTTCTCAAACGGACCTCACTAAAAAGCACAGCAATGGCGGATAAAACTTTCCTTTATGAACACCCTCGAAGTCATATTCTGATCACACAAAACAATTCAAGGGTTTAAAAATCGCCCGTGCAATGCAAGATGGGAATTTCACAATCATATAGCCAACTTCAAAGGCACAATGCCTCAAAGCGAGCTGAGACCTGCTCCTTGATGTCAGACTTTGTTCCCTTCACACAAGTTGCTTGTGAAGACACATAGCATTATATACATTTGCCTTTAAGTGATCAACCAAGACCGAAACTCTTATTTTTCTGATCTATTTTTTTTTTTAAAGGAGAGACATTAGGATGACCCTTAAGAGTTTTGATGAGATGTGACTGAAGTTCTATAAAAGTGAAAGAAAGAGATGCAGAAATATGACACATTGATGATTGACAACCACTGAGAGATTACTACATTTAAAGGAAGAACATTGCGATAAAATAATTACCCTAAATAATTAAATGATTTCACCTGAATCACTAGTGGATTACATTTGACTTTAACAGTGGAAATAACCTCAATTTTGGCTTCGCCATCCATGTTCACACTTCATATTTAACAATGAGGAAGTATCAAGGATTTGAGGTTTTGGCGTGAAATGTAAATTCTCTGTTGCAGACTCTCCGACCCACACTTCCAGCTCAAAGTTTGTTTTTGAAACCGAACTTCCAACGCAACGAGAAAAAAATACATTGCCAAGCAACACACTTTAATCTGTTTCATACAAGCATTGCCTACATATCTATCATCATTTAAAAATACTAGATTAGAAATAGTAATCATATTGGTTATATACACTACTGATATTCAACTTAATACCACATAAGGAGTCTGTTATTTGCTCTTCTTCAATCGGAGGATTTTCAAAATATTTATATAATATATATATAATATCTATATTAAAATCTCAGTCTTGAAAAAATGTTTCTAAAGGTTTCAAAGTATTTACTAGTGAATTTATCTATATTGGGATATTCGCTTGAATGTATCCACCCTAAAGAGCATAATATAAAAAAAATAAAAATAAAAATAAATGAGCGAAGAACATTGCTTGTACCTAATTTCTTGGAGTTCAGTGTGTGAATCTCATCCAAAGCGTCAGTACAATACATTGTCTCTACACAGGAACATATTGTGTGAAGAAGAGAGGGGGAAGATTTTCTGAGCGTACTGCCACATGGCCATCTGGTGACAATTATGACTGAAAACTAATAGTTTTTACATGTATCTTGAGCTGAAACCTCTAACCATCTGTTCCCAAAAGTACCCGAAAATAAGTGACGCTAAGCGAAATCCCGATAATCCCCTCCACTGACGACAGGCCAGTGTTTTCTGTGGGAATCGTGTCGGCTTAGTTACATCCAAAAATGATAAAGCACCCCGCCTTGTATCATCATTAGAGTGACAAGGGACTGCCATCATTCTTAGAGTGTGTTGTTATCTGAAAGCCGGGGGCAACATTAAGAGGATAACAGCAAGAAATATGGTTGGAATTAGAAACTCCCTCTGGCTTAGAAAGTAGGACATTTAACAAACCTTTTGATTTACAATATAACCTGAGAAAGGCAAACTTGTGATTAACAATGTTTGACTATAGATAAATAAATAAATAAATATATATATATATATATATATATATATATATATATATATATATATATATATATATATATATGTACACACACACACACATAGTATCTATCTATCTATCTATATATACATATATATATATATATATATATATATATATATATATATATATATATATATATATATATATATATATATATATATGTATATGTGTGTATATATATATATATAGTGGGCATAAATTAACTACTTCAGAGTTTGATATGAAGAGATTTAAAGGTGTTGTATCACTGTGAAGAGAAGGACTTTCGGTTAAAAAGACTTCTCTCTGGTGTGCTTCCCCAGTGGGTAAAATTCGTACGAACTTCTTCTGATTCGGTAGTTTTATGGATTGAAGTCGCCAATAATACCTATCCAACTTCGTCATCTGTCCACACCGCTGTCCGTATACAACACTACTAATGTCAACAGAATATTGTTCATGTCTTTAACATACCTTCAACATATTCAGTGTTTCTGCAGTTTCAGTATAAACAGAAGTAGTTTTGAAAATGTTGCTGAGTAAACACAAAACTTTTTTCAAACAAAAATGCCCAAATTATGCATTTTCAAACGAGGCGTCCTGTAAATGGGGTCAAAAAATATTCCTCCTGTTGTTGAGAATTGATTAAATCGAGGCATTTCTAATGAGGTTCAACTCAAAACACTTTGTTCTATGAAATTGCAATGCATTCCAACAACCTGTTTATCAAATCAGAATGTATTATTCCGCACTCACTAATTATCCTGCACTCAGCCTGGTTACCAGCTGTGATAGCATCGTCTTGCAGCTTTAATTTGGGATTACAAACACAATTTCACCTCCAGTGTTCACCGAATATGGATGTGAATACTGTCGTTGAACCCATTAAGACTGAATCAGTCATAATTTCATTTGGAAATCAGACTAATTTGGTACGCCAAGTAACAAAAGCAACTCTTGTGTACTTTTCTTTTCATATGAAGCCATCGATTTCAGGACAAACTGTGGGACAATCAGGTTTGTTTTGAATGGAGAAAAAGTTTTATCTCTGTAAAACATAAAATTTAACTACAGACCAAAAGAAAAACTGTCTTTGTATATTATGGGCAGGATGAAGCCAGACGGACGCAGGTGTCAGTGTTGATCAGTTTTCATGTTTCACACAATAATTCATCCCATCCAAAGTCTGAGCCACATTCCGTTCTCATGGGGGAAAAAAAACTCAGCAGAGATGCTGTAAACATGCAGTAAAAGGTAGATAACAGCCGCTTTTGCTGTCGATAATCCAAAAACTGATCAAATGGTGGATATTTTTTTTGTTGTTGTCGAAACAATAAAAAGTACAAAAACATGTCTGGGAGAGAACCGATAGAACATAATTATATTTTCTTCAGATATTGAAACGAAAGCATTGCTTGTTTCTTGGGTTACGGCAGATTTTCTGACACAATAAGAGACAACGCTGCACTTTAATCATACTGCTGTCATAACAAAAGACTAACAAATATGTGGGCAGAAAACAAGTACAGCGTATTATAAACTTCCCTGTGAGAATATACAAGGTCATTATCGTATACTGTAAAGGCTTCAAGATTTTCATTGTGTTTCACCTCTTATCAAAGAACTGCTTCAGTTGAAAAGTTTAAAAAACAAAGTACAGATGTACTACTTTACTTCTTGCCAAGTGTGTTAAATGTCTTCAGTATATGTTTTCTTGGATTTGCTGTTTATTATTATGTTACTTAAAAAAATGAAGGGATTTGAGGGAACAAGGGCAAAGCTGAGAAATAGTCTGATGCACGTTTCTTTTTCACAAAGAAGAGAAGAAAAAAAACACACCAATAAATTAAATACTGAGTTTACCAAACATACACAGAGCATCAGGTTCAATCTGGAGTGAAATGGAACAGGGTTTGAATCCAGATTGTGACAGAAAACTGTACCTGAATGCACTAAAGTCTTTTAAGTCTTATGGCACATGCTAATCCTACATTATCTTTGTTAAATATATGTTTTGACTGGAGGGAAATGTCTTACAAGACAAGCTTCAATCAGAAGTGTAATTCAGGTAATCTCACTGTGATACATCACCACCGTTTCAGCCGGTATTGATCTATTACTCTTACATCAATACACCAATCTATCAGAGGGCAAAGACATAGAGACACACTGTCACACACACAGGGAACTTTGAGTCACCAAATCATCCTTGGCCCCATTTATTTCCACATCAATTCTGTTCTGATAAGGCCTCATTGCTGCAGTTTAGCAATAACTGTGTCAATGGCAACATAAGTTCACTACGCGTTAAGAGGTGGAGCAGAAACAGTGACGGCTCGGCCACAGAGGACCACAGAGTCGCCGCTTCCTCATCTTGACACGCTGCGTCTGGTACTGCTGTTATCTCTTTCAGTCTCTTGGACTAGTTTGACATGCGTAGCCACATTCGGCGTCTCAGGATGGTCTTACAGCTTTTCAACATCCCCACTGTGACACAGCCATGAATATTTACAGCTGTCAAAACAAGTTTGGCAAAAAAAAAGGCCGGACCTGCTGGCTTTGTTATTCCGTGAAGTGTGAGTGCTCAAATAATGAATTGTGTTCTGGCGGCGCCTAATGACTGAAGACACATGATAAGCTACAAAGTGCCTTCCTGGCTGAAACCCCGCAGAGGAAAAAAAAAAAAAAAATCCAAACCATTTTATTAGAAATAATTCATGTTTTTACCTCCCTGCCACATGTTGGTACTGCTTTTTAAATCTCACTTTTCCCAGTAAACTCTGCTATGCTATTTTCTGGGAAGGAATATAGGAATTACTCTTCATCAGAAACTAGGATTTCATCTAATTTGAGCCCTTTGCCGTGCAGAGGCTTACGAATAGGTGGCTCATTTATGTGCCATTCTTCCACCGGAAAAGGCACTTAAAAAGAACGCGCGTCATTTTAGTTCAGCTCTCACACAGCTTTATTAGATGTCACGTCTCCTTTCATGATCTCACTCTGGACTGGAAGCTCATCAAAATACCATGAACGCTGAAAACTCTGATGGAGAAATGAAGTGTTACTCGCGGTCCTGCCCGGTGTGCCGGACGACTTTCCATGTGTTGCTGAAAATAGCTGCATAAACGTGTCAATGCGTCTTTCGCTTCTGTCCATTATGGCGGTGTCACACTGAGAAACCACTTCCCTGTTGAGGTTAGAACCTTTTGTGTAGCTCATCCATCACTCGCTAAGGTAAGGTGAGAGTTAGTGACACACTGCAGTGGATAGCACTATTGTTCCCCCCGAAAATATCTCCTTGGTTTTCACATTTTTATAGCAATGTTTTCCAAACAATATTCATTTAGGAGTGCCCCCCCCCCCCCTCCCAAAAGGTGGATTTACGACTGAAGCCATTGTGCAAAGGATGAACACGTGTGTGAGGTCAAACAATCATCCAACAAAACAGCTTGTGACCGTGGATCTGTGTGTGTCCTTGGCACTGATAAAACCTCACAGGATTTATTTTCCCAACTGCGGCAGCATGAGTAGCACCTGTGTTCTTTTTCATTCCACTTTTCATTCTCTGCCCGACACCCATCACATATGTCTTGTCTCATATTTAAATTTTCATGTGTACCTTTATGAGCACGCCCTATTCTTCCATAAAAAGAAGAAAATGATATTGGCGTTGCATATTGCTACAACTTGCATGTGATTGTAGAACTTTTATTTATTTATTTACTTATTTTCTGCCCTTTACTGGCGAAGAGGCTCCAGGCTTCAGAACACAAACAGAAATTAAAGATACTTGGATGGATGGATGCTTAATCGAGTCTTCTGGAGGGGGAAACAACATCATTAAGGGTAGGTGGTCCCAACCGTCTCCCTCTGAGGCACATCAGATTACCTTTTAGATAGACTGTAGACCCCCCTCTGATTTCTAAATTATGAAATTAATAAAGCAAAGTCAAACTATTGGTGGACACACCCACTATCAACAACACACACAAACAAGGAGCACAAGGAGCATTCAAAACAAATGTTTTTCTTCGCTATGGGCAAATCTAATCTGGACTGTGAAGCCTCAGTCCCCGGCTGTGATTTCTGGCGTCCGCTCAAGGCAGCGCTGGACTCCAGGTCGGGAAACACTGCGTTCCACCTCTAGTGGTTGGAATAATGATAATCACAATCAGATAATCAAACTGTTGGACTTCGGCTTTTAAAAGAAAAGCATTTCAGAAACACAAATATACGGAAATATACGATGTCGCCACACTTCTTAAAGACAGCAGATTCATCCAGAACATGATCAACGCCCTTTTCTTCTCATTATTCCATTGCTGGAATTCACCATCTGCATTGATTTCTAAAAGGGAAGGGAAGGGGGGGGGGGGGGGGGGGGGGGTCATAACCATCGGCCCTTTAAGTTCTTTGTTGTCTCAACCGGCCCATCCGCCTGTGCAAACTTTGAGCTGTCACCTTCTTCCTCCCGTTGCTGCTGCCATAAACGTCACACCCACCTGAGGAGCTTTGTCAGTATTAACGTGTCATTTTGAAGGAATGTGCTGATATAACTGATGGAGTCCCACACAGCCACTCACTCTCACTTACAAGTGACATTCGGAAATCCTTGTAAGCCGCAGACACATTTTATGCTCCGCCGAGCGCCGATTGTGGGCATGCACCGTACCCAAACACGGCTCGCACAAATCTGAAGCCGCTGCAGGGCGTCTTGAAATCATCTTTGTTTTCACTAAGCACGCTGACTTTTGTTTCATGATAATGTGGCATTTCCACACACAAAGGCTGCTTCGCAGACATTTCAAGAGAGCCAACGCACAACCTGCCAAATGGCATAGGTTTAATTCTGACTGTGACATTCTGTGGGTCACTCATAAAAATCACTTGGATGCCCTTATACACTTTGCCTTTCTTTATGGATGATAAACACACTTTAGTTTGGATTCACCCCCTTTTTTTTTTACGAGGCCCTTCCATCCTTTGCCTCTTGAATTATTGTTCTAAAACATCCCCTCCCTACGCCTTCCTGCTTTATTTTATTCCATGCAAAAGTCAGTGATAGCTGTCCAAAAAACTGCAGGAGGGATCCAGGAAGTTTCTTGTGGCAAACCTATGTAAACATTTGTACTTTGTACTAAAAATTACTCGTGTAGATATGCTTTGTGTACACATGTGCTTATATTCAGGTAAGTAAACCTGTCATTCACCAGCAATTATCATTCTTTATTGTGCACCGAAGACTTGCCACTGCGTGCCAAATGAGTGTTTGGTCTGAGCCTCAGCCAACACCGTCTGGCAGATTCAGACTGTACGGCACATTTGCAGGAGATGTTTGTTATTTTGCAGTCGCCCCATCTCTTAGCGTAATGAGAATATTGAAAATAATTACACAGCTGGGAGAGGTTTGTTGGTTTCTAATTAATAATAAAGTGCGGTTCAGGCAGGAGGATAAACAAAGAAAGAGAGGATCGGGAATGGAGAGAGAAAGAGGGTGAGCCAAAAAATAATAGGAGATCAGGAGTAATGCTGTTGGACGCTACTGTTATCTCATATTTTACACCGAATGTCTGTTGAATCTTGTTTGTAACATCTCATGAAACAACCTTTTTCTGACTGCACATAAAACAGTGTGGTGAAAACAAATAACCAGGTGACAGAAGCACAGAAAGCACAGAGTGAGTAAACCACACACAAGGAAAGTGACACTATATAAAAACTGTAGGCACTTAAAGCTGCCTCTCAGTACAATTACAATGTGACTTGATATGCACATCAGCATTGATAAATTTTCCACATGATGCAGAGACTTTGGTATCACCAAAAATACTCTCATTCAGCATAAACTCGCCCCTCAATTGAGAACACTGCATTCAGCCCAACAGCCAATGGTAGCACAGTAACTGTTTGTCCTGCCCCCTGTAGTAAATTCTCACATAGTATGACTGTTGAAGACTTGGTATAGTTCAGAATATTGAGGGCCAGTGCAAGCTGACTCACCACTTCCTGGAACACAAGAGGCACTGGTCCAGAGCACAAGTTGAAAGTTTACAGAGCAGTTTTCCTCCCTTGGCTGCTGTCTTTTGAGAAAATTGGATGGTGTGCCAATGCCATGCCATTTTCACACCACATGCCTCAGGAAAGCCACCGTCTTCATTCAGTGGCAGTAATGCTGAGTTCGTCACACGAGGCACATAATGGACTGAGGACTACAACCAACAAGAAAAGGAAGAGGTCCCATGGCGGTGAGCAAATGTGCTTTAAAGACCGCCTGAAAGCATCATTTAAAGCTTTTGACAGCAACCCTGACTATTGGGGAAAATATCTAATCAAATGGCATTCAACAGAACACAAAGGCCGCACACTTAGTGAGGCAGCCAGGACTGAGGAAGGGACTCAATAGGAAGTCAGCAAACAGTCCCCCAACTGACTCTAGCTGCCGTTTCTTCTTACATGCATTAATAGGTTGCAAGCAAGTCACTATTAGATTTGTCATTTGTGTCCTCATCACAGGTAGAAATTCTGATTCTGATTCTGAAATTGCAACTTCCAGTTACGAGAACTACCTGCAGATCCTGTAATGATCATTTCAGGCCTCTTGAATACTTACTCATACATCAAACAATGCTCTCAGGCTCTATTTCATATATACCTGGTCCATGTTGCAAATTGTTCAACTCCAAGTGAATATTATTCCAAAATTCCATTACCGTCATTGGAAAGTACTCTGTCAGACAGACAAACCTATGATGATGAAATAATGCTATTAACAATAAATTACATTGATCAATAAACCCTAAATATCAGATTTTGAAAGTTTAAAGTTGCACTCAACTTCCATTTGAATGTTTCTGGTGAATTTAAATAACTAAAAGTAACCGCTCGGTTAAAGTCAGGGTGAACATGTAGCTCCAATGGAAGAAAAACAAAAACAAAACAGTGGAACAGTGGAAGACTAATGATGGATGGAAGAGATGTAACCGAAACAGCATGATGACCTACGAGTGAACTTCTTGGCCTCTTCAGAACAATAAATCGAAAAAAGACAAAAAAAAAAATCTTCTAATCACTGTGCAAGCTTGACAATATTTTCATTTATTAAGTGTGTTTTTCACCCTGGAGGATGGAGACAACATTCACACAGCGAGGAACAATAACACAGTGAGGGCTGATTCGGGGAGTGACTAAGCCTCTTGGAAAATGATCTAACAGACTGACTGTGGATATGTGAAGAAATTATTAATCACACTAAATCCATTACAGCTAAATTATTCATGCTGTGAAATGATTTTCCTATCGTCGAAGGAGTCTGTAAGTGTCAAGTGGCCCAAATTAACTGCAGAACATGACTTTTTCCCCCCCAGTTTTCATGCAGGAGAACAAAAATATGTGACCCCGCAATTAACTTATAATCCATCTGAATGACAAGCTTGTAAAGTTGAGACTGGTACACTGCTGGTGTTACTCACAAAATCCATAACTGTGTATTTGCCGTGACCTCGCCAGAAGTGTAAAACTAGTTTTTTGTTTATTAGCGGTGAGTTACAGCAGCTCGGCGAGTTGAAAGAAAATCCCACAACAAAACAAGAGATTCCATTGATTCAAGATGACTTATCGTAAATATAGCAGAACAAGGAATATAAAAAAGGCCCCAACCTCTGTTTCTCACTCTGCCCATGAAAGATTTCAGTTCAAATCGATGCCAGCAGGTTCTTGAAGCAACTCATTCTCACGATTAAACAATAGATGTAAATGTAGGGTTGTGTGCTTCCAGGAAAATTCACTCAAACATGCAAATAAATACCAAATGTGTCTTTCTTTACATTCCAGCTGGACTTTTTCTTCAGCTTTTTTTCAGACGCTGAAATGATGTTGACATTGGCAGATCACTGGTTCAGTAGAGCTTATTTTTCTCTGACAATGGCAACAACAATATTAATGAAATACGTCCAAAAAGAAAGTGTGCTTTTTGTCTCAGTGCCGTTTTGTTATCACCTGCATATGAGCTCCCTTCATCAAACACATCAAGCTTTGCTTTTCGTTGTTTTATTAATAAGGTCATCAGTGGAAAAGCACTCAATAATTAAAAAATAAATAAATAAAAATATCAGTACTTTTCAAACAGCCAAGGATCACTGTACAATGAACATAAATTATCAAAGTAGAGAACTTTTCCTGTGCATAGAAACACTTCAAACACCCAAATTAGTATTAGACGAGAGTTTATGTCACCGAATAATAGCAGTTTGATCATGTGTGGGCACAACGTGTTTGTCGTCTGTTCTCAAATGGGAAACGATGACATTTTAGCTCAAAACAAGAGCAGGAAGTAATTATTATAACTTAATCGAATGAATGTCGAGTTGACAAAATCAATTTCATGGATGAGAGACGATTGTTTGGTCCATTCAGGCAGCTCAAACCTCATTGTACTTATTGTTTTTTCCTAATTTACTCATCATTTACACAAATGTTTCAGATGTTAAAAGTTTAGTTGTTCTTCTTTTTTCAGTTTTCGTGTCATAAAAGTTTTGTGTTTGCACAGAAATGCTGAAAAAAATGCAGCTAGCATGCAACTCTACGAAAGTTTTGCTTTGAATGTGCCAAATTCCTCAGGAAGATATACAACATGTACTTTTAATTCATAGAAGAGCTTCACACGCGCTGGCAGGCTGACTTGTTTGAACAATACCACATTCAGAAACCTTCAGACACTTAAAGAATTTTGTAGCTTTTGAAACATCTGAGATGTGTTATGAATGTGTGTTTTAGTTCTCAAGCCGAGGTTGATCGAGACTGTCTAAACATTCCCACAGCCACACACACACACGTCACACAACATACAAATATACTCATAAGGTTTGAAGACAATGAAACAGTTCTTGTTCCTGAGCCTCTGCTGCAGCAGCCACTATCCTGAGATGGTGAGGTAATTCCCTTTAATGTGTGAAACTGCTTCAGAACAAATCGTGTTAAAAATGAAGAAAGTTATCAGAGGGTGCAGCTGCCTGCCACGTTTAATTTCAATTTTGGACAATAGAGAGACTCCATGGTGGAAAGGAATGTGCAAAATGGGGCTTTGAATTGACAGATGACACATGGATTTAGAAAGTAACAAAAGTTATTTGAAATGTATGAAGTGGATAAATAAAAGCAGGTTTGTATTCCAAGTAAAATACAGTCAGTTTAGAGAACAGAGAGTGACACGGACTTTTCAATCATTCATCTCCTGTATGTCTGATGGAACGGATACACTCCGGTTTGAATCGATTCAGCTGTCGGCACAGGGGGCAAAACAGGATTTCACCTGCGCCGTACGTCAACAAAACAACCCCGAGTCAGTGTTCCTGGATTTGACACTCGCACAAACAGTGGCTGTGAACTGGGATTTAGGCTTTACCAAGGCAAGTCTCAATCGGGAGTGTCAAACATGAGGCCCGTGGGCCAAAAGCAGCCCACCAGACGGTCCAACTTCACCCATGGGATGACATTACTAAGTGTAACTGCAACTGAGTGAGTGAACTACCCAACTGATGAAGCGGCATTAGCATCAAAGCCTGCTGGATGCTGCAAAACGATGCAAAACTACAGGTTTTTTTTTTTTTTTTTTTTTTTTTTGCACGAAGAGGGAAAAAAAAGTAAAGATATTTCCACTTAAATAAGAAAAACATATGGTGTTGTCCAAAAATTGGTATTCTAAACTGTATTTTCCTAAACTTGAGATTACATTTAGCCATATGTGCATTTATTACTGCTGCAATGTGTTTAATGACAATTCTTATCAGTGCAAAACATATTTGTGACAATAGTCAGCAACAACACTCACACCGCTGTCTGGCGTCCGCCCAGGGAGCATTTTCTCTCTTATCTCCCCCGGCTGCAATTACGACGACTTACAGCGCTGCCGCCTCCTAATATTTCACATTAAAGTACATAACAATGACAACAACAATGAACACTGAGCAGGAACTCGTTCGGTTTCTCAGAAGTGTTCTTTTTCTCTCTCTCTCTCTCTCTCTCTCTCGGAACACACACATTAAATATCTTCTCACACCTTTAAGCTGACTACTGTTTACTCGCCACACAATACCCTCTTAGTTCCTCCTCAACTGAGCGACTTAAAAGTAGCTGAGCTTCTCCAGTTCTCTGTGTGAACCCGACTGACTAGACACAAGTTCATTTAGGATATTAGAAGTGTTTTTTTTTTTTTTTTGTTTTGGACAAAACACACAAACAAATAAACTAACATCAAGTGAAAATAGTGAAAAATCACATGAACCATGCAGTGGTTCCCAATCCATCTCCTCAAAGACCGCCGTCCAGCATGTTTGAGGCCTCAGTTACGTGATGTTTTCAATTCCAAAACATATGTTGTCATAACTGATCACATTTTAATTTCTCAATTAGATGAATGCACACACTTTACAACTATTTAGACCCGACTTACACAACATTGTTGAGTGACGATGGAAAACAATAGATCTTCACCCTTACATTTACAGGTTTAGATTTTATTTTAATGCATGATATTGATGTAAAGTTAGGGATATTTGCAAGGAATCAAAATCTCCTAAAATATTAAGATAGATCATCATTCTTCACATTCTCTTCAGACGTCTCATATAAAGCCAATGAGAAGCACATTTTAATTTGCCGAAGCGTCAAATATAAAATTACTAGGAATTATTTTTACAATATTATGCAAACTATTGAGTAATATTCCAGATTGTCAGATGTGAATAGCAAACATCTATTGGAATATGATAAGGTGGATGGATGGATCTAAACCCACTCTCAGCCTGGCGACCAGGCTTTTATTTTGAAGAGGAAGTAATTTGTATAAATAGCAATGGCAGGAATATAGTTGTTTTGAATCAACAAGCTTTTCCAGAAACAACCCAGCTGCTTGGAGACTACTAATCAGCTCCAAAAGTTACTGTAAAATAGAACTTGATCACAGTTACCGGTTCTTTAGAGAGTTGCTGCTGAATAGTTACTAAAGTAACTTAACATCAGCGATGCTCGCACTACATTTGTCTCTTTGTTTGGTGTGGCTGTCAAAGGTCTGATTCACTCTTTATTGAGCTTGAATTACATTAGATGGTTCCTGAAGACATTGTATTGATTGCATGGTGAAACTTTTTGAAGTAAATATAGTAAGAAGCAATAACAGACACACAATGCACACGAGCCGCATGCAGATGTCTTCTCTGTAATGCTGTTCATACATCTTCCATACGGTGACTGCGAGTCGGTAAAGTCACTCAGACTGAGACATTTTTCATGTTGCGATCAGGCAAACTCAGTTAGTTTCTTCTCCAGTGAATAAAGTTTAGGGACGTAGTTATGAGGAAAGATTTGGAAAACTGCACTGAGTGCACAGAGCAGAGAGAGAGCAGCTCTGTATAACTGGATTTGTGAGCATTACTGTATTTATAAAGAAAAATCTGAGTGTTTTCATGAGAAGCTACCTCTGAAGGAACCCCCGTGCACATGTACCGAGCATACAGAAATCACTTACTATCTTATCTATTATTTTTTCTGTCTTGTGCAAACAAAAAAGCTTTATGTACATACATAAGTGGACACTGAAGTGCAACTAAAACAGAAAACACACAGGCAGAGATTTCCATAAAAGCATGTCTGCGGCTGGATGAATGTGGACAGGTTGCTTCAACCCTGAATTGGATTCAGGGGAATGTTTTCAAATGGGGCCAGCAGCAAACACTGCGTCCCCGAAGGTCTGCTGCTTATGAAGGACTCTGTGAGTGATGAGAACGAGTCTCAGTGTGATGACTTGCAAAGCAGGGAGCCGTAGAAGGTTCTGGAGGACGGAGGGGCTTTGAACTGCACCCGCAGACGAGCGGCGGAGCTCTGGATCCTCCGAAAACTTAATGAGAACTTTTGGGTGATCCGCCATAAATAACGTCGCCACTGTAGTTGAGTTTAAATGAAATAAAAGCAGCAGAAAAGACAAGGGATGAGAGGAGATGAACTATGTTGGAGTCCAGACTGCAGCCACTCGTCATTCTGAGGTTTTAGCTGTACGACTCTAGATCCTAGTGGGATCAAACCTTTCATTTTATACTCTATGTGCAGTTTTTTTCTACTGCTCATATATGATGAGGGAGTCTATTTTAGGAGAATCCCATTACATGTTGCTGCATCAAACCGATGCAAATAGATGATCAGAAGTCGAACGACAATACAATGTCCCTCTGATCTCCTTCACAGGTTTCTTCTCTTCCTCACTCATCCAGTTTTCTCCTTGTCGGAGCAATTACCTTTTCGAGAGCTGAGGGATAAACCTTCATTATTTTGCCGCTTGTCTGAGCACCTTCTACCTATAACCACAAGGTCAAACTCTGAAAAGGCCCCAACAGAAGCTGCACTGAGGCTGAGGTGAGAGATTGCTGCCAGCAGCCTCGGTCAAGGTTCATCTTACAGCGAGCGACGAGGGTTAAATCCAGCGGTCGGCTCTGAATTCCCCCGGCTCCCGGGTTTACCCCACCGCCTCATATTCATAACTTAGGTGCCATTTAGATCACACATGGTCCAGATCACTGACCGAGGCTGTGGAAGTTAAGAGGCAGCTGCTAAAGGCATGCGCACCTCAGGACCATAAGGTTACCAGCTGAAAGCCAGCAGGGACGACTCTGTTCAAAGGAGAGGAGAAAAAAAAAAAGAAAAAAGGCTGATGTTTTTTTCTTCTTCATCCTCCTTTAGCACTTACCATGAAAGTGCCCTTTATCAACTCACTTAACCTCCAACTGCTCCAGCAGAGCAGCGCCGAGACCATCTGTACGAGAACGTGGACGCAGTTTTTTTATTTGTGAGGCGTTTGAGACCGGCGTTTTACAAACAGCTCATCTGACGCCAAAGCCTTGATTATTAAATGCTCATTTGCGTTTTTCATATGCATAAAAACTAAAGCATTTTTCTTTCATTTTCCAAAAAAAAAGATCTAGATTTAATTGAACACAGTCGTACAAATTTCAGAAAGTAATTTACATTCCAGAGAAACATGAAGAGGGGTTTCATCTTTCTGTTTTAGGCTCCTGGTGTGGAGGAAGTTTAGTGGAGAGAGAATTTGAAGCTCTTTACAGTCTTCTTTTCTTTTTTTGGGAAAAAGAATTTTGGAAGATTAAGTTGTGTTGTTTTGAGAAAGCACAGCTGTTTTGCCTCTAATAAGTGTAATAATTGCTGTAACTCACTAAGACACATAAATCTTTTTGTTTGTTGTTGTTGTCAATGAAGCAAATTGATGAGCGTTTATTTATCACATACAAACCCGCACACACACCAATACACAATCAAAACCCCTGCATGTGCCTTTCTTAAGCATGGTTTATAGTAATTTTAAGTTTTTTTTTCCAAGAAAAATTTGTCACTGACACAGATCTAAAAATATGCTTTCAACCCAGCTTTGCAAAATGTAAAACAATGATCTGAAAACAATAGTTTCCTCTGCAGAGCTCTGTGGGTTTCAGTGCAAAATGGAACAAAGAGAAAGTGAGAATATTTGAAACAAATTGGCAAAAATAACTGCCTTTTTCATGGCTTCTACAAGAAAAAGAAAATATTTCTGTATTTGTAGGATTAATTCTGTTTTATCCTGCTCATATGACATTTGATCAAATAGTCTGTGTGTGCGTTGTGTTCATATGAGGACGAGAAACCAGAGCCAAGTGTGTCAGACAGATAAACATTGGTATTTCTGTCGCCACTAAGTTTCTTTGTGCTGCAGCCGTAATGAGCTTCCTATTTGGACCAGAATTTGCATTTTATTGTCCAGACATCATCTTGACAAAAAATAAAAAAATAAATTCTTGGAAAGCATCGATTTAGCGTCCCATTTGGTGCCTTTGTCATTTCAGAACTTAGCCAGGAACGGTTGTGAATGAAGGTAATTTGGGTGTTTTGTGTGATCCAAACGTTTCTCAGAATATTGTTTGGTATAAGTCCCAAATTTGGTTGGTAATGAGTTCTGTTTTCTGGGGGGTATTCTGAAGCAGCGGGGGCACTGAGGCCGTTCATTACTGCCGAAGGGATGCAGAGTTCAAACCGGTGACCATCGACTGACCATCTGACGCGGGAGCGGGATGCAGCTCTCTGGGAGGTCTGGCAAGGTCTCAGCTCTAATTCCTACGCGTGTTACTTTTTTACAAGTTTGGTTTCTTTCATCTTTTTACTGATAGGCTCACTAAACCAGATCCTGTCATTTGTTCCCATGTGAACCAGGGCTCTTTTCAGCCTGCGACCGCACCACACACACACACACACACACACCGAGCTGCAAAAGAGAGCTGCTTTCCATCTACGACCACACCACACACACACACACACACACACACACACACACACACACACACACACACACACACACACACACACACACACACAGCTCTCCCTGCACAGGCGACTAAAGTGGCTTCTACGCTGTGACCATATAACATATGTTCTTATGCGCATGAAGAATTGTAGGTGGCAGGCAGCACACACACATACACACACACACACACACACACAAATGTGTTTCATCTGAAAGCTCTACCACCAGCCGCCGAGCGTCACTAACAGCACAGCCACTGTGGAACACAAAGACTTCACCTCACTTTAATTTAATTTGTAGATCTGAAAAGCTATTTTTACAATTTCGGCTTCATTTTTATATATTCATAAAATAATTTAAATTGGGTGCAAGAAAATCAATAACAGCAAAACCTTTATTTGAATTTCAGTTGGAAAACTACATTTACAGCACAGTGTTATTTATTGAATGATTTTTTTTTCCCTCCAATTACATTAGATGGTGCAGGTGGGTAATCAATAGTTCATTTGCATTCTTTTTACACTTTCTCTTACTGGAAGCACTTTCTGATCCTCGTTTACTGTAAACTGCAGTGACCAGTGTCTGCTCACAGGGGTTATCATTGCAGGGTTTATTTCATAAAGAATCAGAGTTTACTTGTATTATATATTATTAACTGAAACTCATGTAAAATACAATCATATGAACATGTTGCAGCATTTCTGCATGTAGAGTATATGATGAAGACATATACATTTGTTTTTGTATGAATCACATTTTCAAAATATACCACAAGTTTAAATGCACAAAAAAAAAAAAAAAAAAAAAAAAAAAAAAACCTGAATGACAACATAACTAAAAACAAAAATAAAAAAATCTGAGCTTTCGGTCTGTTTTCTTAGGCACCACTCAGAAAGTCGAATAACATTATGGGCCTGGGGTTTTCACACTGCTGTCCGACAGATTCCACTTTTGGTTCCAGTGTTTCAAACAGAAGTCACAGCAGTGACCTTTTCACCTGCTCTTGATGTTTTCCTCGACTTTTCAGGCCTTCTTGATTTAACTGTCAACGTGCTTTCAGAGAGCTTTTGGAATCACCCCCTGTGGAGTCGTTGATCATTAATCTTTCGAGTCTCATTCATTTAAGAATCCTCTTTCATTTTGCCATGCCGACACTGTTTCTCATAAAGCTTATGAGAGATTTTTTTTTTTTATATATTGAATCTGTGATGATTCACCTTTTTGGTGCCATTGTTGGCGAAGATGATGCAAAGTCTGGTTTTCAACTGCAGGCATGAAAATAAATCCCTGTTTGTTCAATGATGTCGAGAGGGAGCCTTCAACTCAGTGAGTCTGATATCGGCTCCAGCTCCTTACAACCTGGAATTAGGTAAATCGGCACTGAAAATAAGAAAGACGAACGTGCTCGAACAAGCATGAAAGAAAAGATGGTTTAATCATAACTCTTAAAGTGGCTCTTCAACCATTTTCTCAAATGGTCTTTGTGTTCTGTAGTGACGTGAGGTTCATGGGAGGTCAAGCACCGACTCATTTATGTGCAAATGTTTGAATCCATGAAAGAGCTCCAATTTACAATCAAATAGTCGGTCTTCAAACTGTCGGATGTGCTTTTGCCTCTCATGTCATAATTATTAATGGGGTTTTTATCTGGTCAAAGAAGAATGTTACATTTCTATTAGAGAAACGGCACTGCTGTGAATTCTAAACTGACCATCACAGTTCCACTGTGGCCTTTCATCGTGTCTTAATGCCCATTAAACTGCACGAAAAAATAATTTAAAAAGTGAGCTTCTCAGGTTCACTGTCTCACCTTCTGTTAATTGACTGCAGTTTCTTTCAGATGAAGGTTAATCAGTGTGGATGCAGATAAACCAGATAAATCGTTTTCCTTTATGATTATTTATTGATTTATTGAAGATATTTGGGACATGAAGACATCATGAAAAGGTCTGTAAACATAACATTTGCAATAAAAAGTGAGGAAGCAGACACATGATCACTTCACGCCCAACCCAGGTTGTATTGCATTGTGCAATTTGTAGCTTACCTTCATGTCACTGGTGTTTTTTTCACAACACCCAAAATATCCTGAATAACTTGTTTCAGAATATTTAGACTTGCTGCTTGATCTTGAAAATATTTTGCCTCCTCCACGAATCTAGTTCCATTCCTAAGCATCTCTTGGGATCCTGAAATGACTTCGCCTCTCCTGGAGAAAGAGCTCTGCTGTGGTTGAACAATGCAGGCTTTAAAATCTGAGCCCCATAATAGATTTGCTCACGTAACAAACTCAGCATTTCCCCCTTTTCTCTCTCTCTCATTCTGGGATTCATCAGAGGAGAAAAACAATTTTCACCCTCATAATTCAACTTGCACCAGCAACACAGATCATTGATCTTGATCACCGATTCTCATGTGTCTGAAGCATTGTGATTAACCTGTAACCATAGTTACACAGTTAAAATTAACCTGCTTCTGCTTCTGCCACCAATATGAAAGGCTTTCTAAACCGACTACCCAGCATCTGAACACTCCTCATATTGTTTAAGGGAAAGAAATGCACATAAAAGACAACTGATCGTATAGTACATTAATAATAGTACATCGTTTTCAGCATTTCAGCTATTTTGGTGTGAACGTACAAGGTTGCTTTATGTGAGGGGGTGCTCCGTAATTTCAGAAATTTCCAGTCTAACCTTCTCATTGTTGATATTCTTTGTGTTTCTCACATGAATCAGCCGGTGTGGCCATTCCTCAATGCATCATGTGAAATTCATGATGCAGTTTCTTACGGATAACCTTTGCTTCCTGAATCCCTCATGCATGATTGACACTGGTAATTACTGATGTTGTGAACACACCATCAGCATTGTTGTTGGATGACAGAATTTACCATTTATTTTCCACAAACGCCTTGCATGAATATATGCATACCTCTATTTGTTCTGGGAGGAGGCATCAAAATGCCAGGTCACTACAGCATCTAAAAAAGACCATAAACATAAAGAAGAAACAAATCTGTTGTGAGAGACGTGTTGGAAATATTTCATATGTGGAATGAAACTGACTGATCTCATGTTTGGACGTTCGCAGCGTGAATCATTTATGTCCCTCATAAAACCGTGGAGTTAGATCACTGTGAACGCACGTGGAAGGATTCTAGAATACATTCGAGGCTGGTCTGACTAGTCTGGGTCAACAGATTTACCAGCCTGGTCAAAAGAACAGCGTGAGCTGATTGGAGCCCCTGGTGCAATGAACGAAACATCCTTCAGGCCAGAACGACCAAGGCCAGCTGAACTGATTCAGGCCCCAATTAAACCACGCTTCAAGTGAAAATGAATGGTTTTACCACGATGTGCGGAGAGCGTCATGAAAATCCAGCAGCAGCAGCAGCAGCACGGCGGACGTCCTCCAGTGACGACAAACAGGACTTTGAGCATTACCCCTGCTCACGGGGAACATTTATTGACAACACTTCTCAGACAGCGTGTTACATTTTAACATGTCCGGGTAAAAACAATGAGACACAGAGAAGTTGTTATTGCTACAACATACATGCGACCCTTTTAAAGGGATACTTCAACATTTTGGCAAATTGGCCCATTTAGCGCAATTCCTTAGTCATTTCGAACAGCATACTTACTTTTTTTGTGAGGGTGAGCTGTTTATTCAGAGGCGAGTCGGGGAAGGTTTTCAGGACGGACACAATGGAAGTGAATGATATTTTTGGTTCCCCCTCGTCAAACTCATCAAATACACAATCCAACAACCCCAAAACACTTTGGTGGACACGTTATGATCCGCACAGATCATGAAGTTAGATTATTATGACAGTTGACTCCCAAACATAAAACTTATTATCATTATTTTGATTGAATACTGACTGAAAGCGTTGAAACTGGGCTACATCATGTAATTCATCAACACTCCGATCCTGCATTGGCCTCAAAACAATCCCAGGATCATTTTGTTCCAAAACAGACTTTTCTAATAATAGCTGACATCAAAATGACTGAGTGATGTGGAGACAGCTGAAACACCATTTCAAAGCAAAATACTAACACAATAAATTCAACTGTTTAGCTTCAAGTTTGTTTCCTGTTCATATTAACGCCTTTCATTTCTGTTTCATGATGCTGACAGGAAAGACGTGTTACTGTGATGCATTCAGACTGTGAATTTTTTGTCTTGAATCCACAGCAAAAGACCAGACAAAGAAAGTCAGAAATCTCAGTGCCTTTGGGCTATTTTACACGGGAGGAAAAGAAAAGCAATTAGGACTTCAGTAACACCCGGGAGATCAATCTGAGTTCAAGCAGCTCCTCAAAGAAAACTTTGAGCGAGCCAGGCCATGCAATCAGGCAAATGCAAGTTTTTGTTTGAGTCGATACATTAGTGCTTCAGTGACTCACAAAGCGGCCTGTGATGAAGGCACACGCAAAGCACACGCATTCAGTTAAGGTGGTATTTTGTATGCAAAGAGAGTTTGCATGTAGAAGAATCCTGAGTAGGACAGGACAAATGCATTCATTTGATCTCTGAAACGTTTCCTTCAAACCAAACTTTCATCACAGGGCTCCATTAACCTCGTTTTCAAGCACAATTTCTTTATTCTCTAGGATTTATTGAAGGGAAGACAGATTTAAAAATCTACATTTTGCAGTATTGATGCAATACTTGATTAAACTGATAAAAACAAAGGAAAAACATGGAACACAGTAACAAGGAAAACAAAGAAAAATCTCTAAAAACTTTGTCCTAAATGTTGGTTGTTCACTAGTATATGGGGTAAATAGGTGCCCAGTGGTAGGATCTGGGATCTCTGATAGAGGGTGTGAGAGATGACATCTCGGTACTTAAGGCTTTCTTGCTCTAAGGGTAAAAAATGTAGCTCTACATGTGAAGAAAACAGTTATAAAACACTTTTTTCAAATCTAAAGCAGGCCTGCGAATGGCCTGCTTTGTGCCAATCAAAGATCAGAGAGGCTGTCTGCTTTCCTTCTTGAAGGCTAATTGCAACCTTCGGCTAAGTTCTTCAAACATTTCGACTTCATCACCCAGGGAGTCACATTTTACAGAATATGTGCATGTTTCGCTATAAGCCTTGCACTTCCATCCTCAAAATACTCAAGTGTCCAAGTCTGTGATACGAGCAATTGTGTTACTCAACCTATTGAGTAACCATTAGTTGAATGAGTTCACTGTTATAAATATGCAGAAATGCTTCCAATTTCCTTTGCAATGTGCCCCCAGCCGTGCTCGAAAGAAATCTATTCTCACATACTGCCAGTGTTAAAGGGGAAGGATTCCAATTGCATTGTCTTTCATTTGGGAGAGCATGTTGGTCCTACAGATGGTGAGCATGCCTGGATATGCCACTTGGGGAATCAGTGAAATCCAACCTCATGTATTGTTTTGGAATGAGGACGTATTGTCCAAGCGGTCTTTGTTGCAGGGATGGTTTTTTTGTTGTTTTTTTTCCCAAAGCTATTATCAATCCATGAACATAACGGCCAAAGCTCGGAAGCCAAACTCATCATGATCTGGCATCACTTTTTTACCATTTTGATTTTGGCAAAACACAATCACCAAATTTTCTATCATGACCTGTCAACCCCTCCCAATATTTCCAATTACAGAAACCCGGGGGGCAAATAGCGCAATTCGTTATTTTTGGAAGCAGCATCAACAATGCAGGACCAGCAGAGCAGCGCCACACATTCAAATAACTTTCATGTTCTGGTCTCCAAATCTGAATAAAAAAAATCTTTCAGGCGTTCTCTCTTTTTTGTTTTTGGTTTTCAGTCTCTGTCTTCGGGCAAATTATTTATGCATGGTTTCACAATTTCTGTGTCAAAAAACGAAAAAACACATTTATTCCAGCAGCAACAGTAAAAACCCTCAGTTTGCTGATTGCACTCAAACACTTCATTCCATTGTCTCTTTTACACACACATGCACACGCACACACACACACAAAGTCTTGACACATGTATTGTATAGTGACCTAACGTAAGCGTAATTAACGGTTTGATACTTAAAGCTAGGGTTGGCGATTTGAATGAGATACATTTTTTTAAATACTGGTTAAAATGATCTTTATGACCCGATGGGAAGCAATTCATAGCGTGTGTTTAAAGTAGTTTGGAAAATATCCGCTATCTACAGCAGGAGTAAAACGGAAAAACAGCAACCAATAGTCTTGAGGGGACACCTTTTTTTAAACCAATCAAATCCCTTCACCGGTCGACCTGCCCCCTGCGCGTACATGTACGCGTGCACTGACCCTGGTTCAGTGCGCGCGTAGATGGACGGAGCGTCTTTGCAGAATGGCGGAGACGAATGTTTGGAGCTTTACGTACCGTTGAGTGCGCTGTAACTTGGCGTAGTGCAAATAAAGAAAAACGAAGAAACAAAGCGCTGAGGACAGGTTACGCCAGGAACGCACTGGACACGGAAGTGCCGCGCGCAACACGCGCACCGCGAACCTCTCCACGTCTCCGCTCCCAACGGGAGCTCCTCCAATGGGGTGGGAGCTGGGCGGAGCTAGCTAGGCGGAGCCTTGGGGAGATGCTTCATGCTAACGCTAGTTTTCCAAGATCACCAACCCTAGCTTTAAAAATCTGTTAAATTCTGTTAAAGATTGTAAGAGGAGCAGCCCAGTGGAAAAAAGTCTCTCTAAGTCATAAAACAGGCTCACTGTAGTTTGTTTGCTGTAAAAATCAGTTTTCACACTAATTAAACTTACATCTGGTCAATAGATTCATCAATGTTGCTGAGAGCACTCAGAAACCAATGAAGGAAAGATAAATACTGCCGATGGCAAACCCAGTGTTACAAAATAAAAATGTACATAATAGCATCACATGAACTGAAAACAAACATTATTTTTTGAGACATCTAAATGGCCTTTTGGGTTGCCATTTGTACATAAACACAAGTTAGTAAGCCACTTAGCTGGCCCATCTGTGGTTTGTGTGTCAGTTCACTCAACTACTAAAGGAACGGCTGAGTCTCCATGCTATACAATACACAGGTCGGTGCGACATTCGTCAATGAGAAATCGCATTTGTAGTCTTTTTCAATGACTGACAGACACGCCAACCTTTGATCACAAAGTAGTAGTAGTTTCCAGATCTGTAAATGTAAAATACACTTGGACAAGTATTGACTTCAGCTAACACACTTCAATTTTTTGTCAATACAGCAGAACATTTCCCTCTCACCGTCTTAACTCCTAGCGAGGAATGAGATGGACTAATATGCAAGTCTGATTTCCTTGTAATAATGCTTTGACAGTTATTCTTGTACCACTGAAGAGTCTGATTATATAAATGTTGTCATATTTGTGAGAAGCATTGTCAGATGAGCAGTGGAGATGAGTACAGGGACTCTGCAAAAAGACTTTGTGAAAATTTTGCCAAATCTTCTCTGCATATGCCGAAAAGCAGAGACTCCAGTTTGAGATGTGCAACTCTCCAGGGTAAACACTGACTTTAGCTGGGTGTCGACATCAATGGAGGGAGACTGCAAACACAGTCGACATCGCTTTTGCTTTCAATGAAAGCTTTTAACCTTCATCTGTCACACAGACACCATCTTGACTATAACTGGTCCAGTCTGGCCCGAATACATTACAAAGTGTGAAGAAATGTGTAAGATTTTTTATGTAATTTCTCTTAATAATGTTTAAAATGATCAGTTTTTTTTAAAGATTTTGAAATGGATGAAAATGTATGTTCTGAAAGTACTGATCCTCATTTCACTGAACAAAGAAAAACATTCAGTGTAAAAAAGTTATTGTGTTCTAATTTTACTGGCCAAGCTCACTTGAGGTCAAATTTGGCTGCATGTGGCTGAATGCTGACACACCGTTATGACAAAGCAACTACAAATACAATCACGAAAAACTGTTAATTTACAGGAATTATGTACAATTTCAAAAACCCACACCTCACAAAATACAACCAAGAAAGAACTGCTAACAGGAAATGGTGTACAACCTTTATGATCTGTATTTACTTCAGTTCTGGATATACATATGCATATACTTTTTGAAAAAGGAGTGAAAAAAAGCTCTTTACATTGCTTTCTACATCACAATTACATGCTTTTAAGTAAATTACTTTGCTGATCCATGATGACAACGTAGGTCAGGGCTAATCAATTAATCTGGCACAGGGGCCAGTCCATGAAACCGAGGAAAGATAACGGGCCGGACAATATGAGCGATTACGGTAACGAATAAATAAATTACAACAACATACTGGAGAGATCAATGGATTGTATTTTGTAAACGTGAACAATGCACACTGTGATAGACTGACACACATAGGCCCAAGGCAGTGTTACATTCACCCCGGACAACCGATTCATCCCAGCTTCCTGATGTTGGTTTTGTTCAACAGGCTCCCGGTGAGAAATATCCAAGAAACATGAGCAGCCAATTAGAGAAATGTTATGAACTGAGAGAAAACCTCTCCCATTTGTACATGACTGACCCAACACAACTTTGTAGGTAACAGGCAACATCGAATTTATCTCCACCAACAACAATAAAAGTGCAACAACATGGCAGTGAATGGCAAGGCAAGGTATCTCAAGCAGCAGGACTCAGTTCAGGTGAGCCAAATCAGTTTTTTGAAATTTAACAAATTTAACTGACAAACTTCCTACAGTGCAGCAACAAATGTGTACCAAGTGCGTACTGAGTGTGTACCGAGTGCGTATGAGCATTTCCCAAGTGTGGGATTCATCAACTTGGATTTGTGCTTTGGAACGGGTGAAAATGTACGCCCAACACCGAGCGGGCGTCCACACAAAACCGAGAGGTAGAAGAGCGAAACTTTAAATAGAAACATGAAGAGAGTCACAGCGGGTCAAAGCAGGAAATGTCCTCTGATGGCTTTAATTAAAAATGTTCAATTAATAATTTCATCTGGACAGAAACAGATGTTCTGTATATGGGGTGAAAGACTAAAAGAAGCTGACCGCTGGGCAAAATGTTTGATCAAGACTCACAGAGGTTTTGAGGAACAATGAGATCTGCAGGGAAGAGTTTTCAAAGTGCAGCTTATCTATTCGCTGAGAGCATGGAGAGGCTTCTCAGGAAGGAAAGGAGCTGATTGATTGATTGATTGTTCTGTCTGAAGATTTGACCAGGATCTGTGAGTTCAGAGAAACACTGAATAAGGCCTGTAAGAGTAATAATTGATATGACTACTGTTAATCCAGTGGAAGAATTGAGGCGGGAATCTGAGGTTTGATTACCATTCGTGCATACTTTTATTTTGTTTGGCAAAACAAATATCAATGCATTTATGCCGTAATTTATTGGAACTGTATTGGAAGCACAGACCATGAGAACATGCAAACTCAACACAGAAAGGCCCCAGGCGGGACGTGAACATCTGAACTTCTCGAGTGAGAGTGCTAACCATGACTTTATCATGCAGCTTACTGGACTAATCTCAGAATAAAACTCTTAACAGCTGCACAAAATAGAAAAACATTAATAGAACATTTTTTTTTTTTTTTTTTTTTTAATAATTACAACATATCAATAAATGCTCAGGGAAATATTGACATTTACCCCACCCAGAATGCATTTCACAAGACATGATGGAGGAGGAAACACACACCGGAAAGTAAAAAAACCCTGAAATATAAGCATTATTGTTTAACAGAACGTCGTTTTAACTGTGTTTTAGGCGAGGATATCGCTGTTTAGAATGTTGATATGGAGTCAGTCTTTCCACATCAAGCTTAATTGAAAATTTCTTCTAACGATTTCAGATATTGGGAACCGGACGCTGGACCGAGGCGACCCCGCGCTCAGCTGCTTCATGTCGGCTGCAGCTGGCTGTGATTCTCTGCTGTGGTTAAACATGAGATATGGATCGTTTTGTGTGACTCCAACGGTGTCTGGGTCCAGTTTTAGTAAATCTGCTTAGCTGAAAGAAACGTTCACGTTTAAAGCTCTTTAACTTAACTTCAATGTTTAAAAAAGAGGTGAATGTCAGTGGTGTAAATGTCTTCTACTGGTTCTACTGGTGAATGTTGAGCATTCAGAATAAAACCATGAAGTGCTTCAATCAAGGCACTACTGAGGAACCAGAACCTGATCCAGAGGTGATCTCCAGCCAGATGTGGATGGAATGAGGTTTGTTTTTCAATGCTTGAACTAATGCACGTATGAATAACTTATTGAGTTGGTGGTGAGTGGTTCTTTTTTGTTTTTTGTCTTCCTCAGAGACTTCGGGGTTGACTATGATGGCCAAACAAGCTAAAAATAAAAGGAATAATCTGAAGGCCTGATCCAAGGAATCTGACCTGTTTCTTTACTTTGAATGACACCAGAGATGCTTCCTGTGACTGATATATTGATATATTGTGATTTTATCATGGTAAGAATTAACTGTGTACATATTTATGTTTCTGGTTATTGAGATAAAGCTTTCTTCCTTCCATCAGGTTGTCAGTGTGGTGTCATAAAGGAAAACTGCATGCTGCAGGCATGAGTTTCCACCTCCAACCACCTGGTGGACACAGGAGCAGCTGGTTCATGCGGGATCTGAGCAGGACCAGGGCATGATGCACATCCCAGGTTGTCAATATAGACATCAGTAAACCTCCCTTTGGCATCACAAACACCCTACAGTATGATGGAGGGGAAAACTTTGTGTTTAGGGAACAGATGTTTCTGTGGTTCTGCAGGAGGAGGAATTCTGAAGTGGCACCATCAACGACTCCAGCAGGACGGAGAAATGCCTGAAGACCAGGAGAGCAAAGCTCCAGGTTCCTTATATTTGCTTTTACTCTTGAAGGTTCTGTTGAAGTCAGTTAAATCAAGTTTCCTTAAACTCCTGACTTTCTCTGTTAGACTCCTGTTTATGATTAATATCTCTCTTTGCTTAACAGCGTAGCACGATGTATTTACTGAAGAGAGAACTGAATAGTGCTCATGATGTGTTTAACTATATAATGTATATTAGACTCGTGTAAAACAGTGCATCATGAAGACAAAAGGCAGACAGGAAAACAAACAGTGAAGTAATTATATTTGTAGAAATGTCTGATCACCTGCCTTTCTTCTGAGCTCAGCTCCAAGTAGTTAAACAGTAATTGAAAAGCAATCAGAGAGATCTCTCCTCCTTCACCAAAGCAATGAGGAGAATCAGTCGACCCTTCGGCAGAATCAAGACTTCTCTCTGCTGCTGTGTTTGTCCCTCAGTTGAGGACTAAAGGTCCCATGTCCTGTTTCAGGTGTTCATACCTTTGTGCCTTCATGAATTTAAAAAAAAAAAGAACACTCTACAAATTCTGGTTTCAATTATAATGTCAAGGATGATATTTTGATATCTTTGATTGAAAATTTGAACCATTTACAGTCTATATAATTTAGGATCCTGTAAAATCCCTCTGGGGGGACGAATTGACACTTAAAAGTCCGGTTAAAGTGGTTACACTGAAGAAACGAGGAGAACGGAGAAAAACTATTTGTGAAGCTTTGAGAATGGTACGGGCTGTAGCGGAGCCAGAGTGGGGGCAAGGGGGCGGTCGCTCCAGGGCCCACAAAGTCATAGGGCCCCGTTTCATGTGATGTGTTCACATTTACTCGTAAATAAATTAATATAATAAAATGTGCAGTGTGTGCAAGAAGGTATATGCATATGATTGTGGGCTCCAATTTGCCAATTCTTACATTAGGACTGTCCATGAATGCATCAGAGCTGTAAGCCAGCGCTGATTGGCTGTGCGGCATGAACGAGTTCTTTCTTTTGCACTTGATCTGAACTCTTTGGAGGAAAGTTAAACAGTATGCTAAACACGGTACTACCCAAAACCTAACATCGGAGCCATTGGTGAGTCAGTGAAACCTTCAAAAATATTATCTTTATCAGAATGCTGTGGTCTTAAACACCTGTCTATTTGAATGTGCCTTGTGTTGCTCTCAACTATAAGAGACCACGAGTCTATTTTTTTTCTAATATATGTGAATTCCAAAAGATATAGATACCTGTGTCTATATCTATCTGAATAGATTGTGTAATTTTAGACCAGCTGTGTTCATTTTATATTTAAGCTGTATCAAAGATGGTACAGATTTAGCCCGTGACTTTTTCTCTGAGTTTTCAGCACCATGGACAGCGGATGCTCGGAGATTGATTGACAGCTGTCAGGCTGCTGTTGTGTGTGTGTGCGTGCGTATGTGTATTTGTTCTTCAGAACAAGTTTGTGAACTGGTTTGTGACTTTATTCTTCTTTCTGAAGCATATAGGTTTGCTTGGCTCATTAAAAGTGTGTTGTTTGATGGTAGGATGAGGTATTGTTTGAATGGTAAAATTACTATCAAGGGCCCGTCGAGAATGCTCCGCCCCCTCTGTACTGAGACCCACGCTCCGCCTCTGGGTACGGGTCTTTGTACTTGTGGGGATCAGCTTTCTTCTTGATGGGCAATTTAGAAGTCAAAAGAGAAGAAAAACCTGCTGTGACAGTTTGGGTCCACATACTGAAGTTGATGAGAGTGAAGCATGTGGAAAAAGGTCACGTGTCTGGGATCGTCCACAGTGCACTGTTTTTCAGGCACGCACACACACACACACACACACACACACACACACACACACACACACACACACACACACACACACAAGCAGGGAGGCTTGGCAGTAGCACTGACATTTAACAAATGCCCATCTAGGGACTTCAACAAACTCACTTCACTTTCAACACTCCTTTCAGAAGTTGGAGTCCTTTTTTGCTGCCACCTGTGTTTTAGCTTCTTTTTTCTGATTTTTGTCTTTGTGCCACATCAAAACGGGAGAAACAGCCTCAGCCGAGCTCATGTTGTGAGACAAGTGTAGAGAGAAGCAGCGGCGACTTGGGCTTTCTGTGGGGACAGCAGGCTGTTGACCTTCACTGATGAGTGAAGAGGAGCCCCGGTCTTTCTATCTTGCCCTGTCTCAGCCTCTTATTGTTCGCCGGCTTCTGCACTTCGTCACGCTCACCTTCTGTTCCTCGTCTCATCCTTCTTCCCGCCTCCCTTCCTCTTACCCTTTTCTTCATTTATGCGCTCCTCTGTGGCTGTTAGATGTTGTGTGCATCACTTTCACAGCAGTAGTGTAATCTTTCAACAATAGGTAGTGTGGATGGAAACTGGCCCAAAAAACATCAAGTACTAAAGCCAGTGAGATTATTTATTCAGTAGAAAGCTTTAACCTATTTAATCTCCACTCCAAAGTACTCCAGTGATTACTCATTATGGTCATATTACTACCGTTTACTCCTACTTTGACATTAATGTTTGGGTCACAGACTCTCTGACGCTTCGCCATGTGCACGGAAGTGCACTGCTTTACCCGCGACTTGCGTTCACGTTGGTTTTCACAGAGATTAAACGGCTTCAATAGACAATGGTAATGAAAGGAACAAGGGGAAACGCAGACAAAGAGAAACTGGAAGAAAAATCATCCATTGATGCGACACTGACGGAGGAAAATAGAGAGGCTGCTTTGCTTGTTAGAAGAATTGGACGACGCAGCAGCACACGTAAAGAGATTAGCATACGACTTTGCATGTACTGCTTTCCTCCGCCAGGCTGCTGTTGCATTGGCAGCCGATAGTAATATGAAATAAGGACACGTGCAGACTTTGCTTGACGATATAATGAGAAAAACACTATGAAGGTTTGAAATGCTGAATGCTGCTTGGTGTAGGATCATGATTTATCACGCTGACATGGCAAACATCTGATGGATGAGACACCAGGACATGGCAGCACTTGCCAGTGGGATATTCTCTGTATTTGTAAGGTTGCCAATCATATCCACACAAGCTCCCTGCAGAGGTGCACTGCAGCATCCTGTAGGCTCCCACTAGTCGGAAACGTTATGGAAGAGGTCAAAGGTGTTGAAAACAGTCATACCTGGCAGCAACCGACTCTACAATCAAAGCTACGAGTGTTTGAGACTATGTGGGGCTTCTGGGAGGGTTATATGGGATTGTTATGTTCATGCCTTTAAAAGAGACACCAGATCATTTGAATACAAGATCCCAATGGAAATTGACACAGATTACTTTGATTTCTCATCTCTGAGCAAAGTTCCATTTACATTGAGCCTTCATGGTTGAAGGCTGTGTAGAAAAACAGCATGGTGGATTTCAGGTGACAGATATAATGGTCTAAAGAATAAACAAGACACTTAGATGTCAAGTAGTTTACTTTCAGTAATGAGGAATGTGATCAAGCTAGTCAAGTGGCATGTATGATTTCTGGACCAACATGTGATGTGTGAGTGTACCAGGTGACTATCACACAAGGAAGTTGGACAATTTTATTCGGCCCAATTGCTTGTACAGACAAATGTCCAACTGACTGGACTTCTTTGATGACATCTTGCAGTGTTTTTCGGCCTGAGCTCTCCTGAAACCTTCAATGTTGCAATCAAGGCTGACTCGAGGGTTCAGTGCACATGATGTTTTCCAGTGAAAAAAGGAAACATTTCATTGTCTTCTCCGTGTCTATTCACACGACAACGGTGCTTGGAACCACTTAAAAGTCAACTTTTTGAAAGTCACTCAAGGTGGAACTTTTTTGAAAACACTCCAACTCCGTAGAAACAGAAGAAAATGCATGAAATGCTGCTACCGTGCATTAATCCCATGACCATGGCAAATGGATTTGCATATGTATAAGTAGATGAAGAATAACAACACTGGCATGACTCTCAGTCCATAGTCTCCAGGGACATGGTAGTTTATTTTCTGTGTAAATTTCTGTGCGGTTTCAATGTGGTTTCAGCATAACTGACAGTAATGATTGGCTCGCTATCAGGCTTTCTGCAGAGTTTCATCATGATACATCTCATTAAATTCCGGTGTTTTGGAATGGGGGAACACCGAAAACATGCAAAGCTGCGGCAGTCGGGGATCAGGATTCCAATGTCCAGTTCCAGCGTTTTTTAGTTTCACATGGGTGAGTCAACTTGTCTCATCAACACAATTTGTATCTCACCACATTTGAAATACTCTGAGTCAGTGAAATTTATGAGAATCTTTTCTTAAATTCCTCTATTTAAACAGCCATGCTACTTTTTTTTCAGCAGGTGCAATTATGAAAATATAAATGTTCTCTCTGTTATATGGTCTCTGTTATAGAGGAAGAAATATGTTTCTAGGAACCTAAATCTGCTTTCACCGTGGTTTTCTACCAGGTGAATCCCATTTGATGGAAAAGCTAGGACAGGTCCCTGACCTCCTGCGACACTAGTCAGGATCAAGCGGGTGCAGAAAATAGGATGAAAAGATGGATATCGGATTGTTATTAGTAAAGGCAATGCCCCAAGCTGCTGTGTAATGGCAGGTGTTGTGCTTTGTGCAGGCACTGTGGCACATACCTAAGCAGTGGAGATAGAAAGATGCCACTGAGAAAAGGTTCTAGGCCAAAAAATGAATTCAAGCAGCAGCAAAAAATAGATTCTATTGAGGTTAGGGAGATATTTCTGAAAGTATCACAGGACACCACAGTTATTTCTCTGGAGTTGATTACAACTGGAATGCAATGAACAGCAAGTTGAGAGCTTATGATTTAGAGGAATACATTCGAGGACACAGTCTCTTTCTTAAATTGTTGGTAAGTCTTGTTAACAGCATGGGCAAAATCAGTAAAATCCATTTAAAATTTCTAGTTTTGATTGGGATTACTGGAATGACATTTCTTCATTTCATTGTTGCAACCAGGGGTGTTTCAAATATAATCACAACTATGAGAGATTCATTTTTTTTGTCTTTTATTATCCCAGCAAGTTTCCTTCAACATTCATGTTCAACATCCAGAACTCACTACGTCAGTGAAAACAAAAACAAATCATAGGAGAGAATATCAGGCAAGGGCAAACAAATTATTTTCCAAGCCTGAAATAGAAGCTCATATTCCCCGTGTGCGAAAAAGCTGCGACATGATGAGAGCGACACGTTTAACAACTCCATCAGTATTAAACTAATTACGGTTTGTTTACCCAGAGCTCTCTTTTTAAATACTTTATTTTACCCTTACTTCACAGTGTGGCGTGCTGGAGGACAAAATCAAGAGGCTTTAGAACTGGGACTCATTAGGACAAGAAACGATATTTACACACATGCTTTACTCTACAGACTAGTTTGTTGAGATTGGAAGAGCTGGAGGTCAGTCTTCAACAGACCATGCTGTGAATGTGGAGAACAGAACAGTGTTTATTTGAGAGACAAAGCAGTCAGCGAAGGTCGAGACCTTTTTTTTTGAAACCAAAAAAGGTTTTGACAGCATTAGGGTAAAGTTGAGACACTGTTTCTCAAATCATGCACTTTCTTTATCCTCCTCCAGAACAAAAGGTTAAAACGGCCACGTCAGCCTCAGTGCTGGTGTCATTCAGCAGCTTTGTTAGATGAGCGCTGACGGCAATGAGTGTGCATGTGCTTTAAATCCCCCCCGAAACTGTTCTTTTTCTGCTGTTTGCACTATTTCAAGTCAAAAAAAAAAAAAAAAAAAAAAAAAAAAACATCCAACACACTGTGAAACAATAAAATCCAATGTATTTAAAGTTGCAAGCTTGCAGGCAAGGGCAGAAAAAAAAATACACTCATTGCAAGACAAGCGTAAGTCATCTGTAGGGCAAAAGAATAGAGCTTATTTTGCTTATAAGCTCTGTAACAGAAGCCCATTATGGATATATTATGCCATTCCCTTCATTAAACAGACTGTTAAACTGCAGAGCAAACTGAATATGGATTCCGGTCACAATGGTGTGTTTATCTAAACACAGGAGTGTGAATCTGACAACTTAATGGTTTGAATATCCATATACAAATGCAACACTTCTCTGTATAATTGTTTGATGTAATTAGGTTTGATCAGTGCCGCTGTAATCACTATTGAGTGATGATACACTGTAAAACTCTCAAAATGACCAATTGATTATCCACTTTCTGGGTAAGTACGTACGTGATTACCTGATTGGGTAAATCTCTACATGTTGAGGGTTTGGAAGAGTACGGCCCAAATGAGAGTCCAGGGTGCTTCATCAGATGGGGTTAATTAAAGAAATCAGAATGAGCATAATTAGTGGACTGAAACAAAGCAAGCAAAAGAAGCAGAAGAAGGGAAGCAGTGCCAGAGACAGTGCCAGTGATCCATCCATCTTCTATTCTCCTTATCCTGTTCAGCGCTGCTGGTACTGGAGGATTATGGGCAAGGACCGGTGACCGGGCACAATTCCATCTCTAGGCAAACACAGACAGACAACCGCACACACTGACATTAAAAAGGAGGGATGATTTAGAGTTACTAAACAACCTAACATGCATGTTTTTGGACGTTGGGGAGGAAACTCATACAAACTCCACATACAAAGATCCAGCTTGTATTTCAACCTACAACCTTTAACCCAAAACAGACACACTCACATACACACACAAAACATAAAAGAAGACCCTAAGGCCTACCAGGAAAAACAAAGTCAAAAAACAGGGTGAGTGGAGATTCCCAACCCAAGCTAAAACAACAAAACTAAACAAAATTGAGAGAGTTAAAAATGCTGCTGCTGTAGGCGAAGACTTTCCCCACTAGCCGAGGACCGGGGAGAGTGCCTCCTCCTGATCTCCACGCCTCATCTCAGGAAGGGAGAGGAAAGAGAAAACAGCAGCCAGTACAAAAGTGTGTTGTTAAATTGGATGTCAAGATCTTTTAGTACTGCTGAAATACAATTAAAAGATACACTAATATGACAGTGGTGACTGTGTGGATGTCTCTAAATTTGCTGGATTGTGTAGTCTCGGTCTGAATAGCCACAGCCTTGCGTGTCCTCATGCTCCAGCCCCCCCAGCCCCCCGTTTAATGATCATGTCACTATCGGTTTCTGGCTGATAATGAGCCACTTATTACAATCATTTGTTCGGAGCCTGGAGATATCTAAAGCACGGAGCACAGCGACTCTTCAGGATCATGATTGGACGCCCCTGCTGCGGTGGATTCATGCCCAGGATCCATGTGGCAGAGCCTCTCCACTCTCACTACAGTTTGCTGGCTTTTCCCAAAGCAGTTGTAACGTTTTGCTTTTATTTTGTCTACAAACATCTCGGCTGACATCAACATGAAAATCACAACACATTAAAAAAAAAGAACCGTCTCTCAGCGTGATGCTGCTGCCCCCGTGTTTCACAATGCAGACGATGCTAACGAAGTGTTGCTCGCCGTCCGGTTTCTTCCATACACAAAGCTGAGGATTGTTGAAATAAAACTTTGTGTAGCTTATTCGATTGAGCCAAGATGTTTTGCTTCTTATGGGCTAAGAGTCGTGGCACAAAGCAGGCTGTCACGCACTCTTCAGTATGGAAATATGGCATCAAGGCCTGGTTGGAGTGCTGCAGCAATGACGACTGAGCTCCTGGCTGCTTGTCTGCTCGGTTTGGCTGAAAGGACAGAAAACTTGTTTTTCATTGTAAACCTTTTTCTAATAATGATCAGAACTGCGGTTCTTTTGAACAACATGCACAATATTCTTACAACATCCTGCTCTGAGACCCTATGAAAGCTTTGTTGACCTCTCCAACAAACCTTGATCGGACATACCTGAGGTTCTGTTTACATTACCCCTTTTCAAGTGAAAACACATTGATGCTGCAGAAAAACTTGTAGTTAACATGTAGTTAGCATGTACAGCCACAAGTGGACGCTAATGTTTGTTTGGAATGAAACGACGCGCACACAGAGAATATTCTTTCAGCATCAACAGTCTCGAGTTCGTAGACATTCATATGTTGCTAATATGGGCGACTGTAGCCAATAAAACTATCAGGTTGAATAAAGCAGCGTACTATATTTCAAATGATAGAAAGAAACAGGGGAACCACATGAGCACGAATCGTGTTTACACTGGTAATGGCAGTTAATTACTCTATATAGACAATATCACTTTTGTGTTTATGATGCAGTCAAATACACATTAAGAGGACGAGCAATGCACTGACAGCAGTGAAGCAAAAACACTGGAAACAGAGCACAATCGGTGGAAAAGGTAATTAAAAAAAAAACAAAATCTGTTTTATAATGCAAAAGGACTTTCCCTCACAAACCCATCTCTCATACTGATGAGACAGTGGACTCTTTGAATTGTGTCCTAATACATCCATTAAAAATAGCAATCCATTTTGGGGCTGGAGAAAATAAGTAATGAAAACATCAATTTACATGACATGGACTAATTTCTCATTCGGGGAGAATCGTAAAATATTATTCACAAAACAGCACTCCACTACAATGGTGCATTGGCAGAGGGGGAAATAAATCCAGGCTGAATATAATCAGACTGTGTGAGGCAGGATGTTGCGGGAGGAGCGCACGGTCTTTAAAAATCTCTCATGGATAATAAAATCTCGACAAGATGGAGTTGTTAAACAAAAAACAGCCTCACGGGTAAGAAGTACAACAATAGCTTTGACCTCAAAGAGCTTAAGCATTAACAGACAACTTGAAAGCTGCAGTATCAACACTGCTGTTTCTGCGTTTGCTGGATTTAATAACTGCTGTATTTTTTTTTTTTTTTTCTTTTTTGTGCCAATGGTCCGATTTGTTCAGCCTCCTGTTTTCAGTGAGGCTTTTGGGGGATCCGGAGAAATGTTGCCGATTTGTGTTTGGCTGCCACTAATTAACCACATTGGACAGATGGCGTTCAAACCTTGTGGAGCTCATGATATGCTCTTCAGGACTGCCTCTTCATGGCGCCAAATTCATAACAATGGAGGTGATAAACTACATTTAGGACTGAATCTTGATAAATTGTTTGATACTCTTAAATGTCAATTATTTGAGCATTATACTGACAATATGGGCTTTGCATGCATGTAAAAGCACCACATTTGTTGGCAGCTGTTACTCTGGAACCAGAAAAGAAACTTTTGTTTTAATGCAACTGTGTAGAAACCATCAGATAAGATGAAATGTTTTATCACACAGTTGAGAAATCGTCAGCCCTTGACTCTTCACTCTACGTGTTACCAGGTAGCTGTGGGTGAAAGCAGGGTTCACTCTCGACAGGTCTCCAGGGAAAACACACTTATATATGAAGTGCCATAATTATAGGCAATTTAGAGCCACTTATTGACCTAATAGGCTGTTTCACATGAAACGACATGTTTGCTTTCTTTTGTTTTTAGCTATGATTTCAGATTGTGCCACATCTGAAGACGACCTGTGTTTTTTACAGTATTTCCCAGAAGTAATGGCTATACTGGAATATATAATCTAAGTAACTAACTATAAAAGGGAGTGGAGTGGAAACTGGCAAAATGTGTTAAACTCAAGTGGTAGATCAGCGAACATCATTTATGCTGTATGTGAAGTAATTAAAGAACAGTATTCCCTTCTGTTATATGGAAAAAATAAAGTGTTTATACTGTGTGTTGGAAAAAGTTAGTTTGATGTGAAAATCTGATCATCTTGCTGCATCTTGGCCCAATTTACATTGGATCGTTTTTTTAAAACAATGTCATGTGAAAACTAAACTTTTCTGAAATGAAAATGCAAAAACGGTGTCATGTACACGGTGTTCTATTCTTCTGCAATGGTTTCCAATCATGCAAATCGAGGATTAGTGCCATTCTATGAGTGGAACTTTTTCTCGTAATCGCGAAACATTTGGAGAAGATTCTTTTTAAAGTTTCACAACCTCCCAATGAACAAATACAACACAATTCAGATTATGCCTTCTTTTCACACACTTGCATTATTACTTGGGTATGAGTGTAATTTCTGGTTTAACACCGTCATAATTAGACTGTGGGAGGAAATGGGAACCTGGCGCGTCACTGCTCGAGGCATGCCCGCTCATGCATGAAGACAGTTACACCGAACCCGGATCGGCCCATTGTCTGTCAGAGGAGAAATGACCAGACAATGTGCAGAGCAGATGCACCGCAAACGCTTCCGTTCGCAGGGACACGGAATGGGACAGAATGAGAAGTGACAGGATGCTTTCACAGACAAAAGAGGAGAAAATCCATTTCTAAATGGATCTCCGACTTCAAAAGGAGGGAAAGATGTGAGCGCCTTATCAAACAAAAGTGATTCTCTTCCTCTTTCATTTTGGCAAAATCAAAGCACTCTATTTTTCTCTCGCTAGTATTCTGACATTTTAACACCGTGAACTGTAAGCAGTTTTTTTTTTTTCCATTTATCACAGCCAACGCTATAACATCTTTCTTCAATTGGAACCGTTTAATAAATATTCTAATCATTTGCGAATTTAAGACTTTATTTATAAAAGGTTGAAAAAATAGTCTTCAAACAAATCTGCTGGTTAATGATCCATGTTGACCTTTTTCCTAACTTTGTCTTTGAGTCTCTATTTAGCCAAAGCCAAATAAGTCAGGTTGATTGGTACCTTACTAATTCTGTAAAGTGGACCATCGGTCAAGGACAAGCTTTGAGTTTCTCTGTGCCGAATATAAGGTGGGAACTAATAAAATAAATCTAAGTTAGTGGTGTCAGCAAGAATACAAATGAAAGTTTGGCTGTTTTTCTGTGTGAAAGGACAACTGACAAGGACAAGGATTTTCTTTTTTTCCTTCTTCTTTTTTTCCCCTCAGCGAAAAAGTTAACCAGCATAAATGTACAGTATCGATACGGTGGAAGGATGAGCACAGTGTGAAAGAGCTAAACAGCAGCCGAAGCACTTCTGTTTGAATGCTGGTTTTCTTAATCTTACTGCATTTTTTTAATATCTATGATCAATAAAATGCATGTCTCCTCTTGTGCTTGTTGGGACTATCTGCAGCTGTTGCAACCATGACACTGATAGATTTGCACTCAAGATTTTGATGTAAATCCTAAAGTAGCATGTTTAAAAAAACAGTGTATCTGTTGAAAATGTCACAATTTTCCCCCTACTTTTATGAATTATCGCTATAAATTATTTCTAAAGCTAAGAAAGAAAAAAAAAAAATCACACTGTGAAAAGTAGGGGTGTCAAACATAAGGCCCGTTGGCCAGGAGTGATCTTATAAATAAGTGTCTTTCAAAGCGGGACAAAAATGTGACACTGAATGTCACTGAGCACCTGCAGATGACATTATGACTCATGGATGGAGAGAGATTATTAAATGGGTGAAGATCTGATTTGACCATCTTTGGAGCTGCGGGCCAAATTCAAATTGTTGGAAAACCTTATCTGTCAGTTTGGATTAAGGCTGTAAATCCTTCAAGCAAGTCTTGAGTACCTGGAGGCGGCTAATATGAGCTCAAACTGATAATATCGGAGATTTTTACAACTCGAGATGAGCTCTTACACGCAGCAATCTGTGGGAAATTACACTTGCAGCCATGGCTGTTTCAGCTACAACACGGAGAATGGAAAGGTTTTATCAGAGTGGATTTTTGCCAAATGTGAAATTTCACTGTTTACATTGAATTTATATGGAAAGTAAACAGCTGGCACTTCACCCAACACTAAATGAAACTTATGTTTCTTGGTTCATTACACAAGACCAATTAAAAAAATGTTTCTACTAAAGCAATATTTTATTTGACAGACTTATCCATTAACAGTTGTGTCACCTTGTTTTTCATGAAAATGGGACGTGTTGATTATTGGAAGATGCATTCAGGTCAGCAACACCAAGGTAAAACCTGCAACATACAAGGTCCGCTGAACTTCAAACGTACATTTAAGGATGTGTGAAAACCAGAGAAAGCTCACACACGCACAGGGAGAACATGCAAACCTCAGATAGAAAATCAACTCTTAGTTTCACCCTGAAGTTTCACCCGTCCTCTGGATATCGCCTATCTACACTAAAGAGGTTTCCTGTGATTTGAAGTTGGACTGCGGTGACTCGGGAGTCAATGACACATGATGAAGTGCATTTGTCATTAGGATAAGATATTTCTAATTTTCTACTTTCTAACAGACATTTTTCTTCCCTGAAAAGAGTCATTCCTAATGTGCTCAAAGTCATTTACAATCTGTCAGAAGTGAAAAGCACGCTTTGCTCATCCTCGAATAATAATTAGTCACGAAGAGGTTATCAGAAGTTATCATGACAAGTGTTAATTGAGAGTCAAAACAGGGTGCTCGGCATGGCAAGGGCAGGTCAACAGCAGAACAAAAAGAGAGTTTGAAACCTCTGTGGTTCTGCCTTGACTCCGATCATTCATACGCTCAGACATAATGACACCATATTCATTCAGGAGGGACAATGAGCGGCACTCGGAGATGAAACGAGGGGACAGCGTTCAAGGTTTCATCTGGCATAATTAATGTTGCTTCAGATGCAGAAGAGACACCGTGAGGATGGAAAGCAAGCACAGAGAAGACTGTCCGTAGAGTTTATGCAGGCTGACAAAGACATACAAGTAACTGGTTAATTTTGTTCCCTGCATCTTTGCAATAACAAATAAATAAGTCATTGATGAATAAATATAGATATAATAACACTTTAACACACTTGTTTTAATTGTGTTTCTGGTAAATATTTCACTGTGTGATGGTGGATTTTTGCATTTTCGTATGATAATTGTGTTATATTTTAGGCAGAGCAGGGCATCACACATTTTAGTTCAAGGAGCACATACAGCCCAATTTCATCTCGAGTCGGTCGGACCTGTTAAAAAAAAAAGAAAGATCAATATCTACTGCTTCGTTCGTGATGATATTTGCACACTGCGCTCACATCCAAACATTACACAGACAGAAAGGCACACACACCCCAACTGTCAGTGTGAAGGATGGAGGTGAGGAGAGTCCACTCACTCAGGAATCTAATCAGTCGGCGACAGATACCTTCATGAACTGCGCCGAGGCGCATGCAGCACATGCAAACACACCTCAGCTCACTGCGTCAGGCCTGCGAGCTCCAAACACACAGCATGTGAACACATGAAGTGATTCGCAGACGAATAAAGCTCACCATAACAATAATATCACAGTGCAACTCCAAGACCAGGTGTTTCATCGGTGAGGGGTTTTGTACTCGATGCCCCCCAATATTTTACACTCTGGAGTATATAAATGGTATTTGATGTATTTTTTTGCTGCAAGGCTGCACACAGGTATGCTCAAGAAAAGAAAAAAAAAACTAACGCATAGAGTCGAACATGTGAAGCTTCAACACATGAAAGAACATGAAAACAGAAACAGGAACACAGAGAAAATCCTTTAGTCAGCAGTTTGTGATGTCTGCTGTGTTTTTAAACCACTACAAATAAGTTTCTACCTGAATCTGCATATACAGTATTTTCTGCTTATCTCAGGCAGCAGCTATCATTTTCAGCCAAAATTGGAAGGGAAGCTCAGTGTTTAGCAACTTTAGAATATCACATATCACACTAAGAACTATTTTTAACTCTTTTTTCCAACTAATGCTTCATTTTTAATTTTTTTTTTTTTTTTTTAATCAATGCAAATGATTCAATACACAAAGACATAGTGTCAGATGAGGACATACATCTATCCACAACGAAAATATCAATGGTCTCTTCTTTGTATCGTTTCCTTGAGATAACTTTTTTTTTTGGACACCTTTTGTAAAGTCTTGATTAGATATTGGTTTGTCTTAGACGTTTTCTGAAGTTAGATTTGATAATACTGAGTAGATTTTGGGTAAATCACCCCTAATATATTCTTAAACTCTTTCTCGGTGCTTTGCAATTTAGAACAGTGGCAGAAAACATGTGTGGTCAACATTTTGCAGCACTGTTGAACTTGCAAAACTCCTACTTTATACCACAGATCTTCTGTTACTCCTTCCTATAATTCTTTTAATACACATTTAACGTTTATATTTATTCCGTAGCAGAGATTTCACAGAGAGAACCACAGACAGGAAGACTCACTGTCCAAAGCCAGACTGTAAACACACTCCACACAAGCAGGCAGGGTCCATACACACCACCCGACAGAGTCAAAGCAGGACTGTGAATACATCAGCTGCGTTTCAATATTTTTCCCTCGTGCACCGATAAAAATCACTGAAGTCGCCCAGGTTGCAGAAGCAAAGACCACTGGATGCAAAACCTGCCAATCCTGTAAAGTTACTATTGTGAAGGATTCCTATTTAAAGTTCCAGAAACGTATCAGATGTCCTTCACCGGAACACCCTCTCTCCTTCTCCAGGTAAATCTCCAGGGAACAGAGGTTTCTGTCAAAGTGATTACCGCAGCTTTGAATAGCTCCGCCGATAAGCAGAAACATCTCTATCTGTAACGCGGGTCAACAAGCGGCAAATATGTAAATTTCCTCCTTGATGAATCCCGCTAGTTAAGCTGCACACAATGCTTATCGGAATGTATACACTGAATAATAGGATCAAATTGAGGGGGTATGTCTTAAAACGGCAGCCTCGCTTAGCAACTAAAGGAAAAGCTGAGGAGAAATAGAAGACAATCGAAGGGCATTTCAATTCATTTTCAGCCCACCTCACCGTGTTTTGCCAAGTCAATTATTTTTAAAATGTCATTGCTTGCTTCACCGTAGAGCTACTCACACTGTTTACAGTCAATGCTTCTCCCAGATAAACAAGAAAAACCTCAACATGGCATTCAGCTACCTGAAGCGCCGATATGCTGCAGAAAAAGTGCATTTAATTAACGAAGAAATGGTCTAAACCACAGCAATCATCTTTTTACTGATAAATTAATGGAAATCAATACATGAGAAAAGAAAACTCAGAGTAAACATGGGGTTTATGCAAAAAAAGTTGTAGGTAACACACTAATAAAGTAGGTATGACGCCACTAAAACAATCACAGTGACCTCACATGTTGTTCTCTGTTGCAGTTCTTTAATGATATCATATCTTTGTATTCTGACATTCTGTTTTGCATTTGCTGAGTCAACTGAGACAGATGGAGGCTTTTTTTTCTCTCTCAGCGTGCGCTCATATCAGTATTAGAATGATTGTAAAACTTGCTATTAGATTTGTTTAAGGCAGAATTCATTAAAATGCATAAGACTAAAACTTTGAGCTGTTTTTTTCCCTCCCGACAGTAAGACAACTTCTATTTGCTTACGCTGCACATAATGCACTTCAAAGCCGGCTGAAGCGTTTGTCCCATAATGAACCGCTGGGCCCCGCGTGGCTGTGGTTTCCATTGTTGTGGTGCTTACATCAGTGTGCTTTATAACTCCTTCTGCTGCCCGCTTTGCTGACAGCAGGATTTTGCAAAATCAGAACAAGTGTTGGTCGCTTGATTGTGCTCTGTGTCAAAGTTTTTCCTTCCACATACACAGTTTCCTTTGTTTGCATGTTTTGTATTTTACATAGCGTCACATCTATATTATTCAGCTGAAAATACCGTAAATAGAGGCAAAATTCATAAATATGCATATGCTTTGGTAATGGGTTTGCATACTGGAGCCAACAGATAGTCTTTTACTGCTCGGATGTAAAAATCTGCAGCAGAAAATTGGGAGGGAAAAAGAAAGTGTTGGCCTGCAAGGCATGTGTTGGCAGTGCTGCTTCATCTTAACCTGAAGGGGAAGCTGATAAAACAATGAACACAATCAGTGCACATTATAGTACAATCTAGTGAGGTCCGGGTTAAACATTTCAGGGAATTACTGTCTAAAGTAACATCTTTGAGCTATCATGATGAGAGGATGGAGCAGATAGTTGTGAGCGACCCAAGAAAATTTTTTTTTAAGCATTTTGCCAAATGCAATTACTCTGGAAGCCCGACTGCGTCTGCCTCTTTGACTAACGGCGCCCTGCACTTCACCCACTCCGCTTTCTTTGACACTCTTTCGGGAGGCGACCTGAATATTAACACCCCAGTTAGGTCACTACAACCTAACACTCCTCAGTGTTATTTGGCTGATTGTTCCATCATTCTAACTTCTTTTTATGTTCTTTCAAGTCTTGTAGTTATTTTTTTTTTCCAATTGCGCAACTAAAACGGGCACAGATGATTGAGGTAAGGTATTATAATTTTGAACAAGTTTACTGATGTGGAGTAGTTCTTATTTCTGCAGACGTTGAGCCCTTCATGCATTGTTTCTGGCTGGATGTTATGTTTCTTTTAATAAATGCTTGCATCAAGTTATTTAGGATGCTGTCTAATGAAGCTGTCGTGTTGCATTACGTGGTTATTAACCTAACCCTATATTGCATAATCATTGGTGTAATTTGCATACATACATTGAGACTACACCACACCTGTGCTGCTTTTGTCCTCCATAGTGAAAGATTCAGACAAGGTCAGCTTCTCTTGCTTGAGGGCATCATTGAAAATCTGAAATTAGTGGAAAAAAAATCTATGGAAAAAATGACAATTCCCGAATCATCTCAGGTGGCAGTCTTCATTTCAGCTGCAATGTGCCTCTTCTACGCCGACTGTTGACTTCTCGCTGCTGATTATTATGCATTCACCTTTTTACACAACCAGTTTTTTTTTTGGACCACGATCTCAGAAGCAATGAGATAATGAGAACACGCATTACCAGCAGGTGTACACACAAAGGCCCTGTATTCCAGAGAATGGGTCCAGTAGAGACTGCATGTTATTGCTGGGAGTAAACAGGATGATTAACTTGTTAACAAATTACCAAATTAAGAACAAAAGAGAGGGGAAAGAATAGATTTGGTTTAAATGTCTCTCCGACCCATCTTTCGCGCTACTTTACCAAGAAGACGTACTATCCCGTACGACATAACTGTTAAATCACTACCCTGAGGACACTGGAGTGCAGCATGGGGCCGTCTCTTCTAATTGCATGCTGTTTTTGTTTTTCCATCTCTGTCCTGCTCCTCCTGCCTGCGCCTGACGGCGCGATACTCGCCCGTCCTGCTTTCTGCTGCCTCATCACTTCTGAAGCTGCAGTTCTTAGGGATCCTGTCAGCAGTGCTTTGGTGCTAGAACTGATGGGAGCACCGTGCTCTCCGCCGTCTTGAGCATCAGTCATCTGAACACTTCGCCTCGGGAAGGAAATCGATCTCCTGCCAAGTTCAGGAGAGAGCGAGCCAAGCGAGAGAGATAGGGAGCAAGAGAGGGAAACCCGTCCTCGCACACCTGCAGCGCTTCCCAGGTAGAAAACTGTGATAGATCTTCTGTCAAAACTGAGAGCGCGTCAGTTAAACATGATAACAGATGAGGGTCCTAAAAGCTGAGAAGAGACAGCGCTTCATGAAGCTTAATCAGCTAAAAGCCTGAGAGGTTCTACCTGATTATGCTCAACTCTTTACAGTTGCAGCTCTAATTGAAGCAGCATTTTTCTTTTTTTCCCTTCTGCTGCACAATTGCTGAACTGCCACTCGGTCATGAGAGGGAAGAGTGAGAAGATGAATTGCTTTTTTAAAAAGCCCGCTTGATCAGAGATTACATGACCTGAGAAGTCAAAGCCATGTGGCAAAAAGTTGAATATTTTAAACAATGTCACTCTGATGTTAAAACATTAACCCTTCATATGCAGCCCGGAGTGTTGCTGGTGGTTTAATGACACTCTTATGGGCTCAACACATGGGAGGGGCGACAAACAGGGGGGATGCAAAAGTCATCGCAACTGCAGAGGAGCTCAACACATGGCGCGCAATAATCAGCAGCAGCAGGCGACGACGACACGCACCACACCGTACAGATGCGCGGATGGCTTTGTCTCTCTCACATCCGATTGGCTGTGAAATTGGTGGGAGGTCCTCTCCTCGCCGTGGCAGGACTGTGCAGCCCGGTCAGCAGCCACACAGCTCTGCGAACACAGCCAGTGGCCCAGTCTGGGCCTCGGCTGCAGCCGTGCAGCTCAGCATGCAGCCCTGCAGGGCTTCTCCCTATCGGGGCTTCTCTCCACAAATCATCACGCCTGTGAGTCTCCAAACAGAGCCGTAACACTGCACGCTAGTTGGTGTTCGCGGGGAAGCTGCACACATTATGCTATCAGCCAGGAGACTGAAGGACAGTCCACCGACTGCTGCTTTGTTGTTTACATGTCTATAATCATTGCCAGAAGGGTCATAATATATGGGAAAATCTGACACGGCTAAAATAATCCGGTCTCACATGTTGAAAATTTGCAGCAGATAGTACTGTGCAGCACGCCATCACCTCATTGGTCAGTAAATGTGAAACTTTTCCAAAACAAAAATGTTGACATGAAATTCTGTCACGTGCGGAAATATAGGCTCTGATTAAAAATTGGAAGCACTGAAACATTTGTGTACTTTTTCCTGCAGAGCCAAGTCTCTGTAATAGTTACAAATTGAATATTGCACTGCTGAGGAGGTATTACTTGTTTCTAAACTGAAGTGAGACGGTGCAAATGTTCCTTGTAAACACTGTATTATTCAGCTTAAACTAAGCCTTCACAGACGTACAAGTTACCCAAGCAATTTGCACTAATGAACCTTTTTAACATAACGGATGCTTCCCATAAAATTGCCAACAAATTTTATGGCTCTTCTTATTTTTCGCCTCAAGGACAGGGGCTCTTGATTTTCAGTGAGGTTTTATGGACCACAGCATTTTTTTTTTTCTTCCAGCCAACACAATTAGATGGCTGAAAATAAACAGGAAGAGGAAACCCCAAGGGAAAAAAAAAAACAAAAAAAACCCTGCTGTTTCTTTATCCAAATATGGAATTTTTGCTGCATATTTGATGGCATCTTTGGAAGCGTTCATGCACATATGTAGGAGTTTCCACAGGTTTCTTAAGTTTGCCTTTCATACAATTCTGCAAAATGAAAGGTGAGAAAACTGAAAATGATGAAAGGAATTTCACACTGGGGGGAATTGTTCTCCAGAGCTGTGGCTTTTGTCTCTGAAATATGGATGCTCTTTTATACTCATTTATGTTTCCAACTGTTGCTAGTTAACCTTAGAGTAGTTGCAATAAGTTGTGCCAGATGTTTGTGTTCTGCATCACAACACTTTTTCAAGTCCCACACAGGGACTGTAGTAGTTAGCGACTCTCATGTCATATCAAGAGATTCCCAGTTCGATTTGGGCTTGAGGGCTTCTTGGCCCTTTTCACCTCATGTTTTCAAGTAAAAGCAGCACATTTTTGTTGCATCTTGGCTGTTCAAGGAAGAACTTTTTGAGTGAAACATTTTAGAAATGACCCCATCCTGGTCTCTTTGTTTCCTCTGTCCCATTTTAACCGTGCATCATTAAATGATTGGCACTCTCATAGCATTTAGCTATTGTTGCAACTTTAATTGATTTAATAGCAACATGCTTTTCTTAAGATTTTTATACATAACCAAAATTTGAAAAAAAAATTAAATCTTTGCAGAAGTTTTTTTGTCAAAAACTTCACACTGAAGCATAGTGAGGAGCCCAGAGTCCCTTGTTTACTTTCCATATTCAAATATCAGTCAGCGTATGCTAATTTAGTCATTATCTGCTCATTCCAGTGTTACAGAGAGTCTTCAAGCATGAGCAAGATACCAGTGCTTACTAGATTTGTTGTACTTTTGATGGTGCATGTTTTTTTTTAGAAAATATCTGCACCATTAGTGCTGCTGACTTTAACATTGTTCCTATCCTATCTCAGAAAACGCTGTAATGGAAACGAAGCCAACATTTTGGCCAAATTTGTTTCTTTGTCTTTTTTTTTTTTTTTATATTGCATCAAATTTTGTCCCTTTTTCAAAAAGGTTTGATATTCAGAGCTTCGTGTGTGTATGTGCAAGTGAAAATAGCAAGCAGGTTTGTGGGAAGCAGATATTCTGCGAGTTAAAATGAAATACTATGTAAATGCATTGCCATCACTTGCTGGGTTTCCAGTGATATTCTGGCTGCCACCCAGCTATGCCTCCATTACCACATTCATACAACACTGTGTGCCGCTCGTATGCATTAGTGCTGTGTGTCAATTCCTGAGTGTGAGTGTTCTGTGAATTACCATAGATCTTTATGCGTATGCATGTTTGGGGTGAGCGGAATTACTAATGAGGGAGTGGGAAAGTGAGTCTGCACGGCGGCATAAAGGGGGGATATACACCGTGCGCTGTGTAACCTCCATTGTCAATTTGTGCGGCCGTAAGATCCGCATGTTAAGTGGAGCAGAAAAGGCCTCTCTGCGTGTGACAGTAATAGTGCCTCTTTGCCTTTTGTTACCCAGCTGGAAACACACACCCAGACACACAAGTGGCTTACCATAAAGAAGAAGAAGAAGAAGAAAAAAAGCACAGCCTGTCATCCACAGAGAGTTACCAAGTGGAATATAAACCTCTTGAGATACACTTCCAATTGAACTTTTAAAACAGATATAGGAACAGCAGGAGACGCTACATAGACTAGACTGAAATAAAAATAAAATAAAACCCACATTTTCAGTTGTGCCTGTTATGTAACTTTGTCATTTCATTTGTGAAACTGGGCTTCTTGGAGATGATAGAATGAACGGATGCATATTTCTGGCTTCAGTTACCTTACATAGATACACATTTCAACCAAATCAATAACATGAGAAAGCTTTGTCATTTGAATGATGATGGTGAAAATGAGGTCTGGTTAAACCCTCCTGGTTACTTTTGCTAACTTAAACAAACAAAAACATGTTTTTGAGGGTATTTCTTGATTTGTCAGATTGAATAGGCTCCAGCTCAATGCAAAACTTGTCTGGATCTTCTATAGGGATTGATTGATCATTTTAATTTAAATTTTAATTTAATTTTGACACCAGTATTTTTAATTTTACTGCAAATGAATATGAGCTGTAAATATCGGCATCCTTGACTTCCGATAATCGGTATCGGTCCTGAAAAAACATATTGGTCTATCTGTAATCTTCTAAGTACATAGCATTGAAAGTCTGCCTTGAAATAGCAGAATATCACCTGGTATATTAACAGCAGTGATGTGGTGATTAGACACTTTTAATCATCAACATTCAGAAGGAGACACCTGTTTGTCACCTGTGGCTCCCCCACTGAGTCACTCTCATGTGTGGACAGACATTTTCATGCATCAACAGCTCTGAGTGAGCCTAAGCAGCAGAAGTTTTAGCAACTAACATGATCACAGAGTGCTTGAATCATTTATTTATTTTATTTTATTTTTTCAGGCAGTCCTCAGTTTATTCTGATTCTCTTTCCATTTAGCTCCGGTCCAAAGGAATCAAATGATACGATGAGAGATTGAGATTCTGAGTGCTAGTCAGTCTGAGGTTGGGCAAGACCTATTGACGTCCATGCAATCTTAAACTTGGTATCCTGTCCCTGATATACATCCTGATCATTTGAGGCACGTTAGCATGACTCATATAAACACAACACCCATTTCTTTCATGTAGATACACATGTTGGAACTGACAGTACTCAATAGTCGAGACGCATGTACACACACGCACACACAGTCAACCCTTTCGGACCCTCAACAACCTACAGATAAAAACGTGAGTTTAAAGCAGGGTCACTGACTGGCTACAAATGTTATTGTTTAATTATTTTTTGCTCTGTTCCAAAACAAACAGGGAGAAGTGCAGGGAATGGACATAGATTATTCCTGAAGGGCTGCCTGGCTCGGGCTTGCCAGATGAGCGTTGTCAAGAGCAGTTCAGATGTGAAATGTTCCAAAAACCATTGAGAGAAAACGAAACTTGTAATAAGAGCCGATGTAATATGGGCCCGAGATACTTCACCACCGCCTTCTTCCTACATCCTTTTCAAGTATTTGCTTCTATAAACAAATCTTGCTGACCAGACTGATTGACCAAATTGTTAGTGAACAATCAGAGAAAGGGTCCACATTTTTTAACACACGATAAAGGTCTGTGTGGTCATTGTAGTGTAGCCAAGTTGGGAAAGGAAAGTCAGGCCTCTCTAAACAACAACTCCAAACTAATTCACAGTGTATGCTGACACAGTGGGTTCACTTCAGTGACCACACTGACTCACTGGGTCCACACTCCAATGAACCACCCAGCATTCAGATCTCAACTGAATGGAGCACCTTTGGGATCAAATACAGTATGAATTTTGTATGATGGAGGTACAATTTAAGCATCTGCACCATACTGATTGGTGGAAACTAGTGTTTGATGAGTTCAGCCAGAAGATATTTAGCCAGCAAAAATATGTTTTGGTCTCTTAGAAAACATCTGTCACATGACATACCAACTTACTGAAAACTATTAAAGGAACATTGATGTACACGGTGTTTTCCAGTGAACATAAGAGTCATATGAGCTTCTTACGTAATTTATGTATTTTACACCAAATCATTTGACTGGAATGGTTATTTGGCACCTTGACACTGACAGGCAATCAGGACTGTACTGAGTAAAGTGAGGTTGATTTGCATATAGCCAGTATGAATAGATCATCTGATCGTGGCAGAAATTGCAATGGGAACAAGTATTATCTGATGACGATTGATGCAACAAGCAAAACATTTGTAGGATTCTGAAGAAGACAGCAGATTTGTGGAGCTACATCAGCATTATCCGGGTTTACACAATACATTATCCAGCTGTCAGTGTTACTGTGATACATGGAAGTTGAGACTGTACTTTTCGAGGTACCTTGTCTTCACTGTTGGCTCTATTGCATGAAGCTATTTTAGGCTTAATGTTGAGCATTAAACGTTTGCATTTATCAGAAATGACCTAAGAACTGCTAAAATTACAATTTCCACTATATGGACAAAAATTAAAGCAATATATTTCTGTCATGTAATTGTTCAGTTTTACTTATTGCAAATATTTGAACAAAACTTAAAAGATTCAAGACTTCCATGCATTCTATGAATCTAACCATTTCCAGCTTATTTTTCCGTAAGAGTCCCTGGTTCAACCTGTGAAGAAACCGTCTGCAGTGCTGCTGACTTTAATAGGATATAAGCCAAGCACTTTTCCAAATAGTGTGTTTGAATCAGATTATTCTAGGACCATTTTTCCATTTTACTCTTCAAATAGAGGGGCTCAATTTACAACAAACCGCAGTCAAGGCAAAGCTTCCTCCTCTACACAACAATAAGTTCTCTCAGAGGTCTATCTGTGCCGCCAGAAAGGAAAACCGCATTTCATCAGAGCAACTATAGATTAAAAGTGTGAACCTTTAGCAATACATTCAAACTTTTATTTTTTTATTTTCTGTCTTGAATGATGGACATTTTTTCTGCCGTGATGATTACAGCTCCCGGTTGGAGCAAAGGGCTTCGCATTTGTACTTGGCTTTGAGTAATGCACTGTGACACAGTCCTTTCCTTTAATACTTCCAAGATTTCTTCTTTTACCTAACAGACAGTCTTTACTGTCTTGCTGTATGTCTACGTAGGAACAGGTTACATCTCCCACAATTCACAGCGAACACGGACTCAGTTGGTCATAGCAGTTTATTAGAATGTCTGAGGCATCTTTAGAAAAAGCTATTTGCTTTTCATTGGAAAGAGGATGGATGCTACAGGGACAAAACCTTAATGTACACACAAAGATTATATTCAGATATTTCCAGTCGATTCTCTATAGATGAACTAACTAGGGACATTTCTCTGGTAAAGGTTTTTTTTGTGCATTAAACAGAAGCTGCTTGAGACTCGGTGGAAAAGAAAGGCAGTGGACTGTGCTTTGCCAGAATCTTGTTTCTGCACAGCCATTTTATCTCTATGCCATTTGCGCTGTGAATGGGTACTTGGCACTCTGAGGCTCCCTGTCAATGCATAAAGGCTGCCAGCTGACAAGAATGTTGATAATAGAGACATCTGCAAAAACCTACTTTGCTCTCGTCGATAACGGAGTGTAAAGCGGTCGGACTCACCCTCATCCCTGATGAACTGCGGGCGTTACATTTGCAGAGAATTAATCAAACCTTTTCCAGAGAAGTCAAAGGGAGTCAGGTGGGTTTCTTCTTAATTATATTTACATTCTGTAAGTTTCACAGATATGGATGTGAGATCCAGATCCAAGGGAGGTGAAGGGAAGGGCATCTTGCTATCGTCACAGGGCTAAGACAAAAAGACAATAAATATGTACAAGTTTTCACTTGAAATATGCAATCTAAGCTCTTGACTAATAGGACTGACGTCTGGCGACATGTCAACCCAGTCTCACGGCTGCGATTACAACAATGATAAAGTAAAACTAACCTGTGTTATGACTCTCTAATCCCAGCTCACAGTTCCTGTTAGTGGGTGAACAGTCTAATGTTTTGGTGAATTCCACTTCACACTGACAGAAAGAGGCGACTTCAGAGGATAGCTGACAAACTATCAAACTCAGAGGAGGTCACAAGTTTTATATGGCAGGGAAGTGCTTATGTTTCCGGTTTCTACAGACCTTAACAAACACCATCTGACCTTCTCTTGACTCAAAACTGGTGAGCTGTCACATATTTACAAGGTCACATTTATTCCTCATGTGGCATTTTTCCTTTTGATTGAGGAAATCCTCATGGAAATGCGTTTTCAGAAGCGCTCATTAAAGCTGTGAACCAAGCACACCTGGCTCTTACAGATAAAGGCATGTGGCTTTGTGATTTGTATATTTGAATTTGAGGATGTTGGGGAGAGATGGACAGGGAAACGTGGAGATTTACCATCTCATGAAGCGCTTTGCACACATTATGAAGCACTGTATCAATAATACCACATCTGTATTTTTCACAGAGTGATTCAGTATCTCAGTTACTGTCAATACCAGTATATTACATGAAAACCAGTTGAAATAGGGATGCTCGGCTTGTATTTCTTTTTTCATCGGGCATCTTTCTCCTCTTCAACCCAAACTCCATCTACTACACCAGGAGAATTAGACAGGACATTCAGTGTGCTCTGAGACTTTCTCAGTGTATGCCGTCATTTCATGTTCATGCAGCGAAGTCTTTTTTTAGCCGAACGAGAGTTAAAAGGTGTGAGTTGTTCTAAGCTTCTTTCATTTGTTCAAATTAGCTCTCAGAGGAAGCGAGGTTGGAGAGCTCTGGTCAATTTGTTGCTTGGAAGGAGAAATGTAAAGTAGCAGCCGTGATTCGCAGCAGCCATGAACAACAGATGACTGTATTACCTCCACCTTCCTATGATGAGTGACTTTTATTTTTACCCTCCATACTAACTCGCGGGCAGACTCACTGTTATTTACAAAGAAGACTGGTGGTTTCAGTGATCCCATGGCATCTTGTTTGTCTTACCACTGCAGACTGTAATTCTTGCAGTTTACAATCTTGTTTTTGATAACGCTAAATCCCTCATCGTTTTGAACGATTAACCAGAGACCTATTTTATTATCCACCCCCACCATCTTCCCCCCTCTGTAATTATTTTCTCGTATTACATTCAAACTAGTTCTTCGAGTATTTCTGCTCTCATCTCTGCGCGTCTGCTGTTCTCGCTCTGGTTTCTGCTGCTCCGAAGCAAGCTAGGTGTTGTTAATAAACACCTGCAGAGCTCCAGGGCTCTCCTGGGCTTGACAGATTGACCCAGTGAGAGACATTATGGTGATTTACATTTGGTATAACTGCGACGAAACATTAGAAAGAGTGTAATGCTGCACATTTAGTGAAAATGACTTGGGCCTAACTGAATTGCACTAATGATTGCTGACACAGGTTGAAGGATTACAGCTTGGCTCGCTTCCTCTGCTCCAAGAAACACAATGTACCAGAAAGAAATGTTGAAATCTGCTTGACAGACTGACTTAAATCTTGAAGAATAAATACTCTTTGACAACTGAATGTAGTAATCATGTTTGGCATGACTACAGTCAATTGGACCTGCAAGGGTTTTTATTTGATTTTTTTTTTTTCCAAAACTCTATTTCCATTGATTTTACAGCAATTTTGATATTATCTATTGGATTTCGTAATTCAAGTTATGATCCAGGGTATCTGGAGCCTGTCACAGCTAATGCTAGGTGATGAATAAGCATAAAAGTCACCAGTCCATCACCAGGTCAACACAGACACACACACACACACACACACACACACACACACACACACACACACACACACACACACACTTGAATTATGATCATGTTAGCTTGTGTGGTTTAATATCCTCAATGCTAGTTTGTTACAGGAACATTGTCCACTGTCTTGTGGTTTCTCTCACCAATACATGCAATATCTAAGTTGCACAACCAACACAGTCTTCAGTGTTGTCATTTTTAAGCAAATGTATGCTTCATCAAATAATCTGCACAGTTTGGAAAAACCAGAATCCTAAGCGCTTTTGCAGGCTTTGTGCATTTTAACTGCATTATTTGTTTGAGCAGTTTAAGCCTACTTTATTGCTCCTTGATCTCCGGAATAATGGAAAAGCAATGGAAATAGCCTTTTATTGCTAGACAGTGCAATTAATTGAGGAGACATTAGAAAAGGTGTGGTGAAGGGAATGGCAGAAGTAGTCTTCATTTTCATCATTGCATCCACTCTGAGATCTCTTATGTGCTTGTTCAGTTGTCCAATCTAAACACCATCTGGTGTCTCGGTGGGGCTAATCTTGTGAGGACAGCCTCACAGAGTAACAGACATACATATTTTGGATGAACACACACACACACACACACACACACATATCTTTTACAGAATTGTTCCACCCTGACTGAACACCTAAGTAAGAAAAACAGAGAACAGGAGGGGTTTTTTTTTTCATGTCCTTTTCAATTTATTCCTCAATAATGAAATTGAAAATCTTAAAAAGACGGGGAAAAAAGACCCTCCACTATCAAAAGAAGTAAGTAAATCTGTGCTGAAAAAGACAGGTGTCATATTTTCATCTCCATTTCTTTATTTATCTTTAAAAAAAAAAGCAATTATGAAGCAGCAAACATCCGACTGCAGTGTGCACTTTTCAGATCCGGAGCTGTACGGTTTGCAGGATTTTAAACTACATTTTGAAAGTCATGCACATTACCGGCCTTTTCTGAGCTAGATTCAGATTTCTGGGTACCAAAGAGACGTCTTCCTCTGAGCTTACGGAATAAAAATGTAATTCACTGGTATCAGTCTGTTTAAGGGGAAGGTCTGAAGCGGCGCTCAAGCTCAGGCAACACGTATGAGATATATCAGATAGAAAAGTTTAAATCCATACTGGCAAGCAAGATCCCTGACTGACATCTCTGACACTGGAGGATAACAGCTGTCATTCATAAACCTGAGGCAAGAAGCTGATTTACACCAGATTTGTAGCTCTTGCTCTCTATATCTAAATTAAAAAGAAAAAAAAGATGCTTCACTACGTGACACAAATTCACCAGAAGGTTACTTTTGAAATATTTTAAATGTAAATGCACGTTCTTGTCTCGTCCCTCTGACAAAGGTTGGTGGAATATTATTGTGACATTAAAAAAATTTGATATCACAAAGTACTACTCAAACACACAATGAAATGTTTGTGAAGATTTAAGAAAATAACAGTCATCGTTCATGCTTGTAACTCTGATACCTTCCGGAAAGTTTGCTCCTCAACTTTCAAAATCATCCCTTATTTGTAGACTTCGTACATTTCTGGAGGTCAGTGGCATGCTTCGTACTTTTCAACTTGACCGGCATCGTGCTGATGACTGCAGTTTGATTCAAAGTTAGATTCTAGTTTGGGGAGAATTCACCAAACCATTCCTCCCAAACTATTCTTTATGGATCCTTCAGTCAATCACAAGTTCAGTGTTTATTCTTCTCAGTACACCTCCAAATATTGACTCAACTTTTGTTTTTTTAATACTTTGTATTTATTTTTGATGACATTATCCTCCTTCCCATCAAGAATATCAATGCTGCAAAAATGTCTGCAGTGTGTTTTTCTTCAAGATATTCTTTCCCTGCTTTCCTTTTTTTTTTTTTTTTTTTTTTTGAAACACCCCAAAGGTGTTCAATTGGATTCAAGTCAGGCGGCGCGCTCGGCCAGGTCGCGGCGTTCATCTTTTTTTTTTTTTCTTACTTCAGAAACTCTGGTCTGATCTTCACAGTGTGCTTTGAATAGTTATCACGCTAGAATATTCCTTCTCCGGTGACCTTTCAGATGCAAGGGGTCATCTTGACAGCCAGCAATCTGGTAAATTCAAAAGCCGTTCCCCAAACACCTTTTGCCCTCATGCAGCCCCACATCAAGCTGCACTGTTACAACTATTCGCATCTGTAAAGAGAATTCTTCTTCGGGCCCAATTAATGTATTTTTTTATTTGAAAATAAAACTTCAGCTACCAAAAAAACTGGTGTTTTTGCCCATCAGGAACAAAGTTCCTCTTTTTTCTCGGATGGTGAACATGAACTTACGAGTTACGCAACGTCCTTCACTCTGTCTGAGTAGTCACTAAAACTCTGATTTCCATTGATAGCTGCAGTGTCTGAAGTGCTTCCCTGTATATTTTTCAGAGCTCGATTGTTCAAGTGGCACACTGTCCATGGCTTCATTCTGAGCGAACAGGCCACTGCGGCTCTGATTATTGATACGATGGCTCCTTCTAACATTCCCTGATTACTGCTGCAACTGTGTTCCAACGCCTTCTTAGCTGCTCACCAGTTTCCCCGCATTCTTCTCTCACTTCCTCGGTCTTTTCAGCTCCTGCAGCAATCCCTTTTGGTGTAAAGTCATCACACAGATGTACTTATATCCAGGCCCATCCATCAGCGCGCTCTGTTCTGTTGTGGTGATTACAGGCTTGCTAACTCCGCTGTCCAGCTTGTATTTACAGAGTTATTCTGAGACGATACGATTTTGAATCATCTGACATTTAAGTGTTATTGCTCTGTGTGAACTCATTTCTGCTGCGTCCTCTGTGTCTTTTTCTTGATAACTTTTGCCTGTTGGAGTGCGGACACGTAGGCGTGGAGGATGTGGACAAAACATCTCTGTCGGACGCGGAAATTGACTTTCGAAGGGCATTTTAGAGGTGGCGGTAATTCCATTGTTTCGCCGACTTGAACGAAAAGTAATCATCTGTAGATGATTGGCCGGTGGGTGAAAATAAAAAAAAAAAAAAAAAAGAAGGGGAGTCAGGTATACTATTAAAAGATGTTGTTAAAACGGGCTGACAGTTGACAGTGAGCTCAGACTGAAGGCAACTCAGCAGAGACTGAGAAGGAAAATCAAGTTATGACAGAGGGAGTGATGAACAAAGGATGATGGGAATCTGAGAGCCAAAGTCCTCAAACTGTTACAGAGACAATCGGCCTGTAATGAAAGGTACATTTGACGGTGAGATAAAAATTCAAGCGCAGTCTTAAAGAATCCTTAAAGATTAAATAAGCAACAACAAAGTTCAGGCACACATGGAGTGACTTGATACAAGTGTTAAAGTCACAGGTTTGAACCGTATTAAAGGGGTGGCTCTTCTACAAAGGGCATTAGATCTCAAAATAAAACGATACATCCATTGTTGTGATTGACAGCAAAAGCAAAGTTGGGGTTATATTGTGGAGTCTGTTGAGAGGGAGTCTCCTCACTTTAGAAGGGTTTGGTGACGTTCGGAGGTGTGTTGCACGGGTGGTGGGGTTAAGTAGGCGGAAGTGTTGTATTGAAGGGGCTTCCTGGATGTCAGCTGTCACCGTGTGTGTGGGAACAATAAATCTCACCTGAATCCGAGCCATCGCCTACCTCCTCCTTCCGCGACCACCTCAATATCCCTTTTCTCTTCATGCTTGTTTCCATTTCGGGAATGTTTTAGCAAAAAGCGCTCCATGTTTTATTACTTTAAGTTCTGCTCACCAGAAAACAGCGCTCTCATTAACATGAAGTGGCAAGTGCAAAGGCTAACGCACGAGCTGCTGCTATTGGCTGATTCAGACCAGATGGGATTTTAGTAAATAAATCAATAAATACATTTGTAATTGATGTATCCGTTGATTAACCAGACACCAATTTACAATATTGTAAAGCTGTCGAAAACTTCCACTTTGAGAACCATTTTCAAAGAGTTAGTTTTTGACACACACAAACACACCTGGGCCAGAGGGGGTGACAATCAGCGACTGACCCTGCTGGCATGATGCCGAGATAATCAGTGAAAACTGGAAAAGCAGCTAATTAACAGCCCCTGCAAGCTGATAGTTTGAGGAGATTAGCAGCTTTCTGGAGAGTTGAGAGGACAAAGATATGCCTGTCAGGATCTATCCATTTGAGTAATAAGGTTTGGGCGTCCGTGTGTGTGTGTGTGTGTGTGTGTGTGTGTGTGTGTGTGTGTGTGTGTGTGTGTGTGTGTGTGTGTGTGTCTTTATACAGGCATATCAGTGCAAGTGCAGTCAAAATAATTCCATTTTTTTTTTCTTCTTGTCTTTTTCTTTTATTTTCACAGGATAAAGTTCAGGCTGATATTCTTTCCAAGGTTTACCAATATTTTGAACAGCATAGATCGAGAAGACAATCTGCAAAGCAAAATATGAGAAACCATAAACATGAGTTCAAAATAAAGTACTGCACTCGAAACTGTTTCAATAACCTTTTTTGCCTTTGTTGTTCTGGACTATTTTTATATTATATAGCCACATATATATATATTTTTAATATGCCTAAAATTATTAAAACAAGATGAACCAGAAAACTGTTTTAATGTTGTTTTTCATGAAATATAAATACAAAAAGTAACTTTTTTGCCAAATAGCAATATAATTGCTAGTTTGGATCCAAAAAGTCATAAATACAGAAATTGAAGATGTCAAAATGCAAATGTGCTTAAAAGCAATTATAAAGAAACACATTCTAAAGACAAAGATTGGACATGGAAAACAAAAGGAGGGTCACAGATTTTCTTGGAAATGCACTTCATGCTGTGCCAAATAGATGGAAAAAGTGAAAGAATGGATGTCAAATTGATTAAAAGAGAGAGTGAGAAATCTTCACAAACATCCCAGTGGAGGGACGGCAGTGGGAGAAGCAAACAGAGTGAAAATGACAGGAATGAATAGAGGAAGCAGCAACACAATACGACAGCGCCAGGCTGCCACAGGGCCAAAGACAGATGGAGCAATGACACCCTGGGTGATCTTTTTAGCAATTTACTTGAGACAGAAAAATGGAATGAGGGAATTTTTTTCAGCAATGGCACCAAAACAAGAACTTCTTAACTCTGACAGAAACTTGTGAGATTAAGAAAAGTTGTGAATATTTTTCATGTTTTAGTGCAGCTTTGTTCACAGATAGGACTAAGTCTACGTCAAGTTTGCTCATCCAGGAGTTATTATTCTCCAGCTGACGTCGTTGGACACTGCTGTTGTAAATAACCACGGCAGCGCCACACTGGAGCAGTTAATCTACCCGCAGCACACTCCCTGTTGGTACACACCACTCTGCCTTGGTGTGAAAAGTAGACAGTGTGTGTGAGTGCAGTGCCAACAGGAATTCTAGTAAGGTATACCACGGGAGCAAAGGGGAGAAGAAGTCCATTATGTCGTATAGACTGAAAGACACCGGGGTACTCGGATGATATAAACGCAGCATTTTGTGTCAAAGACCGTATAAATACCTGTCTGAAGCAAACAGTTAACAGTCAGGGTGAGTTTTAGGAGAGTTCGGAAAAATAATCCAGACAGTTGGCATAACATTTTGTGAAGTTTGAATATTTTACCCTAAATACCTTATTGGTTCTGATGCTCTACAACACTGCAAAGAATGAAGTGGTACAGAAGATGGATGGATTGATGGATGGATGGAAGAATGATGTACATTGGATGCATACATCTAACCACACAAGTCATATATGAAAATAGAAATCCAGTCCCGTCCAGAATAAGAACCCCAAAACACTTACATGCGTAAATAGATTAGGTGATTTCAAAGACGAACACGTGCGTTATCTATGACTGTATGTGCATTCAGCAGGTTTGAAAGATTTCAAGTCTTTCTAGCCAAGATGACAACTGTTTGAGTCAAGAGGTTTTTCCTCACCTGCCAAACACACTGAATTGGAAATGAATAGTTTTTCCAATCTTTTCTTTCCACAGACTTAACTTTGTGGCAGACCATTCCTCATATTACTTTTATTTCAACTGAAATTCAGATTTCATTTTACTTCATGTTAAATGTGTTGACTTCTTCCAGCAGTGTGTCCATCTTCACACAAACACCAGTGGGTGTGGGTCACGCCGTGGTTTTAACCAGTTTTAAATCAGTAGCACATGCAAACTGAAAATCAGATCTGACCACGTAAGCGCCCATTTTTCGCATACTTATTGAAAAACATTGTTAACCAGGTTTTATAATTGTAAGAATAGTTACTAATCAAAGTCCCCCCTCCCAAAGAAGAAGGAATAATGTTCACCAGACTAATGTGAAACAGGACAAACACACAAACAGCTCATTTGGCACAAATTCGGGAGTCCATAAAGGCACAGGGGACTCACATTAGAGCAGAGGAGTCAGTCACTGAACACAAAGCCACTGGCATCAAAGGAAGAGAAGTCATACATGATGAAACACAAAGGTATTGAAGAAAAAAGAACAAAAAACACAGGAGACATGAAAAAAACTGAGTGAAACTAGATATGGGAGAAAAAAAAAAAGGAACAAAAGCCATGTTTTGTATTAGAAACAACAAAAGTCCAAGGCAACCTGTGACAAACACGACTCAGCTCCGTTTTTACAGCAAAATGTCATGTTTTTCACACAGTGACTCGCTGAAGAAATGCAGCGCGATATAATGGACGTGATTGAAAATAAAAAGAAAGGAGATGAAAGGACTGTATTTCATGCACGACTTCTAGTCAAAGTTACAGAATCTATTGAAAAGAAGCAAAACCGTGATAGTTTCAGGCCCCGTTTACATAAAGGACCCTTTACAGCAGTACAACTTTGTTTTCTGTCCTTACAAATGTCCATGGATTTACTATCGTTAATGTGTTTAGTGTATTGTTTACTGCAGATTCCATGAAAAAAAAAAAAAAAAACAATCAACAGCACCCACTAGTGGTCCAACATGATAACGGCATCATGTCCAGCAGCTCTGCCAATTAAAATGCAACATTCATGTGAAATTAATATGTAAAAATGATGTGTATTCACTTGAAAGATTTTCTTGCTGACAGGTTTAATTTAATCTAAAACAATTTTATAAGAAAAGAAAACTCTTATATTTTTACTTAATTCAACTCTTTTAGGAGTTTAATGCTCACAATTTTATTTCCGTAGTTGTCAGCCAACAGGCAATTACAACAGAAGATTATAATTATTTAGAAAATGAGAGTTAAGAATGTACTTTTTTTTAGTAAATCATGCTGGTTTTAACTAATTGCAAACTAATTACTAAATTGGCATTGAAATTGTCAAAACAAATCAGCTTAATGCAATTCAAAGTTAATTTAATAGTTATCACATGATGGCTAACAATGTATATTTTCCGAACTTTATGATGATTTTGAAAAGTCTTCATTGTGTAATCTCACCATTGTAAAATGATGCATGCATGTCTAAAAATTGCTGCGAACCTATCAAACATGATTTTCACTTTACTAGAATTCCAATAATAGGCCAAAATATTACATACTGCGGCACAATCCTGGGATGAAATGGCAGTGAAGCTAAACTTTTAGCCAAAAGGATTTCTTCTAACTGCAGACCAGAACTAAGAAGATTTGGCACGTCATGTGTTGACGCCAAAAAATGATGATATCATGATCAGAAATGGACAAAGGTCTTTGTAAATTTTAGTGAATTTAGATGAGACGATCATCCCCGCCATCTTTAGTGACACTGACAGCGGCTGTTCGACCCTCACACAGACGGTCAGAGACATTATCTTGATACATCATCCTAACTAATTTACTGTATGTCTAAAAATATCCATACGAGTGACCGCTCTCTCCACTCAGAGCTTTTACACTTTGCAAAAACGCTTGGATCTTGCTTTGAAATCCCAAAGTTAACGGGACGCTTTGAGATCGACTCCTTCTGAATGCAGACAAGGAGGAATAAAAGATAAGAGCATCGCATAAACCAGGATTTTCCTCTCCCGCCTCGATTCTACAGCCATCATACCACCATGTTTTATACGGTCAGCTTTATTAACCTAAAATCAATTCAAGGGCCGGGCGTTCCCTCTGGGACAGGAGCAGTGTGAGAGGAAAAGATTTTATTGTACTGGCAGAAATAGAAAGTACTCCAAAGAGAGAGAGAGCACTTAAGATTGATTCAGATCACAGCTCGGAGCGATGTTCAGACTAAACTCTGGATGGAAAAATCCAAAGGTGACGGTGAAGTTTGGTCTGGACCGTGACTGGATGAACACATGAATTTGTTTGGGATCGTCCAGATGATTCAAAAGTGACCGGCTGAATTCTCAAAGACATTCCCTCCTGTGCCTCGTCTCACAGACGGATGTGTTCTGTAATGATATACGAAGCCCGAATATCACGTTCAGGCATCATTTCAGTGAAGGTCATTGTGTTTAAAAACTCAATTTATGAAGGCAGAAATTGTGCTCGAAGTCTTTTATGGTTTTGTTCTCTGTCTGGAGATACGGTCCATGCCCCTGTGAACAATTTTGGGCAGAACGGATCCATTTTTTGTCCTTTGATTGTCACACTCCATTAGCTCTGGATTCTATTTGAGAGGGACTGCAGTGGGCTTTATATACGAATCAGAACAAAAAACCGAATAGGGGTACGATAAAACTGAACAGTTGAGGCCATTCGGGCGACACTGAGCACATTTAGAAGGCAGCATTTTATGCTTTTTTTTTTATCTTAAAATCACAGTTATGTTATTTTATTTTATTTTTTTGGATCCTTTATGTTCATCAGATTTTATCATGTGTTTATTTAGTGAACATACTCTTGTATAGGTACATTTCCACCAACTTCCATCCGTTTATTAGTCTTTGCTTTGGGAAAAGTCGATGTACTGAACCGTTGGGAGGGGCAGACCTGCCATTGAACTTAAGATGACATCTAAATAAATATTAAAAAAGCTATTTTAAAAATTGCTATGAGTGTTATAGCTGGACTCTGGCTTGTCACTTTGAATAAATAAGTCATCGCAGTCTTTTGCTGTGATGGATAACTGACCTGCGGCGAGCAACAAGTCACTGCGGAAATATGTTAATACTGTACCGACATGACCTAAAGCCAGTAGCCGCGTGGAAGGTTGAAAAACAAATTCATCAAGCCCTAAAAACGGCGGGGGATGCTTTGGAAAATCGTCAGTCACTCGCATTATAAAGTTTGGGTGACTGGCAGTAAATGGGCTACGGCATGCAAAACGTCGGCGCGGCGCTTTTGAAGTCTGGTGCTAAGAGTTCAGCCGGCAGCGCCTCACCGCACCGCTTGTTCCCCGCGTCCCGCAGCCTGACCTCATCCAGAGGGTGTACAGGAGAGGGCATGTGCTCATACACGTGTGTGTGTGTGTGTGTGTGTGTGTGTGTTCGCAAGAGATTACACCTCCCTTTTGTACATTTTTTATGTCCCAGTGCTGGATGCCAGATGCCAACTCCCCGCACACACTCGCTGTCTGCAGCCGAAGCCTGTAAGTGTGTTTATTACCTCCCGTCTTTGGACAGTAAAGAACAGGAAATGTTTTTCCTCCTCCTCCTCTCACCTTCTCTCACAAACACACACACACACCCTCTGTCACTCCCTTCCTCTTTCTGCTCCTCTCGGTCTCTCTTTTCATTCTTCTCCTGTGGCCTCCCACATCCTCTCTGGGTACCAAAAAGGGCTTAAGGAATTTATAGGAGTTTATTTTATTTTGGTTCTTAATATATTTTCTGGACCGCTGCATTATTGCTTCTGTGTAAAACCGTGGGAGTCAAAGCATGAGAAATACTAGAAGTAATTTTTTTTTTTTTTTTTCCAGCATTCTTTGTTTTGAGGGACTTTCTGTAGTTTAATATTCATGTTACTTCAGGGTTTCTTGGTGTTTGAGGCCAGACTGTGTTGTGTCATACTGCACTTCTCTTACTTTATCTACTTAAATTTGGTCTAACCTGGTCTACAAATTACATTTTTCCATGCTTCCGTTCTCCTTTATTGGCAGAGAAGAGCAAATCCACTCTGGGTTCCTCCTGGTAGCTCTTGATTGATGGGAGGTGAACGATCCGGGGCCAAAGCTACTCTGCCTGGCTGAGATGTTTGGACATGTTTGACTGGGCTTTAAAAGGACAGAGCTACACAGAGGTACATTCTCAGACTACAGATTTCAACCAACATGATTTTGTGTCATCTGAATCACTTCATCCACTTCAAATTTTTTTTGTTTTGTTTTGTTTTCTGAAGAAGCCGAGAAAACACACATTTTCACCAATATACACTCCATGTTTCATATTTGAATATTTAGCTGTTGATGGTTGGAGAGATTCACAAGTGATCTGTTTCTTTTGATTTTAAATGAATACTAAATGACTTTTTTCACACTACAAAAGAGAAAAAAGAAATCACTGATGTCCTCTTGGTAATTGATCAAACCAGGGGGTGTCAAATATAAGGTCCGTGGGCCAGAAACAGCCAACAGGATGCTCCAATCTGACCAACCAGCCCACCAAGGTAATTAACAAACAACAAAAACAAAAAAAAACATTGATTTTCTTCAATAAATTTCTTCAGAGTAGCAGACACAATGCAAAACAGAGATCTGAACTGAAATACTGATGATGAAAAGGATTACCTTGCTGATATCAAACTAGCCTCAAAGCCATGCTGTCAGTGCTTGTAAAAACATGCATAATGTAACAGCTGTTAGAGAAGATTTTTGGACGTTTCCCTGTATTTTGCACTGGAAGGTTTTGTTAAAAGTGGACTCATGTTTGAGATTGTAAAAAATTGATGAAGTAATTGTTAGGTTTTCTGAAAATAGACATTTTCATCACAGATACTCTGCACCACAACAAAGAAAAAATCTGTAGTTAATTTTAAAAGTGATTAAGGAAATATTCTACCAGTCCAGCCCTCTGTAATGTGAGCTCTGAACTAAAATGTGTCTGACGCTTAGATTATTGCGGCCATCAGCTCTGATTGACTGAAGACTGACAGTGTGCTGTCATACATGATGTAATTCCAACTTATATCAGACTCTATGTCAGACGATGTAATATTTCATAAAACATATTAGATTTTGTCTTTTTGAGGTAGTTTACTTTGTTCACACCAATTATTTCATGTGTGGCACCTTTCTGGTAATTGCCTTGCCACGGTCAGACCAGTGACAACAACCTTTAAACAGCGATCAAAATGTCATATTCAATGAAGAAAAGAGCACTGTCCTCTGTCTTTCATCTGTCAACCATGTCAAGTTTAATTTCAGTTTCCTCTGTGAGGCACTCCCGACTGCCGCCTCATAAACACACCATTATCATGGAATTCCAGCGGTTCCTTTCATGTCTCTGACACTCGAGTCAGTAATGGGAAAATTTACAGTTGTGATTAAGGCACGCTTTCCTGTTGTAACACGGTCAGAAGGTTGTTTTGTGACAGTTCATGTGTGAAAATGACCTCCGAGCTTCCTCCTAGCCAAGTGTTAAATAGATTGGACGTCAGATGAGACCATTTGCATTCAGATTGTTTCTCCCCCTCACGGGAGTTCAAAGCTCAAAAGAGATCAGTTCATGTTGTAGTTTAACAGGTTACATAATAAATCATTTTTAGTGAATGGAAAATTCAGGGAGATAAAAGCTACCTTGTTGTTCAACAGGTGCAGCAAGATTTTGAATCAACTGGAGCATTCTGGGAAAACGTGATGACCTTAACGTGGCCAAGCACATCAAGGTCCCTCGACTTTATTTTGATCCAAACAGAGAGGTTGCCAACATAAGACAAAAGGGTAGACTTCTATATTTGTGTGTGCAGCATAAAGAATCCAACAGTGTCTGGCTGCAGTTTAACGTTCTATGTATTCATCAGCAGGAAGCAGAAGCCTTTATTGTGGTTGCTTAAGGCAAATTACATTTTATGGCCTTTACTGTTGTGAAATCTCCACCTCACATCCCTGGAGTGAAGAGGATGTCTCTTCAGATCTTTTAATTAAGTTTAAACCAGTGCAGTGCAAGTTACTTAAAATTGAAGCTACTGTTACTGGCTATTTCTTCCAAATTTAGTGAGATTTTTTCCAATGTATATATATCTATACTTACTGCTAAAAAAACACCAATTAGTCTTCTAAAATGTTCTTAAGTGCTCCATTGTGAACCAGTTTAATGGTTACTTAAAAAATGATCAACGCAATTCCTCTTACTTTTCAAATATCTGCTATGGCTTGTCTGTGAGATGGTTCTTGAAGGAAACTTTCATCCATCTCCTGTGCTACGTAACGAGGCCTGGAGCCGATCCTCAATTGGTGATGAGTACTTCATGGACATATCATCTTTCTATAAGATCCTAAAAAGAAGAAAAAAAAAAAGTATTAACTCCTGATTTGCAGACAATAGTGACATGCAAGCTCATGTCTTGTGGCACCTACAAACTATAAGACAGTAAGTTGAAGGGAAAACACTCAACATTTCTCCAAGTTAAATTACTGTGAACTACCAACAGACAGCGGAGCAAACAGGCCGTGCTAAACAGGGATCCAGACCCTGCAAGGAGACTGTGAGACAAAAAGTGCCCATTTTCTCCTAAGACAGTAAAGTAAAGGCCATCACAATTAACTTCATCATCATATAATTTTTTTTTTTTTTTTTTTTTTTTGCTTGTTTTTTCTTTCCTCTCTCTTTGGTTTTATTTGAATTGCTGCACTCAAGGAATGAAAATTGATACTCATTTTCTCAGCGATACTTTTACCTCTCGGTGAGAAAGTCCCCGGTTTGGTTTGTGTATCCAGTTTAGGTGTTTTTCTCAGCATGGTTATCCTGCCAGTACTCTGTGAGTATATGTTTATGAAGTGTATGTGATTATCTCTCTTTCTGCCTTCACCCTGTGATTATCTGGCAGCCTGCACACAGTGTACCTTCTGCACAGTGTGGGTCAGTCGAGGCTTCGGCCTCCTTTGACTATAATCATGGATGGATGAGTGTGTAATCTTGTCTGTGATCACTCAGCAAACTATGTTGAATAAGAATGTTTTTTTTTTCCATCTATATTATCTTGTTTATAGATTTTTCTGACACCGTATGATTCTGATGTGTTAAATTTAATGATAGTTTGCAATATTGTACTCTAGTCCGCTGCAGTGTATCACTGGTGTTGGAGCACATCTCTTTTGCAAATTGTCTGTGCAAATCCTTCAAGCACATAATCATTGCTGCAATCAGCCAGAATGTCTCTCTTTGAACATGGCATGGAGGTGATGATTATAAGCTTTGGGGAAAAAAAAGGCGATCTGACACGTGAGAGAAGAGGAAAAGTGAGAATATGGATGAGAAAGAAACGATTAGGTTCGCGAAGTGGCCGAGTAATGTGAGTCTGGATCTGAATTGGTCAAGCCCTCGTCTTCCCCATCAAGGATTCAGCGGCTGTCATCTCTAATGACACACACACACACACCGTGGCTATCCGCATCAGTCATGAATTTGCCATGGTCAATTTAGAGGGAGCAGACTGCTTGTCAGTGATTCACTCTGAAACGCCTCAAGTGTGCAGGCTGTATCTGAGGACTTTCCTCCTTACTTTGGATGGTATTGAAGCCTGGAGGCTACATAATGTCCCTTGACATGCTCGCCAATTGAAATGAAGATTTTGTCCCTTCTTTGAGCGTTTTGTCACTTTTGGCAGCAGACCAATGCGCTGGATGTCATAGTGGAGTAAAAGGCAATTCAAAACCCCGGGCAGGGATGCAATGGTACCCTGAGCTGGACCACAGTAAACCCAAACACGCCAGTTGGACGCCAATCAAATCAAAGTCTCATTTAGACTTTTTTAGTCTCATTTAAACTAGATTACATCAAACTCCCCATACTGGTTAAATGCCCCCCTCTGTGCCATGCAATCTCCAAAAAGAAGTGGACAAAGCCCTGTGCAAAGAGGAAGTTTGGTGGAAGCGGTGACAGTTTTCACAGAGTGGAAGAACAAACATTATAGGTTACTGCTTGACAGGCCAGAAGCAACTGATTCTCATCTTCAGAAAGGCAAAACTTCATTCCCTCTGAACCATCAGTGTTCTATACTGAGTTTATCTCGTGCAGAATGTGGATTTAGGACTTTGTCATGACAATCTGTTGCTTTTTGCTTGGAACCAGAGTTTGAATCATCCCTACCTCCAACCTGAACCAGGGTTTTATCTTTCCCTGCAACCTCTACCCCCTACCCGAACCGGGGTTTGAACTCCCCCCACAAGCCGTCTGTCTGTCCCATCCTTTGCTCTCCTTGATCCCCTCACCCCGACTGTCACAGCAGAGAGCCGCCACCTCTGAGCCTGGTGCTGCAAAGATTCCTTCCTGTTTAAAGGAGTTTATCTTTCCAGTGTCGCTGATGCTGTTACATGTGGAATTGTTGGGTGTTTCTCTGTAAAAGTGTCACAAGATGACTGTGTTGTATTCTGCGTGATATAAATATAATTAAATTTAATGATCTAAGGGAGATTAACCCCGTCCCAGCTGTCAGTGGGTAAACAGCAGGACACACTCTGGACATCACAGAGATGAACCAGAGAGACATGGAGGCATGCACATACGACTATTATACAGGAAAATCGAACACTGCCTTTGGCATGTTCTGTACACTTACTAATCAGCTAAAGGTTGACAACACTGATATGTGCACACACGCGAGGAAGTTGAGCCACTAACAGTACACAAAGAGGACTGTGTCTGACAGCTGTGCTAAATATGGATGAGGAATGTTAGATGTGTTGACCAGATTGTGCAAAAAATATAAGTATTATAAGTATATGATAGACGAATGTACTACAGGTAATGATTTTTTTTTTACATTTCCATTGTTCATGATAGTGCTTGCGACAGATCCTGTCAGATATTGCATTTATTCATTGTTTGTTTCATTGGTTTAATATCGTCCACCTCTAGTAAGTATAATACTATATATTGCAGGAGCTCAGTGCTCCATCTACTTACACATAGTCCCTTAAGTGATGTTAAATATGGTGCTATTTTAAGAAAATTACACAAAAAAATGTATGTAAACTGAAAGCTTTAAGCACATTTTTGGCAGGATCTCAGTAAACATGGCCTTTAAAACTTGTATACCTTCTGTAGAGCAATAAATCATTACAGCTAAGTAATTTAGACATGACAATAGTTGATGTTGGCAATTGTAGACATACCCTCTATGGTTACACAAAAAACAAAATTCAAACTTTAATCTCCTAAATTCATTCAATTTTCCAGTCACTCTGAAAGGCCAATCAAAACCAAAGCTCACATCAACTCAGGAGTTTCAGAGAATCATTACTGAAGCTGGTAGGGATTCATCGTCTCACCCTGACATATTTCAGCAACGTTCAAAGCATTACATTTTGACAATGGCATCCCTAATCACTTTTGTGCTCTTCTCCTTAACCGCTTTGCCATATCTCATCTCCCACAAACTCCCCAATGCACACTGAAGCAAAACTGTCAAACATAATTCCCCAAAACAATGGTGTGCTCAGGAAGAAGCGGCCCAAGAGGGAGTCTGCCAACCTGACAAATGTTCAGCACAGAGTGACAACAAAGATTGTTATGGGCAGGCTGTGATGTGGACGATCTCTCACAAACCGACCAGTTCAGCATCCAATCCCATCGAGTGGCACTGAATCAGCAGCCTGCTGTCACTTCCTGCTCTCACAGCCCATACGCAGATCGCCGCTTTACAATCGGCATTCACATGTTTCATTAATTTTGTGGGTGGAATCAAACTTCTTGATTTCTGGTTGTTCCTCATTTATTTCTGTGACGCATGAAAGGAGATTAAAAAAAAAAAAAAAAAGCCCATCTGATTTTAAGTGGTGCTTATGTGTAGAATATAATATGACATGGCAGGCAAGCTGGGTTTCTGTCCTGGTGCATGTCACATGGATCTTATTTCCTGTCTGTGATTCATTGTTAACTGAGGCAGAAATAATTAAACACTGTGTTAGAGAGCACTGGCTGCCCAAAATGTAAATTCAGCTTGCCAAATAGACAAATGTTCATGTTCTGTAATGTCCTGGCCAAAAGGAGCCAGGAACAGAGCACAGCATTAGAGATTTATTAAAGATTTTGTTGCAAACCAACTGTGCTCTCATTTGCGTGGAGTGGCAGAGGCACAGGTCTGCCAGCTCATCAACTCACTGCCATTTTCTGTCATTAAAAAGTAATGTGGTTTGACTGAAATTCCTCCTTCTCGGTGTTAGTATTTAGCTGCAGCAGTCGTGCTAGCAGGACGGCTTGGTCGGACGTTCCTCCATCAAGCTGCTTGTTAACTGAAAGGGAGTGTGTGTCCTTCAGACGACACTTGAGTTAAACACTGAAGCAGCACTGATAAAATGAAAAAAAAAAGTAGCATGAAATTGTGGCACCCTATGATTTGGCAGAAACTGATAATGAAATTGCTAAGACAGAAATGCTGAATTTGGTGTGTTTTGTCTTACATGAAAACAATTAAAGCTAACCGAACCCCCCGTTAGCGTTAGCTGGAGCTGTTGGCTTGACTGTTGACAGGATTTGCCTAATTCTGGGTTTATTGGAGGAAGATCATCTTAGTAACCTTAAATTTACTTCATTATCCCATCTGCTCAAAGAAAGCTGTCTCTGATTCTAAGGAAAACCTTGATCTTTATCCGCAGCACTCATGATGCGTTTGTTGCCTCAAGTTCTGTTTGCATGACCACACCTTCGAAAAACTGTCATTGTGTTTATCTCTTCAGTTTTCTTCCTGTTTGTTCTTGTTGTCATCAATTCAGGACTTGTTTCACGTCAAGAGCAACTAACATGCAGATTGAGGAGCAGCTTTCTCCAGCTACTTGATTTAATTCCATCTGAGTGAATCAGTCAGACTGACACAGTACTGACAGCTCACTATTAAGACAGGCTGAACCAAGAGAGCTAAGGTAGCTATTTTCTACTCTCATTTAACAGTATGTTAAATTTGTTACTTTTCTTAACTTACACAGAGCTAGATACTGTCTAGCATGTCATACTCTTCTTTTTCTAATTTTGTTTGTTCCCACTGGGGGAAAACAATGTGTGATAATGGGTCCGCTGCCTTAACATAACAAATATGTCCTCATAAAACTGTGTTGCCAAGCTTGACCATTTCTGTTCACCCATACATGAATCCCACTATTCATACACATTCATCCATCCATCAATGGACTCTTCTGCAGATCGATTCTACATCCACAAGCCTCATCATTTTTTTTACTGGCCAACTTTATTTCAATAAATGTACAAATCCAATAAATACACGGGCCACAAGTAAAGATCCATTCGGCCGCATACATACTTATACTGTCTCGACTATCTTGTAAATTTTGCACCTGAAGAAAGTGCAATAGGGAAATTGGTAAGAGGGAAAAACAGGAGAATGTTGATAGAAAAAAATAGAATGATCATCCTATAAAAGGTCGTGATATTAATAGATCTGCAACAGAAAATTATACGATGATTGAGATGAGGTTATTCTTATATATTGACATATCACTTACAAAATAGCTCATCGATATGTGCTGAATCAGTGTTGTTGGCACCATCAACAGGGTTACATTGTGCTGTGTAAACTACTAATAACACACAAGTTAATCAAATGCATGAGGCACAGTGAAGAAGGTAGTGCTGCAAAGCTGCTGCTGCTCTGGCCAGCTGATTTATCCACTGTATGACAAAATGCAATGATTTCAATAAAGTATATGGAAAATGTATATAATCTAACGTCGAAAAAGTCGAGGGTCTTTCAGCAGGACAACAAGCCAATGAAGGGACTGTTTTACAGAGGAACCAGTCAAGACTTAGTTAAACGTAAAACTTTTTCAGACAGCTGTAGTCAGCCAATAGAGGAAGAATTAACTCCATTAAAGTGTGTCAGAAACTAGCGGCGGACAGGTGCAGTGGCTCTTTAAAGGATGCAACAAAAACTCAGAGGCTGTTACTGCTGCTGGATATTTGGCAATTAAATAGAAATGAGTCAGAACAAGTGCCCATCGAATCTACCCTATCAAACCTGGAGTTACAGGATGCTGCAGACAACCCGAGCTGAGTATGGCTAACAGCAGGAACGAGACGTGAAGGACGGACAACCAGGTCGAATCACAATGACTCTCCATCAGTGTGCAACTTCACATTTACTAATTAACCCCAAAACTCCAGGAAGGCTCTCTAACCGGAGATAATCCTGCCCTATGTACGAATGTAGCTCAACTCTGAAAGTGCAAAACTGGTTGTGTAGCATATTATTTGTGAGGATATCACAAATTATCCATTTGAAAATCAGTCGAAACACTATTCCTCACCGACAGAATGGTGTATTTTCAAAATTCAACCTACCCTCTTCACATTCCCCACATGTAAATGTTTAGTTATTGATAACACTGAGCCTTAACTATCAGATTTGAACATCTTTTGAACTATTCCAGCAATCTGTCTGAGACTCCTGGAATCACGGATCTGCAGCCATTTCTGGCAAAAGCGGCTCTGATTCCGGACTGCAGTCCGTGAATACAGCCCCAATCAAAGTGCATCGTCTGGGGCCACTTACGCATCGGCACTCCAAAAGCAACACTCTCCGCCATCAGCCTGATTCATAGCCAGGAAATGTCTTCAATTGTTCGCTCTTTCAATCACTCTCTTTTGCTCACTTGCTCTCTCTCTCTCTCTTTTTTTTCTTGACTTATTTTTTTGAAACTGTGCAGGTCTCTGTGTTAGAGAAAGTGAGAGGAAGAGCTAATCCTCTTGTTTTACCCTGTCACCTCCTTTCACTCCAGCTTTTATGATTGGATATTGCACGCCTCCATGTATGTGAACACACACACACACACACACACACACACACACACACACACACACACACACACACACACACACACACACACACACACACACACACACACACACACACACACACACACACGTGCACACAGATGTGCACACACTCAAAAGACATTACTCACAGGTGCAAAATCCCTTTGCACAGCGGAGCAGCCGTAAATCAGGCATGATTGAGATGTAAAACTGATGTTCTCCTCTTTTATAACCCCAAGTCATCGCAGCGCAACGCGGTTGAGTTTCTATGTTTTTCTAAGAGATTCAGGAAGTAGAAAAGAAGTAGAAAATTTTCTCTTTTTCTAAAAAAACAAACCAAAAAAATTCCTCAATCATGTGCCGAGGAAGTTTTATGTCAGTTTATAAGGTGTACAGCTGACAGACGTTCCAGTTGCAACACTCATTTAATTTTCACACTTAACCAAATCATATCCACCTTTTAAATGAGATCTTCCTCTCTGGGCTGTGCTTTTATGCGATATCTCTTAAAGTCTGAGCGAGCAAAAGCGTTGACTATATAAAAACAAAAAAATGACACATCGTTAATTTCATATAATACCGGCTTCACTTTGTGTTTCATTCCTCAAGGGTCTAAAATAATGTGGCCTGCTGAAGCCTTTAACGGTGCATTATGTGAAATGTAACATATTGCACAGCTTTAACATTTTTAACAATTTTATATGACGTACACCAATAAATCTAACATATAAAAGCATTCTGCATGCTGGCGTCTCAAGTGCTGCAATGGGAATAATAAAACCTTCCTCTATGTCTTCATTTGCTTGAATTTGATATAAAGTAATTGGATTGAGCACTGAGTCCACGTAAGCACAAGATGAAATGTGACAGCATGGAGCTGGAGGTATGGATGGACGTTATCAAACGCATCGGGGTATTATAGCAAATAAATGTGAGTTTGGGTGTAAACTCTAAAACTCTAACAAAAAAATATATATATAAGAGAGAAATTCTGCAGATTAAGTCAGTGCGAGTCAGCTGAAGAATTTCTTCTCGATGCTTTAACAGCAGCTTCACAGCTGAAGGGTGAGTCAGTTTTCACCTCTTTTTCAACCAGACACAAGCGCAAACAGCAGAAAAGCCTCCAGACATCAGAAACCACTGTAATTTATTACTCCTTCCGACAGACGCCACACTCCATGTTCGTTCAGGCAAACTTTCAAACTGATTTCCGATTTTGTGAGTCGTTCAGACCCGATTGTTCAGTCCATTTAGACCAGGTTCTACAAGAACGTGTGCACATTGTTGGATTTGAAGCTTTAGTAGATCGGAATTTTTGAATAATTTTCTTAGTCTCTAGTGAAAAGGAGTCTGAATTTCCAAATACGTTTTATAAAAACACAGTTAATCTATAAATTACTAGAGACCAGACAGATTCCTTAAAACAACTGCTTGTATTAAATCTACATGTGTTAACAAGCTTCAGTACAAAATGTTGAGTCGCAAGAAAACCTTTAACATCCAACACTTCAGTTTCACCACACGCAGTAATAAAGTGGTTGACGACTGCCGCTGTTATTGTTACTGCAACAAAACAGTAATCAAGTTAGGTGATTAGGAGGATTATATCCTTGATGGTAGAAGAGTTATTGTGCTGACTCTGCAGGTACCTGTTAGAATGCTGCCCCTGGTCTGATGCGATATAAACACCAAACTGTTGTGAGCTTTTGTGATATTTATGTTGTTGTGTTCCCTCATGTAGCTTCAGAGTTCCATCATCTATATGAAGCAAGCTATTTCAGCCTATTCTCCTAAAAAAAAAAAAAGCTGTTTTTCTCACTTTATCAACATTCAACAAGACAACTCTCCACTGCAGGATCTTATATGCAAGATAGTGTCCTTTCCGCTACTACGTTTGTCTCGGGGTCGCCCGAGAAAGTCACTGCGACTTTGCAATCGAGGTCAGGACTGAACCAGTAAAGAAAAATCCACATGAAAGGAAAAATACTAAAAACAGCACAAACAATAGGAGCCGGGTCATAGAAGCAGTGTTGCTTCATGCTGTATTTAGCCATGTATTTTCTTTGAATTTATGAGATAAGTTTTTATCCTTCTGCTTCCCTCTCATCGCGGTCTCAGCTGGATGCACCATCTTTTGTTCTCAGTTTGCACTCTGATGATGGAAAAACACGTTTTACGAGAATGCATCACTGTGTGTGTTTATTGGGGGGGGGGGGGGGGGGGGGGGGGGGGGGGGGGAAGCACTGTTTGGGCTGTTTGTGATTGAGGGAATACCAGGCAGGTGAAAACATTCTGACATCAACCGTGAGACACGACAATACGCACCAGACTGAGCAGGTGTTCGTGTGCTTTATGTTCAGCAAGTAGAAGGAACTGAAATCTATTCATCTGTTGCTGTTTGGGGACAAAAAGATATCAGTCCGCCATAAAATTTATTGTATAATTATACCTGGTCTTTATTCAGACTTTATGATACAGTCTAGGTTATGTTAACGCTCCCATCCGGTAACGTCCTCTTTTACTTCTTTGTTGTGCATTCTGGAAGTTCACTGCTGCCACACACCCTCTACACACACACACACACACACACACACACATGCATATGCTTGTTCGGGTGTCGGCGTGCACGTGACCGGCACATGTGCGCCAATCCGCAGGTGTGTTTATGTGCACATAAATCACTGCAGCGATACAGCACAGGAGATATGGATGGTTGCCTTCTGTCTTCGCAGATCTGGACTCCAACCCTTCAAGCCCCGCTCACTCCACAAATCTTCATCCACTTCAAAACCATTTCAAGTCCCCGTGCAATATTCGAGGCCTCCCTCTTTCTCTCTAGTCAGGTAAATTTGCATATCTATGCGAACGTTTGTCTCATCCATTTGCAACTGACTGCATTTGAAACAATGTTACAGTAATTATCCTTGAGCTTTCTGCCTCTGAAACAGGACTAGCATCCCGTTCCAGATTTCCTTGAGCGCTTTCTAATTCTGACAATTCTTAATTTTTCCTTCCTGTGGATTAATTAGTCATTTTAAAGTATTTTTAGCATGCGAATCCAGATGTTGTCAATTTACTTTAATCTTTTCAAAAAGTTCCAACTTGGGAGTCGCTTTCAAAAAACTGCACTTTCAGAGGCTCCGAGCACGGCTGTTGCGCAGACACCCAAAATGGAACAAACATTTTCTATTTTCTCTTGTAAAATGCCGTGTAAGCAGGGCTTTAGTCTAGCTGAACTGCTCCAGTGTACATGAATCTAATAAATAACCAGCTGGTGCTGCAGAAAGCCTGATAAGGCAAAGTTAATTTCAGTCAGGTGCAGTGAGGCATTAAGAGGTTTAAAATATGTTGGGAGGGACCAGTAGCGAACACTCCTGTTTTGAAATATCTTAATTGTCTTTGGACTTCACTGAGAGTTTGGTAAAGATAAAATGCTAAATAATAAATGCAGCAGTTGCAAACCAGTTATTATTGATCTTAATCACTCAATATCGGTAAGCATGCTGCAGCATCTTTGATAGTTTTAGTTAACTGATGCTGGTTAAAGAACTCCCCTTTTGTCAAAAGTTAAAAGTTTTGTCTTGATTCACTTCTTTTAAATGTGACTCTTAAAATCTCGGATCATTGGCATCCATATGATTTCAGCCCATTCAACCCAGAGACCTTTGTTTCCGTCCTGTGAACAAACTGATCCAACCTAAGAATCCTGGATGCAACCAGAAAAGAAAAACTGCCATTCTTTTATTTATTACTTTTTCTATTATCTGACTGTGCAGTCGCTCTTGTACTTTGTGTTTTCCCTTGAACATACTTCACTTGATTGAACAGTGCTTTATGAATAAAAGTGAGATTATTACTTTGTCTTCAGCACATCTGGGGATGAAGGAACTTCTATTTATGGCATCGTGTTTTGCTGTGCACGGGAAGTTATTTTCCTACATGCTAATTTCTCTTGCCTCGTGTTGTCTGTGTGTTTCTGTCACGGTGGTTTCAGGTTTGTCTGCTCAAACTTCATGTTCACACTGCTCATAAGATCTCGGAGGTTAATTTAAGGCTCTCCTGTTTTTTTGTTGTTGGTTTTTCTCCCCCCCTTGATGTTCCTCCTCCTCTTCTCCCACTCCTTTTCCCTTCATGTCTGCCTTGCATCCTCCCACTGTGCCTCCTCCTCCTCCTCCATTCTCTCTCTTTTGTGCTCCAGCTTGATCTACAGCTCCTCGGGGTGAGGCTCTGGGGCAGATTGATGGCGTTCAGGCTCGACTCTGGTCAGAGAGTCCTTGCTCTTTCCCACATTTCTTCCCACATTTCCTCGGCCGTGCGGCGACCCTGCATCCCAACGCCATACCTCCACCTTTCCCTGTCGGTCCCACTCCGACAGTGTCAGGACCTTCTACCTCTTCTCCCTCATGTTGCTGCATTCTTTTTCCTTCCTTCTCTCTGTCCATTTTGTCCTCCCCCTCTCTTTCTGCTCGGACAGATTAATAGTTTTCCTGTTCGACGGAAAAAACCTACAAAGACTTGTCCCTCCCCTGACAACACTAAACAAAGACCGTCTCATTTTCTTTCGCACTTTTTCCTCTCTCGCTCACACCCAGTGACCTGCGCTTCCTCTGGGCACAGTATACAGGACCTCCACGCCGCTGGCTCTCATTTCTTTCCTTTAACTTACTTGCTCCTTCTACTCTGTTTTCCTCTTCAGAAGCTCAAATACAAAAACCGTACACAGGAGTAAAAACTATACAGAGATGGCTATTTTTTTTTTTTTTAATGCATTCTGTTCCACAACAACTCTTTGAAATATTTATAGTCTTGTTTTAATATGGTTTATCCAGGATAATTGTTTCTCTGAATCAATCATCAAACGTCTGTTGAGCTATTGTTCACTCTTATTTATTCAGCAACAGATTTAAAATGTACCCACATACAGCAAAAAGATAATGACACAGCTCTGTGAGTAGCTTGAAAAAAAAAATGTTATGGGGAAAATGCAACTGTTTTTTTTCTTTTATCTAATGAGTTCGCTCAGAGGTCCTGAGCCCGTTTCAGGCATTACACGGGTCACTTTTCCATCACACAGCAATACAGAGAGAGGAAAAGTACATATTCTGTCATTCACACATATTGAGCAATAGAGAAACACTTTTTCAGCTAAAATGCATGTTTTCTTTGGGCACGGGAGGAAATTCTGACTCCTCCCCAAAAAAGAAAAAAAAAAAAACTCCAGCCACGCACAGGTGTAACATGCAAAATGTGCGAAGAAAGGCTCTTTACAATTTGATTCTCACAGCAGCAATACTGTAGGTTCAAACACCCGCCAGGTCTTTCTATGTGAAGCTTGCATGTGTTTCCTAAGGCTGTTCTCCCACAGTCTGACACACACATCTGAGGCTAATTGGTGAGTCTAAATTGCCCCTGGGTGTGAATGTGAGTGTGCATAGTTGTCCGTGTCTCTGCGTTTGCCCTGTGGTGGACTGGAGGCCCGTCCAGGGCGGGCTCTGCTTTGTATGCTGACTGTCAGCAGGATAAAACGGTATGGAATATGGAGAATTCAGGACATTTTCAGTACAAGCAAGTAGATGATGATGTGTATCATTAAAACCAAGAAGGTATGACATTCTAAATGAGTATTGCTATTTTGATGTAATGACAAACTTCAACCCTGTAAACGGAAAATGAGTAACTCGGCGTTGTGGTGTTCTGAGCTCCAAGATGACAACCTAACAAACATACAGAAACGTCTCCGTGGACAAATAATCTGTATGTTTGTGACCGCGCCACAGTTGCTGTCTGCACACTAATTTCCTGTGTTCAATAAACACAGGCAGCACAAACAGAGCAGAGGTAGGACTCGTACAAATAACCGCAGAAATAATGCAGAGGCTGGCCTTGGAAGAGCGAGCAGTGACGACTCAATGATGGCGAGAAGCAAAGTATTGATGGAACTCATGAGACCTCCCTTGAGGTAATTGAATTTCTCTACTATTTAATTTTTTTTTTCCCCTGCATCGTTCTTAATGGCGCTCTCAATGCCAATGTATTGGCAGGTTTTAAATTGCCTAATGAAATACCTGCAGTCAGTTATCATTTACGTGGACAAGAGGAAGCGGGAATCAACCGAGAACATTATCAATGAAATAAATTAAAGTTGAAGAATACCATACCTCATTTATCATCATGTTGAATATATATTTACATTTTAAGGCACCGAAAACATCGAATTAGATTAAGGAGCCTCTAATATTGGTCGCTTCGCAATGAGAAAAATCTCAACTTCTGATTGCAGTTGGCACAGTTACTACACAATCGGATATTCATGTGACTTTCCTTCATGATGCTATATCACAGTTAAATGTGCTTATTAGCGCCAGAATATGCAAGATGTACAGCTTTGCATGGCGGAGTGAAGTTTGACAAGTTCTGCTGAGCAATAATTCCTTATTCAGTGTTCACAGACTTCACAGGAACAGTGTGTCTGTGAGCCGGGGAGGACAGGGAAGTGTGGACATTTGGCTTGTGTGCTGCACGTGTCAGTCTCCCCTCAGCCTTTCTCTGGCCTTTTTTTTAAATGCTGAGATCCTCATAAAGCCCACTAAGAGTTTAAAAGGACCGGTTTCCTCCCACAGAGCGTCAAGGGGTTTAGAGGGCGCTGGGGCCAGGTCTGAGAAAAACGTGGAAAAGAACATCAATGTGACAACACAGTTAGATGCCGAGATAAAACAGAAGGAGGGAAAACCTGGACTGTAGAGAAGCTAAACAAATTAAGTTCGACATAAATGATCATGACTGGCTCAACAGAGCTGGTGTACACTTCAAAAGACTTGAAGAAAGTCACCATTACAGTCTGGTTTTTTTTTGTGTACGTTTCTGTTTTAATACAAGACAAAGTGGTTTACCATAAAAAAGACCTCATTAAAACATTTGGTTGAAAAGTAGAAAGTGGGGAGTGAAAGAAGGTTGACCATAGACAGTGAGAAGGAAGGGCGGAGGGGCGGCGGTGGGTTTGGGCCTAATATTACATGTCGAGAGGAGACAAAGTGGTAAAGAAAAATAGGAAGGGACAGACAGAGGAAGCATGAGAGGGGAGTGAAGGAGGGGGTTGTGGCTGGGGCCAGCCTGCCTCCTGTCCCCACAGGCTTATGTGACTTACCAGCAGTGCAAGGTCAGTGAAGTTCAAGGTTGAGTTGACTTGAATTTGGAAGAAAGAAAATTCAAACTCAGCTTGTTTGGGTGAAATCGCACTCTCACTTTGCGTCCTGTAAACACAAATACAGCAGAATCCGACCATCAGTTTCTAATATTGGAAAAAAACAAAAAAAAAAAACATTACATCAAATACTTTCTTATGAAAAATTAAAGTGCAAGCATCCCTCTGTGTTTTTGAAAGTTGCGCATTTTATTTTCATGAAAAGTACAAACATTCACTGCAGCAGGGGTCATGTGAGTTCTTTGCCTAAAATCTATAAAGGTGATTCTCAAAACTAAATGAAAATGTAATTGCTCCGATCAGTGAAATTTAAGTTTATAATAAATTCCGGTAGTTTGGTTCTAATTGGATGGAAAACCAGGGTGTAAGCAAAAAGGTCAGCATTCACACCAAAGGCCAAAAGAATATTAAATCACTGCAAACTGCCCTTGATTGCTTCACGGTTAAACTACATTGTTTGTTCAAACTCACAAAGATATGTTCATTGCCAATTTATGTCTGTGTCTCTGTGTTCTGCTGTGGAAATTAATAAATACATTCAACATTAATAGGCGCTCTTGGCTATTACTGTTCCTTGTTCTTGTGCTTCTTTGTTTGCCAAACGCAGCTGTATGTTTGAATATTTCTGGTTCTGAAAACCCATGGAGCTTAATCCTGCAAATCGATTATTAAAAAAAAAATACAGTTGGTGTATCTGCATGATGAGATAAAAGATTAAAGTGGTTATTACAATAGAAACTGTGTGTTATTCATAGACGAATTGCGGGCATGTGTGTGAACAGCTGTGCTGTGGTCACCGCGTTGATACAAAAAGAGCAGAATCCAAAACAAGAGGGTCTGATGTTGGAATTACTCTGGATTCAGATTTACATTTTTCATAATTAACAGGCTGCCTGTGACAACAAAGATTAAAAATACCAGTTTCATTTCTTTGGCAATCTGTTTGGAGCAGGAACAGGTTCAGTGCTTTCAAGTCACCCGTCACCGCTGAGCTCGCACCACAACAAAAACAATCCCCGCTCGCTCAGCGTGAGGACTGTCACCGGCCCCTCGCCGAGCTCCTCTCTCTGCTTTGACTAAACCAAATGAAACTCCCACAGTCTTCTTTCTCGGCCACTTCACACTCTCCTCCTTCGAAATTGCAATTTTTCACCACTGATTACGCACAAATATCTAAGCGGCAGAGTGTCATGGGGAGTAAGTGACTGTTCTCTGTAAGTGTCCTCAGGCAAGTTACTGAATTTCCACCGGCACCAGGATTAGTGGAGAGTCCCGACCTCAGCGAGGGTGGTCAATAATGGAAGTATTTGAAGACGTCGGGAGATTTATCCAGTTTCTCCCGGAGCTGAAAACACCAGGGAGCTTATTTATACTGTTATGCTGTGCTGGACTTTGTTCAGTGAAGAAAAGTAGTAGTGCTACCGATACATTTTTTTTTTAGGTTTTTCATTTCTTTTCATATTAAAATTTTTGCTATAATCAATGTTTTCTATAGTAGCTTCCTTCCTTAAGATTTATGAAACAATAAATGGTCCCAGTTAATTAAGTTAGCAAGCAAGATCCATCCATAAATTCTTCAAGAAGGTGGTTTAACAAAGCATTTTTTGTGTTTTCGAATAATGAACAAGGTCTCTTTCATATCCAATTGGAATAAATTAGGATTCTTAATGAGCTAATGCTCATTAAACATCCTAATTTATTCCAATTAGATCTGAAATTGCACTGTGGTGTGACCCCTGGAGAACCTGTATTTTATGACCAGGAGCCTTTCTATGTAGAGTTCTTTCAAAGCATGTGTGGGTTTTCAAAAATCACTCTTCAAGTACATATAGTCAGGCAGGGGATTGGACCGGCAGAATCCCAACAGAGAGACAAATCACTCTGCCAAAAGAGCCACTGCCGCACAAAACTATATCCTGCTCCTGCTCTGATCTTTAAATAGACCAGCTTCCCTTGCTAAAGTTGTTGAGGAGTTGTTGGATTGTGATTAATCAGGCATTCACCATGTAAAAACAGGCTAAGGATAATTAGGATTAAAAGTCTGAATTCAGATAAAAGTACAACAGACCGTATATTCTACTTGTGGCATAATGAAAAGTGATCTGTATCTTTATAAAATAAATGGATGGATGCTCAAAGTGACCTCTGTGTGAATCTAAGTATGGGCCAACTAATTTGACGTTCATAATCCTGTAGTGCATTTATTGGTGGAGAGCATCTCTGGTTAACATAAATTCAGTCTTTTTGAGAGGAAGATCTGGAGTTCATTAAAAGCAGCTTTTGATCGAAAGACCTGCTGTTTGCGGTGCAGCCCATGGGATGGAAGAGGGTATCATCAGCATAAAAATGGGCATTACAGTACCCAGTTTAAAGCCAAATCATTAAAACTCACAGTTTAATGTTTATTTTTTTAAACCAAATTTCGATGCTAAAAAGCTTTTGGGCAGATCTACAAAGGGAGCTCCGCAGTGCTTCTTTTTATGAGGAAAGTTAATGATGTCCGTTACAACTGCTTCAGACATTTTTGTACTTTGGCCAAATCAAAAGTGTTACTGTTGTTTCTAAAGATTATTATTATTCCCCAGGAAACCAAAAAATTACAAATGATCGTATGTGGTGTCATTAAAAAGAAAAAGGAAAAAGAAACTGCAACTTTATATTGTTTGTTCCAACTAAACACCCTCTGTTACAGAGGTCATCACCTACTTAAAACTGTGAGCTGCTTCAGAGGTATGAAGTACTATGTTGCGTACCTTGCTGCATACATCCTGAAAGAATTATCGATTAATATGCATTTCAGTTCCACTTAATTTTTTCCAACATATATCGGGCAACTGGTACATCGCTGGATTTTTCTTTTTTCTTGATTGTGTAAAATGCACAATCCCACCATTTCTATCAGAATATCTCTTGTTCACTAATCATAAGTCCGTGCAGGCTGCCAGGAGTCTGAGGGTGTAGCACTAGTTGCGTTGTTGAATTCAGCAGTTTTGCGTTCTCTCATCTGAGTACAACAACAACAAATCATAAACCAATTGTGAGATGTTTAAGACAAAAATTGCTATTGCCGTATCAGGGCAATCTAGAATTCTGTTTATGCAGGATGTATTGTTGATGGTTTCCCAGTGTTCATTGTACAACTCAGTGTCAGAAGTAAGAAATTGCTCTTCATAAGTCAGCATTTTGTCAGAAGAAGTCAAAGAGTCAAAGGCAGGAAACAAAAACATCAGTACAGCCATCAATAAAATAGCAGGTGCAGCAGCCTCTCTAGCAGACAACCACAGTACAAACTAAACTCCAAGAGGCACGACTTGCCCTCGTTGCTCATGATTTATAGCTGATTCGACTGTTTGAGGTAATCAGAGCCTTTAAATTCATTTGTGTCCACCAGATATGTGATGAAGGATTTTTTTCTGGTGTCTCCCTCAAGTGGTTTTTTGCTCTGCTTTCCTAAAAAACACTACTTAGAGAGTGTGGTAACTTGTGAAGCACATTATGCAGTCCTGACTTACATTCATTTTTAAACTTACTGCCCTGGCAAAAACACCAACACAATTAAAAATGTACTACACAGCCCTCAGTCGAAGTTCAATTACAATCACAAATGACTGCAATATCAATATCATTAAGGGAAAACAATCAGCTTTAGCAATGTTTCCAGTAGAAACTGAGGCTGCCTGGAGTCTGGAACTAAACAGCAGTGCAAACTTCCCGCTGGAGGAATCCAGGGTTTCATTTACTTCATCCACGTCATTAGATGGCCTACTAGAAGAACTTGCACAGGATCCAGCAGGAAACCATAAACTCGGCAAACATCAGTGAACCGAGATATTTATTAATCTTGAACAGCACCAACATCCACAAACACATTATGTATATATATTAGGGATGTCCCGATCCGATCACGTGATCGGAAATCGGCCTCGATCAGGTGATTACGGACTCAATCGGGATCGGAAGTTTCCTCCCGATTTGGACTCGGTTGGATAAGCCTACATATGTGTATTTTTTCTTTAATTTCCTTTTAAACCCATTGAAGCCGGGACGCATTTACGGTAGTGGCGTTGTTGCGCAATTCTTTCATTAAACCTGGAAGCGCTGTTGCACAGTTCTACCACTGACGCCGGGTCTTTTTTTCTTCTTCTTTGCGCTAATCAGCCGTTTCTTGGGCAATGAAATGCATCAAACTCGCTCATATGCATAACTGGTCCTGTTTCCGGGTACAGGTCGTGTTGCTGCACTGCCTCGTAACTTTGTATTGAACGTTTCTGGCCACTGCTGCACACTGAAGCGGTAATGCGTGCCTGGCTTTAATGGGTTAAATAAAATGTATTTAGGTTTTCCGTGCTACAGAAACATGTAAGTACAGAGAGACGGCAATATGTGCAACATACTGCTGTGTTGTTTTGAATTGACGGTAAGAAAATAAAAAAGGAGAACTTTTCATAAGTTTTTTAGTTTTCTTTTTTTTTTTTTTTAAGAGATAATGTACATATTTTACTATATTAGAAAAGAATCGGATCGGGACTCGGAATCGGCAGATACTCAAAATGATAGGGATCGGAAACAAGGTCCAAAAACTGGCAAGGGTGATAACAAAACAGAGGTGTAAATGTGAATGGGGGGTATGGCAAAACGAGCATGGTATATTAGTAGGATAAAGTGGCAACTGACAAGAACGAGGATAGCACTTATATACACAGTGGAGTGGGAAGACAACACTCAAACACGGTCATGATAAAAAAAGATATCTGAGTGGCACGGGCACGTTTCTAAGAAGGAACTAAAATTTGTTGCTGTGTTTTGGGTTTGACACTGTGCACAGGCACTGACAAAAAAAAAACAAAAAAAAAAAACCCTAACATCAATAAAACTTGTGGCTCAGCAGATTGCTTACATTTCTTCCACTTGACCTTCTACTTTACATTTCTGCCATTTCTATATAAAGGGACATTGTTTTCAAAACATTGCTGTGTAAACGTAAAGCTTTTCGAAATTGAACATGCGGAAATTATGTTTTCCCTTGAATCGTTGTGTAAATGGATCGAGACAAAACTTGAAACATGAAACGTCAAGGGCTAAAACAAACCACGCAAATAACATGAAAAGACCTAAAAAACAAGGAACCATTACCGGGTGAAGTGAATGAGAAATGCATTGGAAGAAGAACTCATTAGGAAAATGGTATTTCATTCTTCATGGAGCCCTCCTTGGCTGTAGATGAATATATTCAGAAAGCACGTGCATTACCGCTGCTGCTGGACAGGATCGATGCTGGTCTGATTGATAACAGGATACCTCAACATTGTTCGCCCATATAAAGTAATACTTTGGAGTGTTTGTTTGAAAGGGCCGGTGGGAATCAGTTTGTTTCTTTTTGCATTTAGTGGGGATTTATCGTTGGGTATCCAGTCATGAAATAGCCTTGACGGTACAGCTGCTGTACCCATCTGTTTCACCAGGGCTCGCTCACACACACACATACACGTAGAAATCCAATAAATGTAAAATACATGAATTCACATTACTGCTTTCAATGTCATAGAAACGTAGGACATTTATTGAGAACAAATTAGTCCCGACATTTGCTATCTTCCCACCTGTGTTGTGCACAGATGCAGAATGAGAATGAGAGGTATGGAGCTCCTATAGGGTTTTTTACAGCTCTGTGAGACCTTCAAGGACACTGAAGTCTACCTCTGCTTGTTTTTGGAGGCGCTCGTCAATGAGTACTTCATCTAGTCCGAAGAGAGGTTTTCAGGGAGAGAGACGACGTGGCATGACGAGGACTAATCATGTAAGAAACTTGCCAAGCACGCAGGAAAAGTCAGACTTGCCAGACAGTACTCACACTAACAGAATGTCTGATCGACAAACTCTCACGGTCATGATCAAATTATCTAAATGTCAGCCTCAAGGCACTCGTGCCGGCGCGCACACACATTTACAAGCACACGGGGGAATAAATACACAAACCCTTGTTAATATACAACCTCAAGCTCCAGTGAGCTTGAGATTTCAGCTGGCTCTGCAAAGCTACCCCATTACACATTCAGTTAAATCAAGCCATGACTATATATTATTTTCCTGACTCTGTCTTACTTTCTTAGTGCATTATTGGCAGGAAAATGTACTAACTAAATGAGAACGTGACCTCATTTACAACAAATGCAAAATGATTTATTTTTTATCTCAAGTCTTCATCCAGCATCGTTCTTAAATCTGTCAGCGTCCAATCCGTTGCTCCCGCCCCTCTTATCTCACGTCTTACCTGGAGCACCTCTCACCATACGTATTGATCCATCATGCGACTCTTTTCTGCTGCTCTCCATGTCTCCTGATCCAATCTCAGCACTGCCAGCATGATGATAGCCTTGTGTCTGACATGATTGGAGGCAGGGCCGTAGGGACACTTGTGTGTGGGTGGCTTGGCATGCGGTACGTATACCGATGTAATTAGAATACCTTGAGATTCTCATCTTTCTGAAAATGACATATATCCAGATTATTAATTCATCTTGGTCTCTCTGCTGCATCTGCACATACATAAATCTCTTTTTTAATTTTTAATCCTCCTTGTCACTTCTCTCTTTTCCAGTACAACTGTCTCTGCCACTGCACGGACCACTTTCTTTTCTATTGTGAGCTTTTTCTCTCCTGGGAGAGTTTTGTCCATCTTTTTCTTTTGTGTCTGTTCCATCTGAGTTTGGCATAAATATCAACATGTTATTGCCAAAGCAACACAATGAATGTCTCTTGATATACACATATTTTTTTCGCAGGCTGTCAGTATAGCGTATATCTTCCCAAACAGCTCAATTTCAAATTAAATGGCTGGTTGTGCTTCACCTGAACTGCTCGTAACTGTTGTTGCCAAAGCAATTAGATCTCTTCCAGAAAAGTTGTTATGTTGTGTAAATGTAATTTTGGAGCTAACTGAAATGCTTTGCAAAGCATTCAGCCCTACTTTTACAATTAAACACGGTGCAAATCAAAAATTCCCAATGAAGTTCATGAAAGTTTATTGGAAAACTTAGGTTTTTTTGTTTGTTTACTTTTTACTTCAAATGAAAGGTAACTGTAGGGTAGTATACTGGGTTCTTGTCTTAATATACACTTGGCTTCTCTTTGTAGAGTTTGCATGTTCTCAGAAAAAAACCTTTCTCCCAGCTTTTTGGAGGCTACATCTTTGGTTGAGAGTATGATGTTCTTGGAGGAACCCCCTTGCCCTGCACCCAGAGTCAGTAGTTTGAGCACATTCAACAGATAAGAAGCTGAATGGACGAACCAGTGCTGACATTTTAATGTATTGAAATGATTCCAAGCAAAACACACACTTATCAGGAATCAACCACTACAAGTCACCTACACTAACATTTAGACGAGGCACAGGCAATCCGGGTCCTGGAGGGCCGGTTTTAATGGGTCCCCACTTCAACAGACCCGATAGTAACGATCGGCTCGTTATCGGGACTTCTGCAGAGCTTCATTGTGATACATTCGTTAAATCCAGGTGAGCTGGGGCAGGGGAACTTTGAAAACCTGCAGTACTGTGGTCCTTGAGGATCAGTAATGCCCATGTCCGATTTAGACTGGAAACTCAACTGTGTGTATCATTCATTGAAAACACACTGAACTATCGATGGCTCTACCGCCTTTTCTCAAAATAGTTTTCTGAAAAACGTAGGATGAATACTGCTGAGCACCAGTGTCTTACTATGCAATTCACTATTAAAAAGTACAGAAAATATAACGAGAAGCACTGTGCAAGTGGAGCTTGTACCACTTTCCATGTGTACAATAATTTGCTGAATCATGTTTTTTTTTCAGTTTGTGATATTTTCAAGTTATGTATCAAGCGGGGAAACTAACTGGGGGGAAATGAGGTCAAATATCCAACATAGGAAATTCAATGATGTGATTATAAGAGGGACATAATCATAATTGTATATCAATATACAATTATTAGTTTTAAAGAAACAGAAAAAAAAAACTCAGAAGAAAATGTGATTATTTCCCTGATTAAAGAGTTAATGTAAAATGGACTTTTAATGGTTGGTCAATACTATTATTAAGTACCGATTGTAGTATTGGCTGAAGAGGCAGTGTAATGTACCACATGTCATTATAATCGAAGATGACAACACACTATACAATGATTAAACAAGTCATGAGAGATGCAATGGTGTAAGACAAATCAATTCCGAATTCCCTCTCCCTCCTCCTCTCAGCCCCATGGCGCTGTTATGAATTTAATCACCACTCACATGAATAGCTCCTGCTTTAATTCCTTCATTTAAATTTTTAATTTGAACATTTCAGCTAAGACACACCAACCACACACACAACAAAACATTCCCTCTCTCCCTGTGGCTCTCTTTCAACCGTGGCAAAGGACGCAAATCCAAATGCAATCATGACTTGGCATGCGCCCTGATATACTGTATGTGGAGGCTGTAATTCAAACATATGGATATGGGCATATTTAAACACTGCGTGCGCGCATATTTGGTGGTACACCAAATTATGTCCTTGCACATCAGCAGGGGAGATACTTAGCACTTCAGACGAGATCTCAAGGCGTTTGGCTGTGGGACAGACAGTCCCGCTGTGCAATCTCGCCGCCCCAGGTTATGTTTCTCATGTGTCATACACAATGTCTGTGGCTGCGTTTTTTTTTCTTTGGAAGCCTCTCAGCACTTTTCCTTCAGTGCTGCCAGTGGGTGTAACGATCAACAGTTGCATCTTCTGATCTGATTTTGCATTTCCTATCCTTTAGCTGGACTTTGGACTGAGCTCACGCTGACCGCTGACATTATGGAAATGCAGAGACGCGATCCAAAAAGGCAGCCAGTCCCGAGGCATGCTTGTGGCACGCTCCTGTCAGCTGCTGAGTGCAGGGGAGTTGGATCCTTAAGTTTCTGTGTCCAACAGTTTCTTAAAACTATGAAAACACTCAAGTAAAGCTAAAAGTAACATGACCACAAGGACAAGGACAGAGGCAACAAAATGAATATTTAGACATTTTTCACTGTATCGTGCATATGAACAACTTTCAAGACTTTCCTCTCAGAGTCACCTGAGTGGTGTGTGATCATTTCTACAAATCTGTACAGTGTATTTCATGCCTGTATTAACAGCCGTCAATAACCTTGCACATAGAGTGGCAGCAGCCTGCACTGGGCCATTTATTGGCAAATGTGCGACTCAAATGTACACAGAACTCATTAAACACAGATGCGGTTAATTGTCTCGTTAAAAGAGCGTGGAGGTCAAAATGAGTTCAGATTAACATTAACCCGAGCATCCTGTCATCTCTGAGTGTTTTACCTCTCATAACTACCGCTCCTGGACTATTTGTGATATTCAGGAAATTCAAAAATCTCCAGCCAGCAAAGAAATAGAGCTTTGTTATGACGGTTTCCCACAGGACTTTGACAGTTTCACCAACACGCCCCACCGGGGCGTCACACATTTTTGACATGACGTCTTCTGTACAGTCAGAAACAGTGATACTGATTACCTGTCATAAACTGACAGATCTAAAGGAAACAAAGTATTCTAGCTTAAAAACCTGGACTCAATAACACTGGAAAAAAATTCTCATGATTATTTTATCTCGTTCCATTGGAAAATAAGAGAACTAAGGTCTTTCATTTGTAAAAATGACCAAATTTTACCTCAGTAAAAACTGTTTATTGCTGTTGCACGTGTGTTAGTTTGATACATATTTGAACTGGACTTTTAAACTTCACTCTGAAGAAGTAACTGGCCCATTTCTGTCCGGGTCCTGCTGACTGACATACAGACAATAAGCACAACACCGGGAATCTTCTGGGTAACGGGTCAGGAACTTTGCAAAGTTCTGTGCAAATAACTTCCTGGCGTGTTTTGGTATCAAGAAGCCATGGTAAGTAGGTCATCCTTTGAAGAAGAAAGGATGCACTGTCAAAAAACATCTATTCTCTGTCAGTGTCTAAAAGCATATTCCCAGCCACCACTACAGTCCTTTTTCATCCTGCAATCCTCTGCAATGATACTGCATTTTTCAACGTCCTTGGCAAATATATTGATCCGGCCCATTGTAAATCACACGGAGGAGGAAACTGTACCTTCTGCCTGTGTTTTTCTGACCTGGAGTGTTTTCTCTGCCCTTCACACCTGCGTCTCATCTCCTGATCAGCCCTTGTGACCTCTGCCTGCCTCTCCAGCTGCACCTCATAACCCAATTAGTGTTCGCGGACATACTGAGCATTGTTTTCTTTGCTGCCAGTTCTCATGTGCTGACACCCGGTGTGTGTGTGGCCCATTTCCTGCCCAGTTTTATATTCCATTTGTGATTGCCTGTCTGGGTTCTCCGAACTGGCAGCACACTTGTGCTTTTGAGGAAAATCACCTTAACCTTTACACCGCTGGTGCTTGCATTTGCATGTAACTATGTGTAATGTTTTCAGGTCACTGTCACAGTGTTTGTTTGGTTCACTGAGAGTTTTTTTTTTCTTTTTTCCCTAGCTGTTGTGCCAGAGCCAGCGTCGGGGTGACACCGCAGCCAAAACGTGCAACTTTGTGTCAGTTTGACAGCGTAATACAATATATATCATGAGTCCATAAAATGGCCAGAATAGGGAGCGTCCTCACTGACACTAGGCTTGATATATACTCTCAATTACCTGTCAGCCATTTTCACCAAACAATAATAACCGTACAAATGTTCTCCTACCCTGGTGTGCTAAAATATCCATCTGAATTGATCGGTCAGCTGCTTATTAGTGTAGGAAACTGCAATGGTGCGTTTAGACGCTGGTTCAATGCCAGGAACTGAAAATAGAAAATTACCCAGAAAAAAAAAAAAAAAAAAAAAAACCTTTCAAAGGTCCTTTGAGGTACTCTGCTCTAAAGAAACTTAACATGATTTTCCAGTGCATCAACACTGGCAACACATTTGTGATGCTGTGAATGTCGTGCCAGTTTAGGGACAAATATTAAACTGAAGTGTTCAAAAAGATCTGTGTGACCTCGAATGCCATTTGTGTCATGCTTGGGTGGCCAAAATGTAACGTGGCGCTTAAGCTGGAAGAAGCTGATATCACACACACACACACACACACACACACACACAAAATACCATCAAAGAGTATGGCGGTACCTCTCATCAGTGGACTATATTCAGCCGGCAAAAATAATATTCAGCTCATCATCATAACAATTAAATGTGAAAGAAAACTACTTTGATTGTGTAACATGTTTAATATCTGAACATTTAAAGGCGCCTTACTGAACCTACTTCTTTTATCTTATGCTCTAAGGTTACTGTGCAAATTATGTTGTTGGATCCAATTAAAAATCCTTTTCAAGTACAATAAACTTCTACACATGCTGAAATTGTCCTCAAATGTGAAAAAAGTTTCTGTAGAAAATGACTAAACTATATTAAAGAGTATTAAAAATCATCTTCTTACAGTAAAATATCACCAATTGCAATACACATTTTGTACTGAAGGATTTAGAAGTTCTTCGGTTGTTGTTATATTTTTTTTCTCTTTCTGAGCCTCTAGTGTTTATTTGTCACTTTTGGGAAGAGACCCCACAAACTGCCCCTTCTGTACTGATAAGGATACATACTTTCCATATTATGTCAAACCAGTCATAGCAGCTGCTAACGAACAGATGAAGCTTCATGAACCACTATCTTTGCTTTTTGAATCCACTAGATGGTGCTATCTGTTGAAGAAATGTTTGAGAGCACACTTCATTGGCAGTCCTTCAGCCTCTATCTTAGAACCAGAGTGCCATCTCAGGCTAGGGCTGAACGATATATCGTTATCATATCGATATCGCGATATGAACATTCAGGACATTAGTTTCTCAAAATCAACGATATCAAGATTTCTCCTGCTTGCCCTGCATGTAAGCTTGCCCATGCACAGGTAAGGCTAGCCAACCACAGACCTCGTTTACTGGTTGACAGCTGATGGCAGAGGGCGGTTGCAGAATCTGCACAAACAAGTTTGGTGGTAGTGGCAGTGAGTTCTCAAAAATAAAACTGCATTTTTTTTTTTTACATCCTTTTGTATTATGATGTTTTTATTTTTCTGAAAAATGCTTAACTTTCACTGAATCCATTGTAATATATCGTATCGATATCGAGATATCTGGCATGGATATCCAGATATGAAATTTTGCCCATATCGTTCAGCCCTATCTCAGGCCTAATCCCATTTCTCTTTCCAGCCCTCCACCTTGGCCCTACCCCTTGCCCCTACCCCTTTGAAATGAAGCGCTAAGGGGTAGGGCCGAAAGTAAACCCCTCCGAATTGGAACACCCCTTCAAAAATCGCGTACGTCATCAGTAGTCGCCGCTGCCGATGACGTAGGCAGATGCGACAATTGTTTGCCGAAGAAGAATGATTTTCTTACATTTTAAAACTTCATTAATTGACAAAATACTTACATTTATGAACTTCTTTCGTTGCGGACGCTGCCATCTTGCCGATCTTGGAAGGCTTTCTGGGAAATCTGTCATCCAGTGGCGGCCGGTGGCGAGGGCACTTGTTTTGTCCGCCTACACCGTGACCTTCGGGCGGGGTTAGTTCACTTCCGCATTGGCGGGAGCGCTCGTTTCCCACCCACGCATTCCAGGCGGGCAGTGTTGAAGAAACCAGTTTATTGAAAATAATCATCTATCTGTTGTGTTTGGAATGCGCCTGGAATGCGCAGGTGTGGAAACGATCGCTCCCACCAATGCGGAAGTGAACTAACCCCGCCCTGCCAGTCATGGTGTAGGCTGACAAAACAAGTGCCCCTCGCCACAGGCCGCCACTGGATCATACCCCTCCGTTTGAAGTGTGCCTTAGGAGAATCTCCTTTTGGAGGGGTGAATAGCCCTACTTCTCGGCCCTACCCCTACGTCATAATGACAATTGGGACACTCCTACCCCTCCACGTGAACGCGCAAAACGAGGGAAAGGGCCGGGGGGGGGGGGACTTGTTCACATCATTTTAGGAGCATTTCATGAGGCCTCTCCTCAAGTGGAAAACTTCCAGTTCACGCGCCTCAAAATTTTTCTTACAACACGAACAGAGATGTACGCTAAAAAGGGTGGAGCTGAAGAAGGAGCAGGACTGAAGATGCGGTTTTATCAAAAAGCCTGGAAAACACAGAAGGAGAAAGCCACCCACAGGGACACTGACCACACAGAAATTGGCTCTTTTTTTGCGGACATGCTGGAAAAAATCCCAAACCAACAAAAGGAAGCAGTCAAATTTAAAATTTGCCAGCTGCTTTGAGGCCGTTCAGCCAGGTGTATTGTAGCTGATGTCTTATCTATAAATCAATCGCAGTTATATTTCTACATCTTTTTCTTGATACTTTATTTTCTTTGTCAAAGTTTTTGCCAAGGAAAAATACGAACGTGACTTGATCAAGAATGTTAGACGCACTAAAAAACAGTCTTAACATTTTAACATAAATAAATGTTCTTCCACATGTGCTTCATCTAATTTGGGATCAGAGGAGGCTGAAGGCTTTTCGAGCTGACACTGACACACATTAACACACGCACTCACTCCAACAGTCAGTTTAGACTTGTAAATTACTCTAACATGCAAAACATTTGACACAATCATAATCACTTTAACAATTGTAGCTTGTGAAAACGAGAACTTCAACTTGCCCAAAAGAGAGAAAAGACTGATGCATCCCAGAAATCAGCGGGAGTTAGTGAAATAGGAACAACTTGTCAATATTCAAATCAACAAAATACACAATGAACATTCCACCACCTCCCAGCTGTGTTCTGTTCATGAAAGTCCTGCCTCATTACTGCATGCATTCGATCTTGAATAATACACAAGTCCTCTTGTTTAAATATATTCATGTTTTTTCACAGAAAAATCCATGCACTCTGGCAATCTACATATGTAGTTTTTGACAAGGTCTGTTTTTCTTTGTATCTTTTGTATATTTTGTGCACCTTTAAATTTTTCATTATGCATGTATAACGAAAACTGTATTATTGATCTCAATGTTTTTAAATCAACAGTATTGTGATTTACACATGAGATGTAATTCATTTCTGGCATGAGTTAGGAAAGTGAAAAGGTCACAGTTCTATATGACCTCTTTGGGTTTTTACGCGCGGCTGTTTGATGTTATAGCCAATGGTTCTCCTGCTGCTGTTCCAGATAAAAAAAGATGCCGATTTATACACTTTTTCCTTTTTTTTCTTTCTTTTTTTTCTTCCCCTAATTTGTTGCTGCGTTGTCGTCCTCCTGATCTGTGTCCATCTGCCTCTACTCCTTCTCCCCCTCTGTTTCCCACCCTCTCACTTCACCGCAAGTGTTTCATTCTCTCCGCCCTGCTGTTTTTGTTTTCCGTTTATAGCTGTTTTTGTCTTGCTGTTGGTCTTATTTCCGTCCATCTCGGCCTGACACCTCAAGGCTCTCTCGCTGTTGTATCTAGCGAGCGTTAGACAAAGTTTGATAACAAAAGGAATCACATTCTCTCACACTTTTTTTTTTTTTTTAAATGCATCCAACAGATGGCTTCCAGGCCTTGTTGAAAGCGAGAGATTTTAATTCACTGAAATCTATTAGGTGCTTTAAAAGGACTCAGGAGGAGAAAAAGAACACTTGAAACTTTCTGTTTTGCAGAAATGTACTTTATTTGACTTCGGTCTGTTTTATTCTCACTCTTAACCTTGTTCCATTATTTCTTCATCAGAATTGTCTCTTAAAAACCTTTCTCGCCTCATTCAGCTATCTCACCTCCAATCTGCAACTTCCACACTTCTGATGTTTGAAAACTTTCTTTTTTTTCATGTTTACAATGAAAACAATAAAAACTCTGATCAACAAACCACATCTGTCTGTAATGTTATTCATCCTTGACTTTATATGGCTGCAGTGTGTTTTGAATTACCGAAAGACAACTGGTCCTCATCTGTTGGTGATTTTCCTCCGTTTTTTTTTTTTTTTTTCATTATTTTCTGCATGTACGCTTTTTTCCCCCCCGAGTGTTTGCTTTGTTTATTTGCTTGTTAGTGCACCATGTCGTTCGTTACCGCTGATTTCATCTGCTCTGATCTTATGTTTTTTTTACTGCAGCAGAAGGGGTACAAAATGTCCGTCTCTCTGCTTCTGCTGCTCGGCGCGCACATGTTTTGGCATGCCAATGTTCGCCGGTTGCTCCAACCATGTTAATGAGATCCCCTCCCTCCAAAACCCTCACACATACTTGGAGAAACGGCCAAGATTGAGACGCGTTACTATCAATCAGCTTTCTATTGCTTCAGTCCCGTATCTCTCTCTCTCTCTCACTCCATCCATCTGTCCCATCATCCACTGCTCTCTGTCGTCCCGCTTCTTCACCCAACTGGTGTCAAAATGTAAGTGACTTCCTCTAACTTCTGTCTCATTCATCACTTTCTTCAGTTTTTTTCACATTCACCCAAAAATTCAAAATTCAGTCCAATTCATTCCAAATTTCTTCCAAAATCAAACTGAAGCTTGAAGTGAATTTGAACAGGAGGTATCCAAAAAGTGCATAGATTTAGATCCAGTCATCTCCAATGCTGCTTTATGCTGTGCAGAGTGGTGGGATGCTGGAGCCATTCCCAGCAAAGGGCCTTGTTTCCATGACAAGGTTTTCCAAGTGAAACGGAAAACGTTTGTTCCATTTTCGGGTGTCCGTCGGCATGACAACCCTGGTCTGAACCACCGAAAATGCAACGGCTCCCGAGGTGGAACTTTTTGAAAACACTCCAAATCCTTGTTTGTGTAGAAGGTGGGACTTTGTGCAACTTTTCTGAAATGCAGCTCAGCCATGATAGTTCTGCTCATGGGTGAGTCGACTGACAAAACAATGGCAGCCTCCAGAGAGCTGTATGTGCAGCTCATACTTCTGGGATTTGGTAGTTTTATAGTTGAGAGTCACCTGAAATAGCAATCCATATTTGTTGTCCTCCCATGTGAATGTCCGTGTGAAAAATCCACATCAATGTAGTTTGCCTGTCAGGCCATTAGTGGATGCCGTTTTTATGTAATGCAACCATGCCCAGAGAGAGCAGCATGCTCTAATCAATCAACTGACTCTGTTTATGGTTTTGTGTACCAGTTGTGTGAAACAATTGTCTCCAGAAGTTGGAGAAAATGTATTTTATTGAATAAGCAGCGTTAATTCAAGAGTGACAACCATTGTTGGTTCCGTCATTGTTATTGGCGAACCTCTTGCAAACTTCACTACGACTGTACTGGGCATGTGCAGCGCCAACGTTTTCTGAAGGTTATATTTTCCATGTTTACGTGAAGTCAGAGAGCAAAGAGTTTCCCTAAAGTTGCTCAATGGAAGCAGTTTGGAAAACATTCTATTTTCAGTGACTCTGAGCACTGTTGTCATCTGAGGTCCCTTTTAGACACCAGTGTTTCGTTCTAGTGAAAATGCTCTGTTTTTTGCATTGTTGTTTCAGAAACGTTATGCAATTATATGGCAACATTTTGAAAATTATATATGTTCACATGGAAAGAGCAGAAATACTAAAATATTGTAGTTTTCATGTAGGGCCACTTAAATCTATCCAGGAAAAGTAAGGTGCAGGTCTACAGTTTCAGCTGTTAAAAATAGCACCTGTTCATGCCTAAACAAGTGTGGAGGTTTCAGCAGTTTGACCCCACAGAGCTTTCTGTGCCTGAAGATACTGGACTTAAGGCCTCCTTTTGGAAGTTGCATGATAGTTTAAAAGCATGGAGGCCTTCATACTGCACTGAAGAACTCAAAGCCAGTCCTCACACGCTGACTGTACAGTCGGTCCCGCTGGGAGCTACACATTCACTGAACAACAAATTGGTTGATTTGGGTCTGTAGAGGACTGCTTGGTGTGTCATGAGGGACCGTTGGTTATGTGGTTTACTGCCGGACTCTGCGGATGCTTCTTTCCCCGAGCGAGTGACGGTATTAGCTCTCTGGAGATGATGCCTCCTCACAACAGGGAAAAGCACCTTAATACATGTGTACTTCTGCAACTGTCATTCCCCCCCCCCCCCCCCCCCCCCCCCCCCCATTTTGTTTGCACTGACTGTTTTCAGCTCGAAGGAACTCCTGTGCAAGCAATGCTGCTGATGCCGAGGTTTGGCACAGTCGTCTCCTGGGCCGGGGAGTCAAGCACGTTGCACTCAGCTGTCGATTGTGTGAAATCACATGTAGTCAAACCAGCACTGATTATGATCACGTCAGCTCTAACGGTGCCTCGTAACTTCAGTCCATGATGCACAAAGCACTAAACAGAAGCGAAATTGCATCTTACATAAGTGGTCTGATGACCTGACATCTATAAACTCTTGCATTTTTTTTTTAATCAAATACTTTGTTAAAGTAGAACTGATATCATCTCATCATCTCCAAAGAACAATCAAGATTACAAGTTTCCACGGAAACAGCATTCCCCACTGAAATGACTGCATGTGTTGAAGGAGTTTCAAAGCTTTACTGCACACAAGACTCTGCTTGTTGAAGACTTTTAAGACAGCCAGTGTCAATGCTGCGTGCCTGATAAAGTGTTAACTGCTGACACTGTGCCACAGCAGCAGAGCAAATCACCACAGACATGTTGTCCTTTAAAAAAAAGAAAAAAAGAAAAAGAAAATAACTTCAGCAACTCAGCAGTGACAGCCTAAAGCCTGAAGCACAGTGTTTTCAGGATGTTCGTCATTCTCAGTCCTCATTAAGAAAACAGCTCCGAGCTTTGAGAGACTTCAACACATGGTGACTCTCACTTAAACTGATTTAATTGGATTTTGGTAACCAAAACTGAACCGGTAAAGACAATGACCCTTCCATTCCTTCCTTTACTATGAAAGCAATAACAGATGAGTTGGTCTACTAATTTTATTTGTCGCCACAAATACTGAAATTGGTCAAAAGGAATTACTGATCTGAAGTCAAACTCACTGTGACAAAAAATAACACATTATGAGACCTGATACTTCTGTCAATGTTGGAAAAAGTTATGGAAAATATCGTCATGCCTTGTCATCTTTCGCCACAGAGATGACAGCATGATTTCAAATAAGAAATTAATCACATATATTCTGCTGGCTTACTTTTTGCCAGGAGGTACACTGAATGCATTTGCATCACTTTTCGAAAATGTCACCACGAGTCATCCCCCAAAATAGATTTGTTTTCTTCAGTGACTTGATTGCTCACTTGTGGTGACCACTGGTGGGTATTTTAACCATTTAACTGTCCACCTTCTATACTGAGCAGATTTTAGTTCATGTTGCGAGGTTGTGAGTTTTGTCACGTCTGAAAATGGAAAATTTCCATTGTGTCTGTTTAAATGACAACGCTGCTCAGGGCCACTGGAAATGCAACTTTTTGAAAACTTCCTCCAAAGTGGAACTTTTTCAAAATGCTCTGACTCTGTCTCTGTGGAAACAGGGGACAATTAGATTTTCTGAAACACTGCTACTGCGCATGTGCACCATCTCTGTAGTAAACAGTTCTTTGTGTGTGTTTGGTTTCATTACAAAAGCAATCAACATCGCCCACTAGAGGCCCATCATGTAATCTGCGTTCCACAAGGTCCCGAAGAAAATAACTGGAATCCAGCTTTGTCTCAGTTCAACAAGATAGACAACAGTACATGTGATAATAAATAGCTGAACTAATAGTGAATCCACACTGGCCTCCACAATGACTCCTCACCACCCAAAACACTCAAGAAGACTAATTCACAAAGTCAACTAGAACTCTGTCCGCAGAGGCGTTCAACAGTGAAACAGTAAGTCTGGCTTTCCTGATGATTTCAGTGAGATCCATTGTTGTAGAAGTCTGCAGCTACACTTCAGGCGGTGATGCTTTCAAGCAGAACCAGCATCAAAATTATATGAGCATCAAATTAATCCATTTGCTCACAATAACACCCTTCCTTTTCATCATTCAATATGTAATACAACTTATCAAGTACTTTACCCTGTCTGTTGAAAATCGAAATAAATCAACAATATTTCACCGACTTTCCTGGAAACCTGGATCTGTTCTCCTGAATCAATAAAATCATTTGTTTTGAGCACCGATGCAACACCACTATTATAGGAGGTGGTATTAAGTCAGCCGAGTCTCCCAGACAGCCTGAGGCCTTGGTCCCATTAAATAAAACAGAACTATGGCAGTGAGAAAAAGATTTGCATGGACTGGAGTAATTCAGTACAACCCATTCTGTTGCAAAGCATATTTCCAAACAAAGACTGCCTCCTCCGGATGAATTAAAGTGGCCATAAAAAAGTCAGGTAGCAGCCGCAAAATACGACATGGCGGCGGCGTTTCAATACATCTCTGAGAGAGAGTTTACCTGGGACTGTCAGGGCAGAGGGCGAGGAAGGGAGAGGTCACACGTTTTGCATGGAATTTAAAGAAAAAGAGAGTGAAATTGGAGAAGCAAATAAAGAAAGAGGTGAAAAAAAAAAGGATTAAAGAGGCAGAGAAAGATGGACACATGCATACTGAAACAGAGTTGTTCTGCTTCCCCTATTACTCCCCGACTTCTCTTGAACATAAATCAGGTTGGTTTATCTTGCCAACAATGCACTTACTGCTCTGTTCATAAACAATGCTTTTATAGCTTCTCACCAGTATCAGCTTACGTGGCTGGAGGACGTGATTGAGTTATATGCATACTTGTACGAATGTTTCATCGGAGTATGGATGGATTGAGGAGAAGTTGAATGTGATCGACAGTAAAGGAGATGAGACCGTGCTAATAATGTTCACACCAATTTTGAACAGAAAGCTAAATTGATAATGTACACTGCCTGTTTCCATTTTGCTCCCAACAGTCAGTTTTCTCTTGTAATCGTTGCCACGTTTAAGTCCTAATCTTAACAAAATGCTTATTATTGTCACGCAAGCCACAATGCCTCAGCAAACCAAGCATAACCAAGCTTCAACCACAGTCTTGTCACATCATAAACAGGGTTTGCTTACAACAGATGAGTAGTGCAACCCTGGTGGTACACATGGTGCTGTCGGAAAGTGCTGCTTTTTTCCACATTCGATGCAACGCCATGTCTATGAAAATCATTCGATCACTTCTTGATTTTCTGATCATCAGTGTGAGATTTGTTTTTTTACATAGTGTGAAGTCATTTCTGAAAGGTTCTTACCTTTCATCTGCAGTTGAACTGGAAAATATTTGACGTACAAATGAATGCATTTCACACACAAATTCTGCTTCAGAGTATGAAGGTCTGTTTGGTCTGTTTGAATGGTTGAATGCTTCTATGAGCTTCGACCATGAAATTGTGTAAAAAAAAAAAAAAAAAAAAAAAAAACTTTCCAAAAGTGTTTTCCATTTGTTCTGAAAACCAGCTTGTCCCACAAATGTGAAATGTTTCCCTGCTGCCGTACTCGTGATTGACATGAATGGTCTATTATCAGGCCAATGCAGAGGTTAAGGGGGACCCATTCATTTGAACCAGGAGCTTCACAGCAAAAGTTTACAATTAAATATTGATTTTTTTTTAGACACAATTCAAAAACAAAGTAACATAAATCAACATCTTTTTCCTTGTGAACAGTAGAGCTGTCTAGACCACCATGTCAGCTGTAATACCTTCCAGCTCATCTTTGAGGAGAATGAGTCCATGGTCAAGGTTTGACCCAGTCGGCCTCACATTCAGAGGGGATTCATACCAAGCATTTGGATTACCTCAACAGAATTTGACTTTACTTTCCTCTTGGTGGGCTTTACACCTCTTTTTTTTTTTTTTTTTTTTTACACAAAACTTTAAAAAATTTAAAACATTTGTAAAAGTAGAACTGTCATCTGTCGTTTTAGTGCCTGTCCTATATTCATTTCTTTTCAACTATGTATTTTTGAGGAGCCAAGAGATGGTCTCTGAAAGGTTTTTGGTTGGCTTTTTCCTTACCTGTTAACATGAAACATTGTTTACAGGTAATTGTTTCAGTGATTCTCAGAGGGAATAGCTTAAAATATGTCACAGATGATCATTCTGTCGAGATGTTTATTTCTTACATTGCAATATTCAGACACTATCTTCTGAACATCTGGAGGGGTTTCCTTTCTTTTTGAAGTTAAAGAGTAACTTCAATGCATCCTATCCAGCTTTTCTTTTAATTCTCATGAACGGCTGGAACTCATCATTTTCACTCCCATGTAGCTCAAGGCAGTTAACAAATTAAACCTTGGACAAGCTAAAACCTTATCATGAGACAACAAAACACACAGAACAGATACATTGGCATCGATTGACATCTTGAAATTCTCATGTATCTTATCGTGAAAATGTTGGAAGGAGTAGTTCCAAAAAGATGGAGGCATGAAAGACTCATGCAAACCACCCAAACACACTTCTATTGCAAACTACATTTCAGCATTCATCGATAATATTAGTTACACCTTAAAGTTAGAGAATCCATTTGAACCAAATTTTTATTCTGTTGGTCTGATGATACTAATTGCTGAGCTCACACATTAGTCTTTAAATGTTAGCTATTCATCATGTTCTTGCTGTCAGGCCTCTGTAGTCTCTCGGTGTCTTCCTGTCTCCCAGGTCCCCTGTACTTAGTCTGATCCTGTCCAGAGCCCCCTGTCCTTCATTTGGTCCTGTCCAGAGTCCCCTGTGCCTAGTTCTGAGTGCCTGTGCCTAGTTTAAAGCCCCCCTGGTCGCCAGTTCCAAGTCCCTCTGGCCCTCTTGTTCCCTTTGGTCCTGAGGTTCCCGGTACCCCTTAGCTTGCCTGCCCTCTCTCCGTGTGTTCTCTCTTTCCCAAGTCTCTCTGTGCTCCTCCCTGTGTTCCAGTCCATGCTTGTTTGTTGTTCACTATGTCCTTTCCTGCCGTCTCTGTTTTCCAATCGTCTTTCCCCTTGTGATCCATTAGCCTCGTGTGTTGCACCTGAGTGTTTCCCGACTTAAGCCCTGCTTTCCTCATGTGTGAGTGTCGGTTCATTGTATGTATGTATGTATGTGTCGGTGTCTGTTTGTGTCTGTTTGTGTCTCGGCTCTGGTCAGCTCTCAGTTGTTTTTCATTTCAAAAGTATTTGGATCTTATGTGGTCTCAGAGTCTCTTTCACCAATGCAAAGGGGAAAAAAGGAATTCAAATATTGTATAAGATACTGTTGTAAGCATGGGCCTAGCAAAGTTCCTAATTATTTCAAGGTATCCAGATTGGTTTTGATGGTCAGAACTGCAAACAACTACTTGAATTAAAGCTTTTTTTAAGGTGATGCAAGAACTGCATTCAGATTTTGGTTCAACCGATTCAATTAACACTATGAAGAAATTTGACGGTGCCAAGAATTTGTATTGTGCTGGTAATGATGCATCATCGTTTTGAGAAAAAGCTGGCACTTTGTTTTTCCAATACTCATGCCACATAAAGTGGGATCATCGTGAATGGTAACTTTTACAGCTCTCACCGTCTAAGCGCATAATCGCTCCCAAAAGTCCACTCAGGCAGGACTTCAAAGCATTGTTTCTCTCCATGTTCACAGCCGTCAGGCCTTTGTTGTTGACACCGTTCCTTTTGCTGCATAGTGTTTTGACTGTATCCTGGACAATCGCAATGTGCAGCCTCCTCCTCCTCTGTCTGGTGTGATGGAGGAGTTCGGCTGAGAAGCCTGACAGTGCGATTGTTCTGCGGGCCACATGATGCACATCCATTTCTCATGTGTCTGTCTGACACCTGTGTAGCGAAGACAGCTGCCTGCGCAAGCACTTTAGTTTTTATCTCAAGTTCTGCAATGGTTTTCGATTTGTTCACCAAGTGTTCAGTATTGCTTTGTGTTTCATATTGCTACAAAAAAATTAAGTGATATTATATTTTTATTATGCCTTCTGAATGTTTGTCCTGACTATCTCTGCAGAGTTATTTAGAAAAGGTCGGCACAATAACAATATCTGATGTACAGGAAAGACGTAAGCGTGCTGATATAAAATTACAATCTGAAATGCTTTTACAAACCACATTGTTATCTGAGGGATTTGTCAGATTTATGAAAGAGACAGCTGATCAGAGGTGATTGTCACACAAGGCTGACATAAATACCCCACAAAAGGAAAAATCTAGAGTGGGCTGATGAAAATGCTTCGCTCCTGTCAGAGGTCAAAGTAGATTGACCAGAGGTTCAGAAGAGAAATGATGCTTTCAAGTAGAAACTAAAACCTTTGTTGCATCTTGAGTATCCATTTACATGGCAACAGTACTCGATCAACTGAAAATGCGACTGAAGGCGGAAGTTTTAGAAATGCTCCAAATCTATCTCAATTAAAAGAGAGGGGAAACCTTTATGGTTGAGAGTCACACTTATATTAATCTAACTGCAACAATTTGACTCTCCAAAATTAGACAAGGAAAGCCTGGGAAAAAAACTTCTCAGCATGACTGTTTATTTCTTTTGCAAAGTTTAGATAATAGAATTTATCATAATCAACAGGGAAGCATGGATCCATTGTGCTGAGCGTCAGTAGTTCAGGTTATTGCTGCTGATGTGACATCAATTGGCAGATTACTGTTGGCACACTTCGGGACCCTTCATACTCATTGGGTAATATTGATCCAGCACATTGTTTGTGCCTATTGCTGCTTACTGCATCTATTCCTTTATGCCAGCAGTGTATTCTCTTCTCATCGCTGCTTCGGAAAGAAAGTTTGATAAAGCTGTAATCAATCGGAACTAGTATTTTTTGAACATACCAAGAAGTTCCTTGGATGAAAATATTTGTGAAATATTCCCTTCGTTTTCGGTGAAATTCATGGAATTATTCCTGAAGAGGAAAGAAGATTGAAAAATCAGGAAGTTGAACCTAATTTGAAATAATGTCACAATCCAGTGTCATCAGCTTATATGAAAATGAACGTTTCGATTTCAGTTTACCTGCAGCCTGGAGCCAGATGTCACTGTGAGGAGCAAACATGAAGGAGAGAAGAAACGACCAGCTGAAAAGTCATTAGAACGAAGAACGAGGTTGAATGACCGGTGAGGCTCATTATAATATCACGTATAACAGCCGTACCATGACATGGCATGCCTGTGTGTTAAAACCAGGGGTGCTTCCTGCATGAGGTCACAGGTTTAAGTACCCTCACTCAGGGCTACTTCACAGCCTGCCAGAAGACAAGGAAGGAGGGAGAAACTGTTGGCCAGGAGAAAATGTCTTTTAACCAGAAACAGATTTTCTATAAAGTCTTGCTTTCACCTTGGCCTGCCGGCCCCAGCCATATCCCCGGCTCCTACAGTGAAATTGGTTCTCTCTTTATTCCGGGCGCACACACACTCACTGTAAAACCTGTGATGGCTGTGATGGAGGAAAAAAAAATGGTGGGAAACATGTGACTTTTGCCCCCTGGGTCGGGGTCACCGCCCGGCCATCAGAGACCTCAGAGAGAAGGAACACGGGATGATGATCAGTCCTGACAGTGCGCTTCCTTCACCAGACAAGAAATCAGGTGGATAACTGCTCCAAAACTTCCAAAGACGGCTGGACTCACGTCATTACCTGCCCTTAAACACACAGTAGGAGCTGAGTAAAGATTAGAGAGCTTCACAGGAGCTATTAACGGATCAGATTCCACATTAGAAGACGTACCTGTCTGGTTTTGTTTAGACGCCCAAGTTTTTCCCGTGTCACTGCTTTATATCTGCATCTTTTGTGCAAATGCAAATTCTTTTTAACTATCATTCCAGTCATGGACATTTTATACAGAGCAGTGCTTTGTAGTTCAACAGACACCTAAATCCTGGCTCTCTCACTATCCCGGCTATATTTGCTTCACAACTTAAGTGAGGCAAATATAGTTTCGCTGAGAGAGTCTGCAACCTCTAAGTCCATTAAGCTCTACTGTAGCAATGCCATTGATAATGGATGTATATCTGGCCTAAGGCTAAATCGACTTTGCCAATATACTCCTATCTGCTGTAGCAGGCTGTGTAGAAAGTCCGCAGTACATATTAGTGATTTACTAGGCTATTTACAATGCTCCCAGAGCTGCTATCCCTCACATTGTAGCTCAGCACTACATTACAGGTCTGGCCACCTCCTTATCTGAAGTCATAATGAAAGTTTGGGTTCCCTCCATTTAGATGGGCTATCATTTCGCTTCAGGAAAAACAGCTTCTGTTTGACAAAGGTATTTTTTTTTTTAATGAGTGATGTTAGATATGATTTTAAATGAGACACCTGCTTGCTGAAAACTCAGACATTCATACAGGCACACACACACACACACACATGCACACGCACACAGGCCATATATTATCACGCTGGATGTAGTGTGTTTTATCAGGAAGTAGTAACATACCAGTCTGCTGGCCTTGACCTTAAAAACACAACTGGTGATCTATGTATAGATACTTCCAGTGGTACAAGACCAGGACTCTTATTTCACGACATATCATGACATAAAAAGTCATTTTATTCTTCTTCTTGTTTTTTCATTTTGCCAAAAACAGCTACATTTCGCAAATTGCAATGATTGAATCAACTTTAGTCTTGTAGTGAAAACATTTAACAGCCAGAATGGTGCAACATAATTTGGTATGTAATCAGAAAAAAATCAAAAATATGGCCTTCATTCATTCATTCATTCAAAGTATCATTTCGTATCGTATTTGGCAGTTCTGTTTGCCCCCCCCCCCCCATAGGCATTTTTTTAAATAGTATTTTCATTTAGTCAAAGCTGCAGCAAATTGTGTGTGAATAAAATAATTAGAAATGACACAGAGCACAATCACAGGGAACAATTTGATAAAAAGTGTCAAACTTAAATGTTTCCAGGTGCAACTCATAAACATATTCTAACACATGTTATTAACATATGTATTTCGATTGAAACTGAGCATAATATGGTGTTCTGGTTGTCTGAGAACTTGGAATTTTCTTGGAATTCCTGAAAATTATAGTACTTCCTGTTGTAAAAAACAAGGTTGGTCAGAAAGGCACCATGGACATATCTGTTAAAACTGTTCTTGTGCTAGCACTTCCGATATAAACAAAATATGCTCGAGATTTACAAGAACGGTGTAACTTCCTGCACGTCTGGATTTTTGAAAAGCAAACGATGATAAAACACTTTTTGTTTTTGTAACTGTGACATGCTACACTGAGTGCAGCCATCTCAAAAAGAAAATAGGATCATCAAACCTGCCCTGAATTCACCTTTGTCATCCCAATCTAAAACAGATCTCTTATTACACTGCAAAGGTCAGAAATGTACGCACATGAGTGGATGCATGTGCACAGACATACACAGTAAAACATACATCACACCCATGGAAACAGAGTATGCCATTATATGTGCCGACACAGTGGCATGCATACACACAACGCTGAAAACAGCTGAAAGACAAACTCTCTCAGACCGGCTTCCAGGTGGATGGGTAAGCAGAATGCCACGCCAAATGGCACTTCTGAGATGGCTCGACAGTGTGGAATAAAATGTGACATACACACAATTTAACTTTACACTAAAACGGGAAAAGTTTACAACCAAACAGAGCCAGCAATGCCACCCGGAGGTCGGATGAACCCTGACGTTTGGCTTATCCGACACTTCTACAACAATGATTATAGTACAAAGCATCACCTGGATCTGTCTGGTCCATGTTAAGAAAGAATCAAATCTCCTTTTATGGTGTACATCTTTATGTCATAACAGTGAATGGGCTTGAACAAATAGTTCCGTACCCGGTCAGGAAGACGGAGAGGAAGTTATTATTGGTTTTACACAACTGGATTTACTGGTGCAGACACAGGTGTGTATGTGTGTGACTCAGTATAAGTGATTTGCCGCCGGCACACACCAACACACAGGTGCGTGTTTTTTATGGCGGCCTCTGACCGAAGGTGCAGACACGTGCGGATGTGCGTGTAAAAAAAAAAAAAAAAAAGAAGAAAAATGCACACGGAGGCAGGGTATACCAAAACACATTGGCAGCGGGGAACACTTACATGTGAACAAACACTATTTTCACTGCAGACGCTCATGCCAAACAGACAGCTCATTCCCCCGTGCCTCCCAGAGTCCAAGAGAGTAACAAGTCTGAGAGAGATCTGTATCAGGGCATTTAAATCAGAAACAGGTGGAGGCGTGCTGTCTTTCTCGCAGTCTGTCTGAAAGACATGCACAAGCTTGTACGTACAAATAGGTCTTCATTTACAGAGTGACATTATCTAAAAAAAAAAAAAAAAATCTGTTAATTGTTGTTAAAACGCAATTGGATTATCTCTGAACCCTGACCCAAACGAGGGCGGCTGTGCCTGCCAGACAGGAAATTGTTGTTTATAACATTACATAGCCTCGGAGTCAAACAAGGGTTAAGTGAGGTGCAGCAGTTCAAATGAGTCCCTCTTTATTTTTGCTGTCTGTCTCCAGCCACATCATCATGTATATTTCTTCTTCTCAGCGTTGAGTGTCTTGGATTAATATGGACAGATAATGAGTTGGGAGTTCGTGGTACTCATACCTAACAGACTTAGGCGAGGAGAGAGAAAAGACTTGCAGAGGAAACGTGGAAAAAAAAAAAAAAGAAGAAAGTGAGTTATTGCATGTGTTATGGGAAGCACCCAGTCATGAAGTCAGGTTGAGTCTTTAACTATGAGCAGACATGAGCTGGAGATGAGTTACAGCAACAGGCCGGCCCAGAGGGGGATGCTCACATCTGAAACAAACATACCCGAGGACCTGAGAGAGCCATGAAGCTGGCTGAAGGAAAATAATTATAGCCTTTCTTTCCATTATGCTTCAGTGCCTTTTTCCACCTCTCCTTTTCCACATTTTGTCAGAGCAGGACTTCATGTGCAAACTATTACTTAATTCACGTCACTGTAATTACACAGTTAAGATTAAATCTGATCCATCAGAGTACCATTAGTTGAGGATCACAGAACAGAGAATTGTGAAACCGGGGCTAAATAATTGAGCTTTGAGGTAAATACATTGTGAAAACCATAGTTTAAAAGAGTGTGCCTGCGTTTATGCTTGCCACTCTCATTGTCATATGGTTACAAATAAACCGACAGTGTGCATCAACCGCTGTTTGGCTCAAAAGAGTTGTGTAAGGCTTTGAGAGAACACGCTTTTCTGACTCCTAAAAATTATATGCCCACCGACATTGGTTGAGGAGTAACGGGTTACGGCATGACGTAATAAGGATACAAAAAAATGTGATCTCGTTACAGGTATATCTGATAAAAAAAAAAAAAAGGATTATTGAGCGGGATTACTTTTGAAAATCAGACAAAATATATCAGAATTACAACAGACGTACCAGTACGTGCCGTATACAGACATCGTGACACTTTACTGCACTTTACAGCACTTTATGGCACAAGCCGCAACACCACCATAGATCTATAAACAATAGACGACGTAGATACATAAAGGATAGACGCCGCATCGACCACTGTCTTGGTTATATGTTTAACTGTTATAAGTTTAACCGTGAATGAAACATCCCGCGTTGGCATGGATTTTACCACCTGCTGCTGGAGTCATGGCTGCTCCCAGGGAGAGAAAGTCATTCTTTGGCAGGAAACTCAGACATTATTTTGTTTTTAAGTCAGATGAGGCCCATTACTTCTCAGTTCGATTTAAAGTTCTGCCTCCCAGCTGTGAAAAAGCTCTCAACATCCAGTGATTCATCATCAAACCTGAAGACAAATCTACAGGTACGATACACACCTGAACTCACAGTGAAGCTAAAGTTTTATTAGCCTGCTAACCTGTCCGTGACCTGCTGCTGAGAACCACAGCCTCACCAGGCTGAACTCAGAAGAATCTTATAGAGGCAATAATATCTTCAGCCTGTATGGAGGATTTATTAGAGACTGCATGTTATCTTCTGTCACTGAGGAATGAATGAACTCTGAACTCTTGAAAAATACTGTGCATGGCCTACACTGCTCCTCACCACAGCAGTACAGTTACAAAGCAGATTGAGCATATAATATAAAAGTTTCTTAACAGTGTCAATACAGCTCCTGGTGCTGCTGCTGGACTGTAGAACCACTAGAGGAACACAGTCTGAACTGACGGTTCTGATCCTGAGTCAGAAAGAAAGAAAGTCAGATTCTCAGTAGGTTAGAGGTTAAAGGTCATGTTGTTGGTATTAATTGGGGCTGAGCACACTGAGTTCAGTATGTATTCACAAAACTAAGAGCATTTAGTGTTTGCTGTGCGTGAACTCATCAATATGCCGTGAGGATAGCACATTGCATTTGTCTATGTCTTTATTTTTATGCTTGCTTGTGAAGTAATCTCAAAGTATCTAAAAGCAATCTGGTACATTACTTTTTAATTGAAATAATTAGAGTAAGCTACTGATTACATTTTTTTGACAAGTAACTTGTAATTGTACCGGATTACAATTTTAGAGTAACCCTCCCAACCCTGCCCAGAGTAATGTGATAAAGATCTTGTGACCGTTGTTCTGAGCAATATGGAAAACATGATTTGAACCTGGACTCTTCAACCTGCTAACTTTGCTTTATGTTGGAATGCATAACAATAAAATGGCATCCAGTGGACTCGAATGGAGTCCATAAAGATATGCATCCCCTGAACTATGGAGGCAGTGTGTTTTGTATTGGCAAAGCTTGATCTGCTTTTCTTTTGCTGAAACCAATCCAGAGATCCAGAAACGTTAAAGGTGCATCAAGGAGTTTTTCAACTTTAAAAATACTTATTTTCCACCATAAATATGTTACAAATATTCAATGATGTGTACAATGTGCCCTGACATATTCATTGCAAGTACCTCTAACAGCGCTAAATTGTCACTTGAAAGCTGCCGTGCCGGTTCGGCACCAGAATTTTTTTGGGGAGAATTTGAGATGATGTGACGTAATGCGCGCTCCCGCTGGCCTGATTTCCTTAGGTTTCGTTTTGTCCGCCATTACTCCGCCAGATGCTTAACGAGCAGCAACTGAGCAGTATTGAGGATGGATCGTCCAGAAAGTAAGAAAAAAACTGGCTTCTAGCACTGCCACAACTCCAGCACAGGCCCTACCAGGCAAAAGAAACTTAAATTTTACTCGAGCGTTACTAAAAGAGCGAGGAAGGAGTTCCCCTCTTCCGTGCACGTACATGGACGCAAGCCACAGGCACGAGTGTTTCAATAAGGTGCATTACGCCCAAGGCCTGCCGGGGCCGTTGTTTCGCATAAAACATGCACACTCCTTAATGCACCTTTAAGAATAAACTAAAGATTTTCAGCGCCAACATCAAAGCTTTCTCACTCGACGGTGCTGTGACCTGGAGGATAACAAAGAACATCACAGACAGGGTCCAGGTGTTTGTGAGCACAGTGCCTGCGTCCAATCCTTGGGCTCTGATGGCCTTTAATCTGTAATGAAGATCTATGTGAGATTTCCGATCAGGAAAGAATGGTACAGAAGGAAGTGAGACGGATCAAGTACACACTTTGGAAAGTGCAAAGAAAAGTGCTATTTTGGAACCCAAGGGACAAAAGAGAAAAAGTTTTCCCAAACGAAGCTGGAAATAATCAGTGGAAGAAGAACTGCACCAAACTGTGTCGGAATGGCATAAGATCGCCAGGTTGGCTCAAGATACTTCGGAGGGGCATATTTTTGTGGATACTCCATGCTCCTCATCGAAACAACTGGGGTGAAGTAAATAAGTAATGATAATAGGAACCTTTGAAACGCAATCAAGAGCAACGAACATTTGGTTTCCAGTCAGTTGAGGCTTTGTGCGTTACAAGTTTAAGAGACAGTCCAGGTTCCTCCAGAAAAGCCTGAGGAAGTCGCAGGGAAAAGGAATGACAGGGCTTATTTGTGCTCCATATTGTCACTCTGATGTTGAAACTCAGCTATACCTTAAAATAGAGTATAGCCATCATTTCCTTTTCCTCCTTTGCAGCAAATTTATTTTGCTGTGATAAAACAAGAGGATGAAATCCAGGGGCACAGTCTTGAATTTCTCTTCTACACATCTGCTTTCCCCGCATTTCCATCTCGTGAAAAACCACTTCCTCACCCAGTTACTGATTCTCCTTTTAGAATTGCTTCCTTCTAATTTTTTTACTCCTTCAATTTGAATTCGCTCAAAAAACAAGCTTTGCTTCAGCCCTATCATCTCGGCTCTTGCTGCCTCTCGTCTCATATTGCTGTTCATGTTGCTCTACCCTCACCAGCCCCCTCCCCTGCATCTCTTCGCCACTTGAAAATCTTTCCACTTTTCACCCAAAACCTCCATACCCGCTCAAATCTAAATGCTAATGACAGCTAAAGTCCCTGACCCTTCCCTTCAGTGATCTTCCTCGCTGCTGAATTTTGTATGACAGAAGAAAGAGGAAGTAAGAAAGGAGAACAGAGTTTATTGTGGAGAGGTTAAAGGCTACTGACTCTCATTATAGAGATCTGATGGAGGCAGAAATGGAGAACGGGGCAGTGTGAGGGATAAATATTGAAAAAGAGCAATTTTGAGATTAAAAATGCATATATAGTGCTTTATTTCAAATGCCTGGGGTCGTGCAGCTGTGAGAGATACAGTGTGTGTGTTTGAATGTGTGGTGCCTCCTTTGTTTGTGGACTGTTCATGATCTGCCGAGCTCCAGCTTGCCCCGAAAGATTGGACAGCAGATTAGAGGAACTTTCTTTTAGACCTGCAGATATTAGAATCATATCATTGGTCGAGGCTTGAAAAGCAAAGAGGCAGTCATTTGATTGGCAGCAGACATTTGGAGTTATTGAAGTCTGTTTGTGTATCTGTGTTTGCGCCAGTGAGTGTGTATTTATGTTTGTGCGGCTGGACCTGTGTCAAGTATTGAGCTGAACACGCTGTAAGCCGCTGACCTTCAGAGGCAGTTAAATGACAGGTAGGATCACAGCCCTTTGGTTTAATAATGAACCATCTGACATTTGAAGATCAGATCAGCGGCTGTCTAACCATCAGGACTTAAGAGTAATAGATTACCTTCACATTTACGGTTCGGATAATGGCTTGACACGCTCATGCAGAGCGATCCACTTTGAGAGTTGGAGACGGGCAGGTGCTTGACAGGAGGCAGATGCAGCGTCCTGCTAATGAATGCTCCAATTGCTTTTATATTGATTTATAGATTTCACATTTTTGATGTAAACCCTGTCAGCCCACAACAGCTTCGGAGTGGATGTCGAGAAATAAAGTGAGCCCAGAGGTCTGATTTTTACTTCAGCCCATCGTAGTTCTGAATAAAACATTCTACAAAATGACTAAAGGTGAAGTTCCACTCAGCTTGTTATTGAGCAATAGTACCAAAAAAACACATTTTCTGTGAAAATAGCCTCAAGATCAAATTTTCGTCTTCAGTGGAGAATTACTTGCAATCAGAAATGTACCAAAATGTCCACGTTTTACTCATTAATGCTTTCTTTGATGTGGAAACGATGTGTTTCATCTCATAAGAGTTTTAACAACCTTAATTTACACCAGTCTTTAGTCATAAAACAAACAACTTACGAACAGTTCCATTGTCGTTGTTCATTATTGCTTACAGGCAAGAAAGGACAAGCAGTGGAGGCCAGTGTGTTTCTGGTTAAAAGCAGAAGGAGATCTGCCCTTAATCTGATGCTGGATTTGAAAACGGTAACGTGTCACGGCTGCTCCTTTTTTTCGATTAGGAAGGCCTTGTCAACTGTCCATTTAGGAAGAATAAACCTCAAAAAAACTTGATGAAAATGAATGGTTTCAGCTTATTCATAATCCAGGACTTCTTTTATAGGAATGTCGCAGATTTAGCCAAAGAGAAAGTTTTGCAGCCAATTCGAAATATGTCTCGTGTCATAAAAACAGATCGCAATGATATTCATCAGCCTCATGGTTCAGTCAACATATCCGATGGAGCGATGAGTGTAAGACATTGGACCTTTTTACACTTTGTCTGAACCATTTTTGCTTGTCAATTGGGAATAATCTGAACAATCAGTTTAAAGCACACAACTCTGGTGTTCATATTTTGAGTAGGTCTCCTCAATATTACCTGCATTTCATCAACTTCTTGAAGTTGAAAATAAAATTTCAGCTCAAAGCAATCCTACGTAAATTTAGATCATGGCAGTGTTGAGCCACTTTAAGGGTGGCCTGTTCTTTTCTTGGCTTTCAGAGTTTTGCCTCTCTTTTTGTTTGGTATTTGCACCCACGTAAGCATCACTGTGTAATTGCAAAGACTAATTATGACTGCTGTTTACCTATGGCTCTTGCTTTGTCTTTGCTTATTCAATGCACTTTAATTGCAATGCTCAACAGCTTGTTGGCTTTGATAGATATACCAGCAGCACATCACAATATTGCCTCTGAGATGAAATCAGGGCTGCTTTTTATGTCTCATTTAGCTTATTTCAATTTATATCAAATGGAAATATTCCATAAGACATCTCTGGAGGCAGCTGCTCTGCCGCTCTGACACTGATTTATGTACATGTGCGGTGGATTGTCGCCGAGGTGACACAGCACAGAAGATGCAAAGATGGATCCCTGCTCGAACGTCAGTCAAAAACCAGAGAGAATCAATCAAAATGACAGACGGGAGGAAAGCTTTAACTGCAGAGAGAGAACAGGTTTGATAATCACGGCTTATCTGGAGATAGTGTGTTACATTCAGACAGATGTGTCAGATTCAAGCTGAGCTCTTTGGTGAAACTTGAGCAACTGAAATTCCATCATATGTGGCCCTCTGAATCAGAGAGCCACAGTTTGCATTTGTTAACTGAAAAATTAAGCAAAGTTCTTGTATAATAAAGTTTGGTCGAGACAGCTTCACATCTCGTTATGTCATGAATGTGCTGCAATGCAATGATATTTACACTATATAATCTGTCTTTGGTGTGAATGATTACGTCCTCCCAGGTGGATTATCTAATTTTTTCTTTAATTTGTCCTTACTGCCTGAAAAATTTTCTCGCTCCCTGGACATAAGAGGCTTTAATACAAACTGGGAAGTAAACACATCCACAGTATATCTACATTTGAAAAGCTTTTATTATCTTTGTCAATAACACCTTTGTGCAATCATAGTGAAAAGCAAATACAACAATAAAAATACAACCAATGTGATCGACGTCAGTGTTTAATGTACCCACTGCAACTGATGTATTACACATATTGCATCAATTCTTTTTACCTCATTTTTTATCCCCATAACTTAATACACGATAAAGCATTTTATTCAATAGTATATGTAATAAATTTACTGGCACAGCATCTGCAGTCAGATACAATTATTCAACTATAACAATTATTCCTGACTGATATTAAAATGAGTCTGGCTGATTGAAAGAGCTCTCCAGCTTCTTGTCAGCAATAATTATGAACAATTACACTTTGCAGAGCGTGGAATGCTTCCATAATAACATTTGCAATTTTTAAAAGATGCCGACTCTGTCTTTACGATAACAGTGTGACTTTCACAAATTGTCTTGAGGAAATTAACAATATTAATGTGGTAAAGAACAATAAGAACCTCCCAAGTGATCCCTCTGCACTGCTCTGCGACGCATAATCACAGTGAAATCTCCCCTCCATCTGCCCACAACGTTTAACAAGTGGTTTTATTAGGTAAATGCTCTGGGCTTATGAAGTTTAATGAATGTCATTGATTGATATTGTAATCAATTCGACTAATCGCTCCTTGGCACTGGCAGTATGCTTTTGGCTAAAGCTTCATCTCCATGTTATGTAATCAAGAAAAAGAAAAATTATGCAAATGGTTATGGTAATCAGAGAGCCGGAGGGCTGCGATAGCAAGAGGCTTGAAGATGCTAACCTAATTATTCGGCTTTTGTTCTGTCAACAAAGCGTTTGCTAATGGACGAAAAGCAAGACGATGAACAAACAACTGAGCAACATCAAAAACTGTGATGTTAACGTATTTATTATGCATTGTGCATGTACCGGGCTCAGCATGCGGTTATTTTTCATGCCTGTGGATTGTTTCACCAGCTCGACATCCACTTGTGTGTGTGCGTGTGTGTGTGTGTGTGTGTGTATGAGAGACATGGACGCTAATTTTCTTGGATATTTTTCTCTTGTCTGAACCTGATGTTTGTCTCCATAACAGTTTTAGGACTTGTTTTGCTGAGATACTGGCAATTGGTGTATGTGTGTGTACAGACATTCGGGGTTGAGGTAAAAGTGAGGAAATATCTTGTTGGCAAAATGAGAAGAGGAGGAAATACAAGCAGCAATTAAGTCTAATTTACTTTCACAGAGTGTAAATACAGTTTAGAGTCATTACAGGTAGAGCTACCAGAGAGAATGATTCCCACTACAGCTGGGGCTTTAATCCATTTATTTGGAATAATTACATAAAAATAAAGCATGCTTTACATTTCGGGACAAAATGTTGGTGATATTCAACACTTGCCGTGCCAGGCACTCTTACTAACTGGAATAGAATGTTGAATGTTGTTTACAGAGCCTGTGGTGGGCAAAGACCAGTGGTGGGCCGTCAGGGCCTGCAAAGCCTTCTCTGCTGGCCTAAAAATTATCTGAATTACAGACTGATGTAAATTATATTTTGTCCATAAATAATTAATAAATGATTCCAAACGGTATGTTCTGGTTCCTTTCATAGTTTTCCCGTGGTTGCGCTGCTTCCAGACATGTTTTTTTCATATTAAATCATTTAACCAATCAGATTTCAAGCATCATCTGTTGCTAGGGTCAAAGAAATCTGCCCGAAGCCTTCGCTATCCGTTCCTGATGGCGCAGTGAAGTAAAGTGAAGCGTCAAACAGACAGCTGCTTCAACCAATCAGACAGTTGCTTCAACCAATCAGATTTCGAGTTGGCGACTCAGCGCCTTCTAGCTTCTAACAACAGCAGATCCAGGCCCTCTGATTTACATTCACCAAGAGATACAGTAGGTGGCGGTATGCACCTAAGTTGTTGGTCGCCTACTGCAATTATTCCAAAGAAGAAGAAGAAGAAGCCCTGACGAGAAATAAAACTTATGCCAGAAATACCACAGGGCAAGCCCTGGCTTTATGGAACTGAAACGCACGGATAATCTATATGACAGAGCAGTTGAACTCTTTTTGAGGAAGGAAAGGAGGATGTATTTTGTTTTCAAATAATTGGGATTTTGGTGAGTAAAATGTTCCTCTTTTCCTAAATAATATTGCTGTTTTATTAAGTTGTTGATGCTCATTGTATGTGCACAGATGTAGTAGGAGACTTGTGCACTTCAGCAAAGGCATTTATTCTGGCTGCACAAGTATCTATCTGCTGTGCAACAACTCTTTATATGCATATCTGCATAATAAGATTTTTTTTTTTGTAGACAAAATAGTTATTGAGAGGTGGATTGGTTCAGGCGGATCTGTTCTGAAGGCCTTAATGTGAAATGCACGGTCCGCCACTGCCATTCAACAATGCAGATTTTCAGAATGTAAAAAAATGTACAAATTGTCCTGTTTCAGGACATGCTTTGGTCTCGACTACTAATTTCTACAAACATGTTGTCTTTACCAGACTCTGATTTTCATATAAATCATCTGTTGACTGTATTTTATGAGATAAAGTTTTGCATAAATTGCCCTACCACAGCGCCTCCTCTGTCCACGTGATGCGGTCACGTGACAGGCTCGGCCAGTCATATTTTCATCCGGTTTCAAACATTCAATATGGAGACGTCCTGCTGCAATCAACAAAACGGGATTACAGAACGCTAAGTAACTTATGTCATATAGGTTTTATCCATGTTGTATACTGTTATGCCACAGTCTAGGAGCTGATGGGGAACAACATAAGAGTGGTAGACCACTTCCAAGAAAATGCCGGCCACAACAATCACAGTGAAACTCTCAGAATTTATTATGACTGAGGGGAAAACACATATACAGAGAGAGGGGTGCACAGACACACAAAAACTCCTTTAATATGACCTGGGGTCATAACAATATACAATAAATGCTCTGAGCATTGTTGTCATGTTAACGAACACCCTAGACAAAACCCTCTCACTTTAAAACGTTGTTGTGTAAAAAGGGGCTCGAGCTATTTTCATACAAACTGTGCCAGGTTGGAAGTCAGACTGCTCGAAAAGGTGACTTTAAAAATTCTTAGTTCCATGCATGCAAGACAATACTATAGTCAAAAGCTGCTTTGAGTAGTTTTGGCTTTGTCTGCTGCATGATACTGTGAAACAACTGATTTTTTTCTGGATGTATGCAGAATATGTAAAATAAAATGTTCTGCTGTTACTGAAATGCTGGTTTTCCACCGGTCTTGAGTCTTGTGGTTATGCCTTAAGACAAAGCGCAAATCCTCACACAATAAAAGTTAAACCTTACTTCAGTTCTGACTTTAATAGCTTCAGGACTGGTTGCATGTCGTGGTGGATTCAGCAAACCAGTGCTGCTTGTGATGTGCCTGCCAACTCCGGCAGATAGTGAGGCCTCAAACCTCCATGTGTTTCCTATACTCTCAAACATTTGGTTGTCATAAATCCCGCTTTTGGATGGGTTTTAATGCTCCATTAATTTACACTGAGATCAACAGTGGCTGCAGATGTTTTTTTTGTTTTGTTTTTTTTTGGGTTTTTTTTCAGTTTTGTGGTGAATGATAAACATTTTTGCTTGGGGGAAGAAAAAAAAGCACACACACGGGCCAAGCCCTTTAGTTATGTACATTTTTTTTTAACTCGTTCTCATTCTACCTAAAAACAGTCGTAAATTACACGGATGATTATCTGCCATCGTTAACCTCCCTGATGGCGTTAGACCACAGTGTTTGTGAGAACATCCATCTGTATTTCTGATTTTTGTGATCATGGATGTGATACTTTCAGGGGGAGACTTCTCAGCATTCAGTCCTATCAGACTGATTATTGAGATGAATTACAGACAGTCTCAAGTGTCTCACCCGCATTGAGGTGAACTGAAATAAGAGACATAGAAGAAGAATATCATACAGATGTCCCATTCACAAATTGCCGGGTTGATTTTATTCTTGAGAAAGAAAACAAATCATCATATTTTCTTTTTTCTTATGTTTTGCCAAGTCTTCACTTTCGTAATTTTTTTTTATCTTGGCTTTTTTTAATTCTACCTTTTAATACATCAAGTTCAGAATAAACAGTGGAAACTATTATAATAATACCAGCCAATTCTTAAAAAAATACCTGAACAGTCCCAAAATGCTGCATTTCTTTCCCAAGCCAAATTTGCCTTCATTATAAAAGATGATTATTTTGGAATGATGCCTTTTTTGCAGAAAATGTCCACCCAAAAGAAACAACTGCATCAATCATTGCAGCAAACACCCGATAATCATTTTCTCATCAGACCTGTGGCCTGCTGCCTACCTGACCAGCTGCACCTTGTTAGCCCATAAATCTCTGGAGGACATGATTGTCCTTTTTGTCCTTTGTCTCTAAGTTCACCGCCACCTGCTTGCCCCGCTAGCTGTTTCTTTTTTTTTTTTTTTAACTATCTATTAGATAGCTTATTTTCTCTTAGCTTTTCATTAAATTCATAGCAAAGGCATCCTGCCCATGCCTCTTTGTTCACTGTCTGCATTGGTTCCTGCAGGACCATAAATCACTTTTTTGTGGAAGATAAGCAGCACAAAAAGAGTGGGGTGAAGGACAAAAGGGAGGCAAAGTCATACAGAGGTGAGGACACTTTCAGAGCTGTTATTAAAGGGCAGAGAAATACAAAAGAAAAGGGGAAAATGAAGGGCAAATTACCGTCATCCAATACATGTTGTGTTAAATACACGCAAATGTACCTTACAGGTAGTTTGAGAGCTACGAATACACTCATTGGAAAGCATGTTTTAAATAAAATTTAATTAATACTCAAGAGACCTGGAACATTTGCGATTCTTGTTCCATGCAACATTTATAGAGTGCACTGAGATGCAGTGGTTAGCACGACCACCTTGGATCACGATGGCCTCAGGTTTAGGTCTTGAGGGCATTTCTGTGTAGAGTTTACATATTCATGTTTGCAGCTTCTTCCTGTGCATGTGTGGGTTTTCTCCAGTGACAAATTCTGTAGAAAGCCATGTATTTGAGGTTAATTAGGGACCCTAAAATGCCTGTTAGCGTATGTGCGTGGGTGTGTGTAATTATATGGTTCTCTGTGTTTGCCCTGTGACCCAATTGTCCAGGGAGTACCCTGCATCCTCTTAGCTCGGATTGGCCAATACAAGTTTCACAAAGTCGACGTTAGTCTTATTTTTATTTTCTTGAGCAACTTCGGATAATTCATCCATCTGATTACATTTTCATTAATTTTGCCATATTGCTTGTAAAACAATGGCAGTTTTCTTTGTCCCTTCCTGGTTAAGAAATCTGAAAATGACCTTGAATTCAAAACATATTTTTCTTTTTCATGTGTTTATTTTATTGTGATGAAGTAATTTCCATAAAGTATATAAAAAAACACCATTATCTTGTGAACTGAATAAGCTGATCTGTTTTGCCACCAAAAAATGACACTGTAGCCAGACGTCCATTAAGATATTCATCAGTAAAAATGCATCTGTAAAACACTGTGGTCTATGGAGCCCTGTATTTCCTTCACATGTACACGTTAGTCAAGGAAAAATTGAATCATTCATAAAAGAACAACTTCAAATACAAATGCAATGTTTTGAGAATGGTCACAGAGGCAAGCAGATCACTGAACGGAAAAACAATGATCTCATGCATCAAGATGCAGATTTAGTTCATTCTCAACATCTTGAATTTCACATTTTCAAGTAAACATTATAATTTACTTTACTCTGACATTTGAAAGTAGGTGAAACTCATTGCCCAGGCGAAAAAAAAAAAAAAAATGAAGCCCTGACACTCTTTCTTAAAAATTATTTTGGCAACATCGTGGCTCAGATGAGCTACTGTTACTGAAACACAGCGACAGAGAGAAAGTGGGACAGCTGACTGGATTGGTATCTGGGAAGATGCTGGTGTTCAGCCAGCTCAACTCAAATGGCACAACTGAAATGTGTTGGAAACAAAAAGGGGACATTCTGGGGGGGGGTGAAATAAAGTGGACGTGATTGCTCAGCATGAGAGGCTTTCTGACATTGCTGTCACTTCTTATTGATATCGGATACGGATGACATCCTAGAATAAGTATGAGCAGTTATGCGGGGAGGAAATAAAAAAACTGATATGAGGGGCAATTTGAAAACACAGCTGGAAGGCCTGTGGTGTGCAGAGGCAGAGCACACACACTGAGGCAACGGGGAATAAATGATGGCAGTGAGGAGACAGTGGGTTTTGTGACAGAGACAAACCGACATGAATCACGTATTGTGAGTGTGTGAGAGAGTTAACCACTGGCTAAGTGAAAGAAATGGGAGGAGAGTGAGATCGTACACCCTGCTCAGTTAAGATGGTTGCAGAAAAGAAAAACAAAACCAAAACAGCAAAAAATGAACATACACAGAAACCGAGCCAGATTCCTGACAGTGAAGCCATCGTTCATGCTTCTGGCATCCAGCATACATGAATCAAATGAAATACAGTCAATATTTAACTCTTCTAGGTTTCTCAAATACTGCTAGACTGTAGTGTAGTAATGAAAAAAAGATCAGTGTGAAATGCTTTCTGGGCCAATATTATTCGTTGGCTGAAGTTGCAGCTCTAGGTCTAACTTGCCATCCAAGGTCAGCCAGGAGCAGTTTGGGGCAACTGTTGAATTTCAAGTTGGCACATTCACTGGAATTAAACTGCGTACTGTTTGACTGTTTAACAAACTGTATATCAAGTGGTAGTAAATGTTTCAATGTCAAAATTCAAGACAAATCAGCCTGTCAAAATTACATTATTAGATGTGTTGCTAATATGAGATTGCTGGCAGGAACAGATGGATTAATTGAGGCAGGATTCTAGTTTGTTTATGTCGCTTCCTTGTTTGCTCAAAAAATTCTGGCGCTGTATGACCCAAAGCACTCAAACACACCACCAGTCATGACAGTTGTCATTTGTAAAGAGCCACTGAGCAGCATTTCCACAGTCATGGGGACATTCAGCGATCAAGAGATTTCAGTTACAAAAGAGGGGTTGGCAACTGAATTAATATCCCATTAACAGCAGGCTACTTGGTTGCCAGTAATAATCAATTGATTTGTTGGTTGGCGTCATAAACATATCCCATGAGTAATACCACTCTGCTGCCATTGCTTTTGTTACAGATAAGGGATAAACAAAGTGACTGCCAAATCATGTGGTCCTATGAGCAACTGCAGCTTCTTTAAAGCAGAAAGCCTGTCAGTGATCCACTGTTGAGACTTTTAGTAAAGATAAGATACAATTATAAGGCAATGGCTGGGCTTACATTGGCCAAAATGGACTCAGAGTGTTATTTTTTAGCCCCAGTCCAATACCATGGACTCAAGGCAAAGAATTAAGATTTTTTTCCACATTTCTCCACAAGGACATTGCAAAATCAGACTAGTGAAAACCCTGTTTTCTGTCAGAAATGTGTTAGCTGCTCGGTTTTTCTATAGGAGTCTTCTTATGCTGCATTTCCACAGACGATACTCACTCTGCTCTGCTCTACTCGCATTTTCAATCCAATCCAATTCACTCCATTGAAACCATAGATATAAGTATGGCAAAAATAAAACCTCCACAAACTCGAATGGAATCAATATGACACTAGTCAAGAAAGTGACTGGCCAACTTGATGGCATTGCAAACCCATTAACTGACATGAAACTCATCATTTACAACTGGTACATTTCCACATCATATGAAAACTGCTAAAGTTATCCTGTTATATAAAGGTGGGGATGAACGTCATTTCATGAATTAAAGGCCTGTTTTGCTACTCTGCCAGTTCTTCAAAACATTGGAAAAGCTGTTTATCTAAACATTAATAAACTTAATTGAAAAGCAAAATTTATTCACAGACACAGTCAAATATGGATTCAGAGAAAACAGATCAACATCAATGGAAATAATGGAGTTAACAGAATAAATTACCAATCGTTATATTACAGGAAGTATGTAGTAGGGGTATTCAGAGACCTAAAAAAGGACATTTGATGCCATTAACCACGGCATAATAATCAATAAGTTAGAAAGGTTTAGTATGAGAGGGGTGGTGCTGAAATGGCTGTGGGGTCCTCAGGGGTCAGTGTTAGGGCCTAAACTCTTCATTTTATATATCAATGACTTATGTGGAGCATCAGAGACTGTAAAGTTTTTGTTATTCACAGATCATACGAATATTTTTGTTCTGTGGGAAATCTGCAGCAGCTTTGGAGGTGGTCACAATTAGCAGTGGTTTGACATAAATAAATTATTAAATCTGAGCAAACTAACTTTGTGTCATTTGGAAATCATACAATTTCTGCTGACACACAAGTGCAAATAATGATCAATAATGATCATATCGAAAGAGTCACGGAAAATAAATGTCATAATCATAATCATAAATCATAAGAACAAAACTGGCTAAAAGTGTTGCAATATTGGGAAAACCAAGATTCCTACTGGATCATAACTCACGACAAATTCTGTATTTATCACTTGTGTTACCTTAATATCTCTGTTATTGTGTGGAAGTTTGGGCAACATACAGAAATAACTTACAATCATTATTCAAACTACAAAAAAGAGCAATCAGGGTTGTACACAATGTGATATATAGTGAGCACACCACCACACTGTTTTTAAAGTGACATGCATTGAAATCCTTGGATCCGGTTAAATTGAAAACTGTACAAGTTATAAGTAAGTATAAGTATATATAAGTAAGAAGCAATTCACTTCTGTGCAATATTCAGAAAATGTTTTGTGACAGGGAGTGGGGTTATAACTTCAGAGGAAAACTTAATATAGCCAGCTCAAAGTTTTAAAAACAAACAATAAAATATTAAAATCAATTAGAATATTAACAGGGGGCCTGTGCAAAGACACGAGGATTGGGGTAATGTCATCCTGCTTTTTGGCCCCAGTTAAAAACTGTGCATTCTGTACTAATTGCAGATGAGAAAGATCTTTGTGGCTGACGCCTGTGTAAACTGTATCGCAGTAGTCTACTTGACTGGAAATAAAAGTATGCACAATCTGTTCAAAAAAGGTAACAGATAAAAAATTGTTTCACTTTTGATTAAAGACGAAGCTGATGAAACCACAATTTCAAAATGCTGTTAATCTGTTTGTCAAATTCAAAATCACTGTATGTGATGATGCCAAGGCTGGCTCTGTGAGAGGTCGAAGGTCGATAAAGATCAACCATCCAAGCCTCTGTTTTTTTTCTGTTGAGTTTTAAAAAATTCTGGGCTAACCAAGCCTTTACAGCACATAAATAGTTGAATAGGGGTGTCAGAGGCCAGTGGCTGTTCTTAGAGATTAGCATGTAAATCTGGTAGTCATCAGCATATAGAGATGATAAGAAAGGCCATGTCTCTGAAAGATCTCTCCAAGCGGGAGGAGATATAAAGCAAAAAAGGATAGGTCCCAGGATAGATCCCTGGGGGACCCTGCAATGAAGTGTGCTAGAGGTAGCCTGGTACTAAAAGTTGATGTAGACACAATGTGACATTGGTGACAAAGACATTGATTGGTTCAGAGAATCGTCACAGCATCTCTGCATCATCAACCGTAGCCACACATGGAGTAAACAACAGAGAGCAACACACTCCCCTAACCGGCCTTTTTAAATGGCCAGGCATTTGCTGTGGTCATTTTCCCTGCTTTCTTTCTACCTCTTTTTAAATGGCAGCTAAAAAGTGCATGCCATTAAACATGCCGTCCATGTTCTCCTTTGTATCTCTATGCCAGTCTGTGAATTGCATGCTGCCGTTGTTTATGTTTGGGTTTAGTCATGCTGAAAATGGTGTCACAGAAAATTAGAGTGAACACTGTCAGTGGAAATGTGGCACTAGTTGCCTCTATCCACAACTGTATACGATTAAGGATGTGTAAATATTACATTTTGTCCAGAAAAGTATTCTCATTGTGTTCATAATTAGAGAAATTTTGTGTCAAAAATGTTGCTATTGTTTCACTTGTTTGATGGTTCAAGAGCTAACCCTGCATAACCAGTATATCGTTTCAGATTTGTCGGCATAGCATATCAACATGTAACATTAACAGTACCACGAAGGGAGTCAGAATCGGTAGAGCTTCCTGTTCAAGTTTCAAAGGCTTAGATCACAAAAGCAGCTTGTTTGGCACAATGTAGTAGAGTTCCTATTCTTATTGAAGTTACTTGCAATTAATTCAATGATGCAAACACTTTTCCCTTGAGTGGCAGTCAATTTTTTCAGTCCTGATGCTTTTATTTGATCCCTGGCTCATGTCCCAAAGTCTCCTTGAGCAAGATACTCAACCTTAAGTTTCTCCCTATGAAGGTCTAGCATGGCAGCTTCTAAGGCTGACATCCTCCGTGCTTTTGATGTGTCCCTGTCTCGGCTGTGTGAGCTGGTAAATGTGTCTAACAGCGTATGGCATTTGAAATACTAAAGCTGTCAAAGCACACTACATAAAATACGGTTGCACTGGCGTAAAGACCAGTTGGTTTACCAGATTTATTTTGATTCTAACCCTGGGCGCTGTGAATGTTTGTAAAAATGTAAATGCCATGTACTCCGCCCAGAAGTCATAAAGCGATTTCAGTCTGAGGTGTAATGGTGGACAGGTAAGTGGAAACTTTCAGTTCAAGTATAAACATGTCTGTCTTCTTCTCTCTCATGTCGGGCGCTTGACACCACCATCCATCCAACCAAAGCAATCTCGGAAACGATAGGACACAGTGGCAGCGGAGTGAGTGAAATATGATAATGGGTTGATGCTAGAAAACCACGCAGACTATTACCCACTTGTGTGTGCTGAGACACACACACACACACACACACACACACACACGCACGCGTAAATACAGAGTGGCACAAAGTTAAAGAAGAAGATAGAGAGATAGGAAAAAGGCTTCTGGGAATAGACTGACCCACGGAATGTCATTTTGCAACTGAATGGATTGAGACATTGAACACGATTGATGCTACTCAACAGACAGACGTTCCGTGTCTGATCGGGGACAGCTGCACTGAAGGTCTTGTGTTTGCAAATTGGGTAAGTTACAAAATGGCCCTGGGACTGAAACTGTGATGGATACGTTGGATTAGACATGAGATTGTTGCACTAAGGAGCATGCTTTCTAAGCAGGCTGCAGTAAAACCGTCCATTAGGGAGAGGGGAAAACAAAAAAGGCACTTTGTTCTGGGTCGAGGGACTTATCTGCTATAAAATGCATGCTTCTAAAGAGGCCCGCTATGAAATAGATGTTAAAACACAGAATGGTTTGTGGTGCTGGTTCCATTAAATGAGGTGTTGTTCGGATTAGGCTGTCAACCAAGGGTGCTTGGGAGTGAAAGACACCTCGCTGCTCAATGGAACCTGCTGAGAAACCAATTTAAAGAGGGGGACAGAGATGGGAATTGACATTATTTGAGCTTGTCTCACTTTGGGAAATCTTTTCACGACTTGTGAAATTTCCCAACACAGAAAACATTAGAATACATCAAATTGAAAAGGGTCCAGCTTTAGTCTTACATAATAGAATAGAAGATTAGAAGATGAAATTAATAGTTTTGAAGCACTAACGTTAGGTGACACACAAGTCATACATTTATGAGTCAAAGGCAAATAACTAAAAAAAAGTGATTAATTGATTTCTGTTCTTTAAAGCTACAATATGTAAAATATTGTGCTGCCATTTATATGAATACAGAGATGATAATAATAAAATCCAATTTGTCATTGATTTATCATTTATTTCATTAACTTCTTATCAAGATTGATGGAAGTGGGAACAGTTGCTTATTTCAAAGCGGTTCAGCCATGATAATAACTGAAGTTTTATAAATTAACCAAATGCTAACATGGACTCAGTCAATCTCTGCTTTTCATTGGGTAAAAAAAAAAATACTTGATAAAACATGATAAAACTAATAAATATTTTTCCTACAAGTCAATTTTTTCTAAGTTTGATTTGTACAAATGTGTGAAAACATACATGTTATGGCATGTTTGACATATTAATTATGACAATTAAAGACAAAATCCAAGAGCCAGATTTTCTTCAAATATTGAACACAACAATGCAACATTTAGACATTTATAACTCAATTAAAAAATTCATATCGTGTGAGGCATTTATGACATCTGTGTTGGTGGTGCGCACCGAGAAAAAATATAATAAAAATAACCTACTGGAGAAAAACCTTTTTAAAAAGTCAAATAAAAAAAATCTACTCAAACAAATTCAGAAATTATTCAAGAAAAACAACAGTGCTGTTATTCAGTGAAAGCTCTTTTTACATTATCAGCCTGCCTTGGTCTAATTTTTATCAGCTATATATTTTTAAATGTATGCACCAACACATTGTTGTGTTTGCACTTTGACCCCTACACCAACAGGTAGCAGTAGCAAGCCACAGTGAGCTCTTGGCGGCCGAGGAACCCACAGTGGAGTCATGTCAGCTGTGGGATTTGAACCAGACCAACTTCTCCACCATCACTGCCTCCATTGGATTTGCTGTACGATGAGAAATAGAGTTACTGCCTGCTAATTCTTTGAATGGTTGTGTTTTAAGTCCACAGACAGCGGATGACATGGAGGAGATGCAAAATTACTACATTATTATTTAAAATTTGATCATTTTTCTTTCTACATTTGACAATCTTTTATTGCAGCCACGGTCTTATCCTGTTTTTGCTTCATTCAGCAGCAATAACTTAACTCCTTTCTCAATTATAAGTGAAATTATACATCAAAATCACGTATTCCCTTTCATGAATTCATATTTTTTGAGCATAGAATGGAAGACAGTAACACTTCAGTTGATTCCTGAATACTTGGCAGATTTGAGGTGTAAGAGACACATTTATTAGTGTTAGTCTGAAAGTGTTCAGTCATCATGTCTGGTTATTTGTGAGCCAGATGCTCAGCAGAATGTGTTAATGAATTATGTGTTCTTCATTCGATTGGGAAGATCTAATTAAGACTTTTTCACTTATCAAACAATTATGAAGAGGACAATTAGGGAGTCGTGGTGCCATGAGATAGGATCTCAGTCTGATACAGGAATATGGATTTGCCAGCAGGGTTTTAAGTCTGCTGTGGCCAATTCTGGCAGAGGACAGAGAAAGCATACGTTTATTTACAAAGGGGAGCTGTACAAAGAGACAGACATTTGTCACAGAAATGTACCTGTCAGTCTGTAGACACCCAAACAATCTGTGGTTTTGTAAATGGAGTGAGCGCGGCAATTTATCAAGATTTCTACAGCACTTTTGACAGAGGGTTAAGCGAAAAGACAAGCAAGAAGTGTAAAGAAGACACTTGGCTGAACGGCAAAAGCTGCACCGGTGATGTTGAAGTGACTGCTGCTCAGCTGACAGTCCTGCACAGAAACGTTTTCGATGACAGGCCAGCAGATGATCACAGAGTTGCTGTCAGTGTGGACTTAATTGTGGTAAAGATGTTGGCAAGAGCCAATTTGGAGAGAAAGGACTCGGTTTTCTGAAAGACTTGATCACTAAAAGACCCTGACTGCAGAGCATGTAATGGGTTGAAACATGTTTTTTTTTTCAGCTCCACTGTTTGCCATCCTTAGATGACATTAGATGGCTCTGCGTTGAATATTCCGAACTCTCAACTGTGCCATAAATGTGGAAATCCCAAGATGATTTATTAACATGGCGGTCACTGCTGAGTGAGCTGTATTACAAAACTTGGCAAGGACGTTGATCCATATTTCATTTTGCTTCTCAATAATTTTTTTTTATTGCATTATATATTATCTGAAAAGGCAGGTGCAACTTTGCAATCAAGCTGTGTTATTGATGAGTCTGACAAAGTGACAGTCCAACAGTGAAAACTGTCAATGAAGAGAAACATTACATTTTCACTAAACTTCATTTTTCCTGGAGGACTGCCTCCATCACCTTACCTCAGTCCTCCTGAGGTCTGAATCTGAGGCTGTCTTTACATGACAGTGTTTCCAGCAAAAAAAACATCATTTTTGCATTTTGACTCAGAAAAGTTTTGTGTTTACATGGCAACATTTTAAAAAAGATGTCCATTTACACAGAAATGGAAGAAATGCTGGAAACAATGTAGCTGGCATGCCAAGACACAAGTTGGTGTTGTTGGTTGTGAACCCACACACACGTGTGCAGAGAACAATACTCTATAAACATTAACAATGGCAAGAATACAGACATTTGTATGGACAGACAACAAAGTCGAACTGCTATTTATGGGTGACTCTCAACTCTGAAACTACCAGGAGAATATGGACTGGGGAGTCAAGACACTCTGGAGGATGCCGCTGTTGTTACTGTTCATCAGGGGCGTCACTAGGTTTTAAGTTCAGGGGGGGGTTAGCACCCAGGACTTGGGTTTCACTGATAACAGTGACAGAAGATCAAGATGTTTTTAGAGTCTTCAGCTGGTAGCAAATAAAGCCATGAAGCCACCGAGCGAAAGCAGCTCCTGATCACCAAGAACCAGAGTTCAGAGACTAAACAGAGGAAAGAGTGAGGAGTACATCAGCCTGAAAACAGGAATGGTGACTTTGGCTGTAACTTCAGAAAAAGCCCAGCTCGCTTCTGATTTAGTGGGAGAGGAGGATCTTAATCTATTTGTCATTCATCACTCCAGAATAGAGAAACTGTGTTGTGAGAAACAGATTCACCTTCTCACTAATTTAACCTGTTAGTGATGTGACTGAGATGTGTGTGATAAGACTTGTTAAATATATTTACTGGATGACTACAACTGTCATGTCTGTCAGATTTTTGCCAATCATTCAAAGAAATGTCAAGTATTGAACCACTTCAGAAAGTTTACAGCTGTTTGTTCAAGAAACTGGGTTCATTAGGACAGTGTCAGTGTTCATCCTGTTTGTAGTAACTTGTAGATGAAGGAAATTCGCTGGTATGAAGCTTCAGCTCTCCTCAGAACATCTCACTGCTCACCTGGTTAACTCCTTAATTTCCTGCAGCCTGCTGTAACTCCAGGGCCCCACTTGAACATGTGAGCTGACCTTTGACCTGCCTGAAAGAACATAACATCCACATTACTACTGGTCCTGTTCTGAAAGCTGGGATAGCTGTAAATAAAAAAAATCCTAATGCTGTGAAGTGAAAATGTAGCTTTAATAAAACTTTACCTGTCTTTAAAATTATAGAAATTATATTGGCTTTACTCAAATTTAATTAGGTTCATTTGTCCTCCACAGAAGTGTGATAATCATTTGGCATTCAGGGTTGCAAATGGCAGATTGTGTTTAAGTAACATGACGATTATGAGGAGTCCTTGAAAAATGTTCTCCCCTGTAAGAGGTCCCTGGATCCTAAAGCTTTGAGAACACTGGTCTATAACGTTAAAGTCAGGTTTTTATTTGTCAGACAAGGTTTAATTACATGGGACTTTCTGCTGTTAGCCGCAGCTAACTAGCTGTTACTACTAGCAGTGATCAGTACTTACTTTCTTGAAAAAACGTTGTTATATCCATTTTTAATCCATCCGTCCACGTTCTTCTCCTAATCCTGTTTTGCTTGTGTGTTTCAAAGTCGCTGCAATCTGCAGGTACCAGCTGCATATAAGGTCACTGAGAAAATCTGGGCTGGATTTTCATTGACGTGGTTGTTCTTTGTATAAACACTTGGAATGGATTCAATGAAGGGCTCACTGCAGCTGACGATATGAAGTGAGGGGAAACTAAATAAATAAATAAATAAAGCAGCATCAAATTATTTAGGGGGGCTTCAGCTCCCTGAAATAGGTCTAACAATGCCACTGCTGTGCATCTACATGTTCAGTAGCAGCGTTGTCACAAAGTTGCATTATCCTCGTCAACACCTAGACCAAGTCAGAACATTTTCAAAAAGTTCAACGTTGGGTGCCATTCTCAAAAACTAGCATTTTCAGTGTTCTCCGAGCAACATTCCCATCTAAACAAACACTCAAAATGAAACAAAGGTTTTCAGTTTTTACTTGAAAACTTGTCATGCAATCGGAGTCTGAGAAACACTAAAGTTGGTCTGTATGTATGCCTCAACTAAATATTAACATACTTTCATAATAACCTGTCACTTCTTCATCTGTCTTTAATTTTTTCAGCAGGTTTATTGATGTTTCTTCTAGTCGACATTTGTTTGGAAATTCCTTTCTTTAAAGAACAGATAAGATTGAGATTAGCAAGCATCTTCCTCCAATAAACTTCAGCTCAAATTGATGGCTGAAGTTTCCACTGTCAGGATCAATTCAAGTGGCCAACACTGGGATGACTGTGCTAAACCAGCACCACAATAATACGGTGATGTGAAGGTTTTTAAGACAAACTTGACTTGGAGACAATAAAAGATTCACCATAGGTATTTTAGCAAATAACTACAAATTAAATTTTCAGTAAATAGTTAGTGTTTTTTGTTTTTTGTTTTTTCTTAAAATGAGAACAGTGCCACTGCTAATCACAGCAGGAAAAAATCTGTTAGATTTAAAAACTAAATGTCATCTTTTCCTACACGTGCATGGCAAACCTTATTGCACTTTCGACCTCATATCTTTTCTGAGCACACAAAAGTTTAATCAAACCTTCAGTGATTTAAAAAAAATAGTTGAGACACCTAATTATCCCTTGGTGTTATCACACTAGTTCAGACTCTTATCTGATCTAATGCTGCTTCTTGTTGTGATTACAGAAGCTTTGGGAAATGCTCTAAGTTAGTGACTACAAAATATTTTGCAGCCAAGCAAGGTAAAGGGATTATTGATCAATGACTTTGGACATCAAGAAAGAAACAAACTCTCAGTCTGATTATTTTATATTTAAATGTTGAGATTTTTGGCGGGGATAATTCAGAAGGAGATGTCCATTCTTTCGGTGTGTTAACAAAGCAGAGCTGTGATTTGGCGGGTTGACGAATTGCACAGGAAAACCAGCAAGCAGAGTGCATCTGGGATGAACTCGGAGACAGACAATAAGTCAGTGCCAGTGGGATTACAGGAGGCACACGGTAAATTGGGGAATGGGTGAAGGCTCCGGGAAGAAGCTTTGGATGTTGTAAGGCTGTTTTTTTTTTTTTTTTTTTCTTTCCTCAAAGTGGGTGCCAAACTGTTTGGCAGAAAGTGAGGTGAGAGGAATGGGGTGGTTTAGAGGCAGGGGATTGGATTTACAGCGGGTGGCGACGCTGAAATAGTTGATTGCAGATGGAGCTTTCACCAATGCACCAACTGTGATGGAGGGACAGATGCAGAGAAGGACAAGGGAGATTGAAAGCGGCGGAGGTTATCTGTCAAACTATCGTCTGTCAACTGCCTGTAATCCTGCAGCCTTAACAACATTTCAGGAAGCCGGAGGGAGAAGCGAAAACATGGCAAGGTGTAGCAGAGAGCAGGGAGGATGAATGACTGGTCTGGACGAGGATGAGGAAGAGTATGTGTCTGCAAAGAAAGTGGAAGTTAGGTAAACAGCGGCTGTGTCGGTGAGGAATAAAAAAGAAGCTCTGCGAGAGTTAGCAGTGCAAGCTCAGCGCACTGCGTTGACATTAAGTTTAATCCTTATACGTTTATGATAAGAGGTCACTTAGAAAAGATGGAATCATGTGTCGCGCCAGCGGCTCCAGCTGTGCACAGCGGAGTGAGCCTCGGGTCTCCTCGTGCACTCTGGTTGATCAATAACTCCGGAAAGGGGAGGAAGTGCGTCAGCAGCAGGGGGCGACAAAGAGAGACGAGCCACAGAGTAAATACCTCTGTGGAACGGAACCATTTTGAGGGCATTGAGCTGAAAACTTCCAAAACAAGGGGCCCTAGAAAGTGATTCAAGAATGTTTAACCTTTTTTTTTTTCACATTTTGAATATGGTTCGATCGTGAAAGCTGGCTAGAGCTGTTTCTTTGAAGTCTAATTGGTTACCAAATGGGAAAAATATAGACTTTAAAAACTCTGAAGCAAAAAAAAAAAAAAAAAAAAAAGTTATAACACACTCAAAATGTTTTAGCAAAAATGTGAAAAGGCATGAATTCTGGGATGAAAGTAAAAAGTTTTACTTGCTGAAAGAGGAAGCTGTGTATTGTGTGAAGAGAAATGAGAGTCGTAATGGAAAGTAGTCTTTTACATCTTTTATGAGCACTAGTGTTTGGAAGGCACACAGTGATCTTAGAACATTCTGTTGTATTAGTGAAACACAAACACCGTTACAACTCAATTAAAGAAAATCCTTTCTCAAAAGCTGATGCATTTTTCTTTTTAAACTTTACTTTTAATTTGTGTGTATTCGCTGACTTTAAACTTTCATGGTCAGTTAAATAGGTGTGTGTGAAAGAATCGTTGGATGCAGCCGTCCAGGTAAGAAATGTTGAACTGTGGTTGGTCCACCAGTTTTCCTCTAGCAAACTGTGCATTTCACTAGTCACTTGTGAGTTACAGTATTCATTTGTATTATTCTTATGAATTATTTGCTTTAAAATGTTAACAAGAAACAGTGTTTGATTTTTGTGTTTAGAATTTAACCAAACCTTCCCTTCATCTTATTTATATAGTGTTTTATTTATTCACTCAGTTTTGATTTTCATTCCTGTTTTACACCTTTAGATTCTCTTTTTATATTTGACATTTTCTTATTCTGGCGTTCAACTATATCAGTTTCATTGACATTTTAATTCCCTGTGTTCTGCTTTGCAAAACTTATAGAAATTACATTTGTGTTAAAATAAGTAAGTAAGTAAAATGTATTTGTATAGCGCTTTTCACAATGTGTCACAAAGTGCTTCACAGTATAAAAATCACAAAAGAGACAATTCACAGTACATGAGAACAGTCATAAAATGTACTAAAAATAAGCAAAATACAAAAATGTAACTTAATTATGACAAAATATCATTCACTCTTCCCTGCTTCTCCAAGCCAGGATAACGAACTGTGCCTCTATTAGTTCATTTCTGAAGCAACCGTGATGCAGAGCTGGAACATATTTAGCAGCAAATCAGCTTCTTGTCCATAATGTCCTCTGATACTGCTTTTGAAACGAAGTCAAAAGAGTTCGTCAACATGACAGTGCGACAGTCTGATTTGCTGTCGCTGCATTGACCATGAAAGGTTCATCTGGGCCCAGCAGCCTTTGGCCCGCAGTTTTGTCGAGTTGCCAGTCTGTCCAGGCCCTCTCTTCTCCAAGTCATTCATCTCTACAGAATGGAATTCTGCAAAACGCTCAACTCTGTTTCCCACAGTTAGAACGAATGGCTGACGATCCGTTCTGCTCCATTACTAAAGAACTAGTGGACCATAAATGTTCTGGACTGAGAGCTCATGCAAGGCAATAAGAAAAGAAATTCTGCATGCTGAAAAGTTCTCTCTCTCTGTCTCTCTCTCTCTCTCAGATACAACATCCATCTTAAACCTGCTTATCTGTAGCCAACAAATCAAACCAAAAACCAAGTGCTTGGACTGCGGAAGGAAGATTAAATATGCAGAAACATCCCATGCATACACAGAGGGAATATGAAAGAAAAAAAGAAAGGTGAAAAATGCACAAATGCTTGAAGTCATTTCAGCATTTTACCTCTTGAGTAACATTGTCACATCCTTTATTCTCCTCATCCGTCCAAATGTCAACCGATAGTCATTTTAACTGCATTAATTTGAATGATTGGCAGCATGTGGACTGATCAGGGAATGGTTGGATGATCATGAAAAGCTAATTTCTGTCTTAGTTACAAACTAGAATTTGGCACTCAGAGAGCACAGACCTCCGCCACAGGTCATATCAGTCACTAACAACAATAAGAACACCATATATAATAAAACAACATTGTGATCGGGGGTGTGATCGGAGCGGTGCGCGGAGCGGTACCGCTATGCACGCCGCACCGCTACGCATGCCCATGCTGCACAGCTTTGTCAAAGACTGCCCTATCTCTCAATGATAAAGAATCCTTTAAAAAATTCCTGGATCCACACAGTGATCCGGATCATCACCAAAATTTAATGGATTCTAAGTTAGCCCAAGACCCACCTTTCCACAAAGTTTCATTGCAATCCGTCCATAACTTTTTCCGTAATGTTGCTAACAGACCAACCAACCAACCAACAAACCAACGTGATTACATAACCTCCTTGGCGGAGGTAAATATCCAACGAGCCATGATGTGCAACACGTAGAAAGCATACAGTTGAACTGGAAATCACATAACTGAATCAATAAACATGGCATGTGAAGGAAAATAATCCTTCGTACCAGTAACTGGTATTTACATGAGGTTTACCTTGACGTTGGGACCATGGGGTTCTCCTCTCACTGACTCGTTCCCTAAATCACTGCATTGAATGAAACATCAGGGAAGTCAGGCCTTAACAGCCACAAACTCAGGTCAATACCGAGGCTTCTGGGAAACCATCTTCAGCAGCTCTCTGCTCTGTCAAACCATCATTATTATCATCCTGTAACACTCCACAGGAGGGACAGTTTCAATGAATAATTTAATCACAACAGTGATTGATCATTACCTTACACATTCCTCAAACTAATAGAAAGTTTGAACAGTTAAACTAAGAATGATCCACACAATAAATGTCACAAGTTGAAGTGAACATGAAGAAGAGCACCAATTAATTAAAAAACATTTAAAAAGTAGAATATGCAAATGGATTGTTCAAACCACTGTCGGGGTACGCAGGGCCCGCCTCACAATGCTCATCAGATATTATATGCCAGTAAGACATGGATAGGATGGTTCAACCAAAGTTTGGGAAAGCTCTTCAATGCAAAATCAATTTTTAAACTTTTTACAACTCACTTGGTACCTTGGAAAAAAAAAGAGTTGGACTCATAATGAGGTCTGAAAAGATTACACAGATAGACTGGATATGTCATACATATAAATGACAAGGGTTCCGACACAGTGCAGACAAAAAGTCGATGGAAGTTGGGGATTTATCATGGGCCGTATGTCTTATTATGGAACGAAAGATAGAAAGAATCCAGAGAGGTTATTGTAGACAAGAGTCGAGGCTGGTAAGTACCATCGTATGGTTGCAATTTTTGAGACATACGTGAGACTCGTCCTGGAGGACATCATGTATCTTTAGATTTTCTTTAATCACAGTTCATCAGACATCCACAAAGTGAACCATGGGAAGAAGAGACAGTACATAAATAAGATCCAGACAAACCTCTGCCACACACTGACCCTGGGCTCATTTCAGATGGATTGAGGCAATGCAGAAACGTGTCCTGTGGTACAATGAATCAAAATTTGAAATTCTTCTTTGAGGAATCGTGGTTACTGTGTGCCTCGGGCTAAAGATGAGAGGGACTATCCAACTTTTTATGTGTGCGCTGTGCAAAAGGTGCCATCTCTGATGAGAGAGTGAGGTGTGGTGAGCGACTTGCCTTGTGACTATTCTGGCGATCTTCAAATAATATTTGCAGGAAAACACCTGCACTCATCTCATTATACATTTTATACCTCAAAGCTCCATAGGAAAAGAAACCAGGTGCTAAAATAGTTCATTATAGTTCACCTGCTGTCCAGACTCATTATGGTCGAATTACATTTGGTTCATTTTATTAGAACTCATAAAACTGACAACAATCATATGTATTAAATATATTTTTCTTTAGCTTTCATTGTTTAATTCGGATGCAACGTTGAAGTGCACACGGTCCTGAACACCGTACATATCAATATTAATGCCAATCAAAAAACATAGGTATTTAATAAAATATGAATTATTTGAAATTCTGTCATTTGATGGCCTTGTCATATTTTCTATTTTTATTATTCATTTTACACAATATCCTAACTTCTTTATATATGTGGTTGTCCTTTGAAAATCAACAGTGAAAACAAGGTTTTGTGAATAATTTCTACTTTTGGACAATGAATTACAAAGCCAACTATGAATATTTTATCATAAAAGCTGATATAACAGAAGCCATTGCTTTGAGCTCTCCATCAGCCGATCATCAGTGGAGCACGTCGACGATTTAGTTTTTCTGCCAAAGCTTACATACCAACATTCTATCAAACCACGCTGGGTTCTTGAGTTACTGACCGCCACGACGCTGCTTCAAAACGGCTGTTCAGGCAGGTATACTGCTGCCTGATCGTGCAGGTGAGCGCATGACAGTGCGTTATATATGAAAAAAACACTGACTGACAAATATTTCTGAGGATGACTCACGAGGAGGTGGAGTCAACTAATAAATATAAGCTTCAGTGTTGCATAAACTTTTGCACTCAAGGTTGTGCTGTTATACTAAATATAACTTAATCCAATTTACCGCTGACTCACAAAATCATGGCCGTGCCGATATTCAGTACAGCACTCTCCCAAACAGTGTATTTTGCATATTGTAAACTGAGGAGTAGAGAAGATCTGTTCATATCAGAACCACTGGCAGTGAAACAATATATTTTCCAAGTGGAATACAGTTTTGAAATCACATTAAATCTGATTTATTAAAAAGGAACGGGCCCTCAACTCCATCTTCAAATATCAGCCCTGACTAATAAATCTTTCCTCCCACTTAATCTGAGAAGTGAAGTGTCTAACAAGTTGAACTTTCTCCTGAACTCCATCTCTGGCTGGGGTCATCGGGGTCAGTGCAGCTATTAGGGAGACACAGAAGGATTCAGAATGATTTCAGCAACCCTCGTGTCTTTACCAATTATGTCCTTTTTCTTTTCTCTTGGACTACTTCTTTCTCTTTCACTTACTGCAAGTACTTTAGCAAACACTCCTTCAAAGTATCTCAGCCACTCGCGTTCCCATATTTAACTAGGATATGAGACGTTGCGGTGAAAGTGTGCGACTTGGGTGAGCTGACTGTATGAAACCGCGAGCCGCCCTGATTAGGACCAGATGACAGGCGTGCCTCCTAAATATCTCTTCATAAAACATGTGACATAAAATGTAAACCCAGCGCAGTAAATCAACTCCGTGTGACTACCAGTCATCCGTCTTTATGTGGGCGGAAGTTAAAGATCGGCACTGATCCGGTGCTGAACTGAAATATAATCCTCGGTTGTAAATCACGCTCGCAGGCTGGATGCGACTTGTGTGACTGCTGCTTCGGCCTTAATAAAAACTGCGGGTTCAGATCAACCATTGATCTTGCATTGATGAGAAGATGTAATCTGTGTTGATAAATCACTGCACTTTTTATCTTGTTTGGGAGAGGGGGGGGGGGGGGGGGCAGCTCACTCCCATGAATACTGGCCGGATGCTCCAGTCGTTGCTGCGTTCTATAAATTCTTACTTGACTTTTTGGATTGATGGACCAAAGAAGTGCCGGACTATATATTTGTTTGATTGGGCGTTTTATTGCACTTCCTCAGACCTGCTTGATTGGACTTGGTTATTAATGCTACTCCGGCTGCAGCCAATTCCTATCAATCTATATTAAATCGACTATATATGCTTATGAAACACAAATTGCATTTGTTTCCTATAATTTACAACTTTTTAGCTTTTTTTTTTCTTCCATCCTTTAATTTTTCTTCCATCCTTTAATTTACAGCAAATCGTGGCATCTGTGAATGTGTTCATGGATATTTTTTGATCTTCGTGTTTCTAGAACTCCCACTATAAAAATGAAATGGCACTGCGCTTTGGGGATTTGAACAATCATTCCATGTTTTTGGCTCACTATGTTGGGGATTTTTTTTTTCTTTAATGTCTCACATATGTCTTCAGTCTGTCTCGGTATATTTAGGAATGCATATTACCAACCTGTCAAGTTTATAAGAACCACAAATGCACAGGAGATTACATTATATCAGGAAGGCTTGTGAAGCGCTGCAACACAACGTGCGTACTTTAAATTTAGAACTTCCAATTAAATTTGATTATAGAGTGACATTTAAAATGATGGAAAATGTTTTTTTTCTACTTCCAGACCCCAATGCTAGATAACTAGCTCTATCTATATTGGGGAAGAAGAAGAAAAAAAAACCCTTTCTTTACTTGCTATGCTAAAAGATGTGTGGTCAACTGGTGACCTCCAGGACTACCCTGCCTTTAACCTCAGAGGCCTGAGCTGGATAAAGTCAGATAGAAGATGGATTGGTGTTTAACAGCCATCATGTTGATAAGTCTCCATACGAGCTATAAAGTGTTGTCATTTCATTCAGAAAACCCTGGTTTGATTCCAGCTTGGAGGGCTGCCTACTACCCCTGTAAATGTGCATGGATTTTGTCCAGGTGTTCTTTCTCCAACCATCAATGCAGCATACAACTTTTGATCTCATTGTTACCCTGAAAATGTAGCATTACTGTTAGCATGTTAGCATGAGTTCGCATGAATATTCATGTCAAACTAAAATAAAAATTCACAGCAGGCATTTATGAAGCATTGCAGCAGGAATGCACCATCGCGTTTTATTTATACACCGCCACGTCGGCAATTGAGGGTTTACCAGAACTAAACATGTTTAAACCACCATACACCCGTCATGTGTGTCTGTGCTGTATTTTAGGATTATTGTGCAGTGGCTGTATTAAAGATTAAAGGATCATGGTGCCACGGGAGCTGTCACTTACAGTTTATGAGCTATATGGGGATTATGGGTAAGACTATAATCAAAGCACAACTGCCACAAAAATATAAGGTTGAAGTATATAAAGTGGAGAATCACTCAAAAAAATAAATAAATAAATAAATAAAAACTTAAACTCAAAAACTGATCCCACCGGTCCAACAAATGGTTTTACTTGCGACTTTGTGTCATACACAAGACATGTTGACAAATACTAAGCTACATTGGTCATAAACTGTTTGCATTACATTGAAGGAGCACAATTTTAAAAGGTGCACAGCTGACTGGGTTTGAGAGGAATTAATCTGAATCATCCTGAAGCTCTTCAGTTCCTCCCACTATTTCTGTTTGAGGCAGTTGACTAAACCCAGGTATTCCTGTGGGACATACCTCTCGCTGAAGAGTTGCTCACATCCCTTTAGTCACGACTCCTCTTTGTACCTGCACGGGAATTATACTGATCTGTTGCCTGGTAAATTCATTTATTCAGCCTGTGCATGGCAGATGAAACTGGCCATATGTCAGCATTATATGGCTCGTGAGCCGAATATTTCAGAATTGGTGGTGAATGCTTGTATTCTTTATTGTGATGTCCTGTTAAGCAACCTCAATCTGCTCAGCAGAAAGAGAAACGGACCTGTGTTTAAGGCAGAAAGAGGTGAAAGGTTTCTGTTATTTTAACATGGGAATGTTGAGCCTGGTGCTGCTTTACAAACCAAAACATTCCCTTTCTTTAATTCTTACATATTCCTGGATTTAGAAACATTGAACTACGCTCAAATTTTCACTTTTGTCCTGTCAGGTTAGTAACAAAGTAAATCAACAGCGGAACATTTTGAATAGATTTGAGCTATTTAATGTGACCGAGGCAAGATGCTCATTTTTTTTTTCTGCAGGACTCCTACAATTTATCTGGCGTTGGTCTATTAAAAGCAATCTCAGTTGGTGTATGCGAACAGATGTCTTCCATCAGCATCCCGGAAGGATTTGCTAATCTGCCAAAGATATAAATTGCAACACTTTAAACTGAGAGCAGCAGATCGTTTTCCCTGTACGTTCTGTTATTCTGGGCTTACTAAAGAGCTGAAGATCTGTGACGGTCTCATTAGAAGAAGAAAATGCAGAAAATGAATATGCTAGCATGCTGCAGTGACTAGCAACACTGAATAATCATAATTAGTCAACATTGTGAAATATTCACTTATTAAGTAAGTATAATATATAGATCATTATTGCAGCACATACACTGAATTAAATTAATTTACAATTCTGTTTCCTGGAAGGAGAATAATACTGTTGACATCCGTCATCCCCTCTATGAAAAATAAGGCTACTCATCGTTTTGGTATTTGGCCGGCGTGTTGCTTTAAAGTGGCACTCTCTGATGGATTGATTGCCAAAAGCTCATTCAGACTCATTGGAGGCATGACAGTGTGAAGTCAGTGACATTTACACTGATTTTGTGCTTAGACAGAGCATAAATGAACCAGCAGTCTCTGTCGCTTTGGCGCAATTTAAAAACTTGACATGAAAAATGCCAAAAAAAATTAATACTCGAAGTTTTGTCTCGAACTTGGTTTTCCTTTGAGTGGTGTCTGACCTGATATTACAACTTGCCTAAAGTGAGACGCAGACTTCAACGGTGGGTTACAAAGCTTAATGAGGGTTTCTAATCACACTCACTGAAGATGATCACAGCAGTTAGAAACAAGGAGCATTTTGTGTATTTTGTCCCACACTGTGAAAGTGCACACCCATGGTTAGTATTTTCTGAACAGCATTGAAGGAAGACTTTGTTTTCGTCATGTGGATGAATAAACAAATAAGCGCTGTATTTCCATTAGCGCATATTCAGGGAAATTGATCTTTGGTTCCATCTTTTCACTTGAAGATGTACCGGGCCTTAGTCTGTATTTCAAGCGAGTTTGAGATTTTAGAGTTGGATGGGCTCCAGAAGAATTTGGGATTAATAGACGGTCTGTGGCATTTTTAGAATGACTGTATAGACATGATGTCGTTCATGTTTCCACTAAAACACAAGCAGATGTTGAAGTTTTCGAAGCTTAAAAACAATCCAACAATTAATGTAAGGCTTAAAAGATGAGTTATTTTAATTTTTTGTAAAAACCCCACAGAGGCAAGAACTTTCCTGCTATAAAGCAACAATCTATCACTCTCCAACCTCTAGCTGAACAGAAACTGTATAATGTATAAAATACAGGGCAAAACTCAAGTGAATATTTTTAAGTTCTTTTCTTGCTGATAAACAGATTACACACCTTTAAACTTTTAATGTCTCACTCTGTGTTTTCATTATACATTTTAATTTTCCTTCCCATTAATAAGGCTATATAATGAATTGAGTCAGGGCTTTGCCGCAGATTACCACATTAATCACACTAGTCATCATCAACTAAATTGAATGATAATGTGTGCCCTAAAATGTCTTTCCACTTAATTACAAATCACCTCGGACACAATCTACATTCATCAACAGAGGGGCCAAAACACTTACTCAACCCCAAATGTGATGCGTAACATAGATCATTTTGCTTTAACTCCTTTTTATTTATTTATTTTTTGTTGTTGTAGAGTGCACTCTAGGTGGTGCACCGAGAGGTGGGACTGTCCTGCTTTTGGTTGAAATTAGTGCCAAGAGGGAGAATGTTTTTCTTCCATTGTGATCTTGAAAGTATGAGGCTGAGTTTGCTGCTTTTATACACTCTTAGGTTTTCAGCCTGAGCAAAAGTCGGAAATGGTGAATTACAATAAATATTAACTCAAAAGAAATAAAGAAAACACCAGGGACTCTAGCCGGCAATGCTCATTGGATTTCTCTGGAACAAAAAAAAGATGCCTGAAAAACATACACAGCGATATACACTGTGTTTATATTCAACAAAGAGAAGTAAAGTTTAAAATCTCAAACGTCTGATTCCACCAACATGTCATGTTTGACACAGTTTTCTATAATGCAAGACAACTGTCATGAGATTCACTGAGAATATTGATGGGTACAAGTGAGAAGTATACTTTGACAAGATCATGGTCTTTTATCTCATTCCACATCCAGGAAATATTTATGGGTAAATGGGAGTTCTCATGACAATCAACCTTCCAGTGTTTGTAGGCTATGCTTGTGCTTGTCAAAATGCAGATTCAAACGTGCAAACATCTGATTCCACAGAATGAACGCACTCATCAAATTAACAAGACAGCAGCTTGTTTTTCATCTTATTTTAAGAGAAGATCACAACCAACAAGACGTACTCTATAACAGCAATTGTACTGCCTGTGGACTGAAGACACAGAACAGTGGAGAATCATTAGAGTTGAGTGGAAAAGCCAGCTTGCGTCATGACTTTGATTTGAAACAAAGTGCTGTCTGTGATTCCCGTAAACAGTCCATCATTGGAATCAGACTTCATAAGAAAGTGAAGTGATTAATGTCAGCTACTATATTTATAGCCATCGTTTTCATGCAGCATGCGTATGTGAAGGCATGTGAGAACCTTTCTGTTGGCATGTGCTGTGTGTGTGTGTGTGTGTGTGTCCGGTGATGGATTCTGCTCCGTTCTCACTTGTGACACTTTGCCAGTATGTAATGGATAGTTTGAGATATGACCTCGGGACACACACTATCCATCACTTAACACCACATCTGTCTAAATATGACGGGAAAAGTCTGTTGCACACAAACACACACACACACACACACACACATTTACTCCGCATGTGCATTTTTAGAGTGAATATTTCATCTGTCTGTCTGTTTTGAAACACCAGTACATTTATTCAGTTGGGGAAAGAATAGCAAAAGGGCACGTGCTGTGGAGATGAACTGAAAGGTCAGATGCTGACAGACCACTGAAGGTCTGTTTTGCGGTTTTTGTCAGTCCCATGAATAAGGGATAGCTGGACCCAACTGCTCCGGCATGGGTCTGAAAGTAAGATTTCTAGTGACCCCTAGTGGCAACAGTGAATTGTGACGAAAACAATGTTGAGAGGCAAAAGATAATAAGTATGGACAGATGGGAACAATTTCTTGATTATAAACATCAATTTGAGCTGAAAACATAGTTTTCTAAATGTATTTGTTGTGCAGAGTGACAGTTGGGGCACCTTGGGGTAGCAGTGTGGTATCAGGTGTATGAATGGGGCTCAACAACACTGTGAACTACAACCTTCCCCAAAGTCTGAAGTCTTTTGTAGACTCTAGCAGGTTTCCCTCCAAGATTTCCCTGTGTTTGGTTCCATCTATCTTCCCATCAACTCTGATCAGCCTCAGTCTTTACATTTGATCCAAAAATTTCAATTTTGGGTCCATCTGACAAGAGCACCTTCCTCCACATGTTTGTTTCCATAAGCATCCAACTTTGGGAGTGCACGACCGATAGCTGTCCTGTGGACAGATTGTTCCGCTTGAGCTGTGGATCTCTGCTTCTTCACCATGGGCCTCTCGGAAGCTTCTCTGATCAATGCTCTCCTTGCCCGACCGGTCAGTATAGATAGACGGCCATGTCTTGGGAGGTTTGCATTTATGCTATACTCTTTCCACTTCTGGATGATGGAGTGCACAGCAATCTGTGAGATGTTCAAAGATTTGGATTTTTGTTTCATTTAATTTTTTTTTTTAGAACTTAACCTGCTTCAAACTTCTCCACAACTTTATCCCTGATGTATCTGCTGTCTTTCTTCATAATGGTATTATTTAGGGGCATCGAAGTAATGGGGTTCGAATACTTTTGCACACCACACTATTTGTTAAAAAATCTGAGTACCATGTATGATTTTCTTTTCACTTCACAATTATGTTTTGGCCTATCACTTAAAATCCCAAATACATTTACATTTGTGTTTGAAGTGTGACAAAATATTGAACAATTCAAGCGGAATGAAGACTTTAACATGCCACTGTAAGAATCTTATAGAACACATGCGAACAAAAAAATGTGATCAGAATAAAGTGGATGGCAGTACATGTTTGATTTTTTTATTTAATTGGAATTGATTTTATGATGTGATGTCAAAGTGCAAATCAGAGTGCTTGAGAGTAAATGGGGAAGGCTCCATTTCCCATAGTGCTCGGGTCAAATGCTGGGAATATTCAACGGTCTGTTGATGAAGACTGGAGGAGGAAGAGGATCTGTATAACTGCAACTGGTTTGTGAGAAAGAGTGCAGAGGAGCTTTGTTCAGTGACAGCAGGATTTTAAATTGGAAGTGCTGTGTGATTGTGAGCCAATGTAGCAGAAAAAGATGAGTGACATGCTGACGAGGTTTGGTTAGACTTACGATCCATGCTGCTGGTTTTCCAATAAGATGAAGCAATGAACAATTTTATTTGGGATGCCAGTAAGGAGTACATCATGTACTATTACATCATACTGAGATGTGACAACAGAACTGACAAATAGTGATGGAAGATTGGATTAGTTGGAGAAAAAAAAAACTTCCAGGATCTGAGATATTCAGTCTTATTCTTTTTTAATGACTGTTGATGCTGTGGCTAAAGCTCTGAGCTGAATGGATGAGCGCTAAGTAGATATTTACATGGTATAAAGTCTATTTTACACTAGATTAGCTATGGTCATTGTGTTTCAAGGGCTCTAAGCACTTCCAAAATGTAGCGCTCATTATTGTTGCAGCTGCTCTGTTAGCCGTGTTGCTACCTCCAACATGCCTGGAAAACACTCTTTAGTAACAGGATTGCTTTCTTTATTTAATTTCCATGCTTGTTTTTTTTTTCCCCCGATGTAAGGAAATCCTCAATTCCTTCAGACTTTTCCAGTTTCACAATAATTGCTGTTTTAGATTTTTTTGTTTGTTTGTTTCATTAGCCATTTAATTCCCTCCACAGCTCATTGCATCAATGTCATGAAGGACTGGATTTAGAAGTGTATGGATGCTTTGCTAGAAGGAAAACTCTGAAGCACAGACGTTAAACTGGTCAAGCGACCCATTGGATTTGAGATATAACTGAGGAGACCCAAAACCAATATGATCTTGAGTGAAAAAGCTTTTTTTTAACTACGAAGTACCACTCAGACAGGAGGGGAGTGTATGGTGGTTAGCTGCTGGCTTGCCAAGTTAATTGCTGCAGTGAGCAAACAGAAGTATCACTGGAATGGAGCATGAACTGAACCGGTCAGAACATCAGAGCAAGTAAGCAAATTATCTGAACCGCCTCATCGCTATAGAAACTGCATGCCTCAGCAAGTACACAAGGTGAAAGTCTGAGCCTGAAGGTGGTCCTGTAAATTGGGATGAATGTTTGTACCACGAGGTCGAGTTGATAGATTTTGCCACTTGAGATAAGTTGACATCGCCGCTTCAAGTCTGCACAGGTCTTTCTTATTCCCACTCAGTAGAAAATAGCACTCGCGTCACGTGATGTGAAAAAGCCTCAGCTGTGTTTGTGAACTCAATAAGATGTGCATATTTAGACCACCCTATCCCTTTGTTTCTTTCAGTGAAGTGCTGAGGACACACACACCGAGTTTCTTCCTGTCACTTTCAGCCTCATTCTACAGTGCAGACAGAACCGTCCCCACCCCCATGTTTGAGCTGTCTGCCTCCTGCCACCATGCAAGATTTATTGGATTTCATATCTGGATCATTTGACCACATGAGGAAGGGTTCAATTACTCTGCACATGTGTGTATATGTGTGTGGGAGTGTGGGTAAGCAAGAGAAAACACATGAAAAATCACACATTGCTTGCATACATGTTCATGAAATGAATTCTCTCTCTCTCTCTCTGACACACACACACACACACACACACACACACACACACACACACACACACACACATACAAACACCACTCACACAGGTGTGACGTAACTCCTGACATGTTATTTGTCTGCTGTCGTTTTCACGTTTTGTCAATAACCGTGTTTGTGTTGTGTGACATGTAGTCATGAGTGTGACTGTTTGTACATTTGATAAATAATGGGTGAGAAAGTCAAGATGTAGAGAATATGCTTCGGAAGACAATCAAGGGAGCCACAATTTATATCTGTACTTTTGTTGGACCAACTGAAAATGCTATTGTATGGAAATAGATTTATTAAAGATACAATCACAGGCAGCAGATTTATTGAAGGTTTGTGGTATTCATCATGAGGACACATTACCCATCAACTCCTCTCCTCATGAGGCGAATTAGCCCACCATTGTGAGCTGTGATATGTGACAGAGCGTTTCAGTCAAGAATGCCCAAAAAATGTGATGAGGCAAGGTTTATAGAGGTGATAAAAGAGATTAAAATACCAGTTGGACATGCTGTTTCCAGAGGAGACAGCTTGTGGCAATATAATACACTACAGTTGGTAAATGCAATAAATCCCACAAGCAATTATGAATGCTCGACCAGAGACTGATATTCAAACACGAGGGATTCGTTTTGGTTTCTGTTCTGCCAATCAGGACAAGTATTTCCAAACTGAACTGTACTGGAGTGAACCTGCTTGGTGAAAATCTTCGGGCTTCTTCAGATGTGTCGAGAGAGAACTCAAGATGCAATAGCAATATTAATGAGATGAAGCCCATATGTAAACTGGAACAAACCCATAGCACCAAGACGAATCCAAAACAATGCAAGGTACTTCACAGGAATCCAAATATGGCTTTGGCCCATGGAGCTCAAGCTGCAAACATGGGAACTAAATAGGAAACTACACTGGAGACATAAGCTAAACATGCAGATCAACAAAGGACACATGGGCAGATCAGGAAATGTATCAAGAGAAGGAATTAGGGAGCAAGAGGTGTTTTAGAGGTTCTATGTCTGTATGAGCGAGTCCTGGGTTTTTGGTTTTATTGTTCCTGTTAGTTGTCACGATAATGACAATTTACAATGCTTGTAAGACAAAAACAAAACAGAAAAGCCTGTGGCATAGAGATGGCATTTATTTATTTTAATATTGAGGCTGAAGAACTGGCAATTAAGTGTGCTCTCAAACATTTCTTGAACAGATAGCACCATCTAGTGGCTTCAGAAAGTAAAGACAGTGGTTCATGAAGCTTCGTCTGCCCATTACTCCAAACCTGTATGTAGACATTTATTGATTAATACCCTAATAACATGACTTAAATCTGAAAAATGAAAAGATATGATGAACATGCGCTGAGGAAATCAGACATAAGGAAAACACAACTGAAAAACCACAAAAACATAAAATGAGACAAAATGCAACATAGCAAAAGACATGAGCAAAGCAGTATGGGCATCAGGGTTGTTTAAGCACTTCACACAATTCAAAGTAGCATGCTGATTTATTTTTCTTCACATTTTTTCTTGGCTTACCTACGTATGCTTTTGGACTGAAAACAGCACAAACTGTGACACAGTTCTAGGCCCACCTTTCTTGTACCCAAATTTAATTTTTTTTTTTCTTTTAAGTATTCCTCAAACTGTAGCCCATGGTGACCTGATAGCGGCTGTCCATAATGGGTTAATTGTGTCTAAATGGAAGAACATGTTCAACTAAAATACTCTGACGTGTTTCAGGTTCATTATGATGTGCAGTGGGTGCAAAGGGGCTCAAAGCAGGTTGGTGTCGATTGCCAATTCAATCGTATGTTCACAATCTGTTTTTGTCTTTTGCTCTAATCTCACTTGGCAATTGTCCAGAGGTTAGAGCAAATGTGCAGTTGAGAGAAAGAGAGAGAGAATGTTGGTGGTCCTCACTGCAGCTTTAATCCATTCTGAGCAAAGCATCATGGGATCAAACATTTTGAACCATTAATGTGGTTAAAAAGACCAGCAATGCTCCCACACTGAAATCGAGGCGAAAAAACAATGACGCATGAGCCCCAACTCCTGAAGAATTAAAGACTCTTTTTCAAATGACTTGTTGGTGAAATAGAAGTGGACACAGCAGTATGAAGACATATTTATGTTCAATAGATTTCTCTTAAATAAATATTTTGTCTAACGTGGTCACCCCTTAATTATTAAAGTCAGTCATATTTAATGCTGCAATTGCTAGAATCACATTACTGTAATATAGAAATGGAAAACAAACAGTGGATTTTATCAGCTTTGTATCATATCTTTAAAAGCACTGCATTACTTGAATAGCACAGTGGATTTTCGAGAATAAAAAGGATTTCAAATCATGATTTCTGTGAGGCCACTGGAGACCATCGTCATGAGCTGGATTTTGTTGTAGGTTGTGCTTTTTGCAAATGCTCTTTTTATGGCTGAGTGATGAGAATCTTTTCCCACTGCTGCATGTTTCAGCACCAGCTTAGGAGAAAATGTAAATATTCTGACATTCTTTCATGGGTATTACTTGAACACCATCTGCAAAACATCCATGGGCTCACTCTCAGCATTAAAGTTATAGACCAACTATTTTTGAATGGACAATGTCAAGCTTTTCACCCCTCCTATCCTTTCTTGAGCTGACAGTCCACTGCTGTTCTAAGGCCCGATTTATAATACGGCAACATTTCAAATCAAAACACGTTGTTTTTGTGTTTTGCAGTTATTTATGTTGCATTTTCATTCTGTATGAATGCACTCATAATGAAAAGTGTTAATATGCACCCAAAATGTGAATTGTTTGTACAATTGTGTGGACTGTAACCAGTAACACAGGGATTTTGATCTGATCATTTTTAACTTGTGATTGCATAAAAGAAACACTTATCCCCAATTCCTTTTATTAATTTTAACAGATTGGCCAATAACCACTTCAACCTCATTACGATAGTATTTTATGGCCCAGGAGCAGAATTTAAATAGTTTTGTGCTCCCACTTCAATTTATTTGCTGTTTTAATTAAGTGTGACATCTTTATGGCCTCGAATAAATAAAACAGTGCACAGTTCAGACAATTTAATTAATTTTTCAAATGACTTTGCAAAGGCATTAAAGAAAGCATAGCCTGTGCACTTTCTTTTAGGTCCAAAGCAAATGTAATCTATGTTTAATGACTAATATTTTGTGTTTTACATTCAATAAAACCAAAGAAAACATAGGAAGACCATATATTGTTTTCAAATTCTGTTCTACGTCGAGTTGTGTTTTAGGAGGTGACATTTGGAAGCAAAATATGTGTACATTTATTCTTGCCTTTTTATTTTATTTATTTATTTTATTTTTTTCCAAACAAACAGGTCTGCTGTAGATCAAGTCAAATCTGACTTTTCATCACGATCGCCACTTTCTTGTTTCACTGACAGCTTCAGAGTCACTGCTTCAGTTATCCCTTCAACACACACAGTCATGGGCTCCAGGCACACACACACACACACACACACACACACACACACACACACACACACACACACACACACACACACTAGTGCTGTATCGGTCAGATTGGATGTACTTTTTTTTCTTTATTTTAGGGTTTGTAAATTCCGGCTCAGTGGTTTTTTTCATTTATTTATTTTTTTTCGCATAAAAGACATTGTGCTGACAGTCTCATCCCAGCAACAGTATGAGGGAGCTGGCAGGGGGTCGCTGTCTCGCTGGAGATAAAGACGGAGGATGGAAACAAATTGAGGGGAGAGTAAAAGAGGTGGCAGGCTGGATTGGATAACAGGGGATGTAGGGAGGAATTGAAGTAGAAAAAAATAAAGTAAGTGCCGTGGTTTGGCTTACCTGCTGAGGGTTTTGGAAAAGGTCGGGTAGTTTTTATTTATTCATTCATTTTTTGGGGGGGCCAGTTATAGAAACAAATACTTCATAAATGCTTGAATAACAAATCTCCAGTGAGTTACTGAAAATCTTATCTGCTTCGCAATAGCACCAAATAATCAATCAAACAAATGGGAATCCAGTTTCACATCATCATTATGTCCATGTAGACTCTACTTTTACATCAACTTTCTCTAAAATGCTTCGGCTCCAGGTCTGTGTAGACGAAGGCAATGCTGCTACTGCGCAAACACACAAAGGTCGTGTTAAATAATTTCCTTCTGCACATGTATGAGTTGATGGACAATAGCAGCGATGGCGGACTCCAGACTGCAAAGACTCCAAGTCCATCTTCTCCTGGTTCTTCGTAGTTTTATAGTTGAGAGCCACCTGGAATAGAATTCCAATATTGTTGTCTGACCATACAAATGTCTATGTTCTGACAATCCTTGTGTCATGTTCCCTGTGCTCGTGTGCGTGGTTTCATCACAAAAATAAACCACAGCACCTTCTACTGGCCCGACATGGAAGCGACATCGTTTTCTGCCGTTTCGGTATAGATGGACATCCTTTTTAAAACACTGCCATGTAAATGCAAAACTTTTCTGTAACAAAAATGTAAAAATCATGCATTTTCACTTGAATTGTCGTGTAAAACATGGCCTCAAATAAGATGTTATGTCACTGCCTTTATGTGTGAACCCTGGACATGACATTTTGAAGGGGATAGTTTGGAAAATGAAGCCTTTCTTTCCTCGGTTGAGATATTACACATCAGTGCTTCAGTGTAAACATAGATTTATTGGCAAGGCAGGAATGAGCTGAAAACCACACACACACACACACACACACACACACACACACACACACACACACACACACACACACGCATAACACACACGGGTCCAATCTTGGCATCTCTGTTCCTCCTAATGAAGTGGCCACTGCGTTTGCTCTTCCTCATAGGCTGGCCAATTAGGACACAGGCCACTGGGTATTGACCAATCAAGTTCCCGGCTCCGGGCATCTCGTGTATGGCCCTGACATTAATATAGCTAATCAGTTCGCAGTGAGAGAAACTGCGCAGTGCATGTGTGCTCCGAAGTCGCTGAAGGGTACAACTGTGTTAATAAGAATCGACTCACAACTACCTACTGACAGAGGCTGGAGTAGCAGAGTGAATGTTAAAAATAAAAAAAAGAGGATTAAATGAATAAAGAATGCCTCTGGGAACTGGTGCTATGCTGCAAAGTGAGCAAGATTTATTTATTTTTTTTAAAAAGTAGGCTTAAATCAAAAGGAGCAGCAGGAGGGTCTCTGATTGACACTGGTAGCTGGAAAAATTGAGAAAAATAAGGAGATGGGAAAGGAGTAAAACACGAAAATTCCTCAATCTAATCACCAGTGAGCAGGCTGGAAAAGCCACTTTGCTTTTGAGATATTTAATCGACTCTGTATAAATGAGGATATTTGGCCGCAGTGCATGAGCAGTGCCCTCTTCTCTCCCCTGAGACTGATTATAATTTTCTTTTCAGGGCCTGTTATCTACACAGAGATGGAGCCTTGTGTTTGTACTGCAACACCTAACAAGCTCTAATGTAAAAAAGTTTTCTCTCTGTTAAGGTTAATCCAGTTCATTGTACAGCTACTTTCCTTTTTTTTTTAGTCAAAAACATCCCATGAAAAAATCTTAATAACAGCGTCATGAATCATCTGCTGCATTTTTATTATGGGCTGATGTTTGTGCTTTACTTCCGCTAAATGTATGTGCAAAACTCACCCCGTGTCTTCATTTCTTCACTCATTCCACTAGTGGCTGCCATGCGCTTCTTCAAGGACTCCATGGTTGATTATACCAGAAACCCCTCAGTGGCCAACACCCAAAGGACACGCATCAAAACTCGCTTCACCTGCTTAATTCAAGAGCCAGTAGGTCCACGTTGGCTCCCTCACATTGAAAATATCCTCATACAGCCACCATCTCATGTGTCATTTTTAATCCTGGAGTGGCAATGCACAGTCTGTAAGAGATGTAGGTTCAGGGTCAAATGTCATGAAGCTGTGGAGATGTGATGAAGTTGTTAGGATTCTGTTAAGTGTTGACTGTTTTGAGCAAATCTCAGATAATAAGCCAATTCTGTTCAACCAGCCACCTTCCATCATTTGACCTATCTTTGGGTGTTGCAGAGGACCCCAGCTGGTGAGTGACGGCCGGGTATTTTACCGCTTTGCAAAAAAAGATACACTGATTTATATTATGTGCTTATGTTCTTCTACAGTTAATTATGTGTGTTCCTGTTTCTTAATTTACTCTCCACTCTGCTTTTCCTTGTCATCAAAGTCCCTGCTCATCATATTAGCACATCATTCTCCACTCTTCCACTTCATAAATAACACGCCCTTCAGTGGAAGTTAAGTTCTTTCCACCACACACACACACACACACACACACACACACATCTACCAAACCATCATATAGACTCTGGGTAATGCTATCTTTGGCCAACCTTCACCTGGGTCATGGATATATAAAGTCTATGTTCGTCACCGGAAACTGGCGGTTAAACCTTAAATGTTCTTTTATAACAATTTCACACTCCATTCTCCTCTCCTCTTTAAAACAGAGTCCACCGTAAATCAACCTCTATGGCCAGGAGAGATATTTCTGCCCACCGGTTAGGAGCAGCAAAAGCAAAATTCAACTTGAAAATGAAAGAAAACATAGCTAATTTTTTTTTTTTTTTAATCTAATGTAAATAATTAGTCACTGTAGCTATTTCAGTTGACTTCAGAGTTCTGGGCATTTTAGACATTTAAATAGTTTGAGTCATTTTAACAGTTTGACCCTCTATGACCATCATTTCAGTATGTCTTTTATGTTCTTTGATAATTTTCACCTAAAACTTTTGGATGTTTCCATGGAGCCTGCTGAAAGGTGTGATGAAGAATTTGGCATTTATTATCTGTAGTGAAGGGTAGCAGTGCCAGGTAACATATTGGGATGTGACAATTTTTTATTTATTTTTTTTTTTTTTGTAAACTAATATTTTTATGTATTGCATTTGTCATGTCAAACTATAAGATACATGTCTTGGTGAATAGCTGCTCTGTCACATTTTTTAATAATTCAAAATAATAATGCGGCTTTAGATTTGCAGATTTTAAACACCTGACATAACCTGTTTTCATTAAATGATCAAGTATGGGATTATGGCCATTGAAAGGGGAAGTGAATAATAATTATCATATGTTTAGATTCGTACCTGTTCTTGGAAGGGATATATGAGGCAGCAGGTGAACATTTTGTCTTCAAAGTTTGTGTGAAAGCAGTCAGAGTGGGCACCAGTAAGGATGAGAGCCAATGGACCAAACTGTGTTAGTGTGTTAGAGTTTCTCCAGAACTGCAGATTTTGTGGTGTTTTGATGGTGTGGGTTCAATCTACCAACACATCTCTGACACAGAGACAGAAAAATCACCTCTTTGAAAATTTCATCAGCTGCTAACATCTAGGCCCCATTTACACATTGTTTTAGTGAAATGGAAAACTTTTTTTTTTTTTTTTGCATTTTGGGGTTGTGTTCAAAACGTGCCACTGACATTGGCTCTCAAGTTTAAACTTTTAGAAAACACTCAATCTACGTCTTTGGAAAAAAATCTACACATTTTTGAAAATGCACACACATGAGTAGACTGACAATAACAACAATTGTGGACTCTGGAGAGGCATCCTCCATAATGACAAACCATTTTCGTTGTCTGTCCAAAAAAAAACTGCCCGGGTACTTGCTATTGTACTGTTTATAGTTATTGTATTTTTCTTTGTGTGTGTGTGTATGTGTGTGTGTGTGTGTGTGTGTGGTTTCATTACAGTAACAGCCAACAGCACCAACTGGCCTGGCATTTTGGGTAAACTGACAATGTTTTCAAAACACTGACATGTAAATGCAAAGCTGTTCTTGAGTGAAAATGCAAAAATCATGCATTTTTGCTTGGAACATTATCATCTAAGCCTTGTCCTAGATTCTAGATGCTAAATATCACAGAACTTCATCTTTTCTAAATGGTCCATGTCTTAACAGGGCTGGTTGATGACAAAAATGGAAAGTCGTACAATATTAGACATTGAACGGAATGTTCTCGGGGTAACTGGGAAATGCACTGGGCAATTATAAGACTTTGGGAAGCTTGGTCTTGTGTCAGCTTCAAGTATGAGAAAGAGTGGGAGTGGCAGCAGAAATGAAGCCCAATTATCGGGGCTATTTCCATTTGGGCTCACCGCTCTCTGATTAAGTAGAAGCAGGCTCTGACGAAGAAAGAGACGTACAGCCAAATAACTGAACAAGACAGCGAATGGAAGAAGAAGCAAGTGCTCAGGGGAGTCGTGGATATCATCACTGTGCAATTTCTTTAGTAACTTTGAATTATGTTGTGTCACTTTGAGGAAACGGTAATTATCATGGTGGACTTACATGTAACTATGAGTTTGCACTGAGGGAAGTGAGGAGGGAACACATTCCTGGTAAATCAAACTATTAAAAAAAAAAAAAGTTCTTGTACAATCCTCAAAATAAGTCTTATTCAATAGTTCTTGTGTTTTTAGTTAAATACATTTCAGTCCCAGCAGCCTTTTTTTCACTGTTAGAGAGGGAATGGTCATGATGACAATACCAATGCAAAAGCAGCTCAAAATGAAAAACAGCACCTTGTCAGAATCTTCCAACCTTCAGCTGTGTACATATGGGGCATTCCGTGTAAACTGAAGGATTGCATTGTTCATACTATGTATTCCCATGATGCAGTGCTGCCCAGTAGGACTGTTGTGTAATTGGTAGAATGTTCTTGAATACCGTCGGGACAATAAGCTCCTTCAACATCCCAACTCTTCTCAAGGGAGTGGAAAACTGATACATGCACACAGTTTGGCTTGTTGTCTGGTTGAGGCACAACTGAATCAACCATCTAAAGGCTCTTGTGAACGGAGGATGAAGACATGACAAAAGCTTTTTCATGACGTCAGTTTCAATAACATCTCGAAATGTTTGAACTATTAAAAATGGACAAAACCAATAACATCTTCAGGTGCACATAAAATGCACCCTTTTAAATGGGAAACATCGAATTATCATTTTAAAGCATTTTTGATATATAAATCTGGAAATGAAAGCTTCTTCTTCCAAAGCTTTGCTGAAAATAACATTTTATAAGCTTATTTTAGTTCAGTACAACATTTGCATTCAGGCCTGCAAGGTTCTCACCTGAAAACACTGGAAAACAAATACATATCTGGATAACAGGAAGAAATACAAAATAAAAGAAAAAAACAGCTAGTATTCCAAGATTAATGGAAAATCTAACTAAAACATCAATTCTCATATTTCACCTAAACACACACACTATTTCTTCCATATTGATCATCACCACTGGCATTAGAAAGACACTAACATCTGATGAGAACGAGAGCGACGAAACTGAAGTGCACCTGAGAGAAACACTGCAAAATGTTTAGATGGATTTTGGTTTTGAAGGTCAATTAAGATTGTTCCCTGCATTTGACCAACTGGTTTCCAAATTATAATCAGTCCAGGACCCATAGCTTAAGAAAGCCTGGGAAGAATTCTTTTTATCTGTGGATTTAAGACCCGCTTCGAGGATATTCTACCTTGGAAGTTGCATCTTCAGTGGCTCTGAGCTCCGTTGTTGTGCCTTAGGACTCCCAAATGCAAGGAAATCGTTCTGTTTTTACTTGAAAAACGTTGTGGTGTAAATGCCTCATTTGAAATAGACCTACACTTCAATGAATGAGCGTTCACTTCTGCAACATTTCAAAATCTCCGGTGGCGCATGTGTCTGATTAAGCGTTAATGTTTTTGTTCCTCCAAAAACTCAACACATTTCAAACCTCGCATGCTGGAAAGTCAGACACGCCGCCATGTTTCTCCTGACGTAACCAAAAGATTAGTTGAGAAATATGACATGTTTTCTTTTTCAAAGTGTGGGATTTGCCGGCATTATTAGTGTCAAAAACTTCAGCCTCTGCACCTATTTATCAAGGTGCCACACATTCGGGAAATAAAAGCTTAGGTTCCCGCCTCGTACCACGGCTGAGGCTGTCAGGCTGTCCCACAGAGACGACAGCCTTCCTTGTCACACGCTTTAATTCCAGGTGAGAGGTTGCATTGCGTGTGCGTGCGAGTGTGTATCATCTCCTGGAATTAAACATGGAAACGGCACCATGTTGTTGTGCACCGGTATTACTGAAACCAAGGATGAGTCAAAGAGTTTCTATTAATAACACTTTCAGGAACACACAAAAGAAGAAAAGATTTAGATGGTGTTAAGCTGGATCACATTACTCATTGGCTGTTTTTGTGGTTCAAGCCACCTGTGTGATGCCTGTGTCCAAACATCTATCCAGAGAGTGATGGATTACAGAGACGAGTGAATTCAACTGTGGCTTGAGTGCGCTGCGCGCACATATGATAGTGGTTTAGAAAAATAGCGCCGATCATTAGAGCAACACTTGTTTGATCACAGTTTCCAGAGTTAATGATAGGAGCCAGCATGACTCAGTAATGGCTTTGTGGTGTTTGAGTGTGTGGGTTCTTATCAGTCTTCGTGAGGACCGCACGGACATGTAAACATTTTTAGAAAGTGAGGGAAATGTTGGCTGGTCATCACTTCTTTGAAATGCTGTTTGAGTAAGAAAAACAGAGACTGCTTGGCATGTACAAGGAGGTGGAGGAAAGGGTCAGCAAAAATCAATAGAAATCTTTATTTTTTTATTATTTATTTTCTGATAGTTTTATTTGGTCATGAAACATTTCTATCTGGCCACTTCCAGGAGGACTGAATCTGCTACCACTGAGCATAAAGGGTCACTGAATTCTACTGCTGAGCACTGACAGCACTGGAGCCAAGTTCATGTCACAAATGTTCAGGTTTCAGGGCTGCAGGAAGAACATTTCACCATCATCACTCCCAGATTTTAGAGGTCATCTCACATAAACCTGTTAACAGGAAGACAATTCTTTGCATTCATTTTTGTTTCAGCAGAAAGAATCGTAGTTTGCCCTACCACACACCAATGGAGGCAACTTTTTGCAAGATGCTCAGTCCATCCTTCAAAATACAATGGAAAGTACTGAATCCTTCTTTCTATGTTGTTTGTCTTTACAACAATCTTTTGCTTCTCAGAACGTGATTCCTGTACTATTTAGCGAGTATGTTCTTCTGAATTCTACCTCTCAGTTTGCATGGCTTTAATAGAATGTCTTTGACTATTTCATCACTTTTCACATTATACTACTAAAGCAGTGCAATACCAAACAATCGTCATTACTCTAATGTAGGAGAATCAGTGTGTTGGTGATTTTTACACTTCCCAGAGTTGTCCAGCAGACTGGAGTGAACCTGTTGTTGCAGGCTGGTTTTGACCATTTCCTGCTTTGCTGAATATACTGTATATAAAACCAAAACAGCAAAGATGAATTTTTGTGTGAAGCGTTGGCTGCCAACATCCATCCATCTACTACACACTGAGAAAATCCAGAGCAGCAGTGCATGGCAGGATCATGTGTTTCGACAGAAAGCAGGAGAGTAAATTAGAACTCAGTACCTTTTAACTGAGCTAGTTATCAACAGAAGGTGCCAGTTATTGACTAATTCTGGGCAGCAGATGAGAGGCTCTTAACGGTCCTGGCTCACATACCAAAACCACAAAAATACACGTACATACACACTGACACATGAAACCGCACTGATATGCCCACACACACATATTTAGTCCTTCCAACACACATGTTCAACACCCACACCGCACACACACATTCCTCCCTTGCAATTATGCGGCCGTTTTATCCCTCTTCTCATTGCCCTCTCAGATAGAGCGACTCTGCCAGCGCCGTCTTCACAGGACTGTTTTATTAGCATACTGCTATAATCACAGCTCAGCGCTTTATGGCGTGTATAAATGGCGTCGCAGCATCGTTGCGCTGGCATATGGTTCGAGTCTTGCTGACACCACGGTCTTATTTGCGCGCCGAATGTCACCACGAAGAGGAGCATCCTGTTTCCTGCAGGAGAGGAAAGAATGGCAGAGCGATACGGGACGAACGGGGAGATGACAGCTGAAGAGGGGGGGTTAATACGTGAAAAGAAGGGAGGGGAGGGGGAGGTTAGAAGTGACAGGGGAGCAGCGGCGTTAACGCACGGGTAGAAGGATGAGGATAGATGGGGAAGAGGAACGTCATGGTTTGGCAGCTTCCATTCATATTGCATCAACAAGCAGCAACCACTGATCAACATTTGCTATGGAGATCAATAAATCAGAAAGACCAGCTTTCGCAATCTACCAGCTAATCACAACTAAAAATATTGATCACCCCCTGATCAACTCAGTAGGTGTCCACGGTACAAACTGGCCTCAAAACCATTGTTATTTGCAAAAAACATGCATCATGGAACAGAGGGCAGACATGCAGGTGTTTTGTGCTGAGGAAGGAGGGGACAGGAGACAGGGAGTATTGGGAGTAGATGACATCCTGTAGCAGATCAACTGAGCTGGAAGAGGAAGCAGAAGGCAGGAATCACATGGATCTCCAGTAATCAAAAGAGACAAAGGGTCATAAGTCACATGGAAATGCAACTGGACGGCAACTGTATTTTTACACTTCTTGCACAATAGCTGCACAGCTGTATTTCATATGAAAAAAAGTGTGTGTGTGTGTGTGTGTGTGTGTGTGTGGGGGGGGGGGGGGGGCGGATCTGGTCTTTTGTTTTCTATGTTGTTTGACAGTTTCTATCCTCTTTGAAATGCATATCAAGAGTTATCAGTGAGTCGAAATACAAGGAAAAGTAGAGCTATAAAATGATCATGACATCCAACACGTAAGTTCCCCATAGATACACTTTGGCAAATATGATTCAGAGTAAATGTAATTGTGAATACAACTGTAGAAAAACATTTTTGAGCGACAGCGCATTACACGAAAACTGTTTTTCTCTGTTGTTTCAGAAAGAAAAAAAAGAAGAAAAAGTTGTGCTCTGCTAACAATAAAGTCTTCAATGAAATAGGCTGCGGTTATGAACATCATCCTAGGATCTGATTTCTTTTTAATGGAAGATTTCATGACAACATCATAACCACAAATGTATTCATTAAACACAGTTATGAAAATGTTGCGATGCACTAGCTGACACGTGAATGAATAGCATTGCGTCTTGCGGATTATTATTTTTCAGCTGAGATAAAAGTCCCTTGCAGACACAGCTTGTGTGTCAACCTGAGCTCTTTTCAGCTGTAAAGGTGAACTCCTCAGCAGATAAAGAGCTGCTGATAGAAATATTATTCTAACCTGGCTCACTGAGGTGGCAGTGCACACAAACACAGGCTATGAAAGACTGTCGGTATTGAGATTAATAACATGATGAATACATCCAGTTCCATAAAAAATAAATAAAGCAAGCAGTGGCACAACCCTCACCTGTCTCAAAATATTCATGACATTTTGTAGTCCTGGCATTCACAGTAAAAAATGATGTTATTTACTAAAGGAAGATGCAGCGTTGATCATGATGCAATTGCTCTACAGTAGAGATCTGTAGCCTGCAGGTCCAGTGGATGTGTAAACATTTTCATCAGGGACTCTTATCTCGCAGTTCAAGGTGACACTTCAAAGAATTGTTCGAGTGTTTGCAGATAAAAGATCTTTGTCTGATCCTAACACGTCACCTGCACACTGTTGTTCAGTACAGGTTTCAAATGGTCAGCCCACTGCTCAAATCATCTGAATAAAGCGAATGCAAGATACACTCTGGACAGGTCAACAGTAGTGATGGGCAGATGAAGCTTCGTGAAGCACTGTCTTTATTTTCTGAAGCCACTAGATGGCAGTCTTGGTTTTAAGATAGAGGCTGAAGGACTGGCAATGAAGTGTGCTCTCAAACATTTCTTGAACAGATCACACCATCTAGTTGCTTCAGAAAATAAAGACAGTGGTTCATGAAGCTTTGTGAATCTTTATCAGCCCATCATTGGTCACCAGTCCTTCACAGGGCAAAGAGAGAGACAGAAAACCACACATCCAATTAGGGGATAACGGATGGTGACGCCAGGTTACACTGAGCAATGTGTGGATGGAGAGAAAAATGACATTTAGAATCCTTATCCACAAACCACCATGACAGCACACCCAACAACCTATACTAAAGGGCACAACGGGTGGTTCCTGCACGCGCACACTCAAACAATTTTGATTTATTTTTCTTGAACTTAAATTGCCCACAATAGATCTTGAAAAATCCTTCAACAACACCCAAGAGTGAAAACGTTACATTTCAGAATTTTGGTTCAACTGATAGATAAAATACCAAACACGAACCTGATGACAGCTCATTCATAACACCACTAAAGGTTACATGTCGCCAAAAGCTCGAGCAAATGCAGAGTGCAATCCCTTAAAAAGAGTCATAACTTGGTAAGACAGTGTTTAAGATCCTACTGTAAATGAGCTGAAAGGTTCCTCGCCACATTCAGAGGTACTCACCACCAGAAGTGAACAAACACTTTACATTTGAAACATTTTAAAACTGTTTAAATTGAGGTTGACAGTTCTTCACAGTCAAGGTTTCACTACTGCCTCTGCTAAAAGTAAAAAAAAAAAAAAAAAAAAAAGAGGCATTTACAAGTATTCTTCGATAAATCCACAGCTTGCATATTTGACTCGACGTTTTAATGTTTTTGTGGATTTCTACTTTTAGTAAACTTGGAGTAAAACAAAACTATTGTTATCAATGAGAGAAATAAATAATAAGATTGCAATGTTTGTGAAAATTATCGAGCTTGAAGTATCACACTCACATTTGCTCCTTTCCAGGGAGTAACATGCATTAGTTATGTTTGAAAGATAAACCTTGAAGAAAACTTGTGCTTCCTTCCTGTTGAAAAGTTCTTATATTTTATGGTTACTGAAAAAGCAGTATGTATAAATAAAGCAGTTGTGCTCTGCACAAACTGCCCGTTACATGAAAACCTCCATTTATCGTTCAGGCATATTGTTAAAATATCTGGATTGCTGTTAATTAACACATTGTGCTTATTGGACTTTGGTTCAGTCTGATCTGTTTTCTGTTTTCTACTTAGATCTGTGTCTTTTTGTTTAAAGAGCTTTACACACTATTGGCTTTTTTCTCTGAAAGTTTTTTTTTACAAGTTTACAGGCAGGAATTCTAAATAAATCCATGCTACCTAATTAAAAGTGGATAAACGGAAAAATAAATGACAATCAAATTTCCCAATCTTAAACTTGCAAGTGTCTCATCATTATAATTGTTAAAACGTCCTTGGTGATAATCATCTAAATGAGAGATGAGAAAAAAAAATAAACCATGAAGAACAACTGCACAAAGGTCCCAGACATGCAGAAGTATTTATCCCCTTCATTTCAATTTTCGGACCCACCTCCACTGATGTCTCTCTCCCCGATGCCTCTCCATGAGTGAAAAGCATTTGTGGGGAGAAATGAGGCGTAAAGAGAGAGCGATTTAACTAGACGGCTCCAATTCGACTTAATGGACTGGAGAACTGACTGGCTGACTAACTTACTGTATGGGCTGATTGGCCCACTGACAGGACGGTGCTGACGGGATTGAACAAATGAATATTAGCTTTCCTGGCTGGATTCTGCGGAGTCTGGCTGGATCACGACTCCAGGTGAACATTTCAAACAAGTCATGGAGGAAACCATCGCTTGATTTCTCCTGTTGGAATTTGTTTCTTGATGATCTAAATTGTGATGGGTAAAAGAAGGACGTTCACGGCTTGGGAATGTGACGGAGATCTTCACTTTCTGCAGAGTGGCTCCTTTTTTTTTAACAGCACATGTGGATATAGCAATAAATACTGATTAACACACACATTTATGGGGCTGGTGACATTGAGGGAGGCGCACAGCGGGAGGAAATGACACGCGGGAAGTAAGCAACAGGCGCGTTGATCTGGAGATGCTCACATTCCATGCGGCACCACTGCTCCCAAAGGAGAGCCCAGTGTGAGTTATATTGAAATTAAATAGGCCACATGTAAATTACTTTTACATTTCTGAGTGCTGAGTCTCTAGTTGGTGCTTTCAGGTGGAAAATTTTAATCAGCCTACGTTGGGAGCCGGGCGACGGTGTGATACGTCTTGATTACCACAGCAGGTCCTGTTGGGGTGCCGTATTAGCTCAGATGTCTGACTTACACAACAGGGCAATAACACTACGCACAACCAATATGTACACAAGTGCTCTATTATGGGTGTTAAGTATACTAAACTGGATGTATTACATAACCGGCAGAACGTGAGTTGGTTGGAAAGTATGTGTATTCAGTTAATATTAAAATTTCATCATCAAATGTAATTGGGTGTGAGTTTTATTTTTAATTTTATCAATAAAATAAAAAAAAAAAAAAACGAGTGCATTTTTGTATTTCATCAATGACATGCAGCATTAGCATTATCTAAAATATTGTAGCTATTACATTAACAATGAGTGACTCTCTTAAAGATTCAGTAGGGACACAAAGGTTCATCTAGTGTTCATTTGCAAAAATAAGTACATTTTAGTGAGGTTAGATGAGTCCATCAACAAATGAAAGTTTCCATTTGTTTCCTCGCAAGCTGACTTTAGCTATCATCTTTGTAGTTGTGGGAAATCTGCTCTCAGTAGCAATTTGCGGACATCTGTTGCTGTGTAGTGATATAGATATCTATTTTTGTTCAAATGAAATGAAACTGATCTTTATTTATGTAGATTTTTTTAAATGCTTTAAAAAAGCAACATAAAGTGCTTTATAGCATTTATAAACATGATAACGTGAAACAAGAAAGCCCATCCCTCCAACCCTCCATATATACACACAACTACAATTGCATGCACACACACACACACACACACACAAACCACTTACAGTAAGCACATATGTCATGCACCCAGGATTATGGAAAGTTCCACCATGTCCAGACCAGCAGGGACGCTGGAGAGAAACGGGCGGACTCTGGCTATTTTCTGTTTTGTACAATTTTTTGATATGCAAGATAAAATTCAGCTCAGAGACAAAACTCACGCCGAGGTTTTTTACAGATTGTTCCGGTTTAAAATATTGGTGTTTTTTTTTTTTTTTTTTTTTGGAAAAACAGTGTCTCTGCATGATAATTCCATATTCTTTTCACCAGTGTTTACTTAAAGAATTTGATTGAGCAGTTTAAGATTCAAAAGAAACAGGCAGTGGTACAATTTAGCACAAATCCCATAACTGGCAAACTCCTGGACTCATGCATATCAACAGTCAGCCACAGTCACAGCAAAGAAAGAATCAGGAAAATATTCAATCTGTATCACCGAGATCATTATTCTCCTCTTCTATCAGTGGCGACCCTCTTTCCTTGATCAACTTTATCCAGAGTCGACTCAAGTCCAAACCCATCATCTTGTAATTAAACTCCAAATGAAGTCAGCCAATAAATGTCTGCTGCTCGGATCAATATTCGAAAAGTAAGCATTGAGTTTCAAATTAAAAGCAATCACATAGCTTAACGTGCCTCCACTACCACCCCCACACCAACACCGCTGCTGACTGCAAAGCTCTGCAGGACAAGCGTAAGACAAAACCAAGACAGTAAATACTGGGATTGTAAAACCAGATCTAAAAACACTTAAACTCACCATAAAACTGTGGGAAAAGGCAAAGCGAAAGGTTCTCCGTGAGCTTGTTGCGACGAGTGGAACATTTTATTTTACATGTTCATTGACCTGACACTGTAAAACCACTGATTACAGCTTTAAGTGCAACACCATAAAACAACCAGCAGTCGAGATTATTCAAAGTATCTACTTTTTCCCAGAATGGCAAACTTTGCTGGGAGAGCCTTCCGTCGCTGTGAGAACAACAACGGAGGTCCATTTGAGTTTTTGAGAAGTGGAGTCGTTACTGTCCAAATCTCAGCGATATAGTCTCAACCTTTTTCCCTCTGCTTTGTGTGAATGAGCCACTCTCGCCACCTGTGCCTGGTCGGCTTGCAAATGCCACACATGCATTTGCATGTACACACGCACACACACGCACAGTCTTGTATTTCTATCCTTGTGGGGACCGTCCATTGACTCCCATTCATGTCTAGCCCCTAACCCTGACCCTTACCCTAACCCTAACCCACACCACAACAAAGCCTAACCCTAAAGAAATGTTTTTGCACTTTTACTTTTTTCAGTAACAACAACATGGTCAAGAAAACACTGTTTCTCCTACTTAGGACCGGAAAAAGGTCCCCACAAGGCACCTCGTTCCACGTTTTGCTATCCTTGTGGGGACATTTGGCCCCGACAAGGATAGAAATACAAGAACGCACACACACACACACACACACACACACACACACACACACACACACACACACACGCACGCACTAATGCAAATTTCCAGTTCATGTAAATATCACTTATTTTTCTTGCACTTCTTAAAATCAATAGAGACTTTCGTCTCTCCTGTGGTCTATTCACGTACACACATGCACACACAAAAGTAAGTTATGTTAACTGTTGCACACAAACTCATTTCCATAAGGTTTTTTGGTGATGCTGGGCCTCTTTTGGCCTTTCGGCAGCACAGACCACAGCAACTGAAGTCCAGCCTGCATTACAATTAGTCCTCAGTATATTAGCAGTTGCACAGTTTAATGTGAAAGCAACTTTTGTAAAAGAAGAGCACAATGTTTCAAACTTTTTTTTTCCACCTGACTTTTTGTCTTCCTGCTCCCTCTCAGGCATTAATTTTTAGGTTCATGTCTTTCCATCCTCGCCCTTCACGGGTTGTGAATGTAGTTTCTATTAGAATGACAGAATGTCCATCCCCTGCAGTGGTGCAACACAGTTTTAAATAATAAGCTGTAATAAAAGCCGTAATAATTTTGAAATATGTGTTGAATTAAAACATTTTCAAAGAGCTCTACATATGTTCAAACTGAAGCACTGCATGTATTTTATTTAAAGACCTTTAAGAAGATAATTAATTCAGTGGGAAGATATATCTTTGTGATTTTACTGAACCACATCCCTGATTGAACATCGTGACACTGCAGTCCTTTTGAATTGATTTCGGACTGTTTTTTTTGGATTTTTCGGAAAACCCCGGGGTCAGACCACCAGTGGAGCAGCCCAGCCAAGTTCAAGATACCAAAGGCATTCTTTGGTGTGAATTACAGTGATCAGAATTATAATGATGTGGAATTCCTACATCACATAAGCACCTCTCAAACCACCACAGGAAATAATTATTCTATTGTGTCTAGGAAAAAAAAAAAGCACATTGTGTGAGTTGTAATCTGGGCATAATGGATTCTGTAATTACATAGCTTGCAAACTCTCAAGTGGATGAAGGGAATAAAAGCTTTATGGAGAAGCTTTTGGGGAAAGCCTCGCTTTTCAATCCCTACAAGGGAAGGGACTTTTCTCCATATCGCCCCTCTTTGAGTCACAGAGCAAGCTATTTCCACTGTCAATAACTGATAAAGGGACTCACAGAGAACTCAGTTCTTCTACCATTGTCATGCTATTTTTAATTACAGCGCTGTGCTTCACTCAGAAGCAGCGTCGTCTATGTCCACTCCGCTCTTCTTGCTTTCCGTGTCTCTTCTCCCCTTCTGGTTTCCCACAGAAGACGCTGATGCCATCTCGTTGAAACCGTGTCGCCGCATGAATTCCTCTATCTGCGTGTGCACATGTGCATCTTGGCAGCACATCTTTAGTGTCTAGATGGGAAAGGCTGGCTGACATGAAGGAAGAAATTGTTTAATCAGTCGTCCCTGAGCAACGGTAGAGAGGTTTTATATAGACACACACACACACACACACACACACAAATCAGCAATATCCCCACTCCTGCACGAATCTCGCAATCCATAGTTGGTCCTTTAAGAAACATTTTATATGCCTCAGATTCCCTTGATGCCTGTATAATTCTCTGTCTTTCTTTTCCCAGTTGCAGTCGTCATTTTCTCTGCCTTGTTTCTCTTCATATTCCTCAGCAGCCCTCTGCAGGGAATATAGACATGCAAATGCTTTCACCATGGCCCAGCAGGGTGTATGTGATTGCTGTAGGATTGAACTTGTGTGTGAAGGGTTCCAGGGGTTACACTGGATGTATGTGCCAAGTTTCTCTCTAGTTGCTTTACCGCAGTTTGCTTCTCGACGTTACCAGAGACTCTTCGACTCAACAGTGAGATTTTGCCAAACTGTTCTAAATAAATGAAGTTATGTTTTAATGTGACTCTGTAACTCTTAAAATCCAGACAGACACAAGAGGTGAAAAGTTTGAAACACTGCTGTCTCGAAGCCTGAAGTCAAATATTCTAACCTCAGTCGAGGAAAAAGAAATAGGTATATTAAATGTGGGTGAGCATCTTTGGACGCTGATCTTGGGAAAATAATTTGCATCCTGAGAGTTGACATAGTGAAATGCTACAAGATTTACTAAACTTTTCCACTGGAGTTTACACTATTAACAGAAGTACCAACTTCAGCAGCTATTTCAGATAGAGTACAACTTAGAGCCCATTAAATCCATCACAGTAGTAATCCTATTTTGGGTTTCCAAAAGCATCTTTTTAAATAACCCAGCATTGGAAGTTCAGCATAACACAGAAATGCATTTTGCAGCACCGTTTACCGGTCTGATGCACGTAAGATATTCATGAATATCCATTGAATAATGCAGACATAGACAATGTCCTGAACAGCTCAGGCACTTTCATAAACAGTGTAAAATGCCAACTCACATTAAAAGCAATGATGCATCTGAAAGCACCCAGATGCAGTAACATCAAGTAAACATCATATTATCCTTCATTCCATTTAGAAAAGCATGTGAACATGGAGGACGGATGTGTGAACCTAGTGACTAGGGAAGTATGAGAATGATAATTCGAAAAGCTTGCTGACACTCCTTTCACACCGGGCTGTGTGAAGGGGGAAAAAAAAATAATATCAAGTAACTTAAAGTAACTTAACAATTGCTTGCTTGGCATGACACAAATAAAGATAAAAGTTAGGAGATTCAAAAGTGGAAAAGCTCCAAAGAGAATGTGAAGTGGACAAAGCTGACCTGCAGTGAGGCGCCCGATGGGATTCGGCTTGAAACAATCTTTGCCGTGGCTATCTTTTTAATCCTGAAACTAAAATCAAGTCCCAAAATAGCATTCTACAATTTTATTGTTTTTCTGCTTTATAAAAGTCGCACCAAGCAACAGAGAGAGCTCAGAGTCCTCTGAGTCCTCAGTCTCAGTCTCAGTATTATCACAGCTTAAGGGATAAAAAGAAAAATACATCACCTCTTTGGAAAAGAAACAAGTTTCAGCTTGAGATGCGCTTGTGTATGAACCATTATCAGCTCAAGGGTCTGCTGTTTCCGAGCCCGAATCTCCTGAGAAGAATTAAATTTGCCTCTGAAAGCGAGCAACAGCTCAGCACTGAAATTTTGGGGGGGTTCATCATGTACCTCTTAATTGCTGCATGTAGTTTCGCCTTGTTACCTCCTCACACTTTCTTTCCCCTACATTTTTCTCCCCCGAACTCAGGCTGTTTCTTATCTTTTATCGCTCCCTTTGGTTATTATATTCAGCTATAATGTTCAATAAAGCAGAAATGCAATAAAAATAATATTAAAAAAGTGGTCATGGAAGAGCAGGCGAAGGGAGCCGAGGAGGGTGGAGGGGAGAGAGAGAGAGGAAGAAGTAGTTTATCTCTGCGCTCTGGGGAGAGACTGACAGGCGCACACACACACACACACACACACACACACACACACACACACACACACACACACACACAGTCACATACGTCGATCGTCTTTGTGCACCACTTTTATGAAAACAAAAATATTTTTCAACTCGGGAAATAAGACAGTTCTCTCCGTCTTTTTCTTTCTGTGTCTGTCAGCTGGTTTCTCTTCCCTTCCAGAAAAACGGTCAGGGCTTTATTTTACTCTAATTGCATGTTCAGCTCTTCTCTTTCTCCTTAACTTTAATAGTTTGTTTTGCCCTTTACTTTTCCTAGTTCCTCCATCGCTTCACACACATCATCTTTTTTTTTTACCCCCCTTTTCTTTGTTTTAATCCTTTATTTATTCCACTTGCTTGAGAACAAAATGTTGTTTTGTTCCTGGTTCGATACAAACAGAACGCAGGTACACACAAATAAGATCCGCGTCTGATTAGGAATGCTGGACCTCTCTCACGGACCTGTGGGGTAGAAAACACACACTTACACACATACTAGCACACACAACACTCTTAGAGATGCTAAAATACTGCGACTGTGACCAGAACAATCCTGTGAGCTCAGTACAGTCCCATGGAAACAATTCATGTAGAGAAAACACTAACAAATAAAAACAAAAGTCCTTACTCTTTCAAATGGCTCATTTCTGGTTTAAAAGCAGCAGTCACAAGTTAAGCTGGCTTTATAACACTGATTCACCACATTCTTGTACGAATGAATAGTGGCCAAACCTATTTTTTTTCCAACATAAAAAAAAATCAGAGGCATTACAGGTTGCTTTTTTTTCCCCACCAAAAAAAGCATATTTAATTAACTTGGATTTATTTGCATATATAGTATGTTATAATATGAATCATAGTTGACTTATAATCACCAAAAACTAAATTTGTTACTTTTGATTTCCATCTTTTGAAAGAGAGCAAAGCCCACCATGTCAGGTTATAACAGTGATGCAGATTAAAACAAAACAAACAAAAAAAAACCCCTGCACTGTATTTTAAGCTAATCAGTAGCTTTTTAAAGTAAATATTTAATATTACTGCTTCAAAACTGTGTCTGTCTGTGTGTCTGTGAATGAAAGGAGCATGTGAAGTCCTTAAGATGTGCATGTGCGGTTTGCCCACGAGGCATGCCAGTGACACCATTTTGATTTTAATGCTCCATTTGACCTTTAATAGCACTGAAATAATGGAGATCATAAAACGACAGCGTCTTTGCAAAGGACTTGGGGATGGGCGTAGAACTGACTGCCGGTTATATATTTCACTGCATATTTGACTATGGAGGAGTGACAGAGGACAAATCTGGATTTTGATTTTATGATGATTAGTAGGTTTGAGGTAACTCCAAGCTATCTCATGGTGAGGTTTATCCAGGTAGGATCGACTTGTCTGAGGAACACTAAAATATATATAGCGCTCTGATCAAAACCTCAGATTAGCCAAAGAGTTGCAGTCAACACTGCTCAACCCGAGATTGAGTCAAGACCAAGGCCCAATCCCATTTCTCTTTCTAGCCCTCCCCCTGGGCCCTACCCCTTTGAAACGGAGTGCCAAGGGGTAGGGCCGAAAGTAAACCCGTATTGGAACACCCCTTCGAAAATTGCGTACGTCATCAGTAGTCGCCGCTGCCGATGACGTAGGCAGATGCGACAATTGTTTGCCGAAGAAAAATGATTTTCTTACATTTTAAAACTTTATTAATTGACAAAATACTTACATTTATGAACTTCTTTTGTTGCGGATGCCGTCATCTTGCCGATCTTGGAAGGCTTTCTGGGAAATCTGTGGTGGCCGGTGGCGAGGGGCGCTTGTTTTGTCTGCCTACACTGTCGGTGGCGGGCGGAGTTAGTTCACTTCCGCATTGGCGGGACGATCGTATCCCCCCGCGCATTCCAGGCAGGCAGTGTTGAAGCAACCAGTTTATTGAAAATAATCGTCTATCTGTTGTGTTTGGAATGTGCCTGGAATGCGCGTGTGTGGAAACGATTGCTCCCGCCAATGCGGAAGTGAACTAACCCCGCCCGCCACTGACAGTGTAGGCTGACGAAACAAGCGCCCCTCGCCACCGGCTGCCACTGGATCATACCCCTCCGTTTGAAGTGTGCCTCAGGAGAATCTCCTTTTGGAGGGGTGACTGGCCCTCCTTCTTGGCCCTACCCCTACGTCATAATGACAATTGGGACACTCCTACCCCTCCACGTGAACGCACAAAACAAGGGGTAGGGCCAAGGAGGAGGGCTAAGGGGTGAAATGGGATTCAGCCCAAGTCCAGAGCATCCCAAGGCCAAGACCTTGAAACTGTGGTCTCCATTTCCAACCATCAATCTGTTCTCTAGACTCGCTTTGTCACACTTAACCTCAGGGGACTGGAGCTGATCCCTACTGACGGGGATAGAGCCTGGACAGGTCCAGCAAACAGTATCTCTCTCTCTCTCTCTCTCTCTCTCTCTCTCTGTCTCTGTCTCTCTCAGACTACTTTATAGTGACCAGTTAACCTCTACTACGTGTTTCTCGACTGTGTGAGGTGAACCCACACACACACACACACACACACACATAACCTTGCTGTCGAATAAATAAATCGATACTGGGCACAGTTTCAATGTTACATTATCAATGGTATGAAAAGACAATCTGCTTTATGTCCTGAGCTGTATAAATGTCCTGTCTTAAATCGATTGGTAAAACATGTTGAAGTGTGGGGCCCACTGCCATTGTAATAATAACCAGCAAATAGTTGTGAGGAACTGAAAAAAATGTAGAGAACCAAGGGTTGGGTAAAGTTACTTCTCATGAACGGTCGTCAAACCACTCTGCAGCAAGTCTGGATTTGTGAGATTTTTTTTCTGTCCACAGTTTGTAAGTTTCCCCTTGACCATACATTGGTTTTATCCTTTACAGTCCAAAAGCATGCATTTCAGGTTATTTGCCAACTCTAAAATTGCCTGTAGGTGTGAATGTGAGCGTGTGTGACTGTCTGTCCCTCTGTATTCATGATGTGATGTACTGGCGACCTGCCCGGGATGTTCTCTGCCTTTGCCTGCGGTCTTCAGCCCTCTGCAACTCCAGTCTGAAAGAAGTGGTGTAAAAAATGAATGGGTGGAGCACAGAACTTCAAACTGAACAAGTGCCGCTAAGAAAGAATAATAACAAGATTTGTGATTGACAGCTTTAAGACATCCTGCTATTTTCAATATATATTTTTTTAACCTAACAGGTTATATCGTCACAGTCAGGAATCTCGTGATTATTGGGGAATCATTATTGTGTTACACTCTCTGTCCCATAATAGTTTGACCCTGTTTAAACAATAACGTTTTCTCCTAAAAATGGTAAGCTTTTGTTGCGTTTCTAAGGTCCATTTAAATGACAGCAATTTCCAGAAGGATCCCTTGTTTCACTGATGATGAATCTGTTTTGGAGAAAAAGAAAAGAACTAAAAAATGAAGCATGAATATAAATATATGATGCGCACAAAGCGGAGAGGGGGGCTGAAATGAACATACGCAGTTTTAATGACAGCTTTAATTCACCGATTGTTAATCTACTCTTGCGCTTTGGTCAATATCTTTCCCCTCGTCGGTAAAGCATGCCGTTAATCGGCCAAGACAGAGTCACAGTGAACGCGGAGAAAGCAGTATAGTGCAATTTGCTAATTTATCGCCCTTATTACAAAGTCCCAAATGCCACAATGTTACCCTCCAGTTTTTCCTTTCCCCACTTCTTTGATTTATAATAAAAATAAAGAGAGGGAGACGCCTGAGGACCTATTGTCAATCTTCAGCCGGAGGCGTGAATAGTTTCCAGTGGAAACAGAAAGGGCATAAAGTGGATTTATGCCCGGGTTGATGCTGAGGGAGAACAAGTCAACTAGACACAGAACACCCACCACGAGACATGTGAATGAAACTACTTTCCTGTTACTTTTTATGTATTCTTTTATGTAACCCAGCCATCTGGCAAAAATGGCCGATTTTATTTAATTAGGGCCTCCAGATATATGGGTATATAAAAAAGACGATCGCAGGACGATCATAGCATTGTTTAAATGTGTTGTAAACATGTTTAAAAAGTGCTCAAAGTGCTAATAAAGAAATGTGATCCTCCCACCTTTTTTATAGCAAAAGAGAAAATCCACAAATTAATTCACCTTTAATAAACAAAGATTTATCTTTAATGTTTTAATCATCAGGGCAAGTATGATCACTAAATTATATTGCCTCCTGCTCCTATTTATGCAACTTCAACTGATTTTGTAGTTTCTGAGTCAAAGTCTCATCAAAATAACCTTTTCCATTCATCTTCTTATTCACTCAAAGAGCTTCACCAGCACAGACGTTCAAGTTATCCCAGATCATCTCGTCCTTCATTCTGGTAGACACAAAGTAATTATCATGAAGTGCTGGGCTCAACGCTCGAATCTGAAAACTCATTATTCTGGACATCAATAAAAGTCCAGTGATATTCTGTGAGGAACTAATGTGTGCTGTGTAAATAAAGTCAGAAAAATAGGTGTCACACAAAACCAAAACTATTAAACAAAAACAAAATAATCTGCGAACAGCAAGATCAGCTCAAAGTCAGCAGAAGGCTGGTTCCTTGTTTAGCCTGGTGATGTTGCGCATTGATGAAATCAAAGTCACTCTCAATGATAGTAGACTTAAAATCATAAAGCTCTAAAGCTATAAATTTGTAAAATTAACTTAGTGGCTGAACCGTGTTGCACCTTGCTCAGTGATCCTTCACTATAGCCTGCTACATGCGTTTCTGATGTTTTATTTATCCCAATTGATAGGGTTTTTTTTTTTTTTTTTAATTTTTTTAAATGAAGGAATAAGGCATCAGGTTGAAAAATAGCCACTGACTAGAATTTGGGCTGTTGTTTGCACCTGGCGTGCCGTACTGCAACGTATTGAGTGAAATATGGGCTTTCTTGTGTTGGTTGACCATAATTTTTGCGTTCTTCTTCTGTGTTTTGGTGAGCGACACTGACTCCAGCACTTCCTGTATTGAACTGCAGTGGCAGATGAGCTTAAAGTGGCCGCTGTGATTTTATCATCTAGCAATGTACAAAAACAACATCATTAGAAGACACTTAATTTTTCATGTCAACAAATTTTTCGCGTCCACGTCATCGATTACGTCAACTTTTCATTGCAGCCCTCAAAAAACCATAATGGATATTAATCCTGCCGTATAGTTTTATCTTCTGGAGACATTTAGCGGGTACTGTCAGTTGGTAGTAATGGTTGCTTTATCAGTGCTGCTGGATCAGCACTCCCTTGTCAGAGTGCCATCTAGTGGTCCCAGATGTAATATCTGGGCATATGTCACTTCTTGAAACGAGTCAAACAACTAAAAAAAGTGTGACTTATAGTCCAGAAAGTATAGTTATAGTTACTGCACTGACTGGACAACCAGATTTTCAAAGAGAAACCAACTACTGCTGTGACTGACATGATACTCAGCTCCTCACAGTTCCATCAAACGTGCACTTGAGGATCTGTGTTGCCATGTAGGCAGTGTTGGGAATGAGATGCTATAACACGTATTAAACTCACACCCGCGTTTTCCACTTTTACATGATCAATATTCCATGAATTGCACAGTTTCAACTATTCATGACTGTTAAATTGTTGCTTTCGTCGTACATAAAAACAAATGTGAAGCTTCTGTCTCTTCTCTCTGCTTTCTTAGCTTTCTTTTGGTATTGTTTGACTGTACATCACATTAAAATTACTCTGTACCCACAGTAGTTGTGAAGAATCTGTCGATAATTAAACCTTAGCCTCCCTTTTTAAGAGCTGTTTGCTGCTCCCTGTGTGATGGCAGCTCACCCCAGCTGTTTCCAAGCTGCTTCTTTTCATTGTTATTTTTGTTTATGGATCAGGTTTAATTCAAGAGCAGGTGTTACGCATGGCTGCTGAAAATTGTAACCGCCTCACAAGCAGTTGAAGATACCTGAGGAGATCATGACTGATCACCTCAAACAGGGACAGTGGGGTAAGACGAGACACTCTTTACAGCGTTGGGCGAATCAGCTTTTTCTGTGGTTCCTGCCTATCTGGTTTTGAACACTGCCCGTTTGGATTTGTCTACCTCCAAATAAACCTGTTTTCTGACTGTAATTCAGATCTGAGTCCAGAGATTCTGTAGTGTCACTGCTGAGACATGAAAGCATCATTCACACAGCCAGGGATTTGGTATATGCTGACTGTTTTGCCTGGGTTGGATCTCATCCTCTCATCTCATGCTCCATGTTGACCTGTCAATATTTCTGTCTTTTTCTACTGATCTCATGGACTTTCCAAACAAGCTGAATAAGCTGAATAACCATTTTACACGCCAGAGAATTATCTTACTTTCTGTGTTGAAAGTTCAATCATTGGCTAAATTTGCCTTTGACTCACTTTTGCCAGCATTTTTGAAAAAATAACAATAAAAACAGGCTGTCTTAGAAATTCAGGCTAACCTTCAGAGAGATAATTTACATGGCTTTATTTGTTAGCAAATGACCAACAGATACAATTTATAATTTCAGACCTGGAAACATTTGCTTTGGCATGAAAGTAATTTTACCTGATATGCAGAAAATTAATTTTGACACGCAAAAAACTGCTTTTTGGGTAGGAAAAAAGAAGTCTTTTCCCATCTGCTTCTGTGCGTCACAGCAAAAAGTGGAAGTGATGGGTGGTTCCTCAATCTGTGGTCACAGGACAAAAAGTGCACAGTTACCTGGATACAAGAGGTGGAAAAATTCGGCTCTGGCTCATTTTCCCTCACTCTCTCTCATATCAGAATAAGATGTTTGCACCACCATTTGATTTCCATAACAGTGAAAATAGTTCATCTAAACCTTATGAATGAACCAGTCATCACATTTTCAGTGACCAGTAGGTAACTTCAGCCTAACTAGTACATATAATCAGGTTAAAATGTTTTACACAACATATCAGTTCCAGTATCTGCTCTCTCTACCAGACACTGGTTTGTCTATTGAATGGTGCTATATTTCAACCCAAGGCATTTCCCTTACCCAGCAGGCAGTATGCATGGCTACTTCTTAAAGCAACAGTGTTAATCTGTTCAGTTTGGGCTTTTCGAAATGGAAGTAAATGAAAGTTTTCTCACTGTTCAGAAGTTGGTGTTGTAGTCGAGGCTGATTTAGTGTCCCAGTGCACCTTTTGTGTTAGTCCCTGGGTGCGTCTGACTCCTGTCTTCATCTAACCCTGCAGCACTAAAATCTGATCACATCAAAACGGAGAATGTCTGAGATGACCCCTCTCCCGCAACACTTTCTGCATATTTATTCTCACAACAGGCATGGAACTGCCTTATTGCATCTTCCTGCCTTCCTTTCCCCTTTGCTCTTCTTTAACTTCTAATGGCATCATCACTGATGCTTGTTCAACATAAAAGCCTTTCGCCACTAAGCTCGAACAAAGTGCCATTGGTTTTCTTCTTGAGTGCAAATTGCTGTTTGGTCCCAGACACTCACTCCACCCTCTATTTACACCTTTTACAGGACCCCTCACTTACACGTCCATAACAAAGTGCACATCGGTTTTATTGAGTCTACAATACCAAGTTGTCGCTGTGTGCAATCGAAAGCTTTCCATCTCCGACACGTCTGATTTCAATAAGCTCTAAGCGTGGCGGGAAACGTCACGGTAAAACCCAAACTGCAGTGGAAGAACACGCTTCCCTTCTGCGCTCACTTTGCTTTGAAAGCAGCACAAATGCATGAGCGCAAACACACACACACACACACACACACACACACACACTCACACACACTCACACACACACACAAACATGCACACAAAGCAACAGGAACTGCACAGAGCGAACTAGGGAGCCGTTATGTAATCCGCCATATATCAAAGTCTCGCCCTGAGCGACTTCGGGGATAATTGATACAACAAAGAATCACACCGCCTGAGCCATGGGAATCACTCAGAGTAACTCCTAAATCACCAGAAGCCAACATGAGACATGGAGACTTACACTCGGGCTCCACTGCACCCCGTTTCAGTGTGTGTGAAAGAAAACGGATTTACCAATTTTGCCATCAAAATGTCTACGAACGCTAGTAGAGTCAGATGCACAGAAAAAGTAGGAGTGAAATGTTTGTATTTTCTCTTGATTCTCATTATTCACGAATTATTATGTAATCATTTACATGTGTGATTTAAAATATTGAGTGAAATATGCAGATCCAGGATTCTTCCAGTGATTAAAAAAAAAAAGTATTTCACAGTGTTAATGTGACAAATCCACAACTGACCTCTTCTCCCACACAAAAGAAAAATCTTTCTCTTTCTTTTTATCCTTTTATCCCTCGTGCTCCTGATTGGCTGGCAGAGCTTACACATAATCTCAATCTCCCTTCTAACAGAGCTGAGGAAAACCCAATTATTAAACACCACAAAAACAATCCAGTCATATTATTCCAGCCACACTCAATATTTCATACAAATAAGGCCAAATGCATTTCATGCACATCTACTTCATAACATCAACATGTGATGGTGAGAAGAAAAAAAAAAAACAATAGAAACAGATGGCTTCAAAAAAAAATTAAATAAAAGATTTGCCATCATGGCTGATTCAATTAATTATTTATATTAGATTAATAAATTTGTCTTTTTTTATTTCACATTATCAACTGTTGTTACAGCATTGGCAGGTATTTTGTTGCTGGCCATTATTACATTATTGGTTGTTACAATAGTGGCACTGTTTCTGTTGCCAGAGACACAATGAATGGCTAAAGAGAGTGCTGCAACCAATAAATATTTTCCATATGAGTATTGTCCAAAATCAATATCACATTAAAAACATTGCTGTTGTGAGTATCAGCACTGTTGAAATGATCACAACTGTGGGATTCAGTACAACAGCTCGTCTCATAATGTTTAATTTAAGAACAGAAACAAGGTAGGATAGTAGGAACACAGAGATTGAGCCTCACAGGAGTGTTGCAGGAAGCAGAAAGAACAAACCTGGTTTGGAGATTGTATGTTCTGCCTGGGGATGAGTTTCCTCCAGCGACTCTGAGCGCCTCTCACAGTCTCAGCTGGAAAAAGGACGATGGATGGAGATAGGCAGAGGGTTTGTGTTCAGGTTCGACTTGACCTGACGGTGGAACAGTGACACAGACAGCTCTTACACGCAAAGGTGAATTATTGGCTTTTTCACTGATATTTAATAAAACAGAGATGAACGTCAGGGTTTTTTTTTTCTCTGCACTGCCATCAGAATGTAACCGCCATTTCAGTTTGAAATTCATCCTGAAAAAGTCACATTTTTTCTGATAAAATCAAGAGATTATTGGAATCAGGTCAAATATGCTGAACTGAAAGATATCATAACTTCTAATCAATTAAATTATATATTTAAAACAACAAATAGTGCTAAGGAATACAAGGAAGGAAAAGTCTTGAAGAAAAGCATGTTTGTTTATTTGTAGTGATGATAAATAAATGGAGTTCTATTTCATCCCTACTGACCGCCAGAGGCGGTGCTTAAAGCACTGGAATGTTCCCTTCGCGCATGCGCAGTTCGAGTATGTATACCAACAAAGTCACTCGTGACCCCTGGGTGACCCAGGAACTGCATAAGTTCAGGGCTCCACCCACCAATCGTCTCCTATTTTTCTTCTCGCGTTCAGTTCGTGTACACCTGACGGGACAAGCCTGTACGGCGTTGTGATGCACCGTCGCTGGGAGCCTTGTGACCTTCGAGGTCGGAGCTGCTTTATGCCCTCCAAAGGCTGTGACGTGTTGCGGTCCCGTTCATCTGATTCTGCGGCGCTGCGCGTCGCCTGTGGTGAGAGATTCATTCATACCTCCGGCAGACGGTAAGGTTGCTGAATCTACTATTCCTCATGGTGAGTGATGGGGGAAGCGGCTGCTCCCCCCGGGCTTGTTTACATGACAACCGCGGCCGTGCGGCGTGGTCGGTGGTAACTTGGGGTGCAGGGACGCTGCTCGCGTTCCTCGCCCGGCTTCAGGAAGCAATTTGGCTGGTGTGATGCTGTGCTTCTTACTGTTGTGGAGCCACATTAAGCCCCCCGCCGAGACCGCTGGCTCGGCTTCTGAGTGCGCCGATGAGTGCGGCGCTGCAGCGTACGGGGTGCCCCCGCTCCCGCCGCCGCGGAGCACGACGCTAGCTCGGCTAGGCGCCTAGTCAGTGAGGTGTGTTGTGTGTCGGGGGATCAGCCTCCTCTTCCACCGGCCACTGCGTTCTTTCTGATTGTTACATATCAGCTGCACAGGCAGGTGATGCCGCTGCTAGCAGGCGGGCGGGGTCCGCTGTTCCCGCTGCCACTGCGGTGGCCTTGGTGATAGCATGCGGCCGCTGGTGCGTGTCTCGGCTGAGCGGCCAGTCAGTGATGTGTGTTGCGGGCAAAAGGCAAAGCCCCCGCATACCCCAGCTACTACATGCTCTGGGTATCACGTGCACCCCCGCTCTGATGGGGGACACTCCTTCTCCGCTCATAGCATTCTCTGACATCTTCATTGTAGTTTGCAGGCCAGGGGTGTATCTCTGTTATTTGAGGCCCGCATGCCCCCACCAGCTCCCCCCCCCCCCCCCCCCCCCCCCCCTCCACCCCCCCCAGGGAAGCCCTAAGTACGTCCTAGCTCTATTCAAGCGTCCCCCTCCCCAATGAGAGGTATGCATGAACCAACAAGCTGAACAGTATCGGCTGCATTTACAAGTGAAAAGAAGTGCTAAAGGTGGCTGTTGAGTGGCGCATTTACAATTGGCGACTGCATTCCTAAGCAGGGATGATATGATTCCTCTTCAGGCCATCAAGGAATAACCTAAAATCCCAGTCTTCTAGTGGCAGCTGATGGAGGGGGGCTGCTGGGGGCAGTCGTCCCTCTCTGGGATGTGATTCTGCCAGCTTGCTGGCCAGTGATTGAGGTTGATTGTGCAGGGGACACACTCCTCCTCCCTCTGCTTCTTGTATGCTGCTGTTTCTTCTGGTCTGGTACCGCTCCGACAGCACAGCAACGGGGTGCCACTGCGCGGCTGTCCCCTCTCCCACGTACGGCCTCAGCTGGCTTTCAGGGACTTGATCACACGGCGTCCGCTGTGCGGGCGGTGTCCGCCCCTCCCCCAGCGTGTTGCACTGCCGTTGTATCGACTTGTTGCGTGCACCCACGGTTCCCGGCGGGTGGCACCGCGGGGCAGGCAGACGGTGCAGGTGGCTGCTAAAAACTCCGCTTGGGTTGGCTCTCTGGGCTGCTAGCCCGGTGATTTGCGCTGTGCCCCCGCTCTGGTGGGTGGCGCTACTGTGGGGGCTGATGGAGGAGGGGGCTGCTAAGCAGCTGGTCCCCTTCCTGGACGGAGCTCTGTTCATGCGCGCCTCGCTTGGCTTGTCGGCATGATCTTTGCTGATTGCGGTAGGGCTAGCGTTGGCTGGCTCTCAGTTATGGGCCACATGTGCTGCTTCCCCTGCTGTAGGACCCCGCGGTGGCAGTCGCCATGCGATGAGTGTTGGTTGGGCGCTGCCAGTGGAACACTGTTGTGTTCTTCTGGCTTATTGGTGCCCGCTTTGGAGCAGGGCACCTCTGGCGAGGGGGCGGGACCGAGGGGCCACTGCCGTGCCACTTTTCCCTCCCCTGAGCGTAGTGCAGCTACCCCTTGTTGGCCTTGCCGTCGTGCGCCGGCTGTGTAGGCGGCGTATGCCCCCTTCTTCAGCGTATTGCACTAACCTTGTCTCCTGACCCTCTGACCGACACTGTGGGGGTCGGTTCGGCTGTATCCGCCCCTGCCTCATTCCCAGCAGGTGCCGTCTTGTGAGACGGAGGGGACTGGGGGCTGCCATGCAGCTGCTTCCTCTCCTGGATGTGGCTCCGCTGCTTTGTTGACTTGGTGATATTGAATCGGCTGTGCAGGTGGCGTGCGCTCCCTTCCCGCAGCTTATCGCCCTGGCCCCGTGTTGTCCTACCGAGCCGAACTCCTGTTGTCGGCCCGGAGCCTCTAGCAGGTGATGCCCGGCGTCGCCTTTTCCTAGGCTTGTACGGACCCTGCTTGTGGTGTTACGCGGCCAGCTTAGGGCGGTGGCCACGGTGCCCGCCGGGGGGTCCTTTCCCCTACTGGGCGCAGCATCAGCCGGGCTTCATGGGCAGGCCCGTCTGGTGATGGCAGGCCTCCCAGTGGCATTGAGGACGGTTAACGTCCTATCTGGCCGGCCTGCAGGTCGTGTGCCTGCAGGGGCTTCAACGCGCTGACGGACTCCCTCTCCTGTTGGAATCCTCCACCAGGGGGGTGGTGCCTCCATGGGGCACATGTGCACTGGGGGGTGCTTCGGAGGTGGCCACTTTCCTCCTAACCCCCCGAGAGCCGCTGGCCTCTGGGCCACGAGGCGCTCGTGCACTCTTGGCCGCAAGTCCTTCAGTGGACGTTCCCGCCGGCCCCTCTCCTTGGTCGACACCCATCAGGGTGCTTCAGAGGGGCACACACACAGAGTGCTGCTTGGTGACCCCCTACTGGCCGGCACGGGCTTGGTTTCCTCTGCTCTGCCGGTTGTTCTGCGGCAGCCCATGGCACCTTCTCAGCAGGAGGGTTCTGCTGTCTCAGCGCGGTGGCCGGGTGGGGCACCCCCGTCCTCACCGTCTCTGTCTTACGCCTGGCGACTAAGGGGCCCGACTCGCTGCTAAGCAGCTGTTCGGAGCCTGTTGGGGGAGCGGCCTCGGGTGCTAGGGTGCCCTCTACCGGCAGCTGTCTGATAGTGGTGGAGGTTGGTTGCACGGTGGTGCAACAGCCATGGGGAGGACCCGGTGCCCTGCTCAGTCCCCGTGGTCCTGGACTTTGGCAGTCTTTGGACATAGCACGGTCCCCGTTCACCCTGGGGGTGTATGTGGCGGCAGGCCAGCCCGCTCTGCATGGTTGCAGGCGGCGCGACTGGTGTGGGCTTTCCTCAGGGGGGCTCTGAGGCCTACCCCCCCTGGAGGCCGCGGGCACCCACCTCGGATCTACATCTGGTGCTGGAGAGCTTGTCAACCTCCCTTTGCACCTCCGGCAGCAGCAGAGCTGCAGTATGTGTTGTGTAAGACGGCGTTTATGCTGGCCGTTACCACGGCGTAGCGTGTGGCTGCGCGCTCTGTCTATTTGCCCGGCATGCCTCCGGTGGCGCACAAATGGGGCGGGCGGCGCTCCGGCCAGGGCTATTGTGTCCAGTCGGAGCTCTGAGAAGCTACATGGATGCTGAGGCAGATGTGCGGACATCTGACCAGCTTGTTGTCCACTACGGAGGCCCTTGTTGGGGCTCTGCTCTTTCCAGGCAGTGCCTGTCCCACTGGGTTGTGGACGCCATTTGCCGTTCCTATCAGGCCGCAGGGCGGCCTCTGTCCAAGAGTGTGCATTGCCACTCCACCAGGCCGGTGTCCACACCATGGGTCACCCTGATGGGGGTGCTCCTGGGCGAGCTATGGGCTGTCGCCGTTGGGACGATGCCTGGCACCTTTTCCAGGTCCTACAGGTTGGCCATTATGCCTCCGCGTCCACTGCGGTTGATACTGGGCCCTGCAGAGGCTTTTCGGTGGGATTGGTCTCTGGGATTCCTCGTGACCAAGTTGGCATACGTCATTCCAGTGCTTTAAGCACCGCCTCTGGCGGTCAGAAGGGATGAAATAGAACGAAAGTTACAAATGTAACTACGGTTCTATGAATCCCGGATGACCGCGAGAGCACTCTGTCACTCGGAATCCTCGTGGTCACGCGAGAAGATTCCGTAGGAGACGATTGGTGGGTGGAGCCCTGAACTTATGCAGTTCCTGGGTCACCCAGGGGTCATGAATGACTTTGTTGGGATACATATTCGAACTACGCATGCGTGAAGGGAACATTCCAGTGCTTTAAGCACCGCCTCTGGTGGTCATCCGGGATTCATAGAACCGTAGTTACATTCGTAACTTTTGTTTACTTTTGGGCCTAATTAACCTGAACCATTTGCAAATCAACATCACTCGTCAGATCAAATCAAAGTTTTATTTTGGTTCGTGGGAGAAGTCAGGCTGCACAAATACAAAGCTATTTCTTCTTTTCCAGCCTGAAGAAAAATAACATTAGTTTTGAATTTTTTGGCAAACCTGCAAATCCACAGAGCTGCACGCATGCAGTGCTTTCTTTGAGCCCTCAAGTCGATTTGTACTTTTCACATTTCACCCACTCCATTCATGTTGTCATGATACTGAACAATGTGGACTCAAATTTCATTTTGACACAAATAAAATCTCGTGCATCAGATTGAAGACAAAAGATTTTACACAAGTTTCTTTTCCAAGAATATAAAAACCCAAATTTCAACATTGTCCACATCTTATCAAATATTTAGGAAAACCAAAAGAAGTTACATAGTAAGAACGGGAAAGCAATCTTTCATGGTCTCTCTCATCAAACTCTTCGCATACAGCAGTGAAAGAGTCTTCCAGTAAAAAGAATTTGAAAGATATTCCACAGCAAACAAAAAAAGTACTGCAAACATAAGATGCCTCTGAAAGACACTTATAGAAACATAAGAATTGTGTTAAAATGTTGACAGAACAGTGAGAATCTTTCGATTCTACCAGAATCCAAAAGAGGTCAAAGGTCAACAGACTATATGAGGAAAGGTGTGCCACGTATTGATTTGTATCACAGTGACCTGAATGTTAATAGTGCACATGTCATGTGTGAGTGGCATCAAGCATTTATAATGTCACCGCTGATTTAACAGTCGATTAGCAAGGTAGAATTCAGTTCAGGTTAAAACTTGTTAAAATAAAATATGAAAGAAAGTGTGCCTGCTTGGGGTCAAACTGCAACGCTGCTTCCAAGTCCCAAACGATAATTCAACTCATGATAATCATAAACTGATGCTCATAAGATGAAAACTGTGCTGATTGCTAACATATAAGGAACATATATCCATGCCCTAAAGGTTATGACCTTTGCTTTGTGTCCTGACCGCTTTGCCCTCAATGACCTCTTCTAATTATCAGAACCAAGCCGGTGCAGGGGAACACGCTGTAGACGTTTCTACCTCTTTAAAACCAATTGGATGAAAGTAAATGGGAGCAGACAGGGCTAACAGGTCACTGCTCTGGCGAACGGGGTGGCAGGTCTTTTGGATGACAATCAAAACAGTCATTAACCTCGAACAGCTCCTACTCATTAAAGTATGCAAGTCATACTGGCTCAGCACCTTCATTTAGAATGTAATTAACTCTTTGACACCTGAAAGGAGGACATGAGTTGACATTTGTGTAAGACAAAGAATACTGATAAAAATGGAATAACAAAAAATAAAAATAAAAAAAAAAGAAGGAAGCATAGGACAGCCAGGCTGTATGGAATTAATGTGTGACAGAGTATTAACTGTATAGATTGAGTAAATGTCAATAGGATGTCCGGTGATTGTTGGGATCACATCTTGCCCTTTTCGTCTTGGCTGAGTCGAACCACCTGCCTCCCCCAGGAAGACTGACAATTATCCGCCGAACCGCCTGGCTGTAAACACATCACTCTGCTGACTGGACTGTATTGAACAGCCCGTCTGTCTTCAGTCCGGCTCTCGCTGCACTGTCTCCTCTCCTCCTCTTCTTCTCATCAGTGAATGATTTGTCCCTGAAATGAAAACTGATTGTTCCTTGTGAAGAACAATGAACAAGTTTCAGATAAATGCAAGCAGTGTTTCCATAAATCAAGAAAGTTGAAGAGATATAATGCAGATCACTCACAGCTCTTTAAAGGTATAATACAACATTTTCTCGAAAAGACGAAGCCCCACGTCTGTTACTCACTTTTTGAACAACGCGCATGCGCCAGACCATCCGCCCGGCTCTCCTGCTTCTCCCAGAAAACGCGGAAGTGTACGAGCGCGATCTCCTCTTCTCCGGCGTGCACGGCTCTGTACAGTTTCTGCGATCCGCCTCGCTCATAAATAAAGCTTTTTTTTTCCGAAACAGCTACAGTTTTATTATGTCAGACTCGCCATCGGTAAGTACGAGCTCAGAAGCTCACCGGCTACATAAACACTCTGAATGCGCATGCGCAAAAGGGAGAAGCTGATTGGGCGCAAGCACGGAGAACCGCCTCACGAAAGCAGCTCGTCAGAATGATTGACAAACAGACCCACCAATTATTTAGGTGATCCACCCGGAAATCAAAATGTTGTATTACACCTTTAAGACTGATATGGTTTTCACACTGTGTGTATTCAACGTGAGGGAAAAGCATCCAAACATTTCATGTGCCTCAAGTATTGCTGGAATTAATTGAAATAATTTAACTGATCTGCATCTAAATACAAAAGCAATGTGGCCGACCCATAGACTGATGAACAACAATGGAAAAGGGAAACGTAAGTGAAAGCTTAATTCAGTAACAAGTTTAATATTCTTTAGCAACAACAACCTTCAAGAGAAATTCTGTCCAAATTCTTCAATTTTTTTTTTCTTCCATATTTGGGGTTGCTTTTCTACAAAACAATTCTGCTCCTACTGACTAAAAACCTTGGGAAAGCAACTCCAAACCATGACGCTTCCTCTACTGTAGCTCAGTGTGTGAATAATGCTGTCATGTTGTTATGCAACGCAAAATATTCAAACTTACTAACTGACTCAACAAACTCCAGCAGAGACGTCAAACACCTCAGAGGCGTTCAGAGGCCACATACAGCCCACTTTCTTTTGGAGTGGGCCAGACCAGGAGAAAAATGCCATAATAACCTTAAAAATTTGAGTTCTTCTTGCTTTTTTTTTTAATGGTGCAGATCATAGCTGATGACAATGTCTTCATTTTTGCAAAGCCAAACAATTACTAACAGAAATTAGTACAATGTTAAAATAAAGCCAATTTCTATAATATATTTTGTGTAAAAATATAGTGAAATGTCCAAAACAGAAAACAATTTTTACCTTTATCTTTAAGACATTGACTTTTCCAGGTTGTGCCCTCAGGATGAACTTGACTTGACAATATAAACTACCAAATTAACTCCAGTTGTTCTAAAAAAAAAAAAAAAATCACTTTGTAGCATCTGAAGCTCCTTTCACTGTGGGAACTTTGAGGTCTTCAACAGACACGCAAATCTCATGACATTCACACACAAGCTGTGTGAAGCAGTTGCAAATTCCTGAACATGGAAATGGAGTCTGTAGTCAAGCAGTCATTTTGTTTGCAATGAATGTTTTTGCAAATTTATATAACAATTTGCACATTTTCACTGATGGATTACGAGATTTATAAATCTGTAACTCTCATTAACTCTTTTTACCTTACCTTATAAGAGTATACATTTTTATGGAGTATTTTGTTGGAGACATCTTTGTTTTTACTTGCACCTTAAATACACATATGATTTTATTTTCTGAAATTCCTGTGCAAATTCTGCATTTGAAGAGGTCCACACTTGCATATTGCAGTATTTGCTGAATGCTCCATACCCCTGATATCCTGCTTAAAATAAACATTCTCATTACACACTCTGTTAAGTCAAACACAGCCATTGCAAACAGTGAAAAAATATATATCATTCATCTAATGTAATTATTTCATCAAAATCAAGGTTGTTATGAACTAGATTTTCCTCTAGCTCCCACTGACAACAGACGGTGTATTATCCATTTCTTCAACTTTAACACAGCTTACAGAATGTTAAGATGACCCAAGCAGGGCTACTGTATTATCTCCTGAACCCACAGTAGAGCTACAGACCTCCTGATACTGTTGCCACAGCGATACACTCAGCATGGTGTTCGGTTAATGAGTGCACGGCCACTTTGACCCCTCAAGTGTTTGGCATAAATAACCACACAAACACAAACATTCAAGCACACTTGTGCAAATGGTGGGAGGCTATTCATCATAAGTGTTCTTGTGAGCCTAGACCATAATAACAGAAGGGGATCCATTAATCAGAGAAACATTTTAAGGCAACAACACTCGCTCACATACTAGGCTTCATTTTGAGTCCATACTGATGCAGGATAATGATTTATAATTGATGGTTTTATACAACTGACATCACAAAGTGCTTTTGTACACAGCGCTTCAAGGAGTTGAGAGTTGAAAGATAAAACTGGAAATCTGGTCCTAGTTCAGTTTGTTTATTATAACAAGAAGTCATAGATACAGCATTTATTGTTTGACTTCATGTTATTAAAAATACACACTGTTTAAACCTCTCGGCTTAAATAGTTGAAACTTTCTTCCATTTCTTTAGCTCTGCCTTTAATCATCCTTGATATGACAAAACTTGAATCAGTGTTGACAGTGTTGAAATCTTTTTATTTCTTCCTGTATCTTTTTTTTTTTTTTTTTTTTTTTGCCTCCAGGAAGAAGATTTCATTGAAATTGAAGACTAGAGATCATATTCTCAACTGGATAATCTGCACATGTAATGAAAAAGTCTGAGCTCAGCTAGAATCCATGTCTGGGGCATGTTTTTCTTAATAAAGTAAGTTGGAAAAACATTGGGTAAAATCAAATGAGAACATCATTTTGCAGAGTGGAATTTGATCAAACAGTTTATGCTGCTCGCAGGAATGTCACCATCATCTTACGCCTCATCATAAATTGAGTTTTATTCCCTCCGGCTAAGTCTGCAGGGTTGCAGAGTTCTGGATGACGCTCACAGAGGGCTGAGGAAGTCCACCAGAGAGCCCTCCAGCAGCTGTCAGTTTATACAGAGGTACACTCTTTAGTTATCAAAGTCTGAATCGGAGAGGGTTGAGCGAGGGGATCAGCTCTGTCACCTATAAGCTACCGGTTTAGCTGTGATGTGTGAGGCTCATGGAGCTCACCACCAGAGTGCTCATATCCCCCCCCAAAAACCATCCACAGTGTCCTTTAACACAGGACTTTAACACCCAGGCAGTGTGAAATGTGACAAGTGGAGTGAGTGTGGAGTAATGTTCATGAAGTGGTCTGAATGGAGACACCCATCAAGTGAAGAGATCCGCAAAAACTGTAAAAAGTTGAGACAATGCCTCTGTATGGTCTTTGTTTCTATATACTTACTATATTAGATGCCTCACAAGTTGCAACATAAAGTGCCCCCCAATACAGAGCTGCCACCCAGTGCTGTATAATTTTGTTTGTTTAATCCAAACTGCAGAAATAATCAAGAAAAATGTACTTAAATTTGCCAGTGTTATGATTTGTTTCCATTTCTTCCTTCGATAAGACATGATGACAGATCTTCGGAGTTATACTGCTTGGGAATATGTTGAACTTCTGAAATATTTTTCCTCCTCAGAAAGTTCACACTTCAGGTGGTTACTTCAAATGCCATGTTGCAAATTCTCTAACTCTGACTTTGTTAAATTAGAATAAATCCTAAATATGCATGGGAATTCAAAAATTCAGCTCAAAAACATTCACGATAGCAGTTTTCACGCTCTGACACTGTGGGCATTGGCTGTCAAGATATGAGAGCCAGGTTATGATTTCATGCCGGAAGCTAGACGCGGAATTAAAAACAGCACTCTTAGATTCAAGCAGAAGCCATTTCGTTTATTTTGCCCTTGGTTTTCTACTTCCCACTCTTGATTTTTTTTCCCTCCTCTGCTCATCCCAGCCTTACAGTGTCACAGAAAGTCTAGCATGTTGCTGTGGCGCTTCAACACCGTGCGAGTGAGTAGGAGTGGTGGGAGCTCTCTGGTACTGCCAGGTGTCCCTTATTCTCAGAGCTCCACGTTGGCAGGTGCCGAGTTTCGCAGCCCTGAAGTTGGAAATAGAGTTGGTCAAAACATCTTCGGGGCAAAGAGACAATTCTACGGAGAACACTGCAATACTTGTGATTTGGGTCACAGGCAAGAAAAAAAAAATGTTTGTGTGGCATAGTTATTATAAGCCAAAGGGTTACAGTCATACAACATAGTATCCCAGCCAATGTTTCATAAGCTGCTGTTTGGCTGAAGTACATTGGAGCTTAACAGACTTTTTCTGACTCGTGCTCGCCGATGCAGTGCAGGAAGCATGCGGTCTATGTTCTCCTTCCACATTCTGTGCAAACCTCGCGTTACAATTACTTTCAAATGACTGGAATGTACCGTTTCCTCAATAAATCTACATTCAGCTACCCCCTTTGACTTTTTGAAAATGGATTTCACGGTGGAAACTTTTTGAAAATGCTCTGTCTCTGAGTAAACAAGAGGAGAACACAACTTTCCTGAAATGCTGTGGCTGTGCATGCGCACCATGGCTGCAGTAAACAGTTTTTCTGCGTATGTGCGAGTAGATGGCCGATAACAACGATATTCTCCCGGGACTCGGCTGTTTAAACTTGCAAACGGACATGGTTTTCAAAATGTTGCCATGTAAAAACACTTCTGAAACAAAAATACAAAAGAAGGCATTTTCATGTGCAACGTCGTCTCATGAAGAGGATCTAAAACTGGAATCTTTTCTGACAAACAGTTAGACCTGCCGTCATCAGGTTTATCCTGCTTACTTTAATTACTCTTGAGACGTACCTTATTCTTCAGAGTTCTTCCCCTGTGGCAAATTGAATCGATTGAACACGGCTTGAAGAAAAAGATACCTGTATGCGTGCGTGCGTGTCTGTGTGTGTGTGTGTGTGTGTGCGTGTGTGTGTGCGTTCTTGTATTTCTATCCTTGTCGGGCCCAAATGTCCCCACAAGGATAGCAAAACGTGGAACGACGTGCCTTGTGGGGACCTTTTTCCGGTCCTAAGTAGGAGAAACAGTGTTTTCTTGACCATGTTGTTGTTACTGAAAAAAGTAAAAGTGCAAAAACATTTCTTTAGGGTTAGGCTTTGTTGTGGTGTGGGTTAGGGTTAGGGTAAGGGTCAGGGTTAGGGGCTAGACATGAATGGGAGTCAATGGACGGTCCCCACAAGGATAGAAATACAAGACTGCGCGTGCGTGTGTGTGTGGCCCCACAGTCACACTGCATGTCAGGCTGAAAAACAATCCAATACAGCCAAAGTAACTTTCTGTCCAACTCGCGATGAAATTGTGGCAAAGACACAAAGGCATTTCCTAAAGCTTAACTAGTCCTGCAGGAACATTGGCCAGGGTACAGATTAGAACTGAAGAGTCATTCTTTCTTTGGCCGTTCAACCAAATCAAGTTAACATGCAAATAGACCTGTAAACTTTTGGGCTGGTTCAGGCCACCCGAGACCATTTTTCATTTCAGCTTCTATAGACTGGTGGGAGACCTTCAATAAGCTTCATCCCTCTCAGTTTCCCTGTTGCATGTCGCCAACATTCTGTCTCTAGTCTGTTCTCTCTTTTTGTATGTGCCTCTAACTCCCTGCTGGATCTCTGACAGTGGGACTGGAAGTTCATGATCTAAGCCTTCTGTCCCCATCATGTCTGCAGAGAGGGAAGCACCTCGCCTTCTTTTCTTTGCTTTGTAGTCATGCCCTGTTTCTGTTTTATCTTTTTCTCTTCTTCTGTCTCCTAACCCTTACCAGACCAACAGAAACCTGCCACCTCTGAGCCTGGTTCTGCAGAGATTCCTTCCCGTTTAAAGGGAGTCCTTTTTTTTTGTGTGTGTGTGTGTCCAGTCTCTGATGATTAGTCATGTGGTGTGGCTGGGTTTTTCTCTGTAAAAGTGCCTTAAGATGGCTGTGCTGTTACTGGTGCTATATAAATGACATTTATAACAAACACCACTTTGACAGAGAAGCACATCAATGGTAGCTTCACAGTTTATAGTTCGTTCTTGCAGCATGTGAAGGAGAACTGATATAATATGATGGAGCATACAACATGAAACTGTTAACTGGTTATAGCTCAAATTTCACAATCCGAAGCATTCGAGTAATACAAGTCATGGTTCGCTACTGAACAGGATTCTGTCTGTTTTTAAGAGAAGCAATCACAACTTAAACAGTGTCCACATATAATAAAACTGAAAGGAATATGTTTGCATTTTAGCCTGGATCAGTTTAGACCTTCTTTCTGTGGTACTTCTGTGAGTTTTCAACTCCACAAAGTTACACCAATTTTAGGCACTTCCAAACTGCATCCCATAAATCTCACAAGAGTCCAGTTTGGTTATCTCTTTTTACAGGTATCACAAGCTGTGTTTGGTCGACAACTACCATTCTATTATCCTTGACTCAGACAGATGTGCCTTGATAGCACGGTGGTCTGACAGTTCTTCCCTGTGCAATGCGTATCGAATGAGAACAGTTTATTCCTTTGTGCAGAATACAATCAAAATGAGACCCAAAGGGCAGACATAGGTGGAAGGGAAAAGACCGGAGGCTATTATTAGGGTGATGTTGACAATGAGAATGGTTTTGGTGGAAAGAAAGAGGACATATAGAATAGAATAACTGGGACATAACATAGACAATAGCAAGTAAAAAAAAAAAAAAATGTTCGAGAACAAAAGGGATTGGGAAATGATCGAGAGAAAAAGGCAAAAAACTGACATGACCATATCAGGCAAAGAGATGAAAAAAACATGGACACAAGAGCATTTAAATTACAGAAAAAGAAAAGAAACATACAGCGTAAGAAATGTGATTCCATTGAAAACTACAAAGAAAAGGCGAGGCAAGATGGCACCAGAGAGGAATTAAACTTTCCTCACTCGGCTCTCATGACCGGGAGGCATCGGGCTGCTCCCCCTGGTTGTGTAGGAGTGAGGCTCTACTAAACAGTTTGAAAGCCAACTACGCTTCTACTCACAAGCACTTCTCCTTTCCCACTAACCAACCAGTGCCGATACCCGTTTCCCCTTTTCCCAGTCCTCCTGCTGCTGTAGTGAACAACCCTGCTGAGAAGTGCTTCAGCATCAATAACAAAAGCGGAGCGGGCGAGGGGAAGAGTGGAAGTGTGGGAGAGTAAGAAACATAGCTCCGGTCATGGCCTGAGGGAGTACAGAACAGCATTGAGTACTTCAGTGGTTGTGCGTGCACACGCATGCATGCATAAAAAGCCCAGCACAGCCCCGTTTAAAATGCATGTCAGGTAGACTTCATCGATACAAATAACAGTTGAAAGGAGTTTAAAAATAGAAATTGAATTGCTTTGAAATGAAGGAGAATCACTGTGGAAATACCTAAAGGGGTGAGAGGGAATAACAATTCAAGTGTGGGTGTTAACAGGAATTACAGTCACGGTGGTTCCAATTAGCCGGCAAGGTAAATCAAAGGGTGAGTAAGTTTTCTGTCACAGAAAAAAAACAAAACAAAGATTGTAGCTAAGGCTCTCAGATCAGGTGGTATAACAGCATCTTTGGGTAAACAATGTCATAATGGCATCTTTTTAGCATGCATGCTCAGTCCAAACCACAACAGCTCTGGTAGTTGACATTTTTTCTCACTTTTTAAACACTCTGGATGTGTGTATGTGTGTTTATTTTATTTGGCTGAAAGACCCAAAGCCTTCACATCAAACCCAGCCCACTGACAATTGGGAACACCATTGGCTCTAAATTTCTTTGGTAATCTTCCAATTTCATCACCACGTTCAATACCTCCAGTACCAGAGGCAGCAAAGCCGTCCTACAGCATAATTGAACCTCCACAATGAATTCTGTATGTTGGCCGTTTTTCTCTGTATGAGCTTCGTTTCATCATCCAGTTCAGTGACGCACTGCATTCCCAAAGAGCTCTACGTTCATTTCATGCAGACATAGAACTTCATCCCTGAAAGATCATGCCTTAAAGTTGAGTTTGGTTTTTTTCTCTCATGCATTTCTTCCAGTATCGCTGCCCTCTTTGTTCTTTGCTCACAGAGCCCTTGTTTGTGTGCGTTTTTCTTCCAATGTGCAGCATATGATATAGGCTTCAAACAACCTCATACTGCTCCAACTTGTTCTCCATAATCCGCACCAACCCTCACATATTTTAACATTTTATCACCTGCAGGACCCCATGGTGATGTCTCTCTTTGTTCCCGTTTGTATGTTCTCCATGTTTTTGTGTAAACAACTGTGATTCATTTTCATCTGGGAATGGCTTCAGCTGCTCATGACGTTAGTTGTATAAAAATGGAGAGGCGATAAATGGATGCATTCACAGAAGACAGCTGAAGCCAAATAAAGAACTGATAATTGACTGATGGTAAACGTCTACCTTTAAACACACTTTCTGCTTCACTCATAATTCTCTGCTGAGCTTACTGGACTCTGAACTGTGGACTGTTTCAGTTTGATGTCTTCAGGGCAGATCACGAAGTGAATGAGCACAGACTGAACCTTGAGGGTATAAGGATTACAAATTCAGACTGCAGCTCCAACACGCTGTAACACACCACACCTTTTGAACCTAATTTTGGATTATAATGTCTTCACACCTCTAAATGACCAACACAGCAACTCAGTTTATCACGTGATTGACATATTTGCCAGATTAATTTTTAAATGCAACCTGACCAATTGCTGTTTAAGGACCCTTAACATATATGTTGACGTGCTGTGTGTAAATTTCGGCAATCACAATACTGTATGTCACCCTGAAAACACTCCCTCCATTAATGCTTTACAGTAACACAATTTCCTGAAGCAAATTTCCTTTTTTTTTTTTTGAGCTCATAAAAAATGCGTCATTGTTTAACAATCGCTTTCTCAGAGGAAGAGAAGGGCTTTGAGCTGGGAGCCTTCGAGCACCAGGAGACTTTGGTTGGATCCAGAGACAGCTGTGCAAAGTCTAGCAAAACGCAATGGCATTAAACATCCGAACCTCTCAAGGAAAAGTGTCAGACAAAGTTGCATGATGGGTCATGCAAGGACCAAGTTTTAGAAAGAACAGTCTTGGTATTGCAGACGTATTTGCTGATCCATCATTCTTCACGTAATATTTTGAATTACAGCATTGATTTTAATTCAGATTATGTTAAAAGTGTGAATTTTAGCAAATGCAATCATTAATTGAGTGGAAGAAGAATTATTAGCCTATAGGTGATTTTAATGCTGACACACTAAACCAGCCTGGCACACAATTAAAACTTTAAAAATATGTTTTGTATTTTTGTGATGATTTATTTTTATTTTTTCCTTATAACAATCACATATAATCAATTCCTCTAATTAGATGGGTTTTTCCCATTTCATCCACTCACCCAAGTTGCCATCTGTCTTTTTTCTTCCTTAATCAAAGACAAAAAACTGTTTTTATCAGTACAAGCGTATTGGGTCTCAGTTGAGTCAGGGTCCCTTAGATGACATCCCTGCTTTCACTGTGAATATTATTAGCAAAGCAAATGAGGAATTATTTTTAAAAGTTGGAAGTTCAACATTTTGATGCAATCTGCAGTTGGAACACGTATCTTACCTCATGACAATTTTCTTTAACAAACACAAGCGTCATCAGGAAATTGTCTTTGGATTTCTTTTTCTTTTCTTTTTTTCTTTAATCTATGATGCGTCTAATGAATAAGTCCATTAGGTTTGCTCCGTCTCGCTTCCTGTCTGCGCGTATATTTTAATAACGACAAATTCATTTTGTGTCCTGATGGAGAAACATGAAGCCTGTGATGGTGAGGCGCTGGGTTGAGACTAAATGTTTAATGTGCTGTGCATACACATATTGGGGGACTTATGTGATATGCCTGCATATGTGTGAGTGTGTGTGGGAAGACAAAACATTTAATGCGCAGCCACTGCTCTTCATTTTCTACATTATTAATCAGCCAATAAGATAGCTTGCTCTCTCTAATAGCAATGGGAATTATCTTCATCTGCCCATCCTGCCACACAAATAGACACACACATAGACATGTACATACTCAAGCATAAATTTAGCACTTGTAATCATGCGGTTCATAATCCAGGGGACATGATTACATAAATCACAGCCCCCAGGCCATGCTCAATCTCCCAGTGGGCTTCCTGCCCAGGGAAACTTCATCATATGTGCAGGACAAGATGTGGGAATTGGACCAGCACTGTTACAATTAAAAGACAACCAAAGGAGACATAGATCAAAAGCAATAGCGCCAATAAAGGCTAACAGTAGAGGTTATAGGGGATGCTTTAATGTCAGATATGTTTTCCACAACATTGACGTGCTATCTAATAGTATCACTATTTAATTCACAATAATAAAATCAGGCTTCATGGGAGGAAAAAAGCCTGTCATTTGAATTGCCTGACAGCAGAACTTTAGTTTGAAAATCAAAATGGCTTCAAGGCCCCTCATTTTGAATGAGAGAGTGTGTGGTTGTCTGTCCCTTTGTTGGACTGGCCACATGTCCGTGGTGTATCCTGCATTTGCCTAAAGTTAGGCGGGACTGACTCCAGCAACCTGCGACCCTGTTCAGGATAAAGCGGTGTAGAGGAAGGATGGAGATCAATATCACTCACATTTAACAATGCCCAATAATTTCTGACAAAAAAATGGTTTTCGCGGTATTGTTACAATTTATTTTTCATTTGAGTATCATGTGAATAAGTCTGTGGATGATATTGTCTGATTGTTTTGATTTTTCTTCATTTATTTATTTATTCTGCAGTAGACTATATGTTAGAAACCTAGTAATTTCCTCTTAACCATAGTGTGTCGTGCTAAAGGTAAAGGTATTTGCCGAATGAGCAGCAGAACTGGCTATTGTGTAGTTTTCCTGGTGGATTTTAAGACAGTCTAATTGCCCCACAAACTATCCTCCTGAGCTAAATTACAGCTGTCACTTTCACTTCATATATTTGATTGGTCTCGTCTCAGTTTTTACACTCAGATGAAAACACCTTCACAGTAGTGATTTACCAAGGTGGAAGGGACCTGGCACCAAATGAGAATGAAAGATAACACTGATTAATTTATTTGGCAGAAAGCCCATAACACATTCATGATTAATTAGGAGTTTAAGTACAACCACTTCCATCCACTCATCAATATACTTTGCTCCCAGAAAATAGATCAAAAATATTGCTAAATCATGTCTCATATGCTTTATGCTCATATTTACTTAGTATAACTTTACATCTTGCTTTCCCTGGTGGTCATCTTGCTCTCAGTTCATGTCAGGATAGCATCGTTCTTAACATCTCAAATACAGACACTCTGTGGCAATGTTTTTATTGAGTCAGTACTCTTTGGAATCGTTTTTTTTTTTAAAAAAAAAAACAGACATAAAGGATATAAGCAAGCCCTGAAAGGTAGCAAATATCAATAGTTTCCAGGACAGTATATCTTCAGACGTACATAGGAAAATCACCTGCTATACAACTACTGAACAGTGCACCTAAGGTTGCATCTATCACTGCCCTAATACTTCAGTCTTCAGGGTTTCCGATACTCTGTCTTCAGTAAGACATTAATTAACTCCATTTACAGCTTCAGGGGCTGCTTGGTGCTGCACCTGCATCAGATGCTTCCAGGACTGAAGGCATTAGTTTTGTATATGTATATTGATCAACACTCTAACCTGATGTTCGCAGCTACTAACGTACCTAACAGGGAACTTCCCGGACAGGCCCCCACTTTATGATGCAATCTTGGCTCATTGTGGGAAAAAAGGGATAAAACATGAAAACCAGATGTGAAAACAAAAGATCTCTGATAAAAAGGTCAATCACTGATAAAACTGAGCAAAACTGGAGCAAGCAAATGGGAAGAAAATTAAATGTGAGGTGAAAAAATGAAAATCATTGTACAGATATACAATGTATGCAGTTCCATGATAGCAAATATAGGTTTCAGCACACACAGCTCAAACCCAGCCAACAACACTCTCTGCCCCTCTCCCGTCTCCAGAAGGGGTGTGGCCTCCAGGGGCTTTAAAATGAGAGTCAATCAGTGTCTGATGCTGAGCAGCTGTCACACAGGTCCATGGCTGCACCAAACAGCAGTTTAGTTCTCTCAATGTTTCTCTTCAGCCAGTGGGTTTTCAGTTTTCTCTGAGCAACCTGTCAAATATCCCTGCAAAGCTGGCATTAAGGGAGACCACTGAGAGCAGCTCAGGAAACAATAGGGAAGGCGAGAGTTTGATTCTACTCAGGGTCAATCTGTGTGAAGTCTGCATTTAGCACATGTGCAAGTTCCTCCAACAATATCTATTTAAGAAAAAAAAAACAATGGTGACAGCAATTATGACTCAAAACACCTAAAATGCAGAGAGTAGGGGTATTTATGGTTCTACACAGCAAAGGTAAAGTCACAGATGAAAATAAAACTTTGTCCTCTGTGTACAATGGAGCAGTTTTACTCCAGCAAGAAAAACCTCTCAATAATAGTAATGAGTTGAATATCAAAAATGTGTTTTACCTTTTTTATTTCAAAACTGATATACCTCCCTAGAGTTGTCTCATTTATGCATTTTGTAATTGTCATGTTATTGATAAACAAACAACTAGAACACATGGAAGATGCCCAGTATGTGCTGCTGTCACCAGGTGCAGACAGTCACACTCAGGCACAGGTGAAACACATCAGGGCAGCAATCACACATGTGGAGGGGAAGTCAAGAGGTCTGAAATGAGACAGTCAAAATATCAAAAGACATTAAGATGCTCTACCCTTCCTGAAATCCACTATCATCTTATAAGTCTTTTTCACATTTTTTTTCCGCACCATCTCTCCAGATGGCCCTCCTCTCTGTGTTGGGACTCTGTCCTACCACTGCTGTGTTGTCTGCAAACTTCACTATATGACAGCTTCGGTAGCGTGAACAGGAGGGTGCTCAGCCCTGGAGGTAGCCAGTAATGACGGTGGTGAGGGAGGAGAACATGTTGTGGAACCTGACAGTCGGTGGCCTGTGGGTAAGGAAGTCCAGGACCCAGTTGCAGAGGGAGGGGCTCAGTGCGGGTGCTGAGAGAGAGCTCTTAGGGATGGGAATGATGGTGGGTGGACTTGAGGCATATTGCCTGCCAACAGTTGCCCATGAGAGAGGGAGGTGGTCTAGATATCTGTCAACAACTCAGAGAGCTGGTGAGCACAGTTCTCCAGTACCCGCTTGAGGATGTTATCAAGGGGGTTGGTCCTCTGTAGGGTCCTCACATCTTCTGATGGGATGAGTTTAATGCTGTGGGGGGCAGAGAGGGGTCTCTTGGGCATCGTGCATTTCTTTTTTTGTAGTCTGTGATGCTCTTGATTCCCTTCTACATGCTTCTGGGGTCACTGGTGGCAAAATGAACCTGGACTATCTGGGCATAAGTGGCTTTGGCTCTTTTGATGCCTGCAATCAGCTCTTTCCTCACTGCTCTGAGTCCTGATGCATCACCTGCCCTGAAGGCAGCATACCTGGCTCTCAGCAGAACTCTGACTCTGCACTGAACCAGGGTTTCTTGTTTGGGAAGGTTATGACTGTTTTTTTGTTTGTTTTTTTACATCATCAGCACATCTGGGGATGAATCTTTGGACAGATGATGTGTAATCCTGGAGATCCACCTCTCCCCTCCCCTTGGTCTCCTGGTGGACTTCGTAACATACCTCGAAGCAGCAACACTTGTGATTTATATGACTGAAACGTTTCTGCGGAGCTATTCATTATTGTGTGCTGCAGAAAGAAGAGATCAATAACATTCAGGGCAATAGCTCACCGGGATCAGAGATGGATCCCACTAGTTTGCAGCCATGTTGGCAGCTCAACAAGACTTTGAATTGAATTTCAATGCCAGTACACACATGTTCACTGGAATCAATTCTAACATGTTTTTGGCAAGAGCTTACAAGATGCTTTGTATATATTTCTACAATATAAAGGCTGCTTGTTATTAAAAATGATAATTTGGTTAGCTGATTAAGAAATTATGGCGTGTGGTAAGATTTTATTGCTGGATAAAAAAGGGCACATCACACAGTTATATTGTGCAATTGCAAGAAAAGAAAAATAAATAAATAAATGCAGTCGGAGATCCAATTCAATACCAGACAACTCTTTCTGGCATCATTTTTTATTTCCTTGCAGAAGTATATAGCTGTTGCTATACTTGTTCAACGGAACTTGGCTTCAACTTTTTGATAGTCTTTCATTCAAATATCAGTATCAAATCATGTGAAGACTGCAAATTAGGTAAGGCTTCCCTTCTACCTTTGCTAGCATTCATAACAAATTCAGTGACATAAAGACATCGAGTCCAGTGGCTGAATATTAATGGGTGACCGTGCCAAAGCATGGCTCTTCGGGACTGAAAAGAAATCTCCCTGATATTTTGAGGGGGATGACCAAACAAAAAACATTAGCACAAACTTCAGGTCAGGTTAATTATAAACTGGAAACTAAATTATACTGAAAACACTTTTTTTTTTTTATTCCTACTACATCTGACAAAAACATAAACCAAAAAACTGAGTCACAGGTGATGTACAGAAGTAAATGTATACCTGAAGGATTGTTCAGTATGCAAGCGTATAAAATGTTAGAAACATTTCCGATCAACAAATACTTTTTTTTGCCCCTTGGTCCAAAAACCCCTAATCATGTCCCCCAAATTCCACAGCGTCCGTTTGCGCTCCGTGCAGCTCCGCTCTGTTTTTTTCAAAACCCACAGTGTCCGCTTTGCTCCGCTGCGTCTCTGTTCCTCCAGGCCGGAGAAGCAGAGAAGCGCATGCGCTACTTACCATCTACCTCCAAAAGTTGAGCAATCTGGGCCACACTTGCATCTTTCTCTGTACATCCTTGTAGAAAGGATGACTAGGGTCATATAAAATTTTATGATTCTCCACTTCCAAAATCAGCGTCTCTTCATCCATGGCTGTTGTGCTTCAACACGCTGAATTTCGTGCAACAGGATGTTGACATTCGGGCCGTTCAGAATGAAAGGCATGCATGGTCCTGAATATGTATTTTGCAGAAAACATGAAATTTATAGACAACAGCCTACAAATGGGCCATATAAGGAGCTGTGTAAACATTCAGAAATGTTCGACTATAGCTTGATTACAGGCAAAATAGAAGTTTGTCAAATAAAACTTGATAGTGTGTTTTAGTTTTTGTTTGTACCACTTTTTAAAGTGTATATTTTAATCAGTATGGTATGTCTATTCGTGATATATCTGAAAATTAATGTGTGGACACATAAAACATCTTTAAACAGTTTAAAGTTTTTAATAAAGACAAAATGATTTTATTTTGTATAAAACCGGAGGTTGTTGGAGTTCTCTTTCCTGTTTGGTGCAATCGGATCTGTGGAAATTTATGCGCACGGAGACCTAGTCGGACCGGACCGGAGAGGAAAACAGACCTTGGCTCTATTTTGGACTGACGGAGCAGAGCTGAACGGAGGTTGTGGAATCAGCTACAGTCATTAAAATAGCAACATATTTGCTGCGGGGGTCGGGCCGGAGCGGAGCGCAAACGGACGCTGTGGAATTTGGGGGTTAGTGCCTTTGAATCTGTATTTGACCTTAGTTTTGGTAGCAGTGCCTGTAAATAGAATAATGATTTTGAAGTGTCATTCATTTAATCATTGGTAGAAAGCTGTATGCTTTTCAAGTGAAAATTGAAAACCTTTGTTGCATTTTGTGTGTGTATATTTCACAATGGTGCCCAGAATAGCTGAAAATACAACTTTTTGAAAATGGCTCCCAAGGTGGACATTTTCGAAAAGGCTCTGTCTTCATGGAAATGATGGAAAACGCAACTTTGTGGAAATGCTCAGTTTTCGTCTCCGTGAAATCTCACCTTTTCTGAAACACACTGTGCATGTGCACCACGGTCATAGTAAATCCTTCTACATGTTTGTTCCATTTCAGTGTAAATTGGAATCAGGAAACAAAAACACTAACATGGTGTGTTTTCACTTGCTAGTGCGATCTTGCTGAAGTAAACAAAGGTGCACACAGGAGTACAATAATTCAACCTGTCAATCAAACTGCCTTCAGGTAATTACTGGTCACCAGTGAATTGTTGGAAGTAGTGCTTTGCACTGATTGATTGTGGTCAAAAGGGGCGTGGCCTGAGCTGCACAAATTGACTTCAATAAACCACTTTGGGTTACAGCACTGCAAGGATGCTGATCTACAGATGCAATTGTAGCGCCACTTGCTCCACAAGCTTTAAATTTGTAAGTAAATCTGAGACTTGATGAAAACTGAAAAAGTACAAATGTACTCGGTTTGTTCCAAGCCCTGTGGGCATTACAGCAATCCAGAATTATCACCTCATCTTACATTCATTTGTTATGATACTCCTGTTTTTTGCTTGATAAAAGCCATCCTGCAACACAAGGTGTAGAAGCTTGGGGAAGGCCCTGCATTAATTAAATGCAAAGGTCTGGATAAATGTTGACGCCTCATGCTCGCACAATAAATGACATATCATCACTTTACCTACCAGCTTCTACAAATGTGAGATCTTATGAGAAACAAGAAAGGGTGAACTAATGAGAGAAAAAACATGGCTTGATGTCTTATTTTCAGTCACTTCTTGGATAGCGTTCGCAGAAGGACGGATCACAATCTGCATCTGTGAACACTGTTTCAAACAACAGATATTCAAAGTTTTGTTTCTTCTTTCTTCAAATTCCATTCCACTGAGGTCTTTCTTAGTCCAAATTATGTAGTGTGAATATAAAATGAGGCAACATCTTTCTGTTTAGAGAGTGGAAAAACAGAAGTTAATGGCCTCAGGGAAGATGGCTAACAATAAATATCCCACCCTATGGAGTCTTAAAACAACTCCGGCTCGTTGTTTCGGAAGATCACAGGCAAAAGTACATCAATCAAGCTGATCAAAGGAGAGCTGCAGGAAACACCCTGGACAGTCCAACACAGGGCAAACACACAGAGACAGACACCCACACATGCTAACGTTCACACTTATGGGGAATTTTAAGAAAAAAAACATATGGAAACATAGAAAAACACTTTATTATATTAAGCCCTATGCTGTATTAGCATACATTAGCATTTTGGTTCCAGACAGTCGGTGTAAACAACAACAGCAAACCTAACCTTCACACTCTCCACACTCTCTCTGAAAAGAGTTTCATGACTTTCCCAAAGATGAACATTTACCTGAGGGATGATAACAGCTATCTGATAACTGCGGGGGAAACACAAAAGAAATCAAAACAAAACAAAGCAGATTGCTTGTGTTTTGTTGCATTAGTTTACTTAACAGAAGCTTTCGCTCTCCGCTACTGCTTCCATTAATTTGAAGGACACGCTCTACATCAAAGTTTGTATCTTTTTGTCTGCCAGCTGTCAATAAACCTTAAAAATATGATAAAGGAAAAGGCCCTTAGGAATACATTTGGTAGGATAGACCTGTCTGAGGAATTTTAAAGATTTTTGCCGAAGATGGATTTTGGACTTGCTACATTTTGCACAAATCAGTATAGAATCTTTGTTATTGTAGCATGTGGTTTCAAACTGTTTATTTGTGTGTGCGTGTGTGTTTCATGGCAGTGTCTTTGTTGGCTTTTGACTGAAGTATTATACTTACAAGCTAACAAGACAGTCCCAGTCCATTGCAAACCTAAGGTCCTGTTTACTAAAAATTACTGTAACACTGTGACTTTGTGATGCCATTATCCTTGTGTACATGGTGCAACCAGCACCACCATATGTTTATACGTCACCTCAGCTTCATTGGTAAGTGTACTGGAGTTAAAGATGTAGCTGTAATCAAGCTTATGAAATCTATGTTGCACTATCTGACAGGTAACTTAGCCTGCTAAACTCATAACAGTTTGTGGAAGAATTCTTCGATCATGAGACTCTATGCAAGATCTTTAAAAGTCCATGGCTGAATGTGTTTTTTGTTGTTTTGGTTTTTTTTTTTTGGTTTTTTTTTTGTTTTTCTTTTGGCAGCCAAGACACATGGATCAGTTTTTGGCTAACTGGTGTATGCCACCTAATGTTGCCATTCTCAAAATGTTTGATAGTTTTCCTCTTGTTGTGCTTCTAAAACTGTCTGAATGCATTAAACTGGTTTCACATGCTTTGTGTTGAGTATTTAAATGATGAAATCATTTTTTTTTTTTTGATTCCTTTCTCAATATCTTACTCTCTAAAGACCACGCTGGCACCAAAATGAACGCCTTTTGAACAATCTTTCTCTCTATGTCTTTCAGAGAATCATAAACATGACATTAACATAAACGGGGGAGTCATTAGACTTTATTACTCTATTATGAGTTCTAATCCCCCTGCTCACATCACTGAGAAAGAGTTGAACCACAAACACATCCATACCGCGTCTCAGCGCAGAGAAATCAGACTGGGGCAGTACCACAAAAGAACGGCTCCCAGTTCAGTAATTGAGATGAAACGCATAAACACAGGTGCACACCCACATAACACCAAGGCTGGGGGAGCTAGATAATGACTGAGCAATACACACTGTTCATGACAATGTGGATACTGTGAAGTGAATGCAGAAAAGACATAAGTCACTTGTCATCTGCTGAATGTCGACGTAGGCAGGACAATGCAACTCAAGCATGACCAAAAACAAAGCCCAGCACAGCTCAGGGAGTTTTTAATTAACTTGTAAGCCCATAATCTTAATGCTCTTACACTACTTAATTCGGTATGCTCCAGTTTTGACCTTTTGTCCAGGAAATTTAATTTATATACAATAGTGGTGAAAAAATTCTAAAGGAACTTGTGCAAGTTGGCCAACATGATTTAACAAATGTCTTAACCTAATGGCATTTGCTAACGTGTTGACAAAGCCACCCTTGGCTAGACCAGTGCTTTCCAAAGCTAGCCTGCATAGTCTAGATGTCTCTCTGTTCTTTCCCTAAAGAGTAGAATGGAGGAGTGTATTAGGAGACCTCAAAAAAATGCATGCAACTTAGGGATGCAAATAGAATTCATACCACATAAAAAAGACAATTAGTGAAAATGGTTGTTAAAGTGATTAAAATCTAAAAGTAGCACATGAAAATTTGTATGGGAGTGGTTAGCATTCTCACTTCATTGGGAAAGTGTCGCCAGTTTGTGCTAATGCTGGGCTAGTCTGTCTGTCTAGAACCTTTTTCCTGTGTGTGTGGATTTTCAGTGTGTGAGGAATGACCTTGACCAGCCGGGTCCTCGATGACAAAGGCAGAGTGTGCTGCAGACCAACATGCATATCTTTATTCTGTACAAATTTCACAACCTTGTTGCAATCATGGTGGTTATAGAGTTCAGCAGTTCTCAGCAGCAATAGCAGGTGCAGCAGCACAAAAAGACCAACCCTGAATGACAGAAAGGCAGCCTTTTATGCTTTCTTCTGAAAAGGGCAACACCACTGCTGCACTGACATTGGCGTTGTTGCTTGTTACAAACATACTGAATAATATCCCACATAAAACTGCACCTCTTTTTGATACATACAATAGATATTTATAACTTTGACCCAAAAACAAACCATTTTTTTGTTTTATCACCGTCAAAACCCATTACCCAGTTAATCTTAAAACACCTAAACCAATTCCCCCACACTCTCTCTTCCGAAAGGACCTCTTCACTATGTTTCCTACTCCCCCTCGATAAGGCTTGCAGTACCTTGCTCCTCTGACACCACATTCCACTTCCCTGGCCTGCAGTGGACAGAGAAGTCGTATGGTTGCAGGGATACATACCACCCGGCGATTCGAATATTGGTCTCCATCATTCAGTTCAACCACTAGAGAGCCCGATGACGAAAATGGTGCCCCAGAAGATAGTACTCCTTCAATGTTGAGTACCTTGTCTCACAATCCTAAAGCTTCCAGCTTAGGAACACCACTGGCCTTGTCTTTTCATTCATCTCTTGTCAGAGTACTGCCCATAGGCCCACTCTGATGCATCCATCTGCTAGATGAATGGCTTGTTAAACCCCAGACTTTGCAGAACATGCTGATTGCAAATTCAGTCCTTCAGGTCAGCAAACGCTCTGTCACACTCCATTAAGGAAACCCTTATAGGGTGCTGAGTTTTAAGTGAGGCCAGTCTCTTCAAAACCAGACTCATCCTAACTCATTGGTTTCCTCAGGCAGTTCCCGGTTGAGCATTTCCACCCAGAAATGGAGATTAGACAGCAGAAAGCCATGGAACCAAGAACGCCTCCTGAAGGTGGTGATGTGCCGCCCTAGGAAGACGGCAACTTCCGACTGTGCTTGCCTCAAAACTCTGTTAAACACTTTCACTGTAATGGTAAAATGGAACAGAATGATATGCAACACAGCCTGCAGTGGGTCATCGCTCCTTCTGACTTTGCAGTCAGTGAAACTCACAAGCTCCTGCACAAGCTCCATGTAGTTCTGGAGGGTCTCATGTGCCAATAATTCTGCAGGTTAGGCCCAAGCAGACAGGTTCTGAGAGAAATAGTGAGATTAGTCCTGAGGGCTTAACCATTTTGTCCAAGCAGACAGGTTCTGAAAGAAATAGTGAGATTAGTCCTGAGGGCTCTTGATGCCCAGGGGGTGCATATTTTTTCTCCCCTACAAGTAATAGTGCACCTTGTTATGGTAAACTATTGGAACATTCACGAGTGTGCAAGGGGGCGCGACAGACCTCGCACCAAATCTTCATCTCGCTGCACCGACCTTAATGCATGCAGACCCTACAACTCCTTGCTGGTCTGAACTGGTCGCGTCTAATTACTCTGAATGGTTCCGCTTCCGGTTTCCGGTTCCGCTTCCGGTTTCGCAACCCTGTGTCACTGGAGGGAACACTGCTGAGCTGCTGATGGACTTTTTTGCTGTTTGGATTAATTTTCTTGCTGTTGGATTAATCCTACTTACAACGATCTGTCACGAGAATATCGCGACCTGCCCCTGGCCTGGATGCACAGACAATGCCACCAAAAAAGGGCCCGGCACCGGAGGAGTTTGAGAAAATTAAAAACTCCCTCGACTTCCTTAGCGGTAGCGTGAGTGCGATCAGAGCGCAACAGGAACAGCTCCTGGAGCTGTTGGAGGAAGTCAAACAACTACGCCTCCAAAACGCCGAGAAGGAGAGGAGGATTGTGGATCTGGAGCGGCGCGTGGATGAGCTGGAGCAGTATTCCCGTGTTAATGATGTGGTCGTCACTGGCATTAAGATCCGGCCACGCTCGTATGCTCGGGCTGTGGCCGAGCAGAGCGGGGAGCCGAGTGACCTGGAGGCGAGCTCGGTGGAGCAACAGGTGGCTGCCTATCTCCAAAATAAGGGGATAGAGCTGGACCTGGAGCACATCGAGGCTTGTCATCCCTTGCCCACCAAGACCGGGAGACCGCCCGCCGTAATAATGAGATTCACAAATCGAAAGAAAAAAACAGCTCTTCTCAAACAAGGACGCAAATTGAAAGGAACAGACGTTTTCATCAATGAACACTTGACACGACGGAACTCGGACATTGCACGGAAAGCTCGACAACTAAAGAAACAAGGCAAGATTCAGCATACATGGATTAACAACTGCAAAATCTTCATCAAACTGAACGGGACGCCAGAGGATGCCAAAGTTTTGGTGGTCAAAAACATCGAGGACCTGGACAAATATTCAGGTAACTGAACTCAGTTATTCAACATACTCAACACTACTTCTATAATGCGGTCTATAATGGACATGGACATGGACATGGTGCACACTATCAACGTGGACGAACAAATGGAACTGGAAACCGACGAATATCATGAAAACGCTATATATGATGCAGAAAGAGACCCGGACAATAATTTCCTTGTTTCTCTTACCAATAACTGCAACTATTTTACACATGAACAATTTGAGAACAACGTAAAACCAGATACCAAACTATCAATCATACATTTCAACTCTAGAAGTTTGTATGCAAACTTTGAGCCGATCAAACAGTACCTAGAAACTTTTTCTGAACCATTTAAAATTATTGCTGTAACTGAAACCTGGATTAACTGCGAAAAAGGTGCACCCTTTAGTCTTGATGGATACGAATTAACACATATGGATAGAGTAAATAAAGCTGGAGGAGGGGTTGCTATGTTCATTCATAAATCTATTAAATTTAAAGTTGTACCAAGCATGACGCTCGCCATAGATGGTTTAATGGAATGTCTAACAGTGGAAATACTTAATGATAAAAGGAGAAATATAATCATCAGTTGCATGTACAGGATGCCTGGATCATGTATAGTTACATTTAATGATTATATTGAAACATTGTTTTCCACTGTCAGCCCTAAACCATTGTTCGTCTGCGGGGATTTTAACATTGATTTGTTGAATCCCTCAAAGCTTAAAACTATTGATGACTTCACTAATACTATGTACACTTTCAGCCTCTATCCAACTATAACAAAACCGAGTAGAATAACTGCACACAGTGCGACAATTATTGACAATATCTTTACTAACATTATAGATAACAAAATCACCAGTGGCCTGCTTGTTTGTGATATCACTGACCATCTACCTGTGTTCACTGTATATGACTACTATTTAAAAAAAACAGAAATCCATGAGACAACTTTCTCCAAAAGACTGATAACTCAAGAATCTATACACTCCTTAAATTCTAGTCTTGCATATCAAGATTGGACCACAGTCCTCAGTGAACCAAATGTGGACATTGCATATAATACATTTCTGGATTTATTTACCTCCCTGTATGATAAACACTGTCCGCTGATAAACTATTCCATGAAAAAAAAAAAATTGAAAAGTCCTTGGCTCACAAAAGGTATAATCAAGGCATGTAAGAAAAAGAATAAACTTTATAGAAATTTTATTAAACTGAAAACTAATGAAGCTGAGCAACAGTATAAACAGTACAAAAATAAACTAACCGACATCATAAGAAGTAGCAAACAATTGTATTATAGAAATAAACTGTATGAAAACAAAAATAATATGAAAGGGACCTGGGATACACTCAATAGTTTAATTAAACAAGGATCATTTAAGTCATCTTATCCGGAATATTTTATCAACGGAAATGGTGAAAATTATAACATGAGGGATGTTGTAAATAAATTCAATCGGTTCTTTGTAAATGTTGGCCCTGAATTGTCAGCACAAATTCCTGACCAAGAAAGTGATGACGATGGTGCATATGTTAAACATAATTCCATGTCTTTTTTTCTGTCTGCTACAAATGAGCAAGAAGTTATGAAAACTGTTCAAAAGTGTAAAAGTAAGTCATCTGTTGATTGTCACAATATTAGTATGATGATAATAAAACAGGTTATTTTGAATATTGTCAAACCCTTGACCTACATCTTTAACTTGTCATTTCAAACGGGTTGTTTTCCAGAAAAAATGAAAATCGCAAAAGTAATCCCTCTATATAAACAGGGAAATAAACACCACTTTACAAACTATAGACCAATCTCACTGTTGCCACAGTTTTCAAAAATCCTGGAAAAACTTTTCAATTCTCGCTTAGAATCATTTCTTGAAAAACATCAAATAATAAATGAAGGGCAGTATGGTTTCAGATCTAAAAGGACAACATCAATGGCAATAATTGAAGCACTTGAAGAAATCACATCTGCACTCGACCAGAAACTGCATGCAATTGGCATTTTTATCGATTTAAAAAAAGCATTTGACACTATTAATCATACTCTATTACTTAATAAATTATATAAATATGGAATCAGAGGTGTGGCGGGGGACTGGATTAAAAGTTACCTGACTGGAAGAGCACAGTATGTCCACATGGGACAGTTTGACTCGGATGTGTTTGGAATTGCTTGTGGTGTGCCCCAGGGGTCTGTCTTGGGACCCAAACTGTTCAATATTTACATAAATGATATCTTTAATGTATCTCAGACTCTGAAACTCATCCTTTTTGCCGATGATACAAATATATTCTATTGTAATGACAATTATAATGAATTAATAACTGTAGTAAATAAAGAACTCAAAGCGATAAAGAAATGGATGGATATAAATAAGTTATCTTTAAATATTGAAAAAACCAAGGCAATGATGTTTGGGAATCAACAAAGGAATTCAGAGATGCAACCTTCGGTTGATAATGTACCTATTGAATTTGTTTATGAAACTAAATTTCTGGGTGTTGTAATTGACAACAAGTTGTCATGGAAACCACACATCAAACACATTAAAACTAAAATTTCAAAAAGTCTCTCAATTATAAACAAAGCAAAACCTTACCTGGATGTGAATGCACTTCGCACACTTTACTATTCTTTAATCTTTCCTTACCTGACATACTGTGTCGAAGTGTGGGGAAACACCTACCAGAGCACAATTAATCCTCTTGTTCTGTTACAAAAACGAGCTGTGCGGATCATTCACAAGGTGGGTTTTTTAGAACACACACATAATTTGTTTACGCAGTCAAAGTTGTTTAAATTCAATGATCTCGTAAAATATAACACATCAATCATTCTCTTTAAAGCTTTCAATAAATTATTACCATCCAATCTTCAACGCTTCTTTATAATTCGAGAGCAAACACATGATTTGAGAGGTTATGCTAATTTCACATTACCCAGAATTCGAACTACTCGTAAAAGTTTTTGTGTGTCTGTGTGTGGAGTGAAACTCTGGAACAGTTTGGACTTACAGCACAAGCAATGCCAAAGTATTAATCGATTTAAACTGTATTATAAACACCAGATCTGGTCTAAATATAGGTACAGCATCTTGTAATTCACCTGGTCATTTACAGTTACTGATCATTGTGTTATTCTTCACCATAATGTACGTTCTCCTACTGTCGCTTACATGTCGTCCATTATCCATGTTGGTTTATCGTCTATATTAGTGTTCCATTACCTTCAATTGTATTCTGTCCTTCACCTTGCTCAATTCTGGTATTTGTCCATTCCAGTATCTGTCCATTCTGCTATTAGTCCGTTATCATTCCTGCTATTTGTCCATTCTGCCATTCTGTCCGTCATAATAGCTGGTTTTTGTTAATTACCATTGTCGGTATTGTGTAATTGTTATTGTCTACTGTTTACTGTATTTTGTATTGTAGCATAACCATGTGCTCATAGTGTTTCCATTGTTGAGCTTGGGGGTAGGATTAAATAAGTTTTCTTCCTCCTACTCCCCTTTTTTCAGGCATTCTGTGTTTTTGTTATTCTATTGGAATTTTTGTTTTGTTTTGCAGTGTTAATCGCCTGAAATGAATGAAAAAAAAAAAAAAAAAAAAAAAAAAAAAAAAACTTCTTGCTGGTAGGAAGCAGGGGATTACAGTCAGGTCGGCACCAATCCAAGTCGGCCCTGCCCAACTCGGCACCGCCCCCGGGATACAGTCAAGTCGGCATCCAGCCAAGTCGGCATCTAGCCAAGTCGGCCTCGCGGGGGGGGCTCTCAAGTGGCCAAATTGGTCTGTGCCGACTTGACTGTAAGCTGCTTACTAACTCGGCCAAAAGCCTTTTTTTTTTTTTTAATCAAGATGCCGGCTGTGGCGCGACAATTTACACAGTTTTTTTCGTGCGCCGCTTCTCCTCACATAGCAGGCGGGAGACTGGAGGACAAACTGTGTGATTATGGTGATTGACAGGTTAGAGGTGGATAATGTACCTGGAGCTTCATGTTTGACGTTCTGTTTGAACCGACTAGCTTAGCTACGAGCGTGCAGCGGAGCGGCTGTCTGGTCATGTGACCAGATCATGTGACCAGGCGGCGTTCGTCAACAACTTTATAGATACTGTTCTACATCTTTCTATAAACAACGTGAAAACTGTTTAAGCCGAACGTATCCTTTAAGGATGCCTAATGGACGCCTCCTCGAGGACGTCTTCCGGGCATGTTCCACTGGGAGGAGACCCCTGGGAAGACCTAGGACTGCTGGAGAGACTATGTGTATCGACTGGCTTGGGAACGCCTCAGGATATAAAGGAAAATTAAGATTTGTGGTGAAAATGTCCCTGATGAAAGATGGTGTTTATTCTCTTTCACTCCATCTATTTCATGTGTAGGGCTATGGCATGTTTTATACATGATTCTAGCAATACCATTACCATTACGTCTTCTTGGTGTTTATGTCAATGTTGGGAAAAAAAAAATCTCTGCAGCTTGTCGTTTGTCTATTGGGATCATTTTCCTCATTTCAGCCATGGAAAACTGGCACTTTCTTTTAAGCTCCATTGGTAATGTGTTTCAAATGGCCCAGCGTCAGGCAGCAGTGCTTTCAAATCCACTTATCTGCATCTGTGATCATTTACATCATCTGTGTTTGTAAGATTTCTACCGAAAGAGAAAACAGCTTAGTAAATAAGGCCCGTAGAGTCACATTCGGTATGCTTGAACACTCAGTAAGTCAATCAGTAGTTTTTCAGCGCTGCTTTTATGGCTATTACAATATTGAAATGTGCCAGGCAGGGTTTGTGCTTTGTCTTTTTTCGTGGATTTGAGTTTCCATTATCTCATGTGAATATTATATGGATGAGAGACTCAATTTCAACCAGCTTACCACGTATTGAATCTCCTGACATTCTCTGCCCTTGTGTTCACCTGGCAGGTTCAAAATGAACACACTGTTTAAGCATCAGTCCGGTTAACTGCTTTTGCAACTTCCAAATTGTGTTTTACATTAGATTTCTTCAATTTTTTGATATAATGTGTCCAATTCAGGGTGGCTAATTACCCACAAATGCATGTTTTTCCACCATTAGAAGTCTTTGCCGATACAGAGAGGAAATGTACAGAAAGGCCTGACTCAGACTAATGCAAACCTGTGCTTGAAACTGTACACCACTCGTGCATTTTGATTTGAGCTTGAGTTAAATGTACGTCAGTGAGAATATTTGAGCCGATCCAAAGAAAAGACGGATCACTGTCACTTACTTAGATATTTATTTGGTGAAATTTGAAGAAGCAAATTGATCAAAATCATTACTTTTCTACACACTATTACAATATCCCATAAGTTCAGGTTCTTTCAGTTACTTTATTAATGTTTCTTTTGATTCAATTATATTTCATTTTGACCCCAAAAGCTGGCTATGAAAAGAAGAGAGATTTGTTATACATTAATGTTAAGCTGTACAGATTCATTGATTAACGAACACCACCATGTTGTTGTCACGTTGTCATCATTTTATTCACTCGTTTTTTTTAGGTTTTGTATTAGTAGTATTTCTGAAGATTGTTGATTTAAATAAATGAACATTGTGATTAGCACTTCTTTGCCCCTTGCCCCCTCTGCAGTCCTTTCAAAAGGTGTTTAATATTGTACCGAATTTATATTTAATTTAATTTATGCCTTGCATGTGTTATTGAAACTATATTGTCAAGTTCAAATTTTGACGAAAGTGAGATTTAAAATGGGTTATTTCAAGTGAAACTACACAGTTACCTTTTGCTTTAGCAGTAATACAACTACACAAAGTATTTGGTTAGTCATTGTTTTTAAGAGTTCGGTGTATTCTGAGTGGTTGTTATTGCAGCTGTACAGCCCAGTGAGGCGAGGAGGAGCTGTGGTTCGATGGTTATTGTTCAGATTCATGCTGTGGTGAAAAGAGTACAGCCAGCTGTTAGCAGTTGAACCTGCAATGCCACTATGACAGACGTGTTTCCAACAAACCACAGGAGTTCAGGAATATGGCAGCATTGAAAAACACTTTACCTGCAGTGATAGTGCGTACGCTCTGATGATTTTGCTGATAGTCAGTTGCACACAAATAAAAAGTTTGATGTGTCACTGCCATAATTCCAACAACCAGCATGGTGCAGGTTATTGGAAATTGTTACCTTGTTGCTCTTAGACTTTAGAAGCCAAGTTAAAAAAGTACCTGGAAAAGTGTGCTTCTTGTCTTATTTAGGCATCATTTACATGGCCACATTTGAAGAAAAAAATGCTTCGTTATCGGCTTCAAATACTGTTGCAGTGTAAACAGTTTACAGGCACACTTGTGCAATAATCCTGCCGTCTAACCAGCATTTTAATCAGCCACACCTGTGAAGTGGATGGACAATCTTAACAAAGGAAAACAGCCCACTGATGCAGAGTTAGACAAATTTGGAAAGATATTTCTAAGAAATAAGGCCTTTTGTGTACATAGAAAATTGATATTTGACTTCAGCTCATAAAAAATGGGTGTAAAAAGTGTTGCGTTAATATTTTTGATCAGTGTACTTTTGAAGTAGAATAGTTCCAGGTTCGTGTGCAACTTACGGTTTAGGGCAATATTCTATATGAAATGTGCACTTCAAGAACATATGTAAGTCTCACTTTTGAAGAAAACAATTCTCTTTGAAAAGCATAGAAGACAGCACACCAGGCGTGCTGAAATAACATTAACATGTACTGAGTTTCATCTGCACACAATTTTCAAAAAAAAAAAGAAAAAAAGAAAAACAAACAATTAGCTGAAGAAACACAAGCATATTCTTCTCATACGAATTTGAATCTTCGGGCCGTTGCCAAGAATCATCCAACTTTCCCCCTGCAGGAAGCTGAAAGTGACTCACCTCCAGATGTGCAGAAGCAATGCGGTGTGAAGACGGATCCTCCAGCTTTCCGTTCCGGGCTTTTGGTTTAGACAAATGTGTTTGTGTGTGATGAGAACTGAGACTGAGGAGACTGAGACTAAGCAGGTGTTTGTAGATGAGGTGGATGAAACTGGCATGTCAGAGTGAACCTATGTGAATTAATTAAAAGTTGTCACCTTTAAAATTGTAACGATAATGTTGGAATTTCAACTGCATAAGTGTCAACATGAAAACTTCCTGATTTTCAGTCGGAATAATGTTCAAGATTTCACTGTTTACCGCTGTCACACTGAACTGTTGAAGGAATCAGTGATGGGAAGCTGCATTCAGGGCTGTTTTAATTTTTCATACTGAGTTTGTGGGCAGGTACTGGATGATGCAATGTGTTGTCACTGTGTCGGCGACAGCTGATCTCCTGAAGGATAGGATGCATGCTGCAAAGTGGAGCTATGCTTAAACTTATGCAATACTTCCACCAAACTCATAGAGTTTTATTAACCGTGTACAATGTTAATCACAATTAGCAGATTATGCTTTAAAATTTTATTTTAGTGTTAGATATGATATAAATATGATAGCATTTAGTACAGTAATGTGCTGCGATCTTTAATAAATTGTTAGTACAGGAGTCTAAAGCTTTTCAGCCTCTCAGCCGTGGCTTTCTTCAAGCTCCCATAAATTTATGGGAATAAACATTTTAACAATTAGAAAAAAATAATGTTTTTATACAAACAAAATGATAATTGTGACATTTAAATTTAATTGTTCTCTATCAAAACAGAAAAAAACCCCACTAAAAATAGAGAAAAAAACACTCTAAATGAAATTTACAGAGTATGCATTGCAATCAACAGCATTTGCTAGGAATTAGTTCTTTTCCGTAATTTTTTAGAACTGTAAAAGAAAAAAAAGTGAACTCCAGGTTTATTGTCATGTCTACAGCAACTCATGCATTCATGCAACAATAGAAAAACCCACATGCATATTTAATTGAATTTAGCCCAAATTCATCACTATTCTATAATATGTGTATAAAATGTGAAAATCCAATGTTCTCACTGCCTTCACTGAGTTTTGAGGTGGATATTTTGGTACTTTTCAGATAAGCTCAGTTTGAAATGTTTCTGTACAGTTGGACAAAGCCTGTGTGCCCAGTCTGTGTGTGTTATGTTTCCCTGGCAGTTCTCGAAAAGAAATCTTTATGATCTCAGTTTTCTTTAATGATTAAATTTGTCTTATCCTTCATCAGCACATCTCTCCCCACTGAGTTCCATAAAGACATTTTTTTCTCCAGCAACCATATGGTCTTCAATCTTTTAATCATAAGTTTTAAAAGTAACTGCCATTTTGTGTGTATGTGTGTGTGTTAGTGCATATAAATACAGCAAATTAGCCCACAGAAGCATTTAGAGCTCCAAGGTTAGTTGGTATTAATTGAAAGATCAGGTGTAAATTTAGCATAGAAATGTTGAATGATTTCTTAATTTCAAAGAAAACAAAGATTAAAAAATAGACCATATGTTTGAATGCAACCTAATTTGGAAACGATGTCACAATATGAGAGATGAATTGGACATTATATCACTGAGATTTAAGCTTGGATGTTGGATTTCACCTGTCAGATTTCATTCATTTCTTTTCAACAATGATATTCCTGCCAGGTCATAACAGGGAAATCATTTAGGACTTAATTTTCCACCACCAGAGCGGGTGTTGTTGCCTATTTTAACCTATTTATTGTGCTTTAATTTACTTGTTTTTTTAACCAGAAGTTTCATGAAAGTGTTTTTTATTGCTCAGTGTTTTATTTGCATGAAGTGTTTTTAATCCTCATGCACCCTGAAGGGAACAGACACATTGTCCAAACACAAGCAGCAATCAGTCAATCAACCAACAAGAAACAGATTACAGCAGGCCAGAAGATAAAATGAGGAAGGTGTACTACAGAACCTGCAGGTCTGTTCACGCATGGTATAAACATGCATTTTGGGTGATCAGATCATTTGTAGTTAGGGTCAGTTTGCAACTTTATCCATAAAACGAATGGCTATATTTAGTAGAGCTCAAATGTCCTATGTCCTATGAACGCATCTCCACTCTGTCCCCTCTGCTGTGGCAGCTGTAGTTTCATTAGCCAGACTTGGATCCAAGCTGGATGCTGCTTTTGAGTTGAGTGGCTGAGTGACCATCAGCCAATCAGATTTTGATGCGTTATTGACGGTCAGCTGAGGTTTCTCCAGCTTCTGACGTGGGATCATTTAGATGAGCTTCACTGATTGGCTCACGGTAGCGTTGAATTAACAGACAGTCCGGCAGATTCAGTTGTGAACCCGTTTGCAGAAAAAATGGATCCTAAAGTTGACGTGCTTAACCAAAAACAACAAGGTTTTGTTCCTGACTGACACACCACTAAATGCTAATACAAACAAGTGTAAAAATATTGAAATATGAAGAAAAAAATGAATATGTACCTTTAAAACCTTGAGACTGTAAAAATGGCATGGTAAAAATCAAAGACAGCTTGTGCAGAAACTAGTGCCTGAAGGAAAACAAGGGGTTCTACCACCGAAAAACCAACAGCCTTACTGCTTCAGGGAAGGAGCTGTTTCTGAGTCTGGTAGTTCTGCTACTGATAGTCTTCAGCCTCTGGCCTCAGGAGAGGGAAGAGGGAAAACAGTATTTGTGTGGGATGTTTCATGATGTTTGAAGCTTTTTTTTTCTTTTTTTTCCCCCCTGCAGCTGGTGGCGTAGATGTCTGTGGTAGTGGATAGCCTGCTTCTGACAATCGTTAAATTAAATCAAGTTTCCAAATTATGTCCAGTCTTGTGGGGAGGACACAATGTTCCACTCAGGCATTTATTCAGCTGCTGTGTTTTTTTTTTCTTCTTTTTTTTTTTTTTTTCCCGAAACTGCTCTCGCAGCCCAAAATATGAGCCAGTCACTGTATATCTGACTTGCGCTGCTGACACACACTGTGCGTACCCATCAGCAGCACAGCAGGGCACATACTTGCCAACACAGGGGTTTGATGTGAGTTATCAGCTTGAAGGATGGTGGTTTGAACCACAAAAACGAGCTTCCCTCACATCTCCGGATCACTTACACAGACTCTAAACTCAGCCGCCGGAAGAATTTTCCAGGGATTATATAACATGACGTAATTATTGTTGCACATTTGCTGTAGAGAAGATGCGTTTAATTTGGTTTTCACCCGTTTGTGTGTTTTAGAATTGTGAGGATCCAAGTCTGTGTACACACTCAGATTAAGGGGTTTTTCTGTTTCTAGGATACAAAAAGAAATAAATAAATTCTAAAAGTCATGTCATGTTGAAACGAGAAACATATTTACAATCAGGTAAAGGTTGAGGTTTTAGGTTAGTGTTATGTGAGTAGAATAAATAGAAAAAAAAATGAGACATAAGTCTGTGGGAAATGAAAGCAAAAGTTCAGTTTGAGAACAGAAACAGTGAAAGAGAGAAAAATGTGTGAAGAACACTGACATGGTATTTAATTAGAAGAGAAAACCAAACTTTTCCAAAAATGTACGACTATGCTGGATTCTCAGCTGCTTTGATGGACTGACTACATTTCAAAATGTTCTCTTCTCTGTTCCCGCTGTAAAGCAGCAGAAAGGAAGAAGAGAAATAAGAGAGAGAAGACACCCGACCTGGAGAATAAAGTGGAAGAAAGTACAAAGCTCTTTGTCTCCTTCCAGTCCTCTTCGTCTCTGTTGTGCAACATTCATCATCAGTCAGGTAGAGAGAATTACAGACAGACGGAAATTCTAAAGTGTGTGATGGTCCTGTCATTGTCAGAATGTCCTTCAGCCCATACCTATGTTTTTTTTTTTTTTCAGCGTTCCTTTTTTCAGCTTTTTTTTTTTTTTTTTGGTCAACATTGCATTTCTTTAAGAGACGACCACTGTTATGTCCACGGCTCTTGAAGATGAAAATGACCAAAACAACTTGAAATGGGAGCTCTGTATGTATATAAATAAAAAAAATACTCTAAAGATGTCAAAATACTGCTTTTAGTGATTTCGAAGAATTCCATTTTCCCAAAAAACAACATTGTGGAAAAAAACGGCATTCTCATCTTGAAAAGACGTGTTAAGTAATGAGCTTGTGGAAATTTCTGTGTCAGTGTAAATAATTTCAACTACTTGTATCTGAGAGCCTTTGTGGGTTTTGCTGTCTAAAAGTTGGATGTTGGTTGTTTATTTCAAGTGTTTCGTTGCTGATGCTTCTTCTTGTCAGGAGACAATTGATCCGTTTCTTTCTAGAATTGGTGTTGAGTGCTGCATGACAGCTGGAAGTTTCATCCCTCCTGTGGGAGCGTGCGCGCTTGAAAATACCAGACTTTAATAATGACCGATTAGCTCAAACTAAGACCGTGTCTGTGTGTCAGTTTCTCTAGATTTCCATCTAACAGCTGTAACTTTTCAGAAACATAATGAGTGAATCAGTTATTTGACTGAGCCAAAGAGTGGCGACGTCTTAGCGAATGTGTGCTACAGTAAAAGAACTACAAGCATGCTCAGAGATCATAGATGAGAGAGACAATTAAAGGAATGCACAACTTACTTTTGAAAGTAACTTATTATTTTTGCTAGATCAAGTAATTCGATTTGAGGTGGTTCCTCTGATTAGGATGCATCCTGGTCGCCTCCCATTAGAGCTTCACCCGGCATGTCTGACAGAGGGGAGACCCCGAGGTCAGCCCAGGACTCCTGGAGAGAAAATGTCTCTGGTTCGTTCTGGGATGAAATAACTCCCCTCCACTGACTAACTCCACTCCATTCAAGCCTACATCTTTATTTACTTTCCTAGCATGCCCTCCCCAAAATTGTCATTTATTCACAAATACAATTGAGACTGACCAAGATATATTTAGATTGAAGTCTATAGACTTGTACCTCATCAGGTAATAACGTGATGCTGCATTTTTTACAATGCTATCGTCACAATGCTGCATATTAACGAAGGGTTAGAAGTTTGACCCCAATACATTTTTTAATCTTGGCAGTTTTTATGCATGATTTCTGTTAAAATGTTAATTTCATGCTTTGATTTAGAGTCAGTACAAATTAAAAAAAAGGCTTCATTTAGACAGATATTCTCGTTGAGACACAAGTTCTCAATTTCAAGAGACCTGTGAAAACACATAGCAAACATCACCCAGAAAGCTGTTGAAAATACTCAATTCAATTTGAGTGTGATGAACCCTTTGACCAAATGAGATTGATCTAAACAGACCAAATTTGCCTGATGAAAACGTGTATGGCATTGAGTCCCCTGAGAACTGAGTTCAGGCAGCAGCTTACCTTGGCTTCTTGGCAGTTTCTCAAGGTTCTGACCTCCGTTTTCTTTTCCCATTAAAGTGATTTATGACATGTTGTCTACTATACATGCTGCTGTCTGCCCGAACTCACTGTGAGCTCCTGTAGTCCCCCAATAATGCTTCAGTATACGTGACAAATTAGTTGTTGATAAGACCCTGCACCTGTGACAAAGATTTACAACTCTACAACTTACCTGATTCCAACTTTTATTCTTTTTTGGTTCCTTTTCTTTGCCTTTCTTGTCCTTCAATAACAGACTTGACAGCTGGTATTTATATCAAAGGCCGTCTTTCACAGGACTGATAAGTCGTACTGTCTCCAGAGGGTGAAAATAGCTTGTTAACACAGTTTGTTGGGGAAAAACTGACACTTTTAATGACTTACAGAGAATTCTTAACCGGAGAAACTTTACAAGGTGTTTCTGTACGGCAAAGCGAAGTCATAAAATTCTTTCCATGTGGGAACCCCGCATTTCCTCTTCCCGCATCTGTCGGCTTCCCCCCCCAGTTGTGGTCTCTGTCTATTGCTGCCCGTCTCTTTGCCCTTTCAGTCAGTGGAGCGTGTGATTGGACAGCAGTGATGCTCATTAGCATAATGCAGCGGCATCCATCTTCATCCTGCGTGAAGTTGAGGACAACCAACTGTGTCGTGCGTGTGTGTCTTTGAGCGCGGGGCATCAGCGGCAATAACCATTGAAGACGGAGTCGAACACAACGCCGAGCACATCAGGCATGTTGGCAAATGTCTCATTAGTAAGCCGACATTTGGCGGAGACTGCATGAAGTACCCTGGCTCAAACACTTCCTTGTTAGGTTTCCCAGCTGTCAGTGCAGCCACGGGTTTCTAACTCTTTAAGCTAGCACTGCTGACAAACACATCCGCCAGGTTCCTGTGTAACCATGCAACTAGCGCGGGCAGACATGTTTTCAAAATAGGGGAGATGACAGCTTAAATGTTGGGTGTTTGCATTCATATGTTATATTGGTAGATGACGGACGGATGTTAGCGACTGCTTTAAAGTAAATTTTTAATGTTTGAAAAAGATTGAACATGCCAGAGCCAAAAAAAAAACAAAACAAAAAAAAATCTGTTGAGAAAATCTACTGCAGTCACAAAGGCATCACAATGTATCTGTTTTTGGTCACAATCACTCAAGCTCAGCTGTTGTTTTACCTGCTTCCCAAATGTCAACTTTAAAAAAACACTGACTGCTCCCTTCCTGTACATTATGTTCCACCTCACGACTGTACATTTTCCGCCCGCTAAAAGGGTTTATAAATCAAACCATTATGTATAGGCATTAAGCTGAGCTCTCGGCATTTACTCCGTGCCCTACCCATCACCGAGTGCAGCACAGGCTGCTTATCATGTGCTCACAGTGTGTTTGCTGTGATTTACATTCAACACTCACACAGGCTCAAAGGTCCTATTTTAAACATCTCTCTTTCACCTTAACAACAGGGAAGTAAATGAGCAATCTGTTCTCACTTCTGGATGTCTCTTGAGCGGCTAAATGGATGGCAAGTACCGACCAAAGGGGTGAGGTGACTTATCAGAGTCAAGACTTAATGTTTTTTTTGTTGTTTCTTTTTTCTTTTTCTTGTTTATAACACTTTATAAAAATATGTGGATATTATGGTGTTTGTCAGTTTTCTTTTTTTTCAACTTCTGTGAAATTCTGCTGCTGCTGTTGTAATTAGCTGCTCTGCACATGCACCAGTAGATCAACAACAACAACGATGGCGGCTTCCAGAGTGACATGACAACTAGTCCTTACTGTCCTGGGACTTAGTAGTTTGATAGTTGAGTTACCCGCAATTGCAATCCAACTTCGTCGTTTGTCCATAAGAGTGTCAGTGTAAGGACAGGAGGGGATTGAACAGCTGATGGCAGATGCAGCAGTGAACACCAGCTTTGCTAGCTAAACATAATTAACATCAAGGCTTGTAGGATATTTTGTGAAAATATGAAACGTGGGTTTATAGGGCATACTCATGTTATTCCTTCTTAAACAAAAGACAACTAAAAGTACCAAAAATTGGTACCAATCAGTTAAAATGTGAATGGTAGCCACCCCTACTGTTTGGGCATTCTGGGTTTACAGCAGCTGAGCTCAATAATTTCACCTACTTTCAGGCATTTTGTCCCTTCTTTTAAATTAATACCCCTGGTGTTCATACCATAATATTTTGATTTTACGTGATAGTTAAAAAACCTGGGAGATAAAGTTTTGGGGGAAAGAAACACAACGTCAAAGAGGAGATTTGCAGAGACCTCAGGGGTGCTATAAAGTCTAAGAACCTGCCATCAAATAACTTGAGAGACTTTAAAGTTCCTCGTTTGAAAAGTTTTTTCAACCGTAAGCTGGCAGTGAGGGAGGAGACTCAGATTGTCCACAAGACCATGCAGAGGAGGTGGGAAGGGGGTTAAGTACATAGAAGGACAATGCAGAGAAAGCATGCTAATACAGAATACCAGCAGACAGAAAGTGCACGGTGGAGAAATGGAAAAGAGTATATCATCAGACATGAACAGAGTTGGCTCAAGGCGGTGAATCTCATCATATTACAGTGCTGTGGACAAACATACTGGCAGGCTTTGCATTTTTTGTGATCGTTGTTCAACAACCAGTAATCCAACAAAATCGCCAAACATATCATTATGCATGTAACAAAAGCATCAATGTGCATGCTAAACATTCTGACCCTGTTGGAAATAAAGTGGGCACTTACTGCTGGAACTCTCACACGCCAGACTACAAACTTTATTTTAAGAGGAAATATGAGCTTCGTTGAACATTTTGACTGGAAGATACAGAGGAAAGTGTAGAATAATTTTATAATATTCTTTACATCATGCTTATTATATTATGTTATTTACTATTGTTCATGTAATGCATGTCTCTGTGAGTTATAGTATGCTAGTAGACACAGGTGTAGAAAAGACATGTATCCTTTTTCTGTTCGCCAGCCTGCCATGTTTCATTTTTACGGCAGCCTCTTGGCAGCTGGATAGTTTGTTTTTTCTAAAGTCAAGACTACAGGTCAATTCTCTCTCTGTCTCCCTCTGGTGCAAATGAGGCTCATTGGATAAGAAATGTAACACTATGATTTGTTGCACAACACCTGGCATTTGGGAAGACTTGATGGAGACTTGATGGAGGCTGAGAGGGCCTCCCAAGGGGTCACGAACATTGACCTTTGTGGGGAGGGGGGAAGACTCAACTAAGAAGCAACGAATGGTTTTGAGTGATTGTGTCTTGACGAAGACTCAACTAAGAAGCAACGAATGGTTTTGAGCAATTGTGTTTTGACGAAGAATCAATTGAGAAGCAACAAACTCCCAAGAAATAGTATAAATAGATGGAGCGGAGAGCGATCGAGGCGTCAGTTCTTTCGGTCAACCTGACTGCCAGGAGGGTTTTTTGGGAATAAAGTCCTCCTTTTGCATTCTGACTCTGACTCTGCCTGATTTTTCTGAGGAGAACTACGATGGAAGACTTCAAGAACCAAGAGTGGATATACTTGAGGATTTTACGTTTTTTCTGGAATATATGTTTGTGGGGTTTTTTGCACCGTGACTGGCCTAGGATACTTTTTAAAATAAAATTCCACGACAAAAGCCCAAATGTTTGCTCACAGCAGGTGACTGGATATGACTGCTGTGTGACATGTCAACAGGATTCTGCAAAATCCCTGACGATGGTCATCCCAGCCAAATATAATACCCGATGACAATTGAGGACAAAACTACCCAAAAACACTCACTGACATCAGTGGCATTATGACTATGTAATTAGATTTTATAGATATTTAACAATTTCAAACACATGCAGAAAATGTTGGTTTTGATTGGTCCACTAAGTCAAATTTGTATTTCTCAGTGATGCAATATGTGATGTTTCCTGTCCTGCAGCTTCAGCTCAACCAGCTCATTACTTGCTTGCAGCTGCAGCTCACCTAACCCATTACCTCAATGTTTGGAAGAGCTGATCCAATCAGCGCCACAATGATAATGGCAGTCGACATTTGTCCAAGTGCTTTTAGAAAGTCCCTCATTTTCATTCATCACCGAAAGGCCCTCCTGCCGGCTGTTACTATATAGACGTTGTCAGATCTAACAAAAGTGAGACAAAACAGGGCTCAGGGGGGAAAAAAGAGACAGTGAAGGGAGTCAGTGGCTCTGGGTTCACCAGCGGTAATTTCCTGCCACGGCTTAAGTCCAGATGTCCCTGAGGAGTGAAGCATCACTGCCAATCAATACAAGGTTCCACGTGATCACTTAACCCAGTGACAAAAGTTTTCAATCCTTGTGAAGTGCTCTCCTCCATGATGACAATGCCCCCATCCAAGGGACTCAAAGGTTCATCAGACACTTCTGTGAATGTGAAACTGATTCGAACCACATGATTTCATGATTATTTTACTGACAGAATACTGCTTCTGCTTGTGCAGGGTCACAGGGTGCTGGGGCTGATTCCAGCTAACCCTGGACAGGTCTCCAGTCCATCACAGGACAAACACACAGATCAAAATATAATCAGAATATTCTTTGCAACAAATGTTTTACAGTACCTTACACTGACTGGGGTTGCAGACAGCATTAGTTGTTGCCTGTGAGCACTGGGTGAAGGTTATCTCACCCACCACACTCACATTCAACATCTATCAACAATTTAGAGCCATCGTTTAACCTTTAACAGATGTTTTGGGACTGTGGGACTAAACTAGGGTACCTGGACAAATATATTATGCAAACACACAGAAATGCCCCCAAGCCTACTGTTAAATATTCTTGCTGTGAGGTGAACATGCTAACCACAACGCCATAATGTGAGCCTACATGGTTACAGTCGTGTGAATTGCCAAAGCAGGAATAATGGAGACCCTGCCAGATCAGCTTTAACGCTGCATTGTTCTGACCTGCAACAGTTCAAAATCAAACGTTTTTGAACATTTTTTCAATATAATAATTGAAAGCAAATAAGTCAATTTTTCAAAAGTGACACTTCTTTTGAATCCTTCTTGAGAAGCCTCCCTCAATTCTCATGGTTGCAGGTCTTGATTTCATTGATTGGCTTCTTTGCTTGTCTAGGTCTGATAAATATTCTGGACTTTGAGCTACATCTGCTTGTGTGATCATTATTTATGACGCACCGAGTCATGAAGCTCATGCTCAGGGCAAATATGATTGGATACAATGATTGATTGAGCCAGACGGAGAAGCAGCCCCCAACTTGCGGCTGAATGATTATTCCTTTAATGATTGTTACCACAGTTCAAATCCAATTTTTCCTTTCCAAAAACCACGCTCACAAAAAGTTGTGCGCCTGGCAATAAAGCCAATTTTCACTGGAAAACTAGTAAAAGGTTGAAAAAAAAAAAAAAGGAAATGTCATTAAAACTTTTATTACTTGGCTGTGCAGTAATTAAATTGAAGAGTGCCATGCTGTTTGAAGTCAAGGGCTTAAATCATTTGTTGACTTCATCTCGCTAGGTTGAATGGTGCTGGAAGAAAACAAGTAAATACCAAGTGAAATTAAAGGAAAACTTAAGCTGGAGGAAAAATTGTGAATATGAAGACGTTCGGTGAAAGAAAGTGAGAAACAGAGACAAACTAAAAATCTGTTAAACAGGCTCTTACTTAAAGCAGTCTTTTATGTTATTTATTTTTCCATTTATTTCACCCCTTCAGATGAAATTTACCTGGCATTTGGGTGTTTTTTCTCTTTCAACATGAATTTTTTTTCATTCCCCGTGATTTTCTCTCAATAAATCTATCAATCATATACTTACAAAATCAAAATATTGATCTTTTCATTGACACTTTTCTCTCTTCTCACTTCTGAATTCAACCATTATCTTTGCAAAACTTTACGGTCTTCAGGTGAAATAATAAAAAGAGATGAGAAACTGTTGAAATGGCAAGATAGTCAAAAGACCGCCTGATTTTCAGCATGAATAAAGACGAAATAAAAATAAATGTTTATTCACACATTTTGTGAGAGCCACAGGGGTTCGCAGCAGAAGCATGTGCCTCCTGCATTGGGTGAAGCTCAGACTGGAGGAGTGTTTGTTGCCAATATATTGGTTGTGCAAGAGTAACCACCCGGTCCCGCCAGTCTCAGGCTCGACTAGAGGAGGTCTGCGAACGCAAATGAGGGCACCTCAGAGCTCAAGTGGCGGTCGCCCTTGCGAGACCGGCGTCACGGTCAAACCCACGGCCACCGTCTGAGCCTTGATCCCAACCGGACGACCTGGTGTCCCCTCGGTTCCAGACTCCTGCCAGTACCGGCCTTGAAGGTTGAGGGATTTGACATGATGCATGCAGAGGTCGGAGGAGGGTCCCCAGTCCATTGATGCTCTGTTAGCCACCGCTTGGATTTCTAACTCAGCATGGTAAGACGACTTCACGCTCTTCAGCCTCCATGTGTCTGCAGGCATCCCTTATCTCTCAGAAAAAAGGGCAGAAAGGAAATTTAGTGAAATTGTTTTGTCCCTTTTCTTTTTTATATCTTAATAATAATAATTCAGCAGTCTTGCTAAATGTCAAGCTTATAACTTTTCAGTTTCACCAGAGACAATGCACTTTTTCCAACAATGGTTTATAAACAGTGTGCATATATAATTTTGTACTTTAGCTATATCATATGAATCGTACTGCTATCGGTCATCTATCAAAAGCGGTACAAAAAAGAAGGAAATAAGTAAACAATGACGATATTAGATAGCTGAGGCCAATTTCTCAGATTTGGTTTTATAAATATTTAAGACCTCTGAAGTCCCTGCCTTCTATCCTTCAACACTTAAAGTATTTATTCTTAACATCTTGGTGGCAGCACACATTCAGAGGGACACAATAACTGCCAGGTGGATGGAATGTTGTGCACTGCTCCTGTAAAAAGTTTTAAAGATAAATTCAAGGTCGCCCAAACAGAGATAACCTCGACAGCTTCAGCTGCTCAGGATGAATGATCTCCCAGGAGAAAAGTGCACGTACAATAGCTTGAAGAGCAATTTCCACAGACTGCACATACAATTAAGAAACTGGATGTGCTGCCCTGTTTCGATGCAACACAGTGTTTCACACCCATTCATTTGCTCTGTGGTTCCCTGAAATACGTTTTCCGTGGTTGAAATGGATTCATTTGAATGACGGAGATGCGCGGTTGATTCAGGAAAAGTGAAATATGAAGGATGAAAAGCTACCAGAATGAATGTGAGGTGGGCTTTTTGCTGCCAAAGCTTTAGATGACTTGAAGTCAGTGTTTGACATTGAGCACTCCTTTGAAATTTAGTCAAAAGTCATATTTAAAATATTCATTCTTGGGGTTGAAAATAAATTATTTCCTTTGCAAAACAGCCAACTAAACCTCATCTGCACCTTTGCCTAAAATGTCCAGTGATTACCTGAACTGTTAAGTCATTTAGGGCGATGAACGTCAATCCGCAAGTTTTAAGCCCGGCAGCAATGTGATGCGCACTTTTCGTGTTTACTTGCCCCAGTCGATAAATGGCTTTATGCAAGTGAAATTCTCTGTTTGATATCAGCATTCATCCTTTCTGAGACTCCGCGCGCGCCGGCTTTCACCAAGGTGCGCTCTGAAGCACAACAGGTGCATTTTGAATCTGAGTCATATCTGGAGCAGCACGAGGCGGCTTATTAACAAACTCCCCCTCGAGTGAATCGCTCAGCGGGGAAAACTTGTCAAAGCACTGTTAAAATCTTTCTCCTCCCTTTACAAGCTCGAATTTTCTGAATGCTGAACTCGGGGAGAGGTGGAAAGAGCTGTGACACGTTAGCAGGGAGAGGATCTTTAAAAAAAAAATTACCCCTTTTTACCCGCCGGTTCGCTCCACAAAGGAAACTGACATGCTGCGATTTTTCACACTCTCTACTGGAATAGCTCAATGGGAATACTAGTTTTCATCAAAGTGTGTTGAAGATACTGATTTTATTTAAATTCTTAACACTTTATGGGACTCAGAATTCACTGCCTGGATTGATGCTGGCATGACTGTGTGACACATAACTGTGATGATCATGTAAATTTAGCATGACATCTTCTCAGCTCATCTGCATAGAGAGACACTGAGGGATTAATGAAGCGATTTAATTCGCACTGTGCAGGCCGGTTTCCATAAGAACACGCAGCGGAACAACGCTTTTCATACAACGCGGCATGGAGGAGCAAAATGTCTCATTTAAATTTGTAATTCTGATATTTTCAAGAGCCACCTGACGGCAGTATAGATTTAGTTCATGATGTGGATTAATTACAGCTGAGCTAATCAGTGTATCAGCAGGGAAAGGTGACACGTTTAAGTGATGAGTGAAATAAAACACACACACACATACCCATATAAACACCATGGCATGATATTATCATTTGTATTAAGTGATCCCTTTCAGCTGCTCTTTCTCTCAAAAAGTGCAAATTTCCATTACTGCTTCACTGGTCTTTGATATTTTTGTCAACATTTCACCTTATGTATAATAAATGCATAACTACATTTTTCAACCTTGTTTGTGACTCCGTGCACACTAATTAATTACCTTCTTCATCCAACTAATTAGCCTTGGAAAAGAAAAAACTGGCTGATACAACGTAGCAGTAGGAGAAGACTCAGCTTTAGAGTCACAAAATATCCAGCGTGTAACCACCAACATTAAGCAAGTATCTGGATGGTGGGAAAAAGCAAAGTCACTGGGAGAAAATGCCTGCAATTTCAGTGAGAACAGAAAGCTCTACCAAACAAAAAGACCAAAGCGTGAAACAGAAATTGAGTCAAGACTGCTAACCGCAATGCAACCATAGGGTCCCACTTTATGTAGGAGACACAAGACAAGCACTGACAGAGAAGGATGGGATCCTGGTCTTGAACCCATGTGGACTTTATGGGCAAGAGGAGACTTGAGAGTTGGAGTATTAATGGGTTGTACTGACTTGCCGGTGGACCTCTTTTCTGGATCAAAATACCAACAACGGGGATGATATGCAGTAGTCAGAATAAACCTTTGTTGTCAGAGTTACGATGATCACCCATACAGTTAGTTCATGCAGGTTTATTTGGTTTTTGTTTCTGACACATTTTGTTTGAAGTGGGAATACATCAACCCTACACAGCTAAACCTGGGGCGACCACAGAAGATCGAAGAAAACTAAGACTTTAGTTGTTCAGTGCGATTAGTGAAATGTAAAAGATAAAATCATTATAGGAACACTTCTGCACCATTGTCAATTGTTACACATAACTTTGCTTTCTTTTTTAAGTCAAACACACACACACACACAAAATCCTCAAAGTGAAATTCAGAATATATTATTTGCATGGAGACAAGTGGGGATTAATCGGATTACATACCCGCCTCCTCAGCACCTTAAATAAGGAAGTTAAAAATATCAGGAGAGCAAACAAATGAGTGTTTTCCTGAACTTACTTCAAATCAGCTGATATTATGGAATCCTGAACTGTTTTGTTTGTGTCAGCATGAGGCACGCCAACCCAAAGGTACAAATAATAAAACCGTGAACTACTGCTAGTTGGGTTATTTTTGTATGACATTAAAAGTGAAAACATTGTATTTTGTTTCAGAGAAAGAAGCCTCAAGCATGGTCCAAACTTTTAAAGAAAGAAGGGATCCAGAGAAAGGCAGCGCTGTACAGCCAGCAGGTACAGAGGCAGAGAAGCAGGGAGGGAAACTGATACAGAGGACACAGACAGAAGCAACCAAACAGGTCAGAGATGTTAAAGGACTGGGTTAGCCGTTCTCTACGGGGAGTTTGTGGGAGAGTGAAAGTAAGAATGAAAGAGAGAGATACAGTGAGCTGGAGAGAGAGAGGTAGGGGGACAGTGAGGGAATAGCATAAAGGTTTTAAGAAGAGTGGAGCAGAAAGGCAGACCTCTGAGGACTTCCGCTCAGGGGATCTGACCTTTCAGGATCTGAGAGCCAGCTCCTCTCAGTGTGAACATGCTGACGGCATATGCGGGCCTGAATAGTGGTATAGCTTTAGTCGCCATCACAAACACAATACCACCAGAACAGCTTTGATCACTGTTATCGAGGAGATTTCACTGGTATGTCTTGCAGACGAAAATAGAAGAAATATGCATCATCAATATCTTCCAGATCGGTGTCTGTTTGACTCAGGATATCGTTGCCTCTAAGAAAGAATACAAACATTTCTTTTTTTCTCTGAATAAAGTCAAACACTGGTGCACATTCCAACTCATACATACTCACAAAAGCAATGGGAAGAATGAGGCACCTTCCCAGATCTGCACGAAAAATTCTAAAAACCCTCTATTGTTTTCTCTGTGTGCAAATTAGATTTTAACAACTTCAGAAAAGGTAATTTCATGGTTTAGATACAAATAGGTTCATGTGCATTTGTAACGAATATTCTGTAATATTACAACATTTTATATACCGGTAGTGTATGACTGCCGTTTGTTGCTTGTGTGACATTCAATAACCCAGTGCATTGTTTCTGAACAGTAAACGGATGATGGGATGATGAATAATGTCTCTGCTGATGGTCATTATGTACACGATACCATCCATCCATCTATTGTCCATAAAGACAGCAAAGAAGCCCAGACATCCATGTCCCCAGCTCCTCAGGAACCCAGAACCACTAAGTGAGAGATACAGGGTCACCCTACGGTTTCCCCTCCCAGTGTACCAAGCCAACACACCTCTGACAGAAGAGTGACAGGAGCATGCTCATCCTAAACCACTAAACCACCACCAATGGCATTTTAGAGAAGTAGAAGAAGCGGTTCTACTTTGACTCTTTCAGGTTGAGCTCATCCCTCCAGACACTTTGCTGCAATAAAGCTCCATGAAGCTGCTTGTATCGGTGATGTCTTAACCAAAAGTTCAAGGCAAGAGGCGGAGAAGAGAATTTAGAGAGACGAGTAAACAGAGAGCTTTACTTTAATGATCAGCTCCTTCTTCACCACAGCAGTACAGACAGATCACTTTACTGCAGACACCTGCCTACGGCCAGTTTCTCAATCCTCCCTTCCATCGCCTGTGAAAACGATCAAGATCCTCCACTGAGAGGAGGCAAGATTCTGCCATACCTGCTTAGGGCCGGTAATCTTTTCCTGTCAGAGAGTGATGTCCCTGTTTGGTCCCCATCGATTTCATAGTTATCATATTCTTGACTATATAAAGCATAAAGTTTCAAAGATTTAGTTATCTTATCTTGAAGTTTCAAGATAAGATTTAAATTCAAGCTAAAAATCAAGGCATTTCTGGTGTAGGAATAGGAAGAAAAAGACTTCACTGTTTGAGAAATATGTGTTATCCTCATGTTCATGACAGAAAAAAGTTCCTGATTTCTCAAATCGTCCACTCTTAACAAATTAGCCTCCATTTACAACTCAAATATTAGGGATAACTGCTGTGATTGCAAGTTTCAGACGGGATTTTCAACTGCGTGTGCAAGATGCCTGGCTATCACTGATGGGGACGTATCGCTGCCCTCTGCCCTGCGTTTCCCAGACAAGCCTCCAGCACTCCCCTCGGGCAAATCATTCCACTACCCAGAGGCTGGAACAGCAAAAGACTACAGATTGTTACCTGTGGGAAACAAAATATCAGAACAAACCCCACTTAAACCTGCACCTGTGTGCAAGTTGTAGGCCACCGAATCTTTGTTGTAACAACTTCTCTAAAGACCTGAACTGTCAGAGTTGACTTGCTTTTTAAGAATATGTGGTTTTGAATTTTTTTGGTCAGTACCTGCAAACAGACATTCTCAATGAGACTGGTGCAGACCAGAAGAGAAACATATTAAAAACACAAACAGGGTTGAAATAACCGCACAAATCGCTTAAAAAAAAAAAAAGAAGAAGAAGAATTTAACTCTGCTGGGGAGAGGAGCTCCAACGTTCCCATCCGAGCTAATTGTGGCTAAGTTAGTGAAAACTGTCAGCTGACTCACCTGAAGACGGTAGACGAGCTGACTTTATGATAACACTGGCGATGGATGAAGAAATACAGCCGAAATGAGCGACTTTGCAGAGATTATGTCCCGCGCTGAAGCTCCATTGCCGTGGCCCCCGCTAAGTGTGGCTACATCGGTTGGATCTAAATAACTTCTGAAGGACTCCGAGCTGCACGATGTTTGTCTGAGTGAGTATATGAGCATGCACACACCTAGAAATAAGGTCCAGATGTCAAAAAACCGAAGTTGCCCTTTAAAGTTTAAACAACACAGAAGAAGGATATCTCCCTATGCACCTCGTTATGGAAGTAAATTCCTTGAGATTCCTCTAAATTAGTCGCAATATGTTTTCCTCTCTCTGTTAGTTAATCAGTTATCTAATGGTTCAGTATATAATAATTCAGCAACACTTTGCCTTGTTTTTAATGCCTGGCTATGATGAAGTATATGTGCCTATTTTTTTAACACATCTTTATAAGCCAACACAAGATTATCGGTCTGATTCTCACTATGAAAAAAAGCCCCAGAAACAATAGCTGTGCTAAATCCTGAATTACTGTTTTCAAAAGCAAATACACAGGAATTGTTTTGCAGGATGATCTTTGCTGAATTCTATAAGGCTAATCTGAGAGTGACAATCAAAAGATTCAAATGTAGCTAACTCCGTAGGTATTATTTGTATTGTTTATTATTTTATCATTATTAAAAATAACAAAAAGCATTACAATTCAACATATAACATAATTGAGACAATTTGTTTGAAACTAAAATCCTTGTTGAATTTGGAAATGATTCTCTTGCCAAAAAATAAATAAATAAAAAATAGTAATGTTAACGACTGATGATATTCAAGCTGGAAAGATGCCAAAAAAGATAATGTTACAAAAAAGAACATATTACAGGAAAGGCAATGGGATTTTAAAAATATAACGCGCGCACACACACACACACACACACACACACACACACACACACACACACACACACACACACACACACACACACACACACACACAAAATCTCAAAGTAGGAAAAGTGTGGGACTTTGTGTCTTTAGTTTTGTTTTTGAGCTGACTTCTAGCAGACAGATTCCCGTGACTCCGATGAGATGACATCTTTTTGTACGCACACACACACACACACACACACACACACACACACACACACACACACACACGTACTGAGCTAATCTATTTCTGATGGATTGTAATACTAAGGTCAGGTCGTGTCTCTGCCTCCTCATCAGCTTGTTAAATCTCACTCTGAAACACATTCAGCATTTTAACACTTTATGATAATGAGGCCTCCTGCTGCAAACAGCCTATCCTGGCCGACCTGGATTATTAGCATTTTGAACCCGCTTGGTTGAGAAACAGGTTACATGGGTCTCACTTTGGATGTGTTCTTTCAAAGGCACATATGAATTGTGAAAATAGTAATATATGAAAAAATGATGGCAAGACTTTGTAAAAAACGGTGTCATTAATGTATTAATACACATCAGCTGTTTGCTGCCAAAGAAATGAGGCAATTACAGTGACAGTAAGGAGGTGGCTGTTTTTCTTATACATGCTGATGTTCTGAAGTGCACACATGTCAAGGTACTAATGAAATCCCTTTTTGAATGTGAGCCTGTATTTGCATTTTGTAGGGGAAAAATACAAGAGTACTGTATAGGCTGGGTGGTCCACTTGCTGACATGCTGGACAGATTTTGAAGCTACGGGTAGTATACCCCTGTGTTTGCAAAATATCACTGTGCTAAAAGTTGATATTGGGAGGTGAAGACATTTGCTTTGGAGTTATTTGATTCATTAAAAAAAAAAAAGTAGAGGAGAAATTAAAATTTTAACTTCATGAAAGCACTACATTATAAGTGAAAGGATGACCAAGGTTATCGCAGTTAATTCTGGAAAGAATATAAATACCTGTGAAGCATTTAATGACCATTCATCCAATAAATGTGGGGACATTTCAATTTGAACCAAAATGTCAATGGCCGGGCGGCACTCGAGGAAAGGTAAGAGCACCATCAAAGTCATGATGATGTATTGTGTACGGAATATTAATGCCTGTGGAAAACTTGAGGGTAAAAACAGGCAAACATTGTTAAGTTACTAAAAAACGCCACAACATTATAACTACCAGCCTAATATTCAGTTCGTTGGAGCCACGGCAGACCTGACCCCTCAAGACTTGACCTGTCATTGACCTCTGAAGATGCGCCGTAGCATCTGGCACCAAGAATAGCATGAATGAATCTATGAAGCTGTAGCTTCTGACTATAAACACTCCACAATCGAGCCAATATAAATGTGTTTTGTTATTGTATTATGCTGTATTGATTGTAATGATTTTTGTATATTGTAATGTAATTTTTGTTTACTGCCGAGCACTGTGAATGAAATTCAGCTCGAAACAAAATAAACAAAACAAAAACAAAACAAGAGGTGCAGTTTACAAAATGCTCTGACCTGTTCATGCAGTTGTTATAATTTGACCCTTGTCAAACTCTTTGTGATAATATCGCTTCCTATGGCTTGAAATCTGACGGTGACGCTGTGCAGCCAAATTCACTACACATGAAATACACAGTAAAACTGGATGCCCATTATCAATGTGTTTCAATGGTAGAAAGCAAGACCAATGATAACTCCAGTTGTTAAAGTCACATTCTGGTTCATCTCCCTCAAGGGGGGAAAGAGAAGATTTCCATCATGGAAATTGTCAAATTTTAGGGGTGAAGACTTGGTATGTAGGAACTTAATCCTCCTAAAATTAGTTTGAGCCAATGCAATTTCCCCTGAAGTGATGGGCAGATGACTGTGTGGAACAGCAACTTTCATGGCTGAGGAAAAACACCAAAATATGAAATCCAAATAAAGTTTGAACCCAGGGCTGCAACAATTCTTGAAAGAAGTCTTTATCGGGGCAAAACTTACTTCTCTCCGATGAAAATGCAACTTTTAATTCAAACCATACTCCAACCCTAACAGCTTCTGACCCCACATTTTTAGTATTTCTTCTTTGTGGCGACCCGACGTGAGCATCTAGATGGAAGGAGGGCCCCCGCAGTGTCACCGAGGGGGACATTTTGTGTCCCCCATGACTTAAATATTCACTTCAGCAGACACAAATAGACACATGGTGATTGTCTCTCTGTCAGCACCTCTAGCCTTCACACTGACAACTTCATTCCACTTATAAATATGTCTGCTGAATTATGCCACTCACTGTCAGCTATGATGTGCCTGCACAGTTATTAGTATGCCAACGACTTTGAGTGGCAGTGTGTATTTATGTGTGTGTGTGCGTGTGTGTGTGAGAGAGAGTGTGTGTCCTTGCATGCACTGTCATGAATAGGATTTATTTATTAATCCACAGTAATGGTGTTTAAGGTTCATTATCTTTAATTGTGTTTTAGGATAAAGATTAAATAGGGGGGTTTAAAGAGGAAGTACGGCTGTTTTATTCCATAAATTAGAGAATTAAGCTGTCTTGCTGTGAAGGCAAATATTCAGTTCAGTCTCAGGTCACCTCACTTCTTTGACTTGCATCACCGTGAACTGATGTAAAGGAAATGCACAAAGCAGCAAGTCTGGGTCACAGCTGTTTGAGAGGGGAGGAAGTTTTCCTTATCCAGGTACACATTCGATTTTGTTTTGTTTGTGTGTGTGTTCGTGTTCACATGAATGGTCGGGAGTGTTCATCCCCTCCCCGCTCTCTTAGCATGATGGCGTTTTAACGATTCCAGCAGATGTTGTTTTTGTAGGAAAATGAAGTCACTTAAGTGTGAGATGGTGATCTGGTGAGATTACCTACCCTTCTCTTCAAGGGCAAGTTTTAATGGCGCTGTAAATCAGACGTGGGCTCATTTCATAAGAATGATGCTGCCATCTTTCTGCTGATGGAGATAAAGCTGACAGGTGACGCGCATAATTCATCTGCTGCTGGAAGGCGCGTGTGTTTCTAATCATTCAGTCGCATGCTGCTCGCCATTTACTCCTGAAAAAAAAAAAACAAAACATTTTAGCCTTGCATCTTGAACTTGAAATTGACTGAAAGAAAAATGCATATCGACTTATAAAACATAACTGAAACAAAACTCAACCTAAATAAACCACAACATAGGAGGAGGGATGGAGATGATAGATGGATGTAGCAAGAGAGACAAATTGAAATGAAATGATGATGACAGTGAGGATTTGTATGAAAGCAGAGAGAAAACGACTCTACATACTGCCACTTGGAGAGTCGACTCAGGGCAGAGGGATGAAAGAGAGACGGATGGATTGAAATACAGTGTAATTACTTCTTACTGAGAACACCTGTTGGAGCTTTGACTGGATGAGCTGCAGCTCTGCTACTCAGATGAAATTAATCCCAGCAACATTCTCTCAGCAGGAAAATAAAAACATGAAAAAAACTTCCAAGTTACCTCCAACATAATGATATAAATTATTTAACATGTGATACAAAATAACACACAAATTCACCTAATAGCAAAACATTATTTACTGTTTCTTATTTATTGCATCATGATGTATTATTTATTTTCAATTATAACTTACATTTGCTTCCTGATACTGAAACATTAAAATAATAATAATAATAACCATGAATCTTTAAAATCATTTTCAGCATCTGGCCTCCAGCAGTTGGGATTGTTTGTTGCTTATGAGGATATTTTGTAAAAATTGAAGGTTGCAAAACTCTCAAAAGGGATAAATAAAGTTGACTGAACCGATAAACTAATAAACATGAAACTGATGCACATCTTTGGCTTGTGTGAAGAAAATGTTCCCACACAGAGAAAACATGCAAAACTCCACACAACAGCTCAAGGCCTTGACATGAACAGTGATTATTCCCACTTTGGTGCAGGCGTGTTAACCACTACACCGCCGCTGAATGCTAATTGGGTGTTTAAATATTCCAAACACATTTAATGATGCCCAGGTGAACATAAATGCAAATTAAAGCTTTAAAAATGAATGTATAGTTTCATCCAAACCTACCTGTTGGTCTGCAGCATAACTAAACAAGGTCGAGAATTTTCCTCTGCAATTATTAAAGTTGTTGTCGTCATGTATTCCAGATTTCCAAAAGCGAATCTGCAGCTGTTGCACAACATCACATTACAGGGAACAGGTCTACCTCATAAACAGACCAGTAAGTGCTTATTTGAGCAATTTCCCTTGATTGCAGATTTCATCAGGCCTGCTTTTGTCCATGCTAGAATTGTAAATGCAGAGAAGTTCAATACCAAGAACTTAATGAGCACATTTAGTCAGTTTAGTGACTCAGAAATAGAAGTTATTGTATTACAGCAGAAATCTGAAAGAGTGTTCCATTCTGTATTCAGTAAAACCCCAAAAAGAACCTTTAGAGAGTTTGGTATAGTGTGAATTAATGATATATATCTGTGCCGTGGGTTACTCTCATAGATGTAATATCATTCTAGTTCAACCAGTATTTGATCTAATGCATCTGCTTTATTCAGTGGGGCCTGTAATTTAGAGGCAGTGCTGAAACTATCATCCTTGTTTAAAGTGGGAGAAACCAGAGTACATTACACAGGGAGATCATGCAGTCTCTACCATGAAAGACGCTATCAGCAGGTCTGAACCAGGGACCCTCTTGCTACGAGGCAACAGTGTGAGCTACCACACAAGTCTGCGCCGATACCGTCATAAGAAAAGAAATCACTACAACTCCAGAGGCCTCTATCAACAGAGAGGTTGTATTGTAACAACACTGTGTTCTACCTTATTGTTCCCATTAATATATTCACACCCAATGCCTGTTAACACAACTGTGTTAACGTTAAGTGTTTGATGGTCCACATATGTAAAAACAGGCCAGTTTCCACTGATGTGCTTACAATCCTCACCGCTGCTGAAATGAGAGCAGGAGTCAGACCGTCACTCGGGGCTTCGTCCAGTGTTTCTCCTTTCTCCAGCGTGACTGAGAAAATGACCATATTGTTTATGCTAACAAGCTTTCCTCCAATATCTACCACATTTGGCACATGCTCATATAGCTGGCAGGCCCTTTCATTCTGCCCCGGGGCTGACATGCCCTGTAATACCACATTTGTGTCTCTTCCCATCGCCGGCATTGTCCTAAGTTGTGGTCTGTCACAACCGCTTTCACTCGACATGTCTCCATTTTTTTGTTTTTTTCTCAAGTGGCTTTTTCATTTGCCTTTTGTCAATATCAGACTATTACTCCTTAAGTGAAATGAGGTAAGGCATTAAGCCAGACCTTTCTGGAAAACAAGGTTTGTTTTTTCGGTGGTTGTGAAGGAGATTTTACCCCAAGTGAGATCAAAAAATCTCTGTGTTCTTCGATAACCCTTCGAGCTTGAGAGAGTTTTCTATTAGCAGTAAAGAAACACGTACCACTAAAAATAATGCAGTTATCTTCACCCTATCAAAGAGGGATTAATAGGCTCGGGCCTGTTGAGATTTTTGCAGAGGATTATAATTGATTTGCTGCAGTTCGCTAACACTATGTCGCTCCACACGCGATACACACTGATCATCTATTTTGGCTATGCACACACATCCACCACATGCAGACACTCATCGCCGTAGCTGCGATAATAGGTTGCAAAAACATCCCCATCTGTGTTTTGAGCTTTATTTTTGCTCGTTATGAAGCAACCTCTTACTTAGGGTTTGGCTCATTAGAAGCAGCGTGAAGAGAGATTTGACTGGATAGTACAATGAATTAATTAAAAAAAAAAAAAAGAGTGGCTTGTTGGTAGTCGCCTGGGAAATCACAGATTAGATAAAGCTACCTGCTTGTTCCTCTTGGAAAAAACGTGGCACATTGCAGGCAGGATTATCACTGACTGGATGAAGGGTGAGATCACAAAGAAAGACGCAATTTGCGAGGCAGGCACATCGAGCAACTCCGACTCAAAGCATGAATTAAGCTTGTGGGTTAGTGCCCCAGGATAAAATGCCTGCTTATATATTCGCCTACTTTAGTCAATAATAAACAGGAAACAGATGGAGAATAATAATTTAAAAAAAACCCTGGCGCACCATGAAGCAGCAGAAGTGGGTTAGAGTGGTTGAGGTTATGTGAGGCCCTGAACATCTTGTGACACACAGAGAACCAACAGGTACACAAGGACACGTCTTTAAGCACTCATTGAACTTGAAAATGCTACTTGAACTCTCCAAACAACTGCACAGTTGCATAGGTTAGGTTCCTGAGTGTGTGTGTGTGTGTGTGTGTGTGTGTGTGTGTGTGTGTGTGTGTGTGTGTGTGTGTGTGTGTGTGTGTGTGTGTGTGTGTGTGTGTGTGTGTGTGTGTGTGTGTGTGATCGCTGATTCTCTGAATGGTATAATGTTCATGGTTTCATGTTGAGGGTTGATTATTTAGTTTGTACAATGACACATGACAATTTTTCAATACATGCATGAGTAGAAGACTGGTGAGAACAGCACTACATTTCAACAAATTTCAACATATCAGTCGTGGCATGAGACTCATAATTTGTTGGATTTCATCTCATCCATTGCCATCAAAACAATTTTTGTAACACCTGATTTGAATTTGGCAGACTATTTCAAAGCCTCACCGACTCCTACGTGTGCGTAACGTTGCAAAAATTCAAGTTCATTTCCCACGTATCCACAGGAACAACAGGAACCCGTTTTTGAAGTTCATGATCTCACTTTTAATAAGGACAGTGCGGACGAGCTGGAACATTTGGCTGAGAATTAGACGTGGCTGTCCGTCTCGACAACGCTGCAAGAAACTATTAAATGATGTGGACCCGTGTCTGTGGAAGGGCAGTTAGTCTCTGTTAAACAGTGCATTTTTAAGCAAAGTCTCACAGGCTGAATTTACTGGACAAGTAAGGTTAAGAGGCAGATAATGATGAACAAAATCTTTGCAAAACACTCATGTCCTCCTGTTTGGTGGTGGTACAGACAAATTTCCTAGGTTGAATACAGATCAGGCTCCCAGGCTGTTTGTCATGTCCGTGAGCTGGGAGACGTCCAGGCTTGGCGAATGTTCGATTCCTTTCTCAGTGAGGCATTGACGTTTGCAGATGGGGCAGGATGCAGCTGGATTTCCAAAACCAGGTGGAGCGATGATGAAAAGATCAGACTCCAGATGGCAGACATCACCCAGAGATCCTTCAGAGTCGGGCGGCGTAGTGGGGGCAAGCAGGGGACAGCGGGGATGAGGGTGACAGCTCTATCAGGGCGAGATGTAAACGTTACAGGTCGAGCGGTGACTCGAAAACGGCTTAATGACAAAGCTAAAAGAGAAGCCCACAGTATAAGTGGAGAGTTTGCCCTTCTTGATCTCGGCTGAACGCTGTTCAGAAGGTTTGAACGACTGTCACAGAAACTGTCAAGCAGAGAGATAACAGCGGCAATTTGGAAAGACAGTCAGCAGCACAAGTAATTGAAGCTGTCAGGCTTTTTACAAACGAAATGGACTAAGGAGTCAATATTTGTGTCTCGTCAACTTGTTTTAGTTGCTTTAAGAATGTATTTAGACATTTTTAAGAAGGGACTACCTCTAAATTTTATCAAAAATATCCAAATAGGACAGACAAAATAAAATTTAACCATCCTCTGGGCAAAATAATGAAAATGCTGATGTCTGGGCTTCTCCTTGCACTTCTCCGTGCTTCAAAGTGGACCAGTGCCAACTCAGTTCTCAGACATTTTATAGCTCCCATCTGGAGTGGGATTACAAAGTCTGGAGGAAAGTGAGGTGATGCCCAGGGAATGCTTCATTACAATGAATTTGCACATAGGCACTAACTTCACTATCCACCTTTGTAGTTCAGCGATGCTTACTTTTGTGAGGCTTGTCACTTTTTGACCACTTACAACAGACTGTATATGCTTTGATTTAATGGCTATTGGCTTATCAATAAAGTTTTTTGGCCTCTTTTTACTTATTAAAGATAACTTCCTTTTTCATTATTTGGCATTGCTTTTTGTCTGGTAAATCTCTTCTGTGATTGGATCATCATCCTGCAGAAGTCGTGACAGTCACTGCAATGGCTGGTGATAGGTTCCAAAGTCTTTTTCTAAAGTTAAGCAGAAGATAGGTGTATTGAGTAAAGGTCCAACATGCATCCCAAACCCAGTCAGCAACGACAGGAAGCTCCAAGCAACATTTGTCTGAGTTCACCCAAGAAATATATGTTTAGAAATATCAGAAACATCTAAACTATGGTTGTGAAACTGAAGGCCCTTGGGCCAAAACCGGTGCATGAAATGCTGAACTCTGACTCCCTAAACCACAAAGCAAATGGAAAAAATTTCAAAGAGAACACAGATTTTCTTTTCTTTGACACATTTCCTTAAACATTCACGTACATGGTCAACTTAAGTCTCCGTGATGTTGAAATGTTGGTTCCTCTTAGGCCACAAAACTATTAAGAAATAGTTGAAAGTACGCAACAAACCATGATTCATCACAGAGACAGACAGGAGCAGTCCCCCGGTAGACATCGCCTAAAGTGTCAAGTTAGTGCAGTGTGCATTAGTGGGCAAACACTGTAGACTGCTTACTCAGTGGTGAGGACTCAGAAATAATCCTGAGGGAGCTGCTCAAAGTCCTGATCAAGAGGCAGGAGAAGTTGCTGCAGAATGTTGCTCACTGCTCCTTCCTTTGGTCCAAAAAAATAAATAAAGAAAGAAAAACTATTGTTCAGCATCCATTGGATGTAATGCACTCAATGTTTAAATGAAAAGTTAACTGCTTCATGCAGCGTGGATATTTTCGCCCCATCAGCTCGACACTGTACATTTCACTGTGCCGTTTCCCCACACTGCAATCAGACTGAGGCGAAGCTGAAGTCTCCGGGCCTGCATGCCAATAGGCTCTGTACTGCCGCTTATCTGTTCTTTATAAACCGTTCATGAGCGTTTAATCACATCACCACTAAATGCAGGTGATGTTGAAGCCTAAAGGAGCATTACAGCACGAGCCACATAACTTTCAATGAAACGGCCCAGCGAGGTGGAAGATCAGCCGTCCAGGAATATGCAGGCACTGCTAATCACACATACATTCTCTGGACTCAGTGAGCGTGTGCAGTACCATTGAGGCTGCAGGAGGATGGTTCCATTATCAAACTAAACAGTTTCCAGTGATGAAAATACATGCATCGTGACAGCTGCCATGCAGAATCCTCACACACACTGCAAAAGGCTGAAAACTGTAGTTTATGGAAACAAATACTTTTTTTATTATTATTATTGGTTTCTGCAGACAGAACTGAAGTACCACATGAGAAAAAAAAATGTATAAATGAAAACTCATTCAAACCAAACAAGTCCCTACTTCAGAATTAGACATTAATTGCCCATTAGGTTTGGCAGTACTTTGTCAGAGCCTCCAGATCTTCTTATTGTGCTAAATGGTTTTGTTGCCAAATGGTTTCATTCCTCAAATGAGGAAACTCAATGACCGCATGTGGCTCATTCAATCCCCGACTGAAGCCGGAGCCGAGCTCCTTCCTCCACGTACCGGCAAACGCAGCATGTATGCTAACGCACGCACAACGATGTGCACATACGCACAGCAGAGGGAATTTATTATAGGGCCCGTGATTAATGAAGACTTGATGCTTAGTGAATGTTAATCAATCAAAGAGAAAAGGATGACAGATGAAAAGCAGGCTGAAGATAAAGCCATTAATTGGAGAAGGAGAATATGAAAGCGCAAATCAGGAATCAAAGGTGTAGCTTGAGCTCACAATCTGATGAGAAAATGATGTTTCATGAGAAACATGCTTTGCACACATGGTAAATACAATGGTAAAGTCAGTCTGCGTAATGTAATTGCGACACATAACAGTACAATTTATGCAGTTTAATCTTTACTGGAAGCATCATTTTTCTTGTTTTAAAAAGTTTAAAATTTAAGGAAATTACCTCTAAATAAAATAAAATTGAAGTCATCAAACGTACATATCAGGTGAATTACTCAAAACACACATCAGACCCTTTGATCGATCGTCTCCCAAGTATCCGAACATTTTAGGTGTCCTTCTCTCAGTTAAAATCATGTGTACTGTCTGCACTGTTTGGGTCAGTCTAATGATGGATTCAACTTTAAATTCAGTGAGTTAGAAGTCAAAAGGTAGTGAACAAACACTAATTTGGTCAGCCTGCATTTATAAGTGATTAAAATTCTGATATTTTCACCTGGAAGTGCTCTCACGAGGGGGGCACACTTATGCAATAAGACAGTTAAAATTCACTACCAACCTTTTATAAAAGGAAGCTTACATTCATTTAGGGCTGTAAATACCGTACATCACAGAGGAGAAAAGGCTTCAACCAACACTAAAGCTTAACAGTCAACACAAGGAGCAACACAGAGAGATATAAAACAATGGAACAAAAGCTCACTGAAACTTCTGTAATTATGACTGCATTATTAGTTTTATTATTGTAATCACTTATGAGCATGCTCAAGAGAAAGGTATTGGCATTGCTGTGATGCGTTTTATGATCATTAAAATTGTTTTGTGCTGCTCGCAGATACAGCTATGCACCACAGAGATTGAAAATAATGTTTTGCAATATAACACTGTCGTCGGTCTCGTGCCAGTGCTCTCTCGTGTGTCATTGATGTCAAATGGCCGCTTAATGTCGTATCAATCAGAGGTTACTGACAGTTTATCTTATGATTAAACTATAAAGCATGAAATCTCTCGTGTACTGTTCCTCGTTGCAGCAATGAGCGTTGTACCTTTTTAGTGTCTTTGTTTTCACGGGTTTTGTTAATTGTCACTGTTTTGATTTCAAATGTTCTGAGAAACAGAGTCACTGTGGCTCCAGTAGCATAAATACATGTTATGAGTAACATGGTTTTAATGTTGACTGTTAGACATACAGGACCAAGCCATGGTTGAGTGAAGCAGCACTCTAAGCAAAGGGTGACTATTTTGAATAATGTAAAATATAAAACATGCTTTGAGGTTTTGTACACATTTTTATTGACTTCATAATTTCTTAAGCGTGTCAATGTGTTCAGTGGGAATCTATGGTTTAAATAGTTGTGAAAAAATATTGAACAAGAAAATGTGTCCAAACTGACAGTGTCAGAGAGAGAGAGAGAGAGAGAGAGAGAGAGAGAGAGAGAGAGAGAGAGAGAGAGAGAGAGAGAGAGAGAGAGAGCGGACTGAGCGGATCAAGTTGGAGCCTTGAATTTATAATGGGACTCATGATAGATGGACGGCCTACAAGCACATCAGCTGTGTGTTACTTATGCATGTCATTAACTCGCTGCATAGAGTGGAGTCAAACTGCAGAGCAAAGCATAAACACTCAATGAGGAATGATAGATGGACAGTCTGGCAGGTAAATAGGCGGACAGGGAGAGCCGTGCATAAATATGCTGGAGGACAGAGAGCAAGTCGAATAATGAGGCAGATAGGAAAATTAAGTCAGACTAATAGATTACTGCGGCGCCGGCAAGATAAACAATTTAGGAAAAGAACAGACACATGGGAAAGGTGGTTTAGAGGCAGAAAGAGGAGCAGTGTTTACATGCACCCCAGGACCTCAATTACAGAGGACAGTCAGGATTTCATTTTGGTTATTTACACGGAGAGGAAGGACCACTCCTCGATCAAATACATTAAAGTAATTGTTGCTTATCCCCCACTGCACTCTGTGATAGCCATGATCCTGTTTGCTAAATGTGAGCTATTGAAAAGAGAAAAAAGTGGAGAACAAGTACCTGATTTCACTCTTTCTGGGTGGCTGAATGGAGGCTTCAGTAGGCCTGACACCATCATTGATGATAAAAGACAGGGGTGTCCAACTGCAGTCCTTGAGGGTCATTCTCCTGCGTGCTTCAAATGTCTCCCTGCTTCAGCATACCTCAATCTGATGTTGATCATCATCCAACTTGTAAAAAAGGAAAATATGAAACCCCTCATTGGCCTCAAAGACACCCTTGAGTGGTGGAGCAAGCACCCAATGAAGCCACAGTTGAGAAATCCAAAATTTGAAAACCACAGGAACCAAAATGAAGTGAGCTGCTACTGACGAGACATGCAGCGGAGGCGACAGTTCAGATAAGAAAGAGTCAATAGCCTGGAGGTTAGCAGTCATGGACCTGGGGGCTAAAAGACTAAAGGCCCGGTCACACTGCCGGAACTTTGCTGGAGCATTCCTTGAACGGTAGGGAGGGGGGGGGGCCAAACGCTCGTCACCGCGCACAAAATGGGAAAAAAATTGAAAACACGGGCGTTGGCTTCGCGGTGCACCGCTGAAAACGTCATTACTTTAGTGTTGGTTTAATGGTAGTGGGCATTGGTTTAGCGTTGACGCGAGCGTTGGTGTAGCGGCGTTCTGCGCATGCAGGCGTTGGCTTGGCAGGGGTATAAAGTTGGCTTAGCGGCATACCGCTTGTGACTACGGAGCTGAACGGATCGTTTTGATGCAAGTTCTGATAGATTTTTGATAGAAGTCGATAGTTGAAGTTCATCATGCGACGTGGACAAAAGAAGAGGAAGGCTGGAGAAGGAAAGGCAGCAGCCTCCAAGAAGATCATTACTGAGCAGGCAGCTGAAGCAATGGAGTCAGGTGAATAGATGTGGCCCACTGGCTGGGTCAAGAAATGTTTAGCAACTGTGAAAAAATACTGCACCAGTCATAGCAAGTCTCTCAGCATCCATTGTGATACAGTTTTACTGTAACTTTGAGCAAATTCGATATAGATGAGGTCTGAACTCAACGGCAGCTCGATTCCAAATGAGCTCCTGGTCCATTTCTCCCCGTATTTATAGCCAAATTCTGGTCCCGCTCCGACACCTCTATACCAACGCCAAATCAAAGTTCATTGCCGCCATGAATTGCTGCTTCAACGCCGGACACCGTTCCAGCAACCCCGTGTCCGCTCGTAAAACGCTTACAACCGCTCCAGCGAAGTTTGTGCAACGTTTAATCGCCGCCCGGGCAACGCTGGCGAAGCAGCGGTGGTCCAGCGTTCAAGATTTCTGCATTGACCTAGCGGACCCAAGTGTCCACGAACTTGCGTCTGGCGGTGCCAAACTTTGACTGGGCGTTGGTGGAGCGGGGGTGAATGTTGCCGGGGCGGAAAATTCCCCGCTCCTCACCGCTCGCAATATTTTGTGCAACTCAAAACTTTCGGAGCGGTAGGAGAGCCCCTCCAGAAACATCAGCAGTGGCCGAGCATATACGGCGTTGCTTTAAAGGGGGCCAACTTCTGTTAAACAGTGGTGAACGGTTACGAGCGGTGATGAATTTTTTTTTCACCTCTCCATGAACGCTCCAGCAAAGTTCGAGCGGTGTGACCGGGCCTTTATGGGAACAGGCAGAGAACAGACTAATGGGAGCATGATACTGGCAAGGAGAAGGCGACTCTCAGCAGCAAGGGTTCGTGCCTTGTGGTGCAGCAAAGAATCATCCAAAGTCTCACCAGACTGTGGCTGTGACAGGGTGCTGGCTGAGTCCATATGTTGGCCGGTTCCTTCTGTCACAGGGTGATGAAGGAAGGACTCAAAAAACTGGACAGAGCAGGTGGCGAGTCAGGCACTCCTTTATTAAATAACAGGGAACTCCAGAACACGAGGAATGCAACATAAAGAAAGCCTGGAGCAAAGATGTCCAAAAAACAAAACAGCAAACAGGACAACAGACAAAGAGACAAAGGTGAGGCACATCAGGGCAGGGAACAGCAAGGAACAGCAATCAGACATGAGAAAAGGGAGTCAAGGAGCTTAAAACAGGAAACAACTTGAGCACCTCAACATAACACATCAAATGGTATGGTACGAGTAAATAATTTATTTGGTAACTTACTAATTTCTTGGAATTTCTTCCAGGCTTACAATACTCTGTTTAGCAATCAATGAATGCATGAATAGTGCTGCAAACAGAGATAAGTGAAGCTTGGGTAGTAGGATTTTGACAGTCCATTAAAATGATGACAATTTTAGCTTTGAACATCTTATAACCATAACCTTGGTTTATACGTTTGATATGTTCAAGAAATGCAATGCCTTGTCTAAGAGGGACTGTGTTACTGATTTCATATTCTTCTTTTTTTTTTAATCAGTAGTTGTGGTCTTACAGGAACATTTGCATCCCTTACTTGCCAAATTTCCTCCCAGCACTGGTAAAGAAATGGAAATCCCAAGTTACCCTCAAACTGTTGACTCAGATTTTTAACAGGCAAAAACTTTCTTGGCTATTAATAACATTGTAAATCCACCACACAAGAAATGTTGCTCTTTTGGACTGTTTTGGAAGTCATACACACACAAAAAAAAAGAAAAAAAAAATGGCATAACTACCAGATACATACATCATTAGCAGATCGTTATGTGGTTCAGTTATTTACTGAATTGATGAGCAGTTCACCAAAATCATTACTTCTGCTCTAAAATGCAATTGGCACCACAACATTAATGTGTTTTTACAGAAAGGCAGGCTATCGTGGTCTCTCTTTAATGTGTCTGTCGTTATTTTTTACTGTTATTTTATTCTGTTTTTCCCAGAGCTACACTCAAAGACTGCTATCTATACCGCAAATATGAATTTTCCTCTCTGCTGAAACTCTGTTACCCTCACCATTTTCATTCTTGCTGGGCCTTTAAGTCATTGTCTGACAGAGCTTTATGCTCAACTTGATAACTCAACAGGTTTAACCTGGAAAAAAAAGAGAGAGCTTGCACTTCAGAGATAGTTTCAGAAATTTATACTCACACCTCTGAACTAGTATTATCACTGGCACTTCTGTCAAATATTTGTTGTACAATGCAAGCTTTTAAAGAGAGAGAAACGCGGCTGTGACAGCCTCACGGAGAGCAAAGACTATCAAGTGTTGAAGAAAGATTTCACCTGCTGATCAGGAGCTATTGCTGGACGGTTTCATCAGCTGCACCAAAACTTCTTCCACTGCCAGCCAATCGATATTATATTCTCATATCCGAAAGAGATATGATGTTGTGATATTTTATAACAGAAACATTCTGTGTTTAGATTGGTGATCAGTCAGTAATCAAAACACACATTTACTATTCTCACCTCATTCAGCCAAGTTTTTATTATTTCAAACACGCCAACGGGTTAGGCTGGATTTGTTTAATCAGGCAAAGTTAATTCATTTGACTTAGTGTTGATTTCATCAACAAAAATTTCGACAAAATATCCTCATCAACAAACCTTTATCATGTGACAAAAACGAGATGAGCAGAAACATAAATGGTGGTTATGTCCATCCATCCATCTTCAACTACTTATCTGGGACCGAGTTGCAGGGGCAGCGGTCTAAGCAGGGATGCCCAGACTTCCCTATCCCCAGACATTTCCTCCAGCTCTTCCTGGAGAATCCTAAGGCTTTCCCAGGCCAGTCGAAACCAGCGTGTCCTAGGACTTCCCCAAGGCCTCCTCCCGGTGGGACATGCCCGGAACACCTCCCCAGGGAGGCATCAAGAAGGCATCTTAAACAGATGCCCGAGCCACCTCAGCTGGCTCTGCTCGATGTGGAGGAGTAGCAGCTCTACTCTGAGCGCCTGACAGCGACCTGAGCTCCTCACCCTATCTCTAAGGGAGCGCCCAGCCACCCTACAGAGAAAGCTCATTTCAGCCGCTTGTATCCGGGATCTTCTCCTTTCGGTCATGACCCAAAGCCCATGACCATAGGTGAGGGTGGGAGTGTAGACTGACCAGTAATTTCAGAGCTTTGCCTTTTGGCTCAGCTCCGTCTTCACCACGACAGACCAATATAACAACGGCATCACTGCAGACACTGCACCGATCCATCTTTCAATCTCACACTCCATCCTCCCCCTCCCTCATGAACGAGACCATGAGATATCTTAAACTCCTCCACTGAAGCCAGGGTCTCTCCACTGACCTGGAGAGGGCAGACACCAAATCTGAAAAGTGTCTGTGGGCCTTGGACCATGGCCTCTGATTTGGAGGTGTTGATCCTCATCCCTGTTGCTTCACACTTGCCTGCATGTGCCTATGCTTGAATATGGTGCTCATTATGGACAAACTGTGACTAGCACAGAAGTCCCATAACAGAACAATGCTCGGGTTCTGATCAATTAGGCTGTGCATCCCAACCACCCCCATCCAGCTCTCACGTTGAAATCTCCCAGTAGAACAATGGAGTCCCCATTCGGAGAGCTTTCCGGCACCCCTTCCAGGGACTCCAAGAAGGCGGGGTACTCTGTGCTGCTGTTAAGCCTGTGAGCCAAAACAACAATGAGGCACCTGTTCCAGACCCGAAGGCACAGGGACATGACCTTCTTGTTCACTGGGGTGAACTCTGAGGTGTGGGGCTATAAGCAAATCCACACCAACCCACCACCTTTCACCGCGGACAATACCAGCAAAGTGGGCAATCAAGCCTTTTGAGAGGGATTGGGCTCCACATCCCAGGCTGTGTGTGGAGGTGAACCCGGCTATATCTAGCCAGTACCTCTCAACCTCTATCACAACCTCAGGCTCCTTCCTCCGCAACGAGGTGGCATTTCATGTCCCAATAGCCAATCTCTGTGTCCAGGGATCGGGTCGTCGGGCACCCTGCCGTTGGCTGCCACCCAATCCACACTGCACCCGGCCCCTATGGTTATCTTTAAAGTAACACATTACTGCCCATCACTGGTCCCATCAGTTTGACAAATGTGGGTTTGATTGTAATATTATTGCATTGTATGTTGCCATCCACTTTATTTCTTTATATGTTAAACTTCAATATATTCATTTTCTGTTAATCATGTGATGCTGTTTTATTTATTTCATTTAAATTTATGTGTGTGTACCTCCAGGTTTGGTTGGTAAAACATGTTGACCAGAGCATCTTTCATGTTTAAAATGGGTGTAAATTTCCTGAGTTTAAAAGGTAACAACAAGATAATATTAGGATAACCGCTAACTAAATCTAGACTAAAATTGTTCTGGGTTATTCTGACTGAAAAAGGATTAAAATGCTTAGACTTTTTGTTGACTAAAACTTGACTGGACGAAAAACAACATAAACTAATAAAAACTAAAATGACAGTTTGATACAAAGACCACACTAAAAGTAAAATCAATACAGGCTGACAAAAATCAACACTAATTTGACTGGAGCTTGAATGTCATAAAATCCAATGTAATGTATGACAATATGGCCTCAATTCAATGTAAATGCGTAGAAGAGAACTAAAATGTGTTTGTAACACACTGGAGGCTCATTTTCATTATTGTGACTGCCCTAATTCACATCATCAACAAGAGGAAATTGGTTTGTTTAATCTATAACTGGACTACCTGACACAGAGGAAATAATAAAGTAAAACAATATCACAGTGATTAGTCCCATGTGCTAAAACCTGAGATGAGATTTGCTCATTGATGCATGACATGACAGGCCTTAGCACTGCAGCATTTCACAAGGAAAATCTATCAAACCGTCCTCTATGCATGCTTTATCCCAGTTTGGAGCCCATCTACAAGAAAGGTACATCTTGTACAAGTTGAGAGTAATAAATTTAATTCTTGTGGATTCTTTTTGTAAGCAGGTCATAAGGTTACTAAAATTTCCGTGATTGCCGTAGTTCCATTTACACTCCAGTAAAGTTGAGTTGGAGCCCTGTTTTTTTTTTTTTTTTTTTTTTTGGAAGTTCATTTCCTATCTCATGAATCAGCTGCTTTGTGTGGAACCATATTAAGTGTGAGGGCTTTACTTTAGCTTTACTCGTGCTGCATTGACTCAGCGATGAAACAGCTATTCATCACGGGCACAAGGCATTGACATAAGCAGCTAATGAGGCCATTTGCTAACGCTGAACGATGGAGACTTTTAATAAGGAAAATCCGAAGGATACAGATGGAAAGCAGCTATAGATGAGTGATTGTGCTGAGGGAGCGGAAGATCCCCTAGTCATCTATTTCAGTAGTAAAAAAAAAAACATGACCTGAGGGAGGACGCATCCTGCAGATCTTCTTTTTCTCCCCTGATGACTTTTATCCACATATCCAAGTGTGATCACAGCTGAAGGGGCACAAACTGAAGCAGCAATGCATCTTAGTTTTTACTGACATATGGAAAAACTTTTTCTTTTCTCCTGTCTTTGTTTTGTTCCATCAAAAGTTCCTCCATTTTAAGAGTTGTCTGTCCTAGATACCAGATTTTATACAGGCTACACAGTTTATATGTATTTACTTTTTTTTTTCTTTTGCCAAATATGAGTGGTTGTTTTCTTTTCTTGTTTTTTTTTTTATAACAGATTTTCTTCAGGTTGGAAAAGAAGGGAAGGTGAGGATTTGAAGACCATAGTGAGACAGGATAGTTTTGATGTGTTGTTGCAATAGTAATAGTGGTTAGTGCTCCCCGGTTCATATCTGACCTTTGAGGCTTTTCTGTTTGTGTTGTTCCTGTGCATGTGCACTGGCTTCTTTTCAGTGTTAAACTTGCATCTAAGTAGGGTGACCAGATGTCATGCTTTGTGCAGGACAGTCCCACATTTACTTCCATATTTTTACACGTCCTGCAAACTGAGATGGTGTCTCCACATTGTTTGTCAGCAGTCAGGCTTCAGTTTTGAAATGCATGTTTTATAATCTGACAAATGGCTGTGTGGAAAAAGAAGTGAGGGCTGTCATCAGGAGGCAAGGCGAGTCTGCATGATTACATGAATGTAGGATATACCTCTGAGGTGCACGCACCAACAACAAACTAATCCAAACCAGCAAAAAATGGAGGGAAGGAAGGAAACAGCATCTGTACGATGGTGAAGAAAAGGAAATATAGTCACAACAAAAACTGGGAAACTATCAATCCCTGGGTGAACCCAGAGCAACACTAATACCCCTTTCCCACTGGCCAAAAAACCCGTTTAAACCCGCTAAGTCATGGCAGTGGGAAAAGGTTTGACCCGGGATTTCGACCCGGGTCGTTCACCCTGCAATCGACCCGGTAAATTCCCGGGTCAGCTTTCTACCGGCTTTTAGTGGGAGGGACACATCCAGGAACTTACATGATGACGTCGACGCAGCGCGGCTAAGTTAGCGCGCTAGTTGTTGTTTCTGGACACAGCGTGAGATTTCCTTCGGCAACATGACCCAGCATTGGCAAGATAGCGAGACCAGAGAGCTTCTCCTGATCCGTGGGGAACAGGAGATTCGTCTACAGGTAACAGCGTCTGTTTTCCGCTGCATTGTTTACTTTCGTTTTGCTCCGTCGCGCTGATGATGTCATCAACGTGGGACACCATCAGTGCGGGAAAACGCAGCGACGCGGCTCGCCAGCAGGAGGTGAGACGCGGGTCTGGAGGTGGTGGGAAAGGCGTCTAAAAAGGCGATAGTTAGCGGGTCGCAGACACGGGTCGACCCGCTAGTTGCAGTGGGAAAGGGGTATAAGTGGCGGCTGGCCAAGAGACACAAGAAACCCTAATAATGAAGTAACAGTGTATGTGCTTCATTTTCTTTAAATAATCTTTTAATAAATTTCTTTTAATAATCTGAAATAATAAAAAGCCAATAAACTTGGGGTGCTTTTTTTGTAGGGATTCCACCAATCGCTGATGAACAAGGACATAAAATTAAACCAACCAGTGCCAGTAGATGGCTGCAGCTTGGGGCTCCTTTTAAATCATCCATTGCTGTGTGGTTTATAAACACACTGTTTTTAAGTTAACACACAGAATACACACCTAAAAAAAACTGCAAACACTCCCCATACACAGAAAAGCGTAGTAATGTTAGAAACTGAGGGGTACAATGGAAATGTTTGGGGTTACTTTGGACTCAACAGATCAAGAATGTATCGGTATCTAACACTATCCCAAATTGCCCTGCACAAATGTAGTTTTTTGTCCCATATCTGAGAAGTTGGGATCTGGTCAGCCACCACCTCTGAGCCTGGTTCTGCAAAGATTTCTTCCTTTTCAGAAGGAGTTTTTCCTTTCCAGGGTGGCTTATGCTTGCTCATGTGGATCTGTTGGGTTTTCTCTGTAGAAACGGCCTACAAATGACTGTGTTGTATTTGGCACTATGTAAATAAAACTGAATTGAACTGAATTGGTCACTCTATGTATCATTGTCTGAGTAAGAGTTGTTCACTCGAAACGTCTTTCTGCGTTCACTGGAAGCTATGCGTGCCCTGAAAACATGCACCCCTCTCGTTCACCTTCACTGCACTCACAAACAATTAAAAAGCATACATTCTTCTTTAAACAGTGTTAAAAAGATTTCTTTCTCATGTACACAAAAGCAGATGTTCGGAAAGCCTGGAGGCCGGAGTTCCAGACTTATCTTGGAGGCCGATACAATGTGTTATATTGGAGCGAAGTTTATATGAAGCTTCTCAACGGACAGGACCACCTGTTTAGGTGTTGAGAGAACAGCAGAGATGAGGGGAGGGAGGAGGAAAGAGGAAGTGAGGTGGGTGCGGAGACTTTCACAAACACAGACGGAGATTCACAGTAGCCTCCGCTGGGAAATAAAGGAGAGGGAATAGGGGAAATGGGAAAGAGCAGAAAAGTGGGAACTAAAAAGGAAAGATTAGAGAAGGACAGACAAACAGCCTCATGGCTGACAAGACTTCCTGGTGAGGCCCCCAGGGGGAAAATGAGACGTTTGGGGAATAGAGAGGAAAAAACAATGACAAACACGGAGCGACTGAAGCTCGGATAGACCAGAGAAGACAACATCAAACAGAATGAGAAATATATTGTCCAAGTCAAAAACTTGCAGACGGAGCAGTTGCACACTTTTATCTTAAGTTAGGTGAATGTCATACCCTTGTGTCAAGTCTGTAAATGCACCAGATGTCAGTGATGCTCCTGAATATAAATATCCACATATTTAACATCAAGGCATGTTTGAGAGGGACCAGACAATTGGTAAATTATCAGGATATTGCTCATTTTCTTGCAGCCTTTGTGCATCACTTCTCACCTCGGCTTCGGATTGGAAGTCTCCGACAAAAACAAATGCAGAGCATAAACTGAGACTTAAGAGGCTGTAAATCTGTCTCCAAGCCAGATTTTACAATCTTTCTGCAGGTGTGTTTATTGAAAGGTCAGTTGCCGCCAGATTGGATGAGTAAAGTGGTGTATTAACTAAATTTACTGAGCTCACACCTTCGTAAACAGATGGAGCGAGTGCAGAGTGAACAGCTGATGGATTACAGTAATGCTTGGGCACACACGGGGCAAGCACACACACTTAACTGGGTTATTTGAACATAAGCACAAAAGCACATATTAATGTAAGACCCAAATTTGTGTCGGTTCACTTTATTCACATTCCAAATGCGAATGAAGCCAAATCAGAAAGGCAGGTCACTTATTTCGGGGTTTGATTTAAAGCGGCCAGCAGGCGGTTCACTCTTTGTGCGATTGACTTCTGATCACTCCTCTTTAAAATGGATTACAACAGAGAATTGGCTCCGGGAACCGAATTGCTTCCATGTTCAAACAATGACGGGGCTCGGTGTCCTAATCTGTATGCTAATGAGCGCGTTTGATATTTCATCTTAAGCCTCTGTCCTCCCTGCCTGCTCTGCTTCTCTGATGCCAACAATAAGCTGTAAGGCAGTGATCAGGAAAGCCAGACAGCTGAAATGGAAGTAGAAAAATGTCTGTTGTAAAAAGACCAGAGTACATAAAGCCATAAAAAGCTGCAACACTCAGCTGTGTCCCTGGAGGTGTGTTAATAAAAGAGCGTCTCTCTCCCTCTCTCTCTCTCTCTCTCTCTCTCTCTCTCTCTCTCTCTCTCTCTCTCTCTCTCTCTCTCTCTCTCTCTCTCTCTCTCTCTCCCTCCCTCTGTCTCGCTCTCGTTTCCAGACAAAGGAGGCTGATGAGAGGAAACACAATAGAAACTGAAATACAGGAACACATGGAACTCTGAAATTACTTAATTGTGAGGACACATTTTTTGGAGACTATTATGATCAAAACTCAATTTTGCATGTTTTGTTAAAATTCAGATGATTCTAATATGTGTTTACGGTACACAGAAAATTGACCTTGTTAAAGTTTGGACAGGATTTTGTTGAGTTAACATATTGCAACATTTAAAATCAAACAACTATGAAATACAAAAAGTCAGCAGTGTGATTAATACTTCTAAAGCAGTTTCAGTGCTGTCGTACTTCTCTGTCTTATCTCCAATCCCGCCTATAAAACTGAAACAATACATACATTATACCAATTTAGAACTGAGTTTTCATTTATCAAGCTTCCATCCATCCATCCATCCATTTTCTACTGCTTATCCGGGGCCGGGTCGCTGGGGCAGCAATCTCAGCAGGGATGCCCAAACTTCCCTGTCCCCAGACACTTCCTCCGGCTCCTCTGGGAGGATCCCAAGGCGTTCCCAGGCCAGCCGCGAGACATAGTCTCTCCAGCATGTTCTGGGTCTTCCCTGGGGTCTCCTCCCAGTGGGACATGCCCGGAACACCTTCCTCGGGAGGCGTCCAGGAGGCATCCTAACCAGATGCCTGAGCCACCTCAGTTGGCCCTTCTCGATGCGGAGGAGTAGCGGCTCTACTCCGAGTTCCTCCCTGGTGACTGAGCTCCTCACCCTATCTCTAAGGGAGCGCCCAGCCACCCTACGGAAGAAGATCATTTCAGCCGCTTGTATCCGGGATCTTGTCCTTTCAGTCATGACCCAAAGCTCATGACCATAGGTGAGGGTGGGAACGTAGATTGACCGGTAAATCGAGAGCTTCACCTTTTGGCTCAGCTCCCTCTTCACCACAACGGACCGATACAACGACCGCATCACTGCAGCCACTGCACCAATCTGCCTATCAATCTCACGCTCCATCCGTCCCTCACTCGTGAACAAGACCCCAAGATACTTAAACTCCTCCACTTGGGCCAGAGTCTCTCCACCGACCTGGAGGGGGCAAGCCACCTTCCTCCGATCGAAGACCATGGCCTCGGATTTGGAGGTGCTGATCCTCATCTCTGTCACTTCGCACTCAGCTGCGAACCGCCCCAGTGCATGCTGTAGGTCCAGGTTCGATGAAGTCAACAGGACAACATCATCTGCAAAAAGCAGAGATGAAATCCTGTGGTCCCCGAACCGGACCCCCTCCGGCCCCTGGCTGCACCTAGAAATTCTGTCCATAAAGATTAGAAACAGAACCAGTGACAAAAGGCAGCCCTGCTGGAGTCCAACATGCACCGGGAACAGGTCCGGCTTACTGCCGGCAACGCGGACCAGACTCCTACTCCGGTCATACAGAGACCGGACGGCCCTTAACAAGGGGCCCTGGACTTCGTATTCCCGGAGCACCCCCCACAAGACACCACCAGGGACGCGGTCGAACGCCTTCTCCAAGTCCACAAAACACATGTGGACTGGTTGGGCGAACTCCCACGAACCCTCGAGAACCCTATGGAGGGTATAGAGCTGGTCCACTGTTCCACGACCAGGACGAAAACCGCATTGTTCCTCTTGAATCTGAGGTTCGGCTATCGGTCGAATTCTCCTCTCCAGTACCCTGGAATAGACATTCCCAGGGAGGCTGAGGAGTGTGATCCCCTATAGTTGAAGCACACCCTCCGGTCCCCCTTTGTAGACAGGGGGACCACCACCCCAGTCTGCCAATCCAGAGGCACTGTCCCCGACCGCCACACAATGTTGCAGAGATGTGTCAACCAAGACAGTCCCTGCACATCCAGAGACTTAAGATACTCTGGGCAAATCTCGTCCACCCCCGGTGCCTTGCCACTGAGGAGCTTACTGACCACCTCGGTGACTTCAGCTTGGGTGATGGACGAGTCCACCTCTGAGACCTCAGCCTCTGCTTTCTCCACGGAAGACGTGGCGACGGGATTGAGGAGGTTCTCGAAGTATTCCTTCCACCGTCCAACAATATCCCTAGTTGAGGTCAGCAGCTCCCCACCTCCACTGTAAACAGTGTTGGCGGAGACCTGCATTCCCCTCCTGAGGTGCCGGACGGTTTGCCAGAATTTCTTCGAGGCTGACCGATAGTCCTCCTCCATGGCCTCGCCAAACTCCCAGACCCGAGTTTTTGCCTCCACAACCACTCGGGCTTGCAGTTCGCTTGACCTGCCGGTACCTGTCAGCTGCTTCTGGAGTCCCATGAGCCAACAAGGCTCGATAGGACTCCTTCTTCAGCTTGACGGCAGCCCTTACTTCCGGTGTCCACCACTGGGTTCGGGGGTTGCCGCCATGACAGGCACTGGAGACCTTACGACCACAGCTCCGGGAACCTGCTTCGACAATGGAGGTAGAGAAAATGGTCCACTCAGACTCAATGTCCCCAGCCTCCCTTGGGACATGAGAGAAGCTCTCCCAGAGGTGGGAGTTGAAAACCATGCTGACAGAGGGTTCCGCCAGACGCTCCCAGCAGACCCTCACAACACATTTGGGTCTGCCAAGTTTGTCCGGTTTCCTCCTTCGCCAGCGAATCCAACTCACCACCAGGTGGTGATCGGTCGACAGCTCTGCTCCTCTCTTCACCCGAGTGTCCAAAACACGCGGCCGGAGGTCAGATGATATGACAACAAAGTCGATCATCGACCTCTGACCTAGGGTGTCCTGGTGCCAAGTGCACTTATGGACACCCCTGTGTTCGAACATGGTGTTTGTTATGGACAAACTGTGACTAGCACAGAAGTCCAATAACAAAACACCACTCGAGTTCAGATCGGAGAGGCCGTGCAATCCAATCACCCCGTTCCAGGTCTCACTGTCGCTGCCCAAGTGGGCGTTGAAGTCCCCTAGTAGAACAATGGAGTCCCCAGTCGGAGCACTGTCCAGCACCCCTCCCAGGGACTTTAAGAAGGCTGGTTACTCCGCACTGCTGTTTGGCCCGTAAGCCGAAACAACAGTGAGGTATCTGTCCCCGACCCGTTAGGCGCAGGGATGTGACCCTCTCGTTCACTGGGGTGAACTCCAACACATGGCGGCTGAGCTGTGGGGCTATAAGCAAACCCACGCCAGCCCGCTGCCTCTCACCGCGGGCAACGCCAGAGAAGTGGAGAGTCCAGCCCTTCTCAAGAGGTTGGGCTCCAGAGCCCCGGCTATGTGTGGAGGTGAGCCCTACTATATCTAGCCGGTACCTCTCAACCTCCCTCACAAGCTCGGGCTCCTTCCCCGCCAACAAGGTGACATTCCATGTCCCTAGAGCTTGTCTCTCTGTCTAAGGATCGGGTCGCCGGGCACCCTGCCGTCGGCTGCCACCCAATCTACATTGCACCCGGCCCCTACGTTTCCCTCGGTGGGTGGTGAGCCCACCAGAGGTCAGGCCCACGTCGCCCCTTCCCTTCGGGCTGAGCCCGGCCAGGCCCCGTGGGCAAAGGCCCGGCCACCAGGCGCTCGCTTACAAGCCCCAACCCCAGGCCTGGCTCCAGGGTGGGGCCCCGGCTGTGCCATACCGGGTGACGTAACTGCATTTGTTCTTTTTCGACTCATAGAGGCTATTGAACTGCTCTCAGTCTGGCCCGTCACCCAGGACCTGTTTGCCATGGGAGACCCCACTAGGGGGCATAAAGCCCCCCAGCAACATAGCTCCTGGGATCATGCGGGCTCTCAAACTCCCCCACCACGATAAGGTGGCAGTTCTAGAGGGAGTTTATCAAGCTTCACTATGTCTAATTGAGTTGTTAGCTCCATGATCCAGGCACAATGTTTCATTGTTAGATTTGTTCTAAGTTGAGTTTCCCAGGGTTTACAGCCTGAATGGGAAGTAAAAATCTTAGCTAGGAGCAAAGAGGTTCAATCCCATCTGCCAAGTCACCAGACAAACTGTAACAATCTCATAGAAAACAATGATTATTCTTAAACACACTTCTTAAGAGTACTGGACAGGACACAATATGCTGAGATATCGGTGGTGCTGTCATGAAATAGAACTACCTCATTGCTAGAAACCAAGCCTCAAAGCCAAAAGTATCATATAACTGGCTTCATGTGGACATTGTCCCCATTCTTGGTACCAATGTTTGGTTTTGTAAAAATACAGGCATTTTTACTATATATGCTCTGCATCGCAATTAAAAAAACTTTAAAATATAAAGGTTATTATGTCACTATTTTACCAGTACAACCTCCTCAAGATGATATTGAGCCATATGTGACACTTGAAACAAAAATGTGTTTGACATGGGGTTGATTTAACAAGACTACTTGTCTGTAGACGTCGATTATAATAATTAGTCACTTCACTTAATTCCATTTATTACTTAGAATACTTTGACTTCCTAAAAAAGCAAGAACTGTATATTTCTATTCTATGCAGTTTTGTTTAACCTCCTGAGTAAATAAATGTGTTCCTCCTCCCTACACCTGTTAAGTTTTCTCCATGGATTTATTTCTTCTGCCATTGCAATCTACCTGTTTTCTCACATTTCACATTATGAAAAGGTTTCATCTGTGTCCTTTAACACAGGTTAACTTGGCCACAGATTGTGACACTGTGGTCTAAAGTTCTTCACCTCGTCCATCCATTTCTGGTGTGTCTCATGTCAGAATGGAAGGGAAATGCTTTACTTTACCATAATTTCATAACCAGGCATCAGCCGTGCAATCAAAATGTGTCTGAATCCCTTTAATCACATATCAGAATTAACACTTGTGCAACGCCAGAACATTGATCCAGAAGGTGGATCTCATAATGACGAGGAAGTTTTATCTGAGGAAACGATGTCCAATGATGCTCCACACAGTGCCAGCAAGCATTTCCTTCCAACCAAACAGGAAAGCAGCTGATTACACTGATTAGCACCTTCAACCAGTGAGGACGGTGTAATCACTGGAATCACCTGCTGCTGTGTTTGGTTGGAATTAAATCCTGCCTGCTCTCGGGCCTCTGTGGCATATGGCAGGAAATCACATGTGCCACCAGTTTGGAAATCCACTCATGTGCACCAGACACAGAAAAAGCTTGATAAGTTTGAATTGAAAGGGTGCACTTTAATTTAGAGCGCCAAATGAAAACACTGAATTCTGAAGGATCAAGGTTACAGGTCTTTTTGTGAAACTAAAGCATTTTTCCTTCAGATCCTGTTTTTTTCTTCATTTTTTTTTTCAGCAGGGTTAAATTGTTTTAATTTCTAATTTATTTAACAGCAAAGTTCTACAAAAATCTCTAAAAAACTCACATACACACTTTTATTTAAAGAAGCGCTCAGTTACTTTGTCAAGCTGTTGAACACTTCGTATGTCATAGTTTAGGTTTAAGATGACGCAAAGGCCAGCTATTTATTTTTAGAGGCTTAGAAATTCTTGTTTACTGGATGGTCATGCATGTTTTAAATGGATGTTTAATGATTTGTGCAATATTTGTAGTACTGTTCTATAATATAATCCATGAATACATGGGTTTGTAAAATATTGTCAGTATTCCAAATGATCCATATAAACACATTCACATTAAAATGGGTTGAATGTATGTTCTAAATAATTAAAAAAAAAAATTTCCCTTTTCTGACTTTCATTAAAATAAAGTGTAGGCGAGGTTTACTCATAATTTGGGAATTAATCAAACTTATTTTCTTACCTTTTGTGACACATTTAAATTGTTTGTACCACATCTTCTTGAGTAGGGGAAAAACCTCCTCAAATCAATGCTCATCAGCAGAGGATACTTTACCACCGCTTCATCATTTTCTCCAAGGGCTTTGATTCTGGTTATTTGGGTTTTTGGTTTGCTCCAATAAAATGAGCTTTTCCTCCACCAACAGCTGAGTCTGGCGCTTTGGATCCTCCTCTGAGCCAAACACAAAACCCAATTCCAACATTTTCTAGTTGCATTGCTGACTTCAATATCACAATGAGTCATGTTCTCCATGAAATGGTTCTATTCGGAATCAAGTGTAATATTATTAGATTTGCAAAAAATTACATCATTTAAAAAATATCATTTACCACAGTATTTTATCTTTAGAGAGAGTACAGTTCTGGAGTTTTCAGATTGTAGACATCTCAGAACAAGAACTAATAGAGAGTAGAATTACTTTGACCTCAAAATGGTACAAGTCAGGCCAATCCATAAAGATTTTTTTTTTCAACAAAAAAACTTGCTGTTGTCTAACAATCTTATCATCGAACCAAATAAAGAGCTGGAAGAGAGATAGAGAGATCAGAAGAAGCAAAAAGGGAAAAAAAAGAACATTTTAAGTTAATACACATCTGAGAGTTATAAAAGATTCCCAAGGAATGAGAAAATTGATCCAAGTGTCATGAAGAAGAAGATTAGAAATAATCTTATTTAGTGGGTTGATGCATCAGTGGTCAAAGGTTCACCCACACACTCACACATAAACGCAATCAAATGGAACTTATGTACCAGAGAAGTGTGATTTTTGGCTGTGGGAGGAAGTCGGCATCTCAGGAGAAAACCATACATGCAGAGGTGGAATATACAAACTCTACACAGAATTGCAACAGCCTGAAGCACACAAACACCTTGTGAGCATCTCAGGATCATATGAGTTGAACAAATTAGATCTTTATGACCAGTCTGATGTTTCCTACATTGTGTCTCTTGAATCTAGTGATTTTAACTCCAATCATATCGTTAATATTGACACAGGGTTCATTGTGGTCCTTTATATTCCACGTCGTGCGGCCATATTTTTCTTTTAGTGTCTTGTTAAATGACCGGTGAGCCACTTTTACTGTCTTTTTCTCGAATATAAGCAGCATCCTTTACTTCTCATAAAAATGAAAACCCATCTTGAAGTCAAGTGCTCAACTGGGGGTGAACCGCACTGCTTTTTGTCAGTTCTTTAAATATGCTGCTTTTTGTCAGTTTAAAAAAAAAAAACATTTTATGGGTACTAAAAGTGTATTTTTATATTCTGGCGGTCCATGCCATAATCTAAGATGAAGGGTGTTTCTGCTTGTGGTGGAGGATGGATGCGCACCTCCCACCGTTACCTCCTTTATTTATTCCATCCTCCTCGATGCTGAATCCTTTGTGAGGAGCTACTGGAGATGGCAGAATTCCACATTAAGTCCGAGAGGTTTTTTTTTTTTTTTTTTTTGCCCTTGTGGCTTGTGGTAAGAGACCAGAGAGGCACAAAGGATTTAATGAGGCCGGAGGACTGTAAAAAAACCAGCCAGTCTCTGGGAAAAGCACCGCAGCGCTCGAATTGAAATGTTTTCAAGTGCAGGCAAGACTTATAAGCCTGCGCTGTAAGTTGGCTGGACTAATTGAGGAGGCCTGAGCTTCTGTCAGACAGCTTAAACTGGGACAACAGTATCGTGAATGTGAAAGTTTTCCGCTTCTAAAAATATGTTGAATCCAGTAATTTATGATAGAGTATAAGTGTACAGTCCTTCGTGAGAAACTTGTTCAGATTATTCTCGTTGGATGCGAAGACAAAACTATATAACCTTGCAAAGTTTTCGAATATCAGCACAGCCTTTGAAATTTACATCTCTTAAAAAAACTGTTGAATAATATGTGCAGTTTGTAGTCTTTGGGTGGAAATGCTCCTGTTTTTTTCCCTACTTCTTTCTTTCTCAGTTTTTTTCTGCTTCTGAGCAATTTCACAGACAAATGACTTGAGCCGTTGCTTGTGTCTCCCATCGCTCCACTGTGGTTTCCAAATGAACGCAGTTTAATTCATTATTGTAATGTCCGTCCAGTTAATTTAACTCCAGCAGTCCGTGCAGAGAGGTTGGTCTAATTGTTGGTCCCCACCAGAGCCACCACAGGATCTCAGCGGGGCGGGAAGATGAGCCAAAAGCCCCCCGCCGAGAGCCCACTGCTGTTGTGGACTGAGACAAAGCAACAATTAGCAACAATTAGCAATTATTCTGAGCTGCTAAAGTGAAACTAACGGCTCACGCTGCTTGGCTGTGGGGATTAGCGCCATTGTTCTGAGTCCAAGGAAGAAAAACGGCACTGATCAGAGGAGAGTTTAGCTTAGCCCAGAGTGTCGAGGAAACATAATATGTAATTAGCCAAGGTCCATATTTGGAATTTGTGACTCTAGACTTAACTTGCTTTCCTTCCCCGTCAATCTGATTTGCAGAATACGCCACTAAAAACAGTCAACTTAACCTGATTTATTGTGATGATAAGTTCTTCTGATGTTCATGTTATACTTGACTGTAAGTGAATAGATTATTGATTAGCTTCAATTTCCAATACTTAGCAAGTGTAATTGGCTTTTAGTAGTTTTGTGGTTTCTTTTCTTGTGATGTTGTGACTCTCAGGCTTCATTTACACGACAACATTTGAGTGAAAATGTAAAATTTTCATTACGTTTTGGGTGTCTGTATATACAAATTAGTGTTCCCGATAATCCGAGGATGTGAGTGACGGGATAATCTTTGGCAAACAGACTCTGCTGTTCTCTTGCTATTGCTAAAGTCGTTAGGTGAATCTTTACAGATATCTCAAAGGTATTCAGACAGTTTGTTTTTCTGGTGAGACAATAGATTTATAAATATCTCACAATAAGTTGAATCAATGACCAACTTTGGAGAAGTTGTATACAAGGTGATGTTTGTGATGAAAAAGAATATTATGTTCCCATGAAAACGTAACTCTGTAACTACTGTGCTACTGTGTGTGTGTGTGTGTGTGTGTGTGTGTGTGTGTGTGTGTGTGTGTGTGTGTGTGTGCGCGCGCACCAATTTCTTTGTACTTTAAATGCACCTGATTCACTCAAAAAGGGAACGGACGCCTTTAGAGTCTCCAGTTCTGCTTATTCTACCCTGCTGACTGATACAGAAGTAAATGTCCCAGTGCACAGTAAACTGGGACGAGTGTTCACTCCCTCCCCGTCGAATAAACAGACATGACGCAGGCATTTCTCAGGTGCATTTGCAACACCGTAGTTCTGGGCTTAAAATTGAGAACAAGACGGAATAATGCACGACCGATAAATCTCTTTTCCTTCTTCATCATTTTGAAAAACACGAGTTTAAAAAAAAATATGTGACTTTCAGCCTAAGCGTTCAAAGGAACTCAGAGCTTTTTTACTTTTTCCAGAGATTTAACTGACTGAGTAAAAGTCACCCGAGTTGATCCTTCAGTCTTATACAACTTGTTCATTATGCAAGGTGACAGGAAGGAAAAAGGAAGACTCACCTCAAACTGGTTTGATGTTCAGTATTCATCTATGAGCAAATACAAACACCGAGGTTGGTCACGCTCCATTTGTTGGAATTTCCCTCCTTACATTTTATCCCTGATAAACCTCACTTTTTCCCTCCCTTCTTCCACTTCCCTGTTTTCAGAGCTCATATTACCTTCAATAGTTGACAACTCCTCAGAGAAGGAGTGTTATAATTGGATGGAGGAAGGTGTTCATGCTATGAGACTCAGCCCCCCCCCACCACACACATAAAAACCCCCTTCTCTCAGTGCTCAAAGTCACAATCAATAAAGACTTCCTCTCCGCTCTCAATCCGCCTTTCACTTTCTTCTTCATCCTTCCCATTTCTCGCATTCATCCACTTACCTTTCACTGCCTCTAATGAGGCCGTTGCTCTCACCGTTGTGTTGAAATTTCATTGTTCTCCCAAGCTTGTCCTTTCACTCTGCACACATGGGCAAGTGCGCACCGGTTTTGTGTGTGTGTGTGTGTGTGTGTGTGTGTGTGTGTGTGTGTGTGTGTGTGTTCTGTTTGTTTTTTTTTTGTTTTGTTTTTGGTGAGAGGACCACACAGGCAGTGGTGTTGAAAAGCGACCCAATTAGCGGCCCTGCTAACGAGCGAGGACACGGCGATGGCGGCGCAGTGTTTTCAGCGACGCGACTTCTTCAGTGCACTCCTTCAGAATACGGGAAGACGCGAGAAGAAGCTTGACGCTGCAAGAATTGCAAAAGCAAATCAAAGTTGAGTGGATGTTATAACATGTCACAGATATGGAGGCAGCTCAGCGGGGTGGGTTTCGTTTCAAATCTGAGAGTCTGAACAACCAAAGTCTGGGGGAAAGAGAAAAAAACAGAGTGTCAGGGGAAATGGTAGTCTGTTGTGGAGCTATGACATTGCCGTATAATACAATTCTGGGATAACAGTAAGCAATTATCAAATTAGTTGTTCACCTTCATAATTCACACATTCACAAAACAAATGTGCTATTAGTGGCAAAAACTAAAGGTGTGTTAATATTGAACAATTACAGGTCGGTATGGCCACTTGTCTTCTCAAAGTAAAACGTGGGTTTTGCTTTATGCCGATGATTGACTAATATAAGTATTTTGTGTGTGTGTGTGTGTGTGTGTGTGTGTGTGTGTGTGTGTGTGTGTGTGTGTGTGTGTTTAATGACATTGAACAACCCTGCTGACATTGGGGAATTTTTGACAGAAGCTTGAAAATACACAACTACCACACTGATTAGTAAATCAACCACTGAATCAGGAATTAAAGTAAAGAGAGCTTTTTAAAGAGCTCTTGAGAAGTAATAATGGGCTACCTGTGAAAAGTTACAAAAAGTTGAAATGTTCATCAATCTAAAATCCAAAGGGTTTGGAGATCCATGTACCTAAATATAATATACCTAATCTAATATCACAAAAGGAGTCAAAGAAACTCAAAAAATTATTGGGCCGCATTGGAAATTAGAAAGGTCGAAACCAGATCCTTGTGATCTGCAGGCAATCAGGCAGCACTGCATCAAAAATATGTATGAACCTATTATGGAAACTATTGCATGGGCTTCATAAATCATTGTCTGCACGCATAAAGCAAAGTGGAATCCACAAATGGTAGTTAAAGCAGAGGAAAAGATGTGAGAGGAATTCAAAAGTGACAGAATTTTCTCAAAACTAAAGCTCCTTTGAGAGGACTGAGGCAAAATATGGGGAGTAAAAATCATTTTATCACATGAATCAAAAGAAGAAAGATGGAATGAAAACATTCTATGCTGTGGTGTGAAACAAGAAGCGTGTCTGATGGCATGAAAAGCACCAGAAAAAGATTCTCTGAATCCAGAATAAATGTATGAAGAGGTTTTTATGGAAATATATGCTCCTATTCAACGTCTCTATCAAGTTGGGCATTTTCAGAAAAACAATAACAAACCAAATAAAGTATCTATCAAGATACCAGAGCTGACAAAAGCAAAAACCCAGAATGACTGGTCACCTTTAATGTTGACAGACAGAAGAGAGAGGACAGATTACCTGTTGATCAGAATTAACCATTTTCCATTAGATGCATCATGCAACTCTTGATCTTATAGATTTTCTGTGTTTTATGACTTTTTGTACATGAATATTGTTTTGTCCTAATCTTTTTGACATCCATACTCATACGTATTGGATACTAAGACATAAGGAGCATTTCATTAAGCTATCGTACATTCGCTGACCGTTTAAGTTGAGCAAACGCAGAACGTACCCTTCAGTGTAACGACGAAGGTGGTGCAGATAATTACAGCGTACAACAACACATTGAAAGTGACCCGGCGATGCTTGTATCATTACAGTGATTCATTCAAAAATTATCCCTTCATTCATCATCAGCTCAGCAGCAGCATTTTCACTGGAAGCTAATAATGTGAAAATTGCATTCCTGTACCTTTGACGGCTGAAGTGATAATGGCATGATTTGGGTGAGCCATTTCCTCATCCCCGATGTGTAAAAGGTGAACTCACAGTTAATTATAACCCACATGATCATGCGGCAGGAAATGTTTTTCCAATAACTGGTTCATGATTCTTGACAAGCTCCAAAATTAGATCATGATTTTTTGCTAAGTAGACTCATAATATGAAATTTTGGGCAAGCCGTGCATGAGCGTGTCTGCTTACAGAGTCACCAAGATGATTTGTGCTTTCGTCAGTTAGTCTTCAGCCCACATCAGTGTGAAGTAAACACGTGCAACAGCCAGCTGAGCTTCCAGACGACCCCGGAGCTGAAAAGAAATGGAGCTTTGTTATGCACACATGAACACACAGGAAGAAACACGGAGGACCGTGTGAGTTCCCTCCACATACAGGCTGCATCCCACACCTCCTGTTCATGGTAGGAGCTGTCCTATTTTGACTGGATCTCATTTACCGCAGCCCGAGGCTATCAATGCCACCCCCTCCCTGTCTCCTCACCCCAGCGCAGCATCAGCGGCTCTCCCTCTTCTTCTCCACAACCCTTCTGTTTACCTCTCCTCGTCTGCCTCTTCTCCCTTTGTCTCAATTCAATGAAGCCCTCGTGGAAGCGAACACTTCCGAGAAATCTCACTATGCTCTGCAGCAATAATGAAATGTTTCTGTCCTTTTTCATACAATTCAATCACAAGAAACTGTGTGCGGAGGTAGTTTATGAATACAGTTATTGTCAAAACAGGATGAAAGAACAGAAAGGGAAAAAGACATTCATGGCATCCTTTAGCATTTAAAATGCATAACCTACAAGACAGATGTCAACCTTCAAGCAGAAAACTATTCACATCCTTTCGAAAAGGTTAAAGATAAGGTCAAACTCACAACCAAAAATAAGCTTAATTGTAAGTGCAAAAAATATGAAATGATCAAACATTAACTAGAAATGTGATGAAATAACAGTTATATTGTCACAGGGTGTCATTTGTGGGTGGGCGGGCAATAAAGAGATCTACACTACTTCATCTGAAGGTATCCTTATACAGCTGAATTATTTCCATTCCAGTTTTAGTGGGCAGACTAAGCAAAACATCAAATATCTGTTCTGCCTCCACAAGTTTCACAAGGACAATCCTTGATATATTTCACATAATAACCTCGAGGACTGGGCACTGAGAACATTTTAGAAACATCATAATAGCAGTATTCTTCGAAGTGCCACCTTTAGTCCACTTATTCTCAAAATCATGCCTTCATACCTGCACAGTTAGATTATTATTGTGGTGTGCATTGAAAGAGTTTTGCTTGGAAGTAAGACAACAGAATGTATGTATTTAGTAAAAAAAAATTTCAAAATGAACATAAATACAGAACGCGGGATTTCAGAAAGAAAGATACCTTCACACTCACTGGGACCTGTTATGATTGGGATTGAGAGATGAGGACTCAGCATGCCGTTGTTGATGGAAAAACACATTTTACACCAAAATTCTAAAAAGTTTAAGAGAATGTGACCCAAATGAATAAGGAAACAGGAGGCTCGAGAGCACAACGGCCACACAAAGAGAGAGAAATGTCAAGAAAAAGACAACACAAGCCCATTTTATACCCAAGTCACTCGTTGGTGGCAATCACACACTGAGCCACGGGTGGGGAACAGAACTCAAACTTGAGGAAGGGAAGCCAAAGAGTGACTTTTACATGCTGGAAAAAATAATATCACAGCGCTTTATTACGTAGGTGTGCCATACTGCACACAGCCATCATGAAAATTAAACCTGGTGTCCTCAACGCTGCCTGCGAAGGTGACGTCTGAAGGTAAAGCCTTTTATTACCTAAACTCCAACGCATAAGAATCAGCTTGTGTTTCAGAGGTCTGAGGCAGAAATACTGTGGCAACCTTCATACATATTCAAAGTTCAGGCTTTTCAGCAAATATCAAGGCTGACAGTTTTTGCTAGAATAAAAACATAGCACTCTGACAGGCAGAATCTGTTAGAGGTATTGTTGAGCGCAATGCTGCTCCTCTCCAAAACCCATGACTCTGAAAGTATGAACTTTAAAATAGTGGGGTCATTTTGCCTGCATAAAACCACCTTTGCTCTGTTTTCCAGTCCTAAACCGCCATGTTTTTCTGGTGTAATGACTAATTTTCCCCTCTGGCATGCCTTCCCCTGAGGGATCAATAAAGTTAATCTTACGTTGCCTTACCTTATCATACTTTGGAACCCATGCTCATTAAAACACACTGGCACTTTTGCCATATGGAGGCTGAATAGAAGTAGGCCCAAGGCCCAGAAATGTGTCTAAAGCTTAACTCTTGTGGCAGCAGTGGCAATATGTTTTAATAAATCTCGATCTCTGACTCACGGGGAGTGCATTTCTCATTTTTTGTCCCTGACTAAAGGAGCTTTAATATCTCTGGAAATATGGGTTTGTGGAAGCCGCAGGGCTTCTGGTCCATCTGTCAAGCAACTGTTCATATCACAAAACTTTGCTTTCTCCCAGTTAAACAGTTGCTGGTAGCAATAGATGATATGACCCCTGAAATCAACCACAGTCCATCTGAGAAGGATCTATACCTTTTGCCACTGAGTGGTATCTATACCTGCTGAGGTATCTATACCTTTGAGCCAAGCCAGAGGCTAAAATACAACTTCTAACTATGCCTTCACTCAAAGGTAAGGCTTTAGACTTTCAAATGGTGAAACAAACTAACAAAACAAATGGTTCAGTTTCTTATTTTGTAAAAAAAATGAAAAATAATCTAAAGTTAGTAGAAAGTGATTTTATAGCAACTGTGTTGTTTTATTGGAGTCTGCTATTTAGCTTGTTACCTTTAAATCCACCACTCTGAAATCAGTCTTCATTTCTTTGCCATCAACCAGCATTTGTTGTAATTTTTTAAAGTCTCAACTTCAAGAATCTTGATAAACTAATAACAAGAAAAGATTAATTTCTGGTTCTTTCTTTTGCTTTGCAGCTACTTTATTCTGTTTGACCTCTCATTTCGGTCGATCCTTGCCATCGCAGCGATGAGTCAAGACGTCTAATTAACCTCCTGCCTGCACACATCGAGACCCCCCCCCCCCCCCCCCCCCCCCCCTCCCTGACGCACACACGGAAGTCATGCATGAGTCATCCCATCAGCGCCACGGTTTGTCTTTTGGGGTGTAAATGCTGGGCAGCACTTCTCGGGTCAGACGAACCCTGCCCCGCTGTCTCGGTGCGGAGTCAAGCCGCCTAATCTCCCACCTCCAGCTTCCCCATGCAAAGTCAACAGTAGCTGCCTCCTTCATTTACCTTGTTAGCTAAACTGACAGTGGGCTGTCTGGCCCGCAGCTTAACGGCTTTAATGAGCGGAGGGCCTCGTTAGCGCTGTGTGGATGGCTAGAGACAAATGAGCTTGTTAAGTCCAGGCCATGCATATTCTTAATTAGCCTTTTGTAACATGTTTGATAGCACAATCATCCCGAATGTGTGGGAGAGAAAGACCGTGTGTTCAACACTAAACGGGTTTAAAACTCCTGAATAACAGCCTTCAGGTTGATGAGTTAAAAATATGTATTCATTTTGCTAATTATGTCTTTATTTATGCAAGGTCAGTTCAGTGAAAAAGAGCACACAGTCACAGCAACACGGCACCGAGACACACACACAGACACACACAAACGCGGATGTTTAATATGCTTACAGCATGAATTACTGGAGAAAACCAGTTATTGGTATAGTTGCTCAAATGCAAAAATAAAAACAAAAAAGGAAACACTGATTAGAAACACTGATTAGAATATGTATGTAATTATCTTTATGCCTGCTGGCAATGAGCAATATGTATATAAGGTTACTTTTTGTCTTACTGCTGATGTGTTGTTGCAATAATCATCCAGCTCAGCACAAGAGAAAACAAAGGTTCAGATATGCGGTGTGGGATTGCCAATAGAGATGCATCATGGGGTGCAGCCTGATTCTGAACTCGGGCTACGTATCCCGTTTCCCAGGAAAACTGATTATATGCACTTCACATTTGTAAACGTTACTGATTTAAACAGCAATGCATCCATTCTGCTAGATTTAGCATTTGGCTGTCAATCCACAAGAAAGTGCTACTTAAAATCACTAAATTGGCCAAATGCCAAGAAAAAAAATGGATTGACTTTATAAAGAGAAGGAAGGAAACTAACAATAAGTGCCATGAAGATGGCGGCACTAATGCTGGCAAAGAGGAACTATTGGAGGGAGCGGTGCTCTGTGATTCTGTTAAACACCTCGAGGCTTCACAAAACCACCCTTTGAGAAATTCTAACACATGTTATTTGCTTTTGTATCGCAACACTGCCCCGGCGGCTAACTGCTACGTTCGATGTAAATGTCCGTAAGGTTCCAGGAGATTTACTGAAACGCTGAAGTTATGAACGCAAAGTCCAGATGGATGTTTTTGTGTGTTCCCATTTCCATATCGAATGCAGAGCATCGTCAGAAGAAATGAAAAAGAAATGTAAAGTGAATGTCTTTTAGATCGAAGTAAATTGTGACTGTCAGTTCTCACATTTGAAAATTTGGTCCAATTGCTTCAATCGATAAAGCATTTTAAAGTAATTATCTTTGCTCGGCATGCTGTGTTTTTATGTTTCCTGGCATGATGATTTTTTTTTTTCATCAAGCAGAAATATTGTTCATAGTATTTAAAAAAAACTAAAGAAAGTAAGCTCTCATAGAAAATTCAAATATGTCTGAGACAGCCTACAACCTTTGAAACAGCTCCATGCTCAATTCATTTCAATGGATCTGGAAAAAAAATCATTTTTAAATTGCACTCTTTTATTTTAACAACAGGCCACTTGAATACAGAAGGCAAGTGCGGATAACATGAGACTCAGAGGGAGATCATTAAGAATAAGAATGAGCAAACAGGAGGGTGGGGCAACAGGAATCCAGACACCAGAACATGAACATTTGATGAAATATAACGGTGGCAGTGCCTCAGATGGTAGACATTATCCTTAAATCACATGCTTCAACCCCTCATTTTGCCCTATTCATGAAAGTGTCGCTGAAGAAAACGCTGTACTCATGTCAGTCGTCACCAGTGTGTGAACGTATGGATGGGACCGAAAAAGTAAAGCGCTTTAAGGACTGCTAAAGCAGTCAAAAAGCTCCATATAGGTGAAATCAGACATTGAAAAATAACTGCCCAGAGACGTAACACTCAATATGTAATGATAGAGAATATTTTTTTTTCTCTCGTGCTGCACTTCAAAAACAAAATGACTTAATTATTTTTTTCACAGCTCTGGTCTGACTGTTCAGCTTCTCAAGACTCATCCTGTAGACTACATTGTCTGAATAGACAGAAATCTGAGTTCTCCAGTTTAGTTCAGTCTTTTTTTCTCTCTCTTCTCATCCCTAAAGTTCCACATCTTGTTCAGTATGAAATGTCCTGAGGCCTCATTTATGAACATTGCTTACGCTCAAAACAGGCTTGAAAAGGCCTTTCACTTTATACACCATCGTCAGGATTTTAAAAAAGTTAACGTTTACCTGACGTATGGAGACTTTGTACGCAGGAGAAGCCAACTGCACAGATGGTGAGGTGGAGAATTGAAGCCAGATTCATCGCATACATTTAATTTCATCACTTATCAGACTTCAAGGTTCCGAAGGTTTCTTGCACCTTTTATAATAAGCTGCAGAAAAAAAAACACACCATCTTTAATTAAGCTCTATTTTCAGACAGACATTACACACTACTCATCATGGATTTAGATATTGTATTGCAACACACTTCAAGAAAAAATATTGGTCTGCGTTAGATTAAAGACTGTCAACTTGACACATGCATCTGCCTCCTCTTTTGACCACATTAACTTTTTCCACATTGGCGACCCTGTCATTCGAAGTGGAGTCAAGCGCCGGGCCGCTGCGATCACGCTGCCTGACTTCTGGCAACACAATCCAGAGCCATGGTTCCAGTATATCGAGGCCCAGGTAAGCCCGAGGCCAAGACAAGGTACTCCTATACAGAGCCGGGTCTACGCAGGGGCAAGAGGGGGCCTGGCCCCCTCAAATAAATGTTGTGCCCCCTCAAACTAAATCCCCCAAAATATATTAGTGCGAGCACGCACTGCACCATCCTCGCTCCGACGCTACATGCGGATTCCGCCCCCCCATAAACTTGATATGCCCCCTCTGAAACTGATGTCTGGCGACGGGTCTGCTCCTATATGGTAGCGGCTCTGGATTCGGCCACCACCAGCCGAGTGATGGGATTCCCGCGGGATCTCACCGGCCCAAAACGAGTACGGCACCCTGAAGGTGCAGCTCCTCCATCTGTTCCAGCTGTCTGACGCCTATCGAGCCTAAACACGGACTTGGAGCTCTGCGGCAGTGAAACACTTTCTACAGAGGAAACTTTGACAGGACACCTGTCGACTCCTTGTCTCCCACCACTTCTGAGAACTCAACACATCAGCTGATGACATGCTGCCGTCCACTCGTTTTTCTTTTGTTCGTGATTCTACTGTCACCACCAAATATTGTTTTCCGGCCTTCTTCTACCCCACAAGCACTTCTTCTTCACTCTATGAAATACTGTATTTTCATGTTTTCTCTGCCATGATGAGTGGCAAAGTATTTGATCAGCTGGCAGAATTGGGGCCGACTTGACTGGTTACCGGCAGAATAATCAAGAGATGCTTTGCATTGATCATTTATGGTAGAAAGTGGGGATGTTCAGGGCGGGACATGAGGTGAATCTGCTTTCCAAGCCAGCTGTGATTTTAAAAGGGAAAAGGGCATGCAGGTGAGCCTGCACCACTTTTATAAATCTGACTTTTTTTGGGCATACGCCATTTATTGCTTTTGGACATACGTCAACTTTTAGTAGGTATCCTACACTATAAGTGAGGTCTCTGGTCAAAGTAAAACTTTGTTTTTGCCACCTCTTCCCCTGCAGTGTATTTATCCCACTTCAGAGGTTTCTGACAGGGTCCAGCTTGGGTGCCCTGACCAGGAGACTGAATTCCTACTTATGATAGGTTATGAAGCTCTTCAGGCACACAAGCCTCTTGAATCATATCAAACTGACTATCCTCCTGAAAGTAAAGGACCACGTCACAATTCCAATTATGGCTTTGATGAAGAAGGAGAACCAGCGAGGTTCCCTCTACAAAACTCCCATTCCTCAAAGTCCAGCACTCATTAGAAATCCCAAATTAAGTAGAAACTCAATGTTTCCTGAACAATATTTATACGAGAATATTTCCTTTTCTGTCTAACACCTAGATGCACTTGAAAGAGATGACTTGTAAACTTAAATCATGCAATAGTCAGAATAATGCATCTTTAAGAAATAGAGCAGTCATGTCATGAAAATGACCAGACATACTTTTCATGTATAGTTATAGACATTGCAAAATCGAGGCGAGTTTTACTAAAAATTCATCATATATCTACAAATTGAGAAAATAATTAGACATCTTCACCTTTAAACAGCACATTCATGACACCAGGCTATGTCTGTTTTAAGAAGAAGAAAAAAAAAACATGATTGTCCATGTTTTGAATGCAAACATTGTAAATTATTGCAGGTTTAGCTGATTTACATGATTTTATCCATCCATCCAAGTTGGCGGTTTGCTCGAGTTCTCATTAGTTGTATAGAGGCCAACCGTGTAAATGAATCTGACTCAGTAGAGATCAGGAAAGGAGATCAGTCGAGGACATCCACCAAAGCCTGATCAGTATGTAACACCAGCAGGAGGTTGTGGAAAACTTTGAACGCTAATTGCTCAGTGTGATTTTATGCTCAGTAAGAGACCAGTATAAATCATTTTGAATCGGTATTGACGCGCTAGGATCAGAAAAGCTACAATTAATTGAAACAGTCAAATAAAAAATAAAGCTGCACACCCACAGCAATAGGTGTATTAGATGTAAAAACAGAAGCGTTCAGGCTCCTTTGGGGGAGATCATCAAATATACAGAACCTCAGTGGAACCGAGCTGAAGAAATTGGCCAAACTTTGTGGAAGGAAACATTAGCCTTTGGCTACAAGCGGAGGGTCTGTTAAATTAGCTCCACTGGTAGTGCGGCCGCTTCTCCTGCTGGCAGCCGGGGAGCTCATGGGACAGGAGACCTTTAGCAAGCTCGCTGTAATTGGATGGACTCCTTGGAGCCCTCACTGGTCTGAAAGACTAATGCAGTCATAATTGTTAGACAAACAGTGTACGTCTCCACATTATGCAAACGTAATGTTACATTGAAGATAGCAGAACAATGGCAGCATTCACTTTTATTCTGCCTCTCATACTTCCTGTCCATCTGCTATTGAAGGATCTGCTGCAGGAAGCATAATCAATAAAACCGTAGAAGTCCTTCGGCACATGGGAAAATGTGTTCAGTCTTGGATGATTGGCACACTTATTGGTTGAGAGGATGGTTCCACTTCCCAGAATCAAATGCTTTGTTTCCAACCAGTCAGACTTGATTCAATAGACAACATCAGTTTGGCTTGTGCTAAACAAACGCACAGTTGACAGGCTTTGTGCTTTTCATAGTTTTCAAAAAGTTTTACTTGAAAATCAGTAAACAACACCAAGGATTAGCAGAAGTCAATTGATTTGTGTTTATTTTCTGTGAATACCGCCAGTTGTCTGTCACAACTCGTCTCAATGAGTAATAACAGTGCCCGTCTGTTAACCACATGCTTTATCTGAACAAGACCAGCAATTTAACATTCACTAATTCATTTCTGAATACAGTTCTGTTTTTTATTTTGATTGCGACAGAAAATGGTTTTTCCAAGAGCTTCGTGTGCTCTTTTCATTCCCATTTCGCTGCTCTTTCAGTGACACGCGCAGATAAAAGCTGAGCAATCCATGGCTTTGTGATAGTGTGGGACATCACCCTCATTAACATGTCTGACATCATTTTGGAGAGATGGTGATAAATCACAGTGCTGGCAAAGCCAGTAATTGGCTCCCTATGGTAATTACGGAGTGGACCTTTGAAGCAAATAATCATATAAATCCTTTATATTTCACTGAGATAATGCTGGGAAACAATCTGTTTTTTCTCCTCTACCTCAAATGTGATGAAATTGACGGTTTGTTTTATTTTGCTGAACAAACACGGCTTTTCCCCAGCAACACAATATCATAATGGAGATTGAAATCAGTGTCTCCGTCCCTGAAGACTGCTCCTGACTGGAGAATGATGCCAGATTTGTGTGTTTTGTGCAAAGGTCCACTGCTTTGACAACAAAGTCACTGACCCCCGCGCTAAAGGTCGCACAGGAGATGGTGTTTCATGCTGAAGTGACAACAGCAATCACAATCAAGAGGAAAACAAAGAAGAAAAATAAACGTGTTCCCAGGATTGTTTAGAGAAATCAGAAGTTATCCAAATATACTGGTTGGCTCAACAGATAGTCAAGCATTCACTCAAAGAAATCAGAGCAGCCACATCTTGGAATCTTATTTTGTGGGAAAAAACAACTACCTAAGCAGAGAAATTCTGTTTTTATCCAGATCAGGGGTGTCAAACACATTTTAGTTCAGAGGCCACATACAGCCCAAACCCATCTTGAGAGGGTGAGACCCATAAAATAGTGCCATAATAACTTTTACATTTAAACCTCAACCTTTTTATTTGTTGTGGCACAAAGTACACATCATGAAAATGTCTAGATTTTGTACCTATGTGACTTACAACATAATAAGTGTGCAAAGAGTGATGGATAGGCAAGAAGACTTGAAGATACACAACACGCACACACACACACACACACACACACACGCCCAGTCTTGTATTTCTATCCTTGTGGGGACCGTCCATTGACTCCCATTCATGTCTAGCCCCTAACCCTGACCCTTACCCTAACCCTAACCCACACCACAACAAAGCCTAACCCTAAAGAAATGTTTTTGCACTTTTACTTTTTTCAGTAACAACAACATGGTCAAGAAAACACTGTTTCTCCTACTTAGGACCGGAAAAAGGTCCCCACAAGGCACGTCGTTTCACGTTTTGCTATCCTTGTGGGGACATTTGGCCCCAACAAGGATAGAAATACGAGAACACACACACACACACACACACACACACACAAAATGGAACAAATTACATATGAATTAACAAATTAATGTGACACATTTGGGAAAAAGTGCTCAGGACAGCTTTCCCATGTATCACCTTCCAGGCCTGATTTTCATATAATACTTATAGTGTTCAAAGACATGTTTTCAGATGCAATTGAGAAATTTTATGTGGGAGCAAAGATGCTTTTAGCCCATTTTCAGCAATCATTTAAATTAATATTGTTAATTATGACAACAATACTATTACTACTACTACTAATGATAATAATGATAATAATATACAGCTGAGCTCAGAAATGCATATGTGTATAATTTCGTTGTGAGCTGGATCCTCCAGCTTTCAATAATTATATTGTTGTTGTCTTTAAGGTTTCTTTTCATAAAAACAAAACCTAATAAAAAGTGTATTGGGAAAAAAAAGATAATGTTAATGTTCATCATACTTTCTGATGCAAGTTAGAGCGAAATGTCAAAAAAAAAAAAGCTGTTTCATTATGCATGTTTTCACAAACTCATCCTGACAGCCTGGTTTTGAGTCTGGTTTGATGGCAACAAAGTATCCATGTTTCATGGCAGCATCACTGATATTTCTAATCAAGTATCAGTACTGCACTGTGTCTACCACTGTAAGAAATTTGATTGAAAAATAAATGTTTTCTTTGTGGCTTGATGGACTGGATTTGAACCTCTTGCAGGTTTTGGCCCACAGACCTTATGTTTGACACCCCTGAATCAATGAACTCTATAGAGAGGTTGTAAAACACTGCGTGGATGGTCTCTTTTCACAGAAGGATTTTTTTCTCTCCTTTTCATTTATTTTTTTCAGAATAAATCTTATGATGATGATGAAAATAATGATGAAACTATTAAATATTTCATTAGCTCTTAGTGAGATAGTGATAGTGTGATTTTTGGTGTCAAATTTAGACAAGTGACACAATTTTACAGATATATATCATTTTTGCAATAAGATTTTCTAAGTATCTCGTTTTTCAATGTAATGCATTGTAATATAACTAAATAGCACAAATTTAATTGAAATACAAAAGAAGAAACACAAACTTTGCTGGATTATAAAATCCCTTTGATCCATTCACTCAAATAGACTGATTTTCTTTCAATCCTTCATTTTTTTGAAGATTATGTGAATTTGTAGCCTTGAGTCTGTCTTTTTTTCTTTTCTTTTTTTTTCCCAGCATTTGACAGTCATCCAATCACATTGACTGTGCATGAGGGCTTTGGACTGTGGTTGGACTGTGAGATGAGACTCCCCTCTGTGCTCCTTAGTGCTTGAGCAGCATGAGTCATTGCGAGACTCTCATCATTTACTTGTGGTGTCCAGGACCTCGAGTCACCCCCACACTTTCTGCAACCTCCTCTTTTATCCCTCTGTGAGGGAGGGCCGTCGCCATTAAACTTTTATGAAGTAATATCAGACTTATTTTCTCTGTGCGAGTCGCCTTTCTGAAGACTGTAGTCAGAACACGCAGCCCTCAGATGACCTCTGTGTCCAACATTGTTGTTCCTGGGGTTCTGCAGAGCAGTGCCACCTCAGCAGTCCATCAACAGAGCAGTGGAATCAACTGGATTGCAAGAGATTGTTTGTCTGTCTCTTTGACGATTCCACTTATCGGTTCTGCTGCGTGCGTGATGACGCACCATGCACGGAGCGTAACGCTGGGCTCACGCTGGGCTCACGCTGGGCTCACACCAGCCACGGTGTGGCTGCAGTCCGGCTCCGGCGCCGCTGCAGAGCCTGTCTGGCGGTCCGGAAACTTTCAGCAAGGATCCTATTTTTCCGCAGTCCAGGGCCCTGCTGCGTCAATCTCAGAAGGAAAATAAATATGTGTTCCAAAAACAGTGATTTCTGAGAGAATCATTGGTCAAGTTTTTTAGGTGAGCAAATAAGGTGACAGTCATGCTACAGCCACACTTCACAGATTGAAATTCCTTTAATCTAAATAATAAGATTTGATTTATTGATTTGTTTAGCGATGTCAGCAGAATATAGAAAGGTTGTTCCATAAAAAACAAACTGACGTACCGAGCCTACTCCAGCTTTATTTGTATCTAAATAAAACGTAAACCATTACTTCGGTTTATATGAATGGTTAATGTGCCAACGCAAACCGAGATGCAACATTTGCACTAAAAATGCCAGCAGCAATTACATTATCTGTTAAACTGTTTGTCAACCAAACAAAGATCTCTGCACCGTCTTCTATGAAATGATAGCAGCCATAAAAAGCAAATGGATATCTCATTGGATCTTCCTAAGTTGATTTTTTTCATTTTCTTTTATGGGCTAAAGATATGATGTTTGAATTACAAGGTTGTAATGTTATTCGCTTCTTCCGGTAGCATAGGAATGCCTCTAAATCTCCCACAATGCCGCAGACTGGTCCTTTAACCGCCTCACATTTCAAACCACACTTGCCCTTGTCTCATTGGTAATTTACACCCTGTTTGATTAATAAGTTATATATCAAATTAAATAATTGATAATGAGACTCCATTAACATTTTCATGGGTAATTGATAAAGCAATTAGCCATCTGTTGATGAAGCGGATCTCTGAACACATGCTGACTGGTGTAATCCATACACACACACTGACAAAGATCAGAGGATACACACTCACAGCTGTCACCGCACGGCTTATTTTATCCCGAGCAAGGGTGTGTGTGTGTGTGTGTGTGTGTGTGTGTGTGTTTGTGTATGTTTACAATTACACATCACAATGAAGCATCGCCATGTGTTTCATTGTTGACCCAGCAAGTTGGAGGGCTTGTGTACTGTCTGTTTGTGTGTGTGTGTGTGTGTGTGTGTGTGTGTCTGTCAGGTGGGGCCATCTGCTCTTCCGGTTTTAGAACACAACATGTTTAAGCAGAAATGAGTCTGAATCAACAGAGCTTCACCTCACCTGTGACCGCGCCATCTGACGACAGAATTAAACACTTACAAGAGTAAATGTCATCGGACTGCTCCCACCTGCACCATCCTGCGTTAACATATTTCTTCATGGTGCTTCATCAGCCACCGCTATACTTTTTCTTTGATGTTTAAGGAGTCCATCGGGGAGTGTAACAAACATGGAAATGATTACGAGCTGCATTTAATACTGTCAACAGTAAATATGAAATCGTATTTCTATTTAAATATTGGCTTCAAACTGATCAAAAGGGGCCACATAAGGTGCAATAAACATTTATAAATAACATTTATACCCAGAGTTCAAATATGGGTCATGGCTTTCAAAGTGTATCATTTGCTTTGATTTTTATTTTCCTTTCATAGGAAGTTAAAAAGCAGTAACTTCACCTGCTCATGGTTTTTCAAACCAGTCGGTCCTTGAACAATGTTATTCAATATAAGTTATAACAATATAACTGTTCACACTTATCATGTTGTGTTCAAAGCACAGCTCAAAAATGATTTGTGGTAGATAAGGATATCGTTCAAGGTTTTGTCATTTTTCAATCTTAATAAAAAGTCCTTTCCATTCTTTAAACTACGTCACTGCTTCTTTTAACCTCTATCAGAATGATTTGGAGTTATTGAGAAAATAGTTTTGTTTCTGAATGAAAAAAAAAGGTCAAATGCTGATTGGGATCATTGATAATGCTAAATCTGGTGAATTTCTGTTGACAAGCATGATATTGTGTCTCAGGAAAGGTTTTATGACCTTAGTATTCGAGTTGAATCAGGATTTTCACATCATTTTCTTAAAAGTTTCTGTACTCTGGGACTGAATGGTGAGATCGTGCTTGGAGCTCTTGCTTCACTGCGAGAATGTTGTGGACTTGATTTCAGGTAAGGTTTTTCAGTGTGGAGTTTTCATGTTCTCCCTGCACGTGTCTCTCTGTATTTACCCTGTGATGGAAAGGCCGTCCATCCAGAGCGTGTTGGGATCAGATTCAGCCTCTTAGGATGGAATCGGATGGATGCGTAAACATGGGAATTACAGAAACTTTCATCCTCAATTTTTGTTATAGAATAGAATACAAACATTTTGTTAACTCCAGATGGAAATTCCTTAACAATAATTTGAACAAATATCAATAATCACATAAATGTGGCTACTCTCCATGTTGTATGTATATAATCTTGGATAACTGCGATTTGCTTCTGCAACCTTAAAAAGTTAGAGGAAAAAAAAACAGAATGAGTCTGTGAGATTTTCCATGTATTCGTCTTGGGGGAAATTAATCAGCACTTCAAAGATTAAACTGTCTTCCCGCTGAGAAACAGACTGGCCACTGAGTTGAGGACAGATGCTCTGCAGTCACGGATGTTTACTAATGAATATGCCATCCACAATTCATCTTTACTCAGCAACTACTACTTTAACACAAGCTCGGAAAATATGGTTAGAACTCTGGAAGTGTTTTTCCCTCATACCTGAAAGAAGCCTCAGGCACCTCTGTGAATCGAGAGACCTGTAGAATCTCTCACGTCTATTCCTCTCTGTCTGACAGGACATGTTTCTTGTGAAATGTTTGAAAAATAATTAGTTTTTTTTTTTTCAGTTTCTGATACAAGAACGTGTAGTTAGGTGATGGATAACTGGCTCGTGAACATAAAGATGCTATAATCCATCTTTAATGATGATTTGAACATCTTGTTATTAATTTACCATCAGGTTTCCTTGAAGTGACCCCGAATCCAAAACCCTGCCTGATATTTCCTCTCTTTTTCACAACTTTCAGCCACTTCCTGTTCACCTAACTTCTCTTCTGTTTCTCTTTTAATGTTTCTCTCTGCTTATTGTTACTGTCAGCTCTCATATCACTCCTGCTTTGTTTTTAACCCGTTCTTTCTCATTCCTTGAATCGTCCCTTCTCATTGGGCACATCCTCTCCTCTCCTCTCCTCTCCTCTGCTGGCAGCCAATTAATCTTGCCTAGCGCTAATTCCTCATGAGTGCCATTTAGTGGCAGCTCAGCGGGAGGACCCATAAGGATTTAATGTGTTTATTAAAAGTTTGACTGCTGGTCGATGGGGACTTCTCTTCTCCCAGTGGTCTACTTTCTGTCTCTGCCAGCAGGACAATGCACAGCATGTGCATCTGTGTTTGTTTGCCTCGGCGTGTGGATTCCTCAGGGCGGCTGCTTAGTAAATGACTCTAAATATGTGTGACAGGTTGGGTGGTGTAAAATGAAGCACACAGCCAGAAGTAGCCTGGTAATGAAGCCCCTACTCTGAATAAATGTCTGAAATAAATGTTTGAATAGATCCCAGATATTTCACCATGATATCCAAATAGGCTGTTCGGAAAAGAAAAAAAAGAAACTGATAGTTTCCTTTTTTAGACCATCTTAATTTGTCCAAAAAAGAGTGATAATGTAAAGTAATTTGGCATGGCAGTAGTAACAGGATGAGATGAGGAGATATTTCTCTGAGTGATACAAACCAGTAACTCCCAGCACTACTTTTTTTCCCCAGAATCCTCCAGAGACTGTCTATAAAAGGCTGCAAACTCATATCAGACCTTTGATTTTGCCAAATATCTAAAGTGGAGCCAAATGCTGCCAAACACACCCACTCTCAATAACCTACCAAAAAATGAGCCTTCAGAATTTAGTTTATCAAATCTGGTGTAAAATGTAAAAAAAAAAAAAAAAAAAAAAAAAAAAAAAAAAGTGTTGGTTTGGTTTTCTTCAACTTGAGTAAATCTAATTTTTACAGTCTGACAAAGCCTCACCCTTGTTACCACATCACTGAAGCTCCCATATGACTTATTCTTATAGGGAAAAGCACAAAACCATCAAACAACACGTAGTTATCATCTGTAGGCATAAGTGTTAATTCAAATCTTTAGGTCTGCTGACGGAATCATAAAAACAGCTCTTAATACACATACAATCACAGCAATCTTTGATTCTTAAGCTTTATCACTTGCTGAAAGTGAAGATTTGACTCTTTGAATGCTGCAGTTAGTGTGAGTAAAACACTTTTAATGCCAACTGCAGCCTCCCTTGAAATAACATGTAGTTCAGCACCACGGAGAGCTCCTCTAGTTTCACGTATCCAGACCGGATCTACCGAAGCATCTTCAGATGCAGTGCTGCTGTTTTTGTGATGGGAGATTTTTTTTCCTCAATTGGACCCCCACAACCTTTGCTTTCATACTTTATTATGAGATATTTATGTGTTGTATCTCTTCTTAGGTCTTACTATCATTTCTGAATGCTCAGGTTTTCTTGCACAGCTCCCTGACAGATTCTCCAATAGTTTTGACAGCTACATTCTCCAATTTATGGGATTCCACAGTGCCACATTTCATTGTGTGTTTGCGGGGTCTCGTCACTCCATCAACCCATTTCAAACACACAATTCTCATTTCTGTACTCCTGTTTGCATGGTGTTCTCCTTGATTGATCACCCAGAAAATTCAGTCATTCAAAAAAAAGTTACATTTTATCACTTAAGCACACACATGCATTATGCTTGTTACAGAATCTTATTTTTCCTCATAAATCGTCATTTTCCTATTTTATCTGACAGTTTATTTATATGGTTGTGGTTGCTGTTCCTATGAAACAGTTAAAAATCTGTGTAACAAACTCTTTGGGTGGCTCACACACATTCTCACACATGCAATTAACTAGGACGCCGCAAAGTTGTCTCTTTGTCATCTCTTTGTTGCAGCATAAGCACAAGGAGACAAGACCTTGCCAAAGGACAATCTGTCAAAATCTGAGCAGAACGCTGGCAGAAGACAACAACCAGACAATCCCAGATATCATGAGGCTCGCTGCCAAAATGAAGACATGGCGCTGGAAGCTGAGAAAGTGAAAGTTAAAGGCAAGATTCATGATGTTGGAGGGTGATTATGGAAAGAGATTGAAGGGCAAAAATATCCTTCAACTGACGCCACACACATTCAGTGCATTGACACTTATCAAAACAAAACATTCTTTAGTTTTGAATCAAAGTGAAGGATGAACGTGTTTGAAAAAACACTATTGTTAACTGTCTCGGAAAAGATTCTGAATTTGTGAATCATATCGATTTGTTCACTTGTGATTCTGAATTTCACCACGTTAAAACTGTCATTTGGAGAAAGTGATCAAGGAAAGGCAAAAGGTGGATCACCTGGAGGATCGCTGGAGACGTGACAGCAGATAAACTTCCATATTAACTAGAATGAGTGAGGAGCAGAGGATGGACACATGTCTCATTAAAAGCTTTCATGGTGACAGTTTTCTGTTGATTGACAGGAGAAAAGTTTTTGTTTTTCTTTTCTGTTTTTATTCTTGAAGAAAAGACTGGTTGGTCTCTGTCATTGTGGGACTTGAAAACATCCCTGTGTCCACAGGTGAGAGTAATCCCGGCTGTGGGATGGCAACTAATGAAGCTGCAGCTTCAGTCCACATTCCCTCCTGGAGGTAGTGTTTCATCTCCTCAAAACAAACACAAGAAAAGACTGAAGGTGACGAATGTCAGCTGGTATGTCAGGCCAGGCGTGGACTCAGAATACAGCCAGGAATCACTTTTTTAGGGAACCAGTATTTTTGTTGCCTCAAACATTTCAGAAGACTCACTGGAATGACATAGGTCTTTTGTCTCATACATTAACTCCTATTTCCTTTGGATTTGAACTGAGATTTTTGCTTTAATGCCACCATTGAACTTTTCCTAAATTATTTTGAAGACCAAAAAAATAAAGGCAAATACAAATGTGACGACCTACAGAACCCACACTGTTGCAATTTCTTGAAATCTGTGTAACTGTGGGAATTATTCCTTCTGGATGCATGGTTCATACATTGTGATCTGCTTTGCATCTGAGGGCGCTTTCACACCTGCAGATCTCAGGCTGACCTAGTTGAGTTTTGGTGCTGAGTGACGAGTTAATCGGGTCACTCTGATGTGCCCCAAAATAGCTGCACCGAGGCTGGTGTCACAGAGAGCTCTACCCCACTCTTTTCCTCACCAGGAGACAATTTTCATGCTTGTTCTGATGTCTCTGTCTGTACACTTACTGCTGTGCATATCTTCCAGATACATATAAAGTTCTCTTTGTCTCATTACTGAACATTTTCTGTTCTTGTCTTTGTACCACAGTCACAACACGAGAACATTTATATGATGCAACAAAATGTTTTCACATAAATTAATGGCTTGATATAGCCAATCTGATGCTAGCAAATAGGTAAAATAAGTTTAATTTGACAATAAAGTATGTATGGGGAATATCCACACCACATGACTTCAGTTTGAATGGTTACAGCTAAATCAGACAAATCAAATTTACCCATCGAAGCAAACTCATTTCTTAAATGAAATTCTCATATAGAATATGTTGTCTCTTCACCTTTAATGAATCCAATGTTCAATATAAAAATAACAAACTGACCTGAAACATGTGGTTTTTACACCATTTTACATCTTTGCAATCAAAACATGCACATACTTACAATTGCCAAGAAAACAATATTCAACATAGCATGAAGTAATACAACTATTCATGAGCCTGGAACGCTTATTTTTCTGCAATTTTTTGCTTCCGTACATGTGTGATGTTTAAAGTCTCTTTATTTGAAGCAGGAAAACAAAACATGTCAAGACCATTGTGTTAAGTGTGATTGTGTTCATGAAAATTAAGATTTCACTCACGTCCTCCTCCCACCCAAAGTAGTTGAAAGTAGTTATGGCTCACATCATCTTGTCTCCCCACTGAAAGACTTGATTGTTTCTTCTGGCAGAGAAAAACCAGTGAGCTTGCATCTGACAGTGTTGACAATCTTTAACAGTTACCATCACCTAAAACCCATTTTGGGAGCCTAATGTTCTTTATAGGAGCCATTCTAGCTTAGAGCAGCTGGAACATAAAAACAGATTGGAGCCTATATACATAAAGGGCAACCTGATGAAGTCCTGCAGATAGTTTCAACTATGCACGCGCTGAGTTTAGCTGCTGCCATCTCTGCTATCGTCTGCGTATAAGAGCAAAACTGACAAAAGAAAGAAAAGTAAGGAAAATCAGGGTTTATTTTCACTTTCAACTTCATTCTTACTTTGCACCTCTGAGTAGATCGAAAAGTGTCTATTCTGCATTGAGTGGGCTCCAGCTCTGAAAGTTTCAGCTGAGTTATCGTCTTGTCTTTAGGAGATTCAACCTTGATTTGCCTTTGAGTTTAACCACCTGTATTTAATGCTCTCTGGAGGGGGGAAGTGCAAACGCCATGCCAACACTCACTCAATCTCTCTCTCTCTCTCTCTCTCACACACACACACACACACACACACACACACACACACACACACACACACACGCACGCACATACACGCACGCACCTGCACCAAAATTGACCACACCTGTATTAAATGAGCCAGCAAATGGAAATCCGCTGCCTGCCCACATGCATATACACTAATATGCACATACATTCCAGTACAGATATCCAGAAAGCCACGAGAATCTGCTGGTGCAGAAGCACGCAGAATGGCGGCATCATTCTGTGCACCCCGACAGGAACGACTCACAAAGGAGCAGTTCCACAAATTATTGTTCGAACCTGGGCGTATAAAAATCATATACATATATCCTGGTTTCCCCATGTGTCTCTCTCTCTTCCACACATACACAGTCACATTTAAATGTTTCTAAACAGATCGCACAGAACATTCAAGACAGCTGGAGTGCCGTCCATTTTTATGAAACTATTTCACGGTCTGTTTGCTCAAAAATTAAATTCACTCACCTTCCCCATTCTGCATTCGCAGACACTGTCATAAATACACATAATACTGCTGCACAAAGGTAGATGTAAAGGATCCAGTTTGAAGTGAAGGATTTATACACAACTGTGACAGAAAAACATGTCAAATAAATTAGATTTAACCTAGTTTAAGACATGTTGTCTCAACATAAACCAAACAACATGATGTTCTGTGAGAATCCCTGGAAGATTTCTATCTAATTCAGATTTTACATCATGCAAACATAAAGGACAAACAGCTTGATATTCAGAGAAGATCTCTGTAAACATTTATACGATCTTTTTTTTAAATGAATATATCTTTTTCTTGCAAATAGGATATGTAACCATACATAATTACAAGTGTTTTGCAGAAGTATGAATAAATGTTACCATGAAACATAATGTAATATAATGCAAACATACCTCTATAAATACTGCATTTTTTTAATCGTGATAATGCTCATTTCTTGCAATAATAAATTGCTTAAATGACAAGTTTTTAATTGACTTAAATACTGAAATCAATACAATATCTAGTATAATTTCTGCCTTATTCCATTTGGTAGCAAATCTAAGAAAATATTAATACGGTGCAATTAGCTGAATAGGACAGCTTCCATTGTGTTGGTGATGTTTTATTAAGATTAATCCATGAGAGGACAAATGACTGATACAATCTGGTACACTGCACTGGCTGACATTTTTTAAATACACATCTTTATGCCTCTTAAGTCAAGCGTTGTATCGAGTTTGAGGAATCCACATACAGTGATGAGATTGTTAAAACATCACCGTATGTAGCACCCTTAAAAAGACTGAGTACACTTGAGAAAGGGCAAAGGTTTATTTCTCAAACTTTGGCATTTCAGCTCTTTTCAAATGGCATGTTTCATCCACAAATACATGCACTTCTTTATTGTGACAGCCTAATCAAAATAATAAGTTCTCCAGCCTCCAATTATTGGAATTACCCACAAACTTAAATCTTATCCCTGCTCTGCCTCCTTTAACAGACTGTTTCATTGGACAAATTGCCCTCAGTCTTGCTGAACAGCAAAAGCACAGATGCATGGATTCTCACACACACACACACGCACACACACACACACACACAAACACACCATAACAAGGTTTGAACCTTTGCTGATCAGTCACAATAAACCCACACTGGAAAGATAAGTGGACCCGAAGCCATTAGAGCTCTCTAACAGATACTGACATGCTGAGTTTAGATCAAGTGTGTGAGTGTGCGTGTGTGTGTGTGTGTGTGTGTGTGTGTGTGTGTGTGTGTGTGTGTGTGTGTGTGTGTGTGTGTGTGTGTGTGTGTGTGTGTGTGTGTGTGTGTGTGTGTGTGTGTGTGTGCGTGCACCAGCAGGCCCACTTCATTATCTTCAGTCTGTCTTTACTAAGCTCAGAGACCCTACGAAGCCCAGCAGCTGTCATTTATATACTGTCATCTACCACACACATTTCAGACTGACAGAACAACCCTTTTGTGTTGACACACACACACATACACACACACACAAACAAACACACGCAAATGCACAACACACATGCACACTGAGACACTTGTCATGAATTTGCACTCCTTTTTTGCGTACTCTCTGGATAAAGTGTTTATCCTGATGCATGCATGAGTGCGCATACACACACACACACACACACACACTCTTTCAGAAATGCAAAGTTGATGGCCTCATCAAGTTTTAATCTACATTGTACTTTGGACAACAATTACCATCCTTCCCATTCGTGGTATCGCTCAACAGAAATTGGTCACTCAGGGTGAATCGCTTGTTATTGCAGTAATTACATACAGTGGTTGTAAATCTCTTCCCACAGTGCCTCTTCTCATTTATTGTTTCACATTTCCTCACACTGCTGCTTTCTCAGATGCATTTTTTTGTGCTGCATTTCTCACAATCCTCATCTATGCCAGCTGTTTGGATTGTTTTGCTGATAAATGCTGGTGGACGGATGCATGTGTTAAGACTCCATTATCCATTTATTCATCTTCAATACCTCTTTTTTCACCTCAGGGTCACAGAGTGCTGATTGAGGAGTTAGGCGTTAGGAACCTGAGTAGTGACCTGTGGTGATCGAGATAATTTGGGAGCACTGCTCACCAAGCGTTTTACATTATTTATTTCTGACTTTACAAATCTTTCTGAAGACAAGTGAATCTGTCTTCATTAAATAGTAGCTTGATAATGACCTGCTTGCATTAATCGGGCCTCTTTAAGTATGAAGCACCTGAAACATGCTGGTCAGGAGGTTTGCCAAACCCATGAGTAAGAAATTCAGATTTATTTGATTGAATTAGCCTTACATGGTTTAATGAACCAGTGGGTGTCCCGCACACCTTGCAAGGTATCCTGATGAAATTACTGAACCACAGAGAATTAACAAGTAATACATTAAGTGGAGATATAACCTGAGACATATGCAAATGTCTTATGACAGCTTATTTGTAAAACACCCCCTTTCAGAATAATGTCAGAGAGGGCAGTTTGCAGCAGGGAGTGGATGATTGACCTGGTCAGCAGGACTTTGTTCAGTCATGCAGATTAAACCAATGCTGAGAATGTAAATTAAATATAGCTGGGAGCTTTAATGAACAGAGCGAAGTTCAAAATCCATCAGAGTATCAAAGGAGAGGGTGGATCTAACTTTAAATAATATGGAGACTGAACGATGTTTCATCCTGTTTGTGAATTTCTGAGTGTGTAAAAATCTGAGAATCAAAAATCCTCACATAATTGTTTTTTTTTTTTCCTGTACATGCATACATTTGATCAAAACTAAAAGAAATCTGTGTCTTTGTTGTCTATATAATTTGAGGAGAAACATCAAATATGTGCAAACTTTGTATTCATTCCGAGTGCAACTCTTCTGCCGCTTGCAGGCCTTGGCTTGTGCAAATGCCGCTATCATGCCACTACGTCTACCATGCACAATTACTGGAAAGATCTCTTATGATATTCAGGCAGGTGGACAGAGTCCTGGTGAAGACCTGGAACGATGTGACAAAGCCATTTTTCAATATATTTTTTCTTTATTTTTTGGGAGTTGGGGGTTGCTTATGCACCCTGATCTTCGACTCTTTGTGCACTGAATCTTGCATCCTAATGAATAGCTGTGCTTCTTTCTTTTTTTGTGTTTCACAACCGCATCACCAGTCAGCAAGCATCTAGCAGGGGGTCTCATCAGGGAAATTTCCAATGTGGCAGTGCAGTCCAATAGGTTCTCACATCAATATGGATCATATTTTAGCTCTTTTTTTAATTTTCACATGGTATTTAGGGGGGTGTCAGGGGAGATTAAGGATATGTCCAACTAATTGCTGTTGCAGGCAGAGTGGTTCCATCCGATTGTCACTGACACGGACCGATATCTGCTCTCGATCTCTGGCCCCCTCTCAGCTTGAGGCTTTAGGTAAATGTCTCCCTGGCGAACCCCGTTGCAAAGGCGGCAATTACAATGCACTCTGTAGCTTTTAAGTCAGACATAAATCATTTCCATGTCACCACTTCTGAACTCTTGCATTCCCAGGCTGTCAAGTGATGGCGTCACTAAAGCTTGAAACAGCAGGGAACTCCACTGGTTTTACCAAACTGCTATGTCTTTCAGAGAAGTCCTGCTATGTTTCTTTCTCTGCTTCTGTCCTGTATCTCCTTAGGCCATAAGGGCCATAAGAGTAAAATTGGTTAATATCTGACAGTCTCAAGAAAACAGGAAAAAAAATGAGTTCAGGCAAATTTATGGCACTGTAAGCTTTTCCAGTTTGCATACGAAGATGCTGGGTAGGACAGACACACACTAAAGCGGTTTGCTAAAGTGGCAAAATTGGTTGCTTAACTTCTTCTTCGTTATATTACAACGCTGTAAAAGATTTGACAGCTGCTGCTTCAGCAGCTGGCCCTCGAAAATCTGTTTCCCTCGTGTTTCTCTTGTTGTAATAGGACCAGAAGTTCATAACATGTGCAATTAGGCGCTTGGCTGTCATGCTTCTTCCAGAGAATACTTTTATTAGATTAAAAATATTTTACAGCTAATTGAAAAAAATGAGGAGAAAAGCACTCCAGAGGGCTATAAAGCTGGAAGTGGGGCAATAGTTGACATGGTGAAACAGCTCTAATATAGCAAAGGATCTCAGCTTTATTTTAATTTTTTTTTTCCTTAATCTTGGAATAAAAACAAAAATAATAACTGAGTGATTGACATATTCTTATTTCTTTTTCATGGGCCACTTAAAGTTTAATCCAATATGAATTGGGCTGTGAAATGTCATAAAGATGATAAATCTTCCCTTATTGTTGGTGAATAAAATGTGCGCCTGCCAGAATTTTGACATTTCAAACGCCTCTTACAAAATTAATTAAGACAACAAGGAATTTCATTAAACTAAAACTGGAAATTCTGCCTGCCACAGAGCTTCTTCTCAGACAGAAACGTGTAAAACAATGACACTTCTCAGTACACATGTGTCATTAACTTTCTTGGGGCTGGATTTTATGTGTTGTAACTATTACCCTACTTGTTACAGTAACTGAACTATAAGAGGCGTTGTGGTGAGGATTGTACTTAATATGTCAGTACAGAGACTCAAAATATTAAATGAACATGAACAACAACACATATCTGTTGCACATTTTGCAGAATCTTAAACATCTGCAGGTGAAATAAATGAGCGGTTTTGAATTTCACAAGTCCGACTTTATTTCGGGAATACAAACACAATAATGTGCAATAAACGCTGAATAACATAACTGATTATGGCACCAAACAACAACAACAACTTAGGAACAATAACGGAATCACTTTTGAACCAAGAAAACAGCACCCCCCCACCAAGAACATGTCCCACAATGCCTTTCGGCCACTCACCACAGGCCGCCGCTACAGTATAATCAGTATTACCCAAATAACTCCGCTCTAATGTTCAGTCTACTACTGATGTGAAATGAAATGTGTATTTGATCAGGTATCTGCTCCATCAAAATTATCAGCAGGCAGTCGCTTTGTGATTGGATTTAACTGTCAGAGAGAAAAATCTCCTGGATGCAGTACATAAAGAGGGATTTAGAGAGCTGCAGTGGAGCGCGGCTGTGACAGGCGGTATTAATCTGTCCTGTTCGGCTCGGTGTCAGTATTACCAACGAGACCTGAGTGTGCCTGTGATCTGTGGACATCATCCACTGGACCTGTCTTGTTAGAGTGCAACCCCAAAAAAAGGCATCGGCACACGAAAAGGGAAGGTTCAAGCACTGTGTGCCATCCACGTTCACGGCAAAAGAAAGTCTATGAGCTGCTAAAAGTGTTGTTCAGCCGTCTTAAACAATCGTAGGATGAAGTGGATTAGTAGATGTGGGACCTACAAACAGCCTCTGCCGAAAGATTGTCGTGTTGTTTTGCTCCTGTAGCTAGTTTTCTCTGGAAGTGTTTTATTACCGATGTCGTATCGATAACAATGAGTCTCACTCCTTATATTACAAGGGGAGCCTTATGAGAGCACTTCTCTATAATGAAGGCCTTGTGTCGCAAAGTAGACACCTTTTAATTTGCTTCATTGATACAAGGAAAAAATAATTGGCAGTAAACTAATCGTGTTGTACATAGGGACCTCTGAATCCACACGGCAAGAGTTTAAATTCACATAATTGGTTTTGTGATGCTGTTATAGAACAATGCAATGTTTATGACAGAGTTTCTAAAAATAGTCCTAATTCCACAGCAAAAGTGACTAATCATCACTGCTTCACAGCTATATTTTATTTCAGTTGGTCTGACAGTTGCACTTGACAGACAGTGAAAAGGTTTCTCAATCTGGGACCTATGGTTTTTTTTTTTTTTTTTTTTAAGGAGAAGGCAAAATATCTATTGTATCCTGTTCATGTGAGACCTTTTTATCTTTGCGCTGTAGAGCAGTTGCAGCCTGTGCTGCAGAGATCAATAAAACCACGGCCCACTAAAGAAGGCCTCTAAAGAAACGTATAATGGTTCCTCCATTAACTGTTTAATATATTTAAGATGAGCCGAACACGACTCCATCTGTTAATCCAAGGTATTTGATGCACTGTGAAACTGGGAAAAAACCAGCTAGGGAGTGATTATTCTAAAAACCCCAAAGCTAGTTTTAAATAGAAGATAAACATATCAGAAGTATGTCATTTAAACCAATTCCAAAATATAAAGTCTGTGCTGCTGCAGCACTTCTCATTCCCAGATTGCTTTTAATAAAGGTTTTGGACTTTCTCTCCTACCTCTGATTGCTAAAAACATTACAGTGATGCCAAATTCTGGCAAAAACAGGGTCCTTGAAAACCAAAACAACAGGTCGTGTCCGACATTGACTTTAGTTCATCATAGCTTGGTTTTGACAGCTCAGTAAGAATCCCTCTTTGTGCTGAATGCTGTTCATACAGCAAGCAATGATATTTTGAGTGGGCCAATGTTTTGATCCAGACATTATCCTGAGTTATTGCGCTCATTCTGTATGTACATTTCATAAAATGCTCGACCGCATTTTCAGATGCGGTACCTTCATTTTCAGATCCGAAGAGGAGTGTTTTTATTTCTGAACCTGGTGGGTAGTTAGTGCCAAAGCTAGTGTGGACTGTGTTTAACTGTTACTCAGTGTTGTTAAAGCAGATCACAGACAAGTGAGATTGCTGTGCGTGTTCACGAATTAACCGTCTGCTCATTGTTGAAGCTCCAATTTCAGACATAAATCTTTCATTTTTGCTTGTAAAATTCTGCATATGCTGTTTTTAGGAGCGTCAAACAATTTGTGGAGTTTGTATGTCTGTCTCTGTGTGTCTGCCCTGTGTTGGACCGTGCAGGTTAGACCCTCTGCCTTCAGCCATCAGTAGCTTGGATTGGCTCTAGTGGCCTGTGACCCTGAACTGGACACAAATGGCTGTTTAATATTTGGCCAATCAGATGAAGCCCTAATCATTATATTTCACTTCAATATTTCAATATAACATCATATCAGGTGGTCAGAAGGGCCAGACGTCAGAAGCACAAAAGAACAAGAATAAAGGAATAATGACTAAAACCAATCCGTCAGCACCGGTGCAGCATCTAAAACACTGCCGTATTGAACTGCAGATGGAAATATGAGTGGTACAGTTTCGTGAGGTTGAAATTGGCTCCAAGAAGAAGCACATTTACCTGGAAGTGCATATCCCAAAACACAAAGACATCAACATTGTATATTGAATTTTTCATTTCTTCATATTATGACAGCAGGACTCAACAACGCATGTTTACCTAATATCATGGAGCCCTAAAGACAATGTATATGTGATGCTGAACATGAAGACAATTCTAAAGGGAAAATGAATACAAAAACTAATTTTCTGTCTTTTATTTTATTCCCTCACCAGTTGCTGTTGCTGACTTTTAACCTATGTATGGTACACTGCTTTCATTTTTTGTTATGAAAGCCTTTTTCGGTTTGCCTCAAATGATCTGCTCGTACATTTGGGCCCCCATCCTGAGAACATTTCAGTCATTTGTGAGATGTTTTGTATTTTCAGTAGTGACCTGATAAGGGCTACAACAGAGACAACATCCTGAAATAAATTTTCAAAGCATAGTCTGCTCATGAGATGCATTAGGCCCATTTCCTGTTTATCTTATTTCTGCTGGTTTTGCATGTTCAAATGGTCTCATAGAATAAGATCATATTTTTAAAAAGAAGCTTGTCAGCGTTTCCAACAGTGTAGCACAGAGAGATAAACATTATTTATTGAAACTCTTAGAATAATTTATAATATTAAATCAGAGATGCATCTCACAACAACCATAAATTCCCATCAGGATCAAGAGGATGTTGAGGACAATGCTGCTAACTCTCTTTTCCCCTCATCTCTGACTCCATGCAGTCGTCCTTGCGATCCTCATGTCGAGGCCGTTTCCTGCTTCCTGGCTGACAGATTGGTAACTGCCCGATAAGGTCTGGCTGGTTTGGTGACCGGGCAGATGGCAGCTAACTGGCCTCATAGTCGGCCAGCAGCGGACGGCCATTCAGACAGTCTGCCAGCCGACAGTTTACCTGCGGCTGCCAGCCCGTGGTGGGACGGAGGCCGGATGCTACACAGATCGGCTTGTCCTCTGCTTGAGTGACAGAATCAGTGGGGTAAAATTTTAAAGCATGGGTCAACTTGAAGAGATTTCTATTGTTGCCTTTCAGAGGCATTCTGTGAGTGTCTTAAAAAAAAAAAAATGACCCAAAACTTTATTTACTCATCAAAAATGATCATTCGGTGACATTTAAGGAAAAAAAAAAAACATGAAGATTATTCTGTTTTATCAAATGTATTGTTCTTCTTGTCAGTGCCCAGCTTACTTTGCAACTGTTTATTAAAAACGACAGAACTACCCAAGGTAACAAGAGAACAATTTTCTTGGCCGTTGTACATTGGTTTGACAAAATATTTGTGTTTGCTGTTGCTACTCAATTACAGACGAGGACAGATCACCCATGATTTGATTCCAAACATTAGCCTGTTGTCAGGAGGATTTTTCACTGTGCGGCTTTTCAGAAAGAAGTCCTCTTCATCTCCCGTTGTCAGTGCCTTCCTGCATGGTTCAGTCCTCTGAGAGGATTAGGATTGATTCACTATAGATTGGTCGGCCATGGCTTGTCAGCAGACAGACGGAGCACCAACTGACTTGTGCTGCTGCGTATGTAAACTAGCGTTAAGAAAGATGGGTTTGAAAAAAGGCACGTGTTGTATTGGCGGGTGAAGAAAGAGATAAACTAGTCCATATACATCCCCCACTAAAAGTTTGTGAAGTTGTGCTGCTTCTCTTTCGCCTCAGAACTTTCACACTGCAGCTGTTTTCAGTATTGTCAATCATAAGCCGTAAAAGACCCTTCGACTTCAGCCTGGTATTTTGAATATAAACTTGTCAGTAAGAACTCTTTGAGGCTCATTCACGCTCAACATTAGAAATGCATACTGATAGGCATGAAGCCTTCCATCCAGACTGCGTTCATTTCATTTCATTCATATTTCTGTTTGTAGCTTTCAGATATAGAGCAACAGATCAGTACAAACAGTATACATGAGGGCAGTGTGGCCACTGTAGAGACATGAAAAGAACTATTTGAGGACAATTTCTAAGTTCTTTTTCTGATACTTAAATACTTTTATAGCATCGCTATCCCCCCAAGACAAAACCTCTGCTTGTCACCTCCCACTGTCGTCCTTCAGGGAAAACCACGTCCATATTGTGTGACCCACCTCCCTGATACTGTAGCACACGGTGGCAAATCTAAGTTTCAAACTTGCTTTCTAACCTCGCTGCTTAATTCCTGTGGCGAGGAACAGCAGGCAAATGGTGAGAGGTTCATTCCGGATGTGAGGCTCCTCTTGGCCGAACCAGTCGCAAAAATGCCCCAGAGAACAATGTGAAATATTGACAAAATGCCTGTCATCGCTACTTTTCCTCATACCAGAGAAAAGAATGCTCTATCCTTCAAATTCTTTCAATTTAACAGCCTTCTTGACAATGCCGCCTTCGTTTCATCCTTCCTCTCATAAGGTACATTGTTAGACTCTCTTCAGCAGTTGCTATGTTTGCTGTTATCAACACACCTTTCGCTCCTCTGTTGCCAAAAAAAAGAAAACTGCTTCCAGAAACTGCTGTTTCAGAGTAGCTTGGACAGAGCAAAATGTCCAAGCAACGTGCGAAAATAATTTGACCAGGACACATTCATTGCTGAGCGTACCTTGGGCACAAATGAGCCTTTAGGGTCAAGACTATCCCAACTCACACAAAAGGTTTTTGACTCATTCAATAAGTTGTGCATAGAGCTTCACTGCAGTGTTTGCTGAATGTTGCACTGCTATTGCGAATGAAATATCCCATTGTATAAACACAATGTTTCTTGACTCAAAATATTTTGACATACTTGAACACTACAGTCTAGGTTTTCTGAGTGATTTATTTCTAAATGAGGAATTCCGAGCACAGCAACATTACTATCTGCAGAAATATAACATCTTGGTAATGCCAGGTCATGTGAGTACCAAGAAATCGATAAAAAATAAATAAATAAAATTAAAAGCTCGAGAAGAGCATATGGTTGAGTAAAATGGGCCAGCAGAAGTAAAACAAGCAATGGATTCTATCAATATTTATCTGTGAAAAGCCCTAAAGGATATAAGAAAAGAAAAACCATGGGAAAAGGCTCAAACCAGAATGGTAGCTTATGCCTGTTTTCGAATGATCATCAACGCTACTGAGCTTGAAGCATGACAGAAACGGTATCATGGACAAAGAGATGGGAGAACAGAAAAAGAGAAAGGGACGTGACGGGGCTCAGACTGGGAACCTGTGTTAGCCAAACAGAATGAACCGCCACTGGAGCCGTGCCCTGACTCTGATCTCAAATAGCTTCTTTTCATGTCTTTATATGCTGCCATCTGGTCAAATCCTCAATCTTGCAGTTTTGTTGTTTTTATGAGACTCTATAGGATTAACTCGAGAATGTTTTTCAGCAGCTTGAAGTGATGAGATTCTTCTCAGACTTGCTGCTCTCTTCCCCGTCCTAATCGCTAACGCCCAGGAGCTGCCTTTGTTGCTTCTGTTGCCTTTCTCACATGTTTCTGGTTCTCGGCTGTCGCTCCTCTGTTGTCCTCATGTTCTGTTTAGTTTTCTTGTATGTTTTCGAGGGAGCCTTTGTTCCTCTGCCTATTCTTCTCTCCACTCTCTGGAACACAAAGAGTCCCTCCATTCTTTTGTTGTCAATGCCTCTCTGCTTTGGGTACAGTCTGTGCTTTCCTCTCTTCTAATTTCTGTGATGCTGAAAGCCTGACATGTGGAGCGTAAAAGACACAGCAAACTTAGATCATCATGCATTTTATCAACGTTTATGATATTATTCAAATTCTGTACTGTTCTGCAATACATTGTTATGCTTTCTCACATTCACAATGCCAACATTTGGTCTTTTGTTTCTCACTTATCTTGAAGCCAATGGCTCTGTAAGTGTGCTTCAGATAACAAATCTCAAACGTGATATGTGTTCAGCACAGCTCTGATAGACATTCAAGTGCAATCCACAAACTAAAACTGCATTAGTGATACGAAAAGCAACTTGGAAATCTAAATCAGAGCACAGACATTAGAAGTGAGTACTCATCCTTTAAGCTCAACTTTCTAACTCAGACTTTTCCAACTTCTAACATATACATTTATAGGGTTTTTTTAAGCGGGGAGGAAAGATGAAGTAAGCAGAGCAATCATGAACAATTGGGAGTCGAAAAGGTCCAATTTCCCAGTGGGAATAGTACAGAATGCTCTCAAACGTGGAGGATCCAGCTGAGAAAGTGAGAGGTTTTGAGAGAGCAGCGAGAAGCAGGTCTGAAGTTACTCAACTTGTCAGACATGTTGATGAAAGTTGAAAAAAAGCTGAATTCAAATAAGACGTCACCTTGTTTTGCTCTTAAGGCATGAATTCCTTCACTTCTCACCACCTCAGTTAAACAGATTTTCAGTTTATTTTTATAAAGCCTTTGATTGCCCTATATACCCTATAGTGATTGTTAGAATAGCAAACTGTCAGTTTTCCAACAAGTGTATTTATGAGTGTGAAGACAACTTTTAGTTTCAGGTTCTTGATTATTTTGTTAGACCTGTAAATACCGTGATCATAATTTTGCGCCTACTGAAATTTAACACAAGTGTTGTTTGTGCAGAAAACCGTTGATTCTTTTTATGTTTTCAGGCAGTATTAGGTGAACCCAGGGATGTATTTTATGTGCTTGCTACAGTATAAGTATGATCACACCAGTATGTTTGCTTTGTTTGAGGATTTTTATGTAGCTGGAATGAAGCAGAACTTCTGATCTTTCATATTTTATATCTAAAACAATCACTTCTGTTTTTTCTGCTAAGCTGGATGAAATTGTTGCTCATTCATTCTTGACATGAACACATTCACTTAATAAAATTATGTGGTTGCTGTCGTGCAATAACACTCTAAGATAATTTTTTTTTAATTTTGTCGAAGACAAAGTTTTCCTCCCTCCGATGCCGGGCCGGGCTCTCCTCCGGTTGCTCCTCGAACCTTACAGATTCTTTCTTGGATACCAAATTGAGTGCAGAAATAAAGAGTCCCAATGCAGATTTACAACACTGATTACGATTTATTTGTGCAAAACCTCTCGACAGAATTGTGGTCCTCTGTGTCCCTCGTCCATAAGGCCAATAGAAAAAAGAACAGAAAATAGTAAAATAGTAAAATAGTAATAGAAAATAGTAAATTTGTAATAGAAAATAGTAAAATTCCACAGTCATCAGCATAGAAATGGTGAAATATGTTTTAATATTCCATAATCTGAGCCAAGGGTATGTTAAACAGAAGAGTTAAGTAGAGGCAACCTGAGGACGGACCCTTGAGAATATGCGAACAATGTTTGATCAGATTCATAATTACCAATTGAAACAAAGTAGTCCCTATGTTCTAGATAATTTTTAAATCAATTTAGCACAGTCTCCCTAAGTCCCTCTCATCTCCCCAGACTGTTGTCATCACCTGTGTTGAATGGAGCGCTGAGATCTCAGTGCTATGATACCAAAGCAGTGGCTTTGCAGGCATCACTATTCCGTCAGTCCCCTCTCAGTGCTGTGATGAGACCAAAATCCAGATGAAGTGGTGTGAAGAGTATGTTTTGAACTGAAACACAAGCTGGTTAAAAAAACAAACACGTAAAAAAACATCTAAACCTCTCCAAAAATACAAATTTTGTTGAGAGTCTTTGGTTTATGCAATCCGATATATGTACTTAAGATTTTATAATGTTGTTTATAGTATCAATCCTAATGTAAAAGCTCCAGATGTGAAAACATCAGCTATGATATGAGAATTACTTTATGGTGGATTATTGCTACACTAATGGGAAAAACATAACAGCTAAAATTTAAAAATTGAGCTTTCATAGCAAATTACTTTGCTTGAGATGTCCTCACTTTAAAATTCACCATAAGGCTATAGTTGTACAACAATTGTCATTATTAAGTGTTTTTAACTTCAATAACAGTCTTTGATCTCTACCCTTCAAATGATTTAACTCTTGTTCAGAAAACCTAGAAATTGCAGACTGCACCAGATATAGGGCTGAGAAGACAATATACTTAATTTCTCGACTTTTAATGTCACTGATTTCAGCTGAAATGTACAATGCATGTAAGCTTTAACATGCTTATCTTTGCCCTCCATGTTGTAATGACTGTTTTTTCTTGCTTGCCCGCCTGCACCACATTCAAAGTGTTCTTTGAAGGCCACCTCTTCACCCGCAACGTGTCTGTCTCCAACCAGAGATTAGTCAGACGTTGGCTGTCAGAAATCATTCTAGTCACGCCAACAGTAGATGATAGATCTACTTTCAATTCGCGCAGAGCCAACTGATTTGACTTTGCGTGTGCGTGGCTCTTGGGGAATCGCTCGTAGCCCTGCGACCTGCATGTGTGGAGGACACTACGCCACCGTATTTACAAATGAAATGAGGCCCACAGCACCAGAGCCAAGCGAGCTCTCTTGATTGAGTTTTTATTTGTATCATGTCAAACAAGTTTAACAATATTCATATTATGAATAATGTGTGTCCATGTAGTTATGCTCATTAAATATGGTATTATTTTTATGTATGAGTAATTTGTCTAGTGGATAAAACTCATTTCAGCTACTTGTGTCCCTTATTTCATTATTTTTGGTCAAAGTTCATGTTCATAGTTCCCCCAGAAGAGTTTAAAACAGTAAAACCCATCTCTGACTCTGCAGCCAGTTTAACAAACCGCTCTCCAAACCAATACTTTGAGATGTTCTTGAGCTGATGCTGTTTCCTCTTATAAGTCACAAAGATTTGGATTTTTTTCTCCACATGCCCTCCTTTCCCATCTCCCCATTCTGAAACTTTTCTCCCTGTATTACAAAAGAATATCGAAGTACAACTGTCCGTCTAGACAGCAGACAGACTTATTTGATTGCAAGAGACCAAGACTTGGCATTTATAGACACATCTGTGGGAGGCAGATTAAGAGTCTACCTATCAAAATCAATCGCAACTTCATAATGTCACCTGTTCTGTTATTTTCATTCTACCTATCCGGATATCAAAATATCACCAATAATCCACACAGTTAAAATCTCGTCAGCTCATGGCTTTACTTTTTCAGGTCACCGTTGAGATTTCTATCTTGTGCAAAAATGACAAGTTATGAAAATATCAAAAGCTGCAGTAGAAATGGGAGCGTGCTGACGGCCATTTGCAACTCAGGTTCGTCTCTTCACATTTTCTGATATCGGTGGCTTTGGACAGAGGAAGAAGAAAGAAAAAAAGCTTGTGTTTTTCACAGCCTTGCTTGCCTCGGACACGTAGAGAAGGATCGTCTTTATTGCTGGCAGATAAACAGAGGGAGCGTTTTCTCAGCACCTCGCAGTGGGATTTTATTTATCGCACTTGGGGGAAGACCACATGTTGTGCTGAGACACATGCTTCGCCACGCTTGATAAATTAATCTGTGAGCAACTCACAGGAAAGCGGACATCCCCTCTTTCATTCGAGGCGAGAAGGTCAAAGCCTCTTTCCAACTTTTCCACAGCCAGCAGTGAAAAATTGATTTACATTCGGGAATCAAAGCCTGAGGGAAAAGGAGGGGGCGAGAGGGAGCGAGTCGGGCTTCCGCCGCTCGCCTGAGCAATAAAAACAAATTCGACAAGACAATAAATGGCACAATAAACATAGCGGAGTGGCTGGAGAGATAACATCCGGCAGTGGGCAGCACAAGTTAACAAGTGTTTGTTTAACAGCGCTACGACAAACATGGATAGAAATACTGTTTGTTTTGTTCTTGTAGCTCCGAGACCTGGAGGCTGAATCCAGAAGCGTTCAGACTTTACTATCTTGATTTGACCAGAGTTGAGGTTATCACCTGCAGCCCGTGTGTGTGTGTGTGTGTGTGTTTGTTTAGATATCTGAAAGAAGACATATCTATCTTTTCACATCCAATCGTTTCTCTCCCTCTGCAAGCTCTTTTTGAAGATTTCAAGATACTGCTGCGTGTTTGTCTTGCTTGACTTGCAGACATTCATAAGCATTATAATCCAGCGGCGTCCTCCGTGGTTTTATGAAGTGGAGTTAAGGGACTCTGGGTCTGCTCTGAGCTACAGCAACTAATATTCACTTTCTGAAATCCATCTGCTTGGTAATTCTCTCGACGGCTATGAAACTCCTACGTAGCCATGTGGGGCTATCGATTGTATCTGTTTCACTTGTCAGTGTTGGAGGGGGGAGAAAAAAAAAAGTGGGGGGGGAGAAGAAACAGGATAACACCAACAGCTGCTTAGTCAGCTCTCATACAGATGAATTATCCCTGGTTTATCCCTGGAGGTGGGAGAGGAAAGGACAAATGTAGAGGGATAAGGGGAGAGGGGACAGAGGAGGAGAATTAAAAAAAAAGAAGACGGTGATGAAAGTAATAGCACAGAGAAGGAAATTAGGGAGACTGTAGAAATGATGAAGACAGATGGAGAAGAAGCTACTCAAGCATAAAAAAAAGCCACAGAGAGCAGCAGGAAGGAGATACGATCCTTCAGAGTTATAGAGGAAAATGTAAGAAGGTGTATCGCATATTGCCTGTGTCCATAAAAAAAAATAAAATATCTTTTCTTTTTTCTTTTTTTTTTTTTTAAATGGTGAAGACATGGGGGTGGTACCAGAAAGAAAAAAAATTAAGAAATGAGTGAAGTTGTTTTATTATAAGAGATAATTTGTTTCTGTTTCTTCTTATCCTTAATCTGTATCCTTTTGGGAAAAAGACAAAAAAAAACTATCAATAAGTTCACAATGCAGCATTGTTTCACAGTAATCTCCCATCAAAGTGTTAACGTTACCTTTCAGTAGAGTTATGGTAAAATGGTAAATGGACTACACTTATATAGCGCTTTTCACCCTGTACTGATGGAGCCCAAAGCGCTTTAAACTGCAATATCACATTCACCCATTCACACTCACATTCACACACCAGTGGAGCTGGTGAGTTCAGTTTAATTCCACAAAGTTTAGAATAGCAGGATCTCATATTTTTACAGTATTTTTAGTACTTACTGTAATTTTTACAGTGATGTTATTATTATAAATTTATTTTGAATAATTTACTAAAAATATGTTTCATTGATCGTGCACTGACTGAAAAATTTGCAGACATGTTTGGACGTCTGCGTCAAGTGTGTGCTAAACTTGACCCAGACCTTTCAGCGTGTCTGTGGAGTTCAGCGACACCGCGACGGTGAGCAGCGCAGCGGCCCTCAGCCCCACGGTTTACGCTGCTGCTGTCAATTTGCCAGAGTTTAGGCAGCCTGATCCGGAGCAGCTGTTTCAGTATATCGGAGCTCAGTTCCACCTCCAGTGGATCACAGTGGATGACGGGAAGTTCATTCACCGCTACCTTTTCGGTCAAAGCGCTTGGTCCCATTTTGGCCCCCCAGCAGTTAAGATTACATGTTGATGGCCCTCAGCAGGACAGTTCTAAATCCATTTTGTAGTTAGTTTAAGCTCTAGACTCAGCTTTCACCTTTTTGCTTCCATTTTAAAATTCATTTCACTGTTTTGTAAGGTTTGTAAGTTTCAATCATTATCCTCCCCATCTGAAATCACACCCTGGATGTCCTCCAGTCCCAGAGTTTGCAATAAATCATTAAGAAACCCTCTCTAATACTCGGCAAAGCGCCCAACTCCATTTAGTATCATTTTCAATCAATAAACGCTGTTGTGCATAATAGAGATTGTGGTCCCTGCTCATGAATGCGTAATAATTCCACCTGCAGACCCAGTGCTTTTTAGATATTCACACATTCTCAGTTAAACACATCAGGGTTGAGACAATGATTTTGGAGTTTTAAAATGCAGTTCCACAGTTAATTTCAGAAAACTAACAACTTGCTCAGCCCTGACAATTGATTTTATTTATTTTTTTTTTGTTTTGATTTAGTCTTTCTTTGACCAGATACATTCTTACCTGTATTGCAACCCAGCCTTTGCTGTAGCATGGTTACATGGGCTATTAGCATTATCTATTAGCATTACCAGTGCCTCTTGGAACATTTAAGTTAAGAATTTTCCTCAGAACACTAAGAAAACCCTGTGGTATGTTTAAAAACTAGAGCTAATGATGGAAAAAGCGCTGCAAGTACTTTGAATGTCTCGTTTGTTTCTGCTTCTAATCAGTGCCTATTTTGCTGTTTGTGTAATCAGGACGCAAGCAAAGCTTAGTCATATTATGGCAAATCGTCACTGTTGAAGCATGGGTGAGTACATAAAAATCTGACTTTAGAAGTTAATATGAAAAAAATTTGATTCCTCTATCGACCTGAGTTATCCAGTTTAGGGTGGTGGTGTCGAAACTGAGCAGGTCACTTGTCCGTCAAACACAGCAAGACATACTGTATAACCACACACCTACAGCCATTTCATTATCATTCAGTTGCCATTCTATACAATTTTCTTGTCAGTAATGTCACTTGTCATCTGTCTTGTGTGCCACAGCTGGGATTTTAAAGTCTGTTACTGCCCTCTGCTGATTGCATACATCTCATTTAAATAGTAAGAGGACAGAGTGTATAAGTAAACCCCCAGCTCACTACAGGAGCCGTTTCCACCAGTTTAAGTGATAACGCTGCCTTCCGGCTGTTTTGTTTTCAAAGTGCTTTTGTATTTAACTTTTTTTTTTTTTTTGTCGCACTGGAGAGTTTCCACATGCCATGAAAATCATTGTTCTCCTGTTCATTTTCATCCCGCCAGCTCTGCACGAGTCCGGGATCCTACTGTGAAAGTTTTTAGCTCTGTTTGATGATTACTGCTGGAATGACTTAATGTGGAGCGCCGAGGCAGAGTAAGCCTGGAAAACTTTCACAAATCAAACCAGTGCTTGAACAGAAACCAAGGTGAGTGTTTTTCACAATCACATTTTGGTCAGTTTGGGTGTTTTCAGCCAACGTTTACTCACTATTGATCGTCCTCATATCAAGAAAAGCAACTATTTTGTTAAATGAACACGGCACCATTGCAGGTGCCACTTCTGAAGGTTTTTTTTTTTTTTAAACTACTATGATTTGAAATAACTTTTAACATTTGAGATAACTCAGGGTCAGTTTCAGAAGTAATAATTAAAAAAAGATGGAAAATTGATGCACCAAGAAGAGTTTTATTGTCACATTTACAGCTGTCTAAAAAAAATTAATAACAAAAAAAAGGTTTTAAACAGTGCAGTGAAAGCGTTATCCTTGTTGATGCTGTAACCCTCATTCAGTGCTGCTACTTCACATATCTTATTCAACAGTGCAGAGGTTGACAATTACAATAAAAACCCTTTTTCACTGAATTCCAAATTTTGGATTTGGTCATTGAGAATCTTTTTCATATTTTAACCTTCTCATCGGTCCTAGTTTGCAAAGACTGTTTGAGCAGCTTAAACATTAGAGAGAACTATCTCATGTCACATCAATGTTTGCTCCTTTACATAAACATTTAGAAAACAGTCAACAATCATCGTTGTTCATTGCCGCCCACTGAACCACCACTTTTCAGGAAAGTCTCTGCTTTCTCTGCAACATCTCCACTTTGAACCAACTTCATTTGTATTGTCAGCCGGAAAGGTCACCTGGAGCAGAGCGAGCCACTCATACTGAAAGCAAATGCAAATGTCAGTCCGTTATACTCTGACACAAGTTAAAGCTCCAGCACCCAACACTTTTTAGAAACAATAAATCAGACGACCGTGGACAGCGCATAATGGAGTGGAAGGACAATTATCATCAAACTGTATGGGTCTGTGCGGCTTTTTTAGACCTGAGCTCATCGTTTTGGCTTCGTGACCTTCACATTCTGCAGTCGACTTAATTGACAATATAAAGTAACATTTTGGTTCTTGGCCAGAAACCCACAAAAGACACCTGCTCGGCATCTCGTCAGCTCCGACACAGTGAGCAGCAAGTCAAAATCGAAAAGTCAGTTTGAATCAAGTTACCATGAGAAATCAAATGTGAATAAGCCTGCATTCAATGATAAATCAAAAATATTTTAATCTTTTTTTAATTTCAGATTTTATATTTTAAATGATGAGTAAGCAGGTTGATTGTGCGACACACTTCAACTTGCCAAAAATGTCATCAGTCAAGCTAAATGGAGTGATGGATTTATCAGTAGAGTGCAGTTCTGTGAACCACGGTGCATGCAGGTTTTTTTCTGTTATTCACAGCAACAAATGTCTACTGAGAGGATGTAACATGTTTTTGTTCTCACAAAAGGTGTTCAGGTTAGGTGGAGGTCAGAGGTCAGGAGACAAAGCCTGAACAGTTCTACATGAAATCCGGAAGATGTGACATCTAAAGTCTCAAAATGAGTTACAGTCGCTTATGAAATGTTCAGTGGAGGTTAAAAAAAAAAAAAAAAGTATAAAACTAACCAAAACCTGTTCCCTAACCCTGCATCACTGTTTAATTTGATCAATCAAACCAGCTCGATCTGGTGTGGAAATATCCCTATTTGTTTGTGAAAAGACTAAATATGTCCCTTAAAACTACTGGAGCTTGTGGTTCATGTTTTGTTTCTGTTATTTTGTGATTCTGAGACGATCCCTCCCCTCAGGCTCTTTGATTTCCCCTCCGCATGTCTGATAGCTGTTTCTATGCTGATGTGTTTCACCTGTGCCTGAGTGTGTGACTGTCTGCGTCTGGTGGCAGTGGTATATACAGGGCCGGCACGGGCTTCTCAGGCACCCTGGGCAAACCTGACGCCCCGTGTAGTGTCGCGGAGAGTTGTTGAGCGGGGGGGGGGGGTTGAATCGGCACTATCTGTTGAGGGGCGCGAGCGAGCTAACCAAGCAGTGCGCTGCTCAAACAGCCGTCACAGCAGCGCAACTTGGGCAGTGCGCCTCACGGTCACATCAAGCGCCCCCCTATGGCTCGGCGCCCTGGGCAAGTGCCCCGGATGCCCAGCCTAATCGCCGGCCCTGGGTATATATTGGGTATCTTCTGTGTGTTTTGGTCATTGGTTTCTCTCGTGTTCTGCGTGGGCTGCTTTTTCCAGTGTCTCGATGTTAAATGCTGTGACAGCTTGATTACAAATTTTGTTGATGTAGGCCAAAGATTTTCACAGTGTGGTCGGAGGCCCCAGAGTGACTGAAACGCAATGCCACCATGTCTCTCAAAAAAAAAAAAAACGATTTCTGGTTGATACAGCTGTAGCCAGTCATCATCAACAAAAACCGATTTCTGGATGCTTAAGATTTGAAATGTCTGATAATCCTTCAAAGTAAGTCTGCCACGTTTAAAACCTTTGGTTTTGTATTAAAACATTTAAAACCCGTGTTTTCATAAAATAATTAAAGCATCACCTTTCATGTATTTTTTTTTTCAATTCACAATTTCTACTGAAAAAAAGAAAAGAAAAGAAAAAAACATGCTGGACAAGGTTGTAGCCCCCTGATCCCCCGGGTGTTTTCTGCTGATGCACACCTCTGAGGCTCTCTGGCACTCCTGCCTCACATTATGGAAGCCACCAGTGTAAGAAATTGTTGGAATAGGAGCTGTGCTGAGCTCAGGAGAAGGGGGAAGCAACGTGGCTGATGAGGTGGGACACACATGGAGTGGGAGGCCGCCTTGTCAGAGCTTCATAAAAAATGGCACCCCGGCAATAAACTAGAATGATTTGCAGGGATATACCACATGTAATGCAATCCAATCCAATCGACCTCGGATAAACAGCTTGATGGAACAATAAATTAGAAATGAAACAAATCATATCTCAACCACAGTGTTTTCTGAGTCTGTGGAAAGTAGCTTTTTACATAAATTTTAAATCAACTTAAAGAAATACATGGAGTCCCCATCCATCCTGTTTCTGTATCTCCTGCCATTCTTCTTCATCCTCTGTATCCTCATCTGCTTTTCTATCCAGGATCTGTAGAATCCAGAGTGGTGTCAGGTGAACTGGAAGGAGGCTCCTCTCTAATTGGGTTCTGCTGAGCAGTTCGCTCTGTGCCGCTCTCTCCAGTCAGGTATGAGAAGGATGAAAACAGTGAAAAGCAGAGAAGAGGGACAATTTAAATTCTTCTGTTCAACCTGGTCTTCTTAGAAAGATGGTTTTGGCATGCCGAAGCGGTCGTTATGCCTGAAAACAGAAAGCCAAATGTAAAAGTTTGACATATTCTATACAAGTGGTTTTCATACCGGAGGTCCAGGGCAGCTTTAGGGTGCCACCAGAGGTCACGCAGGGGTCGCAACACACTGCTTGCTCTGAGTTCGCAAAAATGAGATCAATACATGTCCAAGAAAATGAACAATAAGACACTTTTAGATTCCCTCAGTGCCACTTTCTTTCATTTACAGTGGGTGTGCCATGCAGCATTTGGCTTCAGTTCCCAGCTGCATGACTGAAGCACAAGACTGGAAAGGACACAGGAGTGGATGACCTTTGTTGCCATGGTAACACAGATATGTTATTTACATTAACAAGGTTTAGGATAGAAAATGAATTTAAGCAATATGTTTTTTTAAGTTTCAAACTTCCATATATTGACTCCCTTTTATGTCCTACCGCACTTGCCCCTTTGCTTCCAGTATGAATTCTACAGCTCACGTAGGTTGTTTGTGCCGTTTACAAAATGAACCATGATCAGCAAAACACAGCACACTGCTGTTGTTGTGTCCTTTGGGGTCTGAAAAGAAACCGAAATGAAGTGGGAATCGTTCGCACAGATGTACTTGATATTACGCCCGCTCCTCCTGACCGCCTGATGAGTGGTAATCTGATTTGCCTTCTCCAAGTTTTGTCACTGCTCAACTTGTTGCTACAATGAGGACACGCAAATTATATGGATCACATTTCATAAGGCACATTTGGCATCATTAGCTGCACTGGGAGAACAATTCTCAGCCAGAATGGGTTGCAAGAGACAAACAGCAAGAATTTGGCAACGGCACCAAAGTATCGTCTTTCCACTGCCAGCTCGAAGATGCAAAGGAGCTACACACACATACACACACCGCTTACTGCCTGTGTGGAGGTAGAAATATATATCTTCAATACACACATATGCACACACAGGCAGTCTCGAAGGAGTGATGAAACAGATAAGAAGAGGATCCGCGGTGAGCCTGGAGGACTGGATAAATATTGACCTGAATGAATGAGGTCTGTCACAGTACATAAAAAGACTATGCACTCAGACACACACACACACACACACATGCACACACTTTGATGCCTTATGAGGACAGTAGACTTGTTTTAGCCATTTTCTGCCATTGCAACTTCCTCTAAACTCAGCCATATCTACCACTTGCCACACCCGCCTCCCAATTTTAACATCTCCCGAACAGTGCCTTAATACAAACATGCACTGATTTACCAAAAAGGTGGCCTTCATTTCTTGTCTCCATGGTGACAAGACGTCCCATCGGTTTGTGTACAATCAGGTTGATGTTCTCCTCACACACACACACACACACACATACACAGGCACATCCACACAGTCTCACCAGCATCCCTGCCCTTGAAGAACCCTTCAGTGTGTAAGCTACACACACATCCTCACCGTTCAAGCACATATTTTAACAAAGCCTGGGAATCAATATTAATATTAATGAAGCGGGTGAGATTCAGGAGAAGTATTATAAATAATAAAAGTGGCGGGCGGATGAGTGTGGCTCATATTGTGTCTTGCTTTTCCAGAAAATCTGAAATACAACAAAAAAATTATAAATATTTTCCATTTCATAAGCGCTGAAGGACTGAAGCACCGAGGTGCCTTAAAAGTTGAGTACAGACAAGGCAATCTCTAAAAATGAAAAGGCAAGGTATTGGAGTGTAAAAACTCTGGTGTGGTTATTGCAGTAACACAAAAGGATGGTCTGGCTCCTGAATTGGATGATTTCAAGATTTATTAGAAAGGCAAAAAATAATGCAGGTTTGCTGCAGAACAACAATGTATGAAGTAGCTTTACGAATATTTTGTAATGCAAGCTAAAACTAAATTAGCAGAAACAGACAGTAAAACAGTAAATAAAGGTAAAGTGACTGGGATACAAAGTCCACATAAATAACTTTCAATAATACATACACTGACCTCGTGCCTCATCGGAGGCTTTCTAATACATAAAACATTCTGCTGAGAGCATTTATTAACTTATTTTCGTGGCTTCACTTGTTTCCATTGTTTTCCCTCTCTACTATTCCCACTGAGAGCTCCATTACTAATGCCCATCAATCCTTCCATACATTCATCTTCTTTACCCCTTATAGTCGACATTGGGTCCTGTCACACACACGGAGAGCAAACAAGCCAGACATCCCGGTCCGGCCTGACTGAGCCGGTCCCAGATCACCCTGAGATACAGAATCTCTCCGCTGGGTTCCAGGTCTTCTCCTGACTGGACATGTGTGGTAGACTTTCAAAAGGAGGCTTCACAAGATGCTTCTGCCACTTCAGTTGGATCCTCTCAATTCAGGCGAGTAGCTTCTTGTGGGTCTACCCTCAGATGGTTGATTGAGGCCCACCTCCCACGGAAGAAAACCCGCTTTACCCTCATGTCCATAATCTTGCTCTTTTGGTCTTGATGGAAATTTGACCACAGATGGGGCAGTAGATCGACTGGCTCCTCCTGAGCTTGAGTGATCTGGATCTCCAGAGTTTTGACCACTGGTAGCAACATGCTATGAACTGTCACTCGAAGAGGACAGTTCTGGAGTGACGACAAGATGACGACAAATCCAATGAAAAAAAAACAACAGACTCAGTAACCTACGTGTCCCGACTGGACTTAGCCCAAAAAGGCTACGCTGTAAACCTTTTCCAGATCTTTGTTGTTGGATGTCTACCCTCAGATGTGTTACACTGAATACCCACGATATCCCCTAATTCTTATCACATCAAAATAAAGATTTCCTTTTATTCACAGAATCTTTCTGCGTCTTGGCTCCTTCCAGCAGGCCGAATTAGCCTCCAATTAGTGTCTATTAATGTGCATGTCTGCTTTATTCCTCAGGCAATTTTATATTTTGGCAGGCTTTGTGGAACTTCAATTAATGTCTGTTTGTTTCTACGTGTGAACTGATTGCTTTAGTTGATGTTAATTCCCACTTACCTGAGGTGACGGTACACTCTGGGTGAAGAGGTTGATGCTCAGAAGGAAAACACAATCAGTCCTCTGTAGAGCTGTTGGAGAATTTGCAGCAGGTTGCTGTGAATCCTGCAAATTAGGATCTATTTAATGTTTTTCAGCCTCAAGTTTTGGTTCTGTGTGATTAAACATTTTTGAGCATGAATTCTGTGAGTGGTTCTGAGGCTTCAAGTTTTTAGCACCTTGTGAGTAAGATTTAAGGATGACCTGCTGAAATAAAATGGTGCATTCAGAATGAATTCAGACCGACACAAAGCAAACCCGTTCTCTGGCCCTTCTGCAGAGCCAGACGTAAAGCAGGAGGGTGAAGGTATTTGGATCAAACCAGAAAGCAGAGCGACCGAACTTGATGGTGATGAAGTAAAGGCCACAGCAGAGTTCAATTGTCAGGCTGAACCCAGGTCATCCACCTCACTTTTTAAGCAATACCACCATCTACTGTTATCAGGGTGAGAGCACATCCCATTTAGCATGTCAAATCTGTATTGTGTGTATTAGACACGTGTGTTTAAATTGTTTTAGTCTATTTGGTGGTCGTACTTAATTGAAAATCAAACTGATGAATCTTCTTGTAGCTCATTTGTTCCCACCTTTCTCTAATAAGTACATTTCGCCTCAACGTAGACTCAGTGAACTAATTTACAATAGTTAAGTCTCTGTTTAATTTACCTGCATAAATCTGCCCGTTTAATTAAATTGTAGTCGTAAGAATTAACATGTGCGCACACCCACATGCAGCGGCTGTGAATTCAGCATATGATGTAAAATCCATAAAGCTGGGTTAAATATTTCATGTGGCACACTGAGTTACTCCACCAGGTGTTGAAGGACTCCGAACGCAGCCCTGGAGCCGTATACCTGAACCAGCTGCCGTCGTCATTCAAAAGCCCCTGCCGCTCATTTTTAAAGCTGTCAGCTCCGCGGTCTGAAAGAGTCCCATCCTCCGACTATTCACCATGGCATTAGCACTGCCGTTAATATTCATCAGAACTCGGACAGGACGGTCTGCCTTGTCCACCTGTCAGTGGTATGTTTTTATTCATAAGGTCTTTTGTGGTCGTCCTCCACTATGGCTAGACATCCTTTTTAAAAAGCATACAGAATGACTGTGTTCGGTCCCAGAATTTGTTCCTACAATCTCAATTTGATTCAGGTGAGAAAAGTGCTGAATTATTTCTCCCGTTCTGTCTGGAATCATTTTGAAGCTCATTTCTCTGGTTTTCTCTCATGCCCCTTCACATTTCCATTGGAGGGCCTTTCGGCTTCAACCAACAAAAAGGGAGTCTTGCCACATCAGTAATGTGAAAGTGTTTAACAATGTTTCTCACATTCACCCATTCACACACACTAATGGACAAGGCTGCATGTGAGGCAAATCTTCACTTGGGGAAATTTAAGAGACCACAAACCTGCTCCTACTTGAGCCATGTTGACATTTGATGAACTATTGATGAGCACTTATGTTTGGTTAATCTGTTCGATTTCACTGACAGCTGAAGCATTATCAATGAAATTATGGGAGAAATATCTGCATCAGATTTGAGGGAACGCTTTATATTTCCTTTCTGTGTGGGGAACATCAACAATAGCATGAGCCAACACAGACAGTAAATAGGCGACCGCGCTCTCTATTATTTGGCTAGTCTGTTTAAAGCAATGCAATTATACCAATTAGACCATGAAGGGCTGTATTAGAGTCCATTACTTCTAGCTGAGTAAACCTCATAAGCAGGCGACCAATATGAATAATATGGACCAAAATTCTTACCAACTACATTCACATACAAAATTTTACATCACAATTAACAGGTGCAGAATAAGTAATAATTTGGAGAAAAAGTACATATTTTAATAATATATCATTAAAGTTCCTGTAAAAGATTCAATCTGTATTCAAGTTTTATCAACTTGTGTTCAACGTGTCAAGCTCCAAACAAAAGAAAAAATAATCATTCTGCCGGTCTCTAATGAACCACTTTAATGTAAAATAAGCACCACACTGCATCTTTGGAGTGGAAATCTGTCAAACAGGAAACTCATTGGAGACTATTTCATGTTAGAATCGACACAAAGGCTTTCATTTGAATCTCAAACAGCTCATCGTGTCGGTGGAAGAAAATGCTTTGCAGTCGAAAGCTTTCCAGTGTAAATACACAACAAACAAAATGTTTAAATTCAACAGACGGGACAGCAGGGAGGAAGGGAACAATGTTTTCTCTTTATTTCCTTTGGAAAATAGAGGAGGGGTTTCACGTTCAGCCTGAGGTCCATAATTCCAGTTAGGAGCAAAGAACAAACTTAGTGCATACATAAGTATATTATGTCGACTGAGTCCAGGGCAGATTAGAACATTTCAAAGCCCCGAGTCAGCAGAGGCACTTCCGCATGATGCTTTTTAAAGTACATTTAAAACAAGAGCAAACACACAAGTGATTTCCGAAGAGTGCACTGCGGCTGGAAACAGGCCCCTCCATCCATTCCAAAGACTTCTTCAAGTTTTATTTCCCTCCTTGTTTTTCCTGCTCCTCTCTGGTTTTATAATGATCTTCTGGAAGGTTCCTTAACTTCTCAGCAGCCTAAAACAAAAGTACAGAAATGTTGACTTATTGCAGTTTTTAAACAACACTACAGTTCCAGTGGGTAAACATTAAATATTTTCAACGAAAACTTTATTTTTTGGAAGCTAATTTTGGAATAATTCTGACACATTACTCTTTCTCTACTCTAAAAACATACAGATCGAAGTTTAACTAGAATAAATTAACTGTTGTAAATGTATACCAATATCAACAAAATGGTTTAAAGTACTGTGTGAAGTGTTCAGGCATGTATGAAAGAAATGCAATTTATCTAACTGACTCCAGTTTTACGGGAAACATGTCACTCTGTATGGTCAGTGTTTATTTTTAACATTTGAATTTTTATTCAGAAAATGGTTAAAAAACAGAAACCGAGTGGTTATTTGACTTTCATTTAAAAATTCAAAAATTAAAATTGAAATTCAACGAGTGTTTCTTCATAAGCTTCCAGGAGGGATAAACAAAACATAAAACCCTGGTTGATTTTAATTTTTTCTGGTAACAAATAATTAATTATTGGCCACGAAGTACTAATTCTGTCCAGAAAATATTCATTCACGGCCACAATTTAAAGTTTTATTTCATAAGTCATGTCTTGGGCTCCGCACTTGAAGTGGAATTAGGAGTCTTGGAATTAATATTCTGGTAAGGTCGTGACCTTAGGCTGAATCAAATAATACAGAAGATGTTTGTACAGAAATAAAGGTATAGAAAATGTGAAGAAACAAGAATGTTGAACTGCTCTACACGATCTGCCAAATTCACCTGAGCTGCTATAATAGCTAGAATGCATAAACCAGTTTCTGTGTTCAAATGACAGTATTTATAACCGTGTCACCTGCTCGGGAGTGAGGTCCCGCTGCTCCAGGGCGAGCATTTCATACCCCACCATAAACTTCTTCACCGTCGCCGACCGCAGTAGAGGAGGGTAGTAGTGAGCGTGCAGCTGCCAGTGGGAGTTATCTTCTTTCAAATGGGGCCCAGTTGGAGCTCCTGGAAAGACAAAAGACAGAGCAAGAGGTCCTCAGCACCCCCGTGTGTCGTCTGAGTATCAGCGCGAGGGATATGAGTAAACGCCGGCTGTTAGCGGCGATATGATGAGCGCGGTCTTTCACTGTTCCCCTGTCGTGGCAAATGAATGCACGCTGGTTTCTGTGAGATACACTTTCTGAGTTCAGCAGCTTAATATAATCTGGTCAACAAGCGACTCACAAAATGGAGGAGAAATAAATGAAATGCAAAGCATGACTGCATTATTGGCGATTGAAATGAAAGGACTATGGCTGACTATAGTTGACAAAATTAGGCCAGAAAAAAAAGAAGTGGGTCCCTGCTTCCTAATATGTTGCTTCATTAATACTTACTTGTGGTAAAAGTAATAACAATCCTGGCTTTAAAAGCAAGTATTGTCCATTATAGCCAAGAAAATTAACTCTGTGTTGTTATTTTTGTATAATTGGCTCCTAGTCTCTGACAGCTTGGGCTATTACTCCAAGCGAAGTTTCTTCAGCTGCAAAATAATTGAGTTTGTTGTTTTTTGTGTGCATTTCCTCTTTAAAAAAACATTTATTCTATGGGATTCCAATATAGGCTTTATTTATTTATTTTTTTTAACTAAGCGGCTCATTTTAAAAAAATTCCTTTCTGGTCAGTATGAGGATCATCTTCACTATGGCAACATGCATGCACATGTACCGTACACACAAACACACACAAGTTTACAACATGGATGAGAAGCACACAACCAGTCTATTCAGCTGTCATCCACACTGTTCAAGGGCCTCTGCACAGACACTCCTCAGTAAACAAGTTCAATTAGAAAAGCATCTTGAAATGTATAAAAGCAAATTTATCGATGACGTGTTTGGGTGAAGATGCCACATAAAGAAAAAGAAATTTTCAAATGTGCTTTTCTGTAGCTGCTCGACTGAGTCTCTAGTGACTCTGAAAACCATCGCATCTAATTTACTTCAATTCTGTGGCCATCACGGCCTGCAATTATTATGTTTCTCTCTGATTTTCTCCCTCTAAACTTGTCATACGTAGCCAGACAAAACTGCAGATAACTGTGTGAAAATGTGTGTTATTACATTAAATGGTAAAATCTTCTAAAGAGGGTCATGACCGAATCTACATTTCCACTGATTTTTCACTGTAACATTCAAATAGCGACTGTGCTGCCTTAATGGGGGGTAATGAGGCAATCAGGGGAGCACAGACAGCAGCAGCATATATCTCTTAAAAAACACAGAAGTAGGAAAAAGGAGAGCGAGAGGCATTGTCGTGAGAAGAAAAGCTTCATTTCAGCGGGCTTCCCGACAATGAGGGCTGATCAGGCGCCGATTCAGACGACAGCAGGAATGAAGAAAGGAAACTAATGGACAGCAAGAGAGAAAGGGAAAGCATGAATAGAGGCATGCTCCTATTAGTGGACAATTAAACAGGTTAAAATTGCCTGAGAAAAAAAAATTACGTGAGAAAATGCACATGTGAATAATTCACAAGTCACTGAAGCAAACTATACAGAATCGACTGTACATCACCGCCATGTAACTACTCTGTGTGTCCTGTAATTTATGCTCCGTTGTTACGATGGCAACAACTGCTTTAACAACACTTCTTCCATGTCTACCTGCATCCCGAGTTCCTGATTTAGCATATTGATGTTGTTGTACGATATGTTCCTCTTGAAGGATTAAACAAGTAGTCAAAATGAACGCAAGATTTCCCGGGTGGCTCAGCAGCATGTGACCGCTCCTCTTCCTCTCCACGATGCTGCTAATATTTCAAGCTCTAAACAAGAGCTGGCTGCTGTCATATGATGTCAAATAAAACTAATGGAAGACTCATTACCTGGCCCCGGTGTGTTTGTGGATGAAACTGTGTGTTCTAAGCTGAGTGGACAGTGTGTGCACTGTGTTTTCAGTACACATAATTATGAATATAGAATTAGAAATATTAGGTTTTAGGATGATCACAAACAACATGTACTTAGACTACTGACTGTATGTATATACATGTAAAGGATCAGGGAATGGGAGTGGATTTAAAACTGTTACTACAGCAAATGTTGACATGGAACAATTTAATCATGCTCTTTATCTTTATTTAATATTTTTGCATAAGAATTCCCTTAGCATGTTTAGAATAAGAGATATAAGTCATTCATATGATCTTTTGTCATGTATCTATACGGTTTTATCTCATTTGAAAAAGCTACAAATTGCCCTGATAAGACAAAGGGTTTTGAATCAAATACAAGTTGCCATTTAATCTGAAACACAGGAAGAAACTGGAGTTCTGGGAGAAAAACAGCACATGCAAAGGAAGAACATGCAAACTATATACAGTATATAGGTATAATGTCGGTACTGATTGAGTGAGAGAGATGGTTCAGTTTGTGTGAGCCTCCACAAATTGGACAATTACAGCAACATTGCTCAAATCAATAAAGCAATAAATAGTAACTGGATGCATTGAAACAAACAACAAACATGACAAAATAAATTTGAATATTTGTTCAATTTAACAATGCATCCTTGCATTTAATTAGATACTGTATGTTTAAAAAGGCTGTTTATTCCCCTTCTTAATAGTAACATACTAGTGAGGTGTTTGCATTTATAGGATGGTTTCATCCATGAAATACCTGCTCTGCTCATGATCAGTGGTTTCTTCCTCTGTTGTTATTGACTCGTGACCATTTCTCAGGTGATTGCTGCCTCTCGGTGCAGAGCTATAAGGATAAGACTTGGAGGTCCAAACTTTATCCTCCAAGATGATAAAACGGAGTTTATGAGAGAAAACCTCCAGAGTTTGGGATTACTGTTCCGGGGCGTCATGGCTGTATATATTCCTTCCACATGTTACTGCAGCTTCTCTTTCCTAAAGGTATGGATTGTTGACATAATTTCTTCGTAGAAGCTTCATCATAGTTTTCCTCTCATCTAACATCAAATCAGATCAATTGCAGAAGATCCTTTGCTTTCAAAGATAATCGTTCCACCTTGCTAAGTTCCTTTTAGTGTTAGTCAAGTCCATCTGAAGGCTTTGCTTTAAATGCTTTTCATATTCAGCCATATTGTAAGTCTGTGAATTTGTCAGTCAGTTATAAAGTCCTTCCTGTGCCACATTGTGACATGGTATCATCCTTGCTGTTTTTCTCTTCACGCCCTCTGTTAATACTGAGGTTAATTCTACGATGTTTCTCACCCTCGCGTCACTTTCCTCTCGCTCATCACCTTGTTTTGAATTACATGAGACGCGATGTTAACAAGCGCAAATGTGACATTTCACAAATCACAACAGATGAAGGATAGATCTCAGAAAAGAGACGTGGTGTTAAACTGACAGCCCGCCCACAAGCACAGAGTGTCATCAATAATGTGTTGCATGATCATTAACTATAATGTACAATTTTCATAGCGTTACTGAGAATTTCTGATTTACTGTATTTATTATTATTAATACATGAAGTTCTACCTTTTTACTTCATGTAACAGCCACTGAACCAACAACAATAACAATAACATTAAAAACACATTGACGGTCTTTAGAGCTTTACATTTTGGTGGCAGCAGAGAAAAAGACAAGGAGACTGCAGCCAAAGCTTAACATGAGATCTGTAGGAACTTTGTCCAAAAGCACTTTGACCCCAAGATGTGCTTCAAAGATTTGCTATCTGACAAAATGAAAAAAAAAAAAAAAAAAAAGAAAAAGTGAGGCCATGATTGTGCTCTCTGATGCCCTCCGTCCTTTTTGTGTATCTTTCTTTTTGGAAACTATCTTTCATGTGAGCTTTGAGTGCTTTTTTGGGGGCAGGAGAAAGGTGACAGATTGACAGCAGCATGACATCAACCCATGGTGGGTGAAAAAAAATAAATAAATAAAGAGCCCCAGCTTCCTTTTTTATATGCTCTGAAAATCAACACCATGAAGAAATAAAAGCATTGGGATTTGTTTATTTTTAACTTAAATATATATACATAAGGACACCTGAAAGATGCAAATCACAAACTGCAAAACTGACTGACTGCAAAAATTATGCAAATATGCACACAGTCACAAAAAGACTTGCCAGATGTTTTCATTTGAAAAGCCTCTAATGGGTAACTGTAACTAACTTTCCAAAAAAGGAAACATGAAAAATTAGCACTGTGCTACTGAGGGCTGAGACGTAAATTGACTTCAGTTTAGCTCTGTAAGGATTATCTCCTGCGAACAAGCACTTTATTTACTGATACTCACACCAGCTGTTATGAGACAGGGCATGTACGAGAGTTGAGACGGAACTCATCTTCCCACACTTTGAAAATCCCTGAACTTCTCAAAAAAAAAAAAAAAAACTCACAGGAGTACAACTGCAGCTGAAATTGAACCTGCAACCTTTAGCTCTCACAAGAACCACTCTGAGCACTCAGGCGCGGTGACACAGCTCTCCTGGCGCCGTTCATCACCCCATCGCATCGCTGCACCCCGTGACACTCCGCTCCGGTCTGAACCTGGAGCGAGGAATTTCTGTGTCTTAACTCACTGAATGTTTCTCACTGTTTGAGAACAAGCATCAAAGTTGGATTTACTTTGTAAAAAAGGGGGGGAAAAAAACTGTCTTGAAACTCCCTCCTGCATAAGTGCTGTGTTTTTCAGGCATTGTTTTTCTTTTTATTCAGTTCAGTGTTTACTGAGGAGTAATTTAGTACTTGTTGCCGAGGTGACATTCTGCCTGTGATTCTTTTAAACATGTTTACTCGCTTATTCGCCTGCCGTCATTACTGGCCTTTCATTTCCTATTGTGGGTAATGAGCAGCGGCAGGAAAATGGGGGTTGCATCGCGAACGCATCACAATAAATTAAAATTTATTAAACCGAACATATTCAGGATATTGAACTGCAACAATTGTTGAAAACAGCTACACAGGCTCACTTCTTTTCTCACGGAGTGATGAACACACACAATATCGCAGAGCCACCAAACAACACGTGGATCCTGTTGGACTGAAGTGCTGACACCACGGGGCACCTTCACCCTCTTATGGAAATGTAATATTAGTTTGTTAATCGGGTTCACAAATTGAGTGAATATGGATGTCATCAGTGGAATCTGTCACCTGAAGAGCTGATGAAATGAAAAACACATTTCCACAGGAATAATTATCTTGTTTGCGATTACTATTTTTACATCAAAATCCATCATTTTCTCTTCAAGAAAAGCAGTGTCAAACGCTGCAGTGGTTAGTTTGGCATCGGCACTGTCATGGCTGATATCAGCAAATTGGTTATCATTCAATGTTAAACTGGTCGCGCCCTTGAGATTATCTGATGTAGATCAGATCCCAATTCTTACTTTTTTTTTTGTCAGCAGTGAGTGGCAGACACACACAACATTTCATCTGAAATTTTCTAGTTTTTCAAGCCATTATGTTTCAATTTACAATCATTCACCAACTTTATGGGATATTTACAGTCTGTCATGCTACTGCAAAGTCACCAAAAAAAAAAAGGCTAATGTGTTGATATCCTCATTCAAAGTAATTAAATACAACATGTTTTGATGTTAAAATGCTACATGACAGTAATTACTTCTCCTCAGCTAATATAACTGTCTAAAAACAAATCACAATGTCAATATCCTACGTTTTTGGTGGTTTTGGTTTCTGCATTCTATTTCATGTGGGTGAAAGCCTGAAATTACTCCACAAGTGAGAGCTCTTTATCCGAGAGAGCGCCTGCTTTACATAAGAGGGCACTTTCTTAAAGCTTTAAATATTCTGATGGGTCCGAGTGTGCATTGAAGTGGAAATACAGTAGCAGAGTGGGGAAACATCAAAGCCCAGAGATTCCCGTTTAATTTATTGCAGCGGAGTCTTTTGAAATGCGACCAGCGTTTGCCTAACCTGTAAGAAAAATGCCGGCGGCACCTTAACTAACATATATCTTCCCCCATGACACCGAACAAGCAAATCGATATGTGTTGGTGCATGGTAAGTGCTTTTGCTAAAATTTTACGACAGAGGGGAAAAAAGACAGAGGAATCGGGGTGGGGGGGGGGGGGGGGGGGGGGGATGCTGCCGGAGGATGTGAAGAAAAGTTCTTTGCATGTAAAATCATATTGATCAGACATTTGGTAAAAGGGCGATCATATCATAGGGGTACTTCAATTTGAAATTAAAATAAGATGAATACAATGATGGATAAAGAGAAAGAAATCTTAAATCCTCAAGTTTTTTTAAGTCCTAAAAAAAATCTAAATTATAACAATAATAATGTGATATTATGGACTTATATATTGTATTCCTGTGATGGACTGCTGACCACTCCGGGCTGTATGATGCCTTTGCTCATAGTCAGTTGGGACGGGATCCAGGAATGAAACGGTCCAGAAGATGGATGGATGGTACTGATAGTGTTTTCATAATAAAATAACACATCCGATGTCCAAAGTAAGACGTTTTATCATCTGCCATCATCATACATCATGAAAGACTTCTCATCTAAAAGAAATTCAATGTCAGCAAATACATCTCAAAAAAAGCTGGAGCAGAAGCAACGAAAGGCCGTAGGAGTAAGTGGAAATTAAAATAGGTATTTTGTGGTCTATAGCACCATTTTATAACCAGTAAGGTCATTAGGTAAGACCTCAGTAACAGCTTGGTGTAAAAAGAGTACTGTAGTGTCCTGAAAAAGAAAAACTTTAAGAAAAAAGTCAACATAAAACCATGAAACTCATGATTTCAGCATCAGAAATACTTATTCTCATGAGTGAGGCAAGATTAGGCTACAAATCAACAAGTGTACAGATTCAATAGAATATGTGCTAACACCCAGTAGCATTTCTCTTTCAGGTAAAACCTTGCACATTTGAACAAGGCGCTGCTGGAACACATACCGTATAAATCACAACAATGTGCTTTGAAATAAAAGAGTCCGGGGGCTGAACTGGCCTTCCTGCAGGACAGATCTTTCACCAATAAAAACATTTGATGCATCATGAAATGGAAACTCTTTGCAGCAAAGACCCTGGAGTCCCGAGCAAGTATAATCCAGCTGCAGATTAGTTTGGGAAAACTGGTAATCTGATGTTTATATTCATTGCACTATAGTCCCTAACTACTTAAGTGTTGGGTTTCACCTTATTTTACTTTAGATAAGAGCAGGACTACCTGTTTTCTCCACTAATGTTCTTTGTAATTGCTGCACTCTGTGATCTACGTGCCGCTTAATTGTCTCCTGGGAACTAATAAAGCTTTGGAATGGAACTGAGCATCCGTCCTCACCCAACACTGAAGCGACCGGTTCAATCACTTCCTGGATGCTTACAGATAATTGTTGGAAGAATTGGTGTTACACATGGCCCCGTTTCAAAGTTTGGGGAGTGGTCCTCAGTGTTTAGTGCCTGGGGGAATTCTGTATGCGGTTTGCATGTTGTCCATGTGTGCGTATGAGTTTTGTCCAGGTTAAATGGTGGTTCTGCACTGAGTGTAGATGTGAATGTGACGCAGAAAACTAAGGCTAAACTAAACTGCACAATAGAAGATTAGAAAAACGTGGTTTGCTCTGATGAGTCTCATTATCTGCTGCAACATTCAGATGGCGAGCCCCCTTTCTATCAATTAAACATTCTTTAAAGGCCACATGTTGACCATGTCCATCTTTTTATGGCCACAGTGAACCCATCTTCTGACCAGAAGGATAATGCGCCGTGCCATAAAGCCTAAATCACCTCAAACTGGTTCCTTGACAATGACTTTATAGTAATCCTATGGCCTCCACAGCCAAGAAATCACCTTAGGGATATGGTGGAATGAGACATTTACATCAGAAATGTGCAACCAACAAATCTGCAGCAACTGCATAATATGGACCGAAATGTCTGAGGAGTGCTTCCAGCTCTTTTGTTGAATCTATGCGACCATGACTGAGGTCAGTTCTGAAGGCAAAAGGTGATCCGAGTCCATGCTGGAAAGGCATCCCTAACAAAGTAGCCTGTGAGCGAGTATAGAGAAATGACGGGGATTTAGTGAATTAAAAAGCTCAGGGCTGCAGGACCGTAACAGAACTACTGTGAGTAAGGTGTGACAGGATTTTAATGCTTCCCCTCCTTCTGTATTACTTCTCATTTCTGTTTAAATTAAAGCTGCAGTCGAAGTCTCTGAGAACCTAGACTGAACACATTCGGTATGAAATATTCCGAAACTGCTTGTAATTGATTACTGTCACAGATGATCACACTTTGCAAGGACCGCTCCAAGCGGAGTGAAGCGCTTCTAGCTGGCCTGATATGTGAACAGCCTCCACTTTGTAGCAGCAAACTGCTTCAATCCACTAATCTGTCCCAATAATATGAGGTATTTAGACCAGAAAAATCTCTTTCATCTTTTCGACCATCTGTCCCCTTCTGCTTCTTTTATTTAACAAGAAAAAAAAAAACCGTCAACACATTTAAACAAAAAACTTTTCTTTTCAAAGTGTGCTCTTCTCTTCTTACCGTGCCAGCCCATGGAGTAGGGAAAAGAGACTTCAAACAGATTGTCATACTTGGTCAGCAGTCTCTTCATAATGGCAGCCAAATCTGATAAATGGTGAAACAGACAGAGATAAGATGTGAGAACTGGAGGACAGTGGACTGAAAAGACGAAGAAGATATCCGCGCTGTTGACAGTGAATGACATGATGAAAGGAACTGAATTAGATGGAAAAAGAAAGGAGGAATGTTTTTTTTTTCCAGTTAAACACAGTTTATTGAACTGCCTGAACTTTTCTCAAATGAAAACTTCCTGCTGAGCTTTAATGTGCGATGAATGAACATCGAGGATGATACACATCAGGAATCCAACTTGCAAGTTCCTCTCTGACAAACAGACTCACCTCAGACTGCTGGAAATTGCCTTATCGCACTCCCAGTCACTCACTCTGTTAGTACCTCACACACACACACACACACACACACACACACACACACACACACACACAGACCCACACACACTCACCCTGTCTCTCGCCTGTTGTCAGGTCACTGATTCTGAGGACATGTCTTCGTGGTAACAGTAGAGTCTGGTAAGGCCATGTTGCCCAGTATGGAACCACGGCCAGCCAATCAGAAGTCTGGACCACCACACGCTCCTGACAAAGGAGAGATACATATCAAAACGTTTCACAGTGTGTGTGTGTGAAAGAAATATGGCTGCACAGTGCCCTTTCTCAGTAAGAATAGCCTCAGTTTGAGTCAGGTGTTCCAGTCGCCTCGATAGAAAGGTTAAAAAAAAGATCTAATTTAGAACTCCATGGCTTATTTGGTCCAGTTATTTCACAAGATTAGGGTGAAATGGAGAGAATATGCTGACAACCACCGCTCTGACAATATTTCCATCTAGTGAATAAAACAGGCTACTTAGGATTGGCTGTTTGCGCCTTAATTATCATACACCGTTTCAAAGCAGATTGTGTGTGAATCTGAGATTCAACAAGCTGAAGAGTGGGCACAAACCCAACCTGACCGTACGATTAATTTGGCATGTGAAAGCTTCATAACATCAACAACGGTTTGCATCAGGATCAATGATCCTGTATGAATCTAGCTTAAAAGGCTGAGTTAAAAGGAAAGCAATTGAAACGATTAAATTAGCTCTGATTTCTTTGTATGTGTGTTTCCCTCTGTCTCTCTGGACCATCCAAGGTGTACCTCGCCCTGAGCTCAGATCGGCTCCACACCCCATGACCGAAACTTGAAAAAGTCGACTGTAGTAGATGAATGGATGGATACAATCCTAGCAGCATGGTAATTAGAAAACCCTCTTTGTGGCGAGCTCTGGCTTGCCAGAACACTCTCCCGGTACAGCCGCACCATCAGGAAATCATCTATTCTCAGTCCCTCTGCCATCACTCATCACATCTCTAACCTCAGAACTGGAAATGCGATTCAATACAGAGCTGAAATGTATTCTGTCCGAAAGACGTAATTATCAGTAATCAGACACCCGACCACAAAGGGCTGGGAATGTCTCCCACATACGTTTGAATAAGCTCGTCCAGCGTTAGACATTAGTGCATAATTAATGGCTCCACAGGGAGAGCTGGGCTCTTTAAAAACTGGAGAGGAAAACACAAAGTAAAAGATCCTCAAAGTGTTCAGTTCTCTTAATGAGGTGTACCGCCTGTATAGGATAGTACTTAGCACCAAGCAAGATACCGCTTTGAACACTGCTTTGCTTTTAACATAATAGGGGATCGTAATAACAAGCACTTTCTCTCCGTGTATTGCAAAAAAAAAAAAAGCCTATTCTCACAAATTTTCACTATGTTTTGGGTCAAGGTTTTAGGTTTGTTCTCCCACTAGTTTCTCACTGCCCCTGTACTTTTAACACGATTACAGAGGAGCAGAATGAAGATGGGAAACTGAGCACAAGGATGAAGACGAGAGATTGAGGATGAGGTGCGAATTGAAACAGAAAGGGGAGGAAGTGGAGGGTGTCTGGAAACAAGACACCTCACAGACACCAAATCCCTAAGAGTTTTATTCAATTAGCTTAGAAAGTTTTTGTTCCAAAGTCAAGAGTGTCACCTGGGAGCTGGAGCCCAATTCAAACTCCTCTAAACACTGCAGTGTGCCAATTTACGGTCCTAACCTCGGGTCAGGGAGACAGGAGGAAAGACAGAGTGAGGGAGACGCTTGCACGCACACGAGTGGTGGACAAGGCATCCTTGCACACATCCTCACCTACACGTACACACAAACACACACACACACACACACACACACACACACACACACACACACATCTGCCTCCACTCTGATTTTATAAAGGTCAGTCCCCATGAGTAGCAGTCGAGGAGATCCAAGTGCCTACTCTGCTCTTCTCAAAATCTTAATGCTATCCTCTCTATCTCACACACACACACATACACACACTCCCAGAAGAAGAGGTCAGTTCGTTCCCTGAATGAATTATTTGCCGATTTCTCCTCTCCGTCTCATCCACCCTTCACTCTTTCCTCTGACTTTGCATCTGTTTGTCTCTCCCATGAATCCTTCTATTGTTTCATCTCCTTTTTTTTTTTTTTGTTCTTTCCTTGTCCTACTTTGCACTTAAACTCAGCTCAGTTAATTCCATACTTTTTAATTAAGCCCACATTCCCTATTCAGCTGCTTGATAAAAAGTAAGATCTCTTTTCTGAGTCACTCAAGAAATCAACTTTTAATTCGGGAGCGGAGTGGGAGCAGAAAAGGTCTCCACTCGAGTGAGACCCGGAGTGGGCTGTGGCTGTTTGTGAAGTGGCTAATCAGCAAAAAAAAAAAAAAAAAAAATTAAAGCCGAGATTTGTTTCCTAAAGTAGAGAAATTCACAAAACCGAAACGCACTGCTGCAAAGCTGAATTATTTAATCAAAGCTGAAGTGGAATATTATGAATCCGCCAGTCGAAACTCAAGTACACGTTTGTCCGTCTCAAACTGAAAGTATTTGAATAGTCTTACGGTGTTTAACAGGACTTTCTTGGGTTTTGGAAAAAGAATTCTTGGCTGTTAATCGTGTATATTAAACTACTGAATAGTAAATATAGTATAAAATGAGAGTGACAGTTTCTAATTGTTCATGTGAATGTTTTGGTGTCAATGCTGTGAAATTTATTGATACTGGATGCCAAATAAGTGAACTAAGTTAATGGATATTTACGATATAAAGCTCTGATTCTCTGCTTTCTAGTAGTTTTTGCACTTCTTATGAGAGTTATGTATACTAAATCTCCCTAGTGATAAGAGGGTGGAAATAAAAGGGTTGATTCACACAAAGAAGTTGACGAAAACATGAACATGTGCATGGCAAGTCACATCACACTAACAGAACGGACAAACAAGAATAGTGCAGCTATACTTACCGACATAGAAAAAGAAACTTGCATCACATTTGGTGGACTTATCAGTGGATAAACACAAGTGAAGCCGACTCCGCAGCTTGAGGCAGTCAGGTGAAAACTTCACGCCTCTATCGAAGCTTAACTCACCTGTGGATAAGTTCTTTCACAGTTTCCTCGAGCCTCGGCTCGCTAATAAGACATTTGCCAACATGCTAAATGCGCTCGGCGCCGTCTTCAGAGGCTCCGGCTGCCGACGCTCCACACACATTACTGGGGAGTCAGTCAGGCAGACAGACGTACAGAGTTTCACCTAATCTCCGCGCACTTTGAAGATGGATTCTGCAGCATTATGCTAATGAGCATGTCTGCTGTCCAATCACACGCTTCAGCGGCTCGGAGACGGGCAGAGGATGCGGACAGGAAATCAAGAGGACGATGAAGTAAAGAGAAAGAGGGAGAAGCGTGTGTGTGTGTGTGTGTGTGTGGGGGGGGGGGGGGGGGGGGGGGTGAAAGCAGATGAAGGAAGGTGGAGGGAATCATGCAGCCAAGGTGAGAAAACCAAGGCGCCGCTTTTTTATTGACGTCTTTAACACTTTATTAAGAGAGAACTATTGTGCTAATTTGCAATACTGGAGTCTTCACTTTAGAAAACTTCACAAAGTCCGCCTTTAAAACTGACTATAGATATGAAAAAGAAAACTTCCACTCACTGTGAGCAAGCAGTGTCCACCATTAGTAATTTGACACCAACATCATCAGTTCAGAGCAAATCGTCATATAAGGAATTCTGTGATATTCTGTGTTCAGATTAAGAACCCACAGTAATCTGAAAGTTGACTTTTAGACAGTGTATTACAGTCGAATTTGATCTACAGTGTGAGAAACGCCCTACCCTCATGATGTCTGATATTAGACTAAAGATTAGACTCAAATTTTCATAAATCCGAGTTTCACCTGTCTCCTCAGAAGTTTCTAAATCTTGAAACTGACCTGATTCAGTGGGCTGTTTACAAGCGCGTTGCCATACCTGCTTCTCGGCTTCCTGTTTGGCGTACTGCAGCAGCATCGGCTCCCCGTGCTTCTGAAAGTACGCTCGCTGGCAGCGGTCGGATAGAGCTGGCTCATTAGGCAGGAAGTTGCTGGCCCACACCTACAGAAAGCGGGAGGAAGATGGAGGCAGATGATAATGATGATGACGCTCTGCAGAAAATGGAGAATTGATGAAATGTGTGTATGCATCAGAACTGCACTCTGCATTTAGAAAATTAAAGGGACATAACGTAGACCATTGCCCCGATTCCGGATAAGAACATTACATCTGTGATTTAATTGGGCTATTTGTCAATATTACTGAATCAATAAGTGTTTTACAGATGTGGAGATTTTTCGGTTCTAGAAGAGTTTCATTTTTTCAGGCTATCCAGGATTGATAAATGGTTTTTCCCCCAAGCCACCGCTGCTCATTTATTTCAATACAACCTGAAATTCAGCTGACACTGAGACCTAATTGAGATGGCTACTTTATCACAGCACTGTGGTTATGTTCCATCCATAAGCCTTAAAAGCCCTGCAAGCCCTTTTCCCCTCCTTCTGAGCATATTCAGCTTGAAAACTCTGCGTCAAAGACCAGCCTCACTTCTAGAAACACAGCATAATGGTGGAAAAATCAAAGTGAATTTCTGCAGACTTCGGAGTAATTTTTTACTTTTTAACTCTTACTAAATTCTTTTGTTGTGCTTTGCTTAAAAAAATTGGGATTTTGCATGCAGTATAGATAATGAATTGATGCAGATCTAGCAGAACAAATTTCCTGTTTTAGCATCATCAAAGTAACGAAAGAGAGTGTGGAAAACCCCTTCACTTCATCCATGGAAAACCATTTGAGTATATTTAGGGATTTTTGTTATCTTACTGACAAACTGTCAAACTCTACCGAAACAAAACTTCTTCAACAGATCTAATTTTGAGTTTTCCAGAAAGCGAGTAATGAGCAATCGCTTCTAATTAGACTAAAAATGTAAACATTACAGAAAAATACAACAAATAATGTGTAAATGATCTCAAATCCAACAGTAGATACAATAAATTAGCAATCAGTCCATGTGGCAGTACAAACAGACACGAGAGGGAAAAAAAAGATCCCCATTGTGATATCAACATCTCTGGAACAACTGTCAAGTTTGAAGCAGCTGTTTTGATATCTCACTGTGACAAACGCATCGCTCATTGCTCTCATCAGCCACCAACTGGCATCCCCAACCTGATCACATCCGCCCCAAATGAGACGTTGGTGTTATGTCTGATTGGGAAAGTGAGCATCCCGGGAGAAAACAATGTTTGAAGCTCCACATCAGATGAGGCACGGCAGGTCATTTCATTTATGGAAAGAGAGAAAAAAAAAAAAGGAAAGAAAGAAAGAAAAACATTCATTTGCATTGCTCACATCAACAGTGAAGTTTCCAATCTGACTGAGGAGTATTTTTAGGCTTTATAATGCATTTCTTTTGCATACACATCAGTGCACATCAGGACAAACATTTCTATTATCCTTGTTTGTTCTTTATGGTAATTTCCTGGCAGATATTTCGATCACAAACTCAGTAATACATGATAAACTTGAAAAAAGTCAGTGCGGTTTTGAGGGGGGGGGGGGGGGGGGGGGGGGTGCATTTACGAATGAGTTCATTAAAATTAGCTTCTCCGCCGATAAACAGGAAGGCAGACAGTGCAACAGCATGCAATGTGCTGTGGATTCATGGCCTGATGAGTGAAACCTTCACCAGAATATTGATCAGTTAGTGCAGGAGTAAGGAATCAAACCGCTCGGGTGTCTGCGTCTCGAATGAGAGGGATGTTTCTCTCAGCTTTTTAATATTTCCCTTATTTTTCAGGAGGCTTTTAACCTTTTATCGTGTTATCTGACAAGGATTACCACGTTTGTGTCATCAGGAGGAGGCTCTCTAATTATATCATTGTGTCGCTTAATGAACAAGGTAATAATCAGGTGCTCTCTGCAGCTTTAAGCAGCGGCGCTTCAGACTGCATTGCAAATTGTTTCCCTGATTAAACACTCCTCCACCTTTTCACCCACGACGCGGTGCAGCAGCAACACTCCTTTGAATTCTGTCGTCACTTCACTGCACTACGACTGCAAAATAAGTTGGCATTAGAATAATTTGTCTGTCACTGAAATACTGTACCTAAGTGTTTGTAAAAGTGGCACATTCTTCTCAAAAAGGCAAAAGGGAAAAAAAAAAAAAAAAAAAGGAAATAAAAGTGGGTCTCTTGCACTCTGATGCTGACTGCCGGGGCTTTCAAGCCTTCACAGCGTCCAGCACCAGACCCGACACGGCATCGGCTGCAGTTTCCTTCCGTCTCGGTGACAGCTGAGTGGGCCGGCCGCTGCTCACCATATAATCACACATCCAAAGAAGTGACACCACCGGTCCACTGGGCTCCAGTCAGATGTTCTGAGCAGCTATTCAATAAACCTGCTCTTTATTTCAAAGCCAATTATATAAATCAAATCAGACAAACTAGAAAAACAGCAGCTGCTCTGGCCTCAAATCTGCAAACAGGCACACACACACACACATAAACATATTAATCTGCTTCACCTTTCGACCTCTTAAATTAGCAACAGTTTTCCCGATAACACCAATTACTTTGCAACCGATGCTGCAGGAATGTTGCAAGTCGCACAATCTCTCAGTGGAGTTTGCATCAAACATCTTCTGTAGTTCACATCACTTGACACTTGCTCAGCATTCGACAGGTTTGAGATATTTGCCTCTCTTGGACATATTTTTGGAACAAAACTCAAGCAGTGTGTTTACAAAACCGTGCATCTCACCAGCTAAAACCCTTTTCAAATAGTTTGGGAAAACTGTTTTGCATGTTCCGTGCTCCAAGTTGTCACAGCCCAGAGAGATAGGGGCATTCTCTGCCGACTTTGAAGCTTCCAGTCTCGGTGGCTTATGATAAAAAAAAAAAAAAAAAACACACACAGCAGCGTCCGGCAGAAAGCCAAAAATGAATGTGGTTCCACACACATTGAGCCAGAGAGAGGTAGAAACAGAGAGAAGCAGACATGCTTCATGTGTGGATTAAAAGTGCGAGGCTGCTCATCTGCATGCCTCCAGCCATGTGTGATAGTGAGCGTGAACACAAACGCCCGCAAACATCTGGAGCCACGGATCTATTTGTACACCTGTGTTTTTGTTTTTTTTTGCACGCGCTGACCCATCATTTTCCCCCAAAAAACTGATTGTTGATTCTTAAAGAGACGAGAGAGAAGACGGCACACGGGGAAAAAAAAGAATCTGTTTGCCCAAAGCTATGACTTTTCACCAGCTGCAAAAACACCGTCATCCTGCAAACTTCATGAGTGAAAATACCCACTTCCAAAGTTAATAATGGAGCGAAAACTGTCTGCTCCTGAGGGGAAAGCATATTCAAACTCATTCTGTCTTCTTGACCGAGTTACTACTGTATACACTTGGGTTGCTGATGTAAAAGCAAAAGAAAAAGACCATTGCTACTCCAAAGGCATGTGTTTTTCTTCCTACGCTTACATAGAAACACATACAGCTCGGCTCCTCAGAGACCGGCGTCAGAGGAAATGTTGCCTAAAGACCGTGATTAGCATTTTCTCCTCTTTATTCTTTCTTTTAGATCTATGGTTCGTGTGTTTTGGCCTGGAGGACGTACCTGATGTAACATTCGCATGTGCAAACATTTAAAAAGTACTTCTTTTTTCTTTTTTATAAGTTGACTTTGATGTATAAGGAAAAGGGGAACATTTTGGACAGCAGGAAAACACCAACAACCACTCAAAATGCCACACGAAAACTGATCATATTTAAGAAACTAAGCATGCTTCACATTGGCAGCGGTTATGTAACTCCATCAAAAAATTTGAATGAATATATCACAAATATAGACTTAATCCTAAAAAAAAAAGGGAAAATCTCCTACAGCTGAGGACTATTTTCTTCTGAGGTCACTTACTGCCCTCTTTTGGTCAGTTTTATATGGACAGTGGATTAAACGTATGCTTTCAGGCTGCATTCATAAATAACTGAGAGGGAGGAAATGTATCTGAACAGAGCCAGACTGGGAGTTTTCGTCTGGGAAAGTGACTTTGATGTCAACCATACTCAAAAGAATAAAATCAATTACTCAGCTAAATGGACTCGCTGCTGTTTGTCACAACACCAACTTTATATAATTGATTATAATGATTTTTCAATATATTAAAAGTGAAAAGCAAAATAACGGCTGCACGGCATAGAGAGAAACGATCGACCTTGTGAGATTCATTTCATCTTCCTCTGATTGATGTATGAGGTGAAACGCTGGTTTGTCTTTTTTTCTGGACTCTCCTTTCTGTTCCGTATTTGTTGTTGTGTCTGGCTGGAAATTGGGACTTTCCCAATAGGGGATCATCCAGACGAGAATTCCAGCACCAAATCCCAGAGTTCAGGCACAGGTTGATGTCCGTTCACTGAGATATTTGCTGGGAGAAGACAATGGTTTGGCAGATCATCCTCTCTTTGTTTGACACATTTCAATCTCATAAAAGCTATCACACCCACACTGCACCAGCCGAGAAGAAATTCAAGTTAATGTAGAAAATACTTTAGTTTTTCAGATCTTAATTTTGAACTCCCTTTTCCAGCAGAAAACGACACTTAAACTAAACTGCATTTTGCATCAGTGATTTAACCATTCAGTCACTAGTGAAATACCTGAGATGCCATTTTAAAAATTCAAGTATAAAAAAAAAAAAAAAAACTGGCGGACGACAATATGTGTCTTCATGTCATGAAGAAAACATCTTGAAGAGGAAAGATCTGTTAGGTGTTTGTATCCAACTTTGCCTCCATCATTAACAGCGCTTTTTCCTCTAAAGTAACATACTGTCATCTGTTTAAGCCTTATATTACAGTCTTAAATATATCGTTATAGGACAAATTAAAGGAGTCTGTGTGCAAAACCAGATCTTTTCTTCTTCAGTTAGATTTTTAAGAATCACACGAGAAGCAAAAACATTAAATAGAATCGCACTAAAGCAGCCTCTTCTTGTCAAATGCTGCTCTTATATCTGGTTTTAACCTTTTAGGACAATGCTATACAAGAGTTGAACCTTTTGAATGAGAAGCAACTGTTCAACAAGAATTTTGCTTCTTCTTCTTCTTTTTTTTTTTTTTTACCTGCAACTAACAGCCTGTCTGTTTTTGTCAGTCCCCCACCTGGTTGTATCTTTTTAATGCCATACCGTGAGGTGACAGACATAAAATAAAAATCTATTTTTCTCCTGTCTCTCTCTCTCCGTCTTTGGCAATCGACTGCATCCGGGTAAAAATCGGAAAGACAAGAAAGACATCCAGCGGAGTGCGAGAAAACAGCCGAGCTGTAATATAGGTGTGAAGATGCATCAAAAACACAATACGGCAAGAAATGACAGACACACAAGCCTCTTCCCACTTCTCACACACGCCGAGGCGAGACGCACACGGCTGCTGATCATCTCGAGAAGAAGAGTCAATTAACGGCTCCAGGTGCGAAACTTGAGAGTGCTTTCATAACACACTTCCACTCCATTGTCATATAATGCGAGGCGCCTGCATCTCAGGCATGCAAATGAGAGCAATGTGACAGATCGGCTTTGTAAAGAAGAGAAGCGGCATCTTAAACAGCTGTGCTGAAGGAAAGCGTCCGTGCTTGTGCGTTTCTAAATATCTGAACCTATTTTCACTGTGGAGGCCTTTCACTTATTCATCATTAGTGTGTGTCGGCGTTTTCTTACCTGGCAGTGAGGATGTGGATTCGAACATCCCATCATCGCCCCCTTATTCTCAAAAATCTAGAAGATACAAGAAAAGGAGTGCAATATAATCATCATGTCATATTTACTTAACAGTGTTATTTTCTGTGTTTAAGTTTTCGTCATATTTTACAAGAACCACAGTTTGATAAGACGCAGAGCTGGGTAATTCTGAGTATTTGCTTTGGATTGTAGACAACTTAATTAATAAAGTGGTTCGAAACAGCAAAAAATAGACACATCACATTCTGAGGTGCTTAAATATTTATACTTTTTATTACTTTCTACTTTAATTATATGTCAGGAAGTAGGCACAGTTTGACAGTTCTGGTTGATTTCATGTAGAGATTTGTCACAACAGATCGTTTAAAAGCCCTTTTTACAAAAATCCATTCAACAGTTCTATTTGATCTGGTAATTCCTTAAAAAGTAAATTTAGGTCTGTAGTTTTTGCTCTACTTTGTATATTTTAGAATACTGACTTGTCAAAACTCCAGAAGCTTTTTCAGATTTAGTGTGCATAACCTAGAAAATCACCATCAGGAGCTTACAGCCCCGGAATCTCCTCTTCAATAAAAAAGAAATGTCATTATATGATACGGAGTGGATTTCATTACAAGCTGTACAATGTCCAGCATCGTATCTCATTCATATCTTTCTGCGGCTGTCAGAATTTGTGAGTTTGCCCAGAAGCGTGATTAAAGTTTAACTCGGTGTGATATAAGATACATTAACATTTAAGATAATGGAATGAGCAGAAAACTAAATGATTAGTGACTCCGGAGGACAGACGGAGGGGAAAAAGTTCAGCTTTGACAGTGTTTGAAATGTATCCAGAACTGGGAGACATGAGCAGTGCCGAAATGTGTTTAGGGATGTGTGTGTGTGTGTGTGTACGTGTGTGTGTGCATAATACCTGAACCCATGGGTATGTCATGCCTAGTTCTTCAACGAGCTCCGCCCACTTGTCGATCACCTTGACAACCTCTTGCTGCTTCATGAGAGGAAGGGTGACGTCGGACCAGGGGTGAAAACACATGACTTTACTGAGAAGAGCATAAAGAAGAAGGAAAACATGTAGGATCCATGTGAACTTACACTTTTAATTCATTCCAAACGGTCGACTCTGTCTGGCTTTGGCTTTTCTAAGCTTGTTTGTTTTTCCTCACCTTTTCAGTGCTATTAATAAGTGCTAAATAATCGAAGCGGTTCTAGATGTATTTGGCCCGGGCTTGGTTTACTAAAGTGGAGTGACAATTTTCCCAGATTGCTGTTTGTATCTGTGGTGCAAACAGAATCACTGCTCTGCACTTTGCTGAGAGCGCCTGTCAAATACAAACTGCACGTCGACTTTGACATCTTCTTCTTCTTCTTCGGAGTTTCTGCTGGCGCTCTTGTTGCTGCTGACGTTGGAAGGAATAGTGACTGAAAAGTGCGCTGCACACGCTGTCACAGCAACTTTGACAATTTGCCATAGAACTGTTGCAAACTGCAAATACACTCACAAAAAAAAAAAAGACCAGAATTACATTTAATGGTTTGTGTTCAGTCTTGTATTTGGGGCCCAGCGGTGCCAAAGCATAGTTACCAGTATTGAAAGGGCGTGCGTTGTTGCATCATCTCACACTGTAACTAACAGAGTCAAGCAACCAAAAAGCAGTTTGAAGAGGGAACAACAGAGCCATGAACATCACATCAAATGTTGCTCCACAGCAATAAAAACGAAAGCTAAAAACTCCAGAGACTGAAACTCCCTACACTCTCCCTCACTATGAAACAGACGGAATGTACAAAGTTAAATCACCTCACCGGGCAGCAGAGAGCAAAGATGGAAACTATAAATAATGAAAAAGAGGCAGACCCAAATGCACAGAATCTACACTCGCTAAGATGGAGTAGTTCAGCTATGCAGGGTGTTGTTATTTATATCAAGGGAGTTTGATGTTTTGTGTATTGTTTATGAGTCTTTTTTTAATAAAATTGTATATTTTCAGGAGGAAGTTGTTGTTTACCCACAGTATTACTGCCTTCAGGCGCAGTTAAAAAAAAAAAAAAAAACTGGCAGAGGTTTTTAAAAATGTAAAGCAGATGCAATTCCAAAGCACAATTTCTAATAATTACAAAAAACAAGAATGCAGCTACAAAAGTGGTAAAACATACAGGATGATAATGTCTCCCAGGATCTCAAAGGTGGGTTTAATGGGAAACAAAGTGAGGTCTGACGTGATGATTGCACAGATAACAACAGACATGGATGAGTGGCTGGCCCTGATGAATAATTTCACAGCGTGTGAGCTCACCCAAGATTCACATCTACAAAAACAGAGCTTATGTGCAATCAGGCTTCCACTCATACCCTTTAGATCTGAATTACATCCTGAAACCAGAAACAGGTTATTAATGTTCTTAATTGTGTTCAGGCAGTTCTTTATTATACTGTTTTAAAACCTGTAGCACCAAGGAGAAGCAGCTTCACCACGAGGATCAGAATATTGAAATTTCCCTCAACAGGCGAGCTCGTCTTGTACCGGATCAATAATTGAACAGACGTGACTTTGGTGGTTATGCTTCCAGCAAAACTGAATGATCACATTTATAAATTGTACATGAGTTGTGGGAGGTTGGAGTCCTGCATGTGTATTTTAGACCTCCAGTCAAACTCGGCACGCACAAGAAGAACGTCAATCCAGACCACCTCCACCCTCAGCGAGAATAAAGCAACATTTATGGCGTCTGCTCTTCCCTGGATTTTGGCCCATGCGCCTTATGTTTGACACCCCTACGCTACATCATATGTTTAAAAAGTTGCAACCATGTGAATAAATCTTATTTCAGTTTCAAGATACGCCCTACTTTTGAAGCTTTGCTTCCATAAAAGAAAACAGTCATGCAGATGTTGGAGTTAAAATGGGACTTCAACCCTGGTTTCCTGGATTAAGGTGTTAATCCCTCCATCCTCCTTGCAAATGGCACACTTTTTTTTTCATCATATGTTTTATCTCCTGTCTCCCAATATAGCTTCTGTCATAACAAATGCAAACATTAGGTGCCATAAACTTTACTTTAATAATCATTTTAAAGTCAAAGTTGCATGAAAAGTAATTTCATGGGTAACTTTGTTCTTTTTTCTTTTTTAGTTATTCGTGTAAAATTTCAGTAGGATTTTCAGGAAACTTTCACAGAAACTGCAGTTATATAAGAATTCCCTTCCAGGGAATTTTAAGGAAGTGATCATGCCTAAAAAAAGAAAAGAGTGCATGGCTGAAAAGGTGCACTCATATAAATCGTTAGGCTTTTTCTTTCTCTCTCTCTCTTCCCTCACCACATCTCTTTTTGGTCTCCTATGACCCAGATCCTCCAAAATCCCATTTCCCATCGCGATTTCTCTTCTAATTGGCTCCCTGAATGCTGTTGCAGGGAAACAAGCTCCAGTTTCCTCTTCTTCTTCTTCTTTTTTCTTTTCCATTTTTATTTGGCCACGGAACCACACCGACTGAATGGACTGTGAATGCACGCACACCAGCGAGAGCGGCGGCATTGTGGGAGAAACACACATGCAGCTGCCAGGAAAGAAAAATACCCCGAAATGTAACAATCAAAAACAAAAGACGACCGCAACGCGTCAATCAAAGCTGCCTGTGCGCTTCATCACTCCGTGAGCGAGCATGGAAAGAAATCCCTCACAGCGTCTGCGTCTGCCAGCACATGGGATTTAAACACAGGGTTCAGTTTTCTCCCTGCACATGCAGCCCTGTGGTTTGATTCCCCGTATTATTCAGCTGTTGATGCTGCCTGACAGCAGAGTTGCATCATCCAAGTATTATATGGCGAGAAAAATTACCCACACACTTTAAAATATAGACTTTTGCGTCGTATATAGTTGTCAAAATCGGATGTGGATTTGTTGGAAGTCAAAATTCCAAACAGTTGAAATCAATTTGAACTGTGTATTTATGTATAATAGGAAAAACAAATAATTAGGTCTCCCCTCTATCGTTCCATTATGTTCAAAATCTTTTGAGTCCACATTTAAATAAGACTCAGGATAATCCCTTTAATTTACAAGCTCACAATGGTAAACCGTAACACAACAGTGAAATCAAGCCGCGAGGAAAGATCCCCATCTGCTGGAGCTGCTGGTGTTAAAATGCCTGCTGTGGACTTTTGCTTTGGTTTCACTCGAGTGCTGAATGCGGGAAGCGTGCAGTGCGCTGATTAACAAAATTAACTTCACCTTAATGGTTGATTACAATAACAGAAGATTAACTGCGCCTCGGCTTGACTGCTCTGATTGCACTCATCGGTTGAATTATTAATTATCCATACTTTTGACTTTATCAAAATTTAGAATAGATTTACAATTAAGGTGCATCTATATAAATATAAAACAAAAACCTAAGTTAACCACATGTCAATTTATAACTAAAAATTGAAAATAACTTTCATCACGATCACATTTTTTTCTGATATATTTGAATTTAATGATGAAGCCGGTCACTGTACCAAACACATACAGTCGTTTCAAATGTTTCTAATTTACTTTTATGAGATGTTTTCAGTCAATTTGCTCCCTCTGCATGTTTTAGAGAGTAACACACAATGCCCCACGTGAAAAAAACACAAACAGTTGGAAAATTCAAAGTTACAGTCTGTAAAATCTAAGTAATGAAACATTTCTACATTTGGTGGCTACAGGACTAACTAATCTCAGAATTCTAACAGATTCCTCATTGATTTCTTTCTTCTTCTTTTTTAATTGACTTGATACTGTATTAACAGAGCTAGGGGGGATTGAACAAGCTGGTTAGCTGTTTATTGTTTCTAGCTATTTGGTTATTTTTTAAAGTCTTAAATGAAAAAATGAAAACAGAAACTCTGTAAAAAAAAAAAAGAATCACTGACGGCGTACTTTGTGATCAGTTGATCAGTGAGATATTTTCTCACAGGTAATGGTAGAAAGATTGTCATTTTAAGTACATTTAAAGAAGCTATCAAGTGAAATGAAGACAACTTGCTGTATAACTCAATTTATTCTACATCTAAATAAATAAATAAATAAATACGTTAGTATTAGTTGTCATTAATCTTTGTGTTGAATGTGCTCAGGCATATTTTGGCTTTCTGATTGTGAAGGTGAAAGTTTTGTGGTCCTCAAAGTGATAAAAACTCCCCACCTCAATCTTATTTAAGTGCAATCTTTTACTGCTTGTCCAACTAAAATAAAACAGGTTCTTACCACACGCCTCTGGCCGCTTTAGACTGAAATAATGGATCTTGATCTGACCCTGAAGAGGAGAAAAAATTATATTCAAGTTAAAATTCAGCAAACAATAAGTGACTGTTTTACAAAACAGCTGAAAATCTTCAAGAATAACAACAACCAAAAGAAAAAAAAAATGTTACAGTCAAAATCTGAGAACAAATGTTGTTTTAGAGCAGTGATTACCAGCGCGACCTAACATCCACCAGAGGGCGCCAAACATTCAGAACAATCATGATTTTAAGAAGTGCAACTTTTTATGTTTTAAAAATGTGTGAATCTGCATTTATGCCACAAAACTACGATTTCTTTTGAAAGTGCCTACAATATAAAGAAATTTGATCTTGCAAAGTAAGCAGTGGGAGTAAAAGTGGTGCATCGGGCTGAAGAGAAAGATGAATTATTCAAAATGAAATTAAGACAATACAAAGAGAGTGAAATAGAATATGGCTTCATTGAAGCAATGGACAAAATTGGAGCTGAATTCACCTTTTACGATGAAAAACTGGCAAATGAAACTTTGAAACTGTGCAAGTTGAAGTGTTACCAGACTACCAAAACCTTCTGAGATTGAGTGTAAACCCAAAGATTTTCTCTTTAGAGAGAAAGAACTCATCGTTACACAAAATATCAAAGAAATTTCAGTTCATATATAAAGTGTTTTGCAGTTCCTTCAACTTTTTGTAACTGTATGGGGTGACAGGGTGTGGTGTTTAATTTACAATGGTGAAAATTTGGGAACCCTCACAGAAAAAGGTTAGAAAACGCTGCTTTACAGCATTCATGGCACTGGAACTCACCTGGATCCGGAGCATCCGGCTGAAGAGCAGGAAAGTCATTTTCAAAGACAAATGTACTGTCATAGTCTGGATTTTCCTTGAGAAAAATCAAGAAACACAACCAATGAAGAGAAGATGAAATGGGTTAAATCAGACATCTCAAATCTTGTCATCACAGGTTGGCTAGAAAACAAAGGTTAGTTTTATTTGGGTAATTTTTACACTTTTCCGGGTCCTCTTTGAGGCTCTTATGGTCCCTCTGGCAGGCCACAAGCCATGTGTTTGAGACTCCTGAACATGTGTTTCTACCTCTTCTTACCTCTCCATTGGCTCTCGTGTTCCCAGGACAGAGTGGGTTGCGGGGGTCATATCTGGGCACGTGGTCCTCTGGAGGTTTTTCCACCTGACCGGCCCAGGGTCTCTTCATGCGGTGGGCCGACACGAGAACCCAGCTGTCTCGTAGAGGATTATAACGTAGGTGCTGGTGCTCTGAGGAGAACATGGAATAAGAGATGACGGTATAAGAAAACAGAATCAACCCATCCATCTGGAAGGAACCAATCCCAGCAAACTACGGGACATGGCAGGATATACTCTGAACTCTAATCCATCACAGACAACCACATCTAGACTCACTTTCACACCAAGGAGCTTTCTATATCACCAGTTAGTTAACTTCACATGCATGTTTTTGGAACCCACGCGCACACAGGGAGAACGTGCAAACTCCACACAGAAAGGATCGGCCAGTGTTTTAAACCCATGCCCTCCTTACTGTGAGGCAACAACACCAATCACTACAGCTCTACAGAATAAACAGTCTTTCACAAACACAAACTTTAAAAAAAGAAACTGATGCTGGACTTTGATTTGACACTGATTAAGTAATTGTTGGAGGTCTACTCTGTCAAATAAGAGTGCAAAGTACAAATGCTTAGTCCTGCCTTATCAATCATTTACTCCTTCTCAAATATGTAATCAGTTGTAACAAATTTTGATTTAAAAAGGCATGCATGCCAGGATCCACCACATGCACACTCTGCAGCATGCAACAGTTCATTCTGCAGGAACTGAAGCTAGCTTTGAAAAAAAAAAAAAAAACTGCCCAGAGTTCACTTTGTATGAGCTGACTCATCACATCTGGACTGATGTCAGCAGATTAAAAATAGCATTTCCATGCCAACACAAACTGAGCAATTGAAAGAGGCTTTGTTTTGTTTTGGGGAAATATCTCTGAAACATAATTTGTACTGCCATGGATGCAGCTAGTAAACAAAGCGTCAATCAATACCGCATTTGTCTTGCTTAATTGCTACAAAATGTCATGTTTCAGGGGATATGTTCACGGAGGATTTAGCACTGATTCCTACAATTCCTATGGAGGCAATGTTCCTGATTTTTGACAGAATAATGTTGGATATGTCATGGATGAGCGTCGATCCAGGTAATGTCAGACGAGCCTTCTGCAGTTTGATCTGAGTGAATAAATTGAAGTTTTAGACTCGAATCAATCGATACCACTACATACCTTTGGGGTCAAAACTGACGTTTAGTTTCCCGCTCATGTCGATTCAGAATTTCGACTGTTAGTCGTTAATTCAGTGAATCATTAGATCTTCTGTGAACTTTCTCTCACTGTGAATGTAAAAACTGCACTCCCCTGCTTCCTGTTTTTCCTCAATGAGTGAAGGAGTGTGCTGTTTGAGACAAATCAGTGAATTATAATACATCAGAAAAAAAAACAAAAGTAAGCAAATAAAAGTAAAAATGCTTAGATTATGAATATACGTGTTATCATAAAGCATAAGTATTTCAAATAAAAATTGGAAATGTTTAATTAAAAAAACCCTTCAAGAAATATACAAAAGAAATTAAATTGAAAAGAGGGGTTTTTATTCTTGACTGGCAACCCAGTAGATGCTGCTGAGAAGGCGACAACCTCGATCTATGATTGGCTGAGCCGCTAAGCCCCGCCCCCTGCTAACCAGGAAGAAGCGGAGTGTGCGCTTCACGCCTCCCCAGCCTGTTGACCCGTCTGCCTGCATGTGGCCGCTGCTCTAAAACTCTTGCTGAGGCCATTGTTCACCAGAAGGATGATTTTAAGATTGCTTGTGTTCCTCGCAGCCTCCGTCGTGGGCGTGCTGCTGCTGCGGCACTGGATGGCCTCAAAGCAGTATGTTTTCGACCAAGAAGACATTTCCAAACTGGCCAAACAGTACGCAGGTGAGCCAGCCAGCGAGAGCAAACCAGGTCAGGACTTGAAGTCTTCGAAACGGTCTGATTCCCCTGTCTGTTCTCAGGACAGGACCACGAGCAGGCTTTCCTGAAAGTGGTGGTTGAGCTGAGGAAAAGGTAAGAGCGACTTTTATTGTGCACGATGCTTATATCTGCAGCCAGGAGCGTTCATAGACACTGGGGGTTCTTATCTCTTCCAAACCACACAGCCTGGTGAAATCAGTGTCAGTGCTGTGAACCTCTCTGTGCACTGCAATGCTCAAGATCAGGGGTGTCAAACTGATTTTAGCTCAGGGGGAACATGCAGTCCAATTCCATCTTACTGATAGTCTCACCATAACTTTTAATTTTACTCTCCAAGGTTTTACTTTGTTGTCACGCTAACTATATGCTTTCAAAAACAACTGGTCATAAAAATGACTGTAGTCTCAACATAAAGTCATTTTCAGTTATGCAGAATACACTGAAATGTCTACAAAACATTACAACTGGAGCATTTTGTAACTTGTCAAACAGGAGCAGCTGTGGCTTCACATGGAATATGCCAACAAATAAAAAAAAAAACAGGAAGTCATGATGACAGCTTAACAATGCTACATTGTTTAAAACAAATGATAGGTATCCTGGACACATCCTGCCAGACGAAGACCTGCAGTGGGTGTTTGTGAATGCCGGAGGCTGGATGGGCTCCATGTGTCTGCTCCATGCTTCTCTCACTGAGTACTTACTGCTGTTCGGGACTGCAGTGGACACGGGAGGACACTCAGGTAAAGGAAGCTGAGGTCAACCTTAGATTTCCTGTTTCCATCAAACATTATAAATACTTCACCGTTGTTATGAGGTTTGTGTGTGTATTTGGGGAAACACTGTTGCAAGTTTCTAGACAGAAATGTGGAGCTGAAAGAAAATGCAGTCAGATTACAGTTGCTCTGCTGTCTTCAGGTCGCTACTGGGCTGAGATCTCTGACACCGTCATCTCTGGCACCTTCAGACAGTGGAAAGAGGGAACAACCAAAAGTGAAATCTACTATCCTGGTAAGCTGTTAACACTCGACTCGGCGCTTTTGAATTTTATTCATGTTTACGGTCTATTATTTCTTCCTCTACTTCCACACTTTTCCCCCACAGGCGACACCATTGTGCACGGTGTGGGAGAGGCCACGTCGGTGCAGTGGAGCGCAGGGACGTGGATGGTGGAGTACGGCAGAGGCTTCATCCCCTCCACGCTGGGCTTTGCTCTGGCAGACACGGTGTTCAGCACCCAGGACTTCGTCACCATGTTCTACATCTTGCGAGTGTACGCCAAGGCTCTGCTGCTGGAAGCCGGCACCATGCTCACGGAGGCGGGACTGTTTTAAGACACGGCAGCGATTCGGGTGCAAACGTAACATGCGTCACCCCAAAATTTTGCCATCTGAGGAGGGGGGGGGGGGGGGGATGATACGCTGATCAATTCAAAGTCAACATCTAAAATTTTCAGTGAGAGGTGATGCTATTTTAAAACTGCCCAAAATCACAAACCTCAGAAAGCATTTTTATTCTGATTCAACCTCCAGCGGAAATGGTCAAATCCTTAAACAACCAGCATCTTTACGTGTTAATGATCATATTATTTCAATATCATCCTCTAAGAATTGAGCTTTTACAGTTTGCCTCAGTAAATTTGAGATACCATTTTGACTAGTTTTTGGAATATTAACTTTTTTAGCAACATATCACAGTCACAGATAATTAGGTTGCTGATCTCGTACATTTGAAGTTCAGTGAACTACTTTTAAACATGCAATGCCTAATTTGACAAATTATTGCAAAGCCAAAGTTATGGTTTAATTCAGTGATGGCAGTTTCCCGTCTATATGCATGTGAAGTCTCTTTCAGTCTCTTCATTCACCACTGCACACTCTTTTGCACTATGGTTATTTGGGGGAAACGCTTAAAAATGAAAAGATGCACTAAGAAAAACCAGAAAATGCTCGTGTTATGTTTCATAGCGGGTTCTTGTAAGATGAGAAACAGGTGAAATTTTATTTTTCTAGTTTACTGTCTTGTGCTCATCTTCTTCAGGGTCTTAGTGCAGCAGCAAATTTTAAACAAAGGTAAAACTTTGAATTGTTTTTTTTTTTCTAACAATCCCACATCTGTGGACTTGATGTTCAAGATTAACCTTTTTACTGTCAAAGCAGGTTTATGTACAACAGCTAATCATATGTGTGGTTTCCAGAGTCTGTCTTTTTAAACTATTGATAGGAGAATTTACACCACATATTGCATGAATGAGGCAGTGCATTTTAAATTCAAGAAAAGCAAGAAGCTGTTTAGAGAAAATTACTGTTCTATACCTGAGGTCTCTGCTGTCCTGTGCTGTAATTGTCCCATTGTAGGTTAGTATGCAGCATGGATTCACTTCAGAGCAACTTTCAGCGCTCGACTCTCGCTTTAAGTGTAACTGAGTGGCAGAATAACGTGAGTGTGTCCAAGGAGTTTGTGTCTGTGTCGAGATTTTTTTTCTGAATGCCAAGAAAACATGCACAGAAGTAGTCATGCACATGAATGTTTGTATACATGTGCTGTTGATGGATGCAATATAAGTAACTCCAGATGCACACCCAAGCTATTCTGTTTCTTCATTATGGTGCTTTTCAAGATTGAAGTTTGCTCTGACCTCAACTTGTGGGAGAAGCTCCATTTTACCACATCTTACTGAGCAACAATGTAATTGTGTTATTTTTCACATCTATGTAAAACCAAATCCCTGCTGCCCAAGGTTTGTACCTGCAACGATAAAAAAAACCTCATATATGGACTGTTTGCTAAACTAATCAAGAACCACTTACAGTTTCCACTGAAGTAGGAATATGCTGCAGCAAGGTGCAGACGGGCGCTAATCGGTTTATTTTCCAGCAGCATCAGCAGTGAGCTCTCAGATGAATGCTGGAACTGTGAACAGATTATTGGAGCAGATGTGCAATTTATTGAAGGTACAGATTAAAACTGACAGTGCAAGAAAAATAAATGTTTTTGGAGTAAAATAGTTCTGGTCTGTTTTTATGAATTGTCACAAACACCAAAACAAGATCAGTCTGGAAGTGGTGTGAATTTTGTTTCTAAGATAAGGACGTGCAGTTGAGCGAGAGCATAATTTCAGCCCAAGGAATTTGGTGCAGGCCAAAGAGATTTGCACAACTACTGTGTTGGTGCAACTGGTTCGGTTGGTTGGTTGGCTCAAAACAAAAAAGTGGCCCGACGCCAAATCAAGTTGCTGACCCCTGATGTAGGATAAAGGCAGTAGAACTATGCATAAAGGCGGGCCACAACGAAGGGCTTCAAGCTGAACTAGCAAAGGATCGGTCTCTGTTCCGGGACCGTGAGCAATACCAGAGAAGCAAGAGACTTGAAATTTGGGTGAAAACGTTCCAGGTGTTGTTGCATGTAGCTGAATAAATGTAAACTTGAGTCTTTATTTGCTGTATGTTTCCTCTCTCCAGTCTAAGAATGTGCAGTGAGAATTAAGGCTTCAGCAGCCAAAATCTTACAATGCAAGTCAATGCATCTTACAATGCAACAAACGTGAAATCCCACATACATCATCAGGATTTCCGGTCCAGTATAGAGCAATTTGTTTCAGTCTCATAGTGATGTGAATGAAAAGTGAGCGATTATGTCAAGCATCTTAACTTGAGGTTTGATAACACTGGATTTGCCTCAAAAACACTTTACTGGGTAGATATATGTTCTTCATCATTACTTCTGATTAAAGAAAGAATTAACAAGAATATAAAAGGTAAAATCCGATGACTTTATTCAGAGCCATTCTTTGAATAATTATCTGCATTGTTCACATAAAGGTACGGTGGCCCGGAGGGGTCAACTGCAGCCTCACAAGGCGACTGCAGCAACCGACCAACACACAGACTCACGAAGTTTCCCACAGCCGTAATGGAACTTTCCTATCAATCGATAAAAATCGCCCATCAAGCCCGGGAGGCGGTGAGTGGACTGATGTTCGTGTTTGTTTTATTTTCTAACAACTTTCAGATGAAAACGACAGCGAGTTCTCAACTTCTAGCTTATGAAGGAGCATTTACAGCTTGAAGTGACAGGTATAGGTTAATAGTAAATATTATCTCTTGTGCGCGTGTATAACAAAGCAAAGTCCGTGGAATCATTCTCATATTTCGCATGTAGCCTGCCATGCTAGTTATACCTTCATTTAGTACAAAACTAATCCGCGTCCAGTGGTTGCCTGGTTACCGGTGTTTCGGATTAAGTGGTTTCCTTGTTTACTGATGATCGACTTTCTTTCGTGTCCGTCGTTGCTGCTAACATAACATCATATGATTAAACAAGAAGCACAAAAGGCATGACACTTTGAAATCATCTATGGGAATGCGATTAAATGTTCCTCAGCAGGACAGCCACGAATTTCTGCCGTTTTTAAAAATCTACTGTTACCGGCAGTAACGAGGGACATGACCGGAAGTGAGTCCAGTTAGCAGGAACACCAGTCAATCCGAAACACCTCCTGGTGACTTTTTTTTATGGTGCTTTAGTGCCCTCTGCTGGACACACGTGTCACTCCATCCCTCTCATAAAGCGCTCCTTTTCACTACAAATATCAAAACACTAAACCTTTCTCATTTACAAAGTTAAAGTTCGAGATATTTTATGTTTTGTGCATTAACAGAAACATCTCAAGTATTTTCGTTTGTTTTTTGTTTTTTTTTTTTGCAGTTTTTGTGAAAGCAAAAATAGAAAAATACACTCTCTGTAAATAGTGATCACAGTGTTTTTGTTTGGAAGGTGTAATATGTGTTGTTGTCATTATCTGGTTTCTGCACTTCATGTGATGTGGAACTCAACTCTGCTAATGCTTTCAGTTCTAGATATCAGCTAAAACAAAAAGAGAGAGACAGAGAAGAAGAATTATGACAATATTCCTGGCTACGGTCTAACTGTCTCACTTTTAATGTTTAAGTTTATTCACAACAAACCGAGGAACTCATACATTTGCTCATTGGTGCAGTGGTTGTTACTTTCATTTTATTGCTCGTGAGTTGAATGAATCCATAGAGAAGATGGATGGATTACACCACCTCTCCTTTCTGTTTAACAAGTCAAAGTGTTTATCTCATCATTACTGCGCATCATTGTACAACAGACATCAGTGCTGCCGGGCCTCAGGACTGATTTCAGTGTTGTTGTGCCAACTGTATAGGATGAACTGAAGACCGAGACGAGGAAGAAGAACCTCCTCATCCTGATTTATCACCACCTGCTCGAACAAGGGTCAGTTGGGAGTTTAGATTTGGATGTTATTTCTATTGTTGCATCGTAAATTTACATTGCACATTTGAGGAGGAATTCAAGTCAAGTTGCCACTTTGTATTGTATTCATAGTAACAAGCCCTCAAATGGTCAAGAGTGGTGTGTTTGTGTGTCTCTGTGAGCGAGAGAGTGAGAGAGAGAGAGAGACAAGCAATTCATCAAGAAAAGCCATTGAAAGTAAATCATCGGGGACAGCAGATGTCATTGACCTTGGCTATATTACTTTCTGATGTTCACGGGGTGTGTGGGGCTTTCTCCGGCTCCACCAGCTACGTGGCAACAGCTCTGGCCTTGGACCAGGAGACGAATGGAGGCGTGAGGAGGTTCGAGGTCTGTGACAACATCGATCTGGAGATGGTGTTGATGGAGTATGAGAGTTATCACTACGTCAAGTTCCAGAAGTATCCCAAACTCATCCGAAGAGGAGCAGAGTCGGGTACACACACATTTCCACAAGACTGAGCAACACTGAAGTTTTAGGCTTTGGGGGGGATCATTTTTATCGTAATCCTCTAAAAATCACTGCTTTGTGTGATACAGTGTAACAGTATCACACATATATCTTAATATATTACATGTTTATGTGTTGTTGTTGTGTGTGAAGGTGAAGGCAGACATGCAAAAAGTGGTGGAGTCAAGAGGTGAGTCAGTCCAGGTTTTAAATCTAACGTTTACTTTAATTTCACAACTATCGTCACACATCATCCTTAAATTACGCTGCAAAAAAAAATGGAGGTTTGATCAGTTCCTCATGTTGTTCTGATTCCCAGGAGTCCCTGTTCAGCTGTGAAGCCTCTTCCTAAGATCAGCCCGGCTACACGCCCTCAGTCTGGGAACGGATCCAAGAGGAAAATTGCAGTTCTCCATTCAAATGTGCAGCGAAAAACTTTAAGTATGAGTTTACTATTATATTCACACAATGGATTATGTTGACACTGAAACTCCCGTGACAGGAGCAGAGCGGCGTCCCCGTTCAGCCAGAGCTGACAGAGTTTGGTCTCAATGTGTCATCCCTGAGAAACGGACCGGCTGGGGAGGCCGTCAGCAACAGGAAGGTAATGCTGTTACCCAAAGATAAATTCAGTTCAAAAAAAGTCAGAAATCTATCAATGAGAATAAATACAAAAATACTGAGATGTGCAGTTAAAGCTGACCATGAAAAATAAGGGTTAAATGCAGATACATTTGTGGATGAATCACAAAAAAGACCTGAAAAATGAATGCAGCGACAGTCAGATGTAGGGATTTAAAAATTAAAATCATGCTTTAAATGCAGTCAGACATTCAAAATGTTTTGCTGAAAAACATACTTGAAATAATTTAATGTAAATGTGAAAAAGTAGGAATACATTTGAAGCACATTTTGTTATTCACCATATTCCCGATTTGTTTGTGCTTTTTTAAATATCCTTGTAAATAAATGCATTTTTTTTACATTTAATGAATGTATTTGTCAGTTCTTCTGACTCAGCAGTAGTTTTTTCCATAGCACTGTTACTCCATACATGAATCACACTTATCCTTATTATAAATTCCATTGATTTTTAATCACATGTTTCTCCCTTTTTATTTACTCATGAACTTTGTTCAATCTTTCAAATAAAATGGGATTATTCTACACTTGTTGCACATACATTTATCTTCTTAAATATTCACCTCTGTCTGAATATTTTATCCTTTTCAGGCTTTCACAATCGGCCACAACAGATCCTTCTTTTTATTTGCAACATGGTGCTTGTCTGGAAAAAAAAGGCAGAATCCATATTGAGAAAATAAAATAACAGTATGGAATAAAACACAACAGGGTTATATAAGTCTTCCAAATTTGTCTTTAATCATTTTTAGATAACTGGCACACAGTAAGTCTGAGGAGTCTGACGTTTTTCAGTATTTCTAACACCTGCTTCAGCTTCACATGTAAGATCTGCTCATACAGTCTAATCCTTCTAAGGATGTGTTGATGGGATGGATGGAGCTCACAAATTTAGTTTAGAATCCAGCAGGAAGGAAATAGAGCTTTGCTCCTGTATACTTATCATTAAAAGGGACAATGGTCCAGCGGGAGGACTCATTCAAGACAAGAAATCCAAATGAATGAGTGTCTGGGCTTCTTCTGAATGTGTGTGTTGTCTTGTGAGCAGACGACCGAGGGCAAAGCTTCGATGAACGACGCCGTCAGGAGAGAGGGCCTTGACTCAGACCATATGGTAACTAACTGCACAGCAGGACCAAAACACTGGAGAACTAAAGCTGTTACATTGCTTAAAGCGCCGTGCCTTTAACTGCAGCGATGCCTTTATGTTGCAGGAACGGCTGCTGAAGCCGCTCAGTGGCTTTTCGGGGATGAATGTTGAGATGAAGGAACTGGCCTCTATCATCAGCAGGGTACTACACACACACAAACACACAGATTTCCTTTTGACTTCAGTCACTGAAAATGATGTGAGGATGCTGACTGTGTCCACTAGAGAGCAATAAAGAGCTTCGTGATGAATAAATGGAGCTGTCCTATTAATGAAGGCCCAGGCTCTATCCATATCCCTTATCCAGTGTCTTACTCTAAAGGACACCTATTTACGCAAGCCTAATGTGTGTGTGTGTCTTGTCTACATGCATCCCTCACTCTGTGTTCTGTGTGTGTGTGTTTCCCCCTAAAGGACATCTATTTGCACAGCCCCAACGTGCGGTGGGAGGACATCATCGGTCTGGAGGATGCCAAGCGATTAGTCAAAGAGGCCGTCGTTTATCCCATTAAGGTGCGGCCGCTGCCCGAGCAAGCTGGTATTTCAGCGTCGCTCGCCCGTCTTCGATTCTGAATACATCTCCTTTAAAGGGCTTAAAGAGAAGGAGGGCAGCGGGGTCAGGCCAGTCTATTAGACTGACATTAAATCCATATCTGGGATAATACGCCAGCGCCCATACATAGATGGATAGACAGGACGAGAAGGGAGATAACACACACACGTGAAATGCCCTGCAGAATTTATTATACCACGTTCACACAATTTTGCCTGGGCGTGTAGATAAAAGCTGGCACACACACACACGCACGCAGAGAAAATACACACTTCTATCATCATCACCCAGACCTTTCTCATGGATATGATGACAACAAATCAGGTTGTCTGCATCCTCTTGACATTTACAGACAGAGATGAGGACTGATGTGTCTATCCTGCCTCCGGATCTTCGTGCCGCCCCGTTTTATTGAATAAAACTGTCCCTCCGCATCTCCACCGTCCCTAACTTTTGTCTCCATTATTATTCATTCTGCTTGGTATAAGGTCATCGTGGTGATTTGACTCGGCCTCCGCCTGCCACCGAAAATGCAGACTAATCTGCAGCGCGTGGTTTTCGCAGCGATGCATCAAATGTTGTCAGCTTTCCTTGCACACAGCTCAGCTGGTGAAATGCACGTTTGCAGTTTTGAAGATTTCCTCTATTGAACTTTTAGTTATCGGGTGTGTTGTTTTAAGTCAGACGGGTTTTATTGCCACGGAAGTTTCATTCAGATATTTCTCCCTGCTTTTCTCACTTCAGTTACACTCTTCTTTTCTCTCGCTCTCTATAGTATCCCCAGTTGTTTACAGGCATCCTGTCTCCATGGAAGGGCTTGCTGCTTTATGGTCCACCAGGTAAGGAAAATGTTCCCATCAGCACCCTGGACAGCGACGTCTCCTGTCAGATTTCTGATCATGTCACGCAGGCACGGGTAAGACGCTCCTGGCCAAGGCCGTGGCGACCGAGTGTAAGACTACCTTCTTCAACATCTCAGCCTCCAGCATCGTCAGCAAGTGGAGGGGAGACTCTGAGAAACTGGTCCGGGTGGGTTTCTCGCTTCGCTGGGATCAGAACAAACTGCTTCACGCTTCAGTTTGTATGTTCAACCGGTTCGTGTGTGAGCAGGTTCTGTTTGAGCTGGCCCGGTACCACGCGCCATCCACCATCTTCCTGGACGAGCTGGAGTCTGTGATGAGCCAGAGAGGGAGCGGGACGGGGTGAGCGCCTCTTCCAGGAAACACGATGCTTGGTTTGGAAAACAGTTTAAACACGAGTGTGTTTTTCTCAGAGGAGAGCATGAAGGAAGCCGCAGGATGAAGACGGAGCTGCTGGTGCAGATGGACGGCCTGGCCCGATCAGAGGACCTCGTGTTTGTACTCGCTGCCTCCAACCTGCCCTGGTAACATACCGACCACCTGGAGGAGTTTTTAAAACACAAATCTTCCTTTTACTTCTTTCCTGTTTCCACTCCTCTCTCAGGGAGCTTGACCACGCCATGCTGAGGAGGCTGGAGAAGAGGATCTTGGTTAGTCTTCCCTCCCTGCCGGCCCGTCAGGCCATGATCTCTCACTGGCTGCCTCCCGTCAGCTCTCCAGGAGGGGTGGAGCTCCGGACTGACCTGGACTATCAGCTGCTGTCAGAGGTGCGACGATCGCCTTGCTAAAACATTACTTCATTTTGACCACATTGTGTTTGTGTGTCAGGAGACCGAGGGCTACTCCGGCTCTGACGTCCGATTGGTGTGTAAAGAGGCGGCCATGAGGCCAGTTCGCAAGATCTTTGATGCCCTGGAGTCACACCAGGACGGTAGGACGACACACACACAGAAATACAGAGTTTATTGGAACGAGTCAAGCAAAACATCGTCTCTTTCACCACAGACACCGACATGCCCTCCATCCAGCTAGAAACTGTCACCTCAGCGGACTTCCTGGAAGTGATCGCACACACCAAACCCTCCGCCAGGAACCTGATGAGCAGATACACAGCCTGGGAGAGAGAGTACGAGTCCGTATGACTCTCTCACACACACACACACACCCATTGGTTCGGCTTGACACAAGAAGAGACCCAACAACACAATGTATCCAAAGAAAACGTCATCTCCCCTCCCGCCATTACATTTACTGAGAACATCAGTCAGTTTTCCTCAGTTCTGTTTATTTGTCGGATTTGAACATTGCTGTGTTGAACAGCTTCAAACATTTAAAGAATAGTTTCTTTTTCACATCACTGTGTCAAAACAAAGCGGACATACATTGTGGGAACATGCTGTTTGACCAGTAACACCAATAAAATACAACAAATATTATCCGCTGGTTTTCATTTAACATTCAAACATTAATTTATACATTCTCCTGAAAATCCTCTTGTTGACATTTATTTTCCTATTAATGTTCTCCGATTCACCAACTCTATTCTCACCCGATCAATCCTACATAAGGGAAAACAGTGCAAATGAAGGACTGATGGATCACAGCAGGTTCTGCAGGATGTGATCTACAGCGTCGGGGAAACTGTCACACGTCAGGTGTGGAGGGGGGCTGATTTTATTCTCGTCACCTTGTCTGTATTTACCTGAAACACGACAAGAGAGGTGACAGGAACAAAGTTAGAGCAACGCTCAAGTTCTCGATGTCACGTTTGGACAGCATGTAAAAGGTTCAAATGAAAAGAAAAATGAAGGGAAAACTGTCCTGCTCACCAGTTCTGACCAAAATACCCAGCATGCCTGCATCCTGAGCCCCGCCCACATCGTCCCTGGCATCCTGCAGGAACCAAAAACACAGAAGACTTCTTATATTTACATCAGTGCATTCTGTAGTCAGTGGTTTTTGGAGAAAATGTATGGTGGAAGTGAAAAAAAGACAATGATAAACATAGTTCAAAAGCATATGAAGTGACTTCCTGCTCTGTTTTATTGAAGCTGCTAGGAAACTTTTTTATTTTCAGTAATAACCAGTAAAAGACTTACATCTCCAATCATGACGGCTTCGCCGGGGCTGCATCCCAGATCAGACAGAGCCTTTAAAGAGCACAAACACAGGGGAGTGAGAAAATACGAGTCTTTCATCTGAAAACCATCAAAACAAAAACCAGACTGACCGAACGCCGCAGTGAGTCAGAAACTAAACATGATTGATGAGCAGAACTTTTAAAAGTTTGAATTAAAAAAAACCTAACCTGTGTAAAAAATGTCTTTTCAGGCTTTCCTACTACAGTAGCTTTACAGTCTGTGGCGAACTCCAGCCCCGTCACAAAGGGCCCGGGGCCCAGGGCCAGGCCGTCCTTACGCTTGTAGTAACGGGCTTTGTGGATGGCGATGAGTGGAGCTCCATCCAGGATCATCCTACACACACATACACACACACATCCATTAATATATCAAGACGCGCAACGATGTTCAAAAAGAAAAACCACTGGATCACAACAGCTGTTAGCAATGTTTATTCTGAAGTGTGTTTAATTTTTTTCTTGACACAGTGTTACAACAGAAGGTGCTGGACATTGGAACCTGAAAGCGTTGTTGAGTGTTTGGTAGTTGAAGTGATCGGGAGCGAGTCCGATGACGACGGCGTTCGGCTCCGACGTGTTGAAGCCTGCAGAGCAAGAAAGACGCTGTGCTGATGATTAACATCAAACGACACACCGTCAGACTCTAGAAGCAGAAACAAAACAAAAATTTTGGAAAGTTTACAAAGACAAAAACCAAACTGCTGGTTTTCCAGCGTCTTACCAGTGAAGTCTTCCAGGGCGCTGTCTTCCACCAGCAGCAGCGGCCGGAGCTGCTTCTGCTCTAACAAACTCCTCGCAGCGCTCAGAGAAGTGAAGATCTCCTTTTCCTGTTAAAGTGGAGTCAAATTTAAGAAACAGACAGCAGCTCGTGACTACAGACAACACAGTCTGAGCTGCATCGCAGTCAATGAAAAATCTTTCACCTGGACGTCGAAGTTGAGCCGCTGCAGCCGTTCCAGTAGGTTCCTCTTGCTCTCCTTTGTTGTGTTGGTCACAAACTTCACAGCCACCGCGGCCTGCCGTAACCTGAAGGCAGTGAAGCACAAGGAGAACATTTCAGAGTCGCATCAGGGCGTCTTGAACGAGGAAGCATCAGCTGACAGCAGAGGTTTTTAATCGTGTGATTTGTGAACTGTTACGAAACTTCACCTGCAGAGCTGCGGCAATAATTCCAATTATATCTGTTTAATAAAAAAATAAAATATCCTAATATCACTGATAAAAGAAAAGATGATTCACAGTAATGATTTTAAGCAAGATTGTATGATTTACTCATGTGGCGTCTGAAGATAATGTGATACAGTAGGATGCACCACTCACCTTTTTTCACTTTATTTAATTCTATTTTTTGGGGTGAAATACCTCCACTACACTGTTGACATTTTTTCAAATTCACAATTAAATCCATCAACATCCTCTGACAGTCCTTTTTTTTATGACTGATTTTAAAAAGCACTTATTCCCTATTTCAATTTTTTACATGTGATTTTATCATTTTTAAACTGATTTCCACTTCACGAGCATCGTTATATGTTCAATATTTACTTTATTTTATAGTTGTTTTTACTTTTGGTATTTTATAGCTTTTTTTGGTAGTTTTTATCAATTTTTTTTTCCATCATGTTTATCACACCTGTACATTATTTGTTGTGTTTTCACAGAAATACTGTCAGGGAGCAGAGATATTGTACAAATAAAAAGCTGTCAAGTCACATATTAGTCTTAAAAGATCACTAAAGGAAAAACAATCTGGTGGTGTCAGCATGAAGTCGCATCCCATCAAACTACATTCTTCAGAAATATATTTAAAAAATGATTGAAATATAGAAAAACTTAACATGTTTTTGAATAATTCAGACAGAAAAAGACCCATTGATCACAGTGGGTTTTCAGATCTCCCGTTGCTGCGTGCTCTCCCTGATTCGCGGGCTGTTTCTGACCTTTTGAGGGCATCCTGAGCGCCGGGCACTGCTGAGTCTTCTATATGCAGAGTTCCACTCAGGTCGATAAGCACCGCCTTCAGAGCTCGTCTCCCCGCCATGCGTGCCACCTGCAGGAGGGCGCACAACAAAGGCCAAGATTTAAAATGACAGGGGGCATCCGAGTGATACATCAGAATATCCCAGCTCCCAACAATGTGTAACTTACACTTAAAGCTATTTAGGGAAGCTAATCCTCACTCTGAGGAAGGAAGTATGACTTTGGACATGGTTACTTAACAGTACAACTTTTAAATTACTTATTTTTATGCACTTTTTAAGGTGGGCAGCAGTCGATTTGTTCCACATTATAGAGAACATGAAGGAATCAAAGAGCTGCAATCTCTGATTATGAATTTGCAGCTAAATGTGACCACAGCCTGCTGTAAACGGAGCTTTACTCTGTTTATAAAAAGCTTATTCTGCCATAATAATGTATTATTTTAGAGATCGCAAATCATAAATCACATTGGACGAATTTACCAGATTACTGTGTTGTTCAATGCTACATGAGGACAAACTGAGAGGATTAACAACGAGCAGCAGCGGTGGGCTTCTGCCTGGAAACCAGATCTCTGATTCTTTGGGTATTTCAGATGGTTATCCCCCATTATTTAGACATGCTTGGATTTCTGTCATGTAGTTATCAATGTGAGGGTACAATTAATACTCTTAAAGCACACTGAGAATAACATACTTACACACACACACACACACACACACACCATAGATCTACCGTTGTATTTATCTGAGCTGATCACAGGGAAGTGAACTGTCAGGGAAATGCCAAAAATCTAAACAAGCTTAGAGAGAGTGTGTGTGTTTGTATGTGTGTGTGTGTGTGTGTGTGTGTGTGTGTGTGTGTGTGTGTGTGTGTGTGCCTTAGTACATTGCGAATAACAGACTTTGGAGGGTTTTTAGCACCCAAAAAGGAAACAACAAAAGTTTTATTTATTGTAATCACTGCAAAAAGGTGTGAGATCCTGCTTCTTGCAGTTTTTCTCCCCCGATTCATGTCCAGTATGGATTTCTCTCTCTCTCCAGCCAGAGTCTTATGTCTACTACTCTCAACAAAACTGTCAGTAACTCGCTGTTTTTTTCCAAAACACATTCACCATGCATGTCACTGTACTGTAATGCCTGCACTATCGCAGTTTGCTCTCCTAAACGCTAGCAGGGGTCGTACTGGCGTCGTCATTAAAGTTGTCGATTAGCCTGTCGTGTCCGCTTGACCAATGTGACAAAAGTGTTGCTTTTTCATTCACACAAACGCCAAAACAGTTTAAAACTGTGAATGAAGTGGTGAAACTGAAGCTCACCTGACAGCTCCCTCTGTTTACCTCCACCGCCTCCTCCTCTTCTTCTTCTTCTTTCGTTTCTTCTGGCGCTCTGTGTAGTTTTCAGCTCACTGTTCGCTGCTGCCACCTCCAGGTAAAAATAAGCAACTGCATCTTCTCGGCCCCGTCAGGTTATAAATATTCAAAGTATGGCGGGTTTAAATCATCCAGTTTCATTTCTTCTTCTTGAAAACCGCTTCACATCCTGTTTCAGACTCATGGAGAAATCCTCTCCAAGCAAATGTATATCATGGATTACAAGTTACAACCAGAAGAACAAAACTTTTTAAATTCATCTTAGATAAAACCTCACAAGAAACAAGTCACATTGTGATGTGAGTGTGTTTTAGTGAGGCTGATTAAAACCACAGTAAAGGCTGATTTTAACTTTAACAAGTGGGCAAACAATGTAGAGGAATTTGACAGTATTCAGTGCTTCAACAGCGTTTTAGTTCTGTTGTGACCTTATTTTTCTTTCTCGACTGTTTCTGATTTTGTATTTTTTTTCTTTAGTTTTTTGTAACTTCATACTTATTCTAAAATTATGTTTTCATTATTATTATTATCAGTATTACTCTTATCATTATTACAAATGGATACACATGAATCACTTAAGAGGTTTATCCTTAACCACTAAATCACTCATTATAATAATTTAGAAAAAAAAAACATATGTGTCCCATCACACTAACAAGCAGCAGATGTATCGCATTAATGGCTCTTTTCAGGACATTCAGATAGATTTAATATGGGCGTATTATCAAAAAGCCCTCTCTCCCCACCGTGCCAGACAGATCAAATCCTCTTTTCACATTACCGCCACAGAATAACAGGTTTTTTTTCCCCTCTGTTTTGTTTTTAACTCTCTTTTTTGTGGGTATGTCACAAATATTTTGGAATTTAGATGCAATTTTGTGGAAAACATTTTGTTGAGAGGTAATCTCAGTGTCAATGTGTTTGTCTGACTAAAATATTTCAATCAGTGTTGATTGAAATCTCTACTTTGGCAGAAAAAGCACAATCTTGGGTCTGCTTTTTATATTATAATTGTCTGTTTTTGTACTTTTTTGCTTTTTCAACCCTAATACAGCTTTGTCTTGTTGCTTTATTGTATTGCTCATCTAAATTCGAACTGTACCTCTTTTGTTTTGTTTTTTATTATTCTTTTTATGAGAAATCCTCATATGGTCACAACTCTTTTTTTTCCCTCTTTTTTCTAAACGTATGCATTCAGTGACATACCTTTATATTTATTTCTATATTTAACCAATTTTCCTCCCCTCTCTGCTTCTATTGGGTAGATTTTTCAAATGAACAAGAGCACCAATAAATGTATGTATGCTGATATATTCCCATCAGCAGACACCAAACCAAACCTGCCTCCATCCTGACCTGTGACACACACACACACACACTTTCACACTGTGATCGCTTACAGGTTTTTTTTTTTTTTTTTCAGTGAGCCTCTAGCTAAACTCCCACTAATCACATATCAAAGTGGCTTTTCTGTGTAAATCCTCCCGATAAACATATGCTTTTAATTCCAGGAGATCCTCACCCCATCCGAACCCCGATGCGTTCAGGGACAAAAACTGATGTTAATATAACTGGAGCTTACAGGAGAGGAAATGCTGATAATTCGCAGCATATGGGGATTATTGATAGTGAAAGGCAGGAGATAAACACTGAATAAACACAAATATATCAGTATTTATACAGCACTGAAATAAAGTATTCAAATGTAGTTCAATTACGAAGGCAGCAATGAAGCTAAGCATTAAGTAAAATTCCTGCATGAAAAATATCTGCTGTGTTAAAGTAAAGAAGGATTTATACCAAAATTCGGTCAAAAGGAGAGACAGATGACAGGAATCAGAAAGGTATCATCCTGGACCACCAGTGTGTGCAGCAGAATCTGTAGATGGAGCGAGGGTAGATACAGAAAATACATTTATGTTTGGGAATCTGTAATATACTAGATTACTCTGGTTATTAATCTCAATATACTCTAATCAGAATGTTTATCAAAGATCAGACATAATTGAGACAGGAAACTCACAATGGAGGCATCAACATTATTAAAAAGGAGTAATATTTATTTTAAGACTAGACATCACCTCAGTGTGCGTGGCACGATGAAGGTATTTTGAATGTAAACAATGCAAAGTACATTAGTGAGTCATGTTTAGAAATGCTGATTATAATTTACAGTAACAGGCCAAACTGTACACTTTAATAGGTTCACAGAGCCGTCTGTGTGAAACATCTTCCCTGTCGAAATCTGGTATTTTTCATGCTAAACATTTTCTAAAGCTCAAAAAAGAGCAGAATTTTCCCCCTCTGCTTTGTGAAAATAACCATTTCCTACGAAGAAAGAAATAATACAGAAACAGAGTACAGAAAAGTGTGATATAAGTGAGGACAAACACTCTGTGGCACAAGACCAACACTGAAGGATTATCACGCTGGATGACGCTTGGTTCCTAAATGTTTAAACGAGTTCCGTCTTTTTGGTGTCAAATCAAGGAGGAGACGAGGAGACGAGGAGGCTCCACCTGCTGCTATGTCTTCTCATGTTTGTTCCCTTCGACATTTTCTGTTCCTCTTCCAGCTCTTTGGAGAAACTTGTCCAACCTGCTGTTGACGGATGATGGCAGGTTGTTGGAAGAGAGTGCAAGAGTGTGTGTGTGTGTGTGTGTGTACTCGTATTTCTATCCTTGTGGGGGCCAAATGTCCCCACAAGGATAGGAAAACCTGGAACGACGTGCCTTGTGGGGACCTTTTTCTGGTCCTAATGAGGAGAAACAGTATTTTCTTGGCCATGTTGTTGTTACTGAAAAAAGTAAAAGTGCAAAAACATTTCTTTAGGGTTAGGCTTTGTTTTGGTGTGGGTTAGGGTTAGGGTAAGGGTCAGGGTTAGGAGTTAGATATGAATGGGAGTCAATGGAAGGTCCCCACAAGGATAGAAATACGAACCTGTGTGTGTGTGTGTGTGTGTGTGCGTGTGTGTGTGTGTGTGTGTGTGTGTGTGTGTGGCTGTCAACCAAACAGCAGCAGCAGGACAATGCAGGCTGAATTCACTATTATTAAAGGCACTGTAATGAGAAAAAGACAAACACAGTGTTATTTTTAGTAAATGCAGTTGAGGAAAATATCAAGTTGAATAAAATGAGTTTGCTTTATAGAGAATCACAAACTGAAGCAATGGAAATGTGACGAGAAAATGTACAGCTTGGAATAACAATCTGCTGCATTTATGAATTTATACACTATATTAGCAGATATTTGAGAACAGATGAGGAAAATCAAGGAAAAAAAACTCTATGGGAGGGATTTAAATTTACATATTATCATCCACAGACATGGTTTTGATGAATCTTCTCACCTCTCATGACGGTCCGGACTGAACGGACCAGATTGAGGATCTGAGCTTTGACTCCAGGATCATCCCCAAAACCTCCAACTCCCTGATCCACACCCCAGCCGACTGCACGGCAGAGAGGAAGTACAGAGACACACCAGACATGAAGCATCCTCAGTCTGAACCGTGTGTGTGGCACAATAACACGAACCCGGCCAGCAACGCCCAGCCGGGAAACAGCCTCGCTTCGTGATTAAAATGTGAGTAAACACAACAAGATACTTACTCTTACTCAGAAACCTCTCCTCGTGCAGCACAGCGACGGCATTGGTGCATAAAATCGCAGTTTGGATGAGGGAGTAGAGAGTGAACGCCATGCTGGCACTTCTTCTTCTTCTTCTGCTTTCTTCTTCTTCGACTGCCGTAAAGCGGCAGCAGAGGTCGTGCAACATGCATACGAGAACTACAAATTTACGACACATACAAAATTATTCTTCATTCTTTTTTAAACGTTATAATAAACATTTTCGTGAATATTAACAAATAATATAGCTACTTAGAGACAAATAACTGCAGTGAGGTTTGTTTGGCCTGTGTACAATACTGACATTTATAAAGAAAAACTCAAAATACATGTTTTAATTTGCCTTTTTTCTTTTTTTTGAAATGCTTTATAATTTGTATTGGAGAGCCTTGGCCTTTCTGTGTAGAGTTTGCATATTCTTCCCAAGTATGGGTTTCCGCCAGTAAGTAAATGTGGCGTGACCTAAACAAGGTGTACTATATTTTGACCCAACTGGGAAAGGCTCCACAGAAGTTAGAAAAAGTAGCATTGGAATTGAATGTTGACTCAATTTTTAAACACAAAACATCATGCACTTTTTGTTTTCAGAATTTTTTTCTTTAATGCGGCTTTGATACAGAGGTAAACATTAGTTTAACTAAACTACATTGTCTTATGAAGCAGCCAAAGCATTAAGTATAGCCGTTACTGCTGTCACATACAGCAATTTTCAGTTCATTTTCTGACTGAGAAATTGGGCATAAGAAAGGCTAATATTATCAAAGCGATCTACATAAAGTTTGGAAGTTTAAAAGCTCAGTCTTTTTGGCACAAACTTCAACTAAAAAAAAAAGAGTCACAATGGTTTTTGTATAGTCTTTTAATTTACACATAAATAGTAGAGAAACTACAAGAACATTTTGAAATACATCTGCATTAACAGTTTATGATGATAACGTTTCTCAGTGTGTGACAACTTCATTCATTCTATAAACAAGGTGGGAGCGCTGTCATTTCTATTCTTTTGGACGTACACTGAACTGCACTGCCACCATCGTCATGTCTCTTTCGTTTCCATTCAACAACATAATAAATAGTATTTTCACAATCAGGGCCTTGAGGGTTTCAGACTCAAATAAATAAACAAACAAACACGTATAGATACACTGACTGCGAGGTTCAGTATTCTCATGACATTTTATACAGAAATCATTTACACATAGATTTACAGCAGTGAGTCTTTTGTTCCTTGTGGCTCTTCTGGAGAGGAAACAAGCCGCGCACAGCTGGCTTTCCATTTGTCTACCTGACATCCTACAGACTGCACAGTCTTCAGCTTCACACCTGGTGACGATCGAAGGCTCAAACGAGTACAAAAATGTGCCTGGAGAGTAAAAAGTGCCCTCGGTGTGTCCTTAAAAAAGTTACTGAGAACCCCGCTGCTGCTTACATGATGCCATGAGGTCAACAGGAAGTGAGACACGGGAGGAACCTCTACTTGAGAAATTAAAAGTGTAATACAATGCAGGTACATCTGAAGTAAATATAATACTTTAAGTCTTCTGTACAGGAGAGGATCACTCCCAAATACTACAAGTATGGGTACAAACTGCCAGTGTACGTCTTAATGTTTTCTAATTTTTTTGTTCCTCTGATATATTCATGTTGTGGATGTCTCAGACCAATCAGGCTGATTTGAGCTTACAGGGGCGAATCACATGATGAAAGAAGTCCCTTTGGGACTTTAAGATAATATAAAACTTTGTTTCTCTTCGTCTTTCGCCATTTTTGATGGCACGACACATTGACGCTTGGAGTCCATCCTCAATACAAAGTGTTGTGTATGTACAGGAGAGCCGTCAGAGCTGAGCCTTCCTGCTGGTCTTCAACAGTCGGAGAAAGTTCACCAAGGTCAACAAAGGCCAAGGTCACTTTGGTCCTGGTAAGATAAAGCTTGGTATGTGACCGCTAACCCACCAAGTGAAGGAAGAGGAAGGAAGTTGGTGTCAGGCCAGAAGAAATAAACATGATCCTGGGGAATGGAAATGGGTTCGAATCTTTTAATACAGAGTCTCTGATAAAGTGGTCCCAGGAAAACATCACAACTGTGTGAGGTTCTCTCTGCGTCTCACGCTTATATTTCTCTGTACAATTAGGGTGTGTCACTTAACAAAAAAAAAAAAAAAAAAAAGGGGGGGGGGGGGGTGTTCACCAAAATCAAAGCAATCTTCAACTTCTTGATTTTGGTTGAGTTAACCTGTGAAAAAAAAGTGGAATCAAACATTAGTTTCATATCTGGACTCCGGCAGATCAAATGTAACTCTCAGATTCAAGAAACAAACGACAAGCTGTCAGAGTGTTTGACAGAAGAATTGGCTTCAACAAAACACTCAAACCCTTTGATTCAACAATAAAAAATGAATAACTTCAGGACTTTACAGGATAAGTTTGAATGTGGTTTCCACTGTTTTCTGTTCTTATGCTGCTTTTTTCAGGGTATTTTCATCTGCTATAAAATACACTGAGTGACATAAAGTTGACAAAGTTGTATAGCCATTGAAAACTTCAGTAACAGCAAAAAAAAAAAAAAAAGACATATTTTTCCCCACTTAGCTTTTGTTGGAAAAATTATTTTTTGTGAGCTGGTAGCTTTTGTTTGTTTTGTTGCTTTTTTTTTCTTCTTATTTTCAAGATATAGTAAAAATTGTTAGATAAATTAATAATAGTAGAGGTAAAGTAAACAAAACACTAAAAGTGCAAATCTAACTGCTTTCTGAAACTGCAGATCTGTATGTTAAATTATTAATGCATCAAGTTACCATTCAGCTACTTGTTGAGATGAGAGCTGATCTTCTCCTTTCTGATGATGTTCGCGTAGGGAATCTGGACAACACACACAAAAAAGACAATAAGGTTAGATCAATGTCCAACGGGTAAAACAAATACACGCAGGATATATATCCCAGTCAAGAAAAGACACAGACTCATAGAAATGCTAATCTGACGCTTGTTTAAAAACCTCCAAATGAAACCAGTGAAAACACTCTTCAAAATGTGTAAACTGGAAAGTCTCGGCAAGATGTGGGAAAGTTTTGAGATCGTGTCCGACAGCAACATAAATTAGGCATTTTGCTGGAGTTCATCTGGGAGTCTGTGTGAAATTAATGTGCCATTACTCTCAGACGGATCCATCTGCTGCTTCCAGACACATTTATCAATTTACATGCTAGTATGTGAACATACGTGCTTCTAAATGAGCTCCAGTGCCATTTTTTTTTTTTTTTTTTTTTAAGTCGCCTGCCTTTGTGGTTACGCGAGTGCACCGCCGTGCTCTTGTGTGTGTGTGTGTGTGTGTGTGTTTTGGTGTACGTTTTGTCACGATGTGCACACAAGCGTGTACAGTTGTTGCATGTGTCAGAAAGCAAAGACAAACAGCGTCTGTCAGCCTGTCTGCCGGCTGCTCCGCTGATTGATGTCGACGGAAGCAGTCAGACGTCTGCGGAGGAACTTCTCACCCGTGAAAGACAAACTAGACGGTTTGTCTCCTGACGGACACGTAAACAACAGCCCCAGTGTCCGGTTGCATCCCCTCGGTGCCTTTATTTATTCATTATTTCAATCTTTTTTACCACCGTTGTGCCACAGGTTTTTGTAATTTTGCCCCAAAGTTACTGTGATGACAGAGTCTTTTTTACCTCTGATTTTGATTTCTAAAGTATTCTCTAATATTTCACTGACAATAGCCTCATAATTGGCCTTAATTATGTTCTTTGTGAAAATCATTACAAAGACTGTTTTCAAAAGCAATCAGTGGGGAGTTTTTTTTTTTGTTTTTTTTTTTTTTTCAAAATCTTGTATCCATAATGGGATGTTTTATTTGTCATTTGAAAGTGTATCTTGCATCAGTGTTCAGCACTGATTGTCCCATTAGCAGCCTTACCATCTGTAACTGCTGGACCATCTCCTCTCTGTAGGCGAGCTCTCGTTTCATCTGATCTTGAAAATTGTCTGAAATTAGTGAAAAGAGCGATGATCATCGGAGGCAGCGTTAGCACTTGACAAGTTTGATTAGATGTGGTTTTAAAGACAGCCGATGGAGGGAAAGGGCGAACGGTGAGAGGAAACAAATACGGGGAAGACACAGAAAGAGAAGCTGCCCTTCAGAAGATGTCAAAAGAAAAGGAGGGTGAGAGAAAACTTACGAAAGACAGGGAACGGTGAGGTGCCCTTCAGAGCGTGAAACTCCTGCTCCAGTCGTCTCCTGAAGTCAATCTGCTCAAGTAAAACCTTCTGGAGCTCCTCTATAAAGAAAGAAAACACAGACTGTGAGAAACCTGGAATATCAGCATGACGTAGCCAGCTGACAGTGTAATATCATCAGACATCCTTCACCTTTCTCCATATTCTCCACGTCTTTTTTCAGTGGCACAGGCGAGGCAGCACCTTGACTTTGATCCCCTGAAAACACAGGAAAAAGGTGTCTTTTTTAATATTCACCCTCTGAAGATTAGGCTCATTTATGTATTTCATTGAATTTGGAAATGACATTTGGTCTACAAGAAAAAAAAACCAAATATGTTCAACTCATTTTTGTCAGAGTCTGCCTGTAGATGTATTTTTACTAAAGATACAAAAATATAGAAAAACTTGGTAATATTGCACTGGTATTAGAAATCCTGCTTTGTTTCACTGCTTTCTTCTTCAACAGTGTTCTGCGTAGGGTTGTAGTTCCCCCATTGGCCTCTGGGTGTCAGTGAAAGCTTGTTGTAACGACATATAATCACCAGACAGCTCTAAGTTGCATTCACTGTTTGGGGTATTTGATCTTCTCTTGTTGTGAGATTATATCACATAAAGTGGAGCAAATCAATCCAACGAAAGCATAAACAATCATTTTAAAACAGTTTAATGCAGTATTTTACAGATTTTAACCAAATGAAACAGATAGAATAAATTGCAGACAACTGTTGCTTTATCAAATACAGTATTTTTTTAGCAGGTGAGCTTGTGATCATCAAGAATATCTATTGCAAAATGTTAAAAGACATTTTAAACCTTTTAACTAAATAGAAACGTCTCTTTTATACAATATGTACTTTGAAGGCTTTGTTAATCTACTTGTTGCGGTAAAAGTTCATACTCTTTACACGCATGCTGTTTCCTCAAATGTCGGAAAGCATCAGGATTACCGCCCACACGCACGACTTCTCACTGTAACATCTGAATTGTGACAATGAGGCATCCAGCACCTCAAATGAAGCAATCCAGCACCCTGGATATGTATATTTTCCTGCAGTCATTTCATGTCCTGGCTCCTTAAGCCCGGCTGTGCGTCTCTCTTTCTCATTTAGAGCAGAGAGAGCTCTCTCCTCTCCTCTCCTCTCCTCTCCCTCTCCTCCTCTCCTTTCCTCTCCTCTCTCTGTCTCATTTGACAAGCAAATTTGCAGACAGTGCCCGAGGATAACAACCTCGTTTGACAGTCAATTAACCGTGTATAGTCAAAGCCAAGGCGGTTTGCATTACATAAATGGAAAATTAGATTATTTTTTCTCCCTAGAAACAGAGGGAGAGTTTAAAGACAGTGGAGGTGGGGGGGGGGGTTGTGTGTGTGGTAGGACTCAGAGGAATCAGGCCTTCTAATCACGTAGAGCTTCCCACCGCCCAGGGAGACGTTTGGCAATCAGGGGAAAGGTGGTCTCATTTAATTTGTTTCGTGTAATTTTTCGAAATACATTATACATTATGCGCAGGGATCATTACGGTGTGTGTGTGTGTGTGTGTGTGCCGGGGTTGAGGGAGTGTGTGTGTGTGTGTGTGTGTGTGTGTGTGTGTGTGTGTGTGTGTGTGTGTGTGTGTGTGTAGGGGGGGTAGATATAAATGTTGGCACAGATGTCATAAAGCACTTTTAATGTCTTCCTGACAGATATAAAAAGGCAATAAGCTGTGATCTTTTTCAAACGGGAAAGGGGTTTTTGCGCTGAGAAAGGGGAAAAAAGGCAATTATGTCGGCGGCGATATGGGTCTAGGATGGAGATTGCCGGCGCGGCTGCTTATCTCTGAGCTGATGTTTTCTTGTTGAACTATAACGGCCCCCCTAAGAGTAAAAAGCCTCGGCGACAGCACCCGCTAAAGAGAGCGGCGGCGGCAGAAGCAGGAACAGCTTCACTACTGCTGTTTCCTCTGTGTGTGTGAGTGTGTGTGTGTGTGTGTGTTTATTGGATTCCCTAAACTCCCCGTCTGAGGTGAGGACCGAGTGGCGGTGGATAAAGATGAGGACTGGGGAGCTTTAACAAATAATCTGAGCATCATTTGAGCCACAAGAAAACTCTTCATGTAATTTTGAGCATGACACTCAAACTTTTTGGAAGAAAAAGAAAAGTTTTTTTGGTTCATTGTGATTAAATTTGAAGAATGTATATTTCAGAGAAGTGGGAGTAAAATCAAAACAAAATCTTAACAAATGCCAATTTCACATTTAATCAATTCACTTCTAATGCAACTGTTTTGGAATCACTTACAAAAAGGAAAAGGAAAAAGAGTATTTCGTACCTGAACTGTCCCTCCAGTAGTCCGGCGCTGACGTCTCGCTCTCCGGTACAAAGAAACTATTGTGCTGCTCTTTGTTTTCCTCTGGGGGAAGATGAGAAAGACAGATTCAGTAAAGGCTGAGCTGGTTATCCAGGCACATGGAGATAACTAATCATACGTGTGTGTGTGTGTGTCTATTTAGGTAAGTCACGTCACTGAGCGAGCGTGCGTGTGTGTGTGTTTGTCACCATGCTGCCACAAAAGCACAGAATATATTTTCTTCAGTGAAAAAGGTCAGTGTGGAAAGATGAGGGGAGCAAATGAAACGTCAGAGGAAGATGAGCTTCGCGGGAACGCCATAAAACTACTCAATCAGACAATAAACGAAACAAAGACGCGACAATACAACAGAAGGAGACATCTGATGAAACATGGAATAAATTGCGTGATGTTATTGGATGAAACGGTGTAGAAAAAAAAGAGAGATTGATTAAGCGAAGATGATAAAGCGGAATTAAAGATGCAAGGAGCCCACTGAGAAAAGAACGTGATGATTGGAAACTTCTAAGAAATGAAAAAGACAAGAATGTGTTTAGATTTTTTGCACCAAATGCTGGTTAAAATGTTTCAGATAGATCCATATAATTGTATTCATGGGGTACATATCTTTTTAAAAATGCCAAACAAAAACAAATAAATCTTGAAACTGATGTGACTCACCAGAAATGCTGGAACTGTCTTTGGTTGCGTATGCAGGTAGTCCCTCGTCCCTGTTTTTGTGAACCTGGAAAACACAGAGTTCATCATAAGCCTTTAGTTTATCCGTTACATATGCAGTACAACGATAAAACTGTGAATGTGAGAACAATCCGCATATAATAGTATATTCAGACTGCTTTCTAGATATCTTTTGTTTGTTTTTAGGATTCTGTGTAATTCAAGACCATCATGCATATTTTCTTTTTTTTTTTTTAAACGGACAAATGGTGATTTTAATTAGAAGCAATTTAGGATAAAGTGGATAGATCTGAATTATATTTGCAGTGTACGATGCAGTGGATGGTTTAACTAGCTTAAAACGGTCTTCATGACTGTGCCTGAGTCGCTCACTCCCTCCTCCTCTCGGAGGCCTGGTTAATGTGGGAGTCGACAGGTTAAAGATTAGAGTTGCCCTAACAGGCTGGGGTGACAGAGGGAGAACAAACACATTGTGGCCATTAAACAATCCACGCCTGTGCCTATTAGCTGGGATCAGAGTAAGGTGACTGTTTCAATTTCTACAGGGAGAAACCAGCCTATCAATCTGCTTATGCAGATCACACCGCCGCCTGACTGCAGCACCATTTAAATAATAATTAGCTAAAGTGGCCTGTGGGGATATTTACGTTTTTGTAAGCTGTGTCCTCCCGGTGAGGCGGGGTGGAGCTGGAGAGAGGCAGGCTGGCGGGAGGGGAGGCGGGCAGGCTGGGGGACTCCTGGCGGATGGGATCTGTGCTGGATCGGGGGGAGGCACTGGGATACATGGCAGCACTCCCCCTGTCCTTCCCCCTCTCCTCTCCGGCGCCGTCGCTCAGCGCCGAGAGGTACAGGCTGGTTTGAGTCTGTGGCGGCCGGCCCGTGAAGTTCCCCTCCTCCTCCTCGTCCTCCTGCTTCGACGACTCCACGTCCACTTCCCCTTCCTCCTCGCTCTCTCCTCCCTCTGCTTCTCCGTCGCCGCCGCTCTCGCTCCCGTAACTGCAGCTGCTGCTCGGAGACAGCCGCTGGTGTCGGTCCGACCCGGCAACCGTCACCCCGAAGTCCTCGTCTGTCGCCCCGGCGACTCCTCCGCCGTTGCCGTGGAGCTTGGCGATGCTCTCCGCATCCTTGATGACGGGGCGGAAGGCGGAGCCGTAACTCGGCTTCCTCGCCTGGAGCGTCGGGGTGTCCAGCAGCTTGAGCCAGCCCTCTGACGTCACGGGGCGGAGGTCAGGGGTCACCGCCGCGCACTCCGGGTCGAACAGCCCGGATCTGGGCGTGGCGGCTCCGCTTCCAGGGCCCATGCTGCTGCTGACGCCGTTCCCACTGCCGCTCACCGGTCCAGAGTCACTGGGGTCTGACAGATCCAGGAAGGCCTGCCTCAGAGACGGGTTGTCTGCTAGGGAGGACAGGGTGCTGGGCTGGGGCTGCAGGTAGGTGGGCACGGGGATCCCTCCCGCTGCTCTCGGTGGCCAAAACATGCAGAAAGGAGGATAGAAAGTGTCTTTGCGGCCCGGCCATAAAAGGCCCGACAGGCCTGCTCCTTTCTGCCCGGCCGAAACCTCGCTGTCCTCTTTTTTCTGCTGGCAGAGGCCGAACGCAGGGAAGGGATAAGGGGAGGGGAAGAGCGAGGTCGGAGGGAACTTCTGCAGCATGCCGAAGCCTTTGCTTGGAACGGGGATGACGGGGAAGCTGCGGGGCGTCTTACGGGGTGACAGACTGCCGCCGTCCAGATCGTCCTCGTCTTCAAATCGGGCTCTTTTCTGAGCGCCGAGGTCGGGCCCCATCATGTGAGGCACCACGGTACCGGGGAGACTCTTCATCGGCCCGATGGAGGCGCACTGACTGGAGGGCAGCGCTCTCTTTCTGCTGCCTCCATTGAACATGGCTTTGACGTCTTCCCATGCGTAGACTAGCTCATCGGCTGGGTGCTTGTCGCTGAGTTTGAGGTGTCGTCGCCACGAGTTGAAGTTGGCAGCGTCGGGCTGGGTGTACTTGGCATCTGGAGTACGGTGGGAGTGGAAAATAAACTTGTTTGGGGAGAAGTACATGTTGCAGAAGGAGCATTTGATGCATTTGGCCCTGGAGCTGTTGTAGCGAGCCGGAATGAAGTTGCCGCGGCAGCCCCAGGCGCACTCATGCGACACGTCGAAGGCAAAGTTGTCGGGCAGCTTGGGCGGCGCGTTCTCTCCCAGGAAGGACTTGCAGAGCCGCTCGGCTTCACGCTTGGTGATCATGCCGCAGCGGCGTGACGAGATGGGCATGGCGCCAGCCCGGCGGAGGATCTCCAGCTGGACGGGAGTGCACTGCACACAGGTGATGCCCAGAGCCACGCGGCGATTATGAATCTCATTATAGCTGTAGTTCTTGAGGAGCGTGTTGGAGATCTGTGCCAAGCACAGCCGCTCGTTGTTGTCGATGACCAGCGACACGATGGGGACGCCGTACAGGATGACCTGGCCCACCTGGTTGGGCTTGAGCGGCGAGGAGGAAGAGGAGGGAGAGGGCGAGGATAAGGAGGAGGAGGAAGAAGAGTGCAGATGGGCGGGCCGGGGTGGAGTCAGAGGCTCCTGCTGATAAGAGCCGGTGGAGCTCGTCATTATGATCTCATTAGAGCTTTGCAGATGGCTCTTGTCCATACTTCAGGAAAACTGTTTGCAGAGCAACCTGTTTGAAAAGAAAATAAGTTTATTAAGAGAAAAAAAACCCCTCTTTAGTTCAAGTTTACACACTGATTTTCAATTTGTACAAAATGTAAAATGAAGTCGAAAGGCTGCACGAATCATACACAGGTCATCTAACCCACTGGCTTAAACAGTAAAAAGTACTTTGATATGGTGTATAAAATAAATAAAGAGAAAAATCAGGTTAAGTCTATTTAAATAAAATTAGTATATTTAGTAAACCAATTTCTCTTTTGTAAGCCACAACACTATCCTTTTAAATATAAGCTAAAATGCACACTTATATGATAATAATAATAATAATAATAATAATAATAATAATAATAATAATAATAATAATAATAATGATAATAATAATAATAATAATAATAATAATAATAATAATAATAATTGCCTCTTGGAAATATGACCTTTTTAAAATTAAAAGGCAAAGGGAAATTGTTAGGTAAATTACAATAGTGAATTATCCCTGCTTTGTATTTATTCAAATGTGACCCAAAGTATTTTTACAACGTCAAAATAAGGAAGATATTAAAATCAATTTGAAAAAAAAAAAAAAAGAATCGCAAAAGGAGAGCTGAATGTTTCATATTGACTCATGCAAAACTTGTGCTGTCCTGCTTACACTCAATTCTTTGTGTGTTTGCCTCTGTGTTTCCAACAAACTGTAAAAGATTAATACATTCTTAATTACACTGAAGCACATTACCTTTATTCTTAAAAAATGCATAAGTTCAGGCTTACATTAATTTGTAAATGTTATTGCATAATAAAATCCTTACATGGAATAACTATAGAAATCACTGAACAGCTATTTTTACAGACTCGCCAATGTTTTATTGAAACCTCTTGCTTTCACAATACCAACTAACATGACCAGTTTTGTTTATCTTTTATGTAAATCATATGTATTTTTGCAAAAATGTTAGCGCAACTTTAATGTACAGAATTATTTAGGTGGCACACAAGTATAAATACAATTTTTTTTAATAATCTAAATGACTAAATCTACTTTAATACATATCAAAAACAAACCACATTTAATTATTTTGTATGATTCAAATTATATCATATGTCATTGCAACACCAAGTACAGTTTGTATAGTGACTTTGGTGTTTAATGGTTAGAAAATTGCGTTGAAATTCGATAATATAAAAAAGGGGTTTCATCAGTCAGTATTTTTCCCCAATGACTGACACACGTAAGAAGCCTTATAAGCAACACAGAAATCAAAACAGTTCATTTTCGTTCAGATCTATTTCGAGTGATGCTGTCTTTACAAATAATTGCTTTTAAATTGTCTTTTTTTTAACTTGGGGAAAACATTAAAAATATACAAATGAATCAACTTCGCCGACAAGGTCGCTTCAGCGAAGGAATGCTTCTTAGCGCAGGATTTATTTTTATGCATACGTCCTGAGCGACGGAGGAGCTTTAATATGTAGATATTGGAATCAACACTTTGGTTTGAGGGCATTGGATTGAAATACGCAATAACGTAAAGCACATATAACTCAGAATTTATGAGCATGTACGAATTTTACTTCTGAGAAAGTAACGGTGCAGGCTTGCATCAAAAAAGCCAAAATTGACTTGACAGGCGTCATACTTGAGTTTACTACTGCTAATAATAATAATGATGACAATAATAATAACAATAGTAATTATAATAATAACATACGGAATGCGTGCTGGAAATATCATTTTTCCATCGTTTACAGGCTTTTTTTCTAGGTTCGCATGCTACACAAAGATAACAGATAAAAGCTTCACAGTATTTTAGTCATTCTACAACATTTCTTACCTTTCACTTCTGGGAATAATCCCAAAACGCTTCTGTAAAGAAAAAAAATCCCTGTTAGGACATAAATCGATTTATCCTACACGCCTTCAAAACGCTCATTTTTTTAAAGCACGTTAAAAAAAAAAAATAGTGTCCGGGAAGCACGTGGAGGCGGCACCGTCTACGTCCCCCTCCGAAATGTGGACTGAGCTCGTGAGATGTGAGTAAACTGCGGCGCGCGCGCCGGCTTTATTCCCCTTTCAGAGCCTCCACGCGCCGTCCTAATCTCTCTCTCTCTCTCTCTCTCTCTCTCTCTCTCTCGCTCTCTCTCTCTCTCTCTCTCGCTCTCTCTCTCTCTCTCTCTCTCTCGCTCTCTCTCGGAGTTTGATTGGCGTGTAGCGCGAGCTCAGCCCACACACAACCCACACACGCGCGCACACCTCCACGCGCCAACACTTTATTCCTCCTCCCCGTATCCCGCATGCAGTTACGATAAAGTCTCGCGCAACTGTCACTCAAACGCGGAGAAAAGTGAGGTTCCGGGAGTCACGCGAGGCCGCGCCGTGCCGATGCCTCGGGCTTGGGCGCGCGCACACCATGCCCCACGGGTCTGAAACATGGAAAGTACAGACACAGCCATCACACCGGAACCTGTGAAATGGAATGAGATATCACTATGACTTCAGATTATTTTCTACTCCTGTTATCGAGAAGCCCTAAACGTGAATTATAAAACAGCCTTTAGAGCAAAATGGAACAACAGACTGGTTATAAAGAAAGATCAAATCTCTTATGGAAAGATGTAATTTACCACAAAATGCCAGAAAGTTGGAGGGTAAAAGTGGATGAAGTCCTGTGAGAGCTCATCTTCCCACACTTTGAGAACAGCTGACCCGATGAATGCTAATTTTGAATTAATCTGACACTCCTGCGCCTCGTCATAACTACAGTACAAGCTGTCGCCATCAGATGGGTGTCTGCTGGTCGGCTGCACACGCACCCTGAGTTGCAAATTAATTACCAGCAAATGGATGCTAAAACAGACTGCTGGCAGCAGAGGAGCCTGGCATCGGAGAAGTGGCTCTTAAACACAGACACACTGTGGAGTAAAACATTAGCCTGACCGTAGGGGCCACAGGAAGGCAGAGCAGGAGCTGAGACAGGCAGGCAGGCAGTCTGGGGATCAGAATTATGTCCGTCAGTGCAGCTGATACCCGCATTCAGAGCTGAGGAGGCTTTTGGAAATATGACTCTCCATACATGTGCAGGTTGTTCCCTGGAGACCAGAAGCAGCAGGGAGTGCACTGCAGTCTGGATCATCTCTTAATTGAGGGTCAGAGAAGCTCCAGGTGACAATACGCCTGAAAAGGGCCCTCAAGAATTTCTGGATGGATTTATTTTATTTTATTAGCGTGTCTGTGTGTGTGGGTGGGTGTATGTGGGTGAGGTGGGGGAGGGTGCAGGGGTTGAGTCAGGCTATGGAGTTTCTCAGCAGCTCCCAGAAAGTAGGCACAGAGAATTACTTCTTCCACTGAAAACATGCTGAGAACTACAGACGTGAAGAAGGCACAAGTCTAATAATAAATATGAAGTCCATAACCCAGATATCAGCTAAACCACTGTGTGATCATTCAACTCTTCACCGGCTCATGGGAAAGTATGTAGCTCCGAATACTGACTGCCATTTTTAATTAAGGGAAGGCAATAACAAAGTTGTTCTGAGCACAAACTCATCTTATGAATGAAACCTTTTAGCTGAAAATCACACATTTAAATGTCAGTTCAAGAGTGGGATGTCTCAGGATGGGATTATAATTCATTACTAATTAAATGCATCCACACTTTAGCTGCACTTCCTCCGAAAACAATAGCCCTTTTTTTTTTGTATTTCGTCCAAATGTTCACCAGTATGTGAAAAATGTGGTTGAAAACATGCCTGAGAGTTTGGTTAATAATTGTGATGATAAAGGATATGTTTATGTTTCCATTTATGGTGAGGAAAAAAGTTGATACCAGCATGATAAACAGATTTTCCATCAAAAATTACCTTTTTTTAATTAACGATTTTCAAAAGACAGACAGAAAAAATGATTAATAAAATACTTTAAAATGAAAGTCTTCATTCGACGAAATAACGCTTTTCAATGAAGGTAAAAAAAAGTTTATAGGCAGATTCCGCAACAGGCCTCCAACCATGCACAATATATTAAATGTTAGTAAAACTCACGCAGAAACGGTGACCGATCATAGAAAAAAACGGCTTTGCTCGATTTCAAATTATGCATCTATCTTTGTGAACAATGAGGGGAAGAGGCCGCTAGATATCGAGACTGGCTGTAATTTATTCCCGCACGATCGTCTCTCAATAACATCTTGATAAACATGACAGAATTGCTTTTAAGCGCAGTCTAAATCTGCGCGCGCACGCGTGTGTGTGTGCGTGCGTGTGTGTGTGGGGGTGTGTGTGTTGGGTGAGCTCGAGATGAAAAGAGAGCGCGAGCCCCATCTGCTCCGTATCAAACCAATTTAGGTTGTCACCGCGCGCGCTTTTGTCTCGCGGTCGGACGCCACGGGGACACTTCTCTGCGATGGGACACGAGGAGGGGAGGGGAGGGGCGGGGCGGGGGCAGTGAGCGCGAGCCGCGCACGGGGCCGCGTCTATTCGAGCCTGTGACGTCACAATGAAGGAACGACAATAAAAAGGCGCCAATAATAAACAGGGAAAAAAAAGGATGTTTAAAATATAACAATGTTGCATATTTAAATATTGGTTTAAGCAATATGCAACATTTTTTTTCTTTCTGGAACGCTCACTGATTTTTTTCTTCAACATTTTTGTTCATTTAAAAAATTAACAAACGTCAGCTAATTTCTAATGCCTGTTCATTATCAGTAATACTTGCACCAAAGGTTTTATTTTCTCTATAAAATGTGTCTGACAGCATGTGAAGCAGGAAAAAAAAAAAAAAAAAAACAGTACAATGGCTCTATTAGCCCTTCACTTTTCATAAAGCATTAGCCGGTCTCCCTACTGAGAAATTAATCATGCGTTAAAAAACGAATTGCGTGTGTGACCTCGGAGGGTCAAACCGTGGAGAAAGAAAAGAGTCCAAAACATAATAAATTAAGAGCTACACCACTAAGTGAGCTTCAGACATTTAACATCAGATCTGTCAATAAATGGACATGTTGTGCGTGAGTGATCACCATTGAAATGCATCCCCTCTGCATCAAACCTGAATTAACACAGCATCGAACAAGCCCTAAAAATAAACCCTCAACTAAATATTTGTGATTTTCCCTCTTCTTTTTTCACTTATGTAATTTATCAACCATAAACAGAACTTTTTTTTTTAAATTTCTGCAGATTCTTCAACATTTTATTGAACTAAATATATATAAAACAATCAATTATTAATCATGCATTCCTGCTTATATGAATTTATTGTGGATTTACAGGCAGATGTAGGCTACAATATGGCGCACAATCTCCCAGATTTAATCCTTACTTAACGCTGCGCGTCTTTTACTGAAGATTTACTGTGCATTACAATTAACACACTTCTTACAGAAATTAGAAAAAAAAATAAGATTATTAAGGGAGATTTTTTTTTTTCCCTCCCGTCCATTTTCCTTGATGAGGAGAAATCCTGTGGCTGAGCAGGGAGGCTGTGTGCGCGCGCGCGGACCTCGTGCCACCATTCACGCGGGTCATTACTCTCCTGCTTCACGGCGGCATCGATACATTATTAGAATAAAACAAGGCTAAAACATTATTGGTCTGTTTACAGTATCAGTCCTGCCATGTCACAGCTTATTAGGCTGCATTACGCACTCGCCACCCCGTCGGCTGTTTAAAGCAATGGGCCGATGCGTAAAAATCAGGACAATGATTCCCTTTGTTTTGGAAGAAATTAAGAGTGATTTATGCTACTTTTTTTCCTTCTTCTTTTTTTTTTTCTTTTTTAATTTAGGAAATGTTATCATCAGACGCAATCCATATGTTGAATCTAAACCACCATAAGGTGTACCAGACCCATGTGTTCCAATTCATCTTTTATTTGTCACTCGTCTATTTTCACAGGGCTGCGCCGCAGACGGACGCAGCCCTGTGAGTTTGTTCGACATGAAGCTCGCCTCAGGCGTGTGTACCAATTAGCGGAACAGAGCAGCCACTAAAGATTCCCATATTTCATCCAAGATCTGGAACATTAGCCAGTGAATTATTCAGAAATCATCTTTATTTTTGCTCTTTTTGCAAAATTGGTCACGACGCTTTTATTTTTTTAATCAAGCAGAAATACATGATACCTATTAAATTACAGAGTAATCAATTTGATCGTCGTTTATTACAAACTGCATACATATGAGGGAGGGGGCGAGAGAGGTGGGTAAAGATTTAAATATTGAATAAACAAAAAGATAATGACATTTATACATGTTTTCCCTTTATGGCAAGCAGATTTGTGTGTTTTCTCACCTTGATCACACATTACATAATTAGCGTATTAATAAGCAAAATGTGGTTTTGACACAATTAGAATCTCCCACTTCAACCATATTCGTGTTATACAATTTAATTTAATAAGAACGTCTTGGATATGCCATTTAGTGCAGCTTGCCTTTGCATGACATAAAAAGTCTTGGAGCTATAAATGCTGAGGTACACACCAGTGTTCGCTGGTTTATAGGAGAGTGGGGTGTTTTTTGGTGTTTACTTCAGAGATATGCTCGAGCGATTATGAATACTGTAACATGATATTGTTTAAGAAGGTGAATAACATCCTGCTGGATGTAATCAATTAAAACATATTGACTCCACTCTAATACAGTCTAATACAGTCAATTACAACACAGGTGGAAGGCTCTTTGACATACTTTTTGCTTACATGCAGACACTGGAAGCCCATTGTGAATGAACGACCAATGTCACTGTGAATTTTTACATTTAACCACCAGAGTCACAGATTAGGTGCAAACAGCGATTTCTGAGTGAATTTTTCAGTGTGTGGAAGGATCAGCCCTCCTACTCAGAGCTTGCACCACACTGAGGCCCACCAGCTCCCCCTAACTGTCTCAATTCAAAGTTTTGTCTGATTGTGGGACTTTGCAGAGTATTTCACATTACAAGAGGATATGATTTGTGGCTGTTGAGATTCAAAGCAAATTAAAAAAAAAAAATCAAATTCTGTTAATCGATTTGTGCATTTAATTAGTCTTCAATACATTCTGTCACTGTTAATTTTGCACTAAAATGCTGTCTGGTGCCCCCCGATGCAGGGGAATCGATTGGTTTAAGCTTGTCTACTGCTGGCCTGAACTTCAGACTTATCTACGGGTGGTGTCATTTCCCCACCATGAGCTTCAGCTTCACTGACATTTAAAACTTCTTGTCGTTCATCACTGGATGACTGCGGCCGTATCTCACGGCTGATTTTGTAAAAGGTCTAAATAAAGGATACCGTGGAGCTGCCGGGAGATGCCGTTTTATTTACTGAACGATCCGGGTCCATAATTAAAGGCTTGCTTGACTTTTAATGACCCCTGAACACAAGCAAACTTGTGGAAGTTATTCTAAGTGGAATGAGTAATGAGACGTTAACAGTGAACACTGAGCTGAAGCCAATTAGCTCAGCAGTGCAGCCAGACTGCTGGGCGCTACCGAGCGCTTTAAAGGCAAGCAGAGAGCCGGCGAGGTCAGAGGGGGCGGGGGGACAGAGCCTGTGCACGTCTGCTGCGTCTATCTGAATACAGGAACGACGCGAAACTCCTCTGGGATTATGGGCCAGATTTACCGAACAAGCAAAGGAGTGAGAAGCAAAAACATCAAACTCTAAGTTTGTTGACAGGATGAATCCTTTAACTCCAATATTTAGCTGTTTTTGTGGTCAAAGGTGCATTATCAAGGCGCCGTAATGGGACTGCTTCGACAACACTCCCTCGTACTCATGGGGACGCTCTGATACCAATCCAATCCGGAAAAATCTATTAAAAACCTCACGCTATGCTATGGAAAGCCGTCTGCAGTAATGCCACATACACAACACAATTTGAGGTTAATGAGCTAAATCGTGTAGAAGCACTGGTATGGCTCTTTAAACGTTTGATCTTCTGAATATAGCTCAGATTGATGTTTCCAGAGTGTTCGTGGTGGAGGCTGCTTTTGAAGCAGTAGCAAGTCAGTAGAACTAATGGTACTTTTATATTGTTTGTGTTGTGTGTGTTTATGAATATAATTTGTCATAACATTTAAGCAGGATTTAGGAAGACGATATAAACCGGCATTTTTTTTTTTTTAAGCATTTTTAGGGATTCGCGCAATGGCGTCAAAATAGAGCAACTAAGGAAAGCAAAGCGGGCTGATCAGTGGTACTTACCGGCTTTAAGGCACCCATTTTGCTCGCATTCAGTATGAGTTCCTCTACATGTATAGTACTGTTAGTTTACCTACTTCTAATCACTTATTTTTTAAAACAGTTTTGTGGCAAGAAAGAAATATAAAGAGAGTGGGAGAGAGGGAGAGAGGGAGAGAGGGAGGGAGCTCTCAGGCAAGCAGCACACTATCAGACTATTATCCCTCGTCCAAGAGAATCATTCAGCTCTCCGCGGGGTGTCAAAGCAACACATCTCGGCGGGGAGAAGATAACTAACCGAGATGATCTCACAGTATCGCGGCTTAATTTTCTTTACTGGGGAATATTCAGTGGTAATGTAACTTAAATAGGCCATTGTGGAGCAAACTGCATCGTTTTATATGGGACATAAAATCATGGAAACTCACCAAAAAGGAAGATTGGCACTTAGGCCTGCACAATGCGTTAAAATGGATTCTGAATGAATTACCACAAATGTAGTCCCATAAGGACTGTACACAGTGCTTTCTCTTGCTGTGTGTGAGTGTGTGTGTGTGTGTGTGTGTGTGTGTGTGGAAACAAAACCTTCTTATTTCAATCAAATGAATACGTTTCAAAATACAAACCATGATTAACACCCTGATTGTCTTTTCTCTCTTTATGTGGTTGAGAGGATGACATAAACTTCCTAATTGTCCTTAATGGTCATCAAGACCTTCATTTTGAAAATGAAACAGGCAAATTTTAAAACATGTATATTTATTTTTATCATAATTGGCCCTTGTGCATGTACTTACAGACCAGACAGCTGTTGCCCAAGAGCACATCGGCAGTTTGATGCAACCTGTCGATGACATGAAAATGTCAGATTTACACTATGGGATATTTCACTATTAGATTAGTATTTGCATCTCTTACAGTGTTACTTCTACCTGTGGATATTTTGCAATCCAAGGAAAATGACTTCTTTATTCTGAATCTGTTGATAATTACATAAAGTTTCCAGTTGGAGCTTAATGCTGCAGCTTCTAATGGTTTCGTAATGAACTTCAAGTTAAAGGGAGTTAAATTAAAGCTCCTACTTGCACTGTGACTTTTCAGTGTGGAGGCAACTGAAAACTGAAGACTATTAGGAATGTATATATGTAGCTTAAACAGTATACCTGACATACATAATAGCTGATAGTTAAACCAAAAAGTTGTTGCATTTATAATTTAATACAATTCTTTTTCTTCTATAAATAGTTTGAAGGCAGATTATGCCACACATGGACTGTTGAAATACAGGTTTGATTTAAGTAAGAATGTCAATGTTTTATTCATATTTACTTTACCTTAATACCTCTGATGGCATAGAAAAAGTCCATTTCAAGCATTCAGCACAAATAATGAGTTAGCTCTGACTTGTCAAACTTTTTTGCAACTCTTCTGAGGAACTCTGACATTTTGAGGATTCACTTTGAAATTATGTCTAAGAAATGAACAACTTTATATCCCATAATTGTTGGTGTATGTATAAAGGGACATTTTGTAATTGAAATATGCTAAAAGAAGATGATCAAAGCTGATGTGTTGGGTTGGCTCGGCTGGTTTCACGTGGACTGACCCACGTTGGAGCCGCAGCATCCTTTGCACACACCATGTCCAGGTACTTTGGGCCATGCAGCTCACATGCATTACACTTTCAGACACGATGCATTATGTGTCTCGTTTTTTCCGCCTGTCCATGTTTCTGACTCGTCCGTCCATCTGCCTGAGTAAACAAGAGCTATGTTAATGTGAACGTTAAGGGGCTCTATTAGTGCCACAGACAGGAAGCGGAACAACCCAGGCTTTTTCTATCCCTCCATTATTAATGAGGACTGGAGGTTAAACTACCGCTTAATCACCAGGCTGCATAGAGAGTGATACGAAGATGGAGGGGGGTAAATAAAAGCAGGGGGCGGAAAGAGGCGATATTCTGAGGAAATCAAACGGAGAGTGAGAGAGAGATTCGAAGAGGGAGATAGACATTAATGACCTCATCCGCTATGATCGATAACCGAATGTGTTTCTCCACAAATGAGGACGTGTAAAAACATCTCTGGTTCGCTCTGTGATGATTGGCTAAAATATGAGCTCATGCCATTGAGGCGGTGTGGACTGACTGTAACATATCCATTAGTTAAAAGTATTCAGAGAATGACATCTGTAAAGTTTAATGTGTGGTTCCTTCTGGGCTACAAACAACAAGCTGCAAGAGACTAAATAATCAGCTTACTTCAGTGTGGACATTGTAGGAAAGTGTCCCTGCACACACACACACACACACACACACACACACACTTCAATCCAGTCAACTCAGAGTGCAACCGTCACTAGATTGTTGGGAAGAAACCACACAATCTGGGGAAAATCTACCTTCTTTCTCAGAGGTGACAGTGATAACCACCTCAGTCCCATTAGTTCACTTTTAGTTTCACTTTCTTGGATGTGAGACACAAGCCTGAGATGGAGTGTAGTCCTCGTGTGTTTCTGAAATGCCCTGACTTGTCTTTTAATCTGGCAGAAAAACTTGAGTTTGGGATACAGTTTGTAGCTTTTTCTATCATCCAAAAGCGACTGTGTGATGGAGCGTGGGCCTTTTGAAGACCTATACTGTGGTCAACTCTTGGTAGATTATTGATAGGAAGCTCATTACCTATCAGGGAGGACATTTCTGATGTATTCTACAAGTACTGAAATATTTCTTCTGAACAGGTTAGCTTCATATCTGTTCACAATGACAACCACGTAATATGAGAAAATAAAGCACAAACCCTCCAGCACTGTGTATCTGTTTTCAAAACCACTTTATCTTTTATCATTTGGCACTGTTGGATTGTTTTAAAGGCAGTCCATAATTCTTTGAAAAATAAGGGACTGGCTTGTTTTGATATGACTGCATGTGCATTTTAGTGTTGGTTTTTTTATATTTTGCACCCCCCGCCCACCAGCACTGTCAAAAACAAACACCAGCGTTGGCTCGTGTGTGTGTGTGTGTGTTTGTGTGTGTGTGTGTATGTGTTCCTCCGTCCCTCTCGGCTCAATGAACCATCAGCGCGGCCCTCCCTCACCCCTGACAAGCTTTAATTGTGTAATCCTGTGATCCGACTTGTAATCCCTTCAAACACACAGCACGGCGGCGATCATGTACACAGTTACGCTCATACACAAACACACTCTGGTGATCTCTGTCAGATTAAACAGCAAACAGCAGATCTGGCTCTATTGAATTATTATGGGCTGCGAAAAGGTAAACAGGAAAAGGAGATGTTATTTCCTTCAATGGGAGTGATTGTTTTGATTTATTGATTTAAGCGGGCCTTTTCTGAAATCATGTGTTTTGATGCGACATGTCTGGGAAATCACTGCAGTAAAATATTTACATTGATGATGGTTTTGGTTGATGGAATACAATAGAAAATCAAATTAAAGGTGTGAACAGGTAATCATGTCAAACTGTCATTGCAGCTGCTTTTTCATTCAAATGCTAATGCTACATAAAACATCAATTTTCAATATTGATTCTAAAGACTGTCAAAAAGACAAAGGCCGTGCCTACAGGATGTTTTCAAATGAAATCTGAATACTTTGGTTGTGTTTTGGATGTCAGGGTGTCACAGTATGTGACCTGAAGCTAAAGGAAGCCTGGTGCTCAAGAAAAAAAAGGTTCCCTGGACTGGGGTCTGAGACCCCTCACATGAGGCCACACAGGCTCAACTGTGTATGCATCCTATGTGTGTATATATGTGAAATATGGCCGAGAGAAAATCTCTGGGAAGACCCAGCTTCCAGACTATAGTAGCAATTAACATTTGAACACAAAAAAGGGAACATTTTACGTTTTTGCTTTTCAATTATTTGATTTTTAATTATTTGATATTTGTGTTAAATGTAGTTTCGCTCAAGGGCTTGCCATTATAGATAGAGGCTGCCTTTTAAAGAGGGGCCACCGGGCAAAATGGTAAACAACAGAATTAAATGGTAATAATTATTGTCCCAGAAAATAATTATTGTTCAGCTGCCTATCTGCTCTGGTGTTTAAATAACAACCGATATTAGCTGCCATTTATTTTTCTGTGAGGCAACAGTGTGTGTGCGTGCGTGTGTGTCTGTCTGTGTGTGTGTGTGTTGGCTTAAGCTGCATCACATACGTCGGACAGGCATGACGACACACATATAGCTGAAGACGCAGTGGGTTCCTAGATAAGAAATAACGTGCTCTGCATTTTATTTTCTCTGAATATTAATCTTGTTTTTTAATATACACTATAAGAACAACAGAAATTCAGATACTTTATATTTAGTTTACCCTAAAAGTGCTTGGATGAAACAAAACAAAAAAAGAGGGACACATTCCAGGATGTTTACTGTGGTCATTTATGATAAGATATCAGATTGTTGTCATATCACATGTCTCTTTATTCTCTAGCTTGGATGTTTGTGTCTTTGACACTGCAGAGATTTGTTTCCCAAACAGGATCATACCCAGCACATATGGATGGATTTCACATCTGTATTGTTTTTGATGTGCTAATCCCACACATTAAAACTCAGTATCAAAACAGCTTTTATCACTATTATTGTTATTCTTGCTTTTTTTTTTTTGATCTCTTGTTGAATTACTGCTGATCCACTGATGCATAAGTACCCTTCTACCGAAGTGTGTGAACACCAGGGATTAACAGAGGGACTCTCGGGGTGTGTGTGACAGTGATCTGACAACACTAATGATAACAGAAATATGAGCCTGTTTTGTTTTTTTGTTGAGTCCAAAATAGAATTTCATGTCGTAAACACCGTGCACGATGCATGCTCCGAGACCGAACGCACACACAGACGTAGCGTGTCTCCACTAATGCGCACAGACAAATATGAGACACTGAGAAATGTTTTCACGTCTAAATATCATGGATTAATTTCTTTTTATAATATTAGAATAATCTTAGGGATCCGATGACAGATGTTATGAATAAAGGCGATAAAAAAACATCCATACTGGATAAACATTTATGCACAGTTCTAAAGCCCAACACAATCATTAGGCTCTTTTTTGAGTTTTGATTACATTTTAGCATGATAATACGGATATAATTATATATGTAGTTAAGACAGCGAATGTGGATTTTGGCAATGAACACACTTCCTGATGCCAAATCCAAAAAAAAAAAAAAAAAAAAAAAAAACCTGACATGGAGCCCAACATGTAACAGCACTGACCATATCTGCATGATACATCATACATTTGTCTTTTGCAGTATGCGTAATAACTGAATGAACTTCGATATGTTTCCATGCACTGTTTTTAACGTACTTGACTAATCAGATGGAGCTGGACTGCATGATATTTTTTACTTCTTTATCTCAACATTTCACCACATCTGGAATAAAGCCAGGGACACACAGAGCACAAAAATCAGCCACTGCTGGTTTAGAACTACAAACACACACTGGATCAACCAAAAAGAAAGGATAACCATGAACATCAATATCTTCATTGTTTTTGTATTCAACATAAGTCATACCACGATTGCAATTTTCTCAACTAATATCAAGCAGCTTTCGTACTGACGGTAAGAATTAATTTTAGGAAAAGTTTTTCTATTGTGATCCTCAACTCATCCAAATATGAAATTTCTTCTATTTCTTCAGTATGATTATTACTTTACATTGTGCATTTTTAAGAAGCAGCGTGAAAAAATGTTTTTTTACTTCTTTTTGCTGATTCTTGTGACTTCTTGTACCTGTGAAAATGAAAGGAAGATTCAGTTGAGATTTTTCAGAAAAACCACTAAAATCTGAAGAATTTTTACCCTAAAGATCGAGACTTCTTGACAGATACGGCCCTCCTGATTACACATCCATACCAGTGACATATTGTTGCTGCCACTGGCTTGAATTGGTCCCACTCTCCTGCACTTGACTTTTAAGATCTTCTTTTTTTTTTTTTAGCAGCTTTCACTTAAAAACAGGGATTAGAAATCCTGGCTGAGAGCATAAATATGTTCCGACGTGTGTATTTGGTTTTTATAAAAATCCCCACAGCATATTACACTTACATGGGCTCTGCGCGCTAAGTAAGAATCATGGAGTGTAAAATTGACAGATGGGGCTATTTGGGTTTCCTTAAGTGCTCAGGGACACTCACACAGTTTGGGTGGGTCTCTTGTCATCAGTGGTACTTTGGTTAATGATGACAGCTGCACTCAGTCGAGTGATTTACTTGTTTTAACAGAGAAGGAGAGAGAGAGAGTTATCATCCAACTCCCCCCTTCGCTCGCCACCACTCTCACTCGCCCTCTCTCCTCCTCTCCGAGATGAAATTAAGAGCAACATGTTGACTTGTAAATCTAAACATTAAAAACATATGCGGGCCATTAGCACACAGTCCGCAGATGTTGCCGCTTGTAATCCGGGCCTTCTGATGCTCTGATTGGCCCACAACGTTAATCATGAGGAGGTTAATGCACTGCGTGCAGACAATGGAAGTGCTCTCGGTGCCGGGAACAGAAAGCGATATACAAATACAGAGTGTCCATAGTCTCCATCATGCACAACTGTGAGAACTCTTTGAAAAGTGGAGGGCAGAAAGAAGAGTTTGCATCTCTCTCTCTCTCTCATCCTTCGACGTACGGGAGATCGAAAGTGTTTTGGGTTGTTGCCACAGTTGCAAAGTATTTCACATGTTTGTGTTTCTAAGATTTTTTGATGACCCACTCTGAGTTCTCATCAGGAAAATAAAAAATTATTAAAGTGGAAAAACTTTCAGTGAGCTCAAGTATGAGACTGGCAGCATCAGCTACCAAAATATGCTGTAAACGTTAACAGTGTTGAGTATATAAACATTTCGATGGTCAGATGACCAAGTTGCGTTGTCAGTTGTGTCGAGCACCAAACATAAATGGAGGCACAAAAACTTTTCACCTTAAAAAGTCATTTAAATGGGCCTCAGACTACAAAAAGTAAGGAGATTTGTTTGAATTTCAATAGAAATCTTGATAATTTACTATTTTTCTCTACATGTACTATACTTGTACACTTATCTCTGCTGTTTATCTCACTGATGCAAGTTTCTCACAATTGTGACAACCTTTGAAAAGGAAATACTCTTAAATCTTTCCATTATTCACATTTTTACCAAATATCCCCAAACATTTGCTTATTTTTGTGTAGTTAATGTTGTTAATGAACTGACGGTTTAAGTTGATGCTTCCAATACTGCTGAGTGAGATTTATGTAACTAAGACTTTTTATTACTTTAATATTGTGTACTCAAGTGTGTCGTTAATCAAAACTGAGAAAATATCATAAATGCATGTCGGTCTATTGGATTTGATTTCTTTTGCTTTATTTTAAAAAGAAGAAAAGGTAAAAGAAAAAAATGAAATCCTCATTAAATACATGATCACAGGGTGTGATGTCCCTTATAAATATAAGTTTGGGCTTCAGAATAGCTTTATTGTCATCATACATGGGGCAATGGTGAAAATATATTTATCTTCCACCTCCTACCAGACTTTAACTTTCTACTTTTAATTTAATTTCTTGCCTTTATCATGTAAACAAGTTTAAAAGATCAACAGAACCAACCGTGATCATCCAGTTGTCTGATCACAATCAAATCCATTGTTTTTCACATTGTCTGAGAAACATTATTAAATTTCATCCAGTCTATTTGTGACTGACGTGAATCAGGTTTTACTCTTTTGTCCAATCCAATCCTGGGTAGTGTGACTCATTCCTTATCTGTATCAGCCAGAATGGCTCAATAGTGATAATAAATCTACAAATATATGACTATAATTATTTAAAAACAACTCCAGCAATGAAATAAAATGTAAATTATGGCAGTAATGCTCTCTGGACAGATGTTTCAGTAATTACATTAAACTACACTTGTAGTTTAATGCATACACATAAACTGCCAGTTTAATTGCTGAACTGGCCATACAGATGGACAGGAGGGCAATATGAGGATGAGAAACAGCTTTAAGTTGATCCTCCCTGAATGTTACAGATTTAAATCTCTCTCTCGCTCTCTCTGCCATTTTGCTCAGCTCTCTTTTAGCCCAACTCGCCAGTAAACCTCTAAGCTGTATTTGAAAAAAAAAAAAAAAAAGCAGAGGCCACAAAGAAGATATTTAAGAGGAAGTGGATCCTTAAATGCCCCGGCTTGCTTGGCTTCTCAGCTTTGGAGCTGCAAATGGACCCAGCAGGCAGGAGTAAAGACCTTAAATACCTGTCCTTTTCACTCTGTGTCATGTTCACTTTTGTTCTGTAAGCACTTAAGTATTGAAGCAGCTCGACAGGTTGCTTCAGACAAATCGCGTCCATTAATGAAGCAGAACACAGCTCCGTCCATGGTGGAATTACAGTAAGATCCAGATGACCCTTTTTTCAGGCAACATTGTCAAGTATGTTGTGTAAAACTCGACTTAACCTGAATACAAGACATTTTGAGCTGAATCGTGCTAAATCTCTGCTTTTTACTCAAACCTCGAAAGCTGTGACCTTGGAGTTCTACATTTAAAAAATGTAAAGTGAAGGATTAGACTAAGTCTCAGTCCCGCAGGGGGAGAACAAAACCTCTGAGGTGTGCTTGAAACACAAAGATCACATCCCTCTTTAAAGGTCTTTAAAAGCAATACTGATGCTAAATCTACTAAGTTGAAAATAACGCAAACAGAAGTAACATTTTTGTGCAAATCTGTGGCTTCCTGGTGGAAAAACACAGAGACTATGAATATGTCTCTTAGAGAGATAGACTTTTTTTTATTAATATTACCAATAAATAGAAGTAAAATCAGCAGCGTTGACGCCAGAGGTCAGACAAGAATATCTAGACTATGTCAAAATAATATAAATGCAACACGAACGATGAATGTATTCCGATGAGCCTTTCTGACAACATGTTGAAGCTTGAAGCTGATGCGCCCCGAACCGTCCAGCGAAAAACAGGACACAGACGCAGCAGTTCACACAAGTTCACCAAAACAGAACTATAGACATCTGTGAAAACATGTGCTCTGATGAGTAATTTTTTCGGCCATTCAGGTGGTACGGTCAGAATTTGATGTAAGTAACATGAAAGTGGGCTTTGTAATGATGGGTCAAACTAACTTGGACCCTTTAATATCAAATCCAAGCCGGACGGCCTCCATAGGCACCGAAATTCAGTCCAAAAGTTTCCTCTTTAGTTGCAGTCTAAGAGACAACAACATTATGAATGTTCATTCAACAAATCTGCAGCAAATGTTCAGTGCTTTAACGTCCATATGAAGAAAATTCTCATGTTAACTTAACTCTTTCAGTTGCTTTTTTAATCTATTCCTCCAAAAATCCAAAAGTTGAATCTCAGTCTCGCCCTGTCTCATGTGTCTTTCGGCAAGACCAGCAAATTCAACGAGTTCCGGATCCTGCGTTCCATAAAAGCTTTGACCTTGGTGTGAGAGCATGTAAAATACATTGAGACATCAAAAATTAAACACGCTATTGAAATATTGTGCATATTAAATAAATACTACAGTCAAACCATAAAATATTAATCAACGGACACAAAAGAGTTTTTCAGGTATTACCTCTTTCAGAGGTTCTGCAAAGCATTTTTATATCTAAACTGCAATATTACTCAATGAAAAATATGTATCTAACCCAGTGTCGTTCCATTTATTTTTTTTTATCAGAGGCTGTGAACTCTTCCCTCCACAGACGTGGGATTAGTTACATATGCCTGTCGTCAGTGCTGCTGATCCAGGACATTTTTATAAGCCTCTAAATGTGCTTGAAACATTAGGTTCATCCTTGGCCAAAGGGCAAATATATTCTAGACAGAGCTAAGCTTCAAACTGTATTCCTGCACATGTTTTTTTTGCTAATAGTATATCAAGCACTGTCTGGAAATATAAATAAATAATATCGTCACGACTTCTTTTGAAATCTTTGTGACGATCACTGCAGCATATCTCGTTAATTAAATGACAAAGATTTCATTCCTTATTATTTCTTAGTTGATTAATACAGCGTGTGTAAAATGTAAAATACCGTCTTATTAAAGGTGTTCCTTGCCCACAATCTTTTGCCCTCAATTTATAAACACACACTGAGGTGCACACACACTAATAAACAAATTCACACTGAGCAAACAACTCGTGACCCAATCCAATTCTATTAGCAGAGGACATCGGGATGCCGCCGTATTGTTTTATATACAGACAGCATTTGAGTCGTGTGTAATTAGTCAATGCTTCCACACAAACTGACGCAGGCACATGTACAGCCAGCTAACATATGGCTACAAAGTTATGAATGGAGTCTGTGAAACTCACAGCTGAGTAAAGACAGCTTATTAGAGACTAAGAAAAGTGTACCGCACCGGTCATGACTGCTCAACACTTAAATCTTCTTTCATAAACATTTACACTCGGCTTTTGAAATGGGAAAATGGCAGCGCTGCGGCTCTGAGGTTCTCCAGCATATGAGGACATATGGGGTTTTATAGTAATGCAGTTCATATAGGTCAAACAGGCATCAAGTCGCTTAACTGCTGCACTGCTTGATCTGTAATCGCTCTCTTACCATCTCCGCTCAGACTTTCTGGTATTTACATTTGCTTCAACTTATAGCGTGACATCTGTACACGGAAGTAATCGAGAGTTATAATAAGATCAGAGCTCCAGCCAGCTCTGGATTTTCCATCGCAGAGGTTTATGGCTCCTTGATCTTTCGAGATGTAAATAATCTTCATAAGAGGTTTTCTGCTGTTGTAAAGATGGGCATTTTATCTTCTATTTCAAGTTGTGGTCGTTGAGCTGATACATCTTTTTTCTGCTTATTTTCATGATCTAAAGATGGAGTCCAAATTTGCAGGGATAACTGGAAGAAAAAGCTCTGGCTATGCACACATGCAATGGCACCATTACCATGTGTGCTCACAGCTTAGACATATAGGTTAACTCTCCAAATGTAAGTATTATTGGCCCCAGATGTTTCCATTATAGTCTTATTATTGTGTGACTTATTTCAGGATTAAGATTAAAACCTATGCATTGTAATTTAAAACACTGCATGCGTAAGTCAAACAGATGGTAATGGTTACAACTGGTAGCGTAGTTTAAAAGTCATGCACGCTTCGTCATTAAAATACTAAGAAGTGAAAAAAATGAAAGCGCTACAATGATCCGGGCATGCTGTGAGTAGCTTTTCATATCAGGACCATGGACAGAGGCCAGGAAAGTGAAAGAAGAAAAAAAATTCAAAGACATTTTCTCTTCAATGTTTTAACATCACAAGTTTCATTTTCCAAAAATGGCCAAAACTACAAGTTATACTCCAGAAATAAACTTTGAGTGAATGATGCAAAAGGCGAACACTGTTGTGGTGATAGATGCCTTTACCTTACAGCAAGAAAACCCCTGGTTCAATTCCTGGATTTCATCCAGGTCCTTTTGTTTCTTCTTAGAGTTTAAAAAACGCATCTGTTAATTAGGTTACACTACGGCCCTGTTTAAGCGACAACATTTTTCGTTTTTGCGTCTTCATTTCAGAAAACTTTTGGCAGTGTTTTGAAGACAGTGTTCACCCGGAGAGTGCTGCAATGCCAGGACTGGAGTCCAGAAGTTTGAGTCCACATTATGTTTCTGCCACATTTTATTTTCCAGCTAACGAAACTGACAAAATATTCAAGCACTAAAAAAACAACAGAGACTCTTCTGTGACTCGTTGGAGTTGCTGGTTGTACCTCTTGAACCCTCAAAGGAGACGTGACTGATGCGTGACATCGCTCTCTTCTCCTCCTCCTCCTCCTTCCCCCCCTCCGTCCTTCATCCTGTCACGTCAAACGCTGTCCTGTGGGATCCGGGAAATGATTAAGGAAGACAGTTTCAAATACCTTTCAAGTCTCTCCCAGATGGCATCGCAAAGTAGGTGGGCACAAAGAAAGCGGGAGTTGGCGAGGGGAGCGTTGCCAGTCTTCCTCGCGGAGACAGCAGAGATGGTTTGGTTTGCATGTCTGTAGCTTGACGGTGTGTATTTCACTCAAGCTTGTGTGAAGAATCGCTGCCGGCAAGCCACAGTGTAAGAACAAACTGGGCCTTTTGAGCTCCAGCAGTTAACATTTTACCTCTTTTAAACCTGTGATGTACTTCAGTGTCTTGTTCACTGTGACACACATTTACGGCTCCTCACTGTGGCACGCTGCATGACGAAAGGTGTGCATGTGTGAGTACATGTCTCTGTGTGTATGTCTTTGTACAGTATGTGCCCTTTTGTGTGTATGTGTGTGTGTGTGTGTGTGTGTGTAAGAAAGAGAGAGAGATAATGAGATCTTGTTCAGCTGAGACCTGGTCTTGATCCCCAGAAGCCCTGGACTCATTTCAGAGAGAAACCTCCGAACATGGTGTGCGAGACTGAACATCTCTGGCAGGAACAGTAACTCGGTCTCCTGTAGCGAGATCGTAAACCTATGGAAGTCCAGGATTATGGGCTTTAGTTCTTGTGAGGGGGGTTCGTGGTGTTCGGCAGCTTATGTCCGCGAGTGCCTTTTACGATGAGGACAGAGGCATTAGCATGCTTTCTAATTCAGAAGTTTGCGATGTGTGTGTGCGTTCACATTTCAGTACATCACACTGACATTTCAGCCGATCGCAATGCACGAGCTGTACTGCAATAAAAAGCAACTATTAAAGTCACAAATGTAGTTGGTAAAAAAAATGTTCTTTAACATCAATCAGTAAATCACAAAATGGAAAATACAGTGCCTCCGACAGATAATCTTTATACAGGTCAAGATGAAATCAGCGCTCACATTTTCGAGCTTGATGGGTTAAACAGCACCAAGACCTTTGATTTGTTTTTTTTTAAAAACCATGTTGAAGACTCCATTACTAAAAGATTACAACAGGGTGTTGTAAGGTTTGCACCTTCCTACACATCAACCCTGAAGTTAACATTTGAGTTATTTTAACAAGAAGGCTGTGGGATTTTTCTTTGATTTTTACACATCCATCCGTCATCTATATAGATTCATCCAACTTTGTGTTGGGGAGTCGATGGCATTTGGCTGTGGCAGTGCCTTGGACTGTCCATAATTCAGACACACTCAGGTCTACAGCCTATTTAGAATAACCAGAGCATTTTTTTGTATGTTTTGCAACCCCACCCACCTGGGGAAAGATATGGGTCATAAAGGAAAACCTGAAGATAAAAAGATAAATTAAGATTGAGTTGGCCACACAACATTTTTCAAGCAACTGAGTTGTCAAAAACATCCATCAACTTCATCAGAAAGTCAGAAAAGCAAAGAAAAATGGTAAATCTCAACACCAAACTTAATTTATTTAAACATGCAATGATGAGCCGACTTACAATGAAAGAACAAAGACTGAATTATATGATGTTGGTGTGTTCTGGGAGTTGCAGTTTCACACCGCACAATGGTCTCTTTCAAATATTTTTGTTGAATTTATGGTTTTTAATCATTTTTCCTTCATTTTTTTTGTGCTTTTATGCTTCTACAAGTTATGAAGCAATGTTAAAAAAAATACAAACTGTCATGCACAGTCAACCCAATCCAAAGCAGTAGAGCTCCATCCTATTGAATGTTGAACTACAGAGACCAAATACACAGTTCATGATTGACTGTTCGTCTTTTGTGATATGCAAATCCAAACAACACACTGTCTCTATCTCTTAAGAAAGCAAATAAAAGCACTTGTAAGAAAACGGAAGCTTGACTGAGATTAATACAAACTGATCTGTTTGAACAACACATCTGAAAGGTGTTCGGACCAACATCAGCACCGATTGATCTGAAACCCACTGATTCAGTGACACCACTGAGTTTCTAAACTGCTTTTTCTTCCTCCCCTCTTTTCATTCTCTCATCTCTTCCTTTCACTCTCCTGGTCGCCCCCCCCCCAATCCTCGCTCCATGCCTGTCAGCTAACTTCACCACGTGAGCCCCGCGCCAAAGCTATCACTGTTCCCTTTTCTTTTTGGCATTGTTCAAACTAAATGGAAACAAGGTAATTAGCTTGTTACAATTAAAGCGAGACGAGCGGATGAATTGTAATCACCCGCAATGGAGTTCCTGCTTTCTCCCCTGCAGCCTCCAACAGGCCAGCTGAGCTATCCTCATTTGCATAATTAAAATATACAAATGATAATGGATTTTGTAGTCAATGTCCAGAGGCTGCAGAGGCAGGGATGAGAAGAAAATATGAAATCACAATAACAACCGCACCGGTTTTTCGCCTAGAGGGGAGAGAGGGAGGTGGAGGAGGGAGGAAGAGAGAAGTAGACGGGGAAGGAGAGGAGGAATGCGGGGCTGCTGGAAAGAGATGGAAGGAGGAAGAAGGGAGGATGCGGAGATAATGGGGGATAAATGAGTGAGAGAAAAGACGGCCCGGACGTCAGAGGGAGCAGAATAAAGGTGAACCAATTACATTTGAAAATAGCATACGCGTGGCCCTGGCCTGTGCTGCCCTCCCTCTGGGGAAGTCTTTCGCCTGATTACATGAAATTGGGATAGAATTAAACATCTAAGAGTTGTCCTAAGACAAACCAAAATGAAATTAGAACCCTTTTTTTTCTCTTTTTTTTTTTTACCTTGGAGCACCACAGAGCAGCACGACGGGGAGGGAAGGAAAAATGGAGGGATTTTGCAATTAGGCGAGGGACAATGTCAGTGAAATTAGGCCTTAGAGCTGAGTTCCTTCTCCCTCTGCTTTTTTTTTTCTTTCCTCCCCCTCCCCCCATTACTTCTGGCTTCCTATATAGTTCTTTCCTTTTTTTTACCCCCATCAGAAAGTTTGGAGGCGAAACAGCTGTGATCCCTTGATGCTGATGTGGTAATAAGCTTCACACACACACACACACACACACACACACACATACACACACACACACACACAACCCCACTGCGCCAAAATACATTTACACCCACTCTCGGGCCCTGGTGATTTGGCCTGTATGGCAGCTCGGCGCACAAAGAGTGTGACATTAGAGTGGTGTGCGCCGGCAGCGCTGGGCAAGGCCCCAAAACAACAACGGAACAGCTCTCCAGTCACCAAAACAAACTTCTCCTGTCTCTACAGTAAATGTTTGAGGGATGCGGGGATTCTTATGTCGAGTGAGGGTCTCCTTAAAAACACGAGTGTTTCTTTTCTTGTCAAATAAAAGAAGGAACGTTAGCTTGCGGGTTTTACTGGGATCCATTCTTCCGTCCTCCTTTTCATTTCCTGCTACACATCCAAAAAGAAAGAACAAAGAAAAAAGACAGGAGATAAAAAACTATTAAATCAGATATGCTATTCTGGAAGACATCAACATAAAGAGGGGTTTTGTTGTTGTTATGATTATAATACAAAAAAATAAAAGAAATGTGTGCATATCTTCTATTCTCTTCCACACCATTTACCGCCCCATTCAGTTTTCCCACTGGGACCAGAAACAGTGCATTTAACTTGTAATCTGATCTAATCTAATCTGATCATTTTATTACCACCAACCATTCTGAAGGTAATGACAAAACATGCTGCTTTTCCCTCCCGTTCCGTCGACATAAACAGCTTCGGTTACTCAGCCGTAATGGAAAGGCAAATATTCTGTCAGCGTCTTCCAAGACCCATAGGAGTGCTGACGAAAAAAAAAAAAAAAAAGATCCTCACCGTCTCATTTTTGACTGTTGAAATCATGTGTGAGCTTCGTTCTTCAGGGTCGTCTCAGATCATGTAATCCACATATTTGATTTGGTACAAGTTTTGTGAGGGGCACGGTTCCTGACTCAACCTGAGGAGTTCAGAGAGCCAACGCAATGGGAATCGAACTAGCAAACATAAAAAAATTGTGATTGAGGAGCAGTGGTCAGAGTTTATTTTGTGTGCTTGACTTGACTTATAGTCAAGTGTTTTTGGCTCCAGAACCCCCAACCTTCAATGGTATGAAGCAAAATCAAAGATGGATTTCAGTTAAGTCCATAACATGAACCTGATTTATCAACCTATTCTATTTTCACTTACAGAAGAGATCAAATATCTCTCCACCCTTAACGACTTAACGTTTTACTACAAGTTCACTAATCTCAGTGAAGCAGGATTTCTCCTGAAGCCAGAAGTGAAGACGTTCACCTCTAGTGGACACTGTGAACATGACATTAGCAGTACATGCTCCTGTTGTTTGTTTCGAGAGGCATTATGACTACAGGTGGCATATCATAATGCTGGACTGTACAATCTTAATGAGAACATTTCTAAACAGGATCTCACCAACCTCTGACTTTTTGGGTTTTTAAAGGTGCATTAAGGAGTTTGAACGTTTCATGCGAAACAACGGCCCCTGCAGGCCTTGGGCGTAACTGCAGCTTAGTGAAACACTCGTGCCTGTGGCTTGCGTCCATGTACGTGCACGGAAGAGGGGAACTCCTTCCTTGCTCTTTTAGTAGAGCTCGAGTAAAATGTAAGTTTCTTTTGCCTGGTGGAGTCTGTGCTGGAGTTGTGGCAGTGCTAGAAGCCAGTCTCTTCTTACTTTCTGGAAGATCCATCCTCATACTGCTCAGTTGTTGCTCGCTAAGCATCTGGCGGAGTAACGGCGGACAAAAAGAAAGCTAAGTGAATCAGGCCAGTGGGAGAGCGCAATACATCAAATTCTCCCAAAGAAATACAAATTGCCGAACCGGGACTGCAACTTTCAAGTGACAATTTAGCGCTGTTAGCGGTACTTGCAGTGAATATGTCAGGGCACATTGTACACATCATTGAATATTTGTAACATATTTATGGTGGAAAATAAGTATTTTTAAAGTTGAAAAACTCCTTAATGCACCTTTAAGCAGGAGGTGTCACAAAAGTTACCACAGGGATAACTGGCCTGTGGTGGCCAAGCGTTCATAACGACAACACTTTTTGATGCTTTGATGTTGGCTCTTCCTATCATTGTGAAGCAAAATTCACCAAGCGTTGGATTGTTCAGCCACTAATAGGGAACGTGAGCTGGGGTTAGACCATTGTGAGACAGGTTAGTTTTACCCTACTGATGATTTGTTGTTGTGAAAGTAATCCCCATGTTGCATTTCTGCAACATGGGATGAAACATCTTGCAATAATTTGTTCAAATAAATGATATAACACATCCATCACGATCAGGATTGGCATTCATTCTTGTTTTAGCCATGGAGCAGCTGGATAGAGTGCTGAACCCTCAATAGCAATAAATAAATTGTGGTTTCAAGAAGTTAACAAACATATTAGAGCATGACAGGAAATATATTTTTGATTTGGGGAACAAATAAACACAACTGTAGATGTTCTGCTACAAATTCAAAGTTGGGAAAAACAAGAGCAGGTAGTAAAAAAAAACAGAGCTTGAAGTGGTACAACACAGGAAATGTTTCGTAATGAAGTTAACACAAAAGTCAGAGGGAGCCAGCCAAGGAATGCTTTGTAGCATTTCCTTTTCAGATGCCTTAAAAGTCGATATAATCAACTTTTCAAATATTACAACATTACAGTGATGGCTTCACTGTAGAAGCCAATTTTATACAAATCAGTTCCTCTGTTAAAAAAAAAAAAAAAAGATGTGTAAGTTTTCAACAAACAGCTCGTGGAATATCTGTTTGCTACTGACTCTGTTCTTTTAAAAAGATATTAATGTTGGTGGGTTTCTTGGTTGCGGGCGGAGAAAGTAATGATAGAAAGCAGGGCGCAGAGGTGGCAAAGTGGCCACAGTTTCTTTCTCCAGCACATATTACATTCACATTGTTTATTTTATGAGACATTAAGTCAAAAAACAACTTGTTGAAATTGATGGGCTCAAATAAACGATGACAAAAAAAGTCAACAGATTTGTGGCCCAACGCAGTTTAATGTGGAAATATACTACAGACCACCACACACAATCACACCTGAGTTCAATTTAGTGACAGAAACTAACCTAAGAAGCAAGTTTATGCATTGACTAACAAAGCTTGGCTACATACAGGAAACATGGAGAGAGATTATGCAGGGATAATCAAGTCGTGCGCTTTTCTTTTAAAAACTTTTTTTTTTGTTTTTAACTATAAAGACACATGTTCACTTGGTGATGATTTTCTGTTAGCAACACCCTCTGTCTATTCTGCTCTCCTTCAAAACGTTATCTTTTTTTTTCATTTTTTCTCACTTTCTCCGTCGGTTCCACAATGACTCAAATTGTGTTTCTCTCTTTCTCCTTTTTCCCCTTCCTCCTTCTATTTGATTCTATTCCCCATGAAAACTGTACTAACAGCGTGAGTGCAATGAAATGAAATGTTCACGGCAGTGTTTGACGGTTCACTTCGTCTGTCTGTGTAAACAGCCATTTCCTCTTTTCTCGCCCCACCTTTTCTTTTTAATTCTCTCTTTTCATTCCCACAAAAACACACATCTTCTACCTCTGGCCCCTCCCTCCTTTCTCTCCTCTCTCTCTCTCTCTACGGAGCAGTTTTTGTTATGCGTATTCCCTTTTGACGTTTTCCTCCAAACATTTAACTTCCTGTGGAAACATCAAACTCTTCATTAGTGACACTTTGTGTATCGGTGTCCTCCGCCCGTCTTTTCGTGTGTTTTCATGTCATTCTGCGTGTGTGTCACCACCGACGCCCCCACTCCGCACCTCCTCTCTTTCTCCCCGTATGTGAGTGAGTGAAAGCAATAACAGTGGCAGAGCTGTAAGTAAATAATGAGGAGTAATCAAAGTTAATGGAACCCAATGGGAGCCACAGCTTCTGTGTGTGGCAATAATCTCATTTAGAGAGAGAGGCAGATTTAGTGGATAATTGGGGCCTAAGTACTCACTGATTCCCCTGCTAACTAACTAACTACCTAACTGAGCTGCTGATGCTTGTTTTGTTGGTGCCGGCGCAGATGGAGCACAAACAAAGACGAGACATTTGATGAACTCCCTCCTCCTGGCTCCGTCGGCTTTTCCCTCATTTCTCTTCCTCCCCACTGCACTCTTATGCCGCTGCTTTTTCATTCATTTCCCACCATCTCTGCTTCAGTATTTCATCTCTCCATTTCTTGTAAATTTTGGTCTCTTCTTCTTCCCTTTTCATCATAGTTTCACCCTCTTTCCTGTCGTCTGCAGGCCCTTCTGTCTTCTTTAGCCCCCCTTGTTTTCTTCCTTGTTCTCATCTTCTTTAAACTTTAAGCTTTCAGATTTTTTCCTTTATTTTCCTATCCTTATCTCCCTTGTATATTTCACTCTTCTGCCTTCCTCGTGTAGCATTTCGCCTCCTCCTGTTCCCTCTTTCCCATCATTTTCCCCACATCCTTTCCATTTTGGCCTTCCTCCTCCTTTCCCGTACAGCTGCTTTCTCCCATCCCATCTCCTGCCCTCCGCTGTGTGTGTGTGTGTCTGTCACAGAACGACAGACTTGTGCATGGCTGTGTGTGTTCGTGAGCGTCGTGGGTTAATGGGGGGATGCTTGTGGCTGCACAGCAGGGTTGCCCTCGCTCTTTGGGAAAGCCCAGCATGCTTTGCTCCAGGTGCGTGTGTGTGCAGACACACCGACTTGGACATGTCCACGTGTCATTACGGAGAACAACACCGTGCCACTTCAGTCTCTCCAGTCGGGCACTCCAGTCTGTCTTTAACCCTCAGTTTGATAAAAGCGTCAAATCGTTTACGCAGCGTGACGACTGGCCCGCTGCCAAAGTTTTCCCCCCGTATTGTTCCTACGTCTTCAACCTCCTCCACCTCTCTCTAATTAACCACCCTTCTCTTGTTTTTATCTCGCTCTTTTGCTCTCCACTTATCACGCGTCTTCCGTCCTTCTCGTCTTGGTTTTTATTGGCATGAATCTCAGATGAACTGAATTAATGGAGTATCTAAATACAAAAAGGAAATTAACAAGAGGAATAATTAACAAACAGATAAAACATAAAATGTATGATTTCCCTGACGTCTCCTTCACATTCGCTCATTTTCATAATCTCTTCTTACAGCATTCCTTTTATTTTTCTGTCTATGATGATTTAAAACAGTCAGAAGTTGTTGCTGAGGATGCATCACACTCTGCATACTGTATGCATTATACACTTGTATTATCAGTAACTGAACTTTTTTTGGTTGTGCTTGAAGTTATACAAACAAATGGTCATTGTCTATCGGTAGCATGAAATTGCTGACTAATGACTAACTGCTCACTAAATCACACTGGCTAGTACTAGTGAGTGTTTGGATTTGAGAAAGGAAAGCCTGCAATTAGGCCCCATTTGTATAACCTTTCGACTGAAAATTCTTCTCCATTTCAGAAAATGTTTTCATTTTCTTGTACAGAAATGGTGGAAAAGCTAAACACAATGTTGCTTTCATGTAGGGCTACTCCGCGGTGTTGCTGATTATATTTGCAATGACATTGTCATCGCCAAAGACACTGACTGGTACAACAAGCCTAATCGCCACCGGCGCATTTGATTATCAAGCAATGACAATAAACATGTTCAACAGCTTCCAGTCCCTCAGTACCAAGTAAGAGTGAGTCATTTTACTGCTGCCCCCACCGTCCCCTCAATCTCTGCACCTGCTAATATGCCCAAGTGCGTGGTATCGGTTATACTGTATATTCAAACCTCTTTCTTACTAACTCAACATATCTTTTTATTTTCAACTGAAATAGATCTACAAACCAGTTCAGTTTCTCAGCTTGTCAAACTGAGCATCTGAAGCACCCATGTTTTAAAAGTGCACCGAGAACAGGTTCAAGTTCAGATCAATATAAAAAGCAAATACCATTACATCACAGACATTGATTGATGGACCAAGTACAAGTAAGAGCCTAACTCTTTCTGATCAAATATGCAACTCAGGCAGCATTAGCGCCTTGCTTTAGGGTCAGGCCGACAGAGTCATCACCGTAACAGGTTCTCCTGCTTCCACTATGCACAGCAAACAGCATTTGATGCCGGTCCGGACTCATCAAGCAGAGTAATTTTCGCAGGGTCCCTTCAAAGGCGCGTGGGTCAGGTCACATATTTAAAAGTGCAATTTGCAAAGCTGTCTTGCCGCCTTTAATATCTTTAAGTGTGGTCAAGCCACTGTGATTATCTGTGATTCGGTGTGTGTGAATAGACCATGATGGCCGTGTGTGTGTGCGTATGTGTGTGTGTGTGTGTGTTTTGTGCCTGAGGGCAGCAGCTTAAAGCAACACAGCAGGACAAAGGCAGACTGTAAAAGATGTATTTAATCTGAAGATATTAGACTCGGGTTATTTTTACTTACCATCGCTCGGTATTAAAAAGCACAGTTACAGTTATTGTGCGCTCAGGAGGTAGTTATGCTTATTGGACGGGACCTTGGGAAAGGAGGAGGGAGATTAAAGGGGCCGTTTAATCAAGGAGTGCACAAAGACACTCGCTGAAAATTCACTTGTATAATCAAGGTATCAATAAAAATGAATTGCAGAATGACACTTACGGTCAACTTCGCAACAGTTTGTCAACGGTACGCCCACACACAGTGTGTGATTCACTCCCACACCCTCCACACAGCTCTGCGCAGATACATCTGAGGCCTGCAGAAGTGTTTTCATTGTTTTATTCAGGCTGCCATTATGTGAATGAGCAGGATTTAAGATGCTTAGACATTATTTACACACAGGGCAAGGGAGGATTAGGATGGACTCCTGCCAATCCTTCCATCTTTTGTTTTGGTCATTTTGCTTTGTTTCATATTTCTCACTGAAAATGCTCACGAATAAGAAACAAAATGGAAAAAAAAAAACAAAAATAAAAAACTGTGCGATACTGAAAAATCAATTCTATATCTCAATCGAAATAGAAAACTGTTGACCAAAACTCCATGTTGGTTTAGGTCAGTATAATATCATAATAAAATATTTATGAAACAGGTTTATCAGCTTGGTTTGCTCTCCAGCTCTGGAAAATGACTCAATTTATCCCCAAAAGTTTACTGGAGTTGTTTAAACTCTTGTCTCAAAGTTGGAAAAACTTTGAGAGAAGCCAGGGCCCTTATACATCAAGCTTGGATGTTGTATGTGTTTGATTTTGTGGACACACGTGGACTATGTCTGTAAATCAACCATTTGGGTGTGTGAGAGTGTGTTATTGCTTTCTTCATTGTGTTTGCTCCTCGATGGACTGTTGACTCCTAAAGCCAATTAAATTGGTACAGTTTAATTAAATTAAAAAAAAACAATGAAAAAGAGCTAAAAACATCAGAAGTAAAAGTGGCTCGTGTTACCCGCCCTCTGTCGCCACTCACCGAGTCCGAGAGTAAATCGACCTCTGCATCTGAGTGCTAACTGGAGCAACTAGTCATTCTGTCAGAGGTCCTGATTGGCTCATTTAAATACCGCTCAGGTGTAATTGGCTGGCAAATTAAACTGTCATTATTGGACAGGCAAATACGAGTAGTGGGGAAAAAAGCACAGAGAAGTGACAGGACAAAATGGCTGCCGAATTCCTTTGGGGATCCGTGAAATAAGGAGAGACAGACGTGTGCAGACATGCGGAAACGCACACTAGCAGACCTTGTTTTAGAGTCTGTGTGATGCATGAACTCACTCTGGCGTGAATAAATACACAAAGGTCATCGGAGTTGCCGAAAATTGTGGCTCGTGTTAGAACTCCGTGATGGAAATGCACAGTCACCGTACCATGGATACTTCATTAGTTATACTCGCTCATGTCAACACAACGTTGAAACAGCTCTGCCTCTATAAGGACGATCATGTGAAACTCTTTAATCCACGCTGATCAGAATGATTTGCAGTTTCAGTTACTTCTCCCGATTTTCCTGAGTCTTCAGTGTTTTAATGTCGTTTATTTTCTGCACAATGAAAATGTCAAAAACATTCCGGAATAAGCAAGTCGGCTGCCCTAAAAAAAACACAGGATCCGATAAGCTGATTGGTGTGAATTAGATTGATAGTTGCGCTGAAATTCGTTTAAACGAAAATTCAGACTCAAGTTTGTCCAACTTTAAATGTTGTGATTCCATCGCTACGAAAACTCAACAGAAGTTTGGCTGTGTTTATGCTTGTGTGTGTCATTGGTCCACATCAATTTCTGCCATGATTTATTTCCAACATCAGATATTGAACAGCTGATATTAGACATCAAGATTACAGACAAATATCAAATACTTAAAGTTTCATTTTTCCTCTGAATTCACTGATCGCTGTGAATACTGCATCACTTGCCGGCTTTCACTGTTTTGCCGTGAGCCATAAAACTGATGGATGTATGGTGACCAGAGCCTCCCCGCGTGAACCCTGACCTTGCAGAGTGTGTGCGCCTGGAAGTTTGTGCGAGTGTGACTGTGGCCCATCTGTGTGGCCTGCTAAGAGCCCCTCTCTGTCTTCGCCCTCTTATTCCGACCCACATCCTCAGCGGTCAACACTGAGAGCACTGAGAGCCCTGGGGAGCATGTCTCTCTTTCTGTGTGCGTGTATGTGTGTGTATGTGTGGGTTTATGAGTGTCAATACGTGCAGGGGTGAGTCTTAAGAGGGCAAACACACACACATTCAGGAGAAGAAAAAAAAAAACCCATACACACACGGTTTTTCATGATCTCATCAATGGATTGTGAATACAGTATTAACGATGGCTGCATGGCCCCTGGCCACTACTTACTGAATCAGATATGTGACATCGGATATGGCTTCAATTTGAAATCCATTTGTAATGCAATATAGCAGCATACTTCATGAGAGGGTCGGGACCCGGAGCTGGGTCACTGGAAGATCATCATCATTTTATAGAAAGTGGGATGGCCTGAAACGACGACCATAGATTAGCGCTGTCTTGCCCAAAATGGGCTTCAGCTTGGACCATGTGTGAGGAATCGCTAGATAATCAACAACATGGACTGAGGCTAATCTTTGGCTTGCTAAGAGATTTATGTAGATAATCTCACCTCTAATTAGGAGAAAAATTTACAATTTACATTTTTTTTTTATTCCAAATGAAGGGCAGCTATTACTGTATAGCATAGTATAGCAAAAAAAATCAAACATCAAGAAGAACTATGCATGGGTTTTACTTATAAAACAAAATCTTAATTTCTACAAAGAGATTGTCAAGTGAGCACCATTCACAAGGTCAAAGGTGCATGTGAAAGCACAAAACATCCCTGTCAGAAATTTCAGGGTCACACAAGCTCCTGATCGTTCATCCACAATGCAGCGCTATTCCTCGCAAAGCAACAGCCAAGCCCACTGCAACAGTTTTCCCCAAACCTTTTCACGTGGCAATTGATTCCTGACTCTTTTCAGTGTAGTTCAGTAGTTAAAAACATCACGAGGATGTTTTTTCCCATGCAGAAGCTGAGTAAGACAGCTCCACCTTAACTGAAATATCTCAACAACTACTGAAAATTATAGAACTGCATGTAAATCTCTTTACACACAAATATCATCACACACATGTCAATATACAATATTGATATAAAATTCAAAACATACACCCAGTTGTTTTGTTTCCATAAATATCCCCATGTGAGGATCATACATTCTGCACTATGGCGTATTTAATGGTACTGAATCACTAGGTATGGTTTATATTTTGAACAGAGTTAACTAATTTGTTGTCTCCTGTTCAAATCAGTGAATAAAAAGTGGAAATCAGTCTCCGAGTTCAGTTCTTAAGATAGTTTCACACAGTGTGATGTGTACATAGAAAGTTTATTTTTACAACACTTTCTTCCATCACCTGTGTAAACTCTTCTGCTACAGTGTTGTCTGCAGGTATGCAGTTACGCTGTTCTATGTGAACGAGAAGAATCCACATTGCTGATTGGCCTGCCAGGATTTGTTTTATGGAATCATGCCACGACTTCATACAAACTGTGTGAAGTGACCAGAGTCTTTTTGGTGACCTTTAAAGTTTCAGTCATGCATCTTCGACACCTCTTGACTAAAAAAGATCGAGATAATCAACTTATGAACCATGCTAATGTCTGAAAGACAGCACAAGTTTTTGGACCTTGGTAGAAAATACACACGCACATACACACACACAGATGATGTAGGTACAAAGCCAGTGTTAACCATTACACTGAGGATTCATATGTTTCATTCGTATCTATAAAGTTTCTAACAGGAATGGTAAATGCACTAGTTAACACCAGTAATAATGATTTTCACTTCTCAAGTACAAGCTCAATTACTGTTAAAGAAGCAGGAACAATTTCTGATTCAGGTTTCGCAAAAAAGACATTCCCAGTAATCTGATAGAGCTGTGCTCTATAGTTTGGTGTCAACAAGTCATTATATATAATGTAGATGCATTGTTAAGTATGATCATGGTTTCAGAAATGTTGCACAGTAATTACATGCCTGTGTTACTCCTCATTTCTCTGAACGACACAAGGCTTCTCAGAGAGCAGCGAACGCGCCGCCTCCTGCTTTCTTACTGTTAATATGTAGTATTGAATACGACATTATAATGGCCGACTGTGCTCTGCTAATGACATGGTCCAGTGGACCATCTGTCTGGGGAAGGAAAGGACAGCAGACATTAGAACGGCTGTCAGAGGTGATGCACACACAAACACATACAGACACACACACACACTTACAGAGGTACACTGTGCGTGTGCATGCACACACGGGAGCACACAGGGTGCCATTAAATGCTGTTTAGGATGGAGAGCCTTTGCCTGGTGTTTGTGTTTTACTGTGTGTTTTGGTGCACAAAGCTCAAACAAATGGATTCAATCCCTCGACGAGCAGTGTGTGTGTGTGTGTGTGTGTGTGTGTGTGTGTGTGTGTGTGTCTCAAAGCCCCGTGCCCCTGTTGTGACATCATCTATGAATGTCATAATTGAGGGTCGGTAAATTGCCGCTCTTCCCCGCTCAGCGTCGCCCCATGTGTCAATACCGAGGTTCAAGGTGACGGAGCGGATCAATACGCAGAGACAGGAGCCATCCGCTGAATTTACAGCCCAGTAACAAGAGAGCCATGAAAACGACGCCGCCGTAGCCTTCGGCGGGCTGCTGGACGGGACCGCAGCGCTGCCGGCGAGCATTTGTCAAACATGCACACCAGTGATTCTCTGAGGAATTTTTCTGCTCTCGCCGTTGTTTTTGCATCAGTCATAGCTGTGGGGTTGTGTTTCCACTGAAGTGCGTTTGCTTTTTTTCCTTGTGCGAAAGAATAATGGTCCGGTTTTAAAAAGGAGATATTCTGACAGTTGGCGGAAGGCGGAAGCACAGGTGAAACTAATAACATTAACAATAGATCTGCTTCATTTAGCCGTCCCAGTGAGTCACGCCTGTGAGCCAATGTGCACAATAGCAGAGCCCAGCAATGAAACTCCTAAATGAAGTGCAGCTATTATTCATATTCTTTATTACACCTGTGGTTCAGCGGGGAAATTAACTGAATACATTTAAACAAGTACTGTAATTAACTGCCACTTTGAGATACTTCTATTGCTGTTTACTTGAGTATTTTAAGTTTTGATTACTTTTACTTCTATTTCACCACAGTTTCAGATGTCCGCAGCTTACTGGGAAACGGACAGTTTTTATATTTACATCACTGCTGCAAATCTGTAGACTTTTAATGGCTTAATTGTTTCGAATAAGTTCTGCTGTTGTCTTTTCTTATATTTGTTTCGCTTATTATTAAGGCAATTACTTCTGATACGGGTTAGTGGCTACGTTAGCGATTTTGTGACTGAATTATTTATTATTTCAAGTGAGTAAGTAATTGTCTAGATTTGATTACTAGAATTCAGTCCTTTATCTTTATTTAGTATTTAACTTAGTTAACTTGGTGAATCTCTGATCTATTTACTCAGTTAGCGACCTAGTTGGTCATGTTTTAAATTTACTTATTGTGTTGTTTACTTATATAGTCATGTATTCAGTTCTCCAAACACAATGGAAAAATCAAAGATCTGCATTTATTCACATATTTCAAAATGTATTTATGTACTTTTTTACCGACTTAAATTTACTTGTATATTTATTACTACATACTGATTTGGCTATCTGCATTTCGTTTATCGTGTATTTGCTTAATTTCTTGTCTTTCCATATCAGTATTTTGTGAATAGCTGGATTGCTTGTTGGCCTGTTGGTTGCTTATCCAATCAATTCTTTCAATTCTTTTCTGGTTCTATTCTACATATTTTATCAGCTATTTTCCCCTGATGTTGATTTTGAGTTACTCAGCTCTGTTATCTTTAAACTCTAACTTTTAGGCTTACTTCCTATCGTTCACAAAATATTAGATAATTTGCCACAAACAACCTATTTTCACTGTTGGATCCCATTAAAAAAAACTGTAGTTTTTATTGGATTAGTGACTTAATTTGCACGAGAAAGGTACAATTCATCAGTATTTTAGTTTGATGGCTCCAAGTTAATAACATACAAACTGAACCCATTTCATTAGTTCACAGTAGTTGGTATTCCTGTTAGAAAGCTGCTCGACAATGCTGAAGCTCACGGCTGTCACATGAATAAATGAATGAAAACAGACCACACGTGTGCTGTGAACTTCGACCAAAAAAGTCAAATTTATTATTATTTTGGTCTCTCATGCATGGATTCACATGCATACGTGGGAGTCTGTGTGTGTGTGTGTGTGTGTGTGTGTGTGTGTGTGTGTGTGTGTGTGTGTGTGTGTGTGTGTGTGTATTATCAATGATTTCATCACAGTGGATGCAGTGTCCAGCAGGCATGGATGTCACCATGATAGCAGGTGAGCTGTGAAGGTGACAATGCCAGCCGTGTGCGTGTGTGTGCATCTGTGTTTGTGTGTGTGTGTGTGTGTGTGTTCCATGTGATGGATTAGCTTCATTTCCAGCATAAGCCGTCTGTTGTGAGTGAGTGAGACTGTATGTGCTTGAACATAAGCAGTAGGAAGGAGTGTGTAAATGATATGTTTGTGTGTGTGCTGGAGCATGTGTGTATGTGTCACATCGGGTCCATTTATATGTGTCTTTACCTGCGCGCGTGTGTGTGTGTGTGTGTGTGTGTGTGTGTGTGTGTGTGTGTGTGTGTGTGTGTGTCCCTGTAAGTGCATGTTTCTGTATGACAGAGGCTGAGCGATGGGTCCAGCATAGCGTGTAGCATCGCGGACAAACGCGGGGTTTCTATCGCCGCGGGCAACGGCGATGTGTGTGTACAATCAAACGTGTGTTGACAGGTGCGATGGACATCACATGAGCACGATGACCCCAATGTGCTGCAGGTGACGAGCCGCCATCACCGCCGTAAACTCAAGTAATGTCCCTCAGCTTTTAATTGAGTGCAGAGAAAAAAGTCTTGAAAAACATCGCAGACAAAAAGGGTAACGTTTACAAGAGTAAACGTTCCATCCAGAGCACATTTTCTGCATGAATCCAAAGAAAAATCCATGTTTTCTTAATATTTAAGGACAAAATTAGTTTAGTGTTGATTTAAAGTCCCTTAAAAATAGTGGAATAGTGAATTCAAGTGATGATTGAATCCACATTGTATTGTATCCATTAGAAAACAATATCAATACAGCTTTATGTAGCATAAATGCATTTGTGGGATGAGCAGCAGGAGGCTCTGAAAAAACCTGTTTAATCTATACTTCCCGATGCCACACCGCTCATCCTGCTCCTCTTGATTTGCTGACAGTCAGATGTTACAACGGCAGCCACTCGGGTTTAATCTTCATCCAAGAGTCTGCTGACTTGTGACAAATGTTGCTTACAGAATGAACAGAAAGGCGTTAATGGTCACACATGAGGATGAGGCTCTTTTGGCTAAATACGGTTCTTTTACGTGAACCACTGAGTGTGAGGTATGTAGAAAAAAGAAAGTGGTGCCCTTTAAAAAAAAAAAGAACAGGTGTGACAACTTTATATATATAAGTGTATCTATGTTGAAAGTAACTTACAGTTAAGAAAATCTATCAAACAAAACAATTCCTACTTTATTGTGCATGGTTTATTTGCCGTTAGACAGTATTGGTCAGATGACATTATTATTAAACAGTGATTTGTGAATCTTTCAGATGTTCTGGCAGACATCAACATCTTACTAAAGGTGGCCCATTTTCAAAAATGAATCGGACGTGTGTGGAACCACACAGAGAAATCTTCCATCTAAATTAATTTTAGTTAAGAGGGGTTCTTCTCTTTTTCAATTACCTTCCATAAAGGGTCAATTGGCACACTTTTAACTAATGGAAATTTCTGATTTAGGATTTCATGGCTATGGTAGTTAAAGAGCACAGCTTTGGTTGAGGGATTTAAGTGAGATCAGGACTTTCGAACAGAAGGTAATTATTTGTTAGCGCCAAAGCGATGCTAGCTTGTTATGACTTAAGTACTTTTAGCACCTTAACATAAAATACTCATCAGTAACTAACTGGGCTTTAACACAAGCTGTTTTCAGGTTTTGGAGTTGATCTACCACTGGAACAACTCGAGTACTATCAGAGAGAACAGGATCTGTCAAGATGTGTGATGGGTTTTTTTTTTCATGAGTTTGCACAGTTGCACAGTGCTGGAGCCACATACAGCCCACTTCTGGAGAAAAAAAAAGAGCTGAAACCTGTTAAGAATAAATTGAACAGCTTGATGCAGAAGTAATTCATTGCTGCTGTGTTTTCATAACGCTTTAAGAAGTGTGTGTGTGTGTGTGTGTGTGTGTCTTGTTTTAGTCCCACCCCCCCATGAGTCCAAAACAAGGTAAACGTATAATAACAACATCTTCAGAATGTATCTCCCCGTCTTTCTCCCTTGAGCAAAACAACCCACACGACACACACCTCCTCCACACCTCCGCCCTGCCTCCTCTTCCCCCCCGGCGGTGCGGGGAGCGTCCGGGTGTGAAATGTAAAAGGGAGAACGCTGTCGTTCAAACTGTCCCGAACCACCAGCGTCCCCCCCCCCACCCCGTGCTCTTGGCTTCTCCTCGCAACTCTTCCTCATGTTTGTTCCTTACTCTCTTCCTCTGTCATCATCCTTCTCTCAGGTGGGCTTCCTGCTGCAGGTTGCAGGTGCGCAGGACCCCTCAGCCAATGAAAAATGAGTGCCGTCGCATGCGGTGACTTTGATGAACCTCGCCGCACACCGGCCTATCACTCTTCTCCATTTGGCTTCCCCTGGAAAAACCGCGCTGCGACACGCGCACACACACAAACACACAAACACACACGAGCGCACACATACAGTTGCGCATGCACGCACAGACGCTCTGGACCAAATATTTGTCTTGTTGAAGGAAGAGGCTGCGCTCGGGTAAATACGCGGTCGAAAGGGCCTTTTTTTTTTTTTTTTGTCTGTGTGTGCACGTGTGCATGTACTCACATAATACCCAAAATATGGAGCCATTTAGTCGCACCTGTTACAGAACGGTCTGACTTTGAAGCTGAAAAGTTTGGAGTAAACAGTGTGAACAGTCAGGAGCAAGTAGAAAAGAAAAAAGATTGATGTAATTATTAAGTACAGGATTAAAGAAATCCTCATTGAGAATTTCTTCAAATGTGTCTAAGAAGCGTCAAACAGTGTAAATATACATGTTTTATTTTCAGCGTGTCATACTTCTCCTGTGCGGATGTGTGTCACAGTCGTCTTGTGTATCCAGACAGCTATAAGTGAACAGCCAGGAGAGTCAGGGGAGCTAATCCTTCCCAGTTGGTCCCTAATCCCCTTCTAATCCCGTTAAAACTCTCCATCGGCCTCTCAGGACCCTCGGCGGGGTTAAATCTTGTGGAATCGCACTCCAGAAAAACGCACACGCTGAAAATTGCATTGCGAGTGTGTGTTAATAAACGAGATGTAAAGCTTGGAAATGAGGTTTTTGCTCTCCTTTGCAGGGGGGCCGGTGGATTTGTTTCTTTGATTTCTGGATTCAAGTCTGTGTTTAACAGAAGAGATAGACAATGAAACAAGTTCACACCACTTCAGATTCCTCAATTCCCCAGTCTGTAGTGTGTGGGAGGGAGAACTCAAAAACTTAACACCGAAAGGTCAAACTTGAGAGACTTTTTTTTTTTTTTTTACACTTACGGGGCCTTATTTGTCTGTTTCTGCAGTGTGGGGGCAGAGCCAAATATCATCATTGCTCAAGGCTCCGCTGTGCGCCAGGAAGTGATGTGCAGGGGTTATTGGATCCCGAGCTGAAGCTGCTTCCCCGGTACGCACGGTAAGGACTCCGATCACCTGAGACCCGTTTCAGCGCCAGGTGGAAACGGGTCCTGGAGGACAACCTATAGGCCAGCTGGTGTGAAAGCTTTCCTGATCTGGTGTGTAACAGGTTGAAGTGTTTTTGGATGAAGTAGTTTCACTTAAAGTAATAGAGAGATGAATTATATTTTGCCATGAAAAGAAAAAGGCCACAGAAGGGACACACTAACAGGATGAGAAGTAGATAGCCCCCATCCCGCTAAGAAAACCACACAATAACAAAGACATTTAAAAAAAAAAAAAAAAATCGTTACTTGCTCCCAAGTGGAAGCCCACTGTATTTAATTCCATATGTAAGGATTAGGAGTTTTAAATAAGGACACTTCGTAACCCGTCACGTAGGCCTTTAATAATCCACTTCATCTGGGTCCCATTTTTCACACATTGATGGGTTATCAAAGTAATCCAGAGTGGATTAGTTTTGCGCCTGTAGTAACTAAGATTGAAGATCTCTAATGCAGTTGAGTATTTATGCAATGAGCTCTTCCTTTATTTAAGAGAAAAATTCAATCTGTGCAAATGTACTTTTATTCACAAAGACGCAACTTACATTGAAATTTAGTTTTCATTCATTTCAAAAAGTTGGTTGCAGCCTTCAGTTATTACTTAGTTTAAAGAGTGTATTTAACGGCCACGCTTCAGTAATGTGTGTAGTCGTCATAAATTACATGTTTTTCACTGAATACATTCTCCCAATACGTCCCCAATCTGGCAATTTCATAAAAAAAGTGAGAATGAATAGAGAGAGGGGAAAAAAAAAAAGATTCATTATGAACACACACAGACACACACACACAAACGCACACACACTTTAATCCTCTTGCTTCCCTCGGCCCCCCTCCTCCTCGCCTTCCCAAACAGATAAATGCATTACACAAATGAAAAACAAGTGAGAGCCTGGAGGGTGTGTGTGTGCGTGTGTGTGTGTGTGTGTGTGTGTGTGTGTGTGTGTGTGTGTGTGTGTGTGTGTGTGTGTGTGGGGAGGGGAGGGTGAGGGAGGGGGAAGTGAGTGAGATTTTATTTAAGTGTTCTTGTAAGCCATCTAAGATATTAATGTTGCAAAGCTACTTATCAATATTTAAGAACATAAAAGGAGTGAGAGGGCGGGGCGGGCGGGCACTCTTGAGGAGTGTGTCTGTTTTGTCTGTGTGCGCGTGCCTGCGTGTGTGTGTGTGCGCGCGCGCATGTGTGTCTGAACCACAGAACAACAATCAGAGACAAGATGAGGTCTCTCTGACAGTTAGAGAAGAGAAATTGCTCAGACTCTGTCTCACTAAAAGCTTTCACACAAGATGTACACGCACACACAAACGCACACTCACAAACACACGCACACACACTGCTCTGTTAAGTGGTGGTCAGGATAGTAAATACAACAGCTAATGCTCCGTAACCACAACATAGTTATTTTATGTTGTGGTTAAAATGCACTGATTTATGTTTAAGTGTGTCTTTATGCATCGGTGAATGTTCATGGAAATACATAAGCATGTTACGCTGGTTCCATGTACACGTCTATCGATCAGCATCCATGTCTTCAAGCTTTTAATGATGTTCACATACATTTAATAATAAATGCACCTGTATGTCAAGTTACATTTATCTGTGGATGATACACATCGAGGATAGCTTTGATTTTATGAAATTAATGCACACAAATTTCAGTAAAGTTTTAACATATGCTCTTAAACTTTGAATATATTTCAAAAACATTGAAAAAATTTTGTTTGTGCAAGTTTGTGAAAACTTGCAACACAACAGCTATGAGAGAAGTTTATTTTTATTGATTTATTATTTTTTTTTACATTTCACTGCATTTTTCACCTTTCATTAAATGCGTTTGACACCCCTGAGTTAAGCTCTTGATCAGGTAAGATTCACAGTTAGAATGAATGAAATGTGTGAATGCTAGTCTAGCTAAATGATTAAATGTCCAATTGACAAATTAAAATAGGGCAACATGGAGGCAGCCTCATAAAACCACTCAAGTAGAGCAACGTGAAACCACATACAACTCAAGAATTTGGATGTTAACCTGTTCGAAACTGCCAGATCTGCAATCCAGCCGACGTGACATTTACCCAGAGACACCATGATCTCAGTCTGAAAACCAAATGCTATAAGAGGTTTGGCTAACTAGCTGAGAAATGTTCATTAAATTAGCCAGAGGGAACATCCCAGGTTAAAATTTGGTGATGGGTGGGAAATGCTGTGCTATTCTCTTTGCTATTCAGATAAAAGGTTGAGGAATGTTTTTAAAAAGATCTCAAGTTTCCACTTTAGGAAACATCTAGGTGTCATCGCAACAGTTTAGTGCAAGAATATCTGATGCAAAACAAGCAAACAGAACATTTTAGCAAAACAACAGCAGGTAGAGGTGCTCCTAAAATCGGGGAGGGGTCAAGAAAACCCAAGAAAATGTCCAAAAGTTAAATTGTAGATTGATAACGAAACATTCATGACACGTTTCTGATGAGACTACAAGAGTTAAGGATCTGAAATGTCTCCCACAATGTTTTTCACTAGCATTATTGAGTAGTCTCTTTTCTAAATTTGATATAAAAAGTAAAGATTAAAAGGCAAGGTCTTCTAACGGCAAAAGGCAAAAAAAAAAAACAAACAAAACAAACGAAGCTTGATGTGATCATCTACAAGACCTTTTTGCTGCTGCGTTTCAGCAAAGAATTCACTCATTTCATGGGTTCACTGTAGCTTTAATTTGTGTATTGCACGAGCTGTTTTTTCTTTTAAAACCATTTTATGCAAATGACCTCTGCTCTAATCGGTCGTTCACTCACATTTCTCATTATAATCCTACACTTGTTGACATAAAGCACTTTGAATTGTAGGAATGTGTTTTCAACACCAACAAAAAAACAGGCATACAAAGCCGAAAAACAAAGTCCTTAATCAGGCAAGTGTACATCGTCTGGGATATCCAGCAAGACTTAATTACAAGTATAACAACAGTTTTAACTGTATAAACTAAATCCATTAGTGTCATCACTAGCTTCCTTCAGCATATATACAAAATCATTGCTATTATCATCGCTACATCTCAAAGCTTACATGTCCTACCTGAAGACCTTCAATAACGATTAGAAATGATCATTGAGGGTGAAATGAAACCTACAGGAACATGTCTGGATAGAGGAGAAGGGGAGGTGGTGGAGGGTAAACACCTCTCAGTTCAGCTCTCATCAAACTAATAAAAAAAATTTTTCTCTAAAAGAAAAAAAAATTCTGTGCGCGCGCGAGCCTGTAGGACACAGGGACACAGGGGACAATACAAAGACATTAAGAGGTGCAACACACTCCGCAGGTGTTTGCCATCTGTGTAGCTGGACTACATTACAGGCGCACACACACACACACAGAGACACACACACACACTGACCTCTGGACAGTGTTCTGTCTTTCCGTGTCATCTCCAGTGTTACACATCCAAAACACTTTCTGAACACAAACCACTAAATGATGGCTGCAGGGCAGGAGCGAGTGTGTGTGTGTTTCTCGGAGAGAGAGAGACAGAAAAACAAAAAAGGGACACAGACTTTGTGACTGTGTGGAAAAAAAAGGCAGAAACTGTGTGTGATGACCTAAGGCGGGCCGAGATGGATGAGTGTTCTGACCTCCCTACAGGGGTGCAGGTACGCTTATTTACACAAAGCACCCTAAGGTGTGCAGGTGTACGTGTGTGTGTGTGTGTGTGTGAGAGAGAGAGAGAGAGAGAGAGAGAGAGAGAGAGAGAGAGAGAGAGAGACTAACAAACCTATAAACTTTGTCTCAGAAAAAACAACACCCTTAAATACTTCAAAGAAGACTTTTTTTAATTATTAAATCACTGCTAAAAAATAGGTTGTTGGTCTTTTGTTGTCTTCTGAATGATAAATAATATAAATCTCTCAATTCTGAAATTCTTTCCAGTCAGCTGATTAATAAACTGGATGAAAAAAGAGAACCTAGAACTGTTGCCACATAAAAAAATCTTCGAAAAAGCAAAAAAAGTATGTATTTATCGTGCATGTTTCTACATGTTTCAGTAAATCCATGCCTTTGCAGTATGTTAGGTGAGGTCTTCTCTCCAGGCATAGTTTTTGGGATTTAGTGTGTTTCGTTCATAAAACTGTTTTTTTGCATTTCAGCACTGATGTTTAATCTGACCGTGACTCTCAGTTCATTTGGTTTCTTTGCGTGATGCAGCTTTAACATCAGTCTGTGAGCTGTGCACACATCGCGTCAAACTATCCGAAGCCCTCATTGCGTCGTCCAACACTCCACAGCAGCCCTTTCTCCAGGTTTAGAGTATGCTTGAATAACAACCCTGTCTGTTTTAATACTGTATGCGTGGGAGAAATTTGCTGCGCAGCCATAGAACCGCATTGATTTCCCTCTAAAAGGTGAATAAATTGTGCATGTGTTTTATGGAAACAGAAAAATCCATGCTGCTGTTTACAATGCCTGCTGCTTTTGTAAATCAGAGGGTGATCAATGTGCGTATTGACTGATCCATCGCCTGGGTGTGAGTATATACTACTGTATCTGTGTGCATGTGCCTGTAGGAATGAGGGTCCAAGAGGCTGCTGCATGGGAACATTTACTGCTGATTTTTTTGAGTATTTTGTGGTTGTTTATGGTGAATTTGTTCCATTGGGCTTGGTGTGTTTCTTGTGTGCGAGTGTGTGTGTGTGTGTGTGTGTGTGTGTGTGTGTGTGTGTGTGTATACGTCATTCCAACCCTGCAGCAGGGTCATTTCTGTATTGACAACCTGCTTGTCCCTGTCATACAGAGAACATGAGTAGAAAGGCCATTCTCATTTAGCTTGATAAAGCGCCCGTAGCGTCATAATGACCTCCAGCCGTTTATAAATCATACTTTAACATGAGGGAAATGGAGCTCCAACTGTTGACTGATAGCTCGACTGATCAAAATTATCCATTTATGAATCAGAGCTGTGTTTTGGCAAAATCCTCCAGAATTTTTAGGACAGCCAGATATTCATTTGGGAAATGAGACTGCGGTTATGGTACAATAAATATGGCAGTAGTTATGTTTTGGCTGATCGTATTCTTTTATGTGGGGTTTTCTGTCATAATTCCAGCTCACTTAATTTTGTTTGACTCTCCCTCCTCACCGAGTCCATCGCTCTCGGCCTCATTTTGCCATCGACCGCCTCGTATTAATCTGCATAGGAACAATCAGCAGCTCATGTTTACTGATTTGCTCAATCAGGCATCAGTTTTCCCTCGAGGTTCAAAGTCCCTGTCGACAACCTGCAGACATACAACCATGGCACGTGTGTGTGTGTGTGTGTGCGTGCCCGTGTGTGAGGTGGACAAAGGAGGAAAATCCCTAAGAGGGCCGAGCGGTGCGTGTTGATCGATCCTCGGCAATTACCAGCCAATCGAAATGTGATTTATTTCCCGAGGAATCATTTCAATATCGGGAGAGCCGGCCGGCGGACGGCAGACTGTGCGTGTGAGAACGGAGATCCTTGTCGATAAACTACCACTTACTCTTCTATTCTTCTTCCTTTTATCCCTCCATCTGTCTCTCTGAGGCCAGCTGCCTCTGGTTTTTTCCTACCAGCATCCTCACTCGCCGCTCAAAACTCCTCATCCCCATTACCCAAGTTCTCCCTCTTTCTGGGCCTTCATCAAACATCCTCCGTCTCTTCTCTCCCCTTCCTCCCCCTCTTTCAATGCCGCCCCCCCCTCTCCTGTGACTGCTCCCCTGTGAGGCTATCGTTCTGAGGCCTTGTCAATACGATCAGTCAACCAAACAAAAAGACCAACTGACCAATTGAGGTATTTTGACTCTTAATCCCCCGCCGCCCCTCCCACTGCGCCCACTCCCACCGCCACCCCCTACTCTCTCCTCCACTCGTCACCCCCTATTTTTTTTGCACTTAATTAAGTCGCCAAGTGGCTGTCAAGAATAATTTTTTGCTGCGGCGCGGGGCTGAGGGCCGCGGCGGACTTGACATTTGATAATATTGCGTCTCCGCGTTGATTGAAATTGATTTTAGAGAGGGGGGTTGGAGGTGGGGTGCAATGTGAGGGAGGGAGGGAGGGAGGGAGGGAGGGAGGGAGGGTGGGGGGGACCCTTTTTGCTTGCCACCACTGTGATCGTTTGACAACTCTCAGCCAATCAGCCCCAAGGACAGCCCGTGGACACACACACACACACACACACCACCTCACCATTTTGGCTGTAGCGACTCGTATTCCAACGAGTGATGGTGGAGTGCATGAGAGAGTGTGTGTCGGGGATACCGTGGGTCGGACATGGTATGCTGTCGCGGGGTCATGGAGCTGGCAGTCACATTTCCCATAAATCAGTTGGGCAGTGCAGGAGGGGACCAGTGTGCAATGTTTAGTTCTGTGTTTCCTCCTCCACCTCTGCCCTTCCTCAGCGACACCCCACCACCACCACCTCTCCTTCCAAGCTAATAGAGGGTATAATGTTAGATGCAAATGACTGCTTTAATTGTTGCCTTATTAGTGGGGAGTGGGGGTATTAACTAAAGAACATCATGATGAAATGCCACTCAAAAGCAGCGCCGCAGTCGGAATCAATCAGGGTAATTAATTACAAAAACACCGACGCCACCATCAACGCTTCCATAATGTTTACAATCCAGACTCTGCAGAGCTCTCACTTCACTCGTTCACTCACTCTGCAGGCCGCGGCCCCCCGGACCAGCAGCGGGGGCCTCGTTTCCCCCACACGGGTCCCCGACATGTTTACCGCTATCTTTTTTATGAGCAGTTGTCCCAGGGCAGAAAAAAAAAAAAAAAAAAAAAAAAAAAACCTAATTGTTATTTTTGTTGTTTGAAATGATAAAGTACTTTTTGGAGCGCCACGCCTAAGGAGCACAGGCTGACAAAGTGCTGTTTTAAATTACTTATAACGCTGATTTAATTAGTTCTGACCAATTTTGTTTGTAGTCTACTGGATATATTCCTCAGTTTTCAATTATAATTATATCTGGCAGAGTTTCCTTTTTTTCCCCCCACTGTTTATCTTATTGACACTTATTTATTGTTATTTTAAAATGCTTTGTAAGTTTAATGAAAAATGCTGAAAGATAAGCAGAACAACGTCCTCCTCATTAAGTTTGTAATGCGATTTTTTTTCTAAGAGTCAAAACTTTGAATCAAATACTTTTGTTCAAGTTTTTTGTTGCTGCAAACAACGGAATGGAATCTTGCTATTCTTAATTTCAATCTGAAATGTTTTTAGAATGAATAAGAGCGAATAATTTTGATTTTGAATGTTCACACAACTTAAGATATAGGCTACAATTTTTTTTCTTCATCCAAATTGTCTTGAGTTTCAGTTATTGGCTGAAGGTATTAATGAAAGCAGATTTGTTGATTGTTAAAGATCAACTGTCCTTACCAAAGACCCATATGAAATCTTTAATATTTTTTTATTGTTTAGTTGCTTCAGAAAAACTGAAATGAATTAGACCTACTTAAAACTAAATCTACCCATAAATTAGATTTAGGCTTTGGGAATTTTCTTGAAGGACACGACAGTGGCAGACTGCCAAGCGTTTATGTGCAAAAAGCCCTTGAGCAAGGTACGTAACCACCTCAGTCTCCACCAAGGCCTGAATCACTCTCACCGACAGACAGAAATCTAAGAAGCGCACGTCCTCCAATCTGTGTTCGCGCACAGCGAGGGAGTTCAGTATGAAGTCCTGACTGCAGCTTTTCACGCCCCTGACCTGTAAACATGCCAGATTTTTGTTTTTGGGTGCGCACACGGACTGATCTCAGCTCAGCCTTGCCGCGCTGCCATCCGCTCCTGTTTAAACTGGGTTACGGGTGTCACTTGGTGCGTCTCTGTCTCGCAGAGCCGTTCCATATTCCTGATGAGGCTCAGTCTTTTAACCCCCTTTTTGAGTCGCGGTAATCTCCTCTTCGCTGCTCCAGGCAACAGACAAACTGTACCAGACGAACACGGAGAGAAAATTGCTGTTATTTTGGAGGGGGGCTTGTCCAAATTAATTATGATTTTATACTCACCGGCAGTTAACTTTGCTGTTTGCTCTGGCCTAGATAAAAGCACAGGAGTCATTTGCAACTCCTCCCAACTTTGAAAAGACCTTATTGGCTGCATGTTTCTTGGCTTGGACCAGGGGTATCAAACATAAGGCCCGTGGGCAACGAAAAGGCCAAGAGGCTCTAAAGTGGCCCAAAAAAACTACCAAGCAAATCGAAAACAATTAAAAAAAAAAACGGTTGTTTTTGTCTCAACAGCAGTGGACACAACGCAAAACTGAGACCCAAGCTGAGATATTGGAGATGCTGGAGTGAAAGATAGCCACCTCTTTGCAAAAATACAAACTAAAAAATGAGAAGTTTTTTGGAAATGTCACTGCATTTTCCATCAGAATGTATCATTAAAATTCACTTAAAGTTAAGACTGTATTAATTTTCAGTAGTAATTGTTTTGCTTTGTGAAAACGTTGATGTTTTCACCATGTATACTCTATGAAATTGTGCTGCATGTGACCCCTGAACTAAAATGTGTTTGATCCCCCTGCTTTAGACATTTGCATCCGCTTGTCTCTTCTCTTCTTTCCGCCACTTCCTCCTCCTCTTGTTGGTCGTCCATCCATTCCGTTTATCCCCTCCTCCCTCTCCTCCTTCTTATCCCCCCCTTCTTGTCCAACAACCCAGCTATTAACCCCTGGCCTCGTGTCTTTCCTCCCATCACAGCAGCAGTAATTAGGAGGTCAGTCCAACCCCTCTGCTATCGTTTACACACACACGAACGCACGAGTGCACACACACACACACACACACTCAGACAGTGCCAAATGTGACACTTTCATTTCAGTACGCAGTGCTTCACCAAACCACGATCATTCAGACGAGCGCATCAATACAACTAAACAGTGTCGATACAAATTAGAAGAAAAAAAAAATACACACTGTAAATCAATTACTGCTATGAACGTGAAGCCGATTATTGGTCACCATTAATATCAGCGGTCAGCTTATTAAGGTGGGAAATCATTATTCAATATGATAATGAAGAGTCATTCCATGCAATTATATGATGGTAAAAAAGGTCACTGTATGGGTATTGAATAGTTTTATCTTAGGCTAGTCTTGGAAATGTCAGCAAGGACTGAAATAAGGAAATTTAGGTGAAAAAAAAAATCCTCTAAATAATGTATTTTACTAATCACACACGATCAATTTGTAACCGCTCTTAATATGCAAGTACAACATAGCATTAATCTATTCATATATATCTTACCCCATTGTTGTGCTGCTTCTCCTATAACAAGATCTCTATTATCAGATTCACCAGTAGGGAATTTTGTTTCTAGAACTGCAGTAAGACAGAAATAACAATCAGTCGCACTCAATCACCCTAATTATTATCACTACAAATGCATACGACTAGTTAAACTTCTGCCTCTTTGCTATTCAGTCCCAGAAATAATACTCAGTTGGCATTATACTCATGCACAATGAGTGGCTTAAACCTTGTGACGCATGGTCCATTTTTAATTCTTGAGAGTGTCGCAGAACATATAGTCAACTCTTCTAGACATCGGAAACAGTATTTGTACGCTACATTTAAAAACACTGAAATGAATACTGCCTGAGTAAAACAGTTCACGAAGTAGGACGCATTAGAATTTGATGAGCATCCAATGCTTGTCACGTGCGTTTTGGGCAATTAGAGGGTTTGAACAGGATTGGTTGATATGAATGGTTGTTGGGCCCACTTCAGCAGAATGCACGAAAGCAATGAAATGCAAATCATCTTGATTTCACCACGTTAATTAAAAAAAATCATTCAATCTCTATCAAAACATACTGATACAGTCATAATTGAGTTATGGATAGCCCAACATGCTCTGACTGATTAGTATTCACATGATTAAGCACTTCAACACTTTTTGTTAAATTGTTAAATTTTAATGAATGGACAATTACATGAAGACATGCCCAATACGGTAATCTGATGCATCATTTCAGAGCGGGAGTGCGTGCTAATGATACATTTTACAATATGGTCATCTCCACACGCATGCACAGACAAACACACACACACACACACACACAGCGGGGTTGACAGGACTGGGCAATGAGCTGTCAGAGCAGTTTCCCTGCATCACACAGGTCATTGGCTGATCCCTGTCTGTCTCTTCCTTCCTCTCTTGCCTTTTTGTCTACCTTTCTTTTCTCCCCCTCTAAACACCCCCCACCCCCCCACACCCCCCTTCTCCCTCCCCTGCGGCTCATTAACACAACATACAATTAAAGCGTGCGTATCAGTGTCAGACCCTTGCTATTAGCACCGCGGTCTAAATGGCACTTGGCAGAAAGCTGAATCGCAGCTTCCTCCTCCCAGTCAAACAATTACACACACACACACACACACACACACACACACACACACACACACACACACACACACACACAGTTGTTGCCTTTCTGTAAATTGTTGTCTTTTACAGATTTTAATTAATTTTATTAAACAATGCGCTGTTGAGATGAGAATTACAGTGCTGCATGTCTGCCGTTTTATAGTTGCAGTAAAGTTTCAAAGAAGCAACAGTTTAAGAGGCATAAACCAGATTGATGATGGCTCAACAGATAGAATTCATGGGCGACTGCAGTAATTCTCGCACATCTCCTCACACGGACCCACGTAAACCACACCCTCCGCCACACTGCAGCAGTAAATATCCAAGATCTAAACCCTCTTCACAGCGTTGCCTAATTACTCCCAACAACATGGTAGCTGATTAACTTGTAATTGCTGCTCTGAATGCAGCCCGTCCCTCTCTCCTCGTTAGGGTTATTACTGACTATAATTACCGCTAATGTGCAGAGAGGAACACACACACTCAACACACACAACCTGGTGTGCGCACAAACATCCACGCAGGTGGATGCTTGGTACGTAAGCACCTGAGAGCACATATCCTCACACACACTCATGGACACGCCTCGCCGGGAGGATACTTAGCTTCCTGGAAACTGTGACTGGAGCACAAAGCAATAACACTGAAATTTAGGCAACTAAATTCATTTTCAATATGTTGCCTCATTTAACCAACGCAATTCACAGCAGCCAAAACCTTGTAATGGGCTTCATATGTCAGGCTGCGTCTCGCCGGTGTCCTTTAAACTTCATCACATCCTCAAATCTCACATTTTTCTGTCCCTTGATCCTGTGAGTGGCGCCTTCGATGTCTTAGAAGCAGTTTACCGCTCCAACATTCGTGATCCTGCATTCCTTTAATTTCACTTTTGATTCACTGTGATGGCAGCGACATGACATAGAAAATGTACTTTTTCAGTCATTTGTTTCCTCAGGATCGTAGATTTCTTTACTCTAAAAACAAAACTTATTGTCATTTAAGAAAAGAAACACAAAATGCTTAAAAATTATACAAAGAACTTCAAGAATAAGAATAAAAGAGTATTAGCCAAATATCTATAATAACAGTACTTTCTTCTTTGTTCATGTAATAATTAGTATGACCACTAGAGGCTGCAAAATATGAATGCAGAGTGCGTTCACTGCATACAGGTGTCTGTATCAGAGTTGTCATCCAATTGAAAAGTTGCAGGTTCAATCCCTGATCTGTACAAATGCCAAATAGTCTTTGAGCATAACATTGAACCCAATAATCTCCACTGTAACCTTTATTTGGGGTCAGTCTGTAGAAAAGTACGCCATCAGTAAAGTCCATTTGCCATCTGTTTAAAGACAAATGATAAATCCAAAAGGTTGAAAAGGCCGTATTCAAGAGACTCAAACAGACTCAATCTTCAATCATTTCCATGATTTAACATCACTGATTTAGGAGAAATGACTGTATTTAACCATTTTTTGGTCCTATTTTTTGGTCAGATGCAAACCAAATGCATGAGTGGTTCACGCCTGACACAAGTTTTGCAGATTTATTGATTTATCTAGAGGAGCTAATTGTTTTCTTTTAGTTACTTTAAAGTTACTTTGAGCATTTTAATACAAATTCTTCCACATCACCGTGCTATTAATAGAGCCTCATGTGACGATTAAATAAGAGTATTGTTGCTTTTCATCCCCTCAGGAAGCCTATCGGATCAAGTTTTGACCTTGCGGGCAGTTGACGAAGGTTTCAGGCTCCATTTACATGACAGCGTTTCAAGTGAAACTGCAACATTTCTGTGTTTCATCCTGTTAACAAGAGTCATCCATGCAGTTTTCTGACAATAAAAGCAATCGTTTTTCCATGAGCTTACTGGAGAGGAAAAAAACAAGCCAAAGTAACCAAAATAACACAAAAATATCTTCGCAGAAGCCCAATGAGGGTTAACTTTTAGGAAATAAGTCATTATTTGGCTTCATAAAGCCTGATCTGGATAATGTATTCCTATTAAATTAATGTGCTCAGAACAAATGTTCTCCTCACTTTCTTCATTTAATTTACATTACTTTAATCCCCCAGTTCTGATAGCCAAAACATATAAACAGAAGCTTACAAAAAGAAGGGTTGAAGATGAAATGTAATCTCTGATAAATTCCTTGACCAAGTAATTTATCGTAGATGGATGATGGGGGAGGGTCTCGGCCTCAAAAAGACATTATTTATTCTGAAATAATCAGCTGGAATGATTTCCAGCAAACAAATCATTTTAAAAATGTATTTTCCATGTTTTTATTTGTTTTTTTTAATGAGGTGGTGGAATGTTGTAAGTATATCCTGTCATCACAGAAATCATATGCCAAATTGTTTTGATATCCTGCAGGAAATCAGATAAGTAGCGACATATGTTTTGAATTTCCATAAAAGCAACATTTGTAGAATTAACTATCTGCTGGTAAAACCAAAGCAGGGAATTTAGAAATGCTCATCTGTTTAGGAACTTCCCTAATTCCTCACTAAGTTGTTGTGAACGGCAGAGATGAATGAAAATGAAGTAATATCATGATTTATACTGACACATTTTCTTATGAATATGTCGAGAAAAACAAAAGATTTTAGACTTCTATGAGGTTATTCTGCTGATTGGGAACAACTTTTAGCAAATCATAAAGAAAATCCAGCACTCAAATGTTAACATAAATCAAAATAAGTCCGTCTTGGTGCCACTATTGTTCGTACTTCTGCGTTCAGTCTGCGATACAAGTAGTTTCCATTCACCCCTCCTGCCTCCGCCGTGTAAAAAGGCATTTGCGTGAACCTAAATCCGGCTTAATCGTAATTCTCCAACTAAACTTGCTGCGGAGAAAGCTATAAGCGCAAAGCTCCTTTTAAGTTCATAATCACTTTCTCCTCTAGCCGGGGATAATGGTACTACTTGTGGGAGATTTAGCCTACGTCTGTCTTTCTCCCTCTCGCTCCTGCCCCTGCCTCGCTGTGTGTCTCTCTCTCTCCGTTTCCCCCAAACACACTATCTCTCTTTCTTCGGACCATTAGAGATATTGCCGGGCCGCAGACCTCTGTGTTAAGTCACTTAATCAAAAGCAATGGGTTGAAAATCTTGTTTGGCCTCTTATGTCTGAATCATTCCTGCAGACAAGAGCGGCAGAGAGACAGAGAGAGGGCCTGGGGGAAATAAATGGAGGGCGAGACAGATACGGAAAAGGGAAGGGAGAGAAAGTGAGCGGGCGAGCGAGTGCTGATGGTGGGGGGAGAAAGTGTGGGAGAGAACGAGGAAGGACATTAGGTGGTGGTACTATGTGTTATCAGCTAAGCAGCGGCAGAAAGGCTATCATTGGCTTTTTCTTCAGCCGCTGGGCGACGAGGAGGCCACTGTTCCTCTAACCACTTCTGACTACCTCTCATCCAAACACACACACACACTTCCATTTTCTCTGGTTAGACCTTTTCTTTCTTGCAACTTTAAGTGTTGGGCAAAATGTATACATTCTTGTTGGTTCTCAAACCAGAAGCATTCCTGCTTTTGAGAAAGGGTTTTTTTTTTTACCACGTATAAAACAATGGGTTTTTGAGCTAAAATCAATCATTCAAGACAGATTATTCCTCAATCCTTCCAAACACTGTATGCGTAATATGGTTTCTGATCAGACACTGCCCATCTTTAAGTCTTTCAGATTGAAGACAACTTGCTTATGAAGCCACGTTAGCCTCAGAGGAATATCTTTGTTTCAGTAACACAGCCTGTTGCACCACTCAGGGTTAAAATTGCTGAAACACCGGAAAGTTCTGGTGACCTCTTCCATTCTTCTCGCATGTTACCCTGTCTTGGTCCAATTCAACTCAAGATTTCAAAAAGCATCTACCTTCTAACAAAAGAATCCTTGGTGAGCAAGCAAGCAGCAGCACACTTAGATCACACACCTTCTACCTGCATTATTCTCTTTCTCTTTTATCATCACTTAAATTACCAGACTTTCTGCTTTTAGAATGTGATTCCATGAACAGTTCCACTTGCTGCCTGCAGAGCCGAGCTTTACTATTGTTTATGATGATGGACAAAACGAGCAAAATGAGGGAGGTAAACCATGCAGATATCCTCAGTTGCTCCCGTCAAAGTGCCGCTGGATGACATGAGTGAACCAGAATTAGAGACACTGCGAGTGTCGGTCCTCACAAGTGCACAAGTATGCGCACGCATGCGATGTGTGTGCAAGGGAGATGATGGGTGATGGAGAGGCTTTATGCTCCATAGGGGGGCAAATGGAACATACGGAGCACCAGACCTCTCCTCAAAACACAAACACACACACAGATTTGATTTTCATATATTAATCCGAAAGAAGGAACCAAAAAGTTTACTTCCCTTCCTCAAATGACAAAGGGCTAAATAATCAGTCTTTTGGTTTCCTGGAGGATGTGTAACCAGGAGAAACAAGTGTCTGTGTTCACGCATTCATGAGTATTGAATCATCAAATATAGGTGCATCTCATAATAGAGACCAAGTGAAGATTAAAAATTACTAACAGGTCAAACTGGTACATTCAAGACCTGGAACTTTTTTCGTTTTTCTTTTTTTCTTTTTTTACAGTCGTGCTTTGGAAAATCAGACCCCAAAAAAAAATAAATAAAAGGCTGACAAAAGCTTTCCTCGTGGTCAACTTTCTACTTTTAATACACTCTGTAAAGCTTTTAACATTAATACACTCTGGGACTTTGTCTTAGTTGGGGAAGTTTCATGAGCTTTTTTTCCTTGAAACATGAAGAACGGCACAAAGCTGCAGATCGATGAGATGGTTTAAAAGTCGTAAGTGAATTGAATTTTCATAATTATTGTAAAAGTCAAAAAGCGGGGTATTTTACAGTGAATTACCCTATGATGCACATCAGGGTCAGGGAGTAATCCCCCACTTCCTAAGACGACCGTGGTTTTCATTTCCTAATTGAGCGGGCGGTGGATTGAGGGATGAATGCAGAGCGGAGATGAGTTTTATTGGTGTAACTCTATCATCTCTCATCACTCTGCATCTTTTAATAGTCAATCTTTCATGTACTTTTCACTTGCCGCCGCCCCCCCGGCCCATTTGTATGAATGTTCAAAGTCTCCTGGATTTGGGACATTGCATTGTGGGATTGCACAGTTAGCAGCCCTACTTAGTGAAGTCAAGCCCCTTTTAAAAACACCCCACGGAAGGCCCGCAGAAAATCCCTCTGCGGGCAAATCTTCCTAAGCGCTCCATCCCTCCGCTCGGCCGGGAACGCACCGTTAAAAGAAGACTGTGAAGAGTAAAAAAATTGCAAACAGAATTTAAGCTGCTTTCTGGCTCGGGAGAGGGAGACTAGAGATGGTTGTTGAAAAGAGTCATGGCAGGTGAAACTTCCCCAAAACAAACAAACAAACAAACAAACAAAAAACTCCAATCAGTGATGTTTCCATTAATCTGTGAATGCTGCAATGCTATAACTGTGTGGGATGCTTCTTTCCCCAGCATGAGTTTTCCTTTTTAATTTTTCAGTAGAAATTAAAAAAAAAGAGAGAAAGCGAAGGTTAAAGCTGCTCTCTTGGCTCCCAGATTTCTGTCATCTGCATTTTAATTTACATAGTGAACTAGAAACGCATTAAAATAGTTTCAACTAGTGATGTCCTGATCAGGTTGACATTTCAAATCTGACCATTCAGCTCACCTGATGCTTCATTAACAGAGCTTTCACAATGGCCATAATTAACAGACCAAACGCTCCGTGCAAGACACAGGTTTGATTTAGGAATCCTCCCGCAGTTCAATAAGCAATTCAGGTGATTTTGCGAATGCACCACATGAAGTATAAGGTGACTGTGCATAATCCTGAGGGAGATGGTGATATTTCAGTATGAAAACTGCATAGTCGTTCTGGTAATAAACACTAGCGGCTGAAGCTCAATGCTGGTATCATGTATGTGTTAACCCAGCAAGTGATAGAATGTAACATCATTACTTTGTGTTGACTTGTGAACCAATATTGATATTTAATCCTTTATGGTATGAAGACATAACATTTAAAATGTACATGTAAAATACTGATGAAACAATAGGATTAAAGGAGATATATCCAAATTTGGTTGGGATTTAATGGAAATATGGATTTTTAAGTGAAAATAGAAAACTTTTCTCACATTTTGGTGTCTGTTTACATGACAATAGTGCTCAGAGCCACTGAGAAAGTATGTTTTTGACAAAGTGGAACAGACTAACTCTGTATCCACGTAGACAGAGAAGCTTTTCTAAAACACCACAACTGCACGTGAAACAACAATGGCGGCCTACAGAGTGTCATGACTCCCAGTCCATATTGTCGTGGGAATTAGTACTTCTATAGGTAGTTGAGTGAACCGTAACAACGATCCAACTTCGTTGTCTGACCATACAAATGTTTATGTACATGTACTCCTCATTTCTTTTATTTGTAGCATATTTTTGTCTCTGCACATTTTGTACTGTTTCACTACAAAAACAAAGCAGCACCCGCTAGTGGAACTACATGAAAGCTAAATTGTTTTTCGCATTTCTGTCGACTCCATGAAAATTTACATCGTGTTCAAAATGCTGCAGTGGAAACACCAATTTTTTTCTGAAATAAAAATGTGAAAACAATCCATTTTCACCAGGAGCCTTGTCATGTAAGCAGTCCCTTGATATATTCAATTCAAACCACACACACATCTGGATTCACATGATTCCATATAACAAGGTAGAGTGAAGATGTGTAGTGTCGGACTTCAGTCGAAGCAGGAAAAGACTGTAAACTTTCACTATATTTTCTAAAATGCATATTTTCTATGACTGCAGCTGTATTTGTGTGGTCTTCTCCTCTATTTAGGCTCAGCTCCTATTATCTTCACATGAAAGTTCCATCATTGTTATATTCTGATGTTCATAAATACCTGAAACTGTGCACAGCTCCCAGTCAGTCAAACACAGATACATTGTTGAATAATTTCAGAGTTTTTGTTACTGACTTATAAGGCATATTTTCTTTCTAGACTGTTTGCACGTTTCATCCAAAAAATGATTAAACTCTAAAGAAAATATCCTGCTAACACCATGCTCTTATGAAATTCATTTCCCCAATGCATCCTTCAATCTTTAGCATTGCATTATCCATTTCAGGGTAAGAGGGCTGAAGGCAGTCGCAGCTGACAATGACTGAAGGCAGGCTCCACCCAGGACAGGTCACCAGTTCATCAAGGGGCAAACAGACGATCACACACACTCACACTCACACCTACGATCAATTCAGAGGCATCCAGTCAACTCACATGCATGCTTTTGGACTGCAGGAGGAAACTGGAGTACCAATATATAATTATTGGTGTACACTATATAATATGTAAGTGTTCACAAACACTCAACCGCCCCCATCCCATTTGTGTTGGGATGGAGAGCGGCGCTGCAAGCGTGGCCGATTGTCGCGAGGTTCGGATGCTTCACATCAAACACACTCCAGCACCTGTACACACAATCAGCCGCCTCCTCACTGCCACAGGTGTATTGTGGGAAGGCGCTCTGTTATGCACACCTCTTAGACTTGGACAACACCTGATTCAATTAAGAAGGAGACACGTGCACACATTTAGACACAGGCAAACCCATCCAACCTGACCCACAAATAATCAAACACACACACACACACACACACACCCTCAAAGTTGAAATTCAACCCTGCCGCAGACGCCTCTCGATTCAATTAACACACTCTGAAATCCTTCTTTTGATGTCAGTATTGGCTATCAGGCACACACACCTGATGCTAGCAGCACTAGTGGCCTCATTGTCTGCAACACAATGCTGCTAAAAGCTAACATCATCTGGCTAGTGGTAACAACAGTTTTCAGCCAATGCTGATGTTTTGAAAAGTGCAACAAAAGAGTGTGCTGAGAATTCAATTATGCGGCACTGTATTTCATCTTCGTGCGCTTCTGTCTAACTTGGTGCAGATGTGTGTTAGGTGTGTAGATTTGCGGCGCTTCGGTGCCGAATCCATGTGATAATGAGGTTTTCACTCTGTTTCAGAGTAACTAATGTTGGAATCAATTTCATAACCTAACTTAATGCATTACTGTGTTATATTTAATTTTAAGAGTGATATGGTGACAAAGACACTGAGAGAAGCTGAAAAATGAGTAGTCACATCCAGAAAGAGAGGCGTTTTGTTTATTCTTAACGTGAAGTTAAATTTTGTTTAAAAGGCATTCCTCAGACAGTGAAGGTGTGGGGCAGGTCACCCCTGGGGGTAAAAGAGAGCTTTAGGAAAGTGCAGCCACAAAAATCATTTCAATACAATATTGTATTCTTTTGATTTTTAAAGAAATTGTGAATGGAAAAAATATCTGGAGTGAAACACACAACTACATAATGATGTATTATGTATACAGATCACAGTTCTAAGCTGTTTATGTGTGTTACACAATACTGATTTAAGATATGCTACAGTTAACTTATCATTTATTGACTGAATATTAAAATTAAATACCTGCAAATCAGCATTGATCAACATTTTGACAGTACGGTGGGAACAACTGCTGGTTTGTCCACAAAGCATTTTTCTAAAATGATTTCCATAATATGCAATGCAGATACAATAAGTCAACTAAAACAGTCTAGTGAGCTTATAAATGTATATCACTTAAGTTTAATGCTTCACAACTTAAAATATACAATGTGCATGTAATGTAATATTAATGTTATGCATTATACTAATGTAATATGAATGTGTTGACAGGTACTTAAGTGGAAAAATAGAGTTTATGTTTATTCTGAATATCTCCTGGAGTAATAAGAGCTAAATATGTGAATATTTCAGCAAGTTACAATTTGACAAGTTACAACTTGTCCTCTACATCAAGTGTCTAAGTGTCAAAACTATATAAAAATCTGTTCCAATAACAACACTTTTAATGGAAATTTAAAATCACATACACAATTTCTGGGAACTAAACTTAATAAGGCCTAAAAGTAAAATCCATAACCAGGTATGTGGGGAAAAAAAAAGACTGAGAAGCAATCATTGTATTTTTTTCATTTTCTTAAAGGTTTTGGTTTAATATTTCCTTTAATACGTCAAAACTGGGAATGAAACTTTGTGTTATTGGGAATAAAAGCGGTTTGCTCCCGAGGGGAGAGCAGCAGACGTCTCATTGGCGGCGAAATGACATTTTTGACTGTGATGCCTGTTTTGTGTCACTCTGCATGAATACACAGCACCAGACTTTGCATATGTAAGGTTAAAGTGGCAAAGCTCATCCTGCTGTATTCAATCCTTAAAAAAGACATTTCCTCGTCTCCCCCGAGGCTGTGGGGGGGTTGAGGTAATAGATAGAGAGGGGGGGAGGAGAGGGGGAAAGGAAGGGGTTTAGGGAGGGGGCAAAATGCCCTATGCACGTATATGTGTATGCAAACCTGCACAGTGGACGATATGCATGTAAAATCACGTGTGTGTGTGTGTGTGTGTGTGTGTGTGTGTGTGTGTGTGTGGCTGTTCTCCTGAAAGGGGATTCATTGGGCAGCCATTTCAAAATTAAATGCTTTTGGTCTGGCAGATTGCGTTACGTCTCTGTCATGTTGTTGTGAATGTGATGCGGCCTTTGATGGATATCAGGACTGACAGGAGAGCCCCCCCCCAACACACACACACACACACACACACACACACACACACACACACACACACACACACACACACACCCCACTTCATTCATTCTCACCTTTATTCCCATCATCACACTGTGGCCGAGCTGTATTTTTTTAGATTCCTCCCTTTTGCACCTCTGTAGTGTAGACGACCATCTCTTTAATGAGTATGTCAAGATATTGTTGAGTCAATGAGGTGTATTGACAAAATTTAAAGTTAAAGTTTTCACCTGCAATGAGTAAAATTGTTGAAGAAAAGTTTGAGTATTTGAGTATACAAAATCTTCACTACTTGGAAAAAGTGATGTTACAGATGTTGGAGTCGGTGAATCTCAGCTTAGGTCTGTTTTTTAAAGTTCAGCTTTCATTAATGTGATCTTGGGGTGATCAGCAGAGCTGCAGCCACCAATCTAAGGTCCCGTCCTACACTGCATTCTATCAGCCGATCATCCACATGGCGCGGCGTTTAAGGAGCCTGAACACGGTGGTGTTTTGAAAATGGGTTCCAGAGTGAGGAACTTTAAAAACGGCGCCGAGCCGTTGACGGGTGTACCAGCAAGAGCCACATTTTCTGAAAACAAAGCCAATGCCCCTCATCTCTCCACGACGTCACAAAACAACAATAACAGTAAACTCCATGCTTCAGATTGTGCTGCAGATGCTCCTGATGCCATTTATTTATGTTATTACAATGTGGTTTAAATAGGCGATATCTTCTGGTGTTGTGTTTGTTTGCAGCTTGTGTGTGCTTCGTGTCTTCTTCTTTGCTTTTGGTGTATTTCTCTGGCAGCTGCAGTGCCACCAATATGCCTGGAATATGTATTACATCGTCCTGAGACGTTCTCATGGAGTCGTGTGAATCCAGACATTTTCTGCACCAATGCTGTGTGGATGGAGACTTTTTAAGGAAGGAGGGGGAGGAAAAAGATCGTTTTGGCTCGTGTGGACAGGGCCTAAGTGGTCTTCAAGGCACATATGAGATCAAGAAGTCAGATATTTAAGAAAGTGCGATTTCATTTAAAGCTTTAAAAGCAAGTGATGCTATTTAAAAACTATTCTAAAATCAACAGGGAGCCACTGTGAAGGGAGGTGAGACACCAGCAATGAAACAAGCGACATTATTTATAAATCAACCAAACATGGTGAAGGGGGCTCTCACAGAAGTAAAATCAAGGAAGCAGAAAGGAGAATAAACGTGAGCAAATCAGCATAATATATAAAGCAAAGAACTTCAGACATTTGTATGAAACAAACTAATTCAAATAACATTCCTGATCTAAACAGAGTCCACTATGAACATATTTGTCTGTTCAGATCAGAGAAACACACACCTCTGGTGAGTCACTGTTGATGGTGAACCTCAGCTAGCATGTCTTCAATCCCCAATACCCATATAAAAAAGTAACCTGAATGTGTCTGGACATGCTGCACTTTCAGGGGTTTTGTTTGGATCGTAAGATATATCAGCCAAAAGTGAGGCTCCATCAGTCATTTTTTACTTTTTATATTTTACTTGTTTGATGCACACTGGCAGTGTCATTTACACCCCCCCTCCCACAAGTGTTTTTTTTCTTTTCGTATTTGATGACCTATTAAGATAAAAATGTTCCATCCTCTGGTATAAATTTGTCATTCTTATCATAGGAGCACTCAAGTTTCCATGAAGTTTCAGCTTCTTTGAGACATGAACTGTGCAATCAGGACCGATACAGATGGTCCTCTGAAATATCCGGCACACATTTCCTTTTCTCTCAACCAACTTTCACGAAATTTGTTTAAGAACAATATGCAAAATTTCACTTTCATGTGTGTGTGTGTGTGTGTGTGTGTGTGTGTGTGTGTGTGTGTGTGTGTTTGTGTGTGTGTGTCAGTCATAACTAAACACGATCAGTCCTGTGAGAATTTCCTGCTCTGTGACAGACTGCATCTGCCTTCCTGGTACACAGCGTCTGTCTGCCACACGCCTTCATTTCCTCTGAGGAACATTGTTCTTAAATGTGGGAATAAATATCTCAGTTACTTTCAGGACATTACTTCATTCTCTGGTCATGCAGAAACTTATGACGTGCTTTGATGCCACTTTGATAAAAGCTATTCAATTGGCTAGTTGATACGTTTCTAAACCTGCACTGTGGTGTCTTTTTAAAATGTATTATTTCCTCACAAACTCTTTCATTTTGTTTTTTGTCTTCATCTCTCTACACCTTTTCATGTAGTAAAAATCTTTATTTCAAAGACAATCAACAAAATCCATGCCATCTCAATAAATTAATACAATCGAACAGATTTCTCTCAAAACGAAGAAAAGGGAGTCACTACATTGAGCTGTTTCTTCAGCACTTGTTCCTCTAAATAAACTTTACTTATTAAGAACTGTCTGTGGTCATCTGCACACTGGTACTTTACTTCAGTCCATTTGTTGCTGCTCCTTCTCATGTTTACTAGTTTATAAATCCAATTCTGTTTTGAACAGATGTCACAGTAAAGCAGTTAGAATTACTGAAATTGGATGACTGCAGACTGAAATAGGGTGTTTGTTCTGCCATTTCACTTCAGACTGACTGAAATACCTTCAACTGAACCTCATTTTAAATCAAACTCATGCAGAATGTACATTTCAGCTACAGTGCCAGTATAGATACAACTGTACACTCAATTAGTTGTGATGTAACTTGTGATGATTTTTTTGTTTGTTTGCAGGATATTTGCTTGTCTTTCATGCTTTCTTTTTTTTTTACAAGTAGCTGAGGCACTTTAATCAAGATAATGAAATTAAAAAATTAAATGTCAACACAAGCAGACATCTTCTCAAACCCTACAAATGGCTTGTTTAAGACAGAAACCTGTTTTAGATCTGAAACACACACATTAAAAATTAAAGCTTTTACACGAGTGATCATAACGACTATATTGTTAAATAAGCGACACAAAATATTACTGAGGGGGAACTATATTAGGAGGAGCAGAGAACGGTGGTTACACACGTTTGGTACATCTCGTCTCCGAATATCACAACATGTGGCTCACTGAGTATATGAGAGTCAAGAAAAAAAACACCACAAACTAAAATTACAAAAAAAAAAAAAAACAACAACAACAAAAAAAGCTGATGTTTTCTTGGTGTATAACAGGAAAGTTTCATCAACACGAGGAAAAACTATCATTTCGAGGCTGCACTCACCGGTGAAGCAGGCTGTAACAGCTATATTTGTGGTGAAATTTGAATTCCCGTCACACAGACACACTTTGTGGCTCCACATTCATCTGTATTTTTACTTGTGTATTTGTGTGGGTGGGTGTGTATGCATGTAAGATCGTCTCTCATTCAGCTCAGATGCGAGGACTTTTCACTCGATGAGCAGATGAAAGCCACTGAGAGGTAATGGAACCTCTGTTGAGACGAGCCAGCCAATCTGCTGCTCGTAAAAATGCATTTCACATCGAGACGTGCGCGCAAACACACACACAAACACACACACACACAGCCTGCTACACAGAGCATTTGCATCTGGAGTGCCACAGTGGCTAGCTAGCTAGTGAGACAATTCGAGTTACTATTCAAATGAAGCCAGTGTTGGTGTGAGCCCCGGAGAGTGGAAGGAAAAAAAGCAGAGAAAAGGTTTTTAGGGATATGCAAATACTGCTCTGCATGGGAAATCTATCTGGAAATGAGCTTTCCATTCGGGGAGCTTAAATCAAGAATCACTTTGGTACACTGATGTGAATTGAATAAGTTTCGCTTGTGTTGATGTTTACATATAGAGCGTGGCCTGCGGGGCTTAAAGAGACAAAAATAAAGAAACACACAAAAAGAGATTTGAAAGAGAAAAGAGTACTTTAGACACAGAGCCTTCAAACTAGTTTTCCTTTAACATAACATTCCTCAAACAGTATATGGAGTCAAACATTTGCTGTATAAATCCAACACTCAACTCAAGGATATTTCAAGCAGCTCTCCTTAAATACTATCCAGATTTAATAAAGTAAAATTTAGCGAGTGGAACATTTTGAAGACAATCAAACTCAGTCTCCATACAAAAACGGAAAACTGCAACTTTTTCAAAACTAAGCTTCCATGTGGACACTGGAAAACACACGTTTTCTGAAGTACAGAAATACAAACGGTTTTACTCAGCCTCCTCGTAATTTATGGGTGTATCCATCACATAATAAATGAGCTGTTACAGTAAGCTGTAAGATTTTGGAATTTGTTATTGTTTCACCATATCTAATATTGTTTGTTTAGTTGCAGGGTTTTTTTAGTATTATTCTCATTTTCTCACTTTTTGTATAAACACAGATTTCGTGAAAAAGCACTATTAATGAAGTCTGGATTACGACCAATAAGCTCATCATTTATCCATATTTAGATCCTGCTGCTGTCTGACGCTGCTCTTATTTTATAAACTAAAAGCACAGTGCCGTCCAGACAGCTCTAAACAAACTCGATTCCAGCTCCAAAATAACAGCTAGGAGCCAGAAGTGCGGGGTACGAGCCATGTGAGCCAAATGTCTTCGCAGGTCCATGGTACTCTGCGCTGCACCATGTAACAAGAAAAAACTGCGTCATTGACTTAGGACAATGGTGTTGTTAATAGTGCTTTCTCGCTTTCTGCTGCTTCAAAATAGAAATGCATCCTTAATGCACCTGGCCACACCTCATTTTAGGACCAACATACCCATGCTGTTTGCTATTTAAGTGTGAAAATGACAAGTGTGCCCCTCTAAAAAAAGCAAAAGCACGGAGCTTTGCCGCACTTTGTGAGGTGTGGTATTAAACCTCTCGATGTGGTCCAACGAAAACAAACCTCAAAAATGTTATGTTTTTCAATTTTATGACTTTACTGAATCAAGCAACTTTGAGTCGCCAAAATGTTTCCTGATGATTTGGTTGCAAACGCTGTCATGAGTTGAAACTCTGTGAAGAACTGCAAAATGAATTTTATTGGTTATCTTAGCCTTTGATCGACTATTGATTCCTAATGTGGTAGTCTGCCAGTAAATTAAACCGCTTGAATATGTGTTCTTTTGTTTTATTGTCCAGCCTCTGACTGTGTTTCATCTCTTGAAAGCTCTAATCCTTTCGAATAAAGCACCCACCCCTAATGAAATCCAGGTTTCTTAATTTATATACGCTTTATATTCTCATACTGCTTTCATTTGTTGTATAGTTTGTGTGAATGTGGTATAAGGCAGCAGAGCGCTGACGTCCAACATGCGGAGAGCAGACTGATGAAATGATGCTACAGAGAATTTGGTGTTTTGTAACTGATTCGGTTGTTTAAGCTGTGTTTTCAGTACGTATAAATGGCTTATATATATACATGTAGACAAAGCTATCCTGTCTAATTTGAGGTGTAACACTCTACATTTCAGAGGAGCCTTTGTTTTTAAAGGGGTTACACGCATCGTAGAAATAGAGTTCAATCAGCACCAGGAAACTACCCAGTTAATAGGAAACCCAAGACGAAATAAATCCAATTGCAGCTTTCTCAAATCGGTGTGTGGCTGCTGCTGAATGACAACAATTCCCCACTGTACACATTGTCTGAAGCAACATTTAAGCCCCGGGCTGTGGGTCAGACAAGACGATGAGAGACTGGGGGAGAGACGGGGAGACGTGAAGTCTTGATCTAAACAACCTCATCTGCACAGACATCAACATGAATTCAAAACATAGTTAAAATGTCAACCACGATATTAGATATTTCAAAAATCTCTGCAGTAAAGCTCATTCTGAATCAACATGATACTTAGCGCTATAATTCTGTCACGGGGCTCTGTTTCCAGAGAGAAAGTTATTACGATGATTTGTTTGAGGTACATCCCTGTACGGCTGCCAGTGTCGGAGCAGTCTGGCCATAGATACAAGCATCTGTGCTCGTGTGCATCCATCCTCTCACTGTATCCTCGTATGCACACAGTCTGGTGTCACAAAAGGCATCCACGTGCGTTTCTGTGCGTCTCTGTGTTTTTGAGGAAGAGTTTGTGTGTCTTCATTTTGCCCCTAACGGGTCATAAAGCACACCAAAGGCTGAGAGGGGTCGATGGAGAGAGGCTGCAGCCTGTTGTGTAAAACTTACAGCTCTCTGATAAACTAATAGAGAAGTGAAAGTCGGTGCAAGCACACAGCACTGTAGATCACATGCAGACGCACTTGTTTTCATTTTTTTACATCGCTCCTCTCTGCAAATCCACAGTCCTAAAAATTGTGGCTGTTTTTTAGTCTTCCTGGTGCAAAAAGACTGACAGGTAACTAATAGGTGAAGAGGGCAGGACCAGGGAACATGTTGATATAAAAACATCAGCAATGGACTGTGTGAGACAACAAGGCTGATATGCCATCAGTCAAAAGAATTTTTCAGTTCTTAAAGTGATTTATTTATTTATTTTTATGTTTTAATAGATCTGTATCTGCGGAGATGAGAGGTAACAACGTACACTGCCACTGTACTCGAGCAGATCTTCCAGGTATGTGAACTTCCCTTGAGAATGTAATTTTATTAGATTTAATATGTTGTTTTACTTAAAAATTACATTGTAAAATGTTATATCTTACAGTAACTTTACTTTTTTCTTAATACATAAAAACTCAAGACTTGAAACGATGCATGTTTAGTGACGATCTAGGAAACGCACGGTGAAGAACACGTAACAAGCAACTGCTTCACAATACATCTTATTTAAACTGTTATAGATTTCTAAACTACCTCCTTGATTTCATGCAAGTAAATGAATTGAATCAGTATTTTCTCCTCATTTTTCCTCTGGGATTAATAAAGTATTCTTATATTTGTTATACAATGATTTGCACTTTTACATAAGAGGAGTATTTTTACCAAACCTGGGTGTTTGTGATCATTTTTAAACAAGTAAATTGCCACTATCCCTGTGAACTGACAGTCTTTTAGCTCAGAAGCTCTCGGTCTGATTCATGCCGGCGCCGTCCGTCACACAGCAAACTGTCTGGTGAGTGTGTGAGGACACGTCTGAATGAAGAGCCGGCGGGGCTGAGGCATCGCCGCGACCTTGGAGGTTGAAACATCGGGCTGGGGTTTCTGCTGTTGGTTGGATGAAGTTAGAGGAGAAGTAGCGAGTTCATTTACTTTGTGTTGTGCGGAGAGCGGGAAGTGAGGAGGGGGAGGTGGCGGCGGCGGCGGCGGCAGCGGGGGGGCTTTAGCTCTGTAGGCCGGCCCATGTTTCTCTCTGGGCTGTTTATTGAGGGCCTGTCTCAGAGGCCAGGTATTGATTTCTGCCTGGATGAGATGGGATAGCCCTGGTAGACTTGGTGACGGATGGATGAGGAGGAAAGAAAGGAATAAGCAGAGGAGTGCAGCTGTTGTCCCAATACTAAAGCTGTTTGGATGGAAATGTTAACTTTGCCTTGACCCCAGCCCATCGGAGAGAAGAGCTCGGATTTTCTGATAGTCTTATTTTAGCTGTCAGTACCACCATGAGCCACAAGACAGAGCAGACTGACATCTTTCCAACATTTCGAACAAACTTTAACCAACTGTTTGTTGAGTTAACTCATTTAACAACTCCGAAAAAAGGTTTTCGAATTAAAGCAGGTCTGGGAGGTCAACTCAGGGTTTGACTTCAAATCTTCTATTTTGTAATCCTCATTTGTCAGATTTCTCTTTCCTTACCTCTCCTTTTGGGACTCCTTTCCTCTGCTCCTATTTCAAATATTCTGCTTGTGAGCTCCTGTCAAACTCGCAATATTTTATTCCAAAAGGACACAAATTATATTGTTTAGGGGTTCTCTGTCACAGACGTGCAGTCTTGACTCTATCAAGGTTGTATAGTTGATTGTTCCCTGTTTAAGTGCCAAGTGAAAATCACAAAACAGACACGCACACACACACACACACCCGAATACATACATATATACACACACACACACACACACACACACTAACACACACCTCCTAGGCCCTCTGTCAACTTAACGGCTGCCGATCAATGGCAGGAGGTCAGCCTGGTGATAGAGAAGCTTGGAGGTGTGTGTGTGTGTGTGTGTGTGTGTGTGTGTGTTGGCCCCTGTGTTCATTCGTGCACCCTCATGTGCCTGTGTGAGTGTTTATTGGCGCGTGTGTCTGATAGAGAGCAGGGCTTAGGACCGCGGAACGATTGGGGAGGTGGGGTGTGTGAAAAAAGTGTCCAAGATTCATTTTTTCTCATCTGGTACAGAGGGAAAGGAGGGAAGGCCGGTGTGTTATTTTTCTTGGCTTTAGCCCTCACGGCTCTAAGTGGGTATTGATCAGGTGCCTTAATGCAAACCTGTCAAATTAATTTTGCAGGGAGAGAAGGCGGTGACTGCTGCGAGATTGCTTCAACATTGCAGAGCTGGGAGGGGGTTGAATGGATAGAGGGATGGATGGAGGGCACTGGAGGTGGGGAGCCTATGAATTTTTATCATCTAAATAGGAAGCTGGTATTCCAGTCTTTTTTCTTCATTCTTGTCCTTTCACCCCACCCCTTGTACTTACTTTTACATTCCTTTCTTTTTCTGTTTTACCTGTTTACCGACGTTTGGCTTGTCTGTGGCCTGACACTTTAGATTTCAACATCCCTCAAACACAAAGTTGCATCAGGCTGACCAAAATCAGGATCGGTCCGCGGGTTTGTTGGAGATCATTAAAAGCATAGCAGAGAGCAGCGTTCTGGAGATATGTTGTCACGAAAATTGAGAACTAATGGTGCCTTCAGGGAGTGACAATGTGGAAAACTCTGGTGATCTTGGTGAAATACAGTGTCGCACCTCAGTAGAAGTAATTGAGTATAGTAGAAAATGTATGTATGTATCTGTTGGTAAGTGTGAGGCCTCTGTCTGCTGCTCTGCAGGCCTGCAGCTTCACTTAACAAGAGCCCTCAAGTAATGTGTAGTGCGAGCATGAGCACAGTGTCCACTGTGTTTTAGGCCTCTAGGAAATAACGCCCATTTCTCAAAAGTTCGATCACTTCACCGATTCCCTGCCAATACTTTCCTATCGAATCTTCCATCGTTGGGTTGCTGCGAGGCTTAAATGCCTCCAAATAGCTTCGGATTAAATCAGACTTGTATATTTCCCCATCCACTGACAGAATGAACTCCAGGGAAAGAGAGAGAACCTGAATAAGAAGCTGCTTGATTTGGCTGCTGAACTTTAAAAAGATTCTTGAACCGCTTGCTGGGGATATCACCCAATATCTTCTCACGTACTTTGGCTCCTAGGTTGACATGAGTGTTCGCATGCTGCACGTATGTGTTTCCTCGACGGTTTATTGGTAAACGACTGCGTATGCACCTGCGCAGCACTTCCTCGTTTTTCTTATCCTATAGGTAAAAGCACGTGGGGGAAAAAGGGAGACAGTGGTGGGATTTTACTTGTAGAGAAGCAAGACTCGTGCACGCTGGGCTGCCGCAATGCAATTTCGCTGCGGCGTCGCCACTTTCGGGCCTATTCGTCCTTCCCTGCTGAGCCCCATTAGAGGAGACGGGCAGGTGTACGAGTGCACATGGAAAACAAGTTCCTCTAGGCGTTGCGGAAGCGCCGGCCACCTCCCCACAGCCGCTCTCCTCCACCCGCGAGCGGCGCCCGGTCCTCCTTAGCCAGATGTAGATTGGAACAGACGTCAATAAATAATTTAGAGGCCCTGAGACTTTTAAGTAGGAATCTATGCAGTGTGAAACGCTGTTTAATCGAGTAACTTCTGACGCCGTATCAATCAAAGCCAGTTAAAAGCTGCTAACGTTGGCACAAAACGGAGAGGCTGGATTCTTTTTCTTTTCGTCCCATCACCCCCTCCTTCTCTCTTTCTCTCTCTGCAAGGCTTCTGCGGAGGTGACAGGACATCAGGTGACATTTGTATTCATCAATTGACCCAGATACAACGGGCCGACGAAAAGTGAGAGGAAATAAATAAGAAGAATCAAACGGAAAAATACAACTCTGAATCAATGCAGCTCATGTTAATGCGATAAAAAAAAACAAGTAGGCTGATCAAAAGATGGTGGAGTTGAAAGGAAAATCACATTTCAAATGCGGCATTTGATTTAACCCGCCAGACACCTGAGCAGAGGCAATTTCTTGATAAAGGAACAAAACCTAATGAAATGTCAGACCACAGTTTCACTGCTAATTCTCACAGGCGCGAGGATGTTCTGATATGATAAAAGACAAAAGAGGCTTGTGTGCAAAAAAAAAATGAGACGCATCAAACTTGGGCACAGATGGAGTGATTTGAGCAATATTTCCTCCTCACACATTTGCTCTTCATTTCACGATTCACAAATTGAAATGTTTTACATTTTGATAGCAATAACTCCCCTGATAGATCCATCCCTGCTCCTCAACGAGACGAAAACAATGCGCGTCTATATTGTGTGTGTGTATTCTTATCAGTTGTTTTACCACAGCTGAGCAATTTGCCTACAAGACCTTGGCTGTCAAATTACACCGATATTGGAGCGTTGTACATGTGCATACGTGCAAACTCGGATGTGGGGTGGGGGTGGTGGTGGTGGTGGTGAAAGTGTGCCAGAGATCAAACACATACACAATGCTCAATCCTCTGGTGTCATCAGCAGATGTGTACATACCCTCGTCTCAATACAATACAGATGAGTTAATAGCCTCCGAGGCTCCCAGCCTGCCTCTGATCTCCATAATATCCACACACAGACACACACACGCACACACACTCTCTCTCTCAGAGGGAGCCAGAAAGAGACAGAGGGAAGTGTACCTGCACAAATCCCATAATATCTCTCTCCACCTGCCTGTCTGTAGGGATTCAGACACACCTGGTTTACATTCGACAACATTCAAGAGATAAATTTGATCACTCAGACAATTTGAGACAAGTGCTTGAATGAACCCGCACATCTACAGTGAGGAGAGTCAATGTGCTTCCACATGCGCGCAGACTAGAGGCTGTATCATTAACATCCAGCTGTTTTAAAGGTATTAGTGGTTGAAAGGCTGATGTGGAGGCGAGAGGCGTTCCTATTGACTAATTTCATTCGTCAACTAAACAGAATGCTTTAATCAAGACTACTGCAAAACAAGGAAATGCTGAGAAAACAGTTAAAAACTCTAACACAAGTTATACTGAGGTCTGTGCATGAATATATTATGTGTACTGGGAACAATTTCAAGCCTTTAATCACACACAGCAAATTTTCCAGTGTTGAATTAACTCTGAAAGTGTTAAAGAGTGGTCTCATATATACACTTTCGTAGTGTTAAAATCTCAACACTGACCAGTGTTAATTTTCTAATGCTGACACTCTGTAGAGTTATATTAATATTCCTCTCTGTTGACCAGTGTTCCTATTTAACTCTATACAGTGTTGATTCTTAGAATAAACACTTTAAAGTGTATATTGTAACACTTACATTTAACACTACAACAGTGTATATATGAGACCACTCTTAACACTTTCAGAGTTAATTCAACACAGGGAAATTTGCTGTGCAGTTTTCAACATTTGACCATATCTGCAGTACAGATTTTGAGCTGTGTGGGAATCTGGAGGAAAAGAAGATAATGGTACTGCAGCACCAGCCAAGATAGTTAAACGAAACTTGCACAAGGATAAAAAAAACAAAAACAAAAAAAAACTAATATTTCACTGTTCAGCTGCCTTGTAGTGCAGATACACGGCTAGATTGGTTGCTATTTACCATATATCATTATTTCTTCAGTGAAGCTGCAGTCTGAATCCTCTTCTCAAGTTTTTCAATTTCAACATTTTATCACAAAACTAAAACCAAACCAACAAACAAGAAAGGAGAAAGTCTCATCATTTCACACTATTTCATGGATCTCTGTCATTTTTCCTGATATGCCTGCACAATGTGATCTCATCAGAGAAAAATAGTATTTTATATTTTAAAAATCTCCTACAAAACACTTCCACTTTATTCTGTTGAAGTAAATGGAAAGCACTCTGAAATAAAAAAGTCTGCTCAATTAATGTGTGAGCTGAAACTGACTGCAAGTTGAGGGATCTGTGTGTTCTGCCCTTTATTGTCTTGTGGGACCCCGGTTTGGATGTATAGTAGACGATTGATTAAAAATATTGAAGCACTTCCGTATCAACACTGCAATATTGTTGCACCTGAAGAACCTCCTAAAAGTCGTCAGCATCTTTGTGGTGTGTATCTCTGTGGGCGTGAGGAGTTGTCAGGTCTTCTATGGCCAGTAAATAAAAGGCAAAGTGACTTCCACTATAGTCTGTCGGCTTTCAGGGGATCTGAGGGGATCTGATAATCACTATAGGGATTTGTGTGTGTGTGTGTGTGTGTGTGTGTGTGTGTGTGTGTGTGTGTGTGTGTGTGTGTGTGTGTGTGTGTGTGTGTGTGTGTGTGTGTGTGTGTGTGTGAGGCCACAGGGACACTCCAGTCAAAGGAGCTCAATAACCCCTAAATGTGCAACATACACACAAACAAAATCACTGTAGACAAGCAAAAACACAGCCTATCACACACATACACACAAACACGCACAAAAACATACAACCACTGGGGTGCCATTGCCCAGTAATAATTGTGTAATATCCCCATAATATGAGGAGCTGATTTTTTAAATCAAAGCCTGAATATGAAACCTTCCATTACCGTGCAACAACAAGGACAATTTATCAGAGTAAAAACGCAACTGGGACAAAGTAATGACACAAACATTAAATAAATAGCGAGGGAAAATCACATCTAACCTAAACTGTGGACAAAAACAAATAAGCTGCCTCCTGGAATACATGATTGGGGACTAAATTACAATTCATCTGCACTTACATTTGCAAAAGTTTCGTCTCCGTCTCGGCTGTCTTTGGAGAGCAGTTGGACATATTAATACTTCTCACAGGTGGACAATTTTCTGTAGCAAAACAAAATGAAAAGAAAAGTCTAGTTTAAGTCGTGGCTGATGAACAAAAAAAAAAAATAACAGGGGGAACCTCAGTGCGACAAATAAAAAGCAATAAACGAGGAACAACATAAGAAGGCAGTTGACAGTCAGGACTGGGACAATCAATACGTGGCTCCTTCACTTCCCTCTGGCTGCTGTGTAAGAGCCGACATCTGTCAATTAACACACACACACACACACACACACACACACACACACCCACACACACACACACACACACACACACACACACACACACACACACGCGCACCAAGCATCAGAACACACAAACAGAGGACATATCCATACACAAGTTCAGCTACACACACTCCAACCAGCCAAAGGGCAATAGCCCTCCTATGAAGCGTTGTGGTTTGAATCAGTGGTATTGACAGCTCTCACATTAGACCTATGGAAATGCATTGATGTCGACATGACAACATGCGCGCACACACACACACACACACACACACACACACACACACACGAAGAGATACTGAGGGTCTCAGGCATGCACCCCAATCAATCTGACGCCACAATCACATTCTTTCCACCTGCTTAAACGGAGAAAAACAGCCGGGTGGGCCTCACTACTCCGCAGTGTCACACATGTGACCCTCAACCTTGACCTCTGACCTTGAGAGATCCTGGTGAATGGTTCATGGTTTGGGGGGGGGGGGGTTGATAGCAATAAGAGAGACAGAGTGGGGCGATCGATTCATTCGGACGGTCGAGGCTCCTTCAGCAGGACGACAGGCATCAAAGATCAATTACATTGTTTCATCCACTTATTTAACTATTTGCTTGAGCATTTCTTAACATAAACAGAGAGCATTAAAAACCCTGATTCCTCAAACATTATTTATGCCAGAAACACACAAGCCTGATTGTGAATCAATGCATAAATCTTTACTTTTCTCAGAAAATGTCAAGTAATCAGAATCATTTATTATTAAACGAACCTGAGGTCAGGTATCGCAGGAGTTAACAGCTCATTGTTACAGATGTTTCTTGGTCACGTTTCCTGGTTTAAATAGACGAATATAGATCTCTGGAACTGCTTTTAGTCACATATTTGAAATCATAAATAAGGAAGACAGCAGAAATCATTTTTAGTATCAGTTTGAAAAAAAAAATAAAAACAGAAAACAGGTTCAATCCTTAAGTTTGATGAATTTTGAGTTTTGTTTTCTTCTGCTCGTCATATCATATACGCATATAAAGAACAGTAGTCTATTCTCCACACACACACAAATGAGGAGTGTCTTACACCTCAATAAAAACATCTCCTGTGCCCTCCCTTGTCTTTCCTTTATTGTATCGTGTTATATCCAGTTCCCAGAGGACTGTGGGGTAGCATCCCTCTTTCTCACATCCTCCACTGCCAGCACAGTGTGTGTGAGTGTGTGTGTCAGAGGGGTAAACGGGGAGTTAAACAGATATATCCAAGCGTAAAATCTAAAAAGGCTCCCCAGTGGGTGCCGGAGGGGGTTGTTGGAAATCAAGCACGTATCAATTGAAAAGCAGAAAAGACACGAAGTACTGGTGAGAAGATGGCAAAGGAAATGGGCACTGTCTCCACAACTCTCACGATATATCATACACCAGCATTTAAGGCCTTTTCCTTCTTTTTTCTAATGATTTTTCCTATACACCCATGTCAAGTTTCTAATATTTTTTTCCACTTTTTCACCTACTGCTCTCTAATCCTCATCCTGCTTCCCTGAAGACATTTTAATTCAAAGGTACACTGGCAACTTGTATCAAGTTCATCCAAAAAAACAAACAAATAAATAAATAAATAGAAATAGTACAAACTGTTTCTTGCATGTGAAAAGACCACACACACACACACACACACACACACACACACACACACACACACACACACACACACACACACACCCTTGAGTTGTGCAGTGTAATGCTGTACTTGATTATCTCATTGTTGTCTGTAAGTACAAGCCCAGATTGAATCAGCCTGCAGTCCATTGTCTCTATGCAGCTGGGGTGTGTGTGTGTGTGTGTGTATGTGTGTGTGTGTGTGTGTGTGTGTGTGTGTGTGTGTGTGTGTGTGTGTGGCTGGTAATGAATGGCCAATCTAGTCTATCTAGAGAAAACCTTCTCATCACAGCGCTCCCTTAATTACTAGCTCTCTGTGAAAACTATGCAGCGCTTTATTACTTTGTAGCGCAGTGCAGTCGGTCGGGGCTCGGGACCAAACAGATGAGATAAACACGCAAAGTGTTTTCAGGATGTATGCACACACAGGTTCAGTTTATATTTCAGTCATTTATCGTGCCTGATGCTGCCAATGAAAGCTGAGTGAATTGCGAGTACGAGTATGTGGAGCCTTGAAACAGGGGCAGGGGATGTGTTAAAAAAAATGGCACACACACGATACAGTCGTGAAAAATTATCCTGTATGTGTATATATTTGTATATTTGTCCAGATTGTTTTTTTTTGTTTGTTTTTTTTTTTTTTGCTATTTTTCTTTATTTCTAAATTCATCTAGGTTTGTTGAGAGGTAAACACTAGATGGGGTCAAGTTTAACCTCTTGTATTAGTTTTTTTTTTTTTCTTTTTGCATAAAATGTGAACAAATCCATTTATCGTTCATTGTGTTTTTTGGAGTGCGTCAGTTGTCTGTCATGTGTTGCAGCCATAACAGCAAGCTGAAGATGAAAGCTCAGACATATGACTGCCTATTGTATTTTCTCTTTTCCAGTTCACTCGGAGATAGGCCATATATCCTGGAGAGCCTCTCAGACGTTCCTTCGGTACCGCTGTTGTATTGCTGAGTCCATGCTAATACCTGTATTCACTCTGAATACAAGGACTTCAAAAAAAAAGCAACATAAAAATGTTATTTAGCTGTGAGTGAAAAGAAGTCTTGGTGCCACTTTAAATGTCTATCCAAGGAAAAACTCTGCATTGAATAAATGTGGACTAAAAGGACTGAACATGTGGCCTGAATTCAAGCAACAACAAAAAAAAAACTCAAATTGAAACAAGGTTTGTTTTTGTAATTGAAAAAATGATAATGCTGAGTCTTTTATCTAGCAACCCTGTAACTATAAGATACTAATATGCTGCATTGTGCATGTTCCCAGAGCTCCTGCATCCTGAGTGGTCCCTCCCGCTGGGAGCCATCAGACCAAAGGACCAGCCTAAGGCATCTGGGATCCATGAGAGACAGACAAGAGGTTGAATGAAAGAGGGAGGAGGGGATGGAGGGCGAAACAGAGGGTTGAGGACTTGTGTAAAAATGCATGAAAAGGAGGATGAATAGGAGATGTAAAAGAACAGAGATGTGATGTGGAGACTGGCTGCTGATGTTTGCAGTCTTGGTTTCTCTCTCTCAAGCTGACTAAACTGCTGTTTTCCATCATTCACACACCTGCTGTAAATCACGTCCGCTAAGCTCGGAGTGTTCATGTGGAGATCGGCCATTGAGTAATGCAAAAATGTGGCATCTATCACATGGTGCAGTCGATTTCACTCGTGCATTTGCTCAAATGAGTGGTTTAAAAAAAAATCAAAGTACTGACTGACCTCATATTCTGGTCATAATGTGGCTAACACGATTTGTTTAGCATATCTCTAATGCTACATGCTTTCATGACAGCGACACCTAGAACTCCTACAGTCTGACTGTCCAATCAAAAACAAGATTCAGCAGATTATCTGCAATTAACCATCAAACATTCAAAGGTGAAAAAAGTGGAAGAACAGTTCACTCACTGCACATTTCAATATTCCAGTGCCATAAATTCAGGTGTCCAAGATACAAGAGAGTAAAGTGGATTAAAAGATCTAAGATTTGGCTTTAGTCTTCAGCCAGGAAGATTTTATTTTGTATGTAGCCAGAGCAGGGTTGATGGTTTGATTCTTAAGCTTGTCATTCATACTCTGGCATGACCGTAGTAATGTAAGCATACTAGACTTAACTCCAAGGTGCTGGTGATAGGTTGATCCCCTGCAGTAACTGTCCCCCATTGTGCTGAATTTGAGTGAGAATTTGAAAAAAAGCACTTAGAGAATGTTGAAACCCTGAAAAATGTGCTATATATAGTAATTCATGTCTATTTACAAGAGAAATCACATTCACGAGGTTTCTTATCCCCCTATAAACCTTTCTAAAAACAAATACAGTTATTTATTTAAGATTACAGTAACTTTCAGGACTGAGTCAAAGACATCAGTGAGCCTTAATAAACAACCCAGAATGAGGCCATTAGGGCCTGCTTAGGTGCACTGATATGGCTGTAATAGTGGTGATTAGTACGTACCCAGTCAGGTGGAGGATGACAAATGGCACCTGAGACGGAGCGTGATTATAAGCGTTTATATGGGCAGAGACAGTATCAGTACAGAGCATGATGGATGGCGCCCGGAGCGCCGTCGGAGCTGGCTCGTAATTAGACCTTGATGGCATTAGTTGCATTTCCTGGTGGGCATGTCACAATAAATGTGCCAGAATTGTTAAAAAGGGACACCTTGACATGTTGAATTTGTGTCAGTTGCTTCTACACGGCAGGTGACTGGGAAGTGTTCAGAGTCTTCGGGGAGCCTCGTTAGCCTCGACTAAACTAAACTCTGTATTTCAGATAAGCGCTAACACACTGCGCCAGTTCGCCAGGCGCCCATATGAAGCTTAATGCTCAGGAGGCTGCGATGCTATCCGTGCTGCACGGCCTACGTAACCGTCACCCGAGCTCACAATGTGTGTGTGTAAGCTGAGGTAATTACTAAGAAAGGTTACACTGTGTGAAGCTAAGGTAACAGAGTGGAAGGTAATAGTGTGTACCAGAAGTGGCTCCGGTGATAGCTTCTCTGGTGTGTGTTTCACCTGTCTGGCCACTTACCCGAGGAGCAAGTGAAAGTCAGTCTGCATATGCGCGTGCGTGCCTGGAGAAAGGTGTGCATCTTACTAGATGCCATCACTCAAACAGAACAGAAAAAGAATTAAAACCTCCACAAGCAAATTCACCGCAGCAAAACTCATGGCAACTTTAAGAAAAAAATATTGTGAGCTTATTGGAAATTTGCCATTTAGTCTCCAATTTTGTTGTTGTTGTTGTTTATATATATACTTGGTAGCTATATTTCAATATCATAATTGGACTAAAAACCTTCCACTCAGGCTCTGTTCACAACATTTCAAATGAAAATGCATCATTTTATGCATTTTTGTTTGATAAAGGTTTTGCGTTTATATGTCAACATTTCGAACATTTTGACATCAGACATGCTGAAAACAATGTAGCTTTCATGTAGGGCCAATAGTAGGTGCTGTTGCTTCCTTTTGTCAATGACACCACACACATGCATGAAGAGAAAAACACACTATAAACATCAACAATGGCGAGTATACGGACATTTGTATGAACAGACGAAGCGGGATTGCCATTACAGGTGACTCGATTATAGAACTGCCAAGTTGAGGAGAATATAGACTGGGAGTCACGACACTCCACTCTCACACATGTGCAGAAGAATAGTTCACTGCAGCTGTAGTGCTCATGTGCAGCAGCAGCTTTTCAGGAAAGTTGCGCTCTTCCATTGCGTTTTCAGGCACTGAGCGCTGTTGTCATGAAAACGGACACCGAAAATGCAATAAAAGTTTTCTAATTTCAGTTGAAAACACTGTATTGTAAACGGGGCCAAATGATCTAGAAGTTTTCGGCTGGATTTTCTGGACTAAGAAGGATGAAGAAACCAAATACGAGAAGTCATGGGCTGAAAGGATTGTGTCCCAAGATGTTGTTCTGCTTTTCTCCCATCCATCACTCACTTTGAACTACTACTGCTCTGTTGACATTATTAGCTGAATCTTTCTGCTGTGTAGCATTTTAGTCTTCGGTGTCATTCTCCGTGTTCTGTCAGTCAAATACGGGAGACTTTTGGGTGGTACAGTAGCAGGATTCTGTTCTCTGACAGTGACACCTAGTGGTCTCAGACGGTATGTTCTGGTCTAGTTTGAGATGTGAGTTACAATGAGTATTAATATGGCATCAGGCAAGTAAATAAAGCAGCACTATGTGTTGGGGAAATATGGTAATCTGTCAAAATACTGCCTTATAAATCCCATATACGGTAAGGGAAAAAAAAAAATTCTGTCCACTTTAAACCTCATCTATTGATTTCCAATGAAAAGTACTTCTGTTGGTAGCACATGATGAACACAGCAGCATCATATTAGACCAGACAAAAATGTCTGCTATTGCAATATTGGTATAGCTTCAATTCCATTTTGCATAAATGTGTGTAGCAGGAGTTGCTTTATATGCTATCAGGAGTTGTGGGCATGCAGGAGAGAAAATAGCACAAGTTAGCACAAACTTCAGAGATAACATTACAGCAAGAACGCTCCCAATACTGTGGTAGTAAAGACAATAGTAGAAGCAGTATTAAGTGCACAGATGTAAGACAGGAAGGGAAATTGCACTACAGAGAGAGCGAGAGGAAGCAGCCTCTCTGCTCGGCGGGTCTGGCTGCTGAATTAGTCAGTCGTGGCGCTCAGCTCGGGTCGAGATCAGATCATGTTGCCAGTCTAGTCGTAACACAGTCGGGTCAGACAGGTCAAATACCCGTTCAGATAACACGCCGTGACCTGTTACCGTTCTTTTACCTCAGCTCACCAACAAAGGTAACATTTAACTCTCTCTCCATGAGGCACTCACAAACATCAGCTGCTTTTTTCTCAGTTTCACAACAAAATTATGTATCAGAGAGAAATACAGATTTTAGTCTAGTCCTGTACTGAGAGGAATGAACAGAACAAAGAGATGACATGAATACATTCTCCTCAAGTTAAACTGCACTCCATCTCACTACATAAATGTTGTTTTGAGCAACTAATAATTAACATCTGGTCCAAAAGAAGTATGAATCTAAAAATATTTACAAAGAACAAATAATATAGTCACAGTGCAACAACGAAAAGTGTCGCAGCTGTACTGCTATGACTGCGTTTGGCTTCAATGAGCCAAATTAAGGCTGAAGAGACATAAACGTCTTGAATGGCTGATCAGAAAAATTTACTGATTCAGATTAACACTACAGGAGGTTTCCAACATCCAAAGTCTGTACAAATCACTCTGAGTCACAGATTTGACTATGTTTTATTCAAATTTGCCTGGACTCTGTATATTTTATAGCTTCTGATAGATTTTAAGATTTGTGTTGTATATAAAGTTAGATCTTTTCTTATTTTATATTTCTATTATTCTATTAAGATTTGCATCATTACTTATTCTTATTTGCAACTTTCATCACTTTTTGCACCCCCCTGTATGTACTTTGCAACTTCTGATTTTGTTTTCTTCTCTGCAGGGCTGAATGAAAGTCATCACCCAAGTGAGTGTTAAATTTTGCAACTGATTCATCATTTCATAGCTGGGTCACTCCATCGGTTCAATTGTTACAACAATCATAGAAAATATGCTCTCTAAAAAAAAATTTTCTTGTTTTGTTGACATGTACTTTTCAACCACCACATCCCTTTGATGTGTGAAAGTCCTGATTGCATTTCAGTTTCAGCTCAATTGTCACATTTCATTTTTTGTCCTCTGATCAAACTACCATGAAAGTAACACTGAAGTTAACCACGTAACACTATAATAAACAAATAGAAAGCAGCCAGATGCTTCACTTACCTCACTTTTTCTGTTTTCTTTGAACATAAACATTTTAATTCTACCCGTGCTGTGAAGCATCTTTGTTTCAAGCATATCAAAACTGAAACCAAAACGTGGATCCTAAACAGAACATCCAAAACATCAGCCTCTCCTGCTACAGCTTCCTGAGTAGCCTACAAAACCCTGGTGTGCACATTAAAGACAATCCATAATCTTGCATCTCCATTTTAACATATAGATCTCAGGATTGAATCTCAGCTGTGGTACGAGGGGCATCCAACACAAAAACTAGCCTAAAAATATATCTGTGGTAGGATTTATTAACTCAAAGTGAATGTTTCGTTGTGCATTTTTTGTTAACTCAAGGTTGAGAGTATGGAGAAAGAGCATCTGGTGGCAAAATTGTTTTAACATAGGACTTTACAAGCAAATAATAAATTAATTTAATTCAATCAGCAGTAATTAGAATTTAAAACAAGCAGGCATATTGTGCAAGCATTGTTGAACAGATCAATTCAAGAAGAAGCCAACCACTCGTCATCCACTGTGGATGCTGCAGTTGAAACCAAGACTTGACTTTTGATGAGAGTGAAGTGCGTGTGCGTGTGTGTGTGTGTGTGTGTGTGTGTGTGTGTGTGTGTGTGTGTGTGTGTGTGTGTGTGTGTGTGTGTGTGTAACCGGCAGAGCTCAATGACACATGCGCACACACAGGGTAATTAATTTGGTGGCTTCTGATTGCCAGGGTTGCTTACTGGTTGCAGAAGCCAGATCAGGGGTGTCACCTGCCAGATTGACTCCACAAGGTGTGCAAATTCAACACACACACACACACACACACACACACACACACACACAGAGAAAGCTATGAAGACAAGTTCCACAGAGAGAAGTTTGTGAAAAAGATTGCATGAAGGGACAAGTTACAAAAAAAACAAAAATGGAGCCAGAAGGACAGTTAAAGAAAACAGAGAAAAAGAGACTAAATTGAGAGCAACTGAGTTTACAAGGAGACTTTTTCTGTTTCACATTCATACACACACACACACACACACACACACACACACACACAAGCTGAGTGACAGGGCCTCATTGCAGGTGTAAATTGAGGCTGTGAGGTGTGTGTGTTGTTCATTAAAGCCGAGTGAATCTCTATTGGTTTTCATTAAGGGGCCTGACCACACCGACTAGATGGTTAATCTAGACGGCGACGCTCCTCCGCTCAGCCCATGTCTATTTCTCTCCCTCACAAACGAACACAGCCCCCCAAAAAAACACACCTTAAACAGCTTCTCTTCTCTCACACAGACAAAACCAGATTCTTATTTATTAAGCAGAGGTGACAGGTACTGAATAAGTTGTTTTCTGGTACAGTGTGTGTGAGTGTGTGTGTGCGCCGACTTGTCTTGCACTGTTAAGAGTTAATGTGTGGCCCCTCATGTGTTCATACCTGCCAAAGTGTGTACATTTATATGTGCATGTTTATATTTGTGACCTGTCCCCCTATAACCGTTTTCTCCATATCAATGTGTTCGCATGAGTGTGTGCTCGTACATGTGTGTGTGTGTAGAAGAAGGACAATTGGCGCCTGTGGTTATGAGTTAAGTCTAATTTCCAGGAGGCCTGTTCTGGGTAAACAGAGCTGACATAGTGCTGCTCCAACCAGTTATCTGTCACTGGGAATTAGACACTAACACACACTGTGAGAGATGAGTTGCGGGGGTGGGAGTGCACACACACACACACACAACCACACACACACACACACACACACACACACACACACACACACACACACACACACACACACACACACACACACATCACTTCATCTTAGACATGTGCACATACAAAACTGTACCTACCCTGATTTCGTTCTTAAATGGTGGATATGACCTAGTTTAAAAACATCTTGAAATATCCGAGATATTAGTTTGGAACATGGTTTCAGGGCTCTTCAACCAAAATTAAGTTACTCAAAAAAAAAAAAAAAAGGAAGAGAAAAAAATTTTGAGGCCATTTTTGGGTGTGAATTTTCTTGTCATTTTGAACCAATTCTTTCAAAACAAAAAATCTTTAGAATATGTTTTTCACTTAGAAATACCATAAGGCACAATGTGATGCTATTGCAGGAATTATATTTTTGTGCACTGGAATAATAGGAAATCATAGAAGAAGTATGGGCTTTAATAAAATTGCAGACATTTAATTAGTTTGATGGGTTTCAAGCCTCTCATTCAACTCTGCAAATCACATATTATTTAATTGACAATATGTTTAAACTCCTGTTAGCTTCATCATACCTATGTGTTTGAGTTAAACCTACTTCTCCAGATCCCTTAAAGATACAATAAGTAACTTTTCAGCTTAATGTAAATGACAAAAAAAAAATAAAAAAATAAAAAAATAGTAATAGAAATGTAAGCACCTGTATTTTCGTAATTCAAATAGAGAACTGCATAACTCATGAGCACACTTGTCTACAGCATCAATAGTCGGCGAAGCAGTGTGGTTTCTGCAGTTTCTGGCCAGGTGATTGTCTGTGGACACGAGGATTTCCTTCTGTACACATCAACATAAAAGCCTCCTGAGTGGTAGTTGAACTCTGTGGCCTGGCCTTAAGCTTTAGCCAACAGATCCTTCTCTCATATCCTGACCCGAACTGAAAACATAACATTTGTTGCATTTTAGAGGTCCATTCACATGACAACAGTGCTCAACGGTGCTGTAAGCATACATAGGTGGTTTCATTATATAAAAATGGCACTGAAACTGAACTGAATTGAATCAACTGGGCCTTATTCCAACTTCACACTGATGTACCGGGTCCGCCGACATCTGTGGACTGCAGTATGCGATGGTATGAAGTAGCACGAGAAGCGGTACCCCCATTCATAACAGAGTACGCACTGTTGCGGAAGGCAAATTGTGGCTTTACAAAATGCGTTGCGAAATGTTGAAAAATCAAAATCAGAAGTCCACAAAGTGCAAGCACCGTGATAAAGAACACACAGCAGATAGTTTACCATGTGAGCGAGAGGAAACAGCTACAAACTGTGGAGTGCTAACAAGTGTCCAGTGACCCAGTTGGGGACCAGGAAATACATCTCGGCTTTCCATGTCATTATTCCCCTTTTTCTTTGCCCCCTCCTCCAGCGGTTCACTCACACAGAGGTCCCTCTAAGAAGTGTGTAAGAAAGACGGTTTATAGAGTGTTCAGAAGTGTGTGGCATTGCAGATGGGATCACGGTTACGCCGTCTGATCTCCCCGTCCCATTATTCATGTTCAGACACTCTGCCTCTTCAAGTGGTCTTGCTGCACTTTTAGCCAAGCATCAATCCAATCATCTTGGCCTATTGTGGGCTGAGGAGCCATCCCGCGCCTCTCTCCCAGGCTTTGAACATGTGCTGGACCAGACATATACAAACCGACAATATCAAATCAGCTGGATTTAAAAAAACTGTGTCCGAGTTGAATGCTTTCAACTACACTCTTACACATTGAAAACAGGTGAAGTTTCAAAAGTGAGATGAAAAAAATAAATAAAAGAGAAACTCATGTGCAAGGAGGAGAATTTTAAATAATACAAACTTATTCAGACGTTGCGGTAGGGCATGTGAGGTTCTTCAACTCGACGAAACGCATCCACTCAGTTAAAAAGCTTTCATCTTTATTTTGAAGAAAGGCTCTAAAGGTGAGGTCTCTTTGTACAAATATTGTATTGGTGTTGTGATTTTTTTTTTTTTTTTTTTTTGTAATTGCACCTAGCTCAAACCCATTGTTCAAATTGCAGGGTGGCATATTTTTCAGAATTTAAGAGAGATGTATTTATTCAAGGGTTGTGTCTCTGTTTGGACTTCAATAAGCAGGTTTAGAGTAAGTGAATTCTAAAAGCTTACGCCTCTCCTGTAAGCATTTTCTTTCTCTCACTCTTGGCACAACTATGACTGACTGGCTTTGCTGAATATGTGGAAATTGTTGAGAGGAAGATCCTCACTGACAATTAAACAACTCTTTCACACTCAGAATCAATGACTTTTTAGACTGATGGCATTAAGAATGAATAAAAATACCTAAAACAACAAAAGGGATGCATACGGTAAAGCACAGGTAAAGCTAGAGTCTTAAACTGACTAAAGTCAAATTTGTGCAACAAGACCAGATCCAAATAATGATAACCTGGAAATAGAAAAAAAAAATTATGCATAACACAACTTAGGTGCTGTGAGATGACTGTTGCATTTGGTGACTGTATAAGTAAAATTAAACTGAACGTGATGAAATGTGAACACTGGATGCTTCTTTCACCTCTGTGTCTACACATCCCTCCAGCAATATAACATACAATACATTCAGTGGTTCAATTAAGTTGTAGTTGTAATAAATTTGTCACCGTGAACATTGTAACTGCATTGCACAAATATGCTCTTTTTTTGTAATCTATCTCGAGTTCAACATTTGACAATGCAAACTGATTATTTATCAAGGTATATGGCACAAATTCTCACTCAGAAAATAAGACTGTATTGAAGTAAGAGAATGCCATCATTGGGCTGCGGCTATTTGGTGAAGGGGGCTCATTTATTTATCTTTTAGGAGGGTGTGTGTGTGTGTGTGTGTGTGTGTGTGTGTGTGTGTGTGTGTGTGTGTGTGTGTGTGTGTGTGTGTGTGTGTGTGTATTCCCAGGGCCTGGACAGGCTATCAAGCATCTATCCATCCTTTGTAACGATCAATATTTATGAATCCCACAGGAGTCGTGGTATGAAGCATATAAACAAGCAATAGAGTAGAGCGGGACAGACCACCGGGCCAACACACACGTACACATATAAAAGCAGCAATATATTAAAGTGCACATGCAATCAAACACACAACGAGAAGATCCACAGATAGACAGGCCATAGAGAGGTGTGGAAAACAGAAGAGGTGCAGGCCAAGAGTCAATACCAGTCAGAAAACTTCATGATCACATGAATAATATTGTAATTAGTTCCTCAGAGTGCCTCCCTGTGTGATTTGCTTAAAGGCTCCATGTGAAATCAGGTGAGACGATGAATATTGATTATCATTATGATTCTGCACTTTAATACTGTCCCAGTGTTGTTGTTTAGGGAGAAAAAAAAATTATCAAGAGTTGTTTGCACATGATTACTTCTGGGTTTTTTATGTGGCTCTATTATCTACAACAATTCCTACTTGGTTAATAAAAAAATCAAGCTGAATGGATCACTGTTGTTGGATCACTGTTGGAGAGACACTGTCAATTGAAGTATAACTTGAAGCTATTTCAGACTCCAGAGAAAGTTTATAGGCAATGTACCCAACTGAGCTCTTTTAATCACATGAATTTTATTACATTTGAACATTTTGCTTTTATTATCATACACAAAAAAATTGTAAATATGCTGAGGTTTTTTTTTTTTTTATCATACTTTAAGTTCAGCTTTAACAGTCTCAATCATAAAGCGTCTGTGAATATTCATGTAATTCCACCAAGTGTGATTTAATATTCCCTCCCTGATTAGGAGAACTGGTTCTAAATTCATCCACAAGGTAAAATAATTTGAGAGAATAAACAAAATAACCATGTACAATCATGCCTTAAAAAGTGTTTCATATTTCTGCAGAATGAAGACTGAAGAGATAAATAAAAGTCAGGGGTTTTTTATGTGTGTTTTGTTTGTATTGATGCATGTTCAAATAACCCGAGGTTAGAAACACATTCTGTACCTGTATCTACTGTCAATATATTAAATATATTTCAGTTCAAATTGAATGCTAATAATTCGACCCCTTCCTCTTGTAAACATATCCCATATATGAAAACATATTTTAATGTATGGGGGAGAATAAAACTTCTCTCTCACACTGATACAAGTTACTCCACACTGGATAAAATAAAGATTTTAAAATCCAAGTGAAGATGGTTCAACTTTAACTGAATGAGACTAAAACGTTTAACTCTAAACTCAATCTTGCGTCCTCTGCTGTTTTCGTCACACTGAATGGGAATAACTGGTTTGACTTCCTGTATTTTTAATATAAAAATGGCAGATCAATGAGCAACTAACGAGATTTGTTGATCCTTGACAGAGGACTTTGTCCGAAAAACACTCACATGAAACATTTACCAACAATTCGGATCTTTTATTTGTTTTGCCTGCATTACATTTATCCTATTTTTATTTTTAAAGCCTTGTTTCCACACTCACCTTTATTGCTCTTTCATCGAAACTTGTTAAAAAAAAAAACCCAAACAATTTCTCTTTTACAAGGTGCATTTTTGTGTCAGTTTCCTGAAGGTACTGCCAAGACCAGTGGCATTGTGGTTAATTCTTACCATCCATTGCAATTAATCCAACCTGCATGACGTTTTACTAGCAGGCAGACGTCTAAACATTCAAAAAACAAACAAGCACACCGTCGGTGTGTCCAATAATAAGTCAAAGATACATAGTGTACACCTTCTAATGTGTGTTTTGTGTCATCAAAGCGCGGGGAAACGTAGCATGTAATTAACATGTCATGATCAATGTGGGGGAGTTTGACACCTTGTAATCACTGTGCGGAGATTAGCGCTCGCAGCCTCGGGAAACGCACGTGCAAACACACACACACACACTGGCCCACAAAGTCACCGCCGGGCTGTCCCTCGCATGCACAACAGCCAAACAAAGACACACATACCCGCACAAACATGACGGCGTGCGTATGCACCTGGCAGCTCAGCTGCTCAGACTTGAATACACACCAGAAACACACACATACGAGCACACAGAGGGCCTGTTTAATATCATTTACATAATGAGAGAGCAGCCACAGTAATAGCTTTTTCCTTTCTCTTATTATCATAATTTCACCCTGGGCGCCAAATGACAGAAAAAGAGAGAGAGAGAGACGGAAAGGCAGAGAGGGAAACAGCAGAAGTGTCTTGTCCTTGTTACCCTGAAACAACTCTTCCTCAAAGTCAAGGCCAACTACCCTCGTCTTCCTCTGGATCCCTCTGTCTCCGTCCCCTCAATCGCTTCTCCTCTAATCTGTAACCATCAAGCCAGGGACTTAGAAAGTGTGTGCATCTACGCACTGTCGTAAAAAATATATACTCGGTATTGAATCAAACTTCGTTCTGTAGGATTACATGTTACTGACAAGTAGAAGCTGCAATTGAAAAAAAACATCCATTCTGGATGATCGCTCTACATTTAAATATCACTGAAATGTTTTGTAATCCTACAATGGTAACAGGTGGACTCAAAAGCATTTTTAACATTTGGTGATAATAATGGCCTTTGAGGGAGAAAATTAGATCAATAGGTAAAACTGCATGAAATATTGCAGTGTTTTCCATTTTTAGAATTGATGTAGAAATGATAAAGAATCAAACAAATAGGCTAAGCATTTCGGTTTGAGGAAAAAAAACAGTAACGTTTCATTTTGATTATTTTGGGGAAAAAAACTTAGACTTGTTGAAATGTAAATGTATTTATTTGAATGTATTGCTTTTATTGCGCGTAAACCATTGTGTTAAACATTAAGGCATGATTTTCTGAAACTATTACCTTCTCGCGATGGTAACAAAACATCCCCAAAAACTTCAGTGATTTTCACTGTTGGCCTGAAAATCCAACTGAAAGCTCCACCTCTGTGTCAATGCAGGAAAATGCAAACTTAAAAAAAAACACACACACACCTCGACCCTGTCTACGAAGTAAAGCTACCAAGTAGAGGAGAATATGGAGAAGGAGTCATGACACTCCGGAGGCCGCCATTGCTGTTGTTGTCCAACTACTTTCACATTTACCATGACCACAATGCGCGTGGTCAGTGAGAGTGTTTTGGAAAAGTGGCATTTTCAACCATCCACATAGACTTACTCAGCGCGTGGAGGTGTTCACCGTATTGTCAATACTATCCAGAGGCAGAATTCTTCCAACCCCATTTGGCTTCAGACCAGTGTTCCTCCTATTTCTCATGCAAGTGTATACCACAAAACCACACAAACCACATTTTCCAAACGCAGGTGCTTCTTTTAAAATCAATGTGTAAATGCCCAATGAACCCCTTTAAAGCCCCTGGAGGACGGTGGGGTCATATTCTACTGAAATCTAAAGAGTAAAAGACATACCGGGCTGCTGTGTCTGTGCATGTCTGCAGAACGTCATCGATTTCTGACAAAAATAAAATAAAAAAAGACCATGTTTCAGCCATAAAAGAGGGATCAAATGTTGGACAGCGACAAGATGTAAAAGCAGGGGGAGAGCTGACGAGGTGGGAGGAAGGAGGAAACAACAGTAATTCCTGAGCTCAATTTCTGTTCTTTTGTTGATTTCTAACATATTTCTTCCGCTTCATTGTCACCAGCAGTCTCCTCTCCTCCATTGTCCGTCTTGATCGTTTTACCCTCCTCCAGTCGTTCCTGACTTTCTCTCACTTACTCCTTCTTTTGTATCCCTTATCTCTCCCCACTGTACCTTCCCTGTACTTACTCCGTTTCTCCTCCACCCACCTTCCCCGATCCCACCCCTCCTCCTCCTCCTCCTCCTCCTCTTCTTCTTCTCCGTATCGACAGAGGAGGTATGCATTTTGCTAAAACATTGGCTGATGAATCATTGATGTTGGTGTTGAGGTTTCAGTGGCGCGGGGGCAGCCGGATGTAAATAAGTGAGGACGAGGCATGGGGTATAGCGAGCTGATATTCAGTCCTCTGTCTGAAACATTGATGAGATATACTTGGGAGTGTGTGGGTGTGTGTGTGTGTGTGTGTGTGTGCGTGCACGCTGGCACGACTGTGAAGGCTATTTAAGAAGGCCAGATATGACAGTTGTTTACAATTTAGGCCAGACGTTAAAGTAGTCAGAGCCGAAGAGAGAGAGAGAGAGAGAGAGAGAGAGAGAGAGAGAGAGAGAGAGAGAGAGAGAGAGAGAGAGAGGAGGATGACAGCTGGCAAAGTGACAACACTGAGGGAGAGTAAAGAGAAAAAGTGAGATAATGTTTCTTGTGTAAGGACAAATATTAACCTGCAATGTTGGCCGTTCACTGGAGGAGACAGAAAACCCAGTGGGATCAAGTGACTTAGCTCATCATGCGAATAACTGCAGACGCACACAGCAAAGTTTTTCTAACCCGACAGCATCGACAACAGTGTTCAGAATAAATCCAGCTTTTTTTCGAAATCCAATGGAAGTTTCTTTACCAGTTCATACAAATGACTTTGTTACTTTGTGAAGTCATTTCTAACATGTTTTTGCCTTAATAAAAGGTTTTTCAAAGAGACCTAAGCTGAGTGTGAAACACATTACAACACAATAATGTAATACCAGTCAACAATATGATAATTTGGGGCTTTGTTAATGAAAATCATACTATTATGTAATAACTTGATGACTATGTAATAAGTTATTACATAATTAAGCAGCATTTATTAATGGAATAACTGCAGCCAATAAAGTGATAATACATACATCGAGCTGCACATATTGGAAAAACACCTCAGTTTGAAGTTTTGTGGTGTTTTATGTTAAAAGGTACCAGTGGATGAGATACTCATCATATTTACTGATTGAAGGCAAACTGCAACTCTCACTCAATCATAGATGTAAAAAAAATCTTTTAAAATTGAATGATATTTTGACAGTAATATTACCGACTTTATTACACTTTGATTAGACAAAAGTGTTGCATTATTGTTCAACACTGAGCCAAAGATGACAAAGATCAGTGCTCTCGAAGGCATAGAAACTGAAATACTCCTTCAAACACACACACCCTCTATCATAGCCAATCACTGTCCCACACCTTCACTTAAAGCACTTTTCAGGCCTCTTAGTGCCTCCCTCCCTCAACTGAGAACCATTAATACAGTCATTTAGTCCACTAATACATCAGTGTGGTCAGCACTCGTACATTATGCATCAGTTCAGGTCAGTGCGCAGTGAACTGTGCTGGTCTTATCTCTAACCACACATTGTAAAGACATTATCCATTTCCCACAGAAAACAACAGTGACACAGTGATGAGTGATTTAAGGAGACTTACAAAGATGCGCCAATACAAACACAAGCACAACGCGTTCCACAAACGCACATGTAGTCCCTGAAGGTCACGAGTTTTATCAGAAAACTTTACACCAACCGACCAACTACCACGTTAAACTAATTTTAGTTTGGACGATACGAGTGTGCGCTCTCTAAAGTTCTGCTAGGAGAAGCAAGCAAACCAATCTAACTGAAACGAACATAGAAAAAGTAAATATCAACAGCTTCTTATTGTGAACTGAACATATCAAGCTGAAGAAGCATGAGAGATTGCACTAAACCAGGTCTGATCTCACTTTCAGGCACACATTTCTGTCATACCACATTTTTCTTGCATATCTGACATCTGAATATAAGTCTTATCTGTCTGAAAGCGTGTTACTTGGAGGGAAGAAAAAGTTGCACGAGTTTACAACACGCATTTACTTTTCCACATTTAGATCATTACTGCACCATGTGAAATCATCATTTCCAGTCTGCCTGTCATTATTTTAGCCCATCTTGTTTTGGTTTTTTTTTAGTATAATAGTTTCCTTTCTCCAGAATTTCATATGTTTTCAAAAACTATAGATACTATCTGAAGCTTCGTTTCCATTTTTTGCTGTTTATATATATGTTGTCACTCTGTTGTCACACAGAGACACCTAAAGGTCCGAGATGGCGTATGGAGGAATGAAATGTGACTTACGGTCAGGAAAATACAGTACTTAAAGATGGAAGTATGAGCTGGGAGAGTGAAAAATATGAATGAGTGATGAATAAGTGACAATAAAACAAGTTAACATTGAAGCACAGTTATTTGAGTCATTCACAAAAAAAGTGAGTCCTGGTTCAAGGGCCGTTCTGTGAGGGGTCAGCATGTTCTCCCTGTGCATGCTTTGGTTTTTCACAGACACCCTGGTGTGAGTGTGTGTTTGTTAGGATGACCTGGGTGATCTGAGCATCAGAGACAGTCTACAAAGTTCTCTCTTCCCTGTGGCACTTCATCGGGAGTGAGAAGGAGCTGCTACAGTCTATTCCTGGACGGCCTCCATCATGTCTATTCTCCTACATATCATACACACTACAATCACAACCCGAGCTCCCAGGCCTACTTCAGGCCTTCTTCTACTTCAGTATTCTTTCGGTGTGAACAGATCTGCTTTCTGAACTTTGAACGCAGCAGCAGGACTTGAAACTGTGAGGCTTGATCTCACAATATTTGAATCATGCTCAGGTTTCTAGTTCCTGGTTTCCCTCAGCTTTGACTTTAAAATGTGAGTCGAACCTGAAACTATCTGTACTTATAAGACCCTGGCAGTGGCATCGATGACATGCACTGTGAACCAAAGTCAAAGAAACATAACTGGCTACTAGGCAAGTGTTCTATTATATGAAATAATATCAGTTTTATAAGTTTATCCCAGCATGAATCTGTAAACAAGCAAAACCTCTGACCAAGTTTCCAGAAAAAAACAACGCTGGACCTGCTTTTCCTAATGCTCAATTACCGGTCAGCTCACTGCCGTGCATTTATTTTACCACCACACCGATTCACTGTACTTGAAACTTTATATGAGCAAGGAAGTTTTTAATATCTGCTGTTTAAATGAAATCGTTCATGTCTGAGTGGGCGCACACACACACACACACACACACACACACACACACACACACACACACACACACACACACACACACACACACACACACACACACACAGCTTTTAACCACACAGTAAAACCCCATTATCTCCTAACCACAGAAAACAACAGCGCCTTAAGGTTAAAAAAAACCAAACTCTCTAAAGCCCGTTAGTGATTCACCGCAGGGCAGAGCACTTTAGACTGGTGTTTTACACTTAACCACACTTTCTAAAGCACATTACCCACTCACCACAGTTTATGTGTGTGCTTCCCTTTTCTGAAGTCTTTGTTTCACGTTGGCAGTGTGTGTGTGTGTGTGTGTGTGTGTGTGTGTGTGTCCTACCGTTTCCTGGCTGTGTGTCCATGTACATGTAATATGACACTTTAATGAAAGGGAAGAGAGAGACGACAGAGGAGAACTGCACTGAGCAACATACGGGGTGAAAAAAACAAAAAACAAAAACAGAAAGACAGACAACACATGTGGACATCAATACTGTCAAACCGCAAAGTCACATCAGACACACAGGACGATACGCAGACTGTGTTACAGCTCAAAAAACAAAACAAAAAAAAAAAAACAGCAGACAGAGGCAAAGATGTATGGTGAAAAAAAGAGGTATAATACAAACATGAGCGAGCTTTGAAAAACTGCAGAAAGTAGTTTTTACTAAAAAGGGGAAAAAAGCGACAAGAAAAACAAGAGCAAGACATCCTTGCAGCGAGACAAAGACAGAGAAAGAGACAAAGAAAGAAGTGGGAGAGCGAGTTAACAGTGAAATTCAAAGAGAGGAAGTGCGACGGGGCGGCAGCAGTACATCTTGATCAACAGATGACTGATCATATCAGCACCGGCCATCTTTCACCAGCCGCCGTTTGACGACACAACGTGACCCCCTGTACACACACACCGGCGCACATAAGCACGCCCCCGCGCGCACGCACATCCATTTCCCCCGACGTACCCCGAGGCGGGAGCATCAATAACGGATGGCCTGGCCAGGGGCCTCCACTCACTCACACACACACACACAGCCGCGCACGTTCACTCGTTCACACGCCAGCGTGTGCACAAATACACCCCCACGTGTGACGCGCTGTCTCGTATTCATGCATTCATTCGAACGCGCACGCACACACACACACAAGATGGTCAAGCTAGAGGAGAATAACAGGAATAAATTGGAGACACACACACACACACACACACACACACACTCACACACACACACACACACACACACACACACACACACACAATAGCCCCACAATATGACTGTGTGCCCCCAGGCCTCAGGTCTTACCCCCTCCCCTGGACTCCGTGTCCTCCTGCTGCAGCGTCTCTGTGTTTACTGGTGGCAAATATCTGGAAAGAAAACCTGGATAAAATGTACTATATTGGAGATCATGAACAAATAAATATTTAAATATACATTTTTTTAATGTTCTATGACTACTTTGAATATTAAAAATTAAGGTTAATTATTTAAATGAAGTGGAAGCAGTTGGTGCCACAAGCGAATTTAACTTCACTTCATGGTTTACTTTTCTAAGCTATGTTCATTGTTCATCTTCATGAGTGTTCCCCATAATATATAACAATATAATCTCAAGATGACTGTTAAACATTTTGGTAACACTTTATTTGAAGCCCCCCTGTATAACACATTATAAGTAAATTTATGAAGCATTACAATGCCATTATAACACATGTAGCTATAGTTATAAACATTCATAGATGATCACAACGCCAGGACCTAACCCTAACCCTAACCCTATGCTGTATAGTGAGTTGTAAAGCATTGTGATCATTTATGAGTGTTTATAACTACTTATGTATTATACCGGGTGCTTAAAGTAAAGTGTTACCAACATTTTTTTGTGATTTTCGAATAATTACAGTTGTCTTAAATCAAGAATGTACGTGAGCTTGTGGATGTACCTTTCCTTTCCTCATAAACAGCTGGATACTGATGGATGAAAAAGTGCAGAAAATGGATGGATTGTTCTCAATCTGATGCGATGGTTAAATGTTGCCAACTTCTCTCATCTAATTCGACCTTTGGTTTGGAAAAACATCTTGTGAGACACAGTAAAGCTAAGGCGAACCCCAGTTTATACATTTACCCTCCAACTATGTGTGTTACACAGCTGAAGTACAAGCAAAGCAACACCCGGAGGGTTTCTCATGAATTCAGTTTGTTTGCAGAGAAATGTGTTATTTTCAACAGCTTTTTCTGTTTTCATGTGGAAAAAAAAATCAAAACACCTTCACATATTGATTTGTTGGGACCTTTCAAAAAACGCTCTAGAACTCTGCTTGGTCCTCCACGTGAAATTTTCTAGGTTTAAGCACTAATGCTAAGGGTTTTTCAACGATATATATATATTTTTTTTTTCTTCAAAAAGTTGAATTAGATTATTTTCAAGATTTTGATCAAACCTAGAATTTTAAATCAAACTGAGACAAAATGATGCATTTCTAAGAAAAGGGGGATTTAAGCCCTAATGGTCAAATACAGTATGGAATTTCCACTGATATCGTTCATGTCTGCGTTAAGTCTCTTAAATTTAGCTAAGAACATGCTGGAATCAAAATTTTCATCCTTAGAGTGAAAAACTGGAATTCTAATAAATCACTACCACTTTTTTCAACCTTCTGTTTTCTTTGTAGATGCAGTGACCATCACTGAAATCATTTTTACTCATCAACATTATTAAAGCAAACGTTAATAAATCTGAAAGCTTACAAGTGTATTCAGCTTCTTTCATCATCAGCGTAATGCAGGATGGATTTTAATCGGCTGACATCAAATTTACTTTATCGAACATCCAAGAAGATGCTCCGCTGAAGACAGACTGAGATTTAAAAAGACAAGACGAATTAAGCGAATGAGAGCGGACGAGATGAGCAGGAGGGATCAGGAGGTGGATAGAAGGTGGCGCTGTGTCTCCAGCCTCATGGCTGACAGCTCCGAGGTGTAATAGGAGTGCACTTTAACACCTGAGTCCACCACATGCAGGAACACATGGCTTCAAATGAGCTTTCCCACTGTCCTTTTGCTCTCTTTCATCTTTTACTTATATTATGTAGTGCTTCCGTAGCTTTTGTTTGGTTCCTCCTTTCTCTTTTCCTTTGACGTTAATAAACAAACACACCTGGTGTCTAGTTACTCGAGGCCGCACATGGGTTCTGCTCACTCTTCAAATACAAGAGCAGTACTAGATCAATTCTTCACAGCACACATCTAATCATCTTACCTCTCCACGCTCTTAGCTCCGTGTGCGTCTCTTTGTTCCGCGCTGGTCGGAGTCCACTTCACCGGCATTGTAGTTACCAACAGTGTGGACCAGGTGGACCAACACGAGTGGCCCGGAAAAGAGAATCAAATTAGGAAAGTGGCCGAAACTTTGCAGACATTGTTTTAAACCAAGGCGCATGAATAAATCAGTTACTCCGATATGTGGAAAAACAACATGAAGCTGAGATGCATCACTACAACTCCACAGACATCGAAAAGATAAATACTGAATCAAAGACCCACCGGCAAACAAAGCAAATGGAGATTTACTCCAGTTATCACTCAAAACCAATGTATTTGATGACTTTCCAAACGAAACAAATGACTGCGTTGTTCGACTGAGCTGTGCTGTTCCACTACTTTAATGGCTGGTTGACCAAGTGTTCTCCATTACCAAATGTTTCCCTCATGCTAACAAATTAAAGTGATGTACAGTGGCAGAAGTCCAGACTCCTGTGGGAAGCGTGGCCCACCCCTCGACTATTTAATAACACATACAAATTTGCGGCACATAAAGCTGTCTCCACTCCTTAATTGGACGCTTTAGTTATTCCCGTTAATGTTAAATACTGGCAGAAAGGGTTTAAAGACTCATTAACACACACACGCAGATTAACACTTACACACACCTTAAGGTTGTAAGGCAGACTGAACTATGCTCACACACTGATACACACACTGAAAGCTATGTTGTAGGTGGGCTACTGCGCATACACATGCACACACACACTGACACACTGAGGATAATTATTACCTTCATATGCAAATGCCTGCAGTGCTCGCCTGGCAGCCCAGCGTTTCTTAAAGTGTGTACTTTTCTTATTTAATTAATTAAAACAATCGTCAATGAACTTTAAATTAGTCCAGCATAAAATAATCATTTCCAAACTCTGTGTGTGTGTGTGTGTGTGTGTTAATAATTAGCAGGCAGTAAAGCGGCTGTGTTAATTGCATTTAGGATCCTGCCTGGGGAGAGAGAGAGAGAGAGAGAGAGAGAGAGAGAGAGAGAGAGAGAGAGAGAGAGAGAGAGAGAGAGAGAGAGAGAGGAAGAAGAGAGAATGTGTGTGCACGCACACACGTGTGCGAGTGAGAGAGTTTCATCTCTTGTTCCTGAAATAAAGAATTCCCATGCATTTTCAGATATAAAATGGAGCGAGGAGCCTGGAGGAGCAGGAAAACACACACACACTCACTCACACGCACGCACGCACGCACACACACGCCGCCGTCCAGCTCACACACGCTTTTTCATTCACTCACACTGGCACGCACTCGCGCACAGCCCCTGGGAGGATGGCGCTAACCTTAATTAGCCTAACACTGTGGTGAAATTGATTGAAATGCAGAACATCAATTATTAAGCCTAACTGTTTTCATAACCCCACACACACCCCACCATGTAGCACATGTAGGGGGAGGGGGAGGGATATTAGCGGGGTGGAGGTGTGTGTGATGATAAAAAAAAAAAAGAAAGGTATGAGTGTGTGTGTGTGTGTGTGTGTGTGTGTGTGTGTGTGTGTGTGTGTGTGGTGCGACAGGATGCCGTCGCACAATGAAAAGACAGAAAGGGTGAGCGAGCCTACATGTGTAAGCTGGCCAATCGTTTGTGGCGCTGCACTTTTACAATTTAGAGGGGAAAAAAAGATGAATGGAGCAGAGAGAGAAGAGAACAGGTAACAACGGAATTCACCTTGGGGGGTGGGGGGGTATTGCTGACCACCCATCCACAACACTGGAGGGAAAAAAAAATAATCCACAAAAATTTTTAATCTCTGCTTTGGATGAAATCCACAAAATCTGTGATGGAAATTTTTTTAAGTAAAGATTAGTTTGCAGGAAAAGGTGATTGCAAAAGCTACAAGATGACGTGGTAAATGACCTTCTGTAAATCTTCATGACATCAACATCACAACTTAATCGAATGTCTAAATAAGAAAAAAAAAACTGTCAATATATCTGTCAATCAGCTAAGCTGACTTAAACTTGTTAAACTCATACATGCTGAATGTGGCGAGTGAGTAAATGTAACAGGAGTGTCAAAGAAAACCTGTCAAACATGGATTTTTTTTATATTCAACAACCAAAAACATCAGACAAACATGGTCACACATTGGGACGTCCCTGCTGAGTGTTTTTCATGTTGACTAAATGAAAGATTTCATTTGATTCCAGCATGGTTATATGCCTGCGTTCTTCTGGCACAGCCGACGTGCTGAACTATTTTTATTCTCGTGCTGGTTCAGCAGTGTCGTGAAGCATGGCTGGAGGACAGTTATGCAGCATTCTAAAATGAATAAAACACTGTTTTTCTTGATTATCACTTCTGGTGCCAACAAAAAAAAAAGGACTCAGATTGTATGAAAACATTGACTAAATATGTTTAATTTAACGGTCATTGATTAGAAACTCAGATGAAGATCGTCCCTGAAATGCACCGACCTCCCCAACAGCCCTAAATGGCTCTCGGTGACCCTTTGAACTCAACTGAACTGCAGGTCACTTTGGGGTGACACCATTGACGCCGTTGAAACCACAAACACACTTCCTGCTCGTTCAGCTTTACGGCCTCTTTTTTGGTTGATCCACTAATTCACAGGTGACCCGTAATAACACCAAATGCATTCAAAGTCCACTTTCTGAACTGATTTGTGGCAAAGCCATTCAAAGTGATTATTGGGCAAAACATTTTGGCTATTTGCGTCACAGATGCTTGATTCCAGGCTGGGCTGTTTTTTTTTTATTTCATTGATGAAGCAGACAGAACTGGAGGAGACGAGTTAAGAGTTCTGGTGAGTAGGATGTCACTCAGTCGGTAGAAAGTAGACATTTTATTTATTTATTTATTTATTTTACTTCTTTGTCTTTCTTTTGATTGTTTCGATAAATGTTGGAACTTCAAAAGTGCTCATTTTTAGTCCTCAACACATTTCTAATAAACTTTCATGGGTGAAAATTTGAACAGAAAGACATGAAAAATCTAATTAAAAAAAAAAAAGCCTAATTACTGTAACACAAAGAAAGATGCTATATGTGAGTTAACTTGTGTGAACTGCTTTGAATACAAAGCCTGTGAGCTGTGAGCTGACATAAAAGAATCAACACAGTCTCTCCCTTGAAAAACCTTGACCAGAGGAGATCTCCATCCTCTCCTCCTTCAGCCACACGGTGCTCAGTCCCCGACTCGGCGACTCGCTGACCTCCAGTCTATCTTTGTCCCGGCGCTGCCACGACCCACTGAGTCAGTGGAAAACTCATTTAGGCCTAATTACATGGGCCAGGCTCCTACCTCTCTCTTACTTGCTTTCACGGAAGAGCCACTTTCTTTCTTTCACCCCCCTCTCTTTTCTCCTGCGCTCTTTCCCTGTCCTTTTCTCTTTGCTCTCCCGTTTCTTGCCTCCTCGTGCTCCAGTTACCAGATCAAGGTAGCCCTGCACTACTGGCCAGCCAAAACAAACACACACACACACACACACACACACACACACAGAGGATATCCAACACTCTAGTGTGGCCAAGAGGCCACAGGTACACAAGGACAAAGGCTTTTCGATGGTGCATTGTTATTTCTTTGGGGTCAGCAATAGGTTAGGGCCCAGTCTTAATTAGTTGACATAACTTATACATGATTACCTTTCTTTGAGTCCTATAGTCAGCACACACACACACACACACACACACACACACACACACACACACACACACACACACACACACACACACACACACACACACACACACACACACACACACGTGGAGAGCACCTTTCTAAGACGTATGGCCAACAAGCACCCAGGGTTTACCTACACCCCGTATCTCCTGTCCCCGGGGCACAAGCACACTTCAGCCAGTCCAGGAAAGAAACACGCCGACACGTATCGAGCGTCGTGTCTAAGGTTTAAATGGAGGGGTCAGGTAGGTGAAATGTAAGGAACCCCGGGACGTCAGATGGCACAAACAGCAACGTCAGAAACAAAAGTCATATTAATGATGGATGACAGTCTGGGGTCAGCGGCTCGGGTCGTATGTCAGGACCTGCTCCGACACCAGGAATTAAAGATGGCAGCAGACGGTGGGAGTTTAATGTGTTTTTAAATATCAGCAGGTGTGACGGGTCAGACATTAACATACAGACAGAAACAGGTGGAAAATATGCTATCAAAGGGCAAATAAATGAGACTTTACTTGCACTTTGATTGCGAATGAGCAGCCCAGCAAGTGAAAGTGAGAAAAATACAATTTGTCATTATCTAGAGTCTATTCGAGAGCTCCTTTTTATAAATGTTAACACAGTAAGTTATTGCAACTCTGCCATATAATGTAGCTAAACTATTTCCTATTGGAAGTGGTTGTTCCATTTATGCCAAGCAGAAACATGGATTAAAGCAGAAAACACTTATTGTACCAGAATCCCTTCAATCTTTTTATAACTGTAATTCTCATTCTATTGTTAATAGTAATAGTCATAATAGTAGTAGTAGTAAACTTGACTAGACAGTCAGATGGGATCCGCTCTAATGTCCCGAGCTGAATAAACCACAACCAAAGATGCATGAACAAACTGTGATGGTGTTGTTAGAAAGCAAAGCACAGCAGAAGCTTTGCATGTAAACAAATGTTTTTTTCTTTTCCTCCCCCAGTGAGGATATTTTATGCAGAGAGCTGAAGTTGCTCCCACAGGTTCACTCCTGGTATAAAACATCTGCTTTGAGAACAATTAATAAACTAATACCCCTATGGGTGCTTTTCAGTACTGCAGATTTTTCTCAATTATCCAATTTGATTATCCAGATGATTACATATGCATGACTGCAAACATTAATCTTGAAATATTTTATATTCACTGTTTTTAGTTTAGTGCAGTGAGGTTGTGACAGTCACTAAATATACAAATAACCTTCTCAAAAATACTCCGTTCAATCAGATTAGTTACGAGAAGATGGTTACATTTTAGTGATGGTGAAGTTAACCTGTCAAATGGATCATTTCTGTGGCTCTCAGTAACAAGTCGGCTCATTTCTGACAGAGGACCTGCTGTGTTATCGAGTGTGGTAAAATCCTCTGCTGTAGTTCTCGATCTTTGCTTTTTCTCCACTCGGTTCATTTCTGCTTGCCTGTTACTCGACTTGAAAAATATTTTCAAAAGGGACTGACTGATAAAAAGCAGTTTGGCCAACACTGAGTGGGAGCAGGTTGGGAAAATCTGTTGAATCACAGCCGTCAGGCTCTCAGAAAACTAGTTTAAAGAGAAGGAGGTATTTTTAAATTCCAATATTAAATGTTTGTGGGGATTTTTATCAATAATGAATCAAATAAATCGTTTGCCTGAATGTTCTCTTAGTTCTGAATAATTTCTTAAACTGGAAAGCTGTGTAATTTCACCACTTTTCCAGGAATCACATCACAGTGGGAACCTTGCTGAAGCTTCTATCAGCAGGAAAGTAAATGAAATGTGTGCCATCAACACTCGGGGTACCTGCAATCCCTCACTCTGTTTCTGTGTAAATCCAATGAATGAGAAGTGACTGTGCTGCCTCAGAATCTATGAAACGCCACAACTACAATGAAATAACCCAATCTTTATGCGGCCCGGTATTGACAGAAATATTCCTAATTATGAGTGGATGGTTATCAGATCAGAGAAATGAACTCTTTGTGCACCAATCAGCCACGCGTTCATGCGAAATCCATAGTGGCACGATGTGTACCGCCGTGACTGTAATTTACCAACCTGAATCGTTCTCTCATGGTTATTGAAAAGCATTTTGCGTCTGCAGCCCGCTGCTGCACAGAAAGAAAGGCCCCGTTACAGCACGCCCGGTCGATACCTGCCCCATAAACCAGACGCCACGGTCGCAGGAGCTAACCTGCTCGCGTCTATAAACCATTCAGAAACATAAACACGAACTCGAATCTGTTCTGCAGCCGCAACGGATAAAAATGACTGCCACCATTACCAGTCTATATTACACTTCCAGAAAGTTTAGGTACACTCAGGATATGGTATTAATTTGTTTGGGAAATGCTTACTGCTCTGTTCTGTAATAGGGCTCTGGGGAGTGGATGAGATCCAAGGCCAAATCATAAGGAAGGAGGGCAAGCATCAACAACAAACAGCCTAATGATGCTCTGGTAATGGAGCGCAAGTGGGTCACTTAGGACGAGTACTTACTCTGGCATGCAGACGCGCGCATGGCAATATGTGCACTGACAAAATAAAAAAGAAGCAGACACAAGCCCTGGTAGGTGACAAATATTTGCACAGAACATATGTAAATGAACCAAACGTGATGTAAACAAAAAAATGTGCCCTCAGGTACAACAATTAACTCGTTTGGTACATTTGAGACATAATGACTTCAACTAATTTGCTTGTTACTGATAAATAACCAACAGCTCATACACTCTCTCGGAGATTATTCACTCTGAGTTGACCAAGCCTTTTAACTGCAAAGGTTTTGTTGTTGTTGTTGTTGTTGTTGTTGTTTTTAAATGTGTTTTAATGTGTCTGGGATGTTTAACTGCGAGACCTTCATTTTGCTAAGTAGCCGGCTGCACTATACGCAGAAGGGAGGGGTTAAAGGTTTCACTCACTGACAGTAAACAAATCTAAATAATTCAGACAGAGAAATTAGCATCTTATTTATTTCTTACTTAGCAATTACCGTTTCGGGGTTACGACCCACCGTCTGCGAGTGTGTGCCCGTCTGCGAGTGCATCTGAAGGAGGAAGATTTAAAACGCAACAATCAAGCGTGTAAGGGAAACTGTTTCATACATGTCAAAGAGTGCATTGGGAGCAACAAACTGCCACAAACAGATGTTTTAAATCCTAGTTATTAAATCTCAAAAATGATTAAAATCCAATCATTTTAATGCAGGTTAATTGTGATGATATGTTCATCATATGAGCTCAATTCCAAATGAGCACCATCAGAGGGGAATAATCATGAGGTATTTGAATTGGAAAGAATACACAAATTATTCAGACTGCACTTCTCATTCATTAGTGTAACTCTGCCTCCCTCTAGCGGCCACATTAATCACTCACATGTGGGGCCCAAACAAGGGAATTTTATTTAGTTACAGATTTTTAGATGTAAATATAAACACTTTTTATTGATCCTTTCGTTGGGGGGAAACATTTCATCATGCATATAACTCATCCTTTTCATAGTTTCTCTAAATTACGCATCCAAGGACCAGAGAGCTGCAGGGGTCAAAGTTCTCAATGTGGCGGCCTCTGGATTTCATTTTCCATCCCTTCATATAATGACGGTAATACCAACATGCAGAATTGATAAACTTAAATGGACACTTAATAGTGTCAGGACAACTTTAGGGGATAACAAAATCAAACGATAATATACATCACATTTTCACATTTTGAACCGAGCTTAGCAAAAACACCTTCTTTTACTCTTGTGCTGATTCAGCCTGGAATAGTTTCGAGCATGATATAAAGCTGCACACCTTGATCCCGTGCACTACAGGGGAATTTTAGCTCCTCCTGACTCGTTTGGAGAAAACTTTTCTAAACCGTTTGTTTTTAAGTGTTCAATCGGCTCAGCATCCTTTTACTCTACTTTTTGTGTATCGCACTGTATCTTGTGCTAATTTTGTTTTCTGCCCAAAACAAGTATCTCTTGTAAATGAGACAGTATTTCTCAAATGGGACCACCAGTACAAATAAAGGTTGGCAATACTAAACAGTCAGCTGCATCTGCCCAGGAACCCACTGCCTGTAGCTGGATAAATCATTAGAGATCATACAAAACAAATGCAGGAAGACTCCCTGAATAACCTAAAGAAGATTTTTTTGTCTGTGTTAGAGGAACCTGAACGAACTCATCAATTCTCCATGGACAAGCAGTGTTTAAAGTCAGTTTCGTTTTCACTGGTATCACAACATGCACCCTGTGCTTTCTGTAATAGATCAGAGATTAAACTAACACTGTAAAAACACACTGCAGTTCAGGAGCCACATCCAGCCCAATTTCATCTTGAGTGGGCTGGACCAGTAAAATATTACCATAACAACCGTTAAATTTGAATTTTTAAACTTTTTCTTTGTTGTGGTGCAGAGTGAATATGTTTAAAATATCAATATTTCAACAAAAACTACCAAAAATGACTATCGTCCCAACAATAAAGAGCGCTTGCATGAAAACTTCTGGTGCAAAATTTGGTAAAATATACAGACGTTTTTGTTTTTTTTTTACAAACTCACCTTGACAGCATGGTTTTGGGGTCCAGTCCTATAGCAGCCTCCTTGGTTTCTTTCTTGGCAGCATCACTGATATCTCAGCTCAGGTCTCAGTGTTGTGGCCACTATAAAGAAAAGTGTTCAAACTTCAGTGTTTTCTTTGGAAATTTTACAAGTTGCTTGGTCGGCCAGATTGGAGTCTCTTGCAGGCCGGTTTGGGCCTTCAAGCCTGATGTTTGACACCCCTGACTGAAACTCTACAAAACAAGCCCAGCTACAGTGTTACAAAATAAAAATTTACTCCAGAATAAAAAAATTTATACATGTTTTTTTTGTATATATGACTATCATTGTTGTTGTCATCTAAATATTACAAATGACTTATTTTTTTAATGTTTTCGGCCCCTTTATGATTTATAGGTACATTCAACAGCCTGTCTAAAAAAATTAATAGAAATGATGATGGGATTTGACAAAAGCACCAGTGTAAGGTTCTCATTTTGTTTCTACCTTGAGAATGCAGATATTTAAAAACAAAATAACTTGAGATTTAAATAGATTAGCTGTTTTGTGAGGCTACTGTTCAAACGAAACTTTTAACAGGAATGACAATTGAGAAGATAAGATACGGGTTCTTACCTCATTAAAACCAGAAGACACTCAAAGCTGCACCAAGATTTACTCTCTGAAACCACCAAAATCCTGAAATGGTCCTCATTTGTGGTTTTAAAGTTGGAGGCCGAATTCGAATCTTTAAAATGCCGGTTTACAGCGAGAAAAAAGTCAAATTATCGACTTGAAGCGTTCACGAGCTGTCTCAGGAATTAGTGGGCGGGGTTTGTTAACAGGTCAACTCAATCCAACTTCCGGTCAAAAAAAAAAAGTGAGGTTTGGGTAAAACATCTTTCGTTTGAGATGCTGCTTTTGAATTCCATGACTTGTCAGCTGTTGCGTTTGTTTCTGTTTTAAACTTTAAGTATTTCAGTTAATATGTAAAGGGCCACTTTTTAAAATTACGGTGAGAAAACCTTTTTCATTTCTTCTTTTTTCTGAGAGATTATTTTTAGAAACAACCTTAAACAAGATATATAGTCTAGTTCTGGATACAATTTCAGTTCAAGAGCACTTCCTAGGCTGAATAAATTGTTAGAATTGAAATGACACATAAACCTCACTTTTTGTGAGTAGCAGATTTAACTTTCAGGTGAAATTTGTGGAAAACGTAGAACTGCTAGAGTGATGTATCATACAATTATTGCATTTAGTTAAACAAATGCTGTAATTAATTGAAAGAAAAGCCATTAACAGTGGTGGGTACACCACAACTTGTCATTGAGCATCAGCTTGAAATGCCATCTAGTGCTGTTCACCAGTTAATGGTCTGCTGAGGCTTGGTATCCCACTCTTGTTGAAGGGCAGCCCTCAGGTCATCGAGGTTCTGGGGTCAAGGTTTAGTCCTTCACATTAAATATTAGCATGAACCTAAAATGCACTGGAACCTTTGCTGGTGAACTTCACACTGTTCACATTCCGAAAGATCAGAAGAGATTGAAGACGAGGCACCAAGTGTCACCTGAGACCATAGGAAACCCTCTACAGAGTGGCCTGCGTGCTTGACGAGAAGTTAGACACATGTCGACATTACTTGTTCATCCATTTGTATGTGAGTTGAAGCCAGATATGAGTAATCATTCCACGAAACACAGAGACAAAGCTCCGATTGAATTAAAACAGCTTTATTAGTGTACACTGTAAGAAGTTGTATAGGATAGTTGGAAAGCCTATGAAGATCAGTGTTTGAAGAAGATAGAAATCCTAACAGATTGTTGTCTAATGGAAAAAAAAAAAAAAACGTTTTGTTGATAGCAAGCAAAAGGAAGAGTATGTATGGTAAAATAAAAAGTACAACTACGGAACATCATATAACTTCACTAGTGACATGTAGGAACTTCACTATCTCCAAAAAGCCAGCTTCTTAGGGATTCACCAGAAATAGGCTTATTTGGGGATACACAATTGTCATCACAATTAAAATAAAAATAACAAATAAACAAAAAAAAAATACAACAAGTAATCAGGAAATAGGAATGTGAGACTTCAGAATGTATTGAAGTAGCCTTTATGAAACCTCATTTCTGCCCGCACGAGGCGGGACGAGCCGGCTGGTTTGAGGGTACAACACTAGGTGGCACTCATTACAAGAAAAAGAAGACGCAAAGGCTTTTGCTGGATCCCGGCAATAAAAGGACACCATGTATGTTTGCGGATGCATAGAACTAACCGAGGTTAGCCGAGATGCAACGACCGTGTGAGAGAAACTACATTTTTTGCTTTAACTTCTATAAAAGTCCAGTTAACATTTACCCGGATAAATTAAAAACTGAAGACAGCCAACACACACACACACGACAGGTGGATGACACATAAATCTTACATTTAGCTGGTTTTAAGTGAGTATTAGCAAGGTGGCTGTTTAATTTGGTTTTGCACTAAAATAATAATAAAAAAAAGCATGTTTCATGATTAGCCTGCATAAAAACAGCATAAAACACAGGTTGTCCTGCTTTCTTTTTTCCCCCCAATCTTTTTAAAACAGCTTAGAAAAAAGGATTCACACATCAAGTGTGTAGAAATGTAGATCCTGAAAAAAAACGACTACAAGATGCTGGCGATCGATAAACGTAAGCAACAGGGGTTTGGACGTCTCGTCACAGCCCTTGACAAAACTCAACCTTGACGTTTCATTTTGGTGTTCTACAGTAAATTTTTTGAATGTAAATCACAATGAAGTGAACGTTGTTGTTTTTTTTACAGGTATGAGCGAGTGAAAGCATGAGATCGTGAGCTCGAGTGGATCCAGTCTTATTAGAGTATATTTACATTTCTCAGTTACAATTTCAGTGGTGACGTATGTATTCGAAGCGGGAACACACACGAGAGTCTACAGTACGACCGGGATACAAGAGTGTGTGTTGCGTGCATGGAAACACACTCGGGTAAATTAACAGTGTACGAACGTGGAAGTAATGGGAATCAGACAGCTGGAGCTCGGGCTGTTAAATAACCATCTCACTTTGACGCTACGGACAGATAACACTGTTGGATTCTACCTGGAAAATCTTAAAAAGGCAGCTTATTTTTGAATCGCTTAATTTGTGTGGTCACACTTGATTGAGATGAAGCCAATACAACCCGATACCTGCACTTTTTCTTTGGTCACACCCCCATCCTACAGCTGGAGAACCGATACCAAGAAACTGCTTCTTTCAACATCCGATGATTAAAAAAAAATAATAAATCACATCGGTAGTGCAGGGCAGGCGCTGACGGAGGGGGATGGAAGTTACATGCTATTGTGAATGAATTGCTTTCAATAGCAAATTCCATGGAAATGATGTATCCTATGCTACATACATCACAAATCATCATCATCATCATCACCACCGTCTGAACAGAAGGTATACTCTAAAATACAAATATCCAATCCTAATAAAAAGGAAGAAAAGCTTTGAAGATTTTAAATATATTTATATATAAAAAAATACATGGAGATACAAAAATGTAGCTAAAAGAATGCATAAAGAAAATAAGGTGTAGTATAAGTTTGTTGAATACTTAAAGCTTAAATACTTTGAAAAGTTTTGGACTCTGACAAATACCGATGCAGGTCAAAGAGCTGGCTTTAAGAGGAGGAATCTCATTAAAAGGGGCCTACAACTTCCTCCGTTTTCAAAACAAAATGAGTTTTCCATTCTTGTTTCGGAGAAGAGGTATCATACAAGTTGCTTTAGATTCCATCTTCTCCCTAAATGTTCACCGTCAAGTTCAAGCGCTACATCGAGCACTTGTGTAATTTGACACCAACTTCACGAGAAGTAGATGACCGGGAATTCAAGCTGAGTTAAAAAGCATTTTAGGTCCCCTTTAATGAGTAAAAAATCTTGTATTCTACTAATTCTTCTACTCTAAAATAAGGGAAATTCGTTTGTCATCACTCGGGCTTTTAAACATTCCTATCTGTACAATTCAAAGCATATCTCGCTGTATTTTATATCAAAGGCAACTTTCTCAAGGGTGCATAATTTGGGGGCAGTGCAAGTACAGTATAGAAGCCATTTCATAAATTAAAGTCCTACGCCGCGGGACTTTTCCTATCAAAACAAGGACAATGATTGGAAAAATGTGCATCCGTCCAAGGATCAGGATCGACTTGTGCATTTTCTACGTCGTGAAACATATGGGCGTTTTAGCTTTTCGTCTGTTAGACAGAAGTTTCAGTTTTTTATCTTGTATGACCTACTAAACGTAGCCTCTTCGCATAAAGCAAGTTTAAAAAAATATATTGAGGAGAATGCAAGACAAGAGAGAGCAAGAGCATGCAGGCGGGAAACAAAGTGTCAAGGCTGGGGAAAGGAGGAGGGGCCTTCTTGACTCCTACTGCCTTCATTATTATCCAGAAGCAGGTTTCTTGCTGCCACAGCGGGCCAGTGAGCCAGACGCTCTTGCTCCCAAGAGTTCCTCAAACTATTCATTCCAATTGTCTGTGCTAGTAGGTAGTCATTGATCATGCTTCAAAATGGAAACTCCTCACAGAAGAATTAAATATACAATTCTTTGTCTCAGCCACTGGCTGTATCAAAAGATGGATGTGGAGGAAAAAAAAAAAGTTTAGTTAAAATATCTCGATCGCCCCCTGGTGGCTGGTACGAGTCAATAGCTAACGGAACGAGGGCCAAAATTAAACATCGGCAAACACTCCTGATGGGTGTCACCATATGTTTTGGGTTTGTTCAAGGGTTTGTTCGAATCTTAAAATTTTGCGTCCCCTTCGTACAGAAGGATGAATCGAAGATAAGTTGTCGGTCTCTATTTACAGTTTTTGCTTTCAGGCACCATCCTCTGCATACGTGTGGTTAAAGACAGCGAGGATCTGCATTAAGCACAAAGAAGAAATGATTTATCAACTAAAAAAAAAAAAAAACGTTTTGTGGCATATTAAACCGTGAAAAAAGCGACTGCGTTTGCGGGATCTCTCTGAACTCGTTCAGACGGCACGCGTTCCAAGAATCAAACCCGGTACTTTCCCAGCGACTGACCCTTCGAGAGCTGCTGAAATACAACGTGACCACAAGCTGGGAGAGAAGAAGGAACATTTCAGACACAATGGAATAACTGTTTGGTCTCCAAAACCGAGTAAACGGAGCGTCAGTGTCCAGGTCTGCGGTCCACTTTGGTCGAACGTGATCCTGGAGTGGCAGTACTGCTGTGGGTCGGCCGTGTCCAAACAAGAGCGACTGACACTGAACTCAAGTTGTGCTGTGGAAATAAGTAGGTAGTGAATGAGCGGCTGAAATCACATGCAGGAGCCCAGAAGGAGGATGGGAAATCTCCATCCTGTTTTGGATTTTTTTTTTCTTTTTGATCGGACCCTAAAATGTTGGCTGCTTCAATCTGACATAACTGGCAGCTCGTTGTCCCACTGCAGGGTGATTTCAGTTCAAAGGTCAAAGATTACAAGACAGTCGAGCTTGATGTTCATCAAAAAAAAAAAAAAAAAAGAAGAAGAAGAAAAAGAAGACGTCCACTCTACATCCACGGTAACATTGTCCAGTTTGTCGTGTCATCCTCCAGGTCCACTGTGTCATTTTTTTTTTTCTTTTTCATTTTTAAAAAGGTTAGTACATTATTTAAGACTGCATGGTGGTGTCCTTTATGATATACTGTCCAAACGATGGGAAATGTCAACGCACAGGCTCCTGTTTAGGACATACTGGAGCAGCGCACCGAGGGGGAGCCCATCTGGGTCAACACCTTGTCCAACCACTGGAGGGGGCCGTTGAGATGCAGCTCAATCCAACAAGGTGTGCTGGTGACCGTCTGACGTCTGCATGAGGGGGAAACAACACAGAAGGACAAAATGAAATCAAACTTAGCGTCAAAATCTCAGGTGAAACAGTGTGTGAGGAGTGGTTCAGCAGTTCTCTCATAGAAATCTCAGTTCTTGATCCAGGTCAGTCTAGACGATCCAGTGTAAGATCTAACCAGTGCTCGGGCTGGGACCCACAGAGGGACTGAAACACCAGACAGGCTGAACCCCCGGCCCTGTGAGGACCAGCCAAAACACCAGCAAACGCTGCTGTCTGGCTCCTGGGAGGATACAACACAAAGAGGAGCCAGCAGAAGAACAGATGTTTTGTTGGACGGACGGCCGCGTGGCCGCAGAGACCAAGAGATGCGGACAAATGCCGGGTAATCTCTGACATTTTACAACAAAGGGGGGAACAGAATGGAGATTATGCACAGGCTGCGCAGATGAGCATTCAGCACAAGCTCAAACAAAGCTGCGGCCTAATAGCTGACAACCGCTCGGACCAAAAGGCAGACAGCAGGTTCACAAAGACTAAAGCTTGAATTTTCACACCAAGGTCAAGTGATTACATTAATTTAAATGTCAAATAATGTCAGACGGACTTCATACTGCAGCTGTAAGACTTGAAAACAAACAAATAAACTGAAAAATCTAAAAATCCAAACGTTTCAAACACAACTCTGTTGTGGTGCATGTTAACATTTATAAAATAAACATTCTCCTACGAGTTTAATTCCACCGGTAATGTTAACACAGTTAACGGAAGCATTAAATAATATTATGAAACGTGTCATGTCACTGCTGTAAACACTCAAAATTACGGTTGTCATTGTGTTGTAACACCAAGTTGTCACTCTAAATATTATGATTGCATAATGTGATAAAACCTTATCACAGTGCTACATTAAATATCACATAATGATGAGCTTGTATAACTTGATCCTAAGTCATTACTGTCACAGCAGACGAAAATGTGGGACACCTTTGATCAAGGTTATATAATGTGACGTCGGAAATATTCATGACAGGACATAAAAATAAATAATGCAGTGTTCAATATTTCCATAATAAACAGAAACTTGAAAACCATGAGCTTGAAATTGAATTAAAAAATAAAGCGACTGAAGTTACTGTAGTAACTGTAGCTGTATCACAGTCACTAGATTTTTTGCAAGGTATGAAACGGGGAGAAATAACTAAGAAAAGAGTAAAAATATGCGAAAAAAAAAACCAAAAAAAAAAACTACAGTACACTACTGGCACTGTACTTCGTTGCAAACTTGTCTCTTCAATGAGAATCGGGGTCTGTGACCGTCCTCTGGAACACCAGAAGCAGGAGCGGCTCCTGCACCGCCCCCCCACATTCACCAGCATGACCTTGGTTCATCAGGATGCAGCAGTGAATTAGACGGCGCGGCTCCCCGGCCTGACGGGAACATTACGCTCGCCCATCCATTATGCATCATAGTAAAAAAGAGTGATGGGGGTGACACACACCTGTACTCTGCGCCCCAGCCCTTGACGAAGCTCATTCGGATGGTGCACATCCTGGTCAGCTGGTAGACCGCCTCGAAGCCCTGATTGACCGACTGGGCCAGCAGTGCAGCAAACTCCTGGTTGTTGAAAATCTTCAGATTGCAGCCTAGAGAAAGAACAGAGAGGTGGATGAGTTCATTCCACTTCACAGAGAAGCCGGTGACAGCATTTCAAAGCAGCAAGCCGAGCCGCTGCGAGGTGTAGGTGTGCTGTTTGTCGGTGATCATTCTCCTCAAGGCCGTTGGATTGAACCTCTGAACATGTAGACGATAGTGGCGCGCTTCTTTACGTCTTTGTTTCTCTCCGTACGCACTGCTCATTTGGCCAAGAGTGAAATGTTTAAAGTTCCATGGGTACGAATGAGTCAGCGTGTGGGCGAGCGCCTGTGGAAGCTCTTGGTGACTTTTCTCAAGTCGCATCGATATCAGGTGGAAAGAGTGTCGTTTGGGGCGTCAATCTTGAGGATTTCTTTAAAGCTTTGTCCTCGAGGGACGTTTCTAATGTTTTTACTACTCAGTACGGTACCTGGGGGGATCTTGCAGACGGTGGCGGGGTGCCAGCCGTATCGCTGGTTGCAGTTGGGGCTCTGGACGAAAATGGCACTGTCGCTCAGGCACTCGGCGAACACCTCCCCTCCGATGTAATACAGCCTCACGCCGCGACCTGAAGAGCAGCACACAGGAAAAAATATATAAATACTGAGTTAGAACTTAGAATCACACATCTGGGGTGGACCTGGAAAAACAAATCAACTTTTGATAAGATGACAGTTTTGAGCAAGCTATAGTTTTGTTTTTTTAAATTCCCAAAAACTGCCGAGCTGATCCCTTTAAACTCAACCTTAATAGCATTGTTAGCCTTTGAATTAAACCCTGCATTTGAAAATGAAGTGTTTAAATGGTGGAACATTCACCAGCTGGGCAGCAGCTGTTCACACAGATGGTGCCACTCTTCATTATTGTTGAAAGAATTATTACTTTTAAAAAGAGCTTTTAAACGGCCTTCAACAATCCATTCAGTTTCTTTTGTGATTACTGGAGTCAAAAAACTGTGATGCTGTTGAAAATTTTCACAAATTTAAGGTAATTTGCTGAAGATGAACAGTGCTAGTACAGTTTAATCCATGCATTTGTCAGCTTTCTCTATACTGTCAAAATATCTCAATACATCAGGTTTTAAATGTCCCTGTCTGCACAGTAAAGCCTGGAACAGATTACTTTATCTTACTGATATTTTCAATATTTTTATCACAATGACCCAAAAGATCACAATTTACGACTGCAATGATGAGCAGGTGTCTCTCACCTATATGTCTCCTGGTCATTTCCACTGTTGCGTTTCTGTTCACGTTGCTGAGGAGCCCTAAGCAGAAGCGCTCGGAGTTGGAGGGGTCGGTGAAGCCGTCGACGGTCAGAGACGGCTGGGAGGCGTGGAAGGTCTCTCCCACCCGCTGGTTGAGCTCGTAGTAGGCTATAGAGCACCAGAAAGCTGGTTCGCTGTAGGTGACTGGCTGGAGGTCTATAAAGGGGGCAAAAAAAAAAGAAAGGAAACTACTAACATTTATCGGAAAAAAATAAATAAATACTGAAGAAACCAATAAAAACAGCAGTCTTACCCAGACCATGACTGACAGGAGACAAGGTGCTTGGTGACATTTCTGCTGGTGAGCCTGGGAGGAAGTGAAAGGACAACAGATGACGCTTTCTGTTGTGTCGAGTCTGCTTTTCCATAGGACGCTACAGGGAATCCACTCACTCCTGCTATAATGCGCTCACTAGAAAAACACACCACTAAACTACCTGATTCCATACTTTGATTCATCTGCTGGTCGCTCGTCTCTCCATCTTCACTCATGTAGCCGGGAGGAGGAGTGTCTGAGGAGCACATGCAGGGGTTCACAAGTGTGCACACTCATTAATTCTTAACTCAACTCCTGCTGGCATCTGGAAACCTGCATGAAATCAAAAATGAATGCAGCGTCATGTTGCGCGTCCAGACCTGGTATATAGTTATTGGGAGGGTCGATGCCGGCGGGGAAGTTGGTGTTTTCAGGGATGGAGTTGGTGAAGTCGTCCAGAGGTGGGAGCTCTGTCAGGATCTCGGTGTGGCGTGGCACCAGCACCGGTGGCAGCACTGCGGGGAGAAGAAAGAAAAGGAGTGTCACTGACTGAGGGAATTTGAGAAGCAGTGCCATCCAACAATTTTCTGCCTCGAACATTCATGTAGAGACAGACTTCCCCACTGTGCCACAGTGATATCAGGGAGGATATCTGAACAATTTGATCTGCTTTGATGACAGTGATTACAGCGCTGTGGAGCGAGGGCACCTTGAGACCCACACCACACACACACACACACACACACACAAACAGAGCAACACAGCCAATTTCCCTCGGATCATTACCTGGCGTCTCCACTCGCTGGTAATGGTAGGGATTGACGCACACTTCATCCTTCTTGAGGTTGAACGCAAACTGGCAGGTGTCGATGGCCCTCAGCTCGTGGTGGCTGTGAAGGTCGGGCCACCTCCACAGGCGGCAGTAGATGACGTGGGGCAGGCCCTTGCGATGGGAAACCTGCAGGCGGCCATCCAGAGACCTGAGGGAGTTAAAAAAGAGGCTGATGGAAGGCACAGCAATGTAAGTTTGTCAAGCTTGCCCTCGTCTTTCCTCTTTGGGGTTTCACAAGACGGATTTAGGTAAAGAGTCGACTAAAAAAAACACTGCATCCTGGTAGGGACACCTTGAAATGAAATCTGAGATTCGTTCATGTTTTTATTCTTTAGGCTTTTTTTTCCTACAGATTTATCCTACATTTGTTTTCCAATTCCATACAGACATGACAGAAATGGATGAAATTCTAATAAAAATGTCAAAAGAATCTAGAACGCCTATGTTGTAGATTTTTCATAAATATAAGGAAATCAACGACTCCTAAATGTCATTTCATAGGTTCTTCGAGTTGTATGCAGAGATTATTTTCTTCTCAACACTCATTAGTTTCATAGTATTTACACACCAAAATACATTTTTCTGCTTTTTTTAACTTTCACTATAACAACAATTAACTTATTTTCAAGCTACAAACAATCACACTTGACAGACCTGTATTAATGAATGGCTGCCTGTTGGATCTTTTGATTGATCAGCATCAATAAATTGACTTCCGACTATCAATATTTCACAAAAAATAACGTCGAAACCTTTATTAGTTTTGATCAGACGTTCCCCTCCATCTCAGTCACTACGTGGTCAGTAGTAATCATGTAACAAAGCAGCAAATTTCTCTTTAACATCTGTGCTTCTCATGTTTTTGTTAACAAAACATGAGAAGCACATGGTCGTTGGATGCTGTTCAGCCTAGTTTGCTGATCTTCAACCGCAAAATAACACTCTAGCAGATTTGTAGTGATTTATTGAAACATATTTGTTCAAACGTATATTCAAAAATTTCCACTCAGAAGCAGTTTTCATCCTGGATGCACATTTTTCCCCATTAGTAGTAAAAACTTTGGAGCTGTCTAGAGAGTGATCACCATTTAACAAATAACCATCACAGCCTTTGTTTTACTTAAACAGGATTGGAGAGATGTCATGTCTTTGTGTGCACGTATATTCACCTGCCGTGGTCAGGGTATCCATACATGCCTGCAGAGTCCCACTGCTCTATCGTGTGGCCTGAGCCCAGACCCCAAAGGTCTGAGCAATTGCTACAGACACACAAACATGCATCCACATGTAGAGACACACACACGCACACACACGCACACACAGGTGGGGGGGGGGGAGGAGGATAAAAATAAAAGCAAACAGATGGTAAACATGAGGTGTTCCATTCCAAATTAGTAGGATGATATCACAAATATATGCAGTTGGTCTCTTAATGTCACAGAGGAGTTTCATTAAGGGGCGAGCTGCATGACAGATGACCGTGCGGCGACTCTAAATCAGACAAATAGTGATGCAGGTTCTGTTAAAACATTGAGATGAGTGATGACGCCCAGATAAAATTCCATCTCCTGAAATCAAATGAAACATTCCGCAGATCTCGGAGCGGGATGCAAATGCTGTCCAAGCTGCACAACCACAAATCCATTTGTCAGTGTGTGATTTCTACGATGCGACGAGTGTGATGTGAAAAAAAAAACAAAAAAAACCCAAAACAAACAACAAAAAACAGGATTTAAATGTATCTACACAATAATGATGTGAATGAGGAAATAAAGAAATTCAACAGACAGCATGACACGTGTCCAGACATGACAACAGAGACACGGATACAACACTGATGTGTGTGTGCTCAACTAAAGAAGGTTCACATCCCGTCGCTGCTCGAAAGCTTTTCTCAGAGCACCTGAGAATCAGGGTCGTTCTCAATCACAAAGACGTATTTTAATCCGTGAGGGCTCTTTCTACAAAGCTTGGCAATAATATGTAAGGCTAAGTCAGCTTTGTTAAGATAATCACATCATACTAGGAATGGTATAACAGCTTTACGTTGTAGGCTCACAAAAAGAAATTAGTATTCACAATTTAGTTAGTACTTCTGAATTTTTTCCAGTTTAGAAATGTTTTTGGCCCAACTGAGCAGAACTCATTCAATCGATTCATTTTGTGTTGAACTAGCAATGGGTGAGTCACCTGAGATGAATTCGGTGTTTTTCTATTGAGAGCTGCACCTGACTGTTGTAACCGTGACGCTGGGATCATAACATCATAAAATCATTCATACTGCGATTATGACACGGTAACAGATTTGTTGACATTAAGATACAATTACACAGCGTTTACTGTGCATTCACTAATCTGTGCTCAAGTGCACCAAAGAGAGTTCTGCTCAGTCTCCACTCGGGCTTGTTATCATTTTGCATGAGCAGCGTCAACAACAAGCGGATCGTCTGAGAGGTAATCAATGATCGGCCAGAGTGTCATTTGTCTTTTGGGGAAAAACTCAATTCACACAACTAAATTTAGAGTAAAGCAAAAAAAATCAAAACATTTATAAATAAAGACAACTTTTCCATTTGGTAAGCTCTTTCTAGATGCAGAAATCCTTTTTTCAACCTAATTATCTTAAACAGTAGTGACATTTGTTTAAATGAATTAACACAGTATCTTTAAATACGCCCATCATTCAAGAGTAAAAAGCATAGTGTCACCAGTTTCGTCATTGTGGTAAAATCCCAACTTCTGTTGTGCTTTTGGCCGTATTTTTAGCCTCCACTGTTAATCTTCTGGAAGAACAGACTCGCGTACTTAAATGAATGAGTGTTTAATCACCATCAGAAATAAAGAGAGAACTTACACATAACATGACTACACTTTCATCACCTTTCATGAACAGCTCCCGCTGCTGTGCTACAGACTCCCGATACCTCCTTGAATTTTCTCTTTGGTATTATTTGTGAGTGTCCTCACGACTGGAGCAGTCCTATTGTGGGACCGGACGACGAGACCTCCTTGAAACGCACTCTTCCTGGAATTCCTACCAGGTACTTACATTTGAGAAACACTCGGCGCTGTCTAATCAAAGCAACTGTCAAGCCTGTCCGTACCAGTCTATCTCCACACTTATCAGCCTGCTCACCGGGTTCGAAACCTCCAAGTACACTATCTCCGGCACAGATAACGTCTTTCTTCCTCTCTCACTTAAAGGTCAAGAGAACGATCCCAACAATGCCTCTTTGCTGTCTCAATCGAGCCCCGAGTGTTGATCGCTACCTGTAAATCAATGTGGATAACAGCTACAGAGCTCTGCCTGTTACTGGAAGTGAGTTCCAGTGAATTATGGAGGAGAGGGGATTTTAAAAAAAATCAAAAATCATCAGAAGAGTATTTTTTTACCTGAGGCTGATGTAAACGCTTTGTAACTACATTAAACTTTGATCTCTCCCTGAGGTCACTCAGATTTCCATCACATCCACTTTGGGGAGGAATCTACAAAGCCTGACACCTGCCATCACCTCATCTAACATACTGCGCCCGACTCCCCCCCTCCGAAAAGTCAACTGCGGAGGCCAGAACAAGAGGAGCCCATTATCTCTGACTTTATCAGCCTCTCTTTCATGCTGTAAAGAGAAGTCAGCCCGCAAGGCTATCAGCAGCACAAAACCAGTAGGAGACATTAGTCTTCATGAAGTTGAAAGAACTTACGTTAAAACCATGAAATCATGATACGAAAAAGCTCTTTACTTTTGACGACAAAAAAAAAAAAAAGAAAAAAAGAATATTCAAGTTCTACAGTTACCTTATCAGTACCACGTAAGATGTTACTATCTAGCCGACATTCCATAGGGTGAAGGGACAAGAGAGAGCACTGGAAACATGGTTTTCTTCCTTCCCTTTTCATTTATTTTCTCTTGAACCACACTAGCTAAGTTCAATAGATCTCTGCTTTGTACTCAACTATACATCAGCGTCCAGCAATGCCCACAACAATCAGGCATGTTTCAGACATTACAGAAGTGAAGATTGCATTCAATAGTTTTTTTATTTGTTTTGTTTTTTTTTAATCATCAGCATCCTTATGAACAACCGCAGTGTCTTTCAACATCAATGGATGTGTCCTTTTTTCTTTTTTTTTTTCAATATGAGAAAAGCCGGCCAGCAGGAACTTTCTGTAAGAGGTTTGCAAGATCTTCCTGAGCGTTGTATGAATTTCTCCAGGTATTTACTGAGGAACGGCCTATAGGTTTGAAAGGTATCTGTTAGTTCTGGAGTGGAACTAAACGATGGCAGAGAAGTTTGTTCATCTGTAATTGATCAGAATAAATCTTTCAAATAAAATTCCTTCACCTCTTTAAATATTTTCTTGCACATTTTAAAGCCTCCCAGCACTTCAGATATGAAGGAGAATCTGATGTAAATTATACTGCCTTACAGCTGTGTTTTCATGAATGTACTTACTACTGCCATAGAACTATTTATGCCTTAAAAAAAAATAAAAAAATTAAACTTCAATACCTCAGAGAGGATCGAAGGTCCAACTACATAAACAATCCAATCCTATCCTCGAGGAATGTAGAGTTTTGCATGACTGCATTATACAACCATGTAGTGACTATTTGCAATGTCACCTCGGGTAAATGCCTACCCACATGATGACCTTGAGTTACCTTGTATATTATTCTACCTCTGTCCTGCTTGGTAATGTATTCAGGCTGCACTGGGAAATATGCATATTGGTGCGATGACAACAAGCCGCTTTACTGTACCGCTCCACTAAACTGACCCCACAAAAGTCAGCACTGGCTTAACGCGACAACCGTAAGATGCATTACGTGGCATATACTTGCGAGGTGTGCGTCTACACAACAAGCATGAAGACGACTGCAATGTGATTATGTCTGCCTTGCCTCGATCGGGAACCCGAACAGAGTGCATTGCTGGGAAACTATCCGCCTCCCTTCAGCATCCTCATATAATATTACAAGATGCAGAAAGCAAGTCTCTGCATGATCAAGGGAAGGCAAACACAGTGCATTAGCAATGCATCCTGCACCTGCAGTTTCTTCCTTTTTTTTTTTCCTTCTCTGATCCTTGCAAAATATGTGCAAATTATGAGGTCAATACGACCCATTAAATCCGAGCATGGCGCCTAACCAGAGGCATACCAGATTTACCTAGATCATGCAGCCATGCCAAAAGGAAAATGAACGTCTGATTTCCATCTTTTGTTTCTACGTGCTAAAAGATTTACCTGAGTAACCTGGCGCGGAAAGTGCTGCTGTGCCGATTTGTGGCTGCGATGGGGGTGAGGAGGTGAAACAGATTTCTTCTGCAGGAGCTAATTCCATTATTTATACTTTGTAATTAAAAAAGGGAATTAAACGTGTGGGACAGAGAGAAGAGAAAGTGCACATTAGGTGGAATAATTGAGAAGGGCAGCTCATAAAATCTTCAGAGGAGCAGAGTCTTCTCCCGTTTCCACCGCTCCTCTGTGGATTGATCGACGTTAATCACATGCTGCTGGTAGGGCTCCCCTGACTCTGCCACTTTTGCCATGATAATGTTTCACCTGGTCTGATGACTCAACTTACCTAATCATGTGACGCATGAATCATACTGTAGCACAAGTGACATAGAAGTAAACTGGGCCTTTAAAGACCATGCATCTACAGCTGGAGTGAATATAAAAGTTTACCGAGAGAAGAAAGGCTTTTTCATGTTCACTTTTGTACCACTGTTTTCAAAAGGATGAAGTTCTGACGCGATAAGAGGTCAAGGTGCTCTTTTCTGAGAGATTATGTATGGATATAATGACTAGAAATGCTTTTTTTTCCCCCACAGATGTTTCTTTCCATAAAAGGCATATTCTTCACTGTATCTGTGTGTGTTTTTCAATAATGCACAGCCTCAAATGGAAAACTAATCAAATGAGCTGGTGTCTGCACCACAGACTACAGTCGCTTTAAACTGCTGTTGGCTGTTAGCTCCCGACGGCTATTCAGAATACCTAATGCTTTAATGCTGTTGATTCATTAGAATGGATTAAGTCAGGAAGTACTGTAACAAACACAGTGGCTGACGGGCAGGGGTACTCCAAAACTTGTTAATTGATTCCATTCCTCTATGGCACTAGTTAAGCTCAATAACTGTCTGCACAGCAGTAAAAGGCCACAGATTGATGGTCCATCCATGAAATTCTCCTCAGCCAGACACACAAAGAAAGGAAGATATCAGAGACTGCAATTTGAGATCCCACAATGTAAGTTGTAACCACTTCAGCTTGTAAGATAACTGATTGAACAAAAGTGTTGCATATGATGAAAAAAATATATATTTTTTTGGTACTCTGCATGAATGACCTTAATGGTATATAAGGGGAATTTGAGCTGGGTATAAAACAGTGCAGCATGAGAGTTCATAGAGTTCAGACAATGCTACAATGCATCAAAACTCAGCTTAGTGTCAATTGCATCTGCATAGTTTTTTTTCTGAATTACAAGGTTATGGCTTCATGAAGATGTTCAATTAAGTACAGGATACCCCACAGCAGACAGATCATACTAGGTGTACTTCAGCTTTACTAGGAATTTAAAACCATACATGGCAAAACATGCTATCATGAGCAGCTGAGGTGATTATTTCAATTCATGTTGATAAACCTTAAGAAAAATGATGGCAATCTTTTGCACAAAATCCCAGGAAAAACTATGTAATTATGATGTTGTTAAGATTACTCAATGTGTTACTACAGCAAGATAAGTAAACACTCAGCACTCAGTTTTAACGTAGGTACTTATTAAACCTGACAAACTTTACTGTGTGATGTTTAATTATGCCATTAATAATAATTTCCCTGACCTTGCATCCATAATTCCGCTCTTTATATAGTCCCTTTCCTATATATGGTGGGAAAATGAGAAGAAATTCTTCGGATATATTGATCAGTCATGACAGACTGCAAGAAGACATAGTAGCTCTGGCTTTCATAGGTGCAGAAAGCCAGATAAACATCAAGATTAGATAGTTTGGTGTCATGCATGGGACATCTGTTTCCTCCAATGAGGTTTCACTTCTGCTGCACTACTAACCTATGGCACTATATGAAAAAGGAAGTGGACCCACTCTTTCACAACTTTCCCCTCTGCGAGCATATGGGTACGATTTCTTCACCTTTCATGTGCCTTGGTGCAACTCACTCACCTCACACACCAATGCCAAAGGTATGTATGTGTGCTTTATAAAACGCATACAGGTTTTGTGTGACTGTAATAATATTGAGTACAACTACGCAGAGACAAAACAACAGATAAATCAGTGTGCCCTTATCTCACCTGGGTATGGTGACACATTTTGTGTTGCTGTTTTGTGTGCTGATGGCCTTCTCCAGCTCATCCAGCTGTCCCGTCTTCTTCAGTTTCTTCACCAGGCTTTTCACGGCCTTCTCGCACCATTTCTCCTCCTGGCCTCCTCCATTCTGCTCGCCAACTCCTCCGATTCCACCTCCTGCTCCTCCGGTCCCAGCCGGAGTCTTCTTCCACCCCAGGAGACGCTTCACCACGGGGGGAGTGAAGGGAAGAATGGAGGACATGGCAGCTTGTGTACGTTGACAAGGATTTAAGGGTGTTTGGATTTCCTCCTTAATCTGACATAAAGTTAGGAAGGGGTCAAAGGGGGGAGGGTGGGCAGGCTGATGGATCTGTATCTCAACTGAAGAATGAAACTACACTAAAGAAACACATGTAGGTATTTTCAGAGGTTTAATCACGACTAAGGCATTGGGCTTAAGGAGCGTTGGAGAGGAGTGCATCCAAAGAAACCTAAGAAACGGGAAGAGAAATAACCCATCAGCATCCGAAAAAAGGGACACAGTATAAAAATACAAACAGAAAATTAGGTGCACTCCATCTTCTTTGTGAAAATCGCACCAGTTGTGCTCATGTATATGGTTCCTTTGCCAAAATCCCTGACTGTCAATTCGAACATAGCCCCCGCTGTTAACTGACCCACTTTACTCGGCGCCTTATGTATCAACCAGACACTATTGCACACTCTACACTAGCCTCTCTATTCTGTCTGTGGAGCTCTGATGACAACTTTATTTTACTTTTTAGTTGTTTTTTTTTTTTTATTACCTTATCCCCTTTCACCTGTCCAGATGCCTGTGTTCATACTTTGAACACTTTGTTTCAACTGTAACAGCTGTGACTGCGCAGTCTTTGTGTTATGAACACTGCTCTCAGTACTAAAGTCCCACTCCTCTGCCACTAAGGAGCCGGTTCTAATCTGCTTCCAAACAAACCCTGGCGTGGTCAGATTGAAGTATGAACTCAGCACAGGCATCTACACGAAGCAAACTGAGCCTTTGTGAAACTCGTTTTTTTTGTTGAAAGTTGAGTCTCCCAAAGCATTTTATCGCTTTCATAAATTTTACAAGCAACTGTAAACTCTTGGCTGGTAAAAATAACACCACAATAATCCCACTGGCATATTAAGGCCAACAAACAATTCTTTATTTCCTGAAACTTTATCATGTTCTGTTGCATAACATGAATCATAAAAAAAAAGATCAAATACAGTGACTATTTACATGTTTGGGTTTACTAAAAAAAGAAAAGATAAAAGGCTGCAGTACAGTCTGATCTCTCAGGTTTCCATATTTTGATCCAGACCATGTAAACAAAACACAAATTTCAATACTGTCTTACTGCCATTATCAACAATGAGATAATAGTATGATGACAGGATGATACATCATCATTCAGTGGCATTTTAGTGAGCATATTGGCTGAAAATCTACGATTAAGTTCATTTATTTGTGCGACCAATCTTTGAAAGTTATTCACAAGAGTTTCAGATCACGATTAAACGTCTTTTTACTATACAAAAGAGAACTCTAGACCATGTCTGAGGTGGCAGATCTATGGCAAAATCTATGGTAATCCTAGTTAATCCAATCATCAAAATCCAGCGTTCACTCTTTCATAAACACAACAGCAGTGTTAAACTCCAATCAGTAGCAAGATCTTAAAGTCTTATCAGCTGTACCATGTCAGCTTCAGATTCCTACAACTATCAGAAAAGCAAATCAATAAGACCACATACCAGCTAAATCTGGAGAGACACATGTTAAAACCTTATCTTTTTTTCCATTGCCATAATCTAAATGACTGATGGAAAGTCACACAAAACAAAGTCAGACCTGACTGGAATACCACAACTTGATTGCAAAAGTATAGTTTTCAAGCAGCATTAATTAAGTTGTTTCCCTTTAGAGTGAGCAGGTATCAGCATTGCAGGTCAATGGGACTTAAATGAGTGGGGATAGAAGTACTCACATATACTGGGCAGCCAAGGAGGAAGGGATCACTGTCCTCCTGTGTGTTACTCTGAAAGTCCAAGCTCCTTCTAAGAATTAATTTCACTAGCTTAACCCTTGGACTGCTTACTAATAGTCTGTATGAGTGGCTTTGTGAAACAATCAGACCATTCCTGCAATCTGAACATTAGAGGCTGCATTTGACTGCCATTGTCTGAACATGCATAGATGTTATTAGGTCTAACAATGGCACATAAAGGAGGTATATTGCTTCGATGCCGGCATTAGAATAAATTAACTCGATTTAAGTGTGTTGTATGGGGTTTGTGGTTATTTAGAGACATGAAAGATGAGGAATAATCTTGTGCTGCGGGGGATCTCAGGGACAAAACGCAGCGCTGTGTCTGTGTGCGCCTTTAAAGTGAACACAAAGTCTCAATGCAACTTAAGCAGGCAGGAGCACAAAGCGTGCCCGCACGGCCACAATGCATGTCAACTCCAAACCCAGCAGCCTCGTGTGGGGGGAGAAATAAGCAGCCGTATTGTGTCTGTAAGGCTCTGAGAAACTGAGTGTTTGGGTTACTTCGTCTCCGAGAGCATAAACATTAACGCACACGGCTGGAAGAATAAGCTAACCCGCTAGTAACTAGCCCGAGGATGTAGACTTTAACAAGGCGTAAAAAAAAGAGACAGTTCATTGTTTGAGTGGCATTAGCCGCGATGTGAAGACAACGGGGGGAAATATTCTGCTTTCTTTTGTCTGGAAATGACTGATAGTCCCCCTCCCTCTCCTCCTCCTCCTCCCCTCGCCTCCAAAAAAAGGAGTAGGATAAAATCTGCTAGCAAGCTTGCTACTTTGTGTCACAGACAAATAAACACGTCTGTTGCATGTTTCGTCGCGTACAAATTTATCCAGTTTCATTGTGTGGAAACACGCTTACCGGGCACGGCGGTGAAGTGGCGCTCAGCGGTCACTCAGGCAGCTATCAGAAACACCCCGCTTGTTCATTTTATGCACACATCCAGAGTGACTTTAAAGAGTATTTTCCAGCTCCGAGCCGCCGGGATGATGGCCCCTCATTCAAAGCGCAACCTAACGTGGATTGCTTCACGAAAAACACACACGGAACACGATTCTGCAAAATCCCGCCTCCTTCGGCTTCCTATTGGACGAATACGGGAATTCAGCCGATAACCTGTTGCCAGACAGGGATTCTATTGGCTGGGAGCTCAGTCCGTCATTCATTGTTACGTAGGAAGTTTTTTTTCAGTCGGTACCTTGATTGTCCTTTTACATTGTATAATGCACATTGTTGTAGTCTCTCTCTCTCTCTCTCTCTCTCTCTCTCTCTCTCTCTCTCTCTCTCTCTCTCTCTCTCTCTCTCTCTCTCTCTCTCTCTCTCCTCGCTCAGTTCATTTCAGTTCAATAAAAAGGAGCAATACTATGTTTTTAAAGAAGAATATAGATGGATAGATAGATAGATAGATAGATAGATAGATAGATAGATAGATAGATAGATTTGTCTCTTCTATTCATTAATATATTGACTGATTTACATAAAATAATTACAAGGTAGCCAAGTATCAACTAAGATAAATAAAAAAAGAAAAAAGTCACACAAAAGGACAACAAATCAGGTGGAAAAAAAAAAAGAAAAATACATTTATCTTCACTGCTGTGGTGATGAAGCCAAGTTACACAGTACACCCCGGACCAGTAAATAACATAGAAAACACAGTGAGACACAAACTCATGGATGGAAATCACAGTACCAGGAGGAAAACGACACTTGGAGAATAATGCACTGTCCCGAGGCCCTCGCTCAGACGTCAGCCTGCAATTTCCCACTACCACAAATAAATACAAAAGACTTATTTTATTAAAAAAAAAACCTTTGAGGTGGTTATGGAATGCTTTTATATGCCCAAATGTAAATTCCATAAATACAAATATACATATTTTTTTCAGTATGTACAATACAGGCAGGAAATGACTCAAACATTATCTAAATAGAGAGGGGAGAACTAGTGTTATTATGTCAGCTAAAGACAACATGTTTTAAATGTGGGGAAATGTTGATCTACTTTAAAAGCTGAATAGAAGTGGCAGGGGTTTAAAACAGGTGTGAAACATCCAGCCTGTGGGACAAAACTGACACACAACAGGGTGGAATATGTCCATTGGATGACAATACAAAGTGAAATGTTCACATGAAAAGCATTCAGCAGTTCTTTTCTGTGACACTAACTGTGATTTCTTACTTGTCCAGTGTGCATTGCGCTGTTCTGTAATTTTAGCAGATATGTCACAACACGGAGGTTTTAAACTAAACATCCATAAACAGTAACATGCTGAAGGAAACTTCAGCATGTTCGCCTGCAGCATTTTCTGTTAAAGAAATGTTTGTTTCAAATTACTCATAATTTTACCCCCGATTCTTATAAACAGGATTTCTTCCCAAAACCAAAGACACACACATCTCATTCTCATTCATGTCTCCTGTCACTTAAACTCTCTGGCATCCCATCCATCCATCCATCCATCCATTGTACCAATTCCAGGTAACTTCAGGCCAGTGCAAAGTACCCCTTAAACATCAGTCAGTGTGCGCACCTGCAGCAAAGTTTCAGGAAATACACATCAGCAATACGAATCTGGGGGTTAGTAGGATGCATTTTCCATTGAATGTTTTTTTCCCCTCTTTGAATGTTCTAGAAAAAAAAATAAATCAAATGATCAAAACATGAAAATATTGTGGTCTCAGCTCAGTGGGGAAGAGGGCCCATCCTCCTGCACTTTGAGAACCGCTACATTAAGCAAATCAGCACCTGCAGCCATGCATGCAAATCGGGCTCCTTCCAGTCTGGACTAATCATCACCTGGCTGCCAAACAGTCTGCAGCCATCAGCTCCAACAGGCCCTGACGCGCATGCGCGGTGCGCAGCGGACGTCTCACCTGGGACTTGTTGCTGAGCTGCAGTGAAGCGCTGCGCAGCCACGTCTCCGCTCATACACCTGCACGGTGTCGCGTTATGGACGCAGGCGACGCGCCGCGGATCTCCTGCGCCCGTCAAAGACCGTAGCCAGGCCGGATGAGACAAATCAGACAAGGGGAGACTTCAGAACGAAGAGAGCTGAAGCAAGAAGGTTGGCTCACGTGTAAGTATTTATATGCCTGATGCTTAATCTGTTATTAATTTGGAATTCATTAGGAATTGAAGCTGGACTAATCATAACATACCGTTTATTGGCATTTTATTTTATCAAAATTTTCCTTGGAAGGAAAGAATAAAGAAACTATATTCTTAGACGTGCCAGCCAGTTAATACCCCTGCTTTTCCATTTCCTGAGAATCATATGTTCCACAGTGTGTCCACAGGGGTTGCATGGCAGGCACCACACGGTGCGCAGGATGATGCTGGCAGTGTGTAGACAAGAACAGATAATAAACCTCAGTGGACCATAACCAAGGAGACAGAAGCTCCAGAGGCATGACTGCAGTGTTTTCTAGAAAATCTCATGTGACTGAAGGGGCAGTTAGGAAGAGATAAGTACAACTTAAAATAATCTTATGAACTGCTTTATATATATATGCTTTTTGTAATCTCTTCTCTGCATGCAGGTGTGTTTCTGGGTTGTCTACCTGCAGGCAATGGGAAAATGCTGCAAGTGCAACGGGAGACTGCTGTGCATGTGCTTGCTGCCTTGTATGATGACAGGTCACCTTGTGATTTACATCATGGTGTCCATATTCATCACTATCTCCTACACGCCTCCAAAAATAACCGTCCACTATGTAGCCCCAGGGATTTCTTCCAATACTTCGTCCATGGCCTCCCACCCACTCGGCCCCTTTTGGAACCTCCGTTTAGAGGACAGTGCACTGTGGAACCAGATGCAACATGCTTGGGACCGGCAGTACAATCCAATACTGAGGGCAAACACCACTGGGATAATGAGGAAGCCAAAAGTGAAACTTTTATCGGCAGTCGAGGATGAGTGCCTCTCTGACTGCATGTCACACAAATGTTCCTTCCCTCACAAGCATGACATAAGCAGCTTGCCAGAACAAATTCAGGCATTTATCAGGTCAATGCACTGCAGGGAGTACCCGCTTCTTATCAACCAGCCTGCCATGTGCAAGAGGAACAACGCCAGCTTTGGTTTGAACTCGCCAATGCTCGTCATGGCCATCAAATCTCAAGTGGGGAACTTTGAGAATCGGCAGGCCATCCGGGAAACGTGGGGACACAGCGGCTTGGTGAAGGGGGAAACCTACAAGAAAGGTGGATTAGTGCGTACAGTGTTTCTGCTTGGAAGACAGGACTCGACTACAGGTCCTCATCCAGACCTCAAGAACCTCCTGGAGCTGGAAAACCAGAAGTACGGGGACATCCTACAGTGGGATTTCAGAGACACTTTTTTTAACTTGACTCTGAAGGATCTGTTGTTCTGGAACTGGCTCCAACAATACTGCCCCACTGCTACCTTCGTCTTCAAAGGGGACGACGATGTCTTTGTTCGAACAAACGCTCTCCTGGATTACCTCCATAAACAGTTGGAGGAGCACAACCTGTGGAGTTCTTACCCCAATGAGACGAACATGGATTTGTTTGTCGGGGATCTGATTACGAACGCAATGCCAAACCGCGAGCCGTCCACCAAATACTACATCCCAGAAACTTTCTATAAAGGAGCTTACCCACCGTACGCGGGCGGAGGAGGTGTGGTGTACTCTGGCTCCCTTGCATTACGTTTGAAAGAGGTGTCTGAGAGGGTTCGCCTGTTCCCTATTGATGATGTGTACCTGGGCATGTGCCTGCACAGGCTGGGGCTCTCTCCCAGCCATCACCCGGGCTTCCTAACGTTTGATCTCCCACAGACAGACAGAGAAAATCCCTGCGCTTACAGATCCGTGCTCCTCGTCCACAAACGGAGTCCCAAGGAGATGTTGACCCTGTGGAAACAACTCCACAATCTGTCTGGACAGTGCTGAGGCTCATTTGCCAAGCAAATAGGATTGACTGAGCGTCTGGTGAGAGCTGCCACCACACTCATTTGAAAAATTTACTCCCCGTGACTGAGTCGTGTGGAGCAGAGCACATTTAATGCCCCTGTCCTCTGAAGATTTATTTTATTCTAGGGAGGAGACTGATCTACCTCAAAGGGGACTTTTATTAAAAGGGCATTTAAAAATATGGTACTCTTAATCATCACAGGTATGTATTTATGTCCTCTCAAATAAAATAATTTATTTCTGTAAGTTCTAAGTACGTCTTACTTGATATGTGTGTGGAAAATGTACTTTAGATATATTTGTTGGTATAATTGTGCCTTTCCCCACTTGAAATGTATGTCATCAAATCCGAATGAGAAAGAATCCGAAATGTCATATGTCCACATCATTTTCACAGAGATTGTGGATAACAACTTTATAAAGTAATTTTAACAAATTTGACTCTAATTGTGCCTAATATAATGAGATGTGGACTGAACACATTTTACCAGAAATATGTAAATTGTTGTTGTCCTGATGGCAATAAAGGATTTTTTTTTCCACATTGTTTTGCTAACTGGATTAGCATCAATTGGTGAAGTGGTTGGCAGTGTTTGTTCTTCCTGTGGATGTGAGGGTTTCCCATATGTACTCCTAAAATATCTATCTTTTTGAGTTAGCTCTGGGCTAAAATTTGTCTCTTCATACTCTGCTCTTCATCCAGAGTTAGCTGTAATCAGCCCTGGCACCAAATTGGTTAAATTTGCTCTAAAAACAGTATGCTCATGGATCCATTCAAAGGAAGACCAAAATCACAAGGTAACTATTATATTGAATGTTTCCCAAGAAATTGCAGTTTCTTTTTTTCTTCACTTGAGATTGAACCTTTTTAGAGTTGTGGGAAAACCCCAAAATTCAGACATACATGCTGAACCTGCAGGCTCCATGTGCCCTGAGACTCCAGAGGTCAAAACCAAGTCACTGTTGTAGTTTTTAAAGAAAAAAAATTAAAATTGATGTTGTATTTTTTGACATTTTCATAATAATTTGAATCATCTTTGAAAGTGAAGTAATATTTTAATTTAACTTTTTCTTTTCAGATAGTTTAAGTTTTTTTTTATGTTTTTATGTTTTATGAAAAGGTATTGGTTCAGATTTTCATAATTTTCTGTGTTTATATTTGCCCATGAACACACAGAAACATTTTGAATGATCAGCTTAATATAATACAAGTACTCTGTCTCGCTCACCAGACATCAAATTTTACTTTACATCGCCTTCAACCAACATTAATTTGACACAGCTGTCTAAAATGTACCAAAATGGAAAAATCTGCTTTCGGTTGATTTCCTCACATTTGTCACATACTGTACATGTTTGTGGAAGGGAAGATTCACTGTCTGGAAGTAAGAATAAAAACTCTTATTCAAATCAATTTCAAGGTAAACAGGGAGCAGAACAGCCAAAAAAAAAAAAAAAAACCCAAAAAAACTGAGCCAAGTACTGGTAGGTTCTAATGGATTGCCCCTCGTACCATGCTAAGTGATCCTCCATCATATTGAACAGCCATCTGTGGGATGGCAACAACAAATCTGTGATTCTCAATTTTGGGGTTTTCACTCCAACTTGGAAAACACTGTTTCCAACAGGTCGATTCACAAATTCATGCGATGATTCATTTGACTGCCATCTAGTGTTGGAGCACTGCAAATGCAGGAATGTTCCGGGAAACTCAGGAAGCTTCGAGATACATCAGGACTCTTGTGAAACAGCACCATCCAGTGGAGACGTCTGGTAACAACCAGAAAGTTCCTGAAGCTTCTGGCTCTGCTCCAGTCAGAGTTTAAAAGCTGAGACAGTCTCACTGCGGAGCCAGAAAGCAACTCAGGAGAGAAGAGACACTGGAAGAGAATTCCATCTGACAACAAGAAGACTCAGTCCTGAACTCAGAGAAGATGCTGTGCTCTCATGGACTCCAGCCCGTCCTCAGTCCATTCGTGGACGTCTACCTGCCTGTACGCAGTCTGCAGCCAGAGGTCAGACCTCTGCTCCACCAGCAGCATCTCCTGCAGAGGAACCTCCAGGAGCTGCTCGGCAGTCTGCAGCTGATGGACAGACTTCAACACAACTTCCTGGAGCAGACGGAGCCTTTCCAAACCAGCGTGGCCCTACAACCAGCCTCCTACCAGCTGGACAAAGAGGGGGATCACTTCGGCCTGACCCTGGACGCTCGAGGCTTCTCCCCAGAGGAGCTGTCTGTCAGGCAAGTGGGCAGGAAGCTGAGAGTCAGCGGGAAGACGGAGAAGAAGCAGGAGGACGGGAAAGGCTGGTCCTCTTACAGGCTGCAGGAGTTCAGACAGGAGTTTGATCTGCCTGAAGGGACCAACCCTGAAGCCGTCACCTGCTGCCTGTCTCCAGACGGAAAGCTCCACATCCAGGCAGCCAAGACTCCTGCTGAGGAGGTGGAGAGAGAGCTGACGATCAGGAGGAGCTCCGAGGAGGAAACACAGCACAGTGTGTGTTCACAGGCTGAAGACAGCAGCACACACACACACAACGACACGCAGGACAAACCTGAACACATGGACTGAAGCGCATGTTTATGTCACAATAACAACTGTCTGCATGTTTGTGTGGAAAACTCAATGTAATAAATAAATGTGATCATTTGTAATGACTGCATTTCATGGTGTTCTTTACTTTTGCTACAATAGTTCACACTTAAGAAAAATGTTTTTTTCAATAATGAAATTTTAATTCCTCACAAATATTCCCTTAAGAAAACAGAGGTATGAAAAGCAGGAAATAATCAGCGTACTCACTTTTAACGCTTTATGATAAGTTAGGGTTTCCTCACGTTGAAAGAAATCAAAGAACAAAAACCCATTTCTTTTCGGTTGTTGGGAATTTTGCTTTACACTTGTACAACAACATTTGTATTATCTATAAGTAGAATATTTATAAGTATCCTTTCCCAACTTGAACTTCAAGAAAACAAAAGGAGCAGTGAGAAATCGCTCTAAATGTCTGACCTAATGCCAGACTACACCTAAAGTGAACAAAAAGAGGAATAACACAACTATCTTCTAAATGTGCTTCACTGAGGTAAACGACCTGCTTGGAGGAAAGAAAGAAACCTGTGAGGAAGGTAAAGTCTCCTCACCTCCTGTGCCGCTGTGTGATTTGTGCCTCGACACCTCCGATCTCTGATCACCTCCTCTCTTCACCTGCTGCGCAGCAGGCAGAGAGATGACTGAGACAAACTGAGGGCTAGAGAGATAAAGAAAAAGAGATCAGACACCCAAGAATATACATAACTACATACATATATCTGGCCACTTCCGCCTGTTCAAATAGCTGTTAATGCCAACAGCTCATCAGCTCATCCCATAACAACTCCATGTATCCATTCATGTGGACATAGTTGAGATGATATTTTTGTTGTCACCCTTCACCTGCGCAGTTTCAATGAGAATAATTTCAAAATAACAGCGTACCTGAGTGTTGTTGCTGACCGTGTCAGTATTTATAACCACCTTCTGACGGGAGGACATCACACAGTGTCAGAAAGTTCAAATCATCTCAAACTATTAACATTCATTCAGGCCTCCACTGGTATTACATTTCAATCCAAAGAGCACCTCTTGGGCGGTGGATGTGTGTTATAGACATTAATAACATAAAGATTGAATAGACTATTGCTATTAATGAGAATTGGGGTTGTCTGTGTTCATGTTTGTTCTCTGTGTTGTGTGACATTGACCGTATTTAGTTCTATATTATTATTTCTTTATTCTTTGTAATAATTTTCTATGACAGTTTCTATGTTCATAAATATGTTTACATTTACAAAAGGCTTTACATTTTTCATATTCAGTGATATTCTTAAGAGAGAACTTTTATAGCAAAAGAAAAGAACACTACAAAACACAGTCATGACAAATGATCACATTTATTTATTACATTGAGTTTTCCATACAAACATGCAGACAGTTGTTATTGTGACATAAACATGCGCTTCAGTCCATGTGTTCAGGTTTGTCCTGCGTGTCGTTGTGTGTGTGTGTGCTGCTGTCTTCAGCCTGTGAACACACACTGTGCTGTGTTTCCTCCTCGGAGCTCCTCCTGATCGTCAGCTCTCTCTCCACCTCCTCAGCAGGAGTCTTGGCTGCCTGGATGTGGAGCTTTCCGTCTGGAGACAGGCAGCAGGTGACGGCTTCAGGGCTGGTCCCTTCAGGCAGATCAAACTCCTGTCTGAACTCCTGCAGCCTGTAAGAGGACCAGCCTTTCCCGTCCTCCTGCTTCTTCTCCGTCTTCCCGCTAACTCTCAGCTTCCTGCCCACCTGCCTGACAGACAGCTCCTCTGGGGAGAAGCCTCGAGCATCCAGGGTCAGGCCGAAGTGATCCCCCTCTTTGTCCAGCTGGTAGGAGGCTGGTTGTAGGGCCACGCTGGTTTGGAAAGGCTCCGTCTGCTCCAGGAAGTTGTGTTGAAGTCTGTCCATCAGCTGCAGACTGCCGAGCAGCTCCTGGAGGTTCCTCTGCAGGAGATGCTGCTGGTGGAGCAGAGGTCTGACCTCTGGCCGCAGACTGCGCACAGGCAGGTAGACGTCCACGAATGGACTGAGGACGGGCTGGAGTCCATGAGAGCACAGCATCTTCTCTGAGTTCAGGACTGAGTCTTCTTGTTGTCAGATGAAATTCTCTTCCAGTGTCTCTTCTCTCCTGAGTTGCTTTCTGGCTCCGCAGTGAGACTGTCTCAGCTTTTAAACTCTGACTGGAGCAGAGCCAGAAGCTTCAGGAACTTTCTGGTTGTTACCAGATGTCTCCACTGGATGGTGCTGTTTTACAAGAGTCCTGATATTTCTCGAAGCTTCCTGAGCTTCCAGGAACATTCCTGCATGTGGAGGCTTCTACATTAGAACACAGAAGCTCTGCTGTTGACTCCAGATCGTTCCTGAGCCTGGAGAGGAGCAGACGTGGATCAGTTCTTCCGACGGAACAGGTAGGAAACTGACTTGTTCTTTACGATTTTGGGGAGGAAAACGATGCTGTTGAAGTTTAATGTTTACATTTTGATACACTGAAGGTATTTCTTTGAAGAATAATATTTGTCGTTTTTCAGTGAAAACTTTTCTTAAACTAGTATTATGTGCTGGTTTGCTCGTCTGATTCCCACTGAATGTTGAGGTTTGATATGACTAAGCATTTTAATGGCGAAAGATTGATTGTGGCTGGATTTGAGAAATGTCCGTAATTGAAAAAAGGAAACAACCCAGAAACGTTTAATTGCATTTATTTATTGGATGCTATTTTTTTTTTTAATTTTATACACATCTTGTATTACTGATGGTCTGTTTTCAGATGTGAATAGGGTGTTCTTTAGATTTCCACACTAAAAATTAAATATACCGTAACTTTAAAACTGAATTCTGACGGATTTCTTTAGCTGACCAGAGGAGTCATTCATGCTTATACCCGAACTTAAGACATGAAATAAGTTCCCTCCAATAATGAAACAAGCTGAATATATGTGCATATTGTAGAGATACCTGGTGGAGTGATCTTAATTACTGCAGCAGCATATAATTGAGTAATAACAACCAGAATACACTCATGTAAATGACCATCTGAGAGAGAACTGGATCAGTGAGGCTGTTGGTGTAATAGAATAATGGAATAAAAAATTTGGTTTATGGAGTTGAATTTATAATTAGACGAGTAATACAGAGAAAGTTGAATGTTTCTTCCAAAAGCATGAATAATCTCCTCACTGTATTCATAAACCTCCTCTTGTCTCATTTTCCAAAAAAAAAAAAAAAGAATAAATCTTCACCTCATTGCTTTCACTCTTCAACTAAATTGTCCAACATGACCTCAAAAACTTACCTTTTGAAAAAGGCTTTTCATTAAATACTGTTTTTTAACTTCTGCTATGTAGCACTTCCAGAAGTTGAAATTGCATTATTCATGATTGTGATTTAGCATTATTATTAGCTGTCCCTAATGTACTTATTATTGATTGTGTCTATTGTTCATTGGCGATGAAAGGTGAAACATCCTCATCTCAGCCCCCTCCCCTCTTGAAAAGTCTTTTTTTCTCTACCGTCCTGCAGACCTTCAACCACTCTGTCGCTTTTCTATCATACTAAACTCAATTCCATTACATCCACCCCACATGTACACGTTTCTCTCACGTCTTCCACTGCTATAGAGTGTTTCCTGCATGAAAATATTTTTGATTAAACAACTTTTTTTTTCAAATCCAGATATATATGGTGTTCCTGTAGATGTAATTTGAAGATTTCTCCACCAGATGGCAGCATCTCCCTGAACAAGTAGACTTAAAACATCTCAAACTTCTGATATGTTGACACTATTCCAGTAGTTGCATTCCTAGGTGCAATGAATAAATAAATGGATAAATAAATGCAATTATTTCAAGACACAAAACCCCTCGTGTTCACCTTGGACCTTTAAATGAATGTCTTGCTCTTTAATTTTCACCTCTCTTCCATTTTCCTCGTTCTCATTTGTGTTTGCTTCATTTTATTAGTGATTATAATGAAATAGCAGACTTATGATGCAATGAGGCACACATGATTGCAACTCAGAATGTTTATGTCTCATAAAATCCCTTGCATCCCTAGTAGGGGAAAAAAACGATGGAATATTGAACGACTTACGTTGGACAGCAACTTTTTGTGTTAACGTGTCAATACTGAACTGACAGACAGACGTGTATTTTTCTCATTGAGATCTTTGCAGGGTTTTCTCCACTGAATTGTGAATTGTTGTGCTCAGTTGTCAGCTGTAGTTTAAACCTCTCACCTGTCTGCATGTTATTTATTTATCCCAGATTCACAACAAAGCCTAATGTGGAGGACTCTGCAGAGAAGTAGGGCAACCACAGCAAGATGCCAGATTTAAAGAAGGAAGAAGAGAGAGAGAGAAAAAAAAATCACCTTCCTCCTTTCAACATATTGTATCTCTCAACAAAACAAGGACGGATGATGAAACCTGGACTGGCAAACACAGTGCTTCACTGCTCGGGGGATAATGTGTCAAGGCTGGTGTCAGTATTCTTGACACAAAAAGGGAGTATATGAGTTTTTTGACTGGTGGGGGAGTTTCTTTTTTTGCTTTTTTTTTTTTTTTTTTTTTTTTTTTTTTTAGTCAGGCGTTCACCTTTGGATGAACTCCTGAAAGTGGAGGCGGGAATAAAAGTGATGAGGAGGAAAGAAAAAGGCAACAATAATAGAAAGGAAGGATGGGGCGGAGGAGGAGGAGGAGGAGAACACAAGGCTCAGCTCCAAGTAAATCATCTGCATTGTTCTGCTCCCCTAATGCCGCTCATATGCATCAACACGCATGCACACACACATCGAAAGTGCCAGGACAGCATCAAACACACGCATACCCACACAAAGGGAATCTCAGGCACAAATTCGCACTTCCATGTTCCTGCCTTAGTTTGTCCCTGGTGGAGATGGTTTTTAATGCGCCGTAATCCCCCCTTTTCCCCTTGAACACATAAAAGAGATATCCTCCTATCCATGTAAGTGCTTCTGACGGCCACCAGCCCGTCGTGAACACACATGTGTTGACACACACACACACACACACGCAGACACATGAACACACGTGGAGGCGCCAGCTCATCAACATGCAGTTATTCCTTTGGCGCTGGATCGCAGGTTGTTAATTGGCTGCCAAAGCAGAATGTGTGTGTATGTGTGTGTGTGTGTGTCTGTACCGCAGAGCTGGGGATGCTTAGACATTCCCGTCACGTCCCTGAGCCTCGATTAAGACGTTGCTCCAGTTTCGAATAGACAGACATGTGGGGGAGGAGGAGAGGAGAGGAGAGGCAGAGAGGAGGCAGCAGGGGGCAGAAAAGATGAGAGAGCGCCGGAGGAGAGAGAGGAAGGCAGAAAGAGAGGTGATGAGGTGGGGCGCAGCAAAGGATGAGAGGGGGCAAAACGAAGGAGAGAGAAGTAGTGAAATACTGCACTGGTCCCGTGTGTGAGACCTGGACTTGATTACATATCCTCGAATGGATTTCTGATCGATGTTGTTGAAGTATGAAGGTGTTTCAGGTATCAAGAGTGACGGTACAGTTTCTCGTCACTATTCTGAATTTAATGTGACATCTGCTTCTGTGATTCAAATGTTAAGTTTACAATTCTACAATACATCAACTCTGACTGAAAGGGTCTGTTTCAATTCTCATGTTGGACATTTTTCTTCTCATGCCAAGCAGGAACTCCTGGTTAAAATGTTTCACAATGTATTCACATGTTGTTGACACTATCGGGACACACAGGCAGTAAAAAGCTACAGAGATGATTTCATTTCAAATATTAGGTATATATTCAGGTACTGCTGCGTATTTTCCACCTATGATTTTAAATAATCACCATTACAATCACAATGAATTCTGTTATAAATATGCATTTTCTTGATGAAAGTATCAGTAGATTTTCTTTCCACTTATTTCTTTCTCCCTAAGTAATTAGATTGGCCTTGTTGCTGCTGCTCTTTGGCGCCCCCTAAAGGGCCTGCGCCACACTTCAGAAACCACCAATTTGACCTTTAGCCTGTTGTCCTGATGGGATTCTCCTTCGTGCACTGTGAATAAGAAGTGGAAGCTGAAGAAGGAATATTTCTCATTGAATATCACTGCACCTTCACATTTCTGGGTCAATTTTAAATGATGAAATTTGTATTTGATAAATGAAACTTATAACAAATGTTTTGAGCAAATGAATTCATCAGTTTTTGGAAAGAGAGCGGCAGGTTGTATTTTGACCTTGTAAAGATTACACTACATGGTGTGTTTCTCATTGTGTCTATGATGTTCATAACAATCAATCAGATCTATTAAACATGCACATTGAAAATGTAGCACATCTGTTTTGTCACCAGACAACCAAGTAAAAAAACAAAACACATCTACTGTTAACAGAGAAAAACAGACTGAACCAGGATAATTAAAGTGAATCAAACAAAAGTAATACAACACCTAGGATTCATAAGTCTTAACCTTGATATGAGACAAACTTCTCAATCAGTATCTTGTAGAAATCCAATGAGCAAGAGGAATGTAAAAATGACTGTTTCTCTAATATTCTGTATGGCCTGTACATGCAACGTTTTCCTTAAAACTCTTGTATTAAAATGGTGTGGTTCCTTTTATAATAAACTTTGTGTGTCCAAGCTGCTGTCAAAGCATACGGCTGTCTTCTTTTACAAATGGCCTAAAAGCCCAAAGCAATGTGAGAATTACCCTTCAACACCACTGTCACTGTTTCAGCTTTTATTAAACATCTTTGTGCATCCACGTGCATACACATATTGTGCTGAAATGTGTTGGATCTCCCACATCTGTTCACCTTCAGGAAGTGTCAAGACAGACGTCTATCTGGTCAAGAAGTGTAGTCATCGACAGCTTTTCAGTAGTTTTGGTTCTGATTTGGTCTTTTTAATGGTAGTGGTGCAGTCCAGCTCATGAGGCTTTCTCTAAAGGGTTTTCATGTGCTTCCTGTGGGAGAGAGAGGCTACTCCAGTTGCTTCCCATGATCCTAAGGCATGCTTTTGACATTAATGCTGACTGTAAATCACCCACTGATGTGAATGTGAGTGTCTTGACTGTCTCTGTATTTGCTAGAGATGGACGTAATGGATGGATGGACTTTTTTACTGTAGCACATTTTCACTGCTTCAGCAGTCTCAAGTAATTCACACTATTAGTCACAATCAGTCACACACACGCGCGCACACAGCTATTCAAGGTGCTCGACCTCCACTGGGAGTGATTTGAGGTTCAGTGTCTCTTGCCCAAGGACACTTTGACACATGGAGCGGCGGAGTTGTGGATGAAACCACTGCTCATACACCCCGAGGAAGAGCTCACTGGATCAACATGAATTCATTATACGTACATACATACATAATCCTTCTAAATTAATCAAGCAAAGTCAATATGTTCACCCTGTTATTTGAGGAAGATAAAAATGTGTGGGTGAAACGTTTGTCTTCCATACAGTCTTATTTATCTTCAGGTCGCCGCAGACTGTAGGAGAAGACAGGTTACACTCTCAACAGGTCACAGGGTCATGTTCATGTTTCATGTTTTCTTTAGATTGTTGGAATAAACTGATGCACCAAGGGAAAAATAAAAACACACAGACACAGTGAGAACATGCAAACTCTACATCTAGGACTTGAGGCAGGGATAGTCTCACTAAAAGCTACTCCGCTGTACCCATCATATAACTACCAACCATTTTAACATGTGTTACTATTGCAGATGTAATACTGACCTTCTAGCTAAAATCTCAGGCTTTTAGCTTGCAGAGTCACCTCCAGTCAATTAAAACTATAATAATCATATCAGAAATGTGCGTTATCTGAATTTTGTTCCCCACACAGTTTATATTTCGGTTGAATAACACCACAACTAGAATTAAAATTCAGAGTGATCAGAAACGCTGTCCCAGTCACCTCTATATGCGACAATGACAAAGAGAGAAGACCGGAGAGAATGTGAAAAGAGGAAAACACAGATAATAAAAAAAAAGGTGAGATCCAGGCTATGAAAATGCAGAAAGATTAAAGAATATGGGGAGAAAGACAGGAGAAAACACACTAAAAAAGATAAAAAGAGACGAGAGTTGGAGTTTTGGGGAGGCACCATGGTGATAATTTGAAGGTTAGACATTCTGAACTGTTGGTTGTTCTCTAATGAAACCATGAGAGACCGGCGGACGTTTCTAGGTCACACATGCAGTGAGTCAGACAGACGAGACAACTCACTGTCTCCAAGTTGCCTGCAAATACTGTACACACTTATTTATTTATTTTTTTTTTTTTTACTCCAGATCCCCTGTTATGCAATCATGCCAGAGAGAAAGAGAGAAGGAGAGGACACGAGGCACTAATCAGACACCAGCAGACACACACACAGACTCCTCACAGCTGCCTGTGGAAGACTGACAGCAGGCCATGTTGTTCTTTCCAAGCTGCAGCATCCAAGAGGCTTGTTTTGGTTTCGGTGCTGATGAGTCACCATCTCAGACATTTCCACCAGGGATAGTCTTCAATATGAATGCAAAGTCAGATGGCGGCAGCAGACAACAACTGCTCTGCTGCTTTGGAGCAGATATAAACAGAGCTCCGGGCCTCAAGAGCGCGAGGTCAACCTCGTGGAGCGAGATTGTTTTAAAAGTGTCCGCATTAACTGAGGGAAATCAAATAATTCTTTCTCGGCTAATTGTCCTCATTTGTTACCGTTCTTACCTTTTGTTGTCTGCGTAAAGGTCAGAGGACAGGGTTAATTAAAGACACAGCTGTCATTGCTCTCTCGAAACTGCTTTTCTCTGCTTTCGTGACCTTGACTTTCTTATTTTCTGGGAACAGCTGCATGTGTGTGTGAAGGACTGCTTCCTAAGTGATCTCAAGGTGCTATCATGTTTGTTTGATGGGGGGATAATTAAATAGGCAATAGAAACCAGGCTGCTCTCATCGCTATTGATTCATTTGCCACACTCATACATGCACTCAGTACCAACACACACACACACAAGGAAAGTCAAGACCCTAAAGCCCCAGGTCTCTAAGAGGAGATGTCTGATACTCCCACATCAGCCATCAACAACCTTTCATGTTTCAATAGGCTGATTTAACCTAATCCATATCAGCCACCATCCTTTAGCCCTGGTAGCAGAGTGAATCTATACAGAGTCCTTGACTGGAAAGTGTTTGTTTGATGAAAATCTAACAACTAATCCTGTGAAAGACCCACCTTCCACCATAATTATTCTGCCATCCCTAAATCTTTAGATCTGGAGAGGAGCCAAAACACAGAGAGTTGGTCACAGCTGAAAGCAAGAAAGTTCAATTCAATAGCTCTTATTATTGTTGGAGTCTTTCCTGACTTCACAAAGATTTTGAGACTGGGTGATCTGTGATGTTTGTGAAGCTCCAGGAAGCACCTGTGTTGTGCAGGAATATCATTGAAATGCAATGTTTGAAAAAAGATATTTGCAAGTACACCAAAGAATAAAATACTCAACAACAACAACAGTCATGTGCTTCCAGCAACATTCACTCAATTGAAAGGTGTTACTGGATCTTCTTAGTCCTGGAGAAACAAGGTTGTGAGGACTACATTCATGGCTTTCTTGTTGTCAAAGTTACTAAACGTCACTTGGCGAAAAGTGTCAGTTCAAGAAAAGATCATGAACTTACAGGGTTTTTTTTTTTTTTTTAACAATGGTGAACAAAGCTGATAAAAATAATCAGGCAGTTTATGTCTTGTTAGGTTTAGAAAATTGTCAGAGCTTTGGGTCTGAAAAGTATTCAGATTGAATATTTTTGCAACTTTATTAAACTGTATTTTCACCCCTTTTTATCAAGACATGTACCTAATTAAGTATTGCTTGAAAATATATTGGCTACTTTCAAAAAAGGAGTGTGAACACATCTTGAGAGACACTGAATCCTAATTTTCTTTTTTGTTAATTCTGAAAACCTGCTTCTAGTTTGACTATTTGTGTGCTACTAAGGCCCAGAAATGGTCTTTTTTTTTCTTTCTTTATAAAAGACACATATCAATCTTAAATTTTCTGTAGGCAAATAAATGCATTAATCAGAGGCAGAGCGTGGGTCTCAGTACAGAGGGGGCGGAGCATTCTCGGGCCCTTATGATAGTAATTTTACCATTCAAACAATACCTCATCCTACCATCAAACAACACACTAATGCTCACTTTTATTGAGCCAAGCAAACCTGTATGCCTCAGAAAGCAGAATAAAGTCACAAACCAGTTCACAAACTTGTTCTGAAGAACAAATACACATACGCATGTACACACACACACACACACACACACACACACACACACACACACACACACACACACACACACACACACACACACAAATTCAGCCTGACAGGTGTCAATCTCAGAGCATTCGCTGTCCATGGTGCTGAAAACTAAAATAAAACCTCACTGGCAAAATCTGTACCTTCTTTGATACAGCTTAAATATAAAATGAAGACAGCTAATCTAAAATTACACAATCTATTCAGACAGATATAGACACAGCTATCTATATCTTTTGGAATTCACGTATATCTGAAAAAAAAAAAGACTCTACGGTCTCTTATAGTTGAGAGCAACAAAAGGCACATTCAAATAGGCAGGTGTTTAAGACCACAGCATTCGGATCAAGATAATATTTTTTAGGTTTCACTGACTCACCAATGGCTCCGATGTTAGGTTTTGGGTAGTACCGTAGCAGCTAGCATAGTGTTTAGCATACTGTTTAACTTACCTCCAAAGAGTTCAGATCAAGTGCAAAAGAAAAAACTAGTTCATGCCGCACAGCCAATCAGCGATGGCTTACAGCTCTGATGCATTCATGGACAGTCGTAATGTAAGAACTGGCAAATTGGAGCCCACACTCATATGCGTATACCTTCTCGTGTACACTGCACATTTTATTATAATAAATTATTTACGAGTAAATGTGAACATATCATATGAAACGGGGCCCTATGACCTTGTGGGCCCTGGGGCGACCGCCCCCTTGCCCCCACTCTGGCTCCGCTACAGGTGTTAATCCATTTTGAAAGACATTTTTCTTACTTTTGAATGCTGACATTTTGCTCTCAGTTTTTTTGTCTTCCCTACATTGTACTGTCATAATCACTGTTGCTCCTTGATGTGACGTATGAACTTCTAGCTTCAGTAGTTACAGTTGTCACATATAAAAGCTAAATATAATCTTTGACTTTGAATGGATGCATTGAAATTGAATTTCCTTTGTACTAAATGACGATGTAGAGAAAGAAAAATGTCTACATCTGCTTCACGTTCTTAGTCTTCCATTGCTAAATGAAAAGTAATCTATAACCATGAAAAAACACATGAACGTTTAATATCCACTGGTTTTGCATGTGTGCATCTCTTGTGGTGAATAAATAAAGGACCTGTTGCATTTGCCTTTTCAAAGCCTGTCATTTAATTCAACATGAGCTCCACAAACCACAACATGGTGTCTTGGTTCCACGCGGGTCTTTGTTCCGGACATGTGTGTTCCTTTGTTCTCCGTTATGTGTTTTGTTTGCCTGTATCTGTATGACAATGATTAGCTCTGATGGATGATAGTGACCAAATAATTGTGACAAGGACACAACATTAACATTGAGGCAGGGACAATGGCAGTGCAGCTGCGTGGCCGCTGCATTATTCAGGCAGGATGGATGACGGAGAAAAAAAAAAAAAAAAAAGAGGAAGGGGGAGAAAATAGGGAGTGGGGGAAAAAGAGGGGACAGGAAGGAAGGATGAGAGGAGGAAGGGGAGACAGGGAGCTGAAGGAAGGCTGTGAGAAGATGGAGGGTGCAGGCAGGGATAAATGTATAGTACTATAAAAGACAGTGGAGTTGGGGGTAAATTCTCAGAAGGAAAGGTTAGGTTAATGTGTTGTAGCAGCCTTTAATCACAGCATAAGTACTATAGAGAAATGTATTTTCATTTTCAGTGTGTGAGCCCTGAAACTCTTTAGCATGTAGCACAACTTGGAGGAAAATCGTCCTGGAGAACTTCAACTAATGAGCGACATCAGGCTAACTCTGCTGGTCCGAACGTCACTGGCGATTAAACTGGCTGACGCTCAACAAACTGACTTCTAAGAGAATCAGAACTGGGATCATACCATTGTGAGACAGGTTAGTTTTATACAGTTTACACAAAGTTGCTTTGTGTCCCTTAATGCTGACATGTCCTCTTTATGTAAGGAGACAGACACTGGTCCTCATAATGCCACCAACACCAGAACACACACACCACACCCATAAACGTAGACCCGCGTTATGGAGACATGTTTTGTGTGTCCCTATCATGTATGCATGTCAACAGATTTATTTTTCCCACATCATCAATAAACACCCGTCAACACACTCCTCCAGCCCCCCGCTGTCACAGAAACTACTGGTGCAAACACTGCGGGGACACCCAGAGAAAGGCCTGTCTTAGCTGGAGGACTGACGTAATCGCTGCTGTCCTGCAGCAAGGAATAAGACAAACAGGACCCCGAGGACAGGTTTATTGATCCTGCGGTGGTATCGGCCCGCTCCATCTCTGAGGTGTCAAGGAAAAAAATTTGACTGAATCTAAAATATCATGTTGACGCCAAAGTCTAGACTTCATTTTCATCTGGTGATGACACGATAGAAACCCTGTTTGATTCATCCATCATGAGTAAGTTCTATAAATTTAAAAACTAATCACATCAGGTCCTGTTTGAATTAGTTCCTTCACGCCATCGTCAGACTGTTTGTCTGCAGAGGATCAAGTCAGAAGATGCATGGACTATTGAGGTCATGAGGTTTGGTATTGCAATTCTCCTGTTTGGTTCAATCATGGTCTATTTTAAGTTTTTTCCCTGTGTTAAAATTTGTTCTGTCTTGCCTTTGGTGTCAGTGAGCTGATAAAATATGCATGGTTTGGACTTTTCACCTTTCCGATTTTTATTCCTTGTATAAATCAAAGGAAAATGGAGCCTTTTATGGTTGGAGCTCATCCATGTTTGATGTGCAGCCAGGAGGGAGACCTAGATAATAGAAGCTATCAGAGACATACAGCGCAGTGTGTGTGTGTGTGTGTGTGTGTGTGTGTGTGTGTGTGTGTGTCCTTTTTCGGATTCTGTTTTGTTCCCAGGCATTAATGGACTTGAATGTATTACGACATACACTTTCAGATGGTCCGACATGGAAGTCAATGGGTTCGCGTACACACGCTCGCACACATTTACACGCGTTTTTAATAAGTGTGTTGAAATTTATACTGCAACAACATGAGACGGAATCAGGCGCGGCGCCAAATGAGGTCAAGCAGTCATAAAATTCCCTTTCTTCTACTTTGTCAGACATTTGAATCGAGCGCTCTGAAACGTTCCCATCTTAAACTTATTCATCATTCATTCATCCCTTATCCATTCAGACAAATTCATCCATTCAAAGTAATTCAAACAGCCATTGATTTTTTTTTTCTCTTCTTTTTCTGTCAGGGTAAGTACAAAATAAGAAGAAAATACCTCTGAGGGGAGATCACTAAGGGAAGACCGCAGCGTGATCAAAGTGAAGTAATGAGCGATCCATCAGCCACTGTGGATGAGAACTAATCATCGGCAGGGATTATCTTTACAGAAACCTCACTCTTATCTCTATTTTTGCATTTTGTCGAGGCTCTTGGCAGCTAACTCTCACTGTGGGAGAAAATCAATAGTCATTTTAGAAACATGACTTAATAATGACTTATTACACACTGTAGTGAGCAGTGGAGGAATGGAGGTCGGACTGAAAAACTGATTTTTTTCACACTTTTCTCTTTAGATGATTCAGTTATTTAATCTTTCACCAGTATAAAAACCTAGATATTTTGAAGGCATCTTTAATATTTATTTCTAACATCCACAAATGAACATCTACTTATCTGAATATTTTGAATTATGTGCCAAATTCGATTCAAGGCCATTTTAATTCAGGGTCAAAGGGATAAAGTCCACGATCGCATTATGCAAGTCATTTGCATATTATTTACTCAGATCTAAATAAAAATAATTACATTGTATGAGTTTTCCTGTAGAATAATAGCATTGTTAAGTTCATATAACTCAAACAACCACATCAAACTTTTAATAACTTAAAAAAAGTTCTATTTCTTTATTTTTTCTGCACATAACAATTACTCAAAGACACACTAGGCTTACATTATGAAAGGACCTGTTGGAAAGTTTTCCAACATTTTTAGAAATTGTTGAGATTTCCTATTACATGTGCAATAGAATTATTCTAATTACAGCACATGTAAGTATATTTAGCTATTATTCTCAGCAATCTGCTGTGTTTATTGACTTTATAGAATGGGTTTACCCCTTCTCAAACATCCATTAATTATATTTAAAGACACTTTTCATGTAGGTTGGTACAATTCCACTGCAAATTTCCATTACCTTAAAATCAAATTGATCCATAGGAGATAAACAGTGTGATAATAACACAAAACCAAAAGCAATTAAACAAAATATAAGCTAACAATGAAAGAAAAAAAAATGTTAAGAGTGATTATTACATTTTATAAAATTTATTTGAATTTTGGAGGCTTAACAAACAAGAAGAAAGTGATGTTAAAAATCAGATAAAACTGACTTAAAAACAGAACCAGTAAGTTTTAGCCATGTAGACTTTCTCCAAATTTCCAGACAATTAAAGATCATTAGACTCAAATACATGTATTTGGAGTGTGGGAGACAAATCACACAGGAGAAATACGCAAACTGCACAGATAGAGATCCAGTCCGAACTGGAGCCACAAATTCTCACCAGCCTGATTATGAAATATTACTGTCAATTCATGGATTAAATAACTTATCCTATTGTACAGTGTATATGCTTTGAGCAAGGTGCATTGCGAGCTAAAATGTCCAGAGCGATTTATTTATTTTTTATTTTGTTAGTTGCATTGTGACGTGGAAAGATGGCTTGAATACATAATCCCTCCGGTCATCCGGTGCTGTCAGAGTTTAAAATGTCATCAAGCAGAACAACCTGAGTCAAACATGACTTTAGCAACATATAGAGAACTCCTTAATTCCTGTGGTTTCAGCCTCTTTGATGTTGCACAAATAATGAAAAAAATTTTAAAAAATCAGCAGTAAAGCTTTTCATGATTTACATGAACAGAGTTCCTAAATATTAAGCAGGGCGATGCTGCCTTGGTGTGTAAGATGAAACAGAAAGCTCGGCCTCAGGTGTCTCAGTGAGACACTTTGTATTCCTCACCTTATCGACTCATTCATTTTTCATTTGCTGCACGAGAGGCAAACCACTCAGAGTGCCGGCAATTAATGTGCATCAGCCAGTGAAAGTATCCCACTATTCAAATTCACTGAATAGATATGAAGGAGCGTCTGAACGGGGAGGCATTTCAGTAGACATATACGGCGCGTTGCTTATAATTCATGTTGATTTAACAAGTGTTTAAGCGAAAGACAAAGAATGCTGGCACAGAGGAGGAAATCTGCCACACATAAAAATGTGCAGGCATCCCTTTTATTGAAATGCAATATTCAGGTGATGCATTGCAGTCGTTAGTAAGTGTCTGCTGAGCACCAGAATATTGAGACAGATAGGCTGCTTTTCAGACTCCAGTGTATTTTCATTGCTGTAAACTCCAGTTTTTACAAATCTGGAGGAAACCACCGAATTTTATGTCGTGTGCTACAAAATGGGATTCCCAAGCATAACTGCAGAAGTGGAGTTCTATATCTAATATTCATATTTTAGTGAGCAGATTTAACCAAGACTAACTTTTTGAGCTAAATCAACATCTTTATAGACTCTTTCCTTAAAAGAGAAGCAACATAGATCTGAGAACAATCTGAAACATCGAAAGTAGTTAGTGAAAATTAACCAACTAAAGATGAAGAACAATTAAAACTTAGAGAGTAAACAAAGTCAAAATTCACTTACACAAGGGATGAAGATGGAGAGGAAAACACACACAAGGAAAGGCAAAAAAACCAAACAGAGGCTGAGACCTAAATAAACAAAGGGCAAATGTAATGAGAGGACTGAAGACAGATGATTACCTGAGTGCAGTGTTTCCCAGTCCTGGTCCTCAGATGTTTCCCTCTTCCAACACACCTGATTCAAATGATCTGCTCGTCACCAAGCTCTGTGGGGCCAGGATTACTTGTAGGAAACACAGCCTCAGTGGATACAATGAGGGAAGGAGCTTGACATCAAAATGCACACATGAATTGTCAACAAGCAATTTAGAAATTACACAGGAGTGTAAACCCAACTCATGCAGATCTGGATTTTAACTGAATAGGCCCTGTTGACACATTTTCAAATAAAAATAGAAAACTTTTGTTGCATTATGTCCATGTACATGACAATGGTGCTAAGAGAAACTGAAAATTAGTTTTTTTCAAAACCTGCTGCACATACACACCACGGCTGTAGTTAAGAATTCTTTGCATTCTACACTGTGTGATTATTGTTCATGAATTCTTATTTAGTCTCAAGGTGTTCTTACTGTACCACATTGTTTTCCCGTCTCATATACACAGTATTTATATTGAAAATATTTAAAATAGTTCTTCTGCACAAGCGTTAGAAGATTAACAATAACATCATGGCGGCCCCCAGCTTGTCCTGACTCCCAGTCCATATTCTCCTGGGATCTGGTATTTTTGCTGTTGAGTCATCTGTAAAAGCAATCCAACACATGTATGTGTGATTTAAGTATATAAAAAAAAAAAAAAACAACCCAGCACCCACTAGTGGTCATATAGGAAGATTACATCACTTTTAACGTTTCTTGCATTTCTTTTTAAACAGACATTGTTTTGAAAACGTTGCTGTGTAAATGTGAAACCTTTCTTGAACAAAAACATGAGAAAGATGGTTTTTCACTGGAAACATCGCCTAAGTTGTTACACTAAACAGAGTGGCCCCGAATGAAGAGAAATCAATCTATCGGTTTCTGTCTTATTTAGTCATTATGATTTAAAATGATAAAGAACTGAATCATGACAGGAATATTTAGCAGAAGCATAAACACCCTCTATGGCAGTGAATGCAAAAAAAAAAAAAATCACAAATCCAATGCCTGAACACTGATTTGTCAATCACAGGCAAACACCTAAAAGCAGAAAGCGTCTCAAATGTGTCTTATTGTGGTTTTCTCCAAGCACGAATCTGAACTTGTATTTGTATCTACAAACAACGTTCAATGCGGTTCTTCAATTAAATCAATCTTAAAGATACGTGAGGAGGGAACACCACATTCTTATCCTTAAGTTGGTTGAATTAGGCATTTTTATTAATAAATGTACTAAAAATAAGTGATGATTGTTGTTAAATGCCTGTTCACGTGAAGAATAAATGCTTTACGAAGAGCTGTTGCTCGGTAGGTTTAGATTAATAAGCAATTCAAATATGATGACCCAAATAAATATGTGAAACACTGACAGATTATGGAAAACACTTCAAAACTCACCTGCTGGTACCAGTCGTTCTTGTTAACCTCTTCTTCACCATATCTGTGGGACTGTTAAAAAAGCGAGTGACAGTAGCCATGAAGTTAGAGTCTCAGCATCCAAATTCACTGCGGCTGCAGCTGTGTACGATTACTGTCTGGTAAAAATGATATTTTATCCACAGCACATTTCCGTCTGAGTCTGTGAAGATAAGATCAGTCTTTGAAGCATTGAGACATACAGATGCACACATTTGCCTGTAAACCTGAAGCATTTAAAGATCAGAGGTAATCAAAATTCACCAAGAAGGCAGATTTATGAACTGCTTTGCTTATCAAGTGATACTAAATCCACAAATTTGTGACATTAGTGATGAGGATTGTTCAGGAAGCTTATATGAAACAATCATTTTATTGAATGCACACATTTATTTATTTATTTTTTAATATCTGCTGAAATAAAGGTCGAGTCACTATGGCCCATTTGTACAAATGTTAACCCAACCACGTATGCACAGATTTTGCACTTAAGCGCAGTGCATCCACGTTTGTAGCGATGCACGGTGAGGCTGATTATGGAGAATGTATGGCAAGCAGACGCTGCGGAGGATAATTCCCTTCCAGCTCTCAGCGGGTAATGTCAAAATAATTATCAGACGAGACAGCTCAGTGGGCAGGCAGCACCTCTTCATTATAGAGCAAGGTTGAGGGGGCTAACAACCCTCCAAATGTGGAAGGATAGACCACACACGGTTTGATAGGAAAGTCCTGCAATCTTTTTTTTTTTTTTTTTTAATTTCACTTTCATCTTTGCTGTTTTTGTCTGTGTCATTTTATTTTTAATGCATCTATAATAGATCTTGCATGTGCCGGTACTATATTTGAAGCGTAATTCATATTTTTTACACTCTGGCCGATTTCCCAAAGATATTTTCAATAAAATGCCATTTTAATTGCGTGCTTTTACACGCTCTATACATCCCTTCATTGGATTCAAACAATAGCCTTGGCAGCAAAGGTTTTGGCAAAAGAAAAGTGAGGGTTGGTTTTCAAGCGCGGATCATATAACAGAAGGACGTTTACTTACCATACACTTCACATATTGTCTCTCTTCATATAGCAGATGGTTGGACGCATTACGTTTCTGACAAATTAGCGACAAAATGACAGATGCTTCTGTGTATCTCGGGACATGCGTTTTCATAAAATCATTGCAGTCAGTTGCATCACTTAACATGGAAATGGGTTTGTGTGCATTCAAGTGAATCGAGAATGAACAATGGGGGGGAAAAAAAAAGAGTGAAGAGAGTGCGGGGAGTTAAGTTAATTCAGATCTCTTTGTGTCCGAGTGACAGACCTCATTAAACCAAAGAAATAGCGACTGTAGGTTTTCTGAGTGCGACGGGTGCAGTGTATTGTACCTGTTATTAATACGTTACCTCCCTGTGTCTCAGGTTAACTGCACTTTCATCTCACCTTGACTGACCTTCCACACGCGCGCGCACACACACACACACACACACACACTAGCACGGCGACATTAAACCAAAGGGACCTCACATTGGGGACATTTCTGTTCATATGATTGACTGCTTCGGATAAAGGACCTTGGAAAAACATCTGGGCAAGTGACAAATTTGTCCCTGTGGCTGCCTTTGTATGAAGGAGACAGATACTGTGGGCAAGAGAGGGAGGAAGGGGGAGAGAGAAGGAGAGAGGGAGGGAGCGAGATGGGCCGATGTGTGCATTGAATTATTGCCAGCTCTACACAAAGACCTGCCAGACCGCTACCACTGGTGGGGTCCGTGTGTGTGTGTGAGTGCATGTGTCCTTGCCAGCCACTTGACATCACACAGCCCTCTCATGGCAGGCTTCTCGGATCAGTAGCAGAATGGATAAGGCTATTTACCAGCAGCTTATTTGGTCCGGGTCAGACCTCCAGTAACTGCTCTCCACCAGGCAGCAGACTCTCTAAACAGCCAATAGACTGTGCTATCTCTACACATGCACCTTGGGCTCATATCTGCTTGAAAAGTGATTTCAGAAATGAGATTTTGACAACTCGGATGGCACAAGCTGGATTCAAGAAAAAACGCAATTCCAGTATAAGAGAGGGAATTTTTTTTTTACCTTTTGAAATCTTTCATATTAGAAATATTTTCATTCTGCAGACAGGACTTGTAGGACATGCTTTACACTTCATGATGCAATTTACACTGCTGTATTTCAATTTTGGAATGACAAACGCAGCTATCAGCCACAACATTAACATCACTGCCTGATGAAGTGAGTAACGTAGACTGTCTTTTTGTCAAGGTACTTCTTTGAGGTTGGTGTACATTTGGCAGTGAGTGAATATTTGTACGAATGTACGAATGTACTGAAAGTTGATTCGTTGGAACCAGAAAAATAGACGAGGGCTACATTGTTATGGTTTGACAAACTGGCAGTCAGTTTCCAAAACTGCAGCTCTTGTGGGTCGTTGATCAGTGTTGTTAAAAAGTGGTCCAACAAGGAAGCGGCGAACAGGCAAAAGAATACAAAGGATCATTAAGGCACTGGGGGACTCAAATAGGTTCCGTAAATGAAGCTTAGGATGATAGAATGCATCATCTGTTTCTTGCAGATGGGGCTGCAAATCAGTCAAGGGGCTCACGTTTAACTATGTCTGTTATTAAAAGCTAATAACATCAAAATGTGAACATCAAAACTGGACCATGAAGGAATGGTAGAGTCCTGCTGTCTTTTCCACCACATCGAGAGCAGGTGCCTCTTTTATCTAGGGATCACATGAAGTGCTCTTCTGGGACAGTCAAGTCCTGCCATCCATGTGGATGTTACTTTGACATGTGCCACCTCTGGAAGCAATGTTTCATGTGCACACTCGCATAGAAACAATATTCCCTGATGGCAGTGGCATCTTTCACGAGTATGATGTTCCTCTACCACATACAAAAATAAGCCTAGGAATGATTCAAGAATACACAACAACCAGGTTATGGTGTTTCCCTAGTTCCTACTTACACAATTATCAAACAGATGATCATAATGTTGTGGCTGATCTGTATTTATGAAGACAAAGACGCCTGGATGTAGCAGCTGCAGTCACAAAGCCGTAGATTCACAGACACCCGCACAATCACACCCAAACTGACAGCTAAGGTTCTGCTGAAGGTCATTCCTAATGATTAAAAAGGCATCTCTGCAATGATTTTCAAATGACCCCCGGGACGTCTCGACCACTGACACCTCTTCAAGAGAAAATTACTTTATCGTGCCCTGGGATACCTGACTTTAGTCTGACACGGTGACAGCCTAATAGACAGCAAAACAGTGAGGAGCAGCAGACAGGGGACACGGAATCGTCAAGGCAGTCCCAGCTAATAGAGTTGCCAGCCAAATGTCATGCAGATATGGAGATGTACAAGGATATAGCAGTCAGGCAGACTGAGCCCGTCAAAACAGAGGGAGGCCGACCGAGCCCACAGCCAGAGACCCATCCATCCAAGAACAGTCCCAGTCAGCACCGGTGGGAATATGGCCCCCGTGCAATCCTGTCACACACACGCACGCAAGCGTGCTCTTTTTTAGCTTGGAGCCGCTGATACAGAGGTTTTAGTAATGGCCACGCTGATCGTGTGATGGCTAATTTCACCTTCACACAATTCATGTGTTTGAGTGTAATAATCACCTTGAGCTATTCAGGCAGTGGATTCCCCCAGAGATTGAGCACATCCGTCTGATTTGACACACACATACACACACACACACCAAAAAAACTCAATGCTATTGTGATATTTACATATAAACTACTGTAGGAACGGAGCGTCACCTTCTTACATGATTCAAGGTTATCACAGAAATCATACACGTGTGTGTATTCTGGATTTTTATGTAAAGCAGACTGACCTGTTCAGTGTAAAATTGATCATAAAAAAGGACTAGAAAATGAAACTGTGACACAAAGCTGTTTACGTTTAAGGGTAGAATGCACTTATAAACCTAGAATAACAGTCTTTTAATATGCACGATGTTAATTATCAGCTGTGCCTTCAAATTACTGGTTGCTCAGATGAGCGTTGTCGTACAATAAAAGCAGGCGGCTGCTGCTGCTGCTGCTGACATCAGCAGCTAATTTTCCCACATCTGACAGACACGCCGTTGCCAGGCCTTGCATCATCAGGTTTTTTTAAAGCATCATACATTTTGCAGAAGCCCACGGCTTATTGTCATCATAACCCGGCAATGAACTGTATTTGACCGGCTTCTGTTGTTTAACCATCACGCACTGCTGACAGTCACATTTACACAATAGATTGAAACACAAAGATAAGAATATTTGCATAAAGGGGTGACCATTTTTACTGGTGGGGGAAGGTTTAAAAAAAGAAAAAAAAAGATCAAAAGATTTTTTTTTTCTAACTCATTTATCCCGATCTGCTCCCCCGCAAATCTCCACATCGACAAAGAGGAAAACCGGTAACTCGCTCCCCTGTTACCCCGACAGTTGGTATTCAAGCCAATAAACCATGTCTAATTGCATTGCTGGGAAACATCTTTGAGCAATTACATCGTCTGACTAAAAGAGCTCATTACATACAAACCAACACGAGAGATAAACACGGTGGAAAACGGATCGCAAATCCTAACAAAGTGTACAGCAATAATAAAGTTCACAGCCTGCCGTTTGGTCTAATAACCTGTGAATATGAACGGCAGTGAAAATAAGCTGCAAAGCACACAGGTGCATCGATAAAACATTTAATTACCAGCTGAAATATGTTCAGTTCAGAGCTGCTAAAATTAGCGACACACCTCTTCCCACGAGGCGAAGCTCACAACTCGCCCGGCTGTGCAGACGCAGTCTCAGTGGGTCTTTTCCCCTTTTAATGCATCCCTTTTCAAGCCTGCATGACTAAGTGCGAGTGTAAACAAAGCAGCTTTAACATTATTAGGATCATCAGTAATGAGGTGTATTAAAGCTATTTATATATTGAACAAAAGATTTCATGAATCTCACTGTAGTTTAATTGGGAGGTTTTACAGTGTTGAACTGTGATATATGCTATACACGCAAAACAGACATCTTGGATTTAGAATTCCTTCTTTGTCAAGACAAATATCAAATATATAAACAGGTCTCTAAAAAGGGAGGGGGTGAAAAAAAAAACTATCAAGAACACTGCATAGATAATTGCATTCATTTTGGCAGGTCCATACAAGGTGGGGATGAAGGTATCAGCTGTTCATGGTTTGCTGATGTTAGAGGCGTTCGGGGTAACAACAGCTCTTGGATAAAAACTGTTTCTTAGTTCGTTTGTTTTTTTGCTTCACTGCCTTCCAGAGGGTAGGAGTTCAAACAAACGGTGACCGGGGTGTGAGGAGGCCCTGATGATGCTGTGGGCTCTTCTTGGGCAGAGGGATGATGGTGGAGGACTTTAGGCAGGAAGGGAGAACTGGGACTGATTGAAGATTCTGGTAAAATCCCCCACTATTTGGTCAGCACAGTCCCTGAGCACCCTCCCAGTCACTCCCTCAAGTTGAACAATTTTTTTCCGGGGTTCCACTGCCCTCAGGGTTCTCCTCACTTCCTGTGCCTGAACAGTTTAAGGTCTGCTTGTGGAGGTAATGTCAGTGACTGTGGCAAAATGTCAGGTACACACAGATGCAAAACTGCACTAATACAGCTGTGCAGACATAACAATGGCAACTTCATGAGGAGAAAATAATTAAAATTAGTGTACAAGTTATATTTTGACTATATAGCGAAAAAATAACCCGCAACTATAATCTAAAGTACTGAGCAACTCTGTTTATAACATACACTTCAACAGATCAGTCTTGTGACTTTTAACAAATACAATTTAGTATTCAAAGAATCAGTGATACAACCCAAACTTAACCAATGATGGGATGAATAAGCTGCATGTGTACAATAAGTCATAAGACTGGTTCCTCACTTTTGCAATGTGACAAAGTTGCACAGGGTTTTTAATGCACCAAACAACGCTGAACACACAGATGGAGGCATCGACACCTTTTGTTGGTCTTCTGCATTCATTGTGTCTGTGCTTTGGTTCTTATCCTGGGAGCTTGTAGGTCCTTAGCAGGTAGAGTAACACCACTGATGACCTGTGGCGGCAGTGTGGCACAGTCTAGCTCATGTGCAAACAGTAAAACGAACAAAGAAAACAAAAACCTTGGAAAACATAAATGCATCTATTCAAGGAAAGACTGTGAATACAAGCAAACTTACGTTGCTTCTATTGCTATTTGCAAGTTGCTATTTGAAAAAAATTGGTAGGCCCATTGATACTCTTTACTACACTAAGTTGCACTGCCACTTATTGGATGTATTGCTTAACTACTACCACAAGGAGCATGGGAGACTAAAGGTTATGACTCAGCACGTTTGAAATTCACAATTTATAATTTGCCCGCATGTAGGCCTACCAAATAGAAGCCAGCTACCTTAAACAGGCAAATTAAGTTCTTACCTAACTCAGACCATCAAGCAGTTTTTTGACATGCGTGACAAAGGAAGTAAAACAGAGCCGATATAAACAGGCATAGCTAACAAGCAACAGATCCCAGAATAGGAAAACATTCAACTGTGGAGATAAAATCCAACTGCTTGCTGATATAGACGCTTTAAAGTCATTATACACTGATTTTTCTCACTCATTGGGATTCGAGATGAATTCCTATAAAGTCTCTAAACACACTTGCAGTCTGGACTTACCTGTCAGCACACGCACTGTGGCAGTGTTGACAGTCTCATGTTTCCCTGGTAACATTTCTCCTTTTAGTTTAGCTTAACAGCAAGCCGTGCAGTCAGTTCAGGCTGCTGCGACAGCTTTCTGTGTAGCAACTTACTCATCGATGAAGACATTAGAATTACATGACCTACCTACTGTCTTGATGTCAGCACTCATAATCCAATATTGTTACTGCTGGATCACTTTTTTTTTTTCCAACACACACACTGCAGGATCACACATTTGAGCTGTTAAGGTCATAATCCTCTGAGCTGCTGGTGGTGTCAGGCTCAACACATTAGGTGATAATTAACAACTCCCCCCGGCCCCATTTCGCATGAAACACAAACTGTTTTGTTGATCAGACAATGATGGCCACGTTAAAATTTCTCTTCAGATTTTATTGCAAAAATAAAGACTTTGAAAACACACTACAAAAACATCAACACAAACATAATACATGACAGTCTCAAAGACAAACCAATAGCACATCGATAGCTAAGTATTTTTACTGTGCTTTCAATGAATCACAAAACCATTATTCAGTTGTTTAAAACCATATGAGTGACTTACTGATAACATGGTTATGGTCTTTGACCCAGGGGGGGGAAAAAAATCTATAATCACATACCTGTATTTCCCTAAGAGCAGATGTGTGGTAACCCAATGAATGTACCTATTTTTCACTTCCTGAGAAGTCAACATGTCAGTGGGGAAGTGGGCGGGGCCAATAGCAGAATAGAAGTTGACATTTAACAGAAATTGGTAAATGCTGGAGTGCCTAAATTAGTCTTTGACATCTTTCAACCAATGGCTGCTTTTAAAAGGTACAATATGTAAAAGACCATAATGCCACTTATCGCATTGGGTGGTGGCTCACTGTGGCGTTTAGATTATTACTAAGAGCGAAGAGTTTCACCATTAAAAACACTACATTTCAACATGTCATCACAATTATAACAGTTAAAAGGCCCTGCCCACTTCTGAATTTCCTTCATTTTCACCCAAGCCTGTATTTTTAAGATATTTTTCAAATACTTCAGAAGTAAGTGCAACCTTTTATTCCCATGCATTTGTGTACTGAGTTTTGCTGATAGTATCAGGTATTGCTTTTGTACATTTGCTAGTATTCAGTCAGAATTGCCCGTTTGTTGTGAAGACAATTCCAGCACACCCTAATGCATACAAATGCCACAGAAACCTCTGTGTATTGATCTGAAGGAAACTGATCATCTGTTCTGGAACTCAATATTAACCAACAAAGTTGTCGATTTACCAAATCTGTCAGGTAATCTAATTCGACACTGCAAATTTGGCTCCTGCATAAACACTGCATGGCTGATAGAGTTCATGCTGACAGTCATTTTAGGTAACACATCAATAAATATCTAATCTTGACTGGTTTGCTGTGCTTTCCTTTTTCCCTGCTTTAATGAGAACTGCTAAGATGGAATCGTGCCATTCCGAACGTGCCGACGGCAAAACCTATCGTCTAAACTGCATGTTTATTGTAGCTGGCAACGCCAACAACTTAATGTCCGTTTTCACACTTCAAGCACTAGTTATGCTAAAAATGTCTCATACACTCTGTCTAGCTGAAGATTATTGACATCAAGGCATAGTGCTTCTAACTTCTTAAGAAAAAAAAAAAAAAAAGAAGGTATCCCAGTCACATCACTCACTGTCCAAGAAGATGTCTGTCCAACCCTGTGCTTGTTCCTCTGAAGGTGTATCGTTGTGCCATACATGAGAAAATGGTGCTCTACATCAATGAGGCTTCCACAGATTCATTTTTTTAAACCAATAGCCAATCCTTTGTGCTTGACTGTCAGATTTTACACCATGGGAAGCACTGTCATTATGACGTGATAGAATCGGCCTCAGGGGACACAGTAATCATAGTAATTCTAGAATAGATATTTCAGAAAAACCTTGACACTAAAAAGTCAGTCACCTATTAAATGTTTGAGATAAACACAAAGGGCAACATATTTCTCATAAAGTGCAAATTAAATTAGTTCCAACATACACATTGTTTGACATTCTTCTTATTGCCTGTAGACATCGTTGGCAAGAAAAGTGAAAATATAGGAAAGTTGGGGCATAGCATTTTGGCAGGGGAGGAAATAACGGTGCTCAAAAGATGAGAGGCACTTATAAGGGTGTACTATTCACCAAATGGTCTTGCCCCAGGCAAAAGTTTTTAAAATCAAGCTGCAAAAAGGTGGTGGTAAAAAGCCAATATCTTGAAATTTGGGAAGGATCCAAACACGTGTGACTCACAGCGAACGCTGGGAGCATTCACATTGACTGAGGGAGCTTTAATTAAAAACGTGCTGGGTGGTGAATTGAAACCCCCAACGCTACTATTTTCGCTGTACATGCCTTATATTGTGCACCATGTGACTGATGCTTTCCCCTGCTAAGTTTACCATCTGCATAGCCACAGTAGTCTACATATGTATGATTTACTGCCAGAAAAGTTTGTTGCATTTTCACAGGAGCCACGACGGTGACAATGGTTTGAAAACAGTGCAAAACTGCATCTCTAAACTTGCTAAATGGCTCCTTATGCCGTCATAAAAACTGCAAAATGATCTTTACTGTAAGATGGAGCTACACTAAATTGTAGACTCAAGAGACTATGCAGATGTTTCTTTCCCTTTGCTCAAACTTTCTGACTTTCAGAAACCGCAGACAATATTCCTTACCTACTGAAATTCTTGCATAAAACCAATCGAGAAAAAGCTCTTGGAAAAGCTTAAATGCAATAAGTAAAGCAGGTTCCATCTACATTTGAGTTCAACGGTTGTTGTGCATCGACGAAGGTCCGAGCATTTAAAAGTCAAACATGTTCTTCGTAAAATGTGAAATACCCCTTTAAAACCCTACATTCTTCTTGTGTGCTTTTCTATGCTTTTCAAACAGTCAGGTTATACCACCTCCTAAAATACTCTACAATCTCATTTCGTTTCCACCTTTACGCCCCAGCGCTATTAGTATACCGATCTTGAAAAATATTAGCGTGTCATCTGCAAATAAAGAGATATCGATATATACAGTGGGAGAACTTTCTGCTTCGGTGAACACAGCAGTGAAAAGTTTCAGCAATAAAGCACTGAGTAGCAAATGTATACCATATCATATCAAAGAGAACAAAAGCGAGGGGTTGATCATTGACATCATTAAATACCTTTAAACGATTCGATACACCACAAGTTCGTAGATCAGTCTGTGTGCATACTTGACTCATACTTCCAGAGACAACAAAGCATTTGCCGTCTCATTTGGGGCCACTTGAAAATATGTGCAGGTCTTGCACCAAAACTGGAAATGAAACACAATCACCAACAACATAAGATGAATATTTGCTTTTTTCTGCATACCTGTTCGGGGACCCTTTGATGGGGACAGATGTGCTGGTTGCCCCCACCTGACAGTGGTCCAGGTTAACGGCAGCAGAAATGCAATAGTTTAGAATATTTGACACTATTTACTAATGTGTACTACTCTGAGATGCTTGACCAATACCAACTTGTCCACATAATGGTAGACAGAAGAACAATGCTCCCTGCTTTTAAATATATATAATACATTATATACATGAAAGACATGTAGGCAGAGCTGCTCAGTAGTCCAAGAGAAAAGATTATGATCAAACACAAACTGTCCACATAATTTTTGCAATTCTTTTAAACAAGTATAAATAAATAAATGATTATCAAGTTATCAATATTGCCTCCTTATATTCAGCTGTCCTGTAAAGAGTGAGGTTTATTGTGGTGCGGCAGACATGCGCGTGAGAGATACTCGGCGGCGTGGTGAACTGAACAGGTTACTGAGGGTTTCCTGTGATACCTGAAGGTTGTCGGTTCAAAGTGAAGGCTCAACGAAGATCTGAATGCACTCTTAACCAAAGGCTGCGATGAAAACTCCTGCGGAGTTTCCGTGAAAATCTGAGTGAGTGTTCCCCACTGGAAAGCCAACAGTTCGGTTTGAGTCCGGCCGGTCCTTCCAATGAGAACCAGGTGGGCAGTCTGTCCACAGCTGAAGAAATGTTCCATCAAGACTGACTGAATTTGTGCCATTCGAATCAACCAATTGAGTACAAACTAAGGTTTCCGATTATAGTTTTCCTAGACCAGGGCTCTGCAACCTCGATGACCAAAAGAGCAGTTTTTGTAACTTTTCGCCAAGTCAAGTTTTGAGCTACAAACCACATTCAACCTTTAAAAAGTGGATCAATGCAGCTCACTAAGTTTCATATATAGTATTAAAGGACACACAAAAAATTTAACTTATGATGCATTGATAAATTTTTAACTACAGTTCAGAATCGAGAACATTTGATTACATTTAACATAATTTTTGAACCCGATTTTTTTGTTAATAAATTTGAAAATTTAGTCTTTTTATCCATTTAACCTTTAAGTCATTCTTTTTTTCCCAAACTATACTTAATTTTCTTATGTTAAAAATTCCAGAGATTTCAGGTTTTTCAGCCGTTCTGTCAGCCCCCTCCCCCCAAATTAGTTTTTCTTTACCATATAACATCTTGTTTTTTGATTCATTCATGGTTAGCTTTCCAAGAGGTGTTGTTGGAAAGTCAACATGTATCACCTGCAGTGAAAAGTAGAGGGCAAGAGAGGTAGATTTGAACTGAAAAACAATATATCTGTCAGTTTTAAGGTTCACCACAAATGTTGAGATAAGAATCTCTTAAAATGTTGTTAAATGTTTATTTTTCTTTTAATTTGTTAAAATCTGCAGTTTACATGTTTCATATCACAAGTCTATAAAAATACCTGTGATTCGACACATCTGATCTGACCAAAATATGAACGAACAATTTACTAAAACATACATAAGGCAACCGGTTGATTCAGCTTTCCAATCTTTCTTCCGTTTCATTTTGAATATGCATCCTTTTGGAGCAGACATCTGTGTGAATTCTACAGGAAAACATGAGCATCTTATTTGAGATTTTCACACACAACCAGATGAATCTGTCAAACAATCTGTGCCTTCATTCTGGAGCTGGTCTCAAGCACCAGAGAAACTCTATTGCCTCCCTCCAACACTGATATGCATTCAGATTTTGAGTGTATCCAAATGGCTACAAATTTGTAACTTTTCTTAAATTTTAGAGGCTCAATTGAGTTCAATCTTAAAAGGTGGCATCGCCTTTCATTGGGTTGGATCTGCATGTTGTTTGAGTGCCACAGGTTGAGATTGAATAATGAACCCTTGGTCCTTTCAGATGTGAATTTTGCCGAGGAATAACACTAAATTCACTGAGTCCTGATGGAATTGCACTTCTAGAGAAAACTGCCAAGACAACAAGATACTGATGTGATGCACTGGGCTCATCTCACCTGAGACAAGTCAAAAAAGTTCAGTTTGAGTCCCACTGTATGAAAGACATGTTTGTGATGCAACCAAGTAGAAGAGGAAAAAGAAAAACAAAAAAACTATGGTTGCTCAATGTGGCCAAAGCTTGTGGTCCATGCTTCATTTTCCAGAATCCAAATGGTGCAAAAAAAAAAAAACAAAAACGCCCAAAACAATGAGCTCAACTGGAATCCTTTGAATAAAAAGCATCACTTGAAGTTCAGTTCAGGTCGCCGTCGTCACTCCTCCACAGAGCACCCTTCAGTCCAGTTCAGTTTGGTTTCAGCGCTGCAATGTCAAATATCCCCCATGACAGCACAAGCAAACTCCACACAAATGCGGATCCTCTGGGTTTAGATCCATAGAACTCTGGGTTTCCTGCTCCACCAAAAGTGCTAAGCCGTTCTAGGTCCAACAGAGTCTTGTGTTTACATACTAGGTCCACATCTTGTACGTATGCATATGTGTGTGTGTGTGTGTGTGTGTGTGTGTGTGTGTGTGTGTATGTAGGTGTGTGTGTGTCCATATTATGCGAGTGTACTTGCATGCCTGTACATATGCGTCAGATGTTTACAGCAGAGTTGGTGTTGTTCATATGGACTCTCATCTCCTGAATACTAGTGATAATTTTTTTCTGATGTCCCGCCAAGTTCACTCCTACTCTTCGCAAATCCCTGAAAAACAGCACACAAACAACAGGCCACTATTTTTAAGGCAGTCTGCTTGCAAAAAAAAAAAAGAAGAAGAAGAAAAAAAAAAAAGCATGATGTAGATGATTAACAACTTTCTAAAACTTATTTCTACAGTTTTAGACAGGTGGCATTTCCGACACAGGGGTGAAGCTCTAACGTTCACCCTGACTAAAGCACATAAAAGGCAGTTATAGTGCTGCTGTGGTAGTTTCTGCATGGTCCCTTCGTTGAGCATGCACGCCGTACAGATTTACTGTGGCTACATCTATCTTTACAGAAGGTCGCAGGTCCATAAAAAGGTGCATGCTTTTCAGAATGTTTTACTGGCTTACACACTTTTAATAGATTCTGCATTCTCATCTCACTTTGACCTTCAAAACATTTCATGATTGCTTCTACTAAAAAAAAGAAAAAAAAAAGTGGACAGCGACTGCAGTGAAAGTCAAAGACACAAATGTCTTCAAACCTGAGGGAGTTAAGCTAAACTTGTCTGACGTCCTTGTACCCGTGTGTGTTTGTATGTGCGCTGGTGGCCTTACTCTGATGTCATCTGAGCCACTGTTTCCAGTGAGGAGTAACCTCCCTCCATGAAGAGTTCTGTGTAGCGGCCCATCTTTATGGAGTCCAGCCACTCTCCCACGGTCTGGCTTCGAGTGCTGCAGTCTCCTTCTACGCTGGCGTGCTCCACTAACAGGTTGGACACCCTGGCGTGGAAACGGAGACAGAGCCACGGGGAGAGAGTAATTACACACATGAATTACACAGGCGCACATGGATACACACACTCCTAAAAACTCCCTGCTGCAGCAGTTTCCATGACCCAGCAGGGTTAGATGGAGAGTTTGACCCACTAACTGAATGGAAAGGTGAAGGATGCATCTCAACTACCTCTCAGTGAATCCAGTTTAGACACTCCAGATGTTTGGCTTTATATGTGGACAACAGTCATGTTGTCAAATTTTTGTAGGAATTGAACTGTTGGACTATGTTTTATATCAAGTAATTCGATTAAAGTGGCTGTGTTGGAGAGAAAAGGCTATTTGATTGTTATAAAATGGAAAAACAATCCAATTCCAACCAGGTACGTTGAGTACTATTTAATTCAATGTATTTCTGCAGCCTTTACCCAGCATACACACTTTTAAAATGACCCACCGATTTTTCTCTTTTGTTCTTCGAAAAACCATCCATGAGTGTTGAGATGTAGTAAAAGCAGATTATGGGATGTGCTCCGGACGATTATCATAAATATGACTGTGCTGGCACATATATTTTAGGGCTCCGCCGAGCTCAACCATCCCTACAGGCACCAGCGAGGCATCAAAATTGAACTTATGCACCATCACACAAAGGCTGAACGGCGGTCCAATCACAGCTTTTTGTCATTCTGCTCACTCTCCCTGCCATCACACACAAATGTTCATGCTAGCTAACTATATTCTCCACGCCGCAGCTAGAACAGAGGTGTAACGTCACAAAAGGACTTCGCTCTTGTTGGTGTCCTTTTAATCTTCACAGCCGTCATATGTCATCGCAAGGCTTTTAGTTGTGGTGCCGATTTACTTATTTAAGTGTGTCTGTGTGTGTGAGAGAGGAGAAGAGACAAGTCAAGAAAACATCAAGATTTCATTACCTCGGTAAAGAAAACGGGGAGCCTGAATAAATGTCTGCTTCACAGCACTTATAGCTGTTTCGTATCATTATACACTAATGCAGTGAACCTACAAAGCGGGAAAATACTAATTGAAAGTTCAAAAGACATGATAATCACAAGAATACTCTTCACACTAGTGCTTAATATTAACAAAATTGCACCACTCTCCACCGAGTGCTCTTCTTTCCAATGACAAAAACCTACGTTCTTCCTGATTTAAGCATACCGCCATATACTGCTTCAATAAAAGATATTTATATCTATTAGCTTGAAGGACAGCCTATGATTTACTTTGGAATGAATGGGTAACAAATGAACATATGAAATCAGGAAAAAAAACATACACAAATAATTAGAACTGCTGTTAAACTAGAACTACACTAAAAATGAAAGCTGCGCAGTGATAGATTTTCATTACATAATGCCAAAGCGCATTAAATATCTCAGGGACAAATCCTTTTATTAGACAACAAAAAAATGACTGTATTTATAAAATTATAAATGCATTAATAGCTGGAACTGCCACGATGTTGATAATTCAACAAATTGTCCATTGCTCCATCCTCTGAAACAAGCTGTAGCTCTTATAGAATCCTTGTAATTTAACATTTGCTTCAGTTTTCCAGCAGCTGTGTGAATCAATGCTAAGCTGATGTGAGTTCGTAAAGCCCTGATCCATAGTAGTAAAACATTTCTACAGATTGGGAGAACTGATGGGACAGCTAACACAGCAAACCTACGCTTTTTGACAGCACACAAGAGAGAGGCACCTTAAATACCCTTGGAGAACTCAAGAAGAAGAGACTCTTACCTGTGTGAGGAGTTGACCAGCTTTTTTAATGAGCTGGGGTTGCGAATGAGTTTGTCTAACAAACAGACGATCTCGTCGAACTTGGGCCGATTGCTGCGCTCTCGCTGCCAGCAGTCCATCATTAGGTGGTAGAGAGCTTCGGGGCAGTCCATGGGACCTGGTAACCTATAGCTCTCCTCTACTGCTTTTATTACCTGCGGACAGACAGACAGAGACGGACAGCTGCAGGTTTGTATGACTTGGGGCAATCCACATGATCTGCATGAAAATTCATTCCTCCAAACTAAAAAATAAGGTGAAAAGGAAAAAGCAGGGGAGTACTGTCTATACAAATGGACAGAGCTCTCGTATTCTGATTGTTCCACTCACGACATGATTGTGAGAAAACCACTTAAGTTGATGAGTTTAATTTCCAAAAGACAAGCACAAGTTATCAAACGTGATAATTTTCCCAATAAAAAGATAAAGAGGATGTTGGGGCTGAAGTAAATCCAAATGTTGACTTCCACTACAGGGACGCACAACTGATCCAAGCAGGGCAGTAAAATGAGAAACCAGAGTGTGGACAACAGTTTGTAGAGGACACAACATATTTTGACAGTCGGACAGATAATAAGTTTTTCTCAGCAGGCCCATGACACACTTCAGCGATGCAATGCTACTCCCAAATTGAGTTCTCCTGAAGAAGATCCTGAATCCTGATAGTAGCTGGAGGCGTGCGCCTGCTCTCTGTCTGACCTCGCACTGCGAGAAGGCGAACGCCTGCGAGGATCAACAGAGCAGCCCAACATAAAAGCTTTATTTGTTTATTTCCAGTGCTGCGCAGCCTTGTTAATGATTCCTGCAAGTAACCAGATACAGCCCTGAATCACAGAAATGTTTTTAGGGGGTGGGAAATTGAGTGGAATGAATAATAAATAAAGCTCAGCTGCCTCCGTTGGACCCTGCAGTGGGAAGCAGGCTGCAGTTCTCAGCCTAGTTCTGCCAGTGCAGCTCACTGCAGGGAATTGATTCGCCGAGTTCATGACAGCCTTTACTTCTGTCAAATTCACACAAAAGACAGACGCGATAGCGCTCCAATACACACACATGCGCACGCATGAAAGCGCATGCATACGTACGCTAAAGCATAGGAGGGAGAAATCATCGCCGAGCGGCGAGGAGAACTACACACGGCTGAGTGGCAGGGAGGAAAGATCAGAGGAAGAGAGAATGAGGTGAGGGGGAAAGAAAGAGAGAAAGAAACGATGCAGACAGAGATCACGTTCAGGAGCAAAGGGAAAAGAAAAGGAGGGACAAGAGAAAGGAGTGACAGCGAAATAGAGAGAAGTGGGAAACAGAAGGAGGGAGCTTAGAGAGGGAGAGAGTGAGAGCCTGCACTTTCTTGTGCAGATCAGAGAAAATCCAGCATAACGCTTTCAATTAAACATCAAACGTCTTCTCCTCTCCTCTCATCCTCCTCTCCTCTCCTCTCCTCTCCCTCTCTCTGCACTTTGAGACAGACAGCCTAATCACCAAAAGGAGGGAGGAGTCTGAATCCGGGGATGGAGAGGTCACAGGAGGGGCTGAGTCTGAGCACGAGTGGTAAAAGCGAAAGCGTCCGTCAAATCCTACATGCTCACTCGTCACCGTCATCGGACACGCCGGTGCCGCACGCAGCGCTCCGACGTCTTCATTCAGACTCACGTCTTGATTGGACATCTCCCAGTAGGGCCTCTCTCCGTAAGACATCACTTCCCACATGACGATCCCGTAACTCCACACGTCGCTGGCCGAGGTGAACTTTCGGTACGCGATGGCCTCCGGAGCTGTCCAGCGAATGGGAATCTTCCCACCCTGTGAGAGAAAACATCATTTCAACAGATCAATGGATTTGAATTATCAAACAAAAGACGGAGGAAAAACCTGCTATGACACCCTTTGGACAGCAATTTATTGTTATCGCATGATCAATATGTGCAATATCGCAAAGGACTGTTCAAGCTGTGATGGATTACGCTTCACTTGGCGGTGCATTCATGTTCTGCATGTCAACATATTTCCCAATCAGATAGATTCCTGCTGCGCTGGATGCTCCCCCACTAGGATATTAACATCATCGACCTAATTTGAAAGAAAAATCATGACTGCAATATGCAACATTATCATACATTCTATGTTTACCTAATATTGTGCAGCTTCAACCTAGACAGTTCAAACCTCAATTTTCAAAGAGCTAAGAAGACTAACGTTTCCTTGTAGGTTTGTGCAATGATTTACTTCATTAAGATTAGAGTTTGCTCATATCACCTTTCTTAAAGGACACCGAACCCCATGAGCCCTGAATGGACTGAGCATATTGTGAGTATGTATGTATGTGTGTATGTGTGTGTGTGTGTGAGAATGACTGATTGTGACTTTGAGCTTCCTAGAGTCTCAGAAGATCACAAGCTCTTCCTGGATGCCACTGTTACGAAGAAAGAGGTCCTAGATCAGAGTTTTGCAACCTTCATAACCAAAAGAGCCGTTTTTGTGGCTTTGCACCAAGTCAAGTTGGTCTGGAGCCACAAAGCACATTTGACCTTCGAAATGAGGCTAACGCAGCTCATGAAGTTTCAGTTTTGATGCCCACACAAAACAGTACATTTTGGAATTTTAGCTCTTTTAACCATTTTACCTCATTCTGCATGCTTTCTGTCCAACCATATTTCATTTTCTTCTTATAAAGTTAGCATAAAGCATAAACGTCTTTATGTGGATGACATCCTGATTTTTCAGAAGAGGCCTGATTCATCCATTCCCACACTTATTAAGACCCTTAATAATTTTAAAGCATTTTCAGGTTATAGGATCATTCCATCTCCATTCCCATTTAAATGGTCACCAGGAGGATTTGTATACTTTGGTATATGTATATATAGCACCACTTTTCAACCAGATGTACAAAATAAATGTTTTTCCTCTTTTTGAACATATCAGACTGGATTTAGAGAGATGGAATTCCCTCCCAATATCTTGGTTAGGTTGTGCTGCTCTTTTGAAAATGAACATCCTCTGGAGGTTGTTGTACTCGATTCAGATGGTTCCAGTTATCTTCCCACACAAAGCTATTAAAAACCTAAATAAGTGGTTTAGCTCTTTCATTTGGGCTAAAAGAAAGCCTCGCATTAAAATAGCTACATTATGTCTCCCTTCCTCAGAGGGAAGCTTTGACCTCCCTGATATTTGGAAATATCAGCTTAGTGGCCATTTACATATTATGGCTGACTGGACACAGTAAATCTAGATCTCTCTGCCTTGACATAGAAAATTCCATGTCTGAATTTCTCTTACAAAATGTGTTATTCATCACCCTGATGTAGTCAGCTCACCCAAAAATCTATCATTTCAAAACAAGACTTCTTTCATTATTTACAGGTGAGAGACTATGTAAATTAAGATGGACACCACAATTCTTATACATTAAAGCACATCTAACTCTGAGATCACTACCAGCTACGTTCTCCAACAAAAGTCTGCAGGATGCCTTCTATCATATCTTCATGGAGGGGCAGCAGTGATATGTCGATGTTAATTGAAGGATCGTCGTATTTTTGCACTCTCTTCCTTCTCTCCACTCTTTTTTTTTTTGTTTGTTTGTTTGCTTGTTTGTTTCCTTCACTCTCTGTCTCTCTTCCTGTCTGTCTGTCTGTCTGTCTGTCTTTCCCCCTTTCAGGTCCAGCAATGTCATGTATCAGTATTCAAAATAATTAAAATGAAGTAAGAAACCATGTCGTCAAGAGCTCTATTATAAGCTCCTCTTGGAAAAGCAAATCTGTCGAGCACATAAAGGCAGCCAGACCTCCATTCTGCTGCTTCGATGCTGGACAGGACAGTTTAAGAAAAAGGAAACTGTAACAAAGCTAAAGCAAGCAAGAAACCAAAGCCATATAAAACACAATGGCAAAGGTCGATACTTTAACACATAACTGGACTTTCTGACATGCAGGTTGCACGACAAGAAGAATGCATTTAATGAGATATGGGAACCTTTCCTGACATATATGGGCATAGATACCTCTGCTATTTGTTTAGATAAAGACTAGAGATACTGATGTTTATGTATTTTTATGTGTATTTTTTATAAACCTGTTCGTTTGACTGTGAATTTATGAACTGAGATATTCTGTCCTGTTCTGTTTTTGTCTGTTTATTTCTGTCTCCAAAAATTAAAAAAAAAAAAAAAAAAAAAAAAAAAATACAATTTGGGAGCCGTTTTCAAAAAGTTGCATTTTCAGTGGCTTTGAGCACCCAAAGTGCAACAGAAGTTTTCTTTTTTCACTTAAAAATGTGAAATCAGGGCCTAAAGCAGTGGACCAGCAAAATCAGTTTACCATAACACTCTAAAAGTAATAGGTTTCCAACAAAAAAAAAAAAAAAAAGGAAGTGTTTGGACTTCAACATAAAAAGAACCTTTTAAAAACTTTAAAATAGCTGCTTTTGACTTTTGATGTTTACATGGGAGCAGCTGAAGACCTGCACTGGCACAAATGACCTACGGGCGTTTAAATACAGCTGCAGTCATTCAGAGATCTCATGTCTTCTCATATGAAAAGAAAATCAAGAACAGGCCTTAATTGAGACACTTCTGCTGCATGCGGTCCACCCCGCATTAACACTAATGAATACCAATTTGAGAACACATTCATGAGCGCAAGTCTCACTTTCCTCACACGAATTCCCCGTCCTAACTGTCGGGGGGCCCGAGATTTCCCCCCCCCAACTCATTTCCCTCATCTTCATTATCAGGCTTTCATTGCTACAAATAAAATAAATAAATAAATAAAAGTGTTCACAGGAAGACTGCTGAGTTCCTCAGGAAAATGTGTTTTTAGCTGATGAGAAGTGAAATTAGCCTGATGCAGTATTGATGAACACAGCAGCAGGATATCTCGGGCTCTGATTATTCGAAGGGTGTGGATTGTGGTATCCTGTCAGGGAAGGAGAGTCAGACGGAGCCAGAGCGAAGCGGAGAGCGAGAGGAGACGGTGGCTGGCAAGTGAGAGGTGACTGACAGGATATTTGGCACCGAGGCAGCAAGACTCGGTGCTAATTGAGTGTTGCGGAGACTGAGCCGAGTACTAATTGGCCCTCCTCCGGCAGGAAGCAGCCCGTCTCTGGCTGACAGGACGCCACTCAGCTTGGGATACACAGCTCAATTTAAAACCTGCTGCTGCTGTCGTCGTCTGTGTGTGTGTGTGTGTGTGTGTGTGTTCACACATGAGGTCCGCGATGTGTGTATTTCTGAGTTTTCACCAAAAGTTTGGCGCAGGCAGACAAAATACCTGATTAAATACACAGTAAATGTCTTCAGAGGGAACAGTGTGCCATCTCTCCGTCTCTCTATTGCCAATTTGTGGATTATCTGATTAGCGCATCAGAAAAAAAAACATTCGTTGCCAAATATTTTGTGGTTCTGTCTTTTAAACGTGGATTTTTCTGCAGTTGATTATAAAGAAAACCGACTCTTAGAACAAACTTCTGGGATATTTTTAAGTCTCAGCGATAAAAACTTAGATGTGACTTTTGATAACTACTTTAGGTTGAGACTTAACTTTTCCTGATGCCAACTCATTAACTGAAAACCAGTAGCAGTGTTGAGCATTTACTTGGTCTGACATGGACTCTGGGTGTGTTCACACTTGTTCTAATTAAAAACAGTGTGAACCCGAGCGGGCACCGCAGAAGTAGACAGAAAAAAAAAAAAAAAAAAAATATTCTGGACCTCTTCCAGATTTAATCTGGTGAGATTTGTGAAAAGTGTGAACATGACACACAAAAGACATGTTTCAAAAAACCAGGTTAAGATTTCTGATACTGTTTTTTCAGAAATATATTTTCAGGACATTGAGGCTTGTAATACTATGATCGTAGCAGCATTTACACAAAACCCAGTACGTTGCCTTGTCTGATTACCTGTTCTGATCACTTATTAAAAATTTCAACTTGAGCAAAGTTTGAACACTAGAATTATTATTTTTTTTTAGAATTCTGCTTTCTTTTTCAAACAATGCATACAACTGAAACACAAAAAGGAAATGGGCCCAAAAGCTTTTACTGTATTTTGCTTCAGATTCTATCATTAAAATCTTGAGGTTGTGGTCATTTTCAGTACTAATTGCTTAGTTTTGCAACAAATATAGACATTTCCATCCACAAATGTTGCAAAAACTCTTGAATTTTCGTAACCCGTTCTTTATATCGGTACTATTCTACTTAAATCAAGAATATGAGCAAACTACTGTCTTTGAGCACCTTTCCTATTTTTCTGTTTGTTGAATCACTATTTTGATTTAAATATCATGCATATGCATACTTCCAAACAAAATCAAATCAAAGTTAACTGACAGCCTTGTTTCTTTTCATATTCTCACCCGTGTGGTGTATGCAGCCTCCGGGTCGTCTTCCAGGACTCGGGACAGACCGAAATCTGACACTTTGCACACCAGATTGCTGTTGACCAGGATGTTACGAGCTGCCAGGTCGCGGTGGACGTAGCCCATGTCGGACAGGTACCTGCGTTCGTGAACAAAGGAGGACAGGATTGCACATGAATGATGGGATATCTGCGACACAGCGAGTTTGGTGGGAAGAGTGTGTACCTCATGCCAGACGCGATGCCGCGCAGCATTCCCACCAGCTGGATGACAGTAAACTGACCGTCGTTTTTCTAGAAGAAGAGGAAGAAGACATGTTGGAAATGATACGAGGGTTTTGTGGCAGTAAAAACAAACCATTTCCAAAATGTCATTCAACACTGAAATTTTACCTTGAGTCAGCCAGAGATGGGAAATAGGGCCATAATAACCTTTAAATAACTGAAGTTTTTCTCTGTTGTGGCACAGAATATATGTAATTTGTGAAAAAAGAAAGAAGAGGCAAACATAGATATATAAATGCAGTGCATTCTATATGTCATGAATGGTAGATTGGTCAGGAGAACTGCAGTGAAACATTATGCTTAAATGCACTTAATGTATTCCACCGATTTCAAACATATGCAGCCTGCAGAAATGGGTCACACAACAAATACCATGACAAAACAAAAAGGGGGAAAGCCGTGCGAGACACCTGCGCTGAAAGACAGTGCGGTAAATGCCACTTAAAGGTTGCAAACTACAACAATTAACCCGAGCTGTGCTCCGACGCCACCGAAACCACCGGCCTCACCCCTCCGGCGTAGGAGGATTTCTCGAGCCACGCGCGTTATTGTAGTGTTCTCTCCACTAAATAAACATCTCTGCTAATTCCCTCCTCACAGGGTGAGTGCTGGATGACGGTCATCCAGCCGCTGCTCCTCAGGTCATTCCTGCTACAGACACACACACACACACTCCTCCTCGATAAGAACGACCCAAACCAAAGATTAAGGACTCCTCTAAACCCTGCCAAGAGCTCAGCGTTGCCCTGCTGCTCTGAATCACACCATGTTTTATGAAATCACTGTTATCCACTACAGAAATATGTTCCCCTGAAGCGAGGCGCAGCCAGTTACTCATTCGTCTCTGCCAGTCTGGGGTCGACGTCTCTTTCTGTGATACTCCTCAAGAACGCAGAGTATGAATCCAGGAATAATCCACTCTGGTTTTGTTTTAGGGAAGAAAAAAAATAACTAAAGGGACGGTGCCTTTGAGTTTGTCACAATGTCATTTTCCCATATAAAAAAAAAAAATCTACAACAAAACTTTTAGCCCAATTCTATGAGGTAGGACAGACCTGGGAAGAGGTCTGCAGTGTTTCTCAAAGAAACACATATGTGACACATTCAGTCCTGGTTTTTCAATATTTAACAAATGACTGATTTTTTCCAATGAAAGTTTTCGAGATCCATCCTCTCTTGTCGTGTCAAGGAAAAAAACCTGATATATTTCATAAGAAATAAATATCCATTAATAAATGATAAGTGATCATCACAGCTTTTCACAGTCAGCATTTTTAAGACACAATGTGGAAAATCAAGGTCGAATGAATAGAATAATGTGTCCAGAAGCGAGCGGGGATTACACAATTTGTCTGTTTCATGTTTCTCTGACTTGTATTTGCTGTTTTATTAGAGGTTCTTGTCATTTACATTAAAATGTGCAGCAAATCCAGTATTATCAATCAGGAGTTTTTGCACAGAATCCCTCATTAATGTACTGTCACACGATGGACGTCGCGTGTATAATTATCTGTGAAGGGACTGGCGTCGCCGTGCCAAAGGAGACGTCAAGCGAAACCCGCTTCATGTGACGAAGACAGAAAACCGTAAATTAGAGTGACTGTTTTCAACCAGGGTCCTCGTTCCTTTTCTCCCAGTGACAACTCTCTTTGTTTGAGCCTCGGCTTCGCCTGATCCAAAAGTAAACTCTCTGACCTTCCCTTCGTTTCGGCGGCCGGCGCTTCTCCCCTCACGCCTCCGTCTCCTTTCTCCATCCACCCACAGCAGAACATCCCACTTACATGTGAAATGAGATGTTAAGCCAAAGATGCGGGTTATGAGCCTCGTGATGCATTGTCCGCAGCCGTGACAGCTAATCCAGGACCCAGTCTGGCCCCGCTTTTTTTTTTTTTTTCCTTTCCTCCCTTTCCTCATGGCTGTGTCATTTATACCAGCCTCAGTGCACCAGCCATCCATGTAATTACTTCACAGGGTCTTTTTTTTTTTCTTTTTTTCTGTGCTGCTCCGCCTGCTGGTTCCAAATCTCCCCTGCCTTCTCCAGGTTATGTTCCCCAGCGGCGCACGCCGGACGGCCGCGTCAGCAGTATCCACTGACCACGACCGAACGCCATCCCCTCATTGAAAACGCCACACTTTTCAAACTCATCCGCATCCATTTTATTCGTCGCTTCTCCCTTTTCACTACCTGAGAAGCACCTTTGCCGTGATACCAATGTGGTGCATAATCACATGACCTTATTTCTTTCATCTCCATTAGCCATCTGCCGCCGGAATTCAACCTTCTTTCAAACGCGGGATTTAGCCTTGTGCTCTGCCGGCGCATTCTGCCATTGTAACCAGTGAAATAGACTGCTAAATACTCTGGAGAGGGATTGCTTGATTCAGAGATCCGCCAGCCAGCCTGTTCATTACAGTCCAACGTCGACTATCTGTGAAGTCTGGGCTGCGCGGTGCAGACATTATTCCAGCTCTGAGTGCTCAGATGACTTTCATATTCTCTGGCAAAGTGATCCGTGTTACAGTCTGGACGAGGGAATACCTCCACATTTGTAAAAACCGGTCTAAAAATCTGCACCCTCTGTAGTCTCTGTCTATTTATTACTTAAATTATTACCAAGAGCCATCCATTACCTGGGTTTTTACATTCGATTAAAGGCTGCCAACTTTCACACAAAGAGGTATAAACTAGAAACGCATTCGCTTATGGCATGCATTATCTGATGCAGAGTAATATAGAGTTTTATTGGCTTCATGTTTAAATAATTTCAGTGTATTTAAGCCATCCTGTCCAGAGGTAGCTTGGGTACCTGGCTTCACCATTCACCATGTTCATGTTTCACTACAGTTCCATATCTCTGTCAAACTATGTTTGAACAAATGTTTTCATCCCTCCAGGAGATAACGCGCCGCTCCACTTAAGCAACAATTGTCCTCCCAATTCAGCACATCAGCCAGTAGTGCCACTCCACTCCACTGTGTTTGCCACACACTTCAGTCCGCTGAGATTTTTCCAGCACCTCGTCGACAAAGAACAGACTCAATTTTCCTATTATAACACTGGAGCATTTCCCCTCCCTTCATTTTCTTTCTCGTCCTTCTCCTCGCCTCTTTCATCCTACCTTGAGGAAGGTGTCCAGCGATCCGTTCTCCATATATTCGGTGATTATCATCACCGGCTTGCCTGTAAACAGATCAGGAAAACACTTCAGCTCTTTGCACTTTAGGAGAACAAAAGAACAAAACAGTGTGATGCTGAGAGATTCCACAACAAATAGGTGAAAAGAGTGAAATATACCACAGAATGTAGTACAGTGCTGCAAAGATTTGGAACAAGACACAAAAAAATGGAATAAAATGTGCACATATGTCACAATTCAAATACTTAATTAAGACTTTGCATCTTTCAGAAGCTTGTTGCAAGAATTAGGCAGAAATCGCACTGAATGTGGGTCAAATTTCCCCCCCGGGGTTCACAGGCATCTCCCAAGACGCTGCTCAACATGTGTGTGACAATCGCAGTATATCAGATCAAAATTCAACTGATAATAACTCCAGATCCATGGCCAGAAAAACTCCTTTTTCTAATGTACATTTTCAATTCTCATGGCACTTTTTTCTTAACTATAGTCTCTATTTTTTCTCATTTGGGTCATTTATTTTGTTGAGTCTTTATTCTTTGTGATATATTCTCTACACTGTATGAAGGCAAGTCAAGGCCAAATTTAGATTCCACTGTGCGCCCCGTGTATCCAGCAGATTTGACAAGACATCTCACTTTGTCTTCACTTTTGATAAACGATGCCAAGTTTGGGAAATTGGTGTAGTCTAACAATAATCCGAGTAATTCAGCTCGTTTCAATTTGTATGAAATTGACAAGGATTTGAGTTAAGGTTTTTCAATTTCCAAGATGATGTGGGATTTTACAAAATAAACAAAAAACACTGCATTATGAAAATTGTTTCTCTTATTTATCTATCTATCTATCTATCTATCTATCTATCTATCTATCTATCTATCTCACACAACCTCTGATTTTGCTCGTGTTTCTGAAAGATATGACATTTGCTGACTAACACCTGAATGTGACTCACACACACGCACACACACACACACAAAAAAAGGTGATTTCAAAAGTGGAAACTTGACAGAGGCTGATAAACTGTGAGGGAGCTGACTGATGAGGGGGATGCTCGGGCTGATGGATGAGAAGCACCAACAGAAGTGCAGAGCGAATGAATCACAGCAGATTCCCAGACACAGATCAGGGACGCTGTGAGCTTGACATTCTTAAATATCTACGCGGCGCAGCTGCTCCGAGGCGCCTCCGCTATCTGCATTATGACATTCTTTACGTTCCTGATCCCACTGGTCCCACGGCCCGAAAAGCAAAAAGACGCACTGCGTTAAATCCGACTGCCGACGACGACTCACTCTTTGTGACGACGCCCTCCAGACGAATGATGTTCGGGTGGTTAAACTGGCCCATGATCGACGCCTCCCACAGGAAATCGCGCCTCTGCTGCTCGGTGTATCCGGCTTTCAGTGTCTTGATGGCGACCTGGATTTCTCTTTTTCCGGGCAGCCTCAGGGGTCCGCTGCACACCTCGCCAAACTCACCTGAAGAGGGGGGGGAAAAAAAAAAAAAAAAAAAAAACTAAGTGTGGGAGGATGAGCCCCACTCAACTCCCCCAACTCCCATGATATTACGTTCAAAATGTCATAGCTACAGGCAATAATGTAATAATGCACAAATAAGGCAGCATTTCTTGGAAATAGAAGCTTTTCTTCAGTTTTTGTGCAGTTTGATTATCAGAAATATGCATAGTGGACGGCAGTCATTATTTTCATTCACTGAAGAAACAAACTGAACAGCGCTCTCTTTCAATCAGCTATTACATTATTGCAACAGTGGTTTAATTACATACACAATGGGCAAAAATATTGGAATTATTAAAGCCTCCTTCATTATTGAGCGTTTCCCAAATTGCATTGTTAAATTCAAATTGCGTTGACAGAAACCTTGTTATGTCTTCATATTTTTAAGAACTCTTATTTGGTTTAATGATTTTTCCTCATTATAATATATTATTACTAATGTTGAAGTAGCTGAACAATGAGTAGTCTTCCCAGTTATATGTAGTCTGCAACTGTCAAACAATAGTCTTTATTTATACACACATATCACACATATACATTTGTAATATTTACTTTCAACAAATGTCCTTCTGAACGTCACAGAAAACGAGCAATTTGACCAATCACAGCATTTCTTCTCATACTGATGTTGTGTCAAGTTCGTCTGTTTTCAAAAAGTCGCATTTTCAGAGGGTCCGACCATCAGCATTGTGTCAAAAGACACGCAAAACAACAAACGTTTTCCATTTTCACAAACAAGTAAATGGGACGTAACAATCGCATCTCTGGGCTACGATCTCTGCTGGCAGCTACTGTTCAGCTCTGGTTCTGGAGGCTGATTGTTGTGTTCTATTAGATAAGGAGATATGGACATATTACACTGGCTGAATTAAGGTCTCAAATGTGTGTTTTATAATAAATAATAACAGTTTTACCCTGAAATTCTTTAGTTTTTATAGTGGCCAACCCTCACCCACCACCCTGACTCACAGGCACACACACAAACATTAACTCTCCACGTTTCCTTCAACACCTGCAGCTACCGAAATTCAGCTGTTTTCCTCTGTCAGGTTCACTCCTAGAATAAAACATTTTCTTGCTAAATAGCTGCACTTTGAACTAGCGCTAGAAATCAGCAGAACACAGACACTCTTTGTGGCTCTGTGAACGCTTCTTTTCTTGCAAGGCATCAGGCTGCAGTGACGGAATAAAAACATGTGCATCTACACAAATAAGCTCATACAATTATGAATCTGACAGGTTTATGAAGGCCAGGTAAAATATGAGGCACTTGGGCAGAGCTAATAAGAAAGGGGGATAAATTCTTCACAACATGACAGGAACGAGCTCGACTCGCTAACGCGAGTCAAGCAGGTGTTTTAATGGAGCGCCGTTTGATGCTAAGCCATTTCTTACTGAATTAATTACCTGAGAATGAATAAAAATATCTCCTATAATTCATTATTTTAGCCAATCCAGCCATAAACTGCCATCAGTAAAGCGCACGCACAGAGGTGTATGTGTGTGTATGCAAGGTCACAGATCACACTCACCAGCGCCGATGATCCTTTCAATGGAGATGAATGAGACGTCAATCTCCTGGGCGAACTCGTGCACGGCTTGGTTGGGATCTTCATAGGTGAGGGGGTCGATGTAGGTGCGCACGCCCGGGAACTTTACTGCGGAGAAGAAACACACACGGGCGTCAATACTGCTTACTGAAGCAATGCCTCCCAGGGGATCGTGCTGTTGTGTTGAGTATGTGCGTTTCGGACGGAAGTAATCCAAAGATAATCACAGCTTTGCTGCAATACAATAACACGACCTTGGACGTACTTGTGTTTTACAGCTACACAAGCACTATTTTCACAAATTTCACCATGAAACCTCAGAGAAGTCACATTGGCTTATAGTTTTGTTGGAACCAATTTTCATACATCAATATTAAACTGTTGGTAATTTCAATTAGCAAAATTTAGCAAGGCTTGTTTCCACAGAGCCATGTTCACACACATTGAAATGTCTAAAGATGTCTCATCTTCCTCTCCAGGAGATGCGGCCATCGTTGCCACATATAGTGCCCCCCCCCCCCCCCAGTGCGGTTGCCAGGATCCAAATCGGTGCCTAATGATTGTGAGGACAGTGCGATATGATGATTGGCAACAATACGACTCCACATTGCAGCTGATTATTATTTCATTGTCATTTTCTGAATTGCGGTGTGGTTCAGTGTGTTTGCTCCGACTACACACACTGTCAAAGATAACTCATCCCTGGTCTACATACAGCATCAGCAACTCATAAACACACACTCGCACCAAGACGCCGCCTTACATGCTCAGTCGCATTTTATTTACCGTCAAACACGGCGCCGCTCGTTCCATCATAACAGTGACAGTGAATGTAGCAGAAAATGACAGATATAGGCAGTGGGGGAGCTTTCTTATCCGTTTGGGCCCTTCGGCCGTGAGCGTCGAGAAAATTCTTTAGTTTATGGGTTTTTGCTTCAGTTTGATCTCATCCCCAAGTTTTCTGAGCTACAGATTTATCACATATTATGGCTATCATTTAATAAACAGCATTTGAAAACTAATTGCAGCCAATAAAGTCTTTAATATTGAATGTAAACATCTTTGTGTGCATGAAAACTGCTGCTGCACATTCATTTCAAATGTTTTCTTTCACGGCATGAGTCAACATGACAGTATCCCACACATATTGGCTTTGTGTTGCTGTCGTACCCCCCCAACCTGTTCTCCATGCCTCTCTGGAGCTGATGTATCCGTCACAGTTGGCTCTGAATCCAACAGATGGACAGCAGGCCACAATGCCAAAACTGAGGACAAATATATTAAGCTGTCACAGCCTATAAATTGCCAGAGCTTTAAGTGTGCTCTTGTTAACACAGCGGCCATGGGGCAGGTTTGTAGCTGTGTTGTTGGAAGGAGAGCTCCCAGTGTCGACGTACTGGTCGAACACATACACACACACACACACACGCCTACAGAGATGAACAAATTCGCAGAGACATGACCGCTGTATGAACTCTCTACTGTAGATGCTGCGGCAGCTTTAGGTGAACTCGCATGGACCCCTCCACACACACACACGTTTCCATGCATCATGCCTTTTTTCAGACTTACTCTAAACTCACGTTACATAACATGAACAATCATCACAAAACAGTAATTTCCACCATGGGGACCACCTGAGTCACTGGGTTACTGTGCGATCACGTTCAGTTCTCCTCCAGTGTAAAGGAATAGAAACTCCAGCGCAAAGATGAGCACACACACTATGAGCAGACTTACTGTGTCCGTTGTGAAAATGCATCTTTTCCTCCTCAGGATCCTGCTTCGCTTTGCTGTAACCGCACCGTCTGAGGCAAAAACAACAGAAAGAAACATGTTGTCAGTGTCATAATACACACATTATGAAAGAGTATTGACTAAATCTTATTGAGACTGGATAGAACTTGTCACACTGACACACACACACACACACACACACACAGGGTGGTGTCAAATCAGTGACGAATGATTTTTACTCCCATGTAATGTAATCAAATTAGTACCTAACCCTGTTAGAAGGTGGGACCAGTGAAGACCAGTGCCAATTAGACAATTCTTTCCAGCTATACCTCCATTCAGCACAGTGACAACAAACTGAAAGGGTGGATATCATGGTGGTGCACCTGGCTGCAGAGCCCTCACTCTGTCCCTTTATGTGTGTGTGTTTGTGTGTTTGCTGTTAGCAGCATAGCGTAGGTGGGAGGATCAGATGGATGGGAGGTCAGAGGTTTTTCTCTGCCCTGGACAATGCTGACTTCAGCATCCCGGTAGAGGTGACAGTGACTCGTGCAGCAGTGTGAATAAGATCCAGAGACCTCAGCGTGGCCTGGCGCGAGGAAGGTGGGGGAATGTTTAAGAGGTGGAGGTCTGGAGAACATGGTTATTCAAGCTGGACTGCAGGCCTCACACAGTGACTGCCTGATGGACATTTGTTGGGCAATAAAGTGGATTATTTAGGGCCGTAGTGGCTTGTTTCCTTGTTTATCCACAAAAAGAAGAAGGGGCAAAGGAATTTATTGCAAATTAGGAAATGGACATAAAGAAGCAATGGCTTTAAGACTATCTGTGTGCCAGGTGGCAGCATCTCCACCTGCAGACGTTCAGTCACCCAGAAATACTGAACCTTTTGCCATTTAGACTATGATATCCATCCGAAAGCGTCCATCATCCATTCACTCAATCCCACCTCACATTTTCACACATGTAAGTCTCCAATACAAATGTTTTTGGAGTGGATTTCAGTCATGCACGCACAGGGAGAGCATGTAAACTCTCCATACTACCAAAGACGAGCAGTAACCATTACCTCACTATGTGGCCTCATGCTAAAGCAACACAAACTATCATGCATGTGGATATATGGAAGGTGCCTGATTAGTTTTTGGCAGAGGGACGACTGGCCAAAGTACTTTTATGATGGTTGACTTGCTCATTCTTGTTTGGGTTGAGGCTGATCACCTTTCACAAGAATACTCGGTCTTCTTTATCAAGACTGACAGATTGAGGGGAAAAAGTCATGATGGCCCCGGCCAGCAGAGGGACACAATCACCCCTCAAATCCAACTGCACTATTACCACAAACAATCTGCTCACACACACACTTTAGGCTGAGATGACATGCTGTTTGGAAATATTACTAAAGCTCCGTGAACTTCCAGCCATTTGGATGTGAGCGAAGCATGCAGTTTCCACTTAATGTCCCTTCCATTCTCCACAAATCAGCGCCGGCGTTTGGCGAGAGAGAAACAGGTCCAGCACTTTTCAGCAGAGGGCATATCCAATACAAAGATTGTAATCGCGTTTCACAGAACAGCTTTTATCTGTGTCCACATCGTATCTGTTTGTGCTTCCAGAGCTGCGATGGACGAAATCTGTAATAATGTGTTTGTTGTGGGGACGCGCATGTGTGTGTGTGTGTGTGTATGTTTGTGCTCAAAAAAGCACCTCCAGGTCAATATTTAGACAAATGGCATCAGAGATAATCGCTGATAAACCAGAACAAACAGGAGGTGTGATTTTTAAACTGGATCCTATATGCAAACACCCGCGCGCACACACACACACACACATACATTCTGGTCAAACACAAACACATTCCCAAATGACAGCAGTTGGGACATGAATTAACCGATTTTTCGCTCATTTGCATTTGTAAAAAGGAGACTTGACCGGGCAGGATTTAGTTCTGGACAGATGAATACAGCATGCAATCAGGCGCAGAAACATCACGTCCAAGTCTTCCTGGCTGGAAAGGTTGTTAACAGGCAGCTGGACATTCAGTTTGGTGGGGGTGGGGGGGTCTCTCTGTCTGCGTCTGTGTCCAGAGGGGGCTCCGTTTGCCAGACCTGTGTGCCTCGGTTAAGCCATGCATACATACACGTATACATAAAGCACACATGTGCCCATGAATGCACATCTGTCTGCTTGAAGCATGTGTAGTCTGGAGGGTTTGAGGGGGCGGGGAGGCGTGCACTGGTCAGACGGGGGTGGGGGGTGGGGGGAGCTGTGGTACTCGTGCCCTAAATCCATCATTGGAAAATTTGGCATTCCTCCATCTCTCCTCCCCCGCATGCACACACAAATACACACACATGCGCACGCACACACACACACCCCCTGAGCCATCCTGGAATCTCCCAGTTTGTCTAAATCCAGAATCACCTCGGCATCTTTGCTCTTAAACCTTGAACATCAGCAGCACACAAACACAGCACGCCTGTTCAAAACAATACGCCTCATGTCTTTGTCAAGACATTTTTAGCAAAAATGTATTGTTTCCTTCAAATTTGACTTCATACTTATGCAAAACAAGACAATATTACAATTTTTAAAATAACTAAACTGTCAAATTGTGAATGAAAGGGTGCGGAAAGAAGGATAAACCTATTTTATCCATCCTTTTTATGGAGGTGTACCAGTGGACCCTTCACTTTTAGGCAATGTTAAATAATAATATAAGTACATATAATCACTGAGGCTTCTTCACCATAACAAATGATAACAAATCACTTACACTAGTCGTGCTGCTAGTAAAAATAATTGATAAATGAACTGAAAATCATATCTGCACAGACCGGTGAGAGATCCCTTGCAGTAATGCATGAAAAGATTAGAATAGAAGGGTCTGAGGACGCTTTCTGAAGATGCGGTCTGCTGTAAGATGCTGTAAACTAAAACTTAATGTTATATTTTGATAAATATAGTCTGTGTTTGGCTTTCAGGGTTTGATTGGTTGGATTTATTCTGATTTTGTGGCTGTAAAATTGGCATAGATGTGCAATGAGGGAGCAATTCCGCTTCGTTTCCTGGTTAAATTAAAGTTAGAAGATCTGGCAGTTGCACAATAGTGAATGATATTCACATTGGTGTAAAGCTCTGTTTATTTGCTTTATGCTAGTTTCAATTTTGTCACAATCGGCCTCAAAGTCATGGTTCTAAGAAGTCTGCAAGCCAAATCCTGTAAGCTGCGACAGGCTATAAGTAAGAATTAATGAAGATCAAACAAATTTTACAGAAAATTGAAAGGCAATAAAGGTAAAAATAGGCTGTAATCAGAAGTCCTCTCTGTGCCTGTGGGAAAACAAACAGCTACTACAAGATGAGGTTAACCAAAGGTTAAATAAGTCTGAAGGCAAACAAATCTGCATTAATATAGTGTACAACCTGAAGCAAACGATATAAAGAAAAAATGATTTACCTTACACCTAATTCTGAAATTATAAACTATAAGCTAAAAAGCTACCTGTTGCAGTGACCTACTGCGAAGCAGACGGTCTGCAACCTGCTTCTCTGGAGCCACATGTGGCTCTTTATCCTCCCCGGAGTGGCTCACTGAAGCTTTCAGCAGCTGTAACTCAGGATTTTCATCTTATTTTACAATACTTGACTATCTTTCAAAATAAGTCATAGCACTACGAAATGACTAATGTGACACTAAAGTTGACAAAATATGCATCATTTACAAAAATGTATATTTGATAAGTTGGGAGGAGCAACAGAAATGTTACACTGACAGCTTCAAAATAGATAAAACTATGCACCAAAACATATGAAGAAAGAACAAAACAGGAGCAATAATAGTAAAATAGCTCAAACCACTAACAATGGTAAACCAGATAAAATGGCTAAACCGATTTATAAAACAAATGCAACAAAGGATAAGATATTTGTTGAAATATCCAATATTCAAAGATTCATGAACTGTATTATCTGTATTTTCACAGTTGTAGAAAAATTACATTTGCGTTATGTGGAAAAAAAACGTTGCAGACCCCGTTCTAACCTCAAGCTATGTGTCTAATCCCATAAAGCTGCTCAGTAACACAGATATATAGGGTGCAGAAATGAGATTTGAGGTTTTTCGTTGCTCAGCACAAGGTCAGAGGAGGATAAAAGGATCTAATCTGATTAAGGTCAAGCATGTATGCACACATGTTCATGATGTACAGCATGATTTACATTTCTGATAGCGGCAGTTTGGAAATGTGAGCGGCCTTTTCTCTGGAATTAAAGGATGAAATGATTCTCTCACACTTAATTCAGCAAACAACATCAGAACTCGAGTCACAATCCAAACACCCAAACACCATCAGTATTCCACTCACACAGTGACATTTCACTGTTGATGGATTTGAATTAATAATTCCAATCAGCACGGAGCACATTAAGTAGTTTTGTGTCACCTCCTGCTGTCACGCCGCCGCTCTGTCATACTCGTCTTTATACTTTTCAGCACGGCTGATCCCATCCCCACCTGCGCACTAACAGAACGTCCTCACACCTTCCCGCACATCACGATCTGCACCCTTTTTTTGGTGTATTTTCTAAAATTTTATGTATATTCTTCTCCCTTACCGTCCGCTGAGCAGGAAGCCAGCGACCACGGCCAGGAGGACCAGCGCCAGCGTGATGGCTACGGCCACGATCGACGCCTGGGCGCGCTCGCTGGTGGCGGTTACTGCCAAGAAGAAACAGGGAGGTGGGATTAGACACTCAAAGTTACGCACACAAAGCCACACCTGGCATCTGTTGTTGATACAAGCCTCGGCAGGAGCAGGTGGGAGCCCTGCACAGGCTGAACTTTATTATACTGTCGCTCCCCCGATCTGCGTCCCCCCGATGTACTCACAGTAAGGGCTGGTCTGGAATTCAAAACGTCGGCTGAACGCGCCGTAGCCCGCCGAGGTCCGGGCTCGTACCTGTAAGACATCAAATCCCAGATCATCTCAAACGTAGCCACAATTTTATCCCTATTTATAGTATTTTCACAGCCCTGATCATAATGCATTGTTGTGATTGTGGGAATATAGATTGTGTAGGTTTCTCCAGACACATAGGTTAAATATGGAGATCCAAAGAAATGGGTTGATGATATAAGTCTGTTCTTAGCAGATTTCACCTGGAAAATGTAGACAGACGAGGGCTTCAGGCCTTCCACCTCCATCTCGGTATCCTTGGATTTAATGATGGTGTAACTGGAGTCTTGTTCCTGTCGTGAACAAATTAAAAAAAAAACCAAAAACAAAAAACCTTTGATTCATCCTCAAACTTCTTGCATAAAGTTTACCGAAACTTTTCTTCATAAATCCCAACATTTCCATGATGAAGCTACCTGTGTGCGGATCAGTGTGTCTCAGTGCGTGCGCCCGGGGATCACCTTTCCAAACTGTAACCGCATCGGGTTTTAAACACAGCCTCCATTAGCCTGAAGCCATTAGCTAAACCACTGACCACAAACCCCGCTCCGCTCTCCCCTGTACCTTTATTCTGACCTTCCTGGAAAGGAAGACATCAGAGGATGACAGAGAGAAAAGAGGAAGGGCACCGGGAACAATGATCTGAATAGAAGCATCAAATTGCTGGCTCTGTTCAAGTCCAACTTAAAAAAAAGAGCTCAGCTGCAGTTTCAGGAAAGAGTCACTTTGAGTCAAAGGTTTTTTTTCCCAGAAGTCCTGGTTTCCAAGACTTCTATGCAAATATGACAGGCAGAACCAGGTAACCTGAAATTTGCTAATTTGGAGCTATATACCAATAAATACATTGATTAGTGAACAATGCCAGAAGTGTGTTTATTCAGACAAGTACAACATCTTATTTTAGTGAAAAACATCTGTTCACATAAAATACCACCCTCTTGTATGTATATGAGACATGACAACATTAAAAGAATGATGGCTTTCTTTGATCTGTCTTAAGGCTGGACGATTAATTGAATTTCAATCTTGATTTCGATTTTGGTTACTCACGATCATAAAAATGTTATAATCGGAGAAAAACGCTTAATTAGCCGCACGGCGCGACGTGTATGTAATTGCCTACGCTGCCAAAGTACCATGAATGCACCTTGTGCACGCAGCCGCAGCAAGGGCTCTATCAGCAACACGTGAAGGAAGCGGTTTACAAACATGGCAGAAAAGGGGCCTTTAGTTGACAAGAAAGGTAGGACTACTCCAGTCATCTGGAAGCATTTTGGCTTCAACTCGTCGGACATCCAGCATCCCTGCCACAAGTGCTGCATCAGAGCGGGTTTTCAGCGCAGGTGGAAATGTTGTCACCTGCCTTCTTCAGTCGCTGAAGCCAGACCAAGTGAACAGACTCGTCTTCCTTGCCAAAAACCTGTAGGAAGTTAACTACAGGGAGTTTTTAACTATGCAGCCAACCCCTCTTTTGTTATTTAAAAAAGTTTTTGAGAGAGTTCAAAGAATATTTTCAGGTTGTGTTTTTGACTGAGTTATTAGTGTATTTTGCATATTGCTATTTTTGCAAGTTTTATAGAAATGCATGCAGATTGGGTATTTTTATTTGTTTTATTGATATTATTTAAGATATTAATTTTTTATAAGTTTATTTTTGATTGTTCTTTCAAGTTGTAAATACTCAAGTTTTGGAATTATGAATTATCGTGGTTATTAATCGTGATTTCAATATCTATCAACATAATCGTGATTATTATTTTTGCCATAATCGTCCAGCCCTAATCTGTCTCACACTTCTGCTCATCTTTTCCTTCTTCCTCCTCGTCTTGTTCAGTTCCAGGTAGCTTTTATTTCAGATTTGAACACCTGTTGCTTCACACACCTGACAGCCTGGTTGTGATAGTGTTTGACTTTTTCCTAATTACCAGGATGTTTATATTAACACCTCAGTCATTGCAGCTCTTGATCAGAGGAATGATGCTCATTTAAAACCATATGAATTAGCATTAAGGTGCATCGATAAGACAACAGAAGAAAAACTTTGAGACACATCTCCCCAACTTTATAGAAAGGCTTTATGCTGTGTTTTGTTGAAACTGAAACAAGTTTTCCAAGACATACACTTCAAAATCTCAAAGTCAGTGAAATTATGTGTGAATGCGACACAGTTTCATCGATATATGAGGTGACTATGAATATGAAATACACCTCCACTCGTGTAAGAATGCTTTGAGAATCAATACCTGTGTGACAGACTCAGCAACATTTGTATATTATGAGTTTTGATGTGAGAAAACACCGGCAGACTGAAACCAGGAGACAGGGAACTGAATAAAAGAGCCATTTAAATTTATCGAATGTATATATATATTTTTTTACCTTTTCGAAATACTTGATCTCATACTCGAGGATGATCCCGTTCGGCCGATCAGGCTCTGCCCAGGACAGGGCGATGCTGCTTTTCCCTGTGCGACCTTTCCTCACCACACTCACCGGGGAAGGAGCTACACACACAACAAACACACACACACACACACACACACACACAAAGACAAAAAAACACACTGTACAGTTTCAAGTCGTAAAATTCAACTTGCTTTGGCATCATAAAAATCCAGCCGGTTAACAAGCTGCAACCCACTGCATCGCTTTAAAACCACCCAAATTAAACAACATGAACTTGATGTTCTGCTAAACGGTGATTAAACACAAGAAATGGTGCCAATGTTGTAAAATCTGCAGGGTACCATCCTCATCCTCATCATCCTCATCCATAAGACATGCCTCTTTTGATGACACCTCATCCTTTGATGTTTACACGCACGGAGCTGGTTGTAATGCTTGCTGCGATTGTTGTAAGGTATAAAAAATTAAGCTGCAAATTAGACATCAAACATTAAAGTAATGATGATGAAAGTGATCAGAAATGACAGCAATGACAGATGTGAGAGGGGGACGCTTTTTCACATTAGAATCTTTATGCCAAACAAACAAAAAAAAAAAGAAAAGAGTAATTGTCAATGTTTTTGCAGATTTTTATTCCCCCAGAGTTCCTTGTTGATGTTCTCGGTTCCTCTGTGCTCGTTTGGCTCGGTCCATCGAGCTCCAACTCGACCGGCGAGATTATTTTCAGCTCTAAAAGCAGCTCAGCCTCGAAAAAAAAAAAAAACATGTTTGCAATCTGGCAACAAGGTGCGCGCCGGTGTCTAATTAAAATATCCCTTTATATCTCAGGATCTAGCAGATGCTGCCAGAGGAGTCCGTGAAGAGTCAACTGCATAAGCTTTGAGCTTCGAGTGCAACAAATTTGGCAGCGAGCGGAGGACACAAACACTGAAAACAAGTTTCAAGTACATGCTGAAATAAAGACATTTATATTTTTCAGTTATTCCCATAGTTTCTGTTGTCGTGATGTGTTTTCATTTGACTGTTTAATGAATTCTCAAGCCAAGTGAGTCCAGTGGAGTTACCTCGCTTCAATCAAAGAGGCATCTTGTTGTAACCTGAACCGTGGGTCCATCTCCCAGAGGAACAGTTGGAGAGTCTCTGACACATAAAGAGCTTTTAACCAGGCAAAACGCTCCCCTCAGGCAACATCCTGATAGCGCGTGAAAGTTTGAGGGTGTGTATGCACATGCACGTGCCCCCCACCCCCCCACACAAATGCTAAAGTCCGTTTAGGTTTCAATGGGCTCAGCAGAACTCCACGGAGAATAAATCATTGCTACAAACACAGTAACTGTATCCTGAGTGGATGGCTGCACAGAAGTGTTATCTGCAACATCTTAAAAGCCTGAAACCAGAGACCGAATCACACACACACACAAGTACACAATCACACACACACACGCACGCACAGTGCTTAAATGATACAAAGGGGCCTGGATTCAGTGCTGAGAGAAGGAGCTTCTTTTCCCAGCAGCTTCACGGGTAACAAAACACCAAAATCCAACTTTAAATCTCCCCTAAATAGATTGATGTTGTTTTTGCATTTAATCAAAAGTTCTGTGTACATACGTTCAAATCAAAGTGTCTGCATAAAAGCTTATAACTCATATATCGTAAACTATAAGTGACATCCGGCACTACCGACCTGATCTGAAGCTTCATCTGGTAAATTACTCAGTTCTTAATTACTTTATATAAATTAGAAAGTGTTGACGTGAAGGAAATTATACTTCTTAATTACCTATTATTGCTCAATCAAGTCCAAAACAGACATAAAGCCAAGCAATCTTATCGATGAAATGACCTTTAACATTGTTCTCGCTGTTACAAAAGTGAGATTTTCTGGAAAATTACACGTTAATTGATTATTTACAAGACAGACTAATGTGTAAATATGCTACTTTCCCATGTTTACTTTGTGTTTTTATTATGTTGTGAACAGATCATTATTATTATTATTATTATTATTATTATTATTTTTTATTTTTTTTAATGAGTATTGAAATGAGATATTCTAACCTTGTATGTTTCAAACAATATGAAGAAAAAAGAAATATTTCACCTTTTGGTGCTAGAATACCAAACAAATCCAATTACTATCACATCAGAGTGCCAAGTGTTTTTTTATAGTTAGTATCGTACTAAACCAGGAACTTATACCAATGTGTGATTGCATTTTTTTAACATCACGATATTACTTTGTCACCTTGATTTCAAAAGATAGAATTTAGAGAAAAATGTTTCAGTAACTGTGATGTAGCGGTTAGCATGTTTGGCTTGCACTGCGTCCAGGAGTCTTAGAGGTATTTTTGTATAGAGTTTGCATGTTCTAATATTCTAAAACATTCATTCGAGGTTAAATATGGTGCCTGTCCGTATGAATGTGTGTGTGTGATTGTTCCTCTCCGTGCCAGCTCATTACCAAATCTTATTTTATGTTGCGATTAAGTTTTTAAATACAATTCTAAACTTTTCATATTATGGCACCAATATATTTTTATTGTGTGATAATATTTTATGGCATTATGTGATGATATATCACCACATTAAGGATTTAATATCAATCCATTCCATTGAAGGTTTCCTCTGTGGCAGCGTCTGTAAAATGTCATTTGAAAAAATACTGAGCTCAAACTTTATGAACCTGGAAATCCAATGACTGAAACCAAGAGGTGCAAAAAGTTCTATAACAAGGGCTATTTGTTTCATTCATGTATCTTCTATATTGTCTAATCCAAATTTACAATCACACACGTGTTTATTGGATTCCAGTTGGTGGAGAAACTCAAGCCGTTTCAAATCAAACTGACATTAACCTTTGGTAGTTCGATGTTTTCTCCCCCTGGAGCCTCATTTCCTCTGCCGATGCAGTTTAAATCACTTTGGCCATGGAGGATCCACAGAACAATCAGCTACGGACTCCTGCCTCCGAGCGCTCACCGTTCCTCTTTAGCCAAACACAGAGCAGCTCAGACACACAACACCTTCCCGTCACACAAAGTAAAGTTTTAAAAAGGGAGATTGTGGAAACAGCGGCTGAGAGGAGGGTGATGCAGGAAGTCGAGGAGGCACGAGGCGAGTCGGTGGGGCTGACGAACACGGGGAGGGGAACAGCGAGGGGTAAAACATGAGGGGGAGGACATGTTGACGGAGTGCAGACAGGGTCCCAGCAACACTTTTATTTTAGCAGCACGGTAGACGATGTAATCACAGCTCGCAGTTTAAACACTTCCAGTGTGTGTTAGATCTGCTAATGAGCGCCGACAGAACACCAGACACATGAACCAACGTCTCCCTTTTCCCTTTCTTTTTCTATTTTGCCTTCCATGAAATATTTTGAGAAATCTTTCAAGAGAGGTCACAAGAGGTTGTAGTAGCTGTTCAGAGTAACAAGTCTGGCCTCAGATAAGAGCAACATTATCAGAGTGCTGAACATAAGCCTCGCAGACCGCTATCTGTCCGCACCATCACCACAATCAATACAGACCCTCAACTATCTGCTTTATTATCCCATAACTACCCTCGGAGAATGACAGAAAGATGGATGGTGAGGCCGAGTGAAAGAGAGGCAGAGATGCCTTTATTAAGGCTGTAAAGTACCAAAGGTGCTCTCGTCTGTTTTAATTACGTTTTAACCCTTCATGTCACTGAAATTCATTCAGTCAGCAGGAAAATGATTTATCTGACAATTTTAACCATTTCGGGCACAAAGTTAGAGGGAAATTACAGAAAACATATGGCAACTGCTTGTCAAAGCTGTTAGCATCAGTCGGATTCCCTCAACAAAGAGCCGAGAACATGTCCTCTAACAAGTTTTTCAATGAACGGCCTGAGAACAAGTTTAAGACTCTTGCACTTCTTCTCCAGTTCCTTAATGTCAAATGTACAGCCATATCATATTGCACTCAATTTCCAACAGTTGAAAGTATTTTCAAACCTACCACAAAACCATGGATCTGAAACGTTTATGTGTAATGAAGCATTTTTCTGTTATTTACATAAATTTATCTTGAAGATGCTGAAACAATGTCCTATTTATTTTTGATTCTCTATATTTTAGTGTTCATGATAATGACAGCTCATATTCAGCATTTGATAACAAAGTTCGTGGTTCGCTGTGTTCCACACTCGGAGCTGATATACCAAAGCCTAACAGAGCTGTCGGTGCAAACCTGACACAAAGCAGCTCAAACTTGGTTGCTGAAGTTATAAATGCAGCATGACTTCTCAGACATTTGACACAGTTCTGGATAAAAAGAAAAAAGAAGTAATCTGATGGGAAAATATACTTTTAATCATTTCTGGACACGCATTTCTCAAAGATCAAGACATAAATAACCCACAAACTTACAAGCCTCCATATACAGGTGTAAATTGGAATAATGCTGTTTTGATCTATGGTGTATTAAAAAACAAAACAAAAAAAAACCTTGCTTCTTGAGATTGAAGATACATCAGTACGTGAGTCAAGGGCATGTGAATGATCTTGTTGCCACCCACAACCTGGAAGAGCTTTATCCTTGCTGACTCCGTCTCCCCATATCCTCTGATCTGTGTCATCACTCTTACACAATCCTTTTCCATCTCTGCTTCAATTCATTCCAGTGTCAGAGCAGACCCGCTGCCTGGCTGCCCCCAGGTTCTACTGTCATACATGTGCCCAGAGCAGGAGGAAGACACATGGCCACAGTGCCAGGCAGGGCATTTGTTTCTTCCCCACCATCCGCAAAGTCATGTATCATGACTCCTGAGATTAATAACCAGCAAAAGTAAAAACAATGGAGGGTGGTTACAGCGTCCCTACACTGTGAACAAGAACAAATAACCTGGAAACAAAGATAAATTAAAGCAGAACTGTCAGAGCATATTCACGCTCTAACAGACAATACCAAGGCCTGGCTTTTTGTTTTCAATTCAATTAGAGCGCTAAGTTTCCAACTTTTAGATTTGGCTTCATGACCAACAGTTTAGTCCTTAACTGTCTAAATAGGCAACAGTTTATTGGATCAATCGAAACCTTTTCACCAACATGAAATATGGTGAGAGGCATTTTATCAGCTGGCCCTCCACGACTTTATCATATGATTTTTGAGGTTTGTTGCTATTCTTTCACCCACAGCTTTTACTTTGTGGTGCATCATTGCTTTCTTCTTCTTCTTTTTAAACTCAAATATATTAACTTGCTGTAACGCTACGTGTTTGATAACTTTCAACAAGCAATTAATGCGGGAACAACTGTTTCCACCAGATGCTTTTAATGTAAAAAAATAAAAATAAAATAAAACCCTCTTTGTTCATGATGTTTAAAAAGATGTTATTCTTAATTGATCACCCAACACATGCAGACTGAAAGTGCATTCTAATAGCATGAACACACACAGTTTGGCATGGTGTATAGAGGGTCTAGGTAAATTAGGCCCATAGAGAAAGTAAATGGGTGGAAGGAGGGGTTCCTCACTCATTCTGGGAATTGACTTTTCTTTTTCAAATTAATTTCTACTTCTTAATAGTGGCTCCTAGCTGGCAACCTTATCAAAATATGCACTGCTGTGAGAAGAAAACATCAAAGCGGTGCAGAATACATGACTTGCCTTTTTAACAGAATGCACCAGAGCTTTTTGCAAACAAGCGGCTCTGTCCGCTCTCTTTCTCTCCTCCAGTCAATTCCCATTATTTTCAATCAACTGCTTCTCGTGCGACCCTAACCCGGCCTCCCCGTCATTTCCCGCCTCCACAGTTTATCCCGTCCACCTCCACCTCCGCCCGGCCGCTCGGGCCCAGTCTTCCCATCGCCTGCGCTGCCTTTCACCTCCAGCGCCGACACTTTATTATTCATCGCGGCTTCACAGGGACACTGTGAAATCACCTATGTCACGGATCCCTTATCGTGTGTGACACTTCCCACACATCAAACGGCAGATCCTTCGACTCCTTCTCTCCTTCGCAGTTTGAGTCCCTCTCTGTAGTTTTGTCTCGGCATCTCGTTTTTTTTGTCGTTTTTCTCCCCGCTGTTGCACTCGGGCCACACACACACACAGGCACACACACACACACAAAAAGGCTGATCAAGGTCTTCTGTGAGTAATTGCGACTGTGACACAAAGGCCGAGACAGATCAGAGGGTGTTTAACTGCTCATTACAATTATTGCTTCAGGACTGTTTTGATTGCTTTACAAAGGCCTTCGGAGACTGGAGTGCTCACTTTGTTGATTTCAAGAGTCACATTACACAAACAGTGGTTGCTCCACAATGCATCAAAGAGCTACTAACTGCTATTTACAATGCATCCAGAGGCTAACACAGGCTGTGGCTGCGTGAGGAGACGCTGTGGCTCTGAAGCAGAGTCGTTTCAAGTTTGACTTTTAAAATAAAAATATGGACTTTCTCCATTAGAGTGATTTAAAAGTCATCTCGGAGGCTGCCTAATGGCGACTCAGAAGTCTGAATGAAGGTTGTTCATTGATTAAAGCTGAAATCAGACATTTTCAAAGTCTGTGACCTTCGCTTGAGATCATAGCTCAAAGAACAGTTTCTGAAACCTGTGGCAGGAGAGCACCCGGATTTAAAATCCACATTTTAGGTAATAATTCTGACTTCATAGAGCTGAACAATATATTTGATAAACATTAATACCACATAATACCACTGGTGATCAAGAAAAAAACCCTACGTAGACGACAACATTATATTTATAAAAGAAAAAGTTTTATTTTCTTGCCTCTAATTCACACCAGCTGCAACAGAGTCGTGTGTTTTCAATCACATGTATATTTCAGAAGTGAAAGACTCTTAACTTTGTTTTTGTTTCTCTGATATTCTATGAATTTAAACATCCTGTAGGTCATCAATGGCAGATCAATCACTCTTCATCACAATCTTTCATATTTAAAATGATCAAGCTTTAAATTAGAAGAGCATGAACAAACAATCTGTGTATTATACAATAAATTTATGATTTATCAGCAATCCTATTTTGCATTTTTCTCCGTGCACACTAGAAATCGATGCATTCAGCCTGAAGCATACCTGAAATCAGTAAACCATAGTTTGGTTTTTTTATTTTCCATTGCTGCCCCCACATTTAGGTTCTTTGGCACTCCTCTTAGAGGGGAGGCACGCTCTCTGTTTGAAAAGCACTAACCTCGAGGATGCCGTCTGCCTTTAATGCTTTATGAAGTCTCTTGCATTTCATTTCAGCGCTCATGTTAGCAGATAAGAGACTGTTTTTCCTGCATGGAAATAGACAGCGCAAGCCTGTGTTGATCATATTTGCACCATACCAGCAAGATTACATAACTGACAGCTTCTGCTCAGTGTTTAAGCTGAATCTGAATACATAAAATCATAGCTTGCATACGAGCGAAAAGTGAAGGTTATACGTGCTCCACAGCAGGGATGTGGAGCAGGATTTATTGTTATGCAAATATATTTATAAAGCGTCGCTCGACCTTAGCATAGGAAACATGAACGTAGAAAGACGGGGCTCGCAGTGGCACAGCGTTTTAAACAAGCCCAACGATAACAAGCACTTACAAAGATAACAACAGCTCCGCTCTGAAAAACAGTGAAGCCACTCAAATGGTGGTGGAGTTGAAAGAGATGGAGTCACTTTACTGACTGGAAAAACAAGGCAGCGAATATCGAGCGCCATCAACCTCATTCAGAAGAAAAAAGAAAATTACAGAGTTAAACATATTTCATGTCTATCTGCCAGTTTGCGCACATCACATACCAAACACTGTGCATGTGACAGCAGGATGGGTTTACAGAAAAATGTAGCTGGTCACACTGTGGAAGATTTCTGTTATTTTCAATTGTTTTGTCGAGACCCTAACACAGCGGTGTCAAACACAGTTTAGTACAGGGGCCACATTTTACACATTTTACCCAGTTTCATCTTGAGTTGGCCACACATGTGAAACAGTACCACAGTGGACTTTACATCCAAGCTTTGAAGTTTTTCTTTGCGGTGGTGCAGAGAATACGTGATAAAAATTTTGATATTTTCTCAAAAAACGAACAATTGCTACTGAAAATGGCTACAATCTCAGCATAAAAGCCAATTCTGATGACACACTTTGGTGCAATATTGTGAAAACTTCTCCTGAAGCTGTTTTTATAATTCGCTTGATGGTTTGACAGGCCAGGTTGGAGCCTCCTGTGGGACCATTCTGACCCAACAGCCTTAGGTCTGAGACTCCATCAGGAATGCTAAAGCTCACTGGAACAAGGGTGCATCTAATATTTTCTCCTCCTTTGTGATTTTGATAGAAATGAGACCTTTTCAAACTGGTGTGGAGTTGATCAGACACTGTATCATGATATAGAGTATGCCTTGGTGATAGAATTGACTAAATGTGAAGCTCCTTTAATCCCTTCATCTGTCCTGATGAATCAGCTCTCAGAGGTGTGTTAGTGTGTTCGTAGCTTGTTGGAAGATGTCGAAGTTTTCCAATTATTTTCACTCCAAAAGGAGGAGCAGCAATTTTGGAGGTGCCTTTATAGTTGGAAAGGAATCCCAATTTTCCAACATTGTGACCTTTCAAAAGGCCTTTTAGGGTACAGTAAGGTTTTATGAGTAATCCCCAGTGTTGGATCTCCTGTAGATGATTAAGTGGGCACCAGAGATTCTCACCTCTCAGGTCATTTCATTTGCATATTTTGGGGGGATGGCAGACAAAAAAAAAGGACAGCAAAGCAATGTCTTTAAAAAAGTAAAAAGGTGAAAACAATATCAGTTGTTATAAATATGCTAAAATTAGTCTTTACATGAGAAACAACAGTTTCAGTGTCTTCTGCAGGGGTGAACTGCACGGCTTACAGCCACAAGAGTTCAAGGTTTTGACAGCCTCCGGATAAAAACTGCTCTTAAATCTCTTGGTCCTGCATGTTGAGGACGTGAACTGCTTGTCGGGGGGCAGCAGGTTTAACAGCTGCTGTTCAGGATGGAGGAGGGTCGGCTGAGATCTCCGCTGCCTTTCCCAGAGAGCTGGAAATGTCCTATAATGGGGCCAAGAGGGCAGCCAATGACCTTTTCTGCTACTCTCCGTACAGCTCATTATTGGAGTACAATTCTTTCTCTTAATCATCTCTCAGTGTTCCTCATTTATCATCAAAACCCCTTATGGTCAAAAGTTAGGAGTCATTATTGCAAATCAAGTTTCAAACTGTCTCAGCAGGAGTACGGTTTAGAAACGGTTGAGTTTATAGAATTGAAGAATTCTTGAGAATTCTTGAAAACAGTTTTTACTGCCTTGAGTGGAAAATTAATTAAAACAAATCCAACTACTGGCATTTAAGTTTGATGATCTTTACTGTACTAATATCTTCATTTCACTCTCGGAAATCCAAATTCAAGGTGGGCTTTGTGCTCCAACTGATTCTGTAGCAATCTAACTTCCTGACAGATGTCACACAAAGGAACAGCCATACAACTTCTCCGAAGTTAATGTGTAGAGTTGCAATCTATATTTACCAGTTTTATTCAGTGTCATTTAAAGCTAAGTGGTGTTAGTGTGACCAGTGATGGTTTCCAATTGCAGGGCAAAAAAACCTTAGTGATGCACATTCTTTGAAGTGTGTGTTGTTGGAGGAATCCAGAGGTCTTCACCTGAATGGAGTAGATATTTAAGAGTTTTCAACCAGTGCATTCTCCCCTCAGCATCACCTACACCGGTCTGCACCACACCCAGGCAGCACATTTCATCTGTCTTTGACTCCGCCGGCCAAGTGTAATCTAAGATAATCCCTAATCTTGCCTTGGTCCAGTGACTGGCTGACTTTAATCCAGCCACAACTCCAATAAAGTCCGAGCGGTTGTAGCCTGATGTAATCCACTCAGCGCGCTGACAGCCGCAGTGACAGCACAGCTCCAGGACCGTCAGTCGACTCAGCTGTTCAACAACCATCTGTCTCCCCGACACACACTGTACCTGCCCCGTCACTCCCACCAACACTCCTACTGATACTACCGCCACCACTACCAGCCGTCCTTTCACTGCCAGCGAACCATCTGTTCAACGAAACAGAAGAAACGCGTCGATTTCAGCGCTGCTTTTTCACAATGTGCCTTCTCCCTCCAGATGGAAGCCTCGGGGAAGAGAGCATTAATCCGATACTCTTTTTTTTTTTTCCTTCCCTCCTCATTTCATTACGCTGTGTGCTATCCATTTCATTACAGGCAAATAAAATGAAGTACAAATGCCCATACCTCCTGTAAACACCAGAGCGCGGCTCCCCAAGCAGATGTGAATTCTAATGCTCATTTAAAAGCAAAGCTAACAAAGCGTGAGATATTTACAGCTATGTGAAGTAGATGGACTCTTTCAGCTGCTCAATATGTAACCAGTCTTTTTTTTTTTTATGTTTGGCCCTTTATTGTAGTTTTAGTGGGTTGCTTAAGCAGGTTTTATGTTTGTGCCAGTTCCCCAAGATGCTCTGGCATCGTAAAAAAAAAAAAAAAAAAGAAAAGAAATTCGGATGCAGATACAAGTGCAAAATACTATCCCAGCTAATATTTTGCTTTTTCCTCTCAGAGTTTATATAAAAAGTGGATCCCAACCTGAAATTAAAAGACACGACTCGCATGTCATCAGCTCGATTCATCGTGCAGAGTAACACCTGCTTACACACAACTCGGCTCGTACACGCAACAAACTGCAAATCAAGAGCTTTCAGTGTAAGACAGACTCCTGCAGAATCCTGTTGATGAAATGTGATGCCTAATTGAGGAGGGAGTGAAGGAGGGAAAGCTGTTTTTTTTTTTTCTTTTAATGGCATATCTGGATTCAAAGCAAAAGCAGAAAAGTCTTCCGACTACGCTGCACTCACTCATTCACTGCAGGGATGGCGCCTGAGTGAAAATTAATACAGCGACACATTTGTTGGACAAATACTGTGATAATTTGATCATCTGTCGTCTTTGTGAGCGGAATGAGGCATCAGGTCGGTGTACGTCAGGGAAATGAAAAGGAGTCGTGACAAAATGGGTGTAATGGTTGACGGTGATTGCTGTAGGGGTGGGGAGGCCGGCTGCTGATTGGAGCAGATCGGGGTGCGACGTACCTGCCTGATTGGTCGTCACGTTCAGCGTCACATACTGCTTGGTGTGGTCCTTGGCCAGCTCGGAGACCCCGTTGACGGCCTCCAGCAGGAAGCTGTAGTTGGTGTGCGACTGGAGGTCGGCCACCATCACCGAGGTGTTGGACAGGCCGACGCGGCGCGGCAGGAAGCGGACGTTGGGGCCGCACTCCTCCAGGCCCCTCCCGTCGGGCAGGACCCGCCTGCACAGGATGTTGTAGCGCACGTCCTTCCTGCCGCCCGTCTCCATCGGGATGGACCACTCCAGGAAGACGCTGGTCTCGTTCACGTTGGAAATGGCGTTGCGCGGACCGGAGGGAGGGCCTGACGGAGGTGGGAGCAAACAAAATCACCATATTACACACTGTCGTTCTGCATAAAACTTTGACCAGTTCATAGATTTCAGAAATTCTGGTTATCAGTCTTGCTGTTACTTTAACATTCATAAATTAAAAAGTTAATGTTTATTTGAATCAACACTTTTTGTATTAGTTTAAAGGGTCTCCTTCACTTGGACTGTCGCTGTGATACATTAGCTGAACTTTCATCACTTCATTTATTGATTTATGCTCAACTAAAGCTGGATCAGCTATTTTAGGTGAGATGCTCTATATTCTAAATGTTAGTGGTTCTAAAAGGAAAGACATTCACACAACATCTGGGATCCACGCGCCAACATGCAGACGGTCACAGATAGGTGATGTTATTCATCTTAACTTATTTCATCACAGGCAAAGAGAGTTGAGTTCAGTCAGAATTAAGAAAGTGCTTCTACTCCAACAAGAGCTCCTGTGTTTCTTTGTCTTTGGAAAGCATCAATAGTTTAAGAATAGTTGTATTCAACTTTATTTCACACACAAAAAAATCTGCAAATTGTGCAACTTTCAAAACTACAGGGCATCCAATCTGTGATCGACTTGCAAATAGAAAATGACAGTATTCTCACGTGTGCAGGCCATATTAGGAGGGTCAGACTCGATCTTGTAGAATCCGTCCTCGCAGCTGCAGGCGGTGGCCCCTGTCTGCCTGGCCACGCTGTGAGGAGGACATTTACTGCAGGCCAGAGACTCCAGCAGCGAGCGGTAAAACCCCACTTTGCAGACTGAAAAGACAAGAAAGGGAAGGAGGGAGGCGGGAAGGAGAAGACGCCGTGGAGCGTTTGGGGAAGAGATGAGGCGATAAGAGTCGACGTACAGACAGAAAAGCGAGAAGGGGGTCATGGGGAGAGGTAAAAATAAAAAGGGAAGGGGGGGAGGAAAAAGCAGGGCGACGTGGTTATTCCATTTGAAAAACTAAATAAATCAAAAAAAGAGGTCGGCATCGCAGCAGAAACATTTCTCTGGGTGGTTTTGTTGTTTCAGAGCTTCTCATCAGAGATTTGTATACAAATCCTCAGAGCTGAAATTAAACCAAAATTTGTCACAGTTTTTCTTTCAAACTTCATTTCCAACCCACACAAACCTTGTTCCCTCCAAGAGCTTTTGTCTCCATTAAAGAAAAAGTTTTTTTTCCCCACATTCTGTGGGCTTCACTGATTCATAACCACCTCCTGATTAAGACTTTGCACTTGCATCTGCTGCACAATATTGATCCCATATGTGCAGCGCGTATACAAACAAGAAGCAGGAGCACAGAGACAGAGAAGAGTGTCTCTTCCTCCCACACCAAACACACACACAAACACACACACACACTCTCAGATGGCTGATCTAAGTGGGGCAGGTAGACAGGAGGGTGATGCACTCTGAATGTTAACACGCGAGAATACATCAACGATCTCTGTCGCCTTGGCTGCACTGCCCACCCCGCCGCCGCCGCCGCCCCCGAAGCCTCGGCGTCCTCGTCTTCTTCACGACTCCGCTGTCAGGTCCCGACAGATACATTAGAAGACTTTTGATAAAACTGTGTTCACGGATTATTGTGCAGTCAATGACAACCGGAGAAGACGGGAAAGTGGGGGGAGAAATGTGAGCAACCAAGGTTCCTCGGAGGTTTAGGAGCCTCTTTTGCTTGTTTGCAATCAGATTGCAGCCGTGATTAAGAATCGCAGTGCCGAGAAAACAGGGAGGTGGAAAAAGGGAAGTTTACGAGGCAAAGAGAGAAAAGAGGAGGCGGGAAGAGACAAAAGAGGAGAGGCTGTGTGTGTGTGTGTGTGTGTGTGTGTGTGTGTGTGTGTGTGTGTGTGTGTGTGTGTGTGTGTGTGTGTGTGTGTGTGTGTCGGTCATTAGGCGACGGTGGCTCTGATTCACCTTGACGGAACCTTGGTCTGTTGTCATGGAACATTAGGCCTGAAAAATTCTCCCTCTGCCCGGGATCGCTCCGAGTCTCACCTCGGATTCACATGCAATCGCACGAACGCAGCTCTGACCGAAAACGCACTGGGCTCGGAGGAACGCCGCGCAAAACCCTCAATATGTTGTTTTTGAGGCGCTCGTGAGGCTGGCCTAGTTTTCGAGAGGACAGACAGCGATACGGACGATGACATAATTTATGCTCAGCAGAGCACAGACGCTAATGTTCGCCTTCAGGGTTTGGTTAATTCACATGTGAAAAGATTTACATTTTGGTCTGTTTTTTTTTTCTTTATGCAGGAGTCAGAATGAAGAGTCCACAGCTGTATCATTTAAACCATCTAATGGTGCAAAATGTAAATAATGATCAGGATTATCAAGAACATTGAGGTAAACCACCTTTACAATCATTTATACTACACCTATCTTACAACTTAATTACTGATATTAGCACTTTAACAATGACATCATTGCTTATATATTCACAATATCAGGGTTTTCACCCAGAAACAAAGACTTTACTGCTTTCTGACAGTTGTTCTAAAGCCAAATTGTTCCAGAAGAAAATCAGATTCATTAATCAGTTAACGAATCCCAAAGTTGAACTTCGATTGATTTTTTTTTTTCATGATTTATGAAATAAACTGTAGGCCTATATGGGTCATGCTCATCAAGGCTTTCATGTGAAACAAGAGCCAGATGCAAACATTTAAAGGTGTAGATGACTGATGTAACTTTCACCACTGACGGACAGTATATCTCTTCTCTTTTTGGCCATATGTTTTAGTCATCTTGTTCTGCAAGAAAATACCCATCGACAAGAAAAGTTCTCTCACATACAAGCATAAATAAAGCTGATGAATTTAGACAAAGCCAACATAAAATATGGGGAAAGTTCAGAAGGGCATTTTTGCTTATTGAAAATGAACCTGGTTGCGCTTTTTGAGTTATTGTTAGATGCACCAGTTAACCCGGTTTATCAAATACAATAAATTCATCATTGAAATCAATACCCAAATAAACGATTAATGAATCCAGTCAATGAATGTAAGACCACATTACATGGTGCTTGTGTGCGTGTGTGCGTGTGCTCAATGCAGGGCAGTAGGACACACCTAATCCTTTGTCAGCCTGCTGCCACATACACACAATAGCGTTTATGGTCCAGATTTATTGCCATTGTCTGGACTGCAGCTCCCCTTGACTCCATCCTCAAAAGCCCCATGGCCGAATCAATAAAGAAGGACTGGCAGCTCATTTCACACAGACACACATGCAGAGAGCGCAGCCTGAACACGCGCAAATATTTCAGTTAAGAAGCTAAAAGGAACTCCCTAATAATTCAAGATAACTCAGAAGTAATGCCAGCATATCCCTGATTATTTTTATTTATTTACACACCCCCCCTTTTTTATTTTTTTTTATTTCTGGTGAGCCGCTCGCCGCCCGCTGTGTCGGTGCCGCACTCCCCAAAGTTCAGCCGTCAGTCAAACAGTATGGTGTGGGCACAGTGTGGCACTCTGACGGCTCCCCACTTGGCTTTCCTGTTGTACAAGTTTTAACTTTCTCCCGCTTTAACACTTTCTTTGTCTCCTGGCCACGGCCGCGGCCAGCTGTCACACTTCAGAATAGCTTCTCAGCTCTTCTATTTATTCCTCCGCACAATGGGAATATACCGGACGCAGCTAACTATACAATCCAAGAAGCAAACACATGAGATTACTTTGACAGTCTCTGTTTCTGCAAAAGCGAACGTGGAAAAACAGTGCAAAATCAAACACTTTGCCATCCAGATTTTTCATATTAGCATAAAGCGATAGACGTTTGTGCTGTCAAAGATAAGATGATGTGCTCTGATTAAAATAAAATAATGCATGGGGGATGCTGTTTTCTCCCTGGAAGTTGCAAATGATTATGAGAATGACATAAACATTTGCAATTAAAATGTGCAAATGAGTGTGAAGAAAAAAAAAATCCCACTGCATGTCACTTTAATAAAAAGCAATTCCAGTTGACTAATAAGCACAAATGAAGTAGATGTTTAGGTATTTATTGTCATTAATTCTGGCTCGTTTCCATCCGGGGTAAACAGATTATCTATGCTCTGCAGGCAAACGGATGAGGAACGTGTGTGGGGATGAAATACAGACGTGTATTGTTTGACATGACATGATGGCCTGATTGCAAAATTACCACACAGCAACGTCGCGAAGCAATTCCACCATCATCACTTAATTACGTGTTTAAGGGTTTCGGAGGCAGTCAGAGGACATGAAGGTCAAGCTGGAGGCTGGAACTGGGAAAAGGGAAAAGCCATTAAAATGCCACTGAGAGCAAAAAAAAAAAAATAGAAAGAAAAAAAAGAACATGAATGTACTGTCTGGAATCTAAGACCCAAACCTCAGCTGAAGGGCAGCCTTAAGGTCCATGGTGTAAACTGTCAGGACAGGAGCAGACAGCATGAAAACATGTGTCTAAATGTCAGTTAAATGGCAACTGGATTTCAAGCACAGGACTTTTCGCAGCAATGTGGGGAAAACGGCTTGTACAAAATAACAGGACAAAATTACAAACCGTGATCCAATCTATTGTGGCGGCAAAGCTAAATGATAAAGTGTGAACAAAATCTACTCCGCAGAAGCGCACGGCGCTCTGAAATCAGAGTTTTATGTGCCAAATATGTTATTGTTCTATATGTGTTCCCTATATGTTATTGGTTTAAAGGCACGGAAAACACTGCAGTGTTTTTGGAATAGTCGATACTGTTAATCTGATGAACGCTATTGATAAATGCCTACTCTGTTATCGTCTTAATGATTCTCAACGAAAAGCAGTGACCACATTCAGTTATCTCTGTCAATGTTTACTCCAAAACAACTGAGGATTATTGAGTTTACATGACAAAGTTTTCAAGTGAAACTGAAAAACTGTCATAACTGTTCGGGTTGTCTGTTTAAAGAAACAATGGTGCTCAGAGCCACTGAAAACACAATTTTTTTTAAAATGGCTCCCCGAGGTGGAAGTTTTCAAAAACCCTCCAACTCCATATCAGTGTAAACGGCTGAAAACAAAACATTTCTGAAACGCTGTTACCGCGCACGTGAAACACAACTGTGGTATAAATAGTTCTTCTGCATTATGTGTAAATGAACATCATTTTCAACATGTTCCCATCAAAATGTGAAACTTATGAAACAAAAATTCATTTAATTCACCTGAATTGAGGCGATAAAAACTCCATCTATGGAAACTACACCTGAAAACTCACTCGAGGCCAGGGATAACATGCATACCCTACACACCAAGCCTGGAATCATACTCCTAATGTAAGGCATGTGTGCTAACCACTACATATTTGAAAAATTCTTATTCTTATCTCAATTAATTTGGCTTACATTTTCAGATAAATATCGATAAAATATAAACATATAGATTAAAGTAACATTAACGTCTATGTGCAACATTAAAGTACATGTATAAAGCTCTGGATGCAGAAACACTGATGACGTCCTTCCACTGACTTCCTGTGTGAAACACAAAGACAGTTATCCTGTTCAGCCAAGTGTGTTGTAGTAATGCAGCAAACATCTATTAAATCTGAACAGTGTGAATACTGCTCACTGTTTTCATGATCATCTGGATCTAATTTGGTTTAGTCACAGTCTGCTCATCAATCAGTATTCATTCCACCCCATTGCACGTACAACAATTGCATTTTCAATGCTTTACGACAACTTGATGTTTATTCCCATAGCCCCTAAAATTGCATGCGGAAATTATAGGTTAAGCTCTTGACTTGCAAAAAGAAATGTGTGTCAAATTTGTTAGATTCTCTTTGTGTTCACGTCTCAGATGTTCGAAGTCTCCCATTAGACCCAAGGACAGGACCGATCGGGGCGCTTTGAGTTTTGAAGGGGACACGCCCACTCGTAAATGAACATTTCCACCTGAACACACAAAGACGCACATTCTGTGGTGGGATTAGTGATGGTCACGAGCGGCAAAGAGAAATTGCTCATTTCTCATTGTGAATGCAGCCTGAATAGACAGCTATGGTGGTATTAATGTGTGGGAGTTTGGTACTGGGGGGTGTGTGTTGTGTGTGCACGTGTGCATGTGTGTCGCCCTTGGGCAAGCTGTCTTTCTGATGCCACGCAGCTCTTAATGCACAGCACAAAGGCTAATAGGTATTTAATATGCAATACACACCAATGTGCCTGGATGTGTGTGTGCGTGTGTGTGTGTGTGTCTTGTGAGTTCGAGGTTAATACGTAATTAATATGCATCACACACCGGCGTCCCAGGCAATTAAGGCTCCAGCAGTGTCCGTTGATGCTTCTTAACGAACGTCCTCTTTAATTGGAAACATTTCACTGTAAACATGTTGATTTATATGACTGGCTGTCGTTTGGTGGGATTAGAGAGAGAGAGAGAGAGAGCGATTAAGGCAGAGAGAAAGAGACACACCGAGCTGGGTGGGGGGCTAAACTGACACAGAAGTCAAAGTGAAGGACCACATAGTGTGAATCAACATAGGATTTAAATTCATTGGTAGGAGCCTTGGATCCAGAGAGATCTGAATATTAAGATTTATAATTTAAATCCACTCAAACAACTATCAATATTATATACCTGTACCGACAAATAGCTCAAAATATGCACTGGGTTTCTTTTTATTTTGTTTTCAGCCACCTTTATGAAACGAAAAGCCTGACCAGAAGGACGGAGATGGAAGTCACTGTATAAATGGAGGGAATCACCATTTGGAATGGATTTGGTTAACTGCCCTTAACTGATGTTCAGCGGTGACTCCCTGATCAGCTTCCTGGACCATTTAACAATCTGCTTCAAGGATTTTGCTTGAGAGATATATTTCCCACCCAATCCAGAACCAATGAGAACGATCACACCGGCAGGATTAAAGAACGGTGAAACAAAAACATGACGGTTTAATCTTTGTTCAAAACAGAGTCAATCTTGACTTCAAAGAAAATGAGAATCTAAAGGGAAATCCCAGTTTTAATGCATGAAGAAGAACATGCCCAGAATGTATACAGTTTCCAGTATAAATCTTCAAAAGTCTTAATAATGAAATGTCGAATAATTGCAAACGATAACCTCAAAAGCCTTTCACACCAGACTGCTCGCCTGGAATAATGAGCTGTAGTTTCAATAAATTCAGCTGTTTTCTTTTTCATGTATTCTGTAGGTCCTAAAGTGATGCTAATTAGATTCATGATTCAATAAGCATTCACATTTCCAACTGGTCCAATTGAATATTTACTTCTGTATCGACAAAGTAGACAGAAAACCTTGAGCTATGCTGTGTTGTGTCCACTAATCTAGATAAATCTGCAAAAAATAAATAAATAAAAGTATTTTGTTTGAAATTTCCACAATTTGTTTGGTAGATTCACAGGCCAAATTGGAACCTCTTGTGTTGTAGTTTTGGTCCATGGGCCTTATGTTTGACACCCCTGCACTAGAGATCATCTTCTGTCAGAATATGAATCAAATAGTTTTAATAAAGCCACAGAACAATGTAGATAAACTAGACTAAACTTTTTTGTGTCAGGGCACAAACCACTGACTGATGTTAATGCTGGATGTGGTTTTGGAATGTCAGTTTAGTGTATACATACATATATATATATATATATATATATATATATATATATATATATATATATATATATATATATATATATATATATATATATATATACACATATTTGTTATTAGATCCAATTAAGTCAATTTTCTCAAAAGGTTACAACTGATTGAATGTATCATCCAAAAAAATACTCTAAATAGCTATAAAGATGACTATTTTTCAACAAAAAGAGAAGAAAAAGTATCACTTATCACATTTTATATGTTTAAGTTTCTACTCTCAGCCCTTTTCCTTCCAGTATCATTCTTTTACCCCCCTTAGAGGCCTGGATACCAGCTGATGTCTGCTGCAAAGTGACAGTCACTGAGCGCTTTCCTCTGTGACCGAGAGCAGTATATTACCCCGTGGCTCCGGGAGGAGTCCGACCCAACAAGTGCACATAAAATGCAACATGCACAAAAAGAGGCAGCCGCAACAATTTAACAATTATTGCAGACCTCTCACTGCTTAACTAGACCTGTGGCTCGATTCTATAAATAGAGATCTATAAAATTGAACAAAATATCAATCCAAGAGTCATTCACTCATATATTCATCTTTCCTGTTGCTTCTCTAACTGACCACAGAGGCAGCGAGACTGACAGCAAAGTAAACTTCAACAGAAAAAAAATCCAACAGACCGACCAAGCTGGGTTTCAATGCAATGCATGTATTGTTAGCAGATACTATTGTGAACTAATAAACACGACGAGGAAAGGCAGTAAATATCCTTTTCCTGTATTTGTCCCACAGCAAACTACAGCCAAAGAAACACAAACACGGCCTCTGTGTGTGTCTTTTCGTGTGTGTGTGTGTGTGCGTGAGCTTCATCCCTCTGCGTGTTTTATTGCTGCTGATGTGCATGCCCCGGCATGCATGCATGTGTTTGTGCATGCTCATATTCGTGCACGCCTGTGTGTGAACACAAACCAAGACGGATGATAATACCATAATAATATACAACCCAGTCAATAGGGTTTTCCTGTCTGCGAGATGACAGAGGAGGTCATTGTTCGCCACACATTTATTCTCACAATCAGGCCACAAGCAGAAACCGAGAGGTCAAGAGAGTTGCAATACTTTTTGAGCAAAAACCAATTTACTGGCCCAGTGAAAGTCCAGATGGGAACGAGAAATGATCAATCAGATGTCAAGTTATGCTGACCAGATACGTTGGGGCTGGGAAAAAGGAATTCAACCAGCAAGCGTGACACCGGATCACATATTACATTGACATCGATTTACTTTCCACATATCTGTCTGTGTCAATGCGCCGAACCTCTGCAGGCTGCATTCATTCATAAATCAGGTACACAGCGGGATCACAATGCTCCCGAGAGGAGAAGTCAGGAGATGAAGAATGTGCACGAGTAGATTCTTGCAGAGGAAAGTCTTTCTAAATATTTTGGAACCATAACTAATCTGCACAGATTTACATTGGCGATGTTCGGAATCGGGACAAAGTCTTTCCGGGTTCAAACCTGGAACATTTAGCTTGAAATAAAATTATTAACTGGTGTTGTGGTGATGGTGTTAAAAATAACATGCAACTTCATCTTACACACACTGCTGACAGCTCAGTTTCATTTTAAAGTAACTAGTTAGTATGTTTTCAGGAATTTGTACAGCCTCTTTTCTCAGTTGTTTGCAAAATAAATACACTTCACTTGCATTTCCAGGAAAGAAAAAGAACATTTAAAGACATTTATAGGTCATGTGTCACCGCTTCCCAGTTTTCAACATCTTTAATAATATATAGCTGTGATACATGCATGATTAGCTAAGCAAGCCAAGCTAAGATTTGAGTTTGTAAATCTATCCACATTTTTTTTTTAAGAGTCAAAAATAGGAACGAAAACAAAAGCACACACGCACAGTCGTATCATTCTCAGTTTGAGTCAAGAGTGGAACAAACCACGCCATGTGTCGATGGCATGATTGTTTAGTATCATGTTGTGTAGTGTTTCATTTGCAGGAGGCGTTACCCGACCTAAATACATTAAAAATGTGGCTAACGACCAATCCAACAACCATCCAGCCATCACTGACCGGGACTCTGGAGACAAGCAGGCTTTCATGGAAAGAAGCTCGCGCTGCTGAATCAAGCATTTTATTAATATTTTACAGACTACAGGAATGTGTCTGCGTGTGTGTGTGAGCTCCCGTGTTTCTATACTTGCGAGGACATTATGTTTTTTTTTTAAAAGAAACATTTGTTTTCAGGCATCCGATGCAGGTTTGTGAATTTAATTTTTGCGTCTAATAATAAAGTTTGATGACGGATGCCGGCTATGACTGCGGATCAAGGGTGTGCAGCGTGCTGCATCCGTTCAGTTCCTCACCAGTACAGGAAGAAACGCGTAGATGTGTATGCATGTTGGCGGGGGGGAAGGGTAAAAGGGAGGAAGCACTTCTGGGAAAGTCAGTTTACCCAACAAGCACTCAGGAAGCACTTTAGTTGTCATGACAGCATCACGGCGGTGAGATGATGGGGTGATGGAGAAAGGGGGCCGGGAGAAAATGATGGAGGGAAGCGGGGAGAGAGGGAGAGACGCCGGAGGAGAGAGAGTTTGGTGAAAGAAGCCATTTGGAACTTCTGATTGAACAACATGTAAAAAGATGAATGGCATCTCCTTCCCTGATAAATCCAGTCAATTCATATTTCAGGAGATGATGGTTTCCTGCCACTCGCTGGGGTTTTTTTTTTTTTTCTTTTGTATGCTATCGTTCACCATTACCGACGGACGGCAGGGCTTCTATTTCCTGAAGGGCGACTGAATGCCCCAACTGCAATGATAAAGATTTTAAAGACGCGGATGCAGGTGAAAAATTTTAATAAGCAGGTGTTCGGGGTCCAGTGACTTCTAATCAGATTTGAAGATTTTAAGCTGCAAGCTTTGCATCCAGTGACACTGTTTCAACAGTAATCTGAGAGGAATCTCTACGAAACAGGATTACGTTCACATTTCTGTACCACACAAAATAATCTGATGCTTGTTTGTTTACACTGTTTCCTGTGCTTTTTGAAAGTGAAAACAAGACACACAAAATATGCGAGGATAATAACAATTTTAAATAGTTTTTCCCCATATATTAATTACATTTTTGTAGTAGTCTAATAATTTTTGGTTTTGTGAAGATGTTGACATCTCTCTTCGCCACAACAAGGAAAGATTGAAATGTTCTGGCATTATTTTACCAGTCTGTTCCACTCAAGATGATATTGAGCTGCATGCGGTCCCTGAATTAAAATGTGTTCGACTCCCCTGATTTAAAGGGATCACAGCTACATTTAATTGAGAGAATAATCGCAACAACTGAATTCACTTCAAAACACTCAAATTCACTTGTACTGAGGGACTTTGAAGAAAAGGAACAGAGACTTAACAGAAATACAAAACATCAAGTTAAAGGCTGCATTTGTCAGTGTAATGTGACAAAAATCCAATTTTTTGCTCTTATTTGGCTCTTATGAATGCACTGAAATATTCTGAGATCACACACAGACATATGTTGGAAAAAAATCAGATAATTATTGGATATGTACCAATGTGACCACCGTGTCACCAGGTGGATCAGATTTCCTTAACATTGCATCTCTAACGTCTTCAAATCTGCGGCCGTTCCGTCTCATAGTGGACATGCGGTAAATAAATGAAGCCTGGAGGCCATCCAACAGGAGGAAACCCCGGCACAGTGGTCAGCTGAGGAGGTCACATGCCTTCTCCGTCTTTGGGGAGAGGAGGAAATAACTGGAGCATCTGCAGAAGATACAATTATGGTGCTTTTCCTTGTTCCCTGCCAAAAAAATTGTGGCCATGTTTGGTGAAATTCTCAGGAATTGCACCATCGTTGTACGTCATCATAAAGAAAAGGAATAAATAAAACAGCCACAGCAAGGTGATATTAAAGCTATCAGTCCTTGATGATAAATCTGATTGTAATGACAGATGTGCGTCTCTTCTGTAACGCAGTGCAACAGTAATACCCCCTTGTCACTGCATCAACCACAAGCAAGTGTGAGCTGCTCGTTCTCTATCCCAGAATTCCCTAGGGGGGGGCAGAAAGCTTCCTCGCGTTTCGAAGCCGGTGCGACAGATTCTGACGGCAGCGCCACAGTCAGCGTGACCAGATAGAGTTTGACATGTGCTGCAGTGACGTCTGACAAGCAGGCAAACACAGAGGAACACCGGGGGAGCCCCGCCGCCGAAACAAAGTATCGTCGAGGGAGGATCCAGCTCTCCCCGTGACACGCTTAACGAACAAAATACTCTTCGATTTCACAGCTCTTCGAGGGAAAACTCCAAGTAATTCTTTTAAAAAGCTGACACCCGCAGTCGTCCTGTTTTTCCATTTTCCAGTTGCGTTCCTTATCTTGTCCTCTCTCTCTTCCTGCGTCTCCTCCTACCATCCCCCAGCTTCCTCCGCGGTGCAGCTGGAATCCCAACATCACAGCGGAGTGAATCCCACACTTCCATTCCTCCCCGTTTTCATCTTCAAAACTCGTCATTCGGCTCTTATCGTGTCACTCCAACATCCCGGTCAGCCCTTATCCCATCTTTCGCAAACACTGAATGCGGCCCTTATCCCATCAGTGCAGACTCCTTCCAAATCCCTGTTCCACTCTTGCAATATATCATTTAGCTCTTTCACTATCATTACAACATTTCTCCCGGCTCAAACGCCATTATCCCCGCCATTCAAAGAACCCTCATTTCAGCAAATACCCCATTCAACCTTCAATTCGTCATTTCAACTATTCATTTAGCATTTGCTTTATTACCTCCACAGAGGAGGTTACGCTCCCGGTGTAGCCGGATTTTGACGAGACTTGGCGGAGGGGTGAATCATGGGCTATTTAAAAAGCCGTTGGGTTTGGAATTGGTTTGACTCACAGTGGAAGACCTGCGAGTTATTTTTTGTTTTCATTAACACTGCAGGATCGGGGCATTTGGCCCGCTCAGTGCTACACGTCTCCACGCTAAGGAGACAATATCGTTCAGCTGTGGCAAAACAGAGCTTGGGAAATATGACTTGACATCTCATTGAGTGATTTCAGGTCGAGTTGCTGGCCTTGGTTGGTGCTATTATATTTCACTTATCTTCCTGCTATTATTTCATGAATGTGCTCAAATCTGAACTGTGAAACGTATTGATTGCTTACAAAAAAGTCAAAGACAAAGTCGACATAACATTGGGATTTTGTTTTTGCCACAACTAAACCACACTGATGCCCAAATTTGAACGTCATAATGATTGCACATTCTCAAAATTGAATGTTCAAATGGAAAAGTCTTGATTTTGCCACAGTTTGGAATATGGTCTCTGTTTGCTTCTTGAATGTATAACAAATTTATTTTCAGTGACTTGCATTCTTCCTCCTTTTCCCTCTTCCCTTCACACTTCAAGACAGCGGATGCAGAAAGCATTTCAAGAAGATCTGGATGTACAGGCATAATCCTCTGTAATAAGATCTGGCTACTTAAACCACAAAGAGTTCTTCTGCAAATAAACATCTAAAAGAAAGCACACAGCAGAATGTAAATTCTGCAAAGCAAAGCCTGCTGAGACAGCTGGGACCTCGCCAAGTCCTATCAGCACTTGGAAAAGAAGACGTATACAGATATAGATACTGAAAACCACACGAGGACAAAAGAAGTGAATAGAGAATAATTGCCTCTCAATACTGATTTTTTTTGAATGTGTGCATTTTTCCCAGTTCAATCTGAATACCTCTCTATGACATGTGCCACATTTTCTTCATATCGTACCCCATGTACCTTGAAAGAGTGGTTTAAATCCCTTGAAGAAGTTCTGGTGGTATTTTTTCACTTGGTTTGGCCTCGACTTTGTGCTCTCTACCAGACCGAGACATTAGACTCTGGCACACTGTGACGGATGATCGCTCCTCTATTGTTGGACATCTTGTAGAGTGCATGATTATGGTTCATTCTTAACTACTCGGGTAACAAAGCAGGCAAAGAAATGATATAAATAGCTGAAATGAGACAATAGCAGTAAACAGGTTTTCTTCATGCTTCAGTCAAACGTCACATCCTGGCAGCATTGTCAGGAAACTCATCACCCATTCAGCCGTTATTCAGCTCACCCATAATTCATCCATTCTCCCAATGTTCCATTCAGCCATTATTCCCACTTTCTGTCTAGCACTCACTCATCCTCCGTCACATCTGCAACGACTGAACTCAATCTACGCCCTCCCCCTTCCTTCTTATCTCCCTCTTCATCCATCTGCCCACTTCTATCCCCGGTTATCCTTCCTCCGTCGCTATCACCCCTGAAACAACACTCATCCATCTCTCTGTCTGTCTGCCCTCACACCCTGTGGTGTGAAATCTTCAATTTATCTTGTGTCCCCATTGTTTTGCCTTCAATTCTCCTCTCTGTACTATCCCCATATCTCTGTCCATCCATCCATCCGTCCGTCCGTCCGCGGATGTGTCCCGCTCGTCCCTTCAGTCTTACTGGGCTGTCAGTGCTGCAGGCTTGTGCCAATTATCCCGGCTCAACTTGAGCGCATATCTATACATCTCACACAGTCGCCTTCCACTGTCTTTAGATGTCGTCTGACACGGCGTTGCTTCTTGTGTATCCAGAACGGCATCACAACGCAGGTTATATGTAAATAAATGTGCATTGCAGGCATGTTGTCATCGTTAGGCTTGACAAACTAAAGTCAGTTGTCAAACAGCATAAGCGACAAATAAATTTATGACAACTGAGAAATGGCGGAGGAACAGCAATAAATAGCAAGTGTTGCATGGCTGTATTTCTGCGTTAGGATGAATTTCTGTCCGAGCTATCAGACACGGGCCATGGATGTTGTCAAGTAGCGTAGGTTCTGAAAGCTGCAGGAGAGTTTAAGAATGGTGGAGTGGTCAATAGTCCCGTCTTAAGCTTTAAAGTGGAAAGTTCTGACACAAGATTCCACCATAATACCAAAACACACGTATTAAGGTGATTAGTGAAGCTAAGTGTGTGACGGATGTGATGGACTGGCAATCCTGCCTTCACCCTCAGTCAGCTATGAATTGACACCAGCAACTTCTAGACTCTAAGTAGAATAAAAAGGTAGAAAAGATGCACTAAAATGCTAAAATGGGAAATGGAGTTCACTTAAATTGCATTTTTCAACTGATCTAAGAGCCACCAAAGTGCTTTACAGTGTTAGTCACAATCACAACCACTTATTCAGACACCGACGGAGACACCCCAATAGCTGGATAAATAGATAAATAGACAAATGGATGGATTCTAAATGGGATGTTAATCTAAAGGAAGTGGCTCTCAAACCAAAGAAGTAACAAAAGTTTACAATTTTTTTCCATAATCGGTGCGACACCACAGAGATCACTGTTAAAACCTAACACAATGGCAGAAGCATGTTTATTTTTGTTAAAATGCCAATGAAAGTCATGGTTGTTAGAGTCTAGACATAAAATTACCTCTTTTGTCATTTAGGTGTAATATCATGTTGTTCCTACAGCGGGAACACATGGCAATATAACTTGTTTTGGGATTGAGGGGAAAATTGGCCAATTCTGTTGCGTCATCGTGAAAGATGTGTTGTGCAAAAGCTCTCATTGTGCTGGTGCTTTATGCATTTTTCGCCAATAAAAATGGCGTGCGTTTTCAGGGAGAAGTGCTTATCCGTGAGAATGACTGTGTGAAGGAGGTGAAGATGAAAATATATGAAGACGGTAATGTTGGCGTGTTGGCGGAGAGAGCGGGAGACGGATCTCGTGAAAGACACCGACAAGTCAAAAAGGCAGAAGAGTGCTAATCTAGATGGCAAAGAGAGACGGCGGGATGGAGAAACAGTGAATGATAAGCAGTTAAAGCAGGAAAAAAAATGGAAGAAAGAGACATACAAAGGAAATGAGAAAGAAGGGAACGGGCGAAAAGAGTGGGGCAGAGAGATGTGGGAATGAGATAAAGCAAGAGAAGAGGGGAGGAGAGAGACAAAAAGGAGGAGAGAGAGGCGTCCATAATGAGTTCTGTCCTACATTTACAAAGGCTGCATTAAATCATGCTCTACTGGGCAGCACACACAGCCCACACTGCCAGGATCAACACAGATTTACACATTTCCTCTCGCGTACACACATTGTGCCGCGCCGACCTTCAACCCACTGATTCACAGTCAACACAAGCTATCAAATAAAATGTTATTACCGATGCTGGATCTCTGCTTAAACAGCTTGAATTAAAAAAAAAAAAAAAAAAAGACAGAAAACACACACACATTTACTAAGAGGGTAAAATAGACACAATGCAGTTGAAATTAAAGCACTAAAACCCACTGATGGTTTGAAAAATCCAGCCCCACAGATGTTCAGAACATCCACTTCTGAAAGGCAACTAGAAACCACCCGCCATAAAAAGGACAGTGAATACATAACCGCTCGCAGCGTGGACTCCAGGCACTCAAAAAACAAAATTCGACACTTCACACTCCTGCGAGTGACTGAAACACACATGAAAAAGTGTTTACCGAGGCAGCGAACACATATGGTTCCAAAGCTGGCGGAGAGGAAACCCTGCCACGTTTCTCTCTGTAGATGGTTTCAAAGGCTGTCGGTTTAACGCTCTCATCTGCATGCAAAACTGCTAAGAGAAAAAAGAAGAAAAAAAAAACATCCTGTAGCTTCATTAATTTTGAGGAGTGTGTCCTACTCACTTCACTGCATTTGATTGTGTTTAAGGACTACATTTAGAAAGAGAGAGAAGAAGAAGAAGAAGAAAAAAACCACGATAAATGGCATTACTGTGAGCACCCGAGATGTTTTTATTCCTAAGACCAATGGCAAAAATTTGCATATCACACACCTTCATCTTCCTGGAATTCAAAACACTGAAACTCATTAAAAATGAGAATGAAGGTAATTCGTAAAAAAAAAAACTTTATAGCACCACAACAGCATGAAAAAAAAAAAAAGAAGACAGAAAACAAACTATGATGAGTCAGTTTCTTTGGGGCCCATATCAGAGGTCAGGTTTTTATTACGCCGTCATCAGAATAGCACCCTCACCAGCCCTTTTGTCTGTACGTGTACAAAGCTGATCACTGCTTTTAAGGCCGTTTCCCCTCCCGGCTCAGTCTACATCAGCAGAAGCAACACAGTTTTAATCTTCGGTGCTGTCGAGACCCGGCCCGAGCAGTTCCAGAGCACTCTGTGCCGCGTGCTGACCGAGCCCTTTTCCATGGAAATGTTATGAGAAATAGATATTTTACTACTCTCCATGTTCCTGACGGTTCCAAACACAGAGAATGTATCAGAGAATCAGAGATGTGACACAAAAATACATCCTGTGGTTGAACATCCATGTAAAATGTTTATGAATACACAAAAGAATGACCGTTTGTATGTTACTGTCCATTTGACGGAGGCTGAAATCACTCCCGGTGTGTTGAAGCTGACTGTCAGCCAGAGTGTAACGAGCTGGTGTTTTACATGAAAGGCATAAAGAGAACAGATAATCGTGCTGTCAGTATCGGATCAGGGCGAATTTCAGCAATTTTTTTTTTAAATGTGATCAATGGTGGGTAGATTGAGCAAATCAGCAGAGGGGATTTTCAGTCTGACGGCCGTCATGCAGGATGTGCAATACCACCGTTTCAAGAGGTGGAATCATCAAAGCTTCGTTAAATACAAACAATTTCATCCATCATCGAAAAAGCAAACATGCAGCTTAGTTTTTGGTCCCAGCGCAGTGCAGCTGTGTTGGCATGAATAACAAACTAATAGCTGTAAAGCTTTTGGATCCACAATTTGCTCCTCCATCTGGGCATCATGTGTTAGACACCACCTTATTAAAGCCCTATACAATGTAAATGACAACATTTATTATTATTTAAACTAAGAAATGACCACAGTAGTGATGCATTTATGCCAGCTTTTGTATTGTGATCGCGATATAAATATTAGCTATGGCATCAATATGATGGATGTGTACATATGTATGAAATTATGCTCTGTAGAGCTCCATCTGATTAGTCAACTATCTTAATGTGTAGTGCATGACTGTATAGTGTGCAGAAACAAATACAGTTCAGTCTTTTGCAAAAAGTGCATTACAATTGTTGATATTGCAGAGACAATAAATTTGCAAGAAATTGCACAGCACTAGTTTGTGCAATTATTGTTAAATGGAAGACAAGTTGCCGTGACTGACGCCACAATGCTAGCTGAAAGCAAAACTGCAGCACTATAACATTTTGAATGTTCCACACATTAGCATACAGATACTGAAGCGAAACAAAGAAAGAGATGCACAACTCTATCAACCGGCAGTCATGGAGTCCAGGTCCTGGCAGCATATTTCCTCAGGTAACAAAACTGGCTGGACCAAATGAGTCCAGAAGTGGCAATACAGAAGTCTGCAAAGCATAATTAGCTGCGCACTAATGGGTGGCAAGCTAATGAGTGGAAATCATGCACTGCTCAGAGGTTCTTTAATCTTTCTGCATGTAAGTTCCTTCCTCAGTACAGTATTTAAGCTCGGCTGCCCTCATGTACAGCTACACCCTGATGTTACACATCTCTGATACACACTGGCTAATGAGCTCCGTACGAGTACCGCTGCTAAGACGAGGTTATGAGTTTTTTTAGCTCTGTCAGCTGTAGATCTGTAACATTAGTCTGCCTGACTGTTCAGACTGCGGCGGGATGACTGGAGGCAGCCCGGTGGCCCACTGACAGCTATTTTCCTAATGATCTCCCGACAGAGATTCTGTGTCTGACAAAGCTGCTGCAGGGATGCTCCACTCTTTGCGACTGTATTTCACCATTTGATTACAGCAAACCTTCTGGACACATCGTCTGATGAGTTTAGTAAAAAGTCTGATATGCAGAATGCTTGAATGAACCCCCGCCGCCACGCACACAATCAGCTCCCCTATAATCTTACATTCAGAATAGCTGGAGAATCTATCTCTGTGTGATTTTCAAGAGTTGGCCATGTGTATTCACTCCATCACATCATGCTGACACTTGATCTGCAAGGCATTGTGTGAAGATTAAATCAAAACCCTCACGAGCTACCAAATAATCACACATTTCACTTTCCCGTGCCGCCACAGCTTCCCGCGGCTGCAATAAGCGTTCACTGCGATTTTTTTCTTTTTTTATAAATTCCTCCATGCTACTCAGAACTGCTCTCGCTTGCATGAGTAGATTGTAGAGCGCAAGTCGGAAAATTGAGTAATTTAAAGACAGCGCAGAGGAAGATTGGAGAGGATGGAGGCAGAGAAAAATGCAGAGGCCCTGGCTGCCCATGGAAATGGCAGTTAAGGTCGGCGGTCGGGAGCGTTCGGGTCTAAGACGGAGCAGAACAGAGGCTTTATGAGAGCAGCAAAGTGCTGCAGGGCTCAGGGGAATACCCTCCTCTAAATCTGAGGAGAAACACAGACTCACACTCGCACTCCCGTAAGAAACACTCAGTGAGAGAATAAACAGATCCATGTGCACGCTCGGGCACACAATACCAAAAATAAACACATGCACGGCTATGAAAATATACAGAGCGGAAATAGCGACCTAAGGAAACATCCGTGCATGTGAACACAGAAACCTAAAAGCACCATGAATGTCATGACTGAACAAAGATGGAGGAGTAGAACTTTTGTTTTATAAATAACTATTCGATCATGGAAGGGTTTTCAAATGAGACGTCGCTTTAAAAAGATCAATCCACTGAATTCACACTCAAGTTCATTGGGTTCACACTGGTCAGGTCAGCAAAGTCACCAAATGGCAAACAAGAGATGATCACACACGTTTTCCTGCCATCTGACATGCAAGGTTTTGGACTGGGACTCGGAGGAAAAGCTAATGAATGACTGTGTAGATATTTTAACTCAACACCTGAGCCAGGAATCAAACCAGAGTATTTAAAAAAGGTCATGACACATATTTAAAGAACACTATTCCATCTCACCTTGGCAAGATCCGTTGATTTCCTCAAAGCCCGGCTGGCAAACGCACTTCCCGATGGGCACCAACCACTCCCCCTCCGTGCTGCAATGCATCCTGGGAGGCTCGTACAGCGGCAGGGAGTTGTTGACGCAGCGCCCCACCACCTCCACCAGCTGAGAGGCCTCCGAGCCGGGGATGGTGCCGGGGAACTCGGCCAAACTCTTCACCAAGAACGGGCAGCGTTTGTAGAAAACCCGGACCGACACCAAGGCAATGCAGGCCCCTAAATCCTGAAACGCCAGGTAGAAGCCTTTACGAGTCAGAGGGCCCAGGTCACGGACTTCGGTGTTGAGCTTCATGACCCGGTCCCCCAGGTCCAGCTCGGTGAAGCTCTCGTCGGCCGCTATGGTGTCAATTTTGATGTATCTGCTTTCCTTCAGCGCCCGGTCTTCCTCCTCGGTCATCATCACGCCGTCCCTCATCTCCCCGTCCTCCATTTCGTCCTCGTCGCCGTTGGTCTCGTAGTAATACATGTTGAAGGTCTCCTTGCAGGTGCCGACCCCGCCGGGCAGGCTGTTGCAGTCTCTCAGGGTGAACTTGAGCTCGATGAACACCCGCTGGGCGCCCTCGGTCAGGATCCAGTTGGTGTGGAGCCAGTTGTTCTGGTTCTGCTCCATCACACGGCACACTTGGTAGGTGTGTATGGGGGCGTAGTTTTCATCCACCTCGCCGATCTCTTCCCACTGCGACAGAGAAAAGACGGAATGACTGGAAACAGATCAAGTCAAACATTCAGATTCTTTATTGTCCTGAAGAAACGTCTCTTAGGACTGTAGTTTGACATGAAATTAATTTGTAGTCCTACTGTTCTTCAATTTTATGGGCAATAAACACTAAATAATGAAATAGGATCTAATTAACCAAAGCATGTTTGATCCTGGATTCAGTTTACTATTAGTGTTGATTTGGATGAAATATAGTCAATTGCATTTGATGCACAAATCCATTCTTCCTCATGTCGGTCTTCAGTGGTTCAGACATAACTAATCACATCATTTAATGCCGTTAGATCCAAGGTCCCAGGTCCTAAAAGGTCAAGAGATAAGAATAGTAATAACTCTGGAATGGGAAGACTGGACGGCGCTCTCATTGTGTGTTCGTACCTTAGCTCCCACAAAGCAATTTATATTTCAAAAATCACATTAACCCATTCACACACGCACCCACACTAAGAGCGATAAAGCGCCTACTGACAAGGCAATGGAGCAAAAGCATTTACATAGACATATTCTGATATTTATTGAAGGAAGATATGATTAAAACTGGACTTTGTATGTGCTTAAGCTCTTCTTTGTTTGATTTCTTTAATTTGTAATGCATGTTTCTCAAAGCATGAAAAAGTTAAAGTTAATACAAGTGCACAACTGATAATAAAGAAGACAGAGGCGGCACATCAAAGCAACAGAACTTGAGTAAATGGACTAATTTTGCTAGTTTCTGGACGTAATATATCAAACTAACAACGGCGTTACTTTACTTACAAACGTTCCCCATAAAGAAATTTGTTACATGACTTCCTTACTAATCTGAACACTGTCAGATAACACTACGACATTAAAAAAGAATAAAAATAAAGAAATAAGTCGGATAAAATCATCCATTATGCTGAAGAAGGAAGTCTTCTGTTAATTAAAAACACTTCTTTGTCTTTTTTAGGGTTTGCCTCTCTAGTCTATTAGTGTTGCTATTTCTGTCCTGCAAATAAAAACGCAACTTATGTAACCTCAGTGAGAACAAACTGCTGATTGATGACGATGTGCTTGAATATAGAAAGAGCGACGATAGAAGTGTTGACCCTGAATCACCTGAATATGGATAATGGCTTCGCGCATTGCCGTCAACACTTGATTATGAGTATCTGCTCCAAAAGTCAAGTGTCAATCAGAAAAAAAAAACTCTAAAAGTTAACACATGTACATCCAGAACTGAAAACCAAAGCAAAGTCGTACAAATGAGCTACAGGGTTTTTAGGAGGATTAGCCGCAGAGTGGAAGTGATAAGAGAGGTGTGTGTGTGTGTGTGTGTGTGTGTGTGTGTGTGTGTGTGTGTGTGTGTGTGTGTGTGTGTGTGTGTACACAGGTATAGATAGGATAATCCTCATTCTTTCTTCCCATCTCATTTTCTCCTACTGCAACAGGCAGGAAAGAAGCAGCTTGTGTTACGAGGTGTGTATGTGTTTACCATAAATTAAGGGCGGCGGTCTCGTCAGGAAAAAAAGTCCGTTCGACTACTTGTCTTTAAAAAGTGCAGGTGTGTGCATCCTTTTCTGCTTGTGTGTGCTCACCTATGTAAATTACAGTCAGGATTCAATTTTCTGTCTGTGAGCATCTGCATCCACGCATGTGTGTGTGTGTGTGTGTGTGTGTGTGTGTGTGTGTGTGTGTGTGCTAGACAGCAGCATTAATTCCCTTTGCAGGTCTCCTGGGACGTGGCTATTATCTGCATCACTAGCACTCTCCCATGGCTAATACAGGCGCTTCATCATGTCACCATAATATGGCCAGGGGGACCCGACTATGATCTGGTGTTATAGCTTAATAGCCCATATTAATCAATCCGCGCGGTGGCCGTTGTACGCAGCCTTCTGTCTTTGTCTTTTCTCCGTGTCTTGTTCTCCATCTGTCTTCTTCTCCCCCCTCCGTCCCTCCCTGCTTCAGCCTGGCTCTTTTCTCTTCTCGTTATAATTACTCCGTTTCAGAAGAATGTGAGACCACATGCAGGTGTTGGAGTGTCATTGTGTCTGTGTTGCTCTGTAGTCGTGCCATTTTCATGACAGGCACATGTTCGCACTAATGAGATGCAATTTCAGTTTTAGTTGCATCCTTGAATATGACCGGCTTGTTTCGGAATTTGGACGTTTCTGTGTAGGTTCAACTGGGAGACTACAACTCAACTGAAAAGTCCTAGAAAATGACTTTTTCTGAGAAGGTTAATGAGGTTAATCACTTTTATTCATCAGTATTATAATTGATAATTTATGGCATTCATGAAGGATTCTTAAGGTTTAGCATCCACACAGTTTATATTTCAACTTTCCTTACTCAACATCATTGAAGAAAATGTTCATGTTTACATGGCAACAGTGCTGCTATGTAAACAACACTGTTCACGCTAAAGAGAGATGGAACCCAAGGGCATATTCAAAACGATCACATTTCCACTCTCAAAAAAAATGTATTTTCAGTGATTTCCACCTCCTTTATTATCTAAAAGAACCCAAAACACAACAAAAGTTCCTGTATTCGTACTTATAAAACTGTAGAATGAACGAGGACTCCATTCTAGTTTTAGAACTCTGTATTGCTAAGTTTTTTTAGAAAAAAAATAAGCAGAGAGTCGATTGTGGTAGCTGCTCTTCATTGTGACTTATAATTTGCATTGTTCATGCAACAAACAAAGAAAAGCTGAATTTGATACAATTTCATTTCAAACTGAAATAAAAATGCTGCAATCCAACCATAATTCACCAACATCTACTTTTTAATTAAATATACCATCTTTTCTCTGTTTTCCCCCCATCAGCTCAGATTTTTTTGGGTCATTTTTCTCTGGTTTTATGTTTCTGATTTCTGTGGCTTCAAGTAATAAAATCAGAGCTGTCAGAAAATTATGTCATTTTGAATTTGCAGAAGGTGAATGGATGTGTGACAGTTCAGTCGGCCTTGAAATGTGTATCGTACAAGTTATTGTGATAATAAATACGGCTCAGACACTAGTTACTTTCCTAAAACAACATAATAATGAAGTCTCTGAGATGACAGGGTTGTTTTTTGAATAAAATCTTAAATTTTCCAGAACTTTCTCCAGTCAGTAAACTCTTCATCTTCATGAAGGAGGAAAGAAACAACGTAACTCGGCCCCTATCTCTCCCAGACGTCAACCCAGTCAGTCCCAGTGCAGACATTAAGCCTCTTACTGGTTAGATCACACAGATCCACCAGCCTGTTCCGAGCTTTACGCGGCTTAACACACATTTACACACATGCACAAACACACACGTACACACTTGTCATTAGTGGCCCAGCGGGGGAGCCGAGCCGACGACCTTCTCCCGTTGAGCCCAGAACCAAATGGGTTCGGTGTTTGTGTGGAAACGTGGCCGTCGCTGTTGCCTCTAGAAATCCTCCCACTCCGCAGCTCAGCGTATTAACAATATTTGATCGCTAATGTAAATGAGACATGACAGGCGGTTTCTTTAAACTCCGTCATCAAACAAGTTCTTAATGTGGTTAATTCGAAAACAAATATCTTCAGACATTTCAAATCTAACTTGGCAAAGTTAAACTTTCTGCAGTGCTTAATAAAGGACACAAGCGTGAATAAACACATTTTGAACATATAAGGACAAACAGGATGGAGGAATAATGAAGAGGTTATTGCAAGGACAAGTCAAACATCCTTGAAGCGTCTGATGTTTGAGGACCAAGATCCTCTCGGCTGAAACAAACAAAACGGATCCACCTGACAGTGAAGCAACGTTTGGTCAGTTCATCTCTAATTCAATATACTAATATCTAAGATATACTTTCCAGTTGACTGTCACAGAAATGCTCAGATGTTTTGGACAAAGTTACAGACTTCCATTAAACATCTTCCTCTTTGTGTCACTTAATGTTCCATATATTATATTCAATGGGTTCATAATATTCATTAATCCAATAAATCCTTTGTAAAGTCCTGGAACAGTAATATGTACACCTATTTTTATTCATGTTATTATAATGACAACCGATATCTTGGCTCTGAAGGATGGAGCTGCCATAAGCTGTCTGCTACACGCCTGATTTGAATTAAACCAATAATATCCCAAAACCACTCAGTAGAAGCATAATGGTAACTGTAAATGACATTGTAGAGAAGAAAACTGAAAAGGAAGGAGATGAATCATGCCGTTTTTGAACTTGCTCTTCTTGAGTAGAAACAGACTCAATCACAGCTTCATACCAACACTGAACATTATGGCAAAGACAATGAAACAGTTTTGAAAATATTGGGTATATACTTTTATTACCACTATTGCCATGATGAAGATACTGTTTTAACGGAAAAGAAAGAAATGCTGAAGACGAAGTTTTACTGTAGGCACTGTTTTTGTAATGAAACTCCACACACACAGAGAACAGTACGGTAAACATTAATGGCATTAAGAGACACCCAAAACGCAATAAACGTTTTGCGTTTTCACTCAAATCATTGTCATGTAAACAGACAAACCTCACGGTGGCAGGTATTCAATAATTTCTGTTCATAAACTGTGAATTCTGAGGTTGTGAGGTAAGTACAACTCACTATGACCGCTGGCTCTTGTGACAGTGGACGGCCGATTGAGTTCAGATTGGCTGATCTGATGTTCCGATACGAGCAATCAAAAAGCCAACACGTTGCTGTGCCAGCGCTCAGAGGTGATAAATGGCTGAAAGACCGGGCCTAATGACACCCAGACCCTGTCATGGAGCCTTAACCTCTCTGTCACCGACCCTGTTCGACTATCCCTCCAAGGCGTCCGCTCGGCTCCTCATTAGCCTGTGTGTTTAGCTTTTGTTGACCGCTGCGCGCGTGTGTGTGTGTGTGTGCCACATCCGTCAGCGGGACCCCCCGTGGCTGCGGTGAGAGCCCCCCCGGCTCTAAGCCTATAAAGCTGTCTCCAACTTATTATTACCGCCCATTACCGCTGACCATCACGACACTGTAACAGAACTGTCCCTTTGGCTTCCTTTCCCGCTGAAAGACCCCCTCCCCCACAATCCCCATCACATTCACTCCCACATCCCCCCTCTTCTCTCCCCACATCTCATTCCTCCACGTCTCTAATTTCATCCCACGCCGATCACATTTTATATCTTTTGTCCTATTTTCTAACATTAATTATCAAATCTTAAGTCTAGCCCAGAAATGCTGCTCCACTGCTCCCCACCTTCCCCATCAACCCCCCAATTTCCTTCCAATTTGTGCCTGATTTCTCCTTCTTTTCCTGTTCTTGAACTGCACTCCTCCTCTTTTTTTATGTCTTGCCTACTTTTGCGCTACAGTAGAAAGCAACGTCGGTAAATCTTAACCAAAGATCTCAAAGTAAACAGCACTCCTCAAACAGGCGCTGCCCTTCTCCTATTAAGGACGGGCGGCTTAAGGCCCCGACACGCCGCACCAGCTGTCAGCTGTCACTGGATGCATTGGTGAGCATCTGCGCCACGGCCGGCCGTCGCCCGGAGTTCCCGCAGTGTGTTCGGCACCTTTGACGCCAAACCTGCCCACATGTCTTTGGTCAATTGAGCACAGTGATTCAGCGAAGGCAGTCGATGAAAGAGAGCTCTCAATAAGCGGCTGTCTGGCCGAGCATGGCGGTGATTACATCAATTTAGCGCGGTTTCACTTTATTTTTAGTTTCGCCCTCCTCCTCCTCCTCCTCCTCCTCCTCCTCCTCGCGCAGCCGACGAACTTGGAGCCAGACGAGGCTTGAATGAGCCGCTGATTGCCTCACAATAATATCCCACAGGTAGCGCAGCGGCGGCTGCATCTGAATGGCTCCCCGTTACACTTCGGAGCGCATTGCAACATCGCAATGTTGCACAAACCACCGTCATTTGAAAGCGTTCTCTATTCAGACTGTTTTAACCACAGAGCAGAGCACGGCATATTTCATCGCTCCTCCTGTCACTGCCTGGACCGTTGAGACGGCCACATGTTGAAGAGGTTTTACAGGCCCGGCGAGCGTCGTCCACCGATGTTCAGAAGGGGTTCTTAAATTTAGCGGCCTGATGGACGGTAATGGAGACAGATGGAACCGAGCAGAGAAATCATCTGTTTTTCCCTCCGACTTTTCTCACTTCAGTCTTGTCGCTTCATGGTGTTTGAAAGTACGGTAGATAAAAGCATCCAAGTAAAGACCATCCAATCTATGATAAGCATTTTGTTTTACAAAGGGAAAAAAAAAAAATCAATCTGAATATTCAGGTTTTTTTGTGAAGCCATTATGTATCCATCTTGTCTCATATAATAATGACCGGTGTGGTTCCCAATCTGAGGTCTGGGGTCTCCTTTGGGAGGAACCAGAGGTCATTAGCTGCCCGAGGCTTTGAATGCTCTCAAACTGTCAAAATTTGATTTGCACACATTAAAGAAAGGTGCGATAAATAATCTGTATCACACTTAGGAAACTGCTCGCTGCCTTCATTTCAAAGGCTGCTGTTTGCACGCTCGTGAAAGTGGGTGTGTCTACTTTATAAAAAATGTCTGAAGCTTTCTGTAGAGGCAAGCCCAAAGCTTCTAAATGAAAAATAGGTTGCCAGCCTCAAAACACATTGAAACCTTCAGATGCTGGTTTTATTATATTTATTAAATATATATTTTGATACAAAGTGCATGAAAAAACCATCAGTTCTCCCTCAGATCAATAAGCTAAAACTAATTTAATCGCTGATTGATTGCTGTTGTGCTGATGATCCTTTCACCCGCACCAATTCAGCCTCCTCTAGTGATTCTTGCTGGAGATCTGTGCATCATCTTGTTGTTTCCAGTCCGTCACCGACTGTCAGGTCTACTCCTCAGTACTTTAGCATCACAAATCCAGACGATCCCAGCAGGATGTCTGCAGAACAAAAACCTCTTCTCTTGTAGCTAATTTCAATTCCAACACAAGACTTCCAAACAAGAATAAAGAAAGGATTTCTCAAGGTGTTTGCAATTTATTTTGATATTTTCGATGAGCGCTTAGAAAGAGGAAAACCCCACTAAGAAAGTTCAAGAAACCCAGCATGAGCGCAGAACACTTTTCACTGACAATTAAAGCTCTTAAACCAAAATATTCATCCTGTATTCCGCTCCCTCCGCTTTCCAGCTCAGAAACATTTGTCTCTTAATTACACCTTATTTAGTCTCACTGGTTCCAGTGAAACATTTCCAAGTATTTCAAGGTCATCCCTCAAATTTAAAACCTTTTTAAGGCGTTTTTCAAAACCCCTCTTAGTCTAAGTGCACGTCTCAATAACTTTCAAAAGTACATTGAAGCTTCGGGGAAAAAACAAAGCAGAAGGCAGAGAAAAGAAGACAAAGTGAGATGAAGAGAGTGGCAGATGACAAGAATAAGACGAAAAAAGGAGGGAGGGGTGTCAAAGAAATGCTTCGCTGGGAGTAGAAAGGGAAGGAACGGCAAAAGGAGTTGAGCCAGGAAAAGAAGTAGAATAGAGGGACGGGTGTTGACGGGGATGAAGGGAAAGAGGAGGAAACCGGGGATGAAATGAGCCATCTGGACGACGAGACAAAATAAAAAAAATTAAACATTAAAAACTTTCGGCGCTTTTTTCCTCACATCTAATTTAGCCAAGACTGCAAAGCAAGTGTGAACGTGTGTGTTTGTGTGTGTGAAGACTGTCTGGTAGTACACTGCAGATGGGGTGTTGTTGTACAAACAGTGAACACGAGCGGCAATGGCCAACAACCGTACTGTATGCTATTAAAAAAAAAAAAAAAGAGGCCAAACACAGGAAATAGGCTGTTTATTTACTCGGGCATGTCTGGCATTAATTTGCCACACAACAGAGTTAAATTACAGGAAATTAATCACCATAAAAAGTAGCTCGACAATAACAGAGCCGCTAATGAGGATATCATTCTGTTATTTTATCGATGTCCTTCATTTCCTCCTGCTGTCTGAGCCGTGCGCTGATATTTATGCAGCTGCATTGTTGGAGGGGTAAAAAAAAAAAGAAGCCATGATCACATCTTCATTAATATGATTGCGTGTGCGGCTGCTTTTGTCAGCACTATCTCCTCCATCTACATACAGCCACAGAGCGGGGCTGTGATTTGAATACACAGGGAGGAGAAAGTGCTCCGGTCAGCACTATCGGCCCAGCTCCGTATTTGTCTACACTTCTGACTATATGGGAGAATATTTTTTTTTCCATGCAGATCGAACAAATACATAAATGAATGTCCGCTGAATCCGAAAACCTCACGCAGCTTCACAAATGCTTTTTCTTTTTTTCTTTCTGGAAAGTTGCCAGCTCTGACTGTGAAGAGTCAATGTATGACACATCCACGCGCATTAATACTTTATCAGTAAAATACAATATTTAATATCTTGGAATAACTATTTCACAACTCCAGTAAGTCATTCCCCAATTAGCCTTCCTCTCAGGAATACTTGGAAATGGAAATTCAATTCCTGGCTTGAGAATATCATCGTCCACTGTGACTTCCAATATCTTATTCATGAATTCAATTTGCCTCCATAATGAATAGAGAATTCTTGGAAATGAAATGACCTCTAACCTTTTTAAGAACAAAGGAACTACCTGCACTTCATTACGCTCCAAGCCTCCAAGCAAACCTAAAAGCTGAATTTACCTCCTGGACCAGACTGCTAAGCTTAGCTGCGAAGCTTTCATTTAAGGGAGGAAGAAACTATTTTCTTTCCAGTTCTGTTCCATTAACGGGAGCATCTTTTATGTTTACTTCGTTGCCGATGAGTAATTGAGTTTTAGACCTGTAGAAAACCACACAGACATTTGAAATACACTCAGACAAAAGACAGATGTGCAGCAATGTGCTGAACCAGCATGGCTTTGTTTCCACCTCCTTTGAGAAAAGAGGTGTTTTGGTAACATGCACATCTGGCCCGTGGATTTGAACCACAACAAAACCAACCTGCGGCCTAACTAACCCCCCCGCCCTCCCCAAGGGTCACCAGAGCAGATCATGTGGTCTGCATGTCTGATTTGGCACAGGTTTTGCACCGGACGCACTTCCTGACATAACCTGAGCAGCTGAGAGCTGAGGGACGGATCAGCGGCGGGATTCGAACCGCAGCACGTCCGGCTCATCCCACTTGTTAAAAATAAGTATATTTTCTATTTTAACGTTTCAGAATTCATCACACTGAATCATACATTGGACCAATATCATTAATTATTCAGGCACATTGTCAGTATTCAGTTATTGTTTTGCTTCATGTGTTATCAATTAATGACTATTCTCTTCTTTTTTCTCAATTAATGAAACTCGGAGCACCTCTTCAGTTATCGAACATATTTTCTCTCCATCATAAATGCAGTCCTTATATGCCACTTAAGTAAAAACATGAATGCTTAACACTCGAACCCCCTGTGTAACCATGCTGCTGCTCCCACTGTACACATCAACAACACACTCACTGAACACAATGGAACTTTTTACACATTAATTTTTACACACAGGAGTTATTTTACTCACCCCGTTCTTTGGATAGGCCACCCAGCCCAGGTCTCCCATCACAGAGCGCGAATCCAGCAGATTCACTGTTCAAAGTTAAAAAAAAAAACAACAACAACAATAATAATAATTAAAGTCAGCTAGAAAATACATATCTGCACAGATCACAGCATTATACGATTTTTTGAAGAACTGTAAAAAAGAAATACATGTAGTTTATAAACCAGTTATATTTGTTGACTGTCGTGCTGTAAATCTATAAAAAGTAAGAAGTTAAGAGCTGCTGTGCTGGATGTGGTGTCTAAGGTAGAAGCACTGATTTGTGATAACTTGCACAGTTTGTGTGCAGTAAAATAAAACAAAAAAAAAAAAATAAAAAAAAAAATAATCACCTTTAGTTTATAGGATGCAATTCAAGTAATAAAGATTCCCCCACCCGAGGCATATAAAGAATTTGTTTTCTTAGTTTTTTTTCTTATGTACATGGGACAATAGATCGTGTTCAAAACCTTTTCAAAACACATTTTCACATCAAATACACTTATTCCCTCTTTCTGCAAAACAGAGTCAAATACCATTTTATGTAATACTAATGTTTGCTTCAGTTTCCAAGCTGCACCACCAAGAGTGCGATCCAACATCTTTGGATACCGACCAAAACGCACTGGAGTGTGACTGGCTGGTAGAAATGCACATTTGTGTGAAGTGCAATAACTAAACATATGGATATCAAATATAATTCAAACATTGCTGTTCTTTTTTTTGTTAAGAGACTTTCAGGACTATTTTGCAGCTTTCAATGTCAAATTTGGATGGCTGATGAAATCTAAATCAGGAACTGTTCCCCGGAGGGAATCTTTAGTCTTTGCAAAAGGAAGTTCTAATGATGTGCATTTGTCAAGGTGAAGCACAAAATTCAAATCAAATTAACCAGAATGCAATTTCCTCCTGGAGGCTTTGTGTCTCTCTAATGGAGAGTAAATGATAATTGTACAATTTACCATGCTGGTATGAATGTGTGAGAATCTAAAAGAAACAAGGAGCCGAGACAATCGAAGTGCACGTATCAAAACAACTCCCAAAACACTTTTTTTTAAATCTGATTCACACAAAGCAGCACGTGCACACCAACTCACAGCTCATACTTTAAAGAAGCCCCTCTGCCACGTCCTCCTGCTCTGGGTTAGTTCATCTTATCTTGTGTTTCCCATCAACAGGTCAAATAAATCTAGAGAAATCAAGCACAGGCGCTACAGAAGTCAAAGTGAGCCGCCATTCTGTCACTGACAGCAGGCTGGTTATCTCGCAGGAGAGCACATCTGGAAGTCAGATGTCAGTTCTCACCGTCAACGTGTTGGACGTGTTCAAAATACCGCAGGCAAGGAGTAAAGACCTGAGCGACTCCGGCAAGGGCCGGAGCATTATGTCTGGATGACCGAGCCAGAACAAACTCTCAGCGGTCGGTTTCACGGGCGCCTCGTAAATCACACCAACATATGACATGTCTCACGCGGGGTTTTTTTTTTTTTTTTTTTTCGCACAGCCATAAACTCCAGTCCTGCCAGGCTGGAGTTCACTTTCCCGTTATCTCCTCTGCGATAACGTCCGTCTCGTTCCGTGGACTCAAATCATAAAAAGGGAGAGTACAAGTCAATGAGCCGCTGACAGGCTTTTAGACGTAACAGATTAAGAGCTGGACGTCTGAGAAAAACCATTAATGGGAGCAAAAAAGTATCGCTAACCGGCCAGGTGGACACACAAGATTCCACCATGAAATATTTAAGGCTGGACGTGTCAGGTGTGCCTTCACGAGAAGCGGCCGATCAGCATTCAGACATGCGGGAAAGCTGCAATCCAAATGATGGAGCACAAAAAAAAGTACATGAAGACTCGAGTGTTTATCCACTTCTGAAGTCTGCTCCGTGCCACGTTCACACTTCAAACCACAACAGCCGCTGATTGAAAGTGGAGGAGCATGCAGCAGCTGATTGAGATCTTTTACTCAAGGACCTTCGATCCACTTCCAAATGATCTCTGTGATTTTATTGGAGTATGAACGCAGCAAAACACACCAAACTCAGAATGCGGCAGATGAAAGATCGACTGTGGTGTGGAGAACAGAGGACTTGAAGCTGTTATTTATTTATTTTTTTTTGTTGGTCATAAATATACTTTCCCATTTACTTTTTCAGCTGATAGAAGTGCGCCCACATTCAGCATGAAGCACTGAGGTTCCACTGAAAATCCTGAAAATCGACTGAAAAATTCAGATTTTGTTCCAATTGTGAAACGAATCCAAAACTAACCGACACAAAGAAAGTGTAACAAACCCTGTGAGACCTTTTTTCTCTTGCCTAAGGTTTAACAAAGCCTTATAAACTGACCAATTTGGTAAAAAACAGCAACCTAATTTTACAAGATTGTGCGGTGAGTTAAAAACGTTCAGGAGTTCTATATATTCCAACAGTTCAGAAGCTGCAAACGATTGGTTATTAACAGAGCAACCTTTGTTATGTAAGATATTAAATCAATAACCCGAACATATAACTCCATGTCGCATTTATAGCCGTTTTGCTGAGGTGGCTATGTACAGGTCGGCGTGCTCGGATAAGCCTCGCTATAAAACAGCTAATCCTGCAGTGAACCATGCCCTAAGGTAAACAAAAGGATGGGCATCCATAAAACATCTCCTGGAAGAGGGTGCACTGGTGTGAGCCGAAGGAAAATAAGCAAATACGAGCTCAGCAACCAAGACACACTTGCTCCGCAATTCCTCTCGACACACACACACAAAGACAGACACACACACGCAACTCTCGTCTTACTGTCTCCTCTGTTCTGCCAAGAATAATAAAAGATGTCCTTAGGAGGCGATTAGACAACTAATTAGGCCATAAAGAAGAGATAAGTGATACTGAACTAGATCATAAGGGATGCATTACCTCTTTCACTCTCTCCTGCTCTCTCCAAGGATCAAACCACCTAACAAGTCAGCGCTCGGCGATGACAATGATCTACACAACTTATTATTAAAAAGTCGGCGCCGGTGAATGGGAGAGTGATTTAAAGTCTTACGCGACATCACTTCAAGGATACGCGTCTCCGAACTGCTGGAGAGCGAGGGGATTTTGTCAGCGTGGGGAATACTGATCGAGTTCTCCTTGAGTCTGCGTCTGAACGGCTGCTCTGCAAAGTCGGAGCCGTGTTTATTTTCAGAAGCACTCCTTGGGCACTCCTTCAGCAGGTAAAAGCTTCAAGACTCATCTTGACCTCAGGGATTGTTTATTAAAAATCTGCTCCAAAAACCCTCTGAAATTTGTCATTCCTTGATGCAATTGCGGCCAATCTGTAAATTATATTTACGTGGGAGTTTGCGGATTTATAGCAACTGTTATTTCTTTAAAATACAACACAGTCGAGACAATATTTGTTTGAAAAGTCTTCCAAGAGCCTTAATCTGACACACTGCGACACCATTAGGTTAATCAAAGCATCTTTAGAAACAGATATGATGCATCTGGCTCCACATTGAGAGGTTCTCTGGAGGCGATCGCTTTAAATCGAAATGGATCGGGAGGCAAGAGGAGAAATCAATCAACTTGGCAAACTGAGTACAGTTTCCTTCAGAAAACATTCATCAGCAGCACCTGTCACTGCAGAAAAAAACCTCTTTCAAAACAAAGACGGAAGCATCAGGAATTCTCCGCACAGCAAAACCTAACTCGAAAACAATTGCTTGAGGTTGACCTGCAGTCTAAGCTGATGGCGGATATCTGTGTAGCATTTCAGCATCCAGTCTGACAGGATGTTCGCCACATACCGAGGTGGGCAAACGGCTGAAATCCCCAGAGGGACCTCAGAGGGTGAAAAATTGTGTAGTCTTATTTTCTGTCAATTACAATAAATGAGTCCATTGAGGGGCGAGTTTAATTACGGGCTTCACAATCTCCTCCAATTACGCATCTGATGGTATGATTATCCATTGCGGTGCAAATATGTGCCGAATTAATGTAAAAGCAGCGATGAAAGGCAGCTTCTGGCGCTGAAACGAGGCCCAGCATGTCGGACGGTGTGATTTCAGGGGAGTTCGTGGCTGTTCTTGTCAAATTTGAAGGAAACTTGTGTTTTCAAAAACATGCAAATGAGAAAGAAAAGGAGAGACAAAGGGAACAAATGCATGAACAGTGTTAGGATATTCATCCATCTATCATTTTCAATACTAGTTTAACTGATAATCAGCAGGGCTGGAGCACGTCCAGCTGAACTGGGTGCAACTCAGGGCAAAATCCTGACTGATATTAAAAGAAAAAGTTGTTCTTTTGAGAACTTTGCTCCTTTTTCTGATTCTGTTTCAACAAAATTTGGAATTCCAGTAGTTTCCCTGCACATTTTACCAGAAGGTCAACAGACGCAATTGAAATGAATAATTAAAGAGTATTTTCCTCTAAATACAAAGTAGGCACATATTCCACTGATACGTGGAATGGTAGGTAAACCCCTTGATGCGGTTATACAATCCGAAAGACCCTCAAACAAAGACGTAAACCACCCAGTGGAGCTGGGCTCTTCTAATTTTATGTGGCACTGAAGCGTTCCCCTGCGGGACCCTCCGAGCGCTCCGTGACCACACACTGGGGATCCACTTTTGTGAAACCTAAACTCCGACCAAATAAATCTGCCACATGAAGAATACAGGGTGATGAATGCTCCCCGTTTCCCGGATAATGACAGCGGCAAACAATGGCATTCATCTCCAGCTATTAGGACGCTGGTCTCTGTGTGGACAATGGCGTGGGAACAATATCCCACACACTGTTTTATACGTCTCATTCAAACATTTCTTTTTATCATAATTACTTATAACTTGCATCACATTACCGTTGTCCACGTTTCACATTCATTCAGGTACAATGCAGGTAAATGGATTTCACCAAAGCGGTTTTCAAGCGTTGAACACTTCCAGACACATTGAACCATTTGATTGCACGCCACTGGCTGTCATGCAAGGCGCTCGCACCGATGAGCGTTTCGCCCAAGGACACAATGATGCCTGGATAGGACGAGATGTGGGCTCAAGCCTCCAACCTCGAGATCAGAAGATGATTCCCGACCAAAACGCCTCATAAAAAGATATTTGATTTTCTCCTGAAACCATTTATGCTCACACTGCATGAAAAAGACAAATAAAGCTAATAAACCCATTAAGAAGTTTTTTTTTAAATGTGACCATAAAATACAAAAGAAGGTCATACAAGTATAAAACACTTTAAGAGAAGAAAGTTGAGCAACAGTGATCGGTGTGCATGAGATCAGTTGCTTGCCTGGACCCAGTGAGCTCATAAATCAACAATGATTTACCAATACCAGCAAATGAGCCTGTTAATATCAGACTGTCTGTCTCTTTGTGGTCGCCCTGTGATGAAATTTCAACCTGTACAGGTTTCACCTGATGAGTAGAGTATGATTGCTCTTATTAGACAGAGGGAAGTGACTGTCAGCACCCACAGGTTAAATGTCCCCAATTTCACCTGGAAAAACAAGACTGCACTCAACAATTCTCAAAAATGTAAAATGAACATGAACGTGTTTTAAATGTCTAGAAAGTGGATTATGATCAACTGTTCTAATTGAGATGGGATTCCCTCCATGAGCACGGTGAAAGGAAAAGCACATCGCCATGAGGTTCATGCACCTTGCGATGAATGTTTAAGATGAATGTGGAGGTTTTCGCAGCGCGCCGTGCGTCTGGCTGCGCTGCCATGTCCTCAGAGGACGGATCATCAGAGAAAGACGCATGATCCGACCAAAGGTTCATTCTTTTATCTCATCTCTTTTACGGTCTCAGCTCTCAGAGTTGGGGAACACAGTTGTCATAAAGATCATCGTGTTCATTTTTACAGGCGACCTCCTTTTTTTTTTTTTTTTTTCCTTTCCATCCAAGCAGCGTCTGAATGAGGCGCCGACGGTGCGCCGCACCAGAGGCACACACAACCAGACCAGCGCCAATTAACCCCGCACCACCTCCCCTCTCTCACTTTACCTTCATTGGCGGGGATGCCGCGCGCCCCGAGCCATGTCACACTCCAAAGCCACGTCCACGCCACCAGCCAAAAGCCACAACTCCACCGGGAAGATTGCATGGCGCATCCAAAAAAAAAAAAAAAAAAAAGGATCAGAAACCGGTAACTGCGGGTGAGATCTTTCTTTTTCCCCTTTTTTCTTTCTCTGTCAACACAATCTCTGGTCAGCACGAGTCGGGAAAAGGTGGGAAAAGCATCCGACCGGAGAGACGGGGGTTCATGGTCTGCGGCGGCGGAGGAGGAAGGTAACTGAGGAGCGCAGTGCGCGGCGCGGCGCGCTGGTTTGGGGGAAGGCGGGCAGCGCGCCGGGAGGGCGGAGTGAAGCGCACAGCCGCTCCAATCACAGACCCTCCACAGGTGAAGCCCCGCAGCCGGCGGACGCTCGTCGATTGATTCCCACCAGCAATCGTTGCCACTTACTACTCTGCTAAAGGCGCGACTTGATGGTGAAGTTGTAGCTTCTCTGTTAGAAGAACGCGTCTAACATCATGTCCAGCCGCCGAACAAGCGCATCAGTCTCATCCAGAGCCCCTGAAAACACACGTTTTAAACTCGCAACTTCAATATACTCCAAGACTTTACATGTTTTGCAGGTTTTCTTGGGGTATTTTGTGTTCAAGTCATGTGAATTTGGAACATTTTGGCAAAAGGAAAATGTAAAATGTCAGATTTTAATTGAAAATATTTGTGTGACGGGAGGAAAATCTATTTTTAATGAAATACAATCATCTTGTGTTCTGTGCTTAGTGTGCATATTTAATTAAAATCTGGCTTGTGGTGTTTGGCAGCAGTGCACACGGATGTGTTAGGAAGCCTTCGTCAGCAGTAAGAAAAAGCCATTGAAAAGAAAATTAGGTGAAGCTCAGTGACACATCCAGGCAGTGTTTTGTGGTGTTTGTCACAATTAAGCCTGATATTCTGGATCATAATGGATCAACACAGAGTCTCTGGTCACAGTTTAGTCTTTTTATACCTGCGGGAATATTTGTATGTTTGTTAAAATTCTCGCCAACCTGTAGTGTCTCTGTAAGTGTTCCGCCTTGGCACATTTTCTCTCTCTTGACAGAAAGGTGGTTCATGTTGTTGCATCATATTCCTCAGGTCCTGGGTGTGGAGTTTGCTTGTTTTATCTCTCTCTCTGTGTAAGTTTGTTGATTCAGTAGTATTTATTTATTTTTTTAATCTGATTTAGAGTGTTAACCTAATTAAAGTGGTGTTTGACATTAAGAGTCCAACAGTTATGATGGGTGAGAATTATAAAGACACTTCGACACTTTTGCCTCACACTCCATCTGAATAACATAAAGAACCGAGTGTTTTACCTCTTTGACACCATATGAGCTCTGGACACATAAAATAGGGTTACATAAACACCCTTCATCCAAAAAGAAGGATTTTTTTGTGTGAATAATGTTTAATATTGTTAAACACCAGAACTGAGGTAGGTTTGGTACTTCCTCAGGTACGTAACATCTTAGCACATTTATGCAGGTGCAGGTAAAGATTTATTTTTTAAATATCAAGAAGAGAGAGAAGAAGCTCGCAGAACAATACGAATAGATCAAGTGTAGCAGATGATCAAATCACAGCCAGGAGGCGCTTTGGGTAAAATACTCAGCATTTGTCATAACATACTGAAGTGTACTTTCCACATGGTTCTTTTGCAGAGAATACAAGTTGCGGTAATAAAAAAAAACACTACTCCACTGTTTAAAATATTGCATATTGCCCAAATATATTGCACATAATCCTGAATGGTGTGTGCTTCGTAAGTGCCACAACATCTGTGCCATCAAACCGCCTCACATTGTTTGAGTTTGTGCAGAAAGACACAGTTTGACAGATTAAAGCCCTGATGTTTACAGGAGTGTTAGCGCAAGTTATGTCTTTTGGAGAAGAGCTAAATTATGAAATGAAATTTAATTTCCATGATGGAGAAAGAAATCAGCACCTGCCTTTGTCCTCTTCTAAACATTCTCTGGAGAAATGGCTTTAATGTAGAGAAGGACTAAACACACCGAAGCAAACACAAGGAAATCAGAGCGTCTCAGGGCTGAGTGGTCCTTGCAGCAAATCTATTCTGTTGCATGATATAAAATCCAGACTGGTCTAAAAATATATATTCTACATAGAGCTGTGAGCTTACAAAACAAAACACCACTGTGTTTCCTTTGAAAAATAAATTTAAAAAATCACAATAAACATGAGTCCATTTTGTTTTTCTTTCTGTTAGAATAAAACATTTCCTCTGCACATCTAATCATGACTTTTCAAAGTTCGCTTATTTGATCCATTCAGGAAACATCCTTTTAGAAACGCCCTTTGTTTCTCTCATATCCTATTGTGCAATAATAACACTTATAATGGATTTTTTTTTGCCTTCTTTTCTCGGTGGGTCTTTCTCAAAGTATTTTCTATTTGTATCTGATCTTTGGACTTTCTTCTCTTCGTGGTTCTATTTAATTCTTTGATCAGAAAGCGATCCTTGATGATATTACCGTGGCTCACCCTGCTGACGCCTCCCACGCTCCTCGCTTCATGCCCATAAGCACAAACACAAATCCATACACCGATTCATCCACCGCTCACACGAGCCAAAAAAAACCACACATTCAGAGTCTCCGTGACCCCGCTGAGACCTGCAGTCAACCCCAACAGATGCACAGAGTCCAATCCTATTTTTATCTGCTCTTTATTTGGCGCCTTCGGAATCTGAATATGCCGAAGAAATGTTTGCCAGGCATGAACGATGCAGTGGAGGTGTAGAGCCGGGGTGTGTAAGACGTGTAGGGGTCTGATCAGCCTGACAGCGGGTGTGGAGGTGGTTCTGGGATGCCAGAAACTGTTGTTGTCTCCTGAAGGTGTCGGTTTAATTCTATAAAAGGTCTGCGGAGGAAAGTGTAAAAAAAAAACAAAAAAAAACCTCATCTTCAGCTTTGAGGACTTTAGTTCCTGCTTTCTTAGGTGAAGTCAATTGGAAGATGACTCATTTCACCAATATTGTCGGTTTTAGGAACATATTTTCATAAGACCAAGACAGTAAGGGAAGAGACGCAACACGGTGAGGAGACATACTGGATGAATGTAATATGCTGGTGGCGTGACTCAAACGAATACCTAACAGGGTGACAGTGCAGCATGTTAACTGAATTTTATATCAGAGAGCTCTCTACAACATATTAGCGGCAGTCTTTGAGTCATGCCGACTGAATCTTTTCCCAGCTGGTCGGATCAGCTGCATCCATATATCTGCATTGACACGTTCGGCGGATCAAGACAAACAAGCAGAATCGAAGTGTCAAAACATCACCTGAAAATCTGAACTGTTTTTCTCACTTGTCTTATGGTGGTACAACCTCTGGCACTTTTTTTTTTTTCCTCCCTTTGCCAAATACGGGGTAAAAGGTGGCCGTATTAAGGCTTTTTTCGAAAAGAAATGATTTGGTGCAATCAGATGTGATGGCGCCTCGGGGGCCGAGCAGCCAGGCTGTGATTTGTCTGGCCACTTATGCCGGTGGGAGGGGGAGAAAAGGAAGGCAAGGTCAGGGGGGGTCAGTGAAGCACACGCATATTATACACACACGCTCACACACACACACTTATGTGCACAGTTCTTTCAGGGAGAATCTTGCAGGCACACTGGATATCTTTGACTTCTGCTGTTGGGAGTCAAAAGAAGTCACTGAGTTCTATGCACACACACACACACACACACACACACACACACACACACACACACACACACACACAAGTGGTAGCAATCATATGATTTTGTTTTTTGTTTTTTTTCTCAGTACATAAACCCATTCCTTTTGTTCACTAAAATCGGATTTTCCACAGTAAGTGCCTTGAAAAATGCATTTTCATTTGAAACGTGAGTTATTATAGTGTCTCTTTCTAACCTTTTGAGCACTTGCGGCCTAATATTTATTTTCGTGGATATAGAAATAAATATGTAAACTCACACACATACACACACACACACTCACTCTCTCCATTTGCCAGATTGTCTTTGTTAAACACCCCAAGTCATGTCTCTTTTATCAACCACCTGCTTCAGACACTATCAGCTGAAGTAAATGGACACAACCAGTTTTTCAGTGAGGAAGTAGGGCTTCTCTTCAAGCAGGAATACCATGATCGTCTTTGACAACTAGAGAATAACTAATTGATTAAATAAATATTTCGTGGTATTTGAATTGGAAAAATGTGAGTTTAAATCACCAAAAATGTCACATAGTTGTTGTTAGATTCATTCTGTGAGAGTACTTGGTTTGTTTTTTTTCTTCTTCTGTGTGCTCCTACTTGATTAAATTTATGTTGAACATGAAGAGAACAAACATCAGCAACAACACAGTAAAACCAAACAGAAAGAGAAGCAAAACCAGAAATCAACCTGTATATCTGACAGGTTTTTACATAAAGGTCATTTCTTACTTTAAACATGTATGTATGTGTTAGAAGAATTGAACATCGTATGCTGAGTATAGTCTCAGAACTCACAAATTGTGTCCCGACATTGTAAGTCGGAAAACATCATTTTCAGCGTTTCTGCTGTTTCCGTGTAGACCGCCTCTCTTTTCAAAGCGCTGATGTGAGAATGCACATCTTTCTAAAATGAAAACATGAGGACGTTTTCACTTGAAACTGTCACACAAAAGAGACCTAAATGTAATAATGCCAGTGTAATTCAATCATAATATTGTAATGGAGATCCTTGTAGCTACACTGGCTGAGTTGTGTGTACATCTAATGAATCAATAAAACGAAAGACGTGTTCCAAGAGGGTCAATCCAAGAAAGAACCACAAATCCAAAAACGAGCAAAATTCTTTCCACTGTAATGTTTCATGATGCCATTTGAAAAGTTATATACCATACATTTGATATGAAAAGAAGACTACTAAACACACACAACACTTCTCAAGCGTTTAACCCAAACACACATTACATTCCAATTCCCAAACTAATCAGCTTTGGGGCTTGACCAGCTGGCCTCTGCTGCAAGGAACTGTGGGACTTTCCACAACTCCACGACAATATGTGCTCAGACGTTGCACTGCATTACGTTTCCAGATAAATATTTACTCCGCTGTGGCATACGCCATCGTCTGGAACAGTACAACTAGAAACAAGATTAGACGAGGCTGTAAAAGTGTAGCTTACGGAATTGTTATGTTCTGCTTTACATTTAGAGTTGAATTAACTGCAAAAAAAAAAGCTGGATTCAACACTGGAGGACTGCGTTATTCATGTTTGAGTGGCACAGAGAAGGGAAACTGACGAAAGGTGGTCCAAACAGGGATAATGAACGCTTCTCATGGCAGACATTTTCACGTTTCGCAATAGGAAAAAAACCATGTGTCTAATTATGAGCATGAATTATGGCTGCGCTCCTTCTGGACGTCTCTGTTCTACTGTCATGGTACCGTGCATTCTGTCTCGCTGGCAGAGGACGAGGACGAGAAAGGAAAAAAAAAAAAACGCCATTGTTTTTAAGTGCCATGCCTTTGCTTCCCCTGACGAGTCTGCAGCGGATCTCCTGCTGCCTTCACAGTGGGAAAGAGAGACTGTACTCAGACCCAGTGGCGACTCCTCCCACCGCTCGCCGGCCAGGTCGGCTCTCCATCCAGGGAGGTTCAGAGGATCTGGGAGACAGTGTGAACATCATTAGCCGCTGAGCTCTTGGGGGGTGAAAGTGCTCCTCGTTGGTTAAAAAGGTAGCTGACAACTCCATCGCGGCTCTGCATGGAGGAGGGGGAAGAGACCGGCGGCATTGAAAGGTGTTCCAACGAGACCCTTATGGCGCTCGGCGAGCCCAGAGGCCACCACAAACACACTCCTGCACCGGCAGAAACCGGGGATCAAACAGCAGCTCGCTCCACCGCCACCTTCCTGCAGTTACTCCATCCTGCAATTGATAGATTACAACCTGGTTGACAAGTTATTTACACTCAAACAAAGTTCTGCATTTCAAATTCTCTGGCCTCTCTTTGACCCCGAAACATGGAGCTCTTGTTTTGGGCTTATGAAGAAAGAAGGCACACACTCAAAAAAAAAAAAAAACACGCACACACACACACACACACTCTCTCTCTCGCACACTGACATGCACATACGCACACACACACAACCCCCTGGGCATCGTTAAGCCCTGCTTAGCAGCTCAGTGAGGCTGGCAGGCAGGCAGCGCTGCTGATATTCTCTCTCTCTCTCTCTCTCTCCCTCTCTCTCTATTTTGGCTGCTCCCCTCTGCATGCTGCTCCAAATCCTACAGCTCTCTTTTCACACATTTTATCTCCCAACTCAGGAACTACAGAATATATATATACTTCTTATGAAAAAGAGTGTGTAGGGGCTGAGGAATAACTTAATTCTAAGAGCAGTCCGTGGAGGGGGAGAGAAAAAAAAAACCCATGGAAGCAAGACGGGCTGTTCCATAAATACTAAATAAAGACAAAGTGCTTTGGTTTATATTGCTAGGCATTCCTCTTAATGCTTTTATATAAAATACAGTGCAAGATATCCCATAAGATAATAGGACAAAAAGAAAAACAAAAGAGCTGGAATGGACCGATACTGACAATGAGTAATCTGTAATGTTACAAAAATGTAAATCTGCAAAGTTTTAAAGCTAAATGAATCAATTTAAACATTCACTCTGCCTCGTAATATTAAAAATGTAAAGGTATGCACAATCATTCATAATGTAGTAAAATCATTAAGTAAATGGGTTTAGTGCCTCCAGAGCAATCAGAAACGGTGGTACATCATTCATTACCCTCCTCAGTGTGTGTGTGTGTGTGTGTGTGGGCAGACAATTGAGCCGAATATGAAAGTATAAACAATGAAGACAAGTACAGCAAAAACAAATCACCTGAGCTGGATTCAAATAGAAAAAGAAACAAAGGGAAAAAAAAAAAACACACACACACATTGATTTTACACTCAGTCCCTTTGCAGCGCTGATGGGAACGACCGATCCTATTAGAGATGCTTCTGACCCCCCGCTGTTTACCATGCACAAAATGTGGACTTGTCAAACAGGTTTTTTTCCTCTCCCTCTCGCTCTTTTTTTTTTTTTTTTTTTTTTTTTTTTTGACATTTTGGGATGCATAAACAATCCTTCATCTTCCGCTTCAGGTTCATGGAATTCTGCTCACAGGAGACGGCGCGTGCGGTTTGATTACGCTCACGTCAGCGTGCAGGAGCGATGAGGGTGCTCCAGAATTTTGATTATTCGGAAAATCAGGGCTGCCATTTTGGGGGGTTATATAACACTCAGCACCCCTCCTCCTCCTCCTCCTCCTCTTCCCCCCTTTGCCCCGTTTCTCTGGCATCTTTTTCTATCGATTTCATCCGTTTCCCAAAGGCATGCCCCCCCCCTCCCCCCATCCTTTTTATCTGTTTCATCCTTTTTGTCTTTTCCAATGCCTCCCCCTTCCTTTCTCTCTCTTCCCTGCCAGTTCCCTCAACTTCCTCGCCACTTCGCTCTTCTCCCCCCTCTGCTCTTTCGCACCTATAGCACATACATCATGCTTTTTGTCCTCCCCGTCCTTGCTTTCTCATTCCATGTGATCACTTCTCATTTGGTTTTCCCCTCTTTATACATCAGCCTCCCGCCGCCACACATACCAATTCAGATGATGTGATAAAGGCAGCGGCTACAGGGAGTTCGGTCCTCACAGTGCAAACGCTGTAGATTGTCTTGCTTTAACAATTTTGCAGCGTAGCACAGATAGACACAGTTAACATTTTGGAAGCGTTATTCATTGGTTCCACTACCAGCCGCTGAAAAGTTGTCCTTAAGTGGCTGCAGTTATTACGGCAGTGACAATTAAAAAAAACAGAACAAGCAAGTTTCAACAATTACAGAAAAGCAAGAAGATATAGGTCTTCTTTCCTTATTTGCGGATCTTTCTTATGTATCTAAAACTCAGTTTCATGTTGGATTGGCTCTGGCGCTAAACTGTATGAAACGGATGTGGACAACAATTTTATGGACTAGTTAGGGGTGGTAGTGGCATGGCCATGAATGGTTATCCTGAGGCCTCGTTTGCACAACATTTCAAGTGAAAACGCATTGTTTTTGCATCTTCGTTTCAGAAAAGTTTCACACTGACATGGTCATATTTTGAGATCTATATCTGTTTACACAGAAATGGCTGAAAAGTTGGAAATGATGTAGTTTTCGTGTAGGGGCATTAGTGGGTGCTGTTTTGTTCATTAGTTTTTTGGAGACATTTAAAGAAAGTTTCAAAATTGTATCAACATTTTCTAGAAAAAATGGCACAAAGTAAAAAAAAAAAGTAAAAAAAAAAGAAAGCTCTCAAACTTCTGTTTTTTTGATGAAAATGAGGTAGAAATGATCTGTTTTTACTGTAATTGTGATTATCATTGATTACATTTGGATTTCCGTCTAAGCTTTGTGGGAACATTTGGCTCTCAGATGTATTGATAGGCACAGACACGCACACACACACACACACACAAACACACACACATCCCATTGCTGCAGTTCAGCATTTCCGCTTTCTATTAACCCACAATGACCACACCATGCCGGCTACGTGCACACATACACACATATGTGCGCATTCGCCCACAGACACCCTGGGGATGCAGGCTAATCCAATCAATTGTTAGTCCACTTCAATTGTGTTAACAAAAAGCTGGCATCGCTTTGTCTTTTTTTTTTTTCAGTTTATGCCCATCTCTTATCTTTTTTCCTCAGCATCCCACCAGAATACACTGAACACAGTTTACTATGCGTCGACAGTGTGCACAGATTTCCACGCAAACACTAAACCGTGCAGATGAGCGGAATTACGCAGTCGTATGATCACATATGTGAGCATCAAACCAATGATAATGCGCGAGGTGCACTGCTGTAAACACTGTTTGTACTCCTCGGTGCTCGCAGTGTTATGTGAACAGCGTGAAGCCAGAAGGGCGAAGCAGTGAGGCAAACACTGCATGATGAGCATTGATCTAACAATGAACTAAGTGACACAACAATAAGGCGGCAAAATACAGCCAGTGAACCCCTTGATCGCTGGCGCTCCCGTCAATACCCTTCTGCGCTGCCGAGCAGATGGAGTTCCTCAGATTCTTTCACAGCAGAGTGCAAATGTGTACAAACAGCAGGAAATCATGGAAATATGAGCCCCAGAAGGGTGGATGAAAAACAAAGTCCCAAAGAGACATGTAACCATTTTGCATTGTGCATGGATACAAAAGACAGAGAATATTGATTTTAAAGGATTTTCTTTACAAGAAAATTTACCATAGTGGCTTCCAGTGGTGCCTATACCACTAAAACAAAACAAAACTGTCGGCCATTGAGGATCTGTCAGTAAGATGGACTGCTATGGAGCATTGTGGAACATCCTTGAACAGGCATTGGACTGAAGCAAAGCCAAGCTGTATGTGTCTGGAGGTCAATAGAATCTGTTTTCACCTCAACTCCAGTCTCTCTGTCATAATTGACAGTGCTGGATCTCGGTGAAGCCAATGTTTCTGGGCCTGTTAATAGGCCCCATAGCAGCTGCTCCCTTGGGTTCTTTCACACTGCTGATGGGCCTCCGATCACAGGGGTCCAGACAGATAAATGAAATAATAAAAGGGTAGACGGACGGAAGCATTTTTTATTTTTTATTTTTTTAAAGCTGTAGCATCAACGTTAATCAAGACATAAAAATGTTAGCTTCCTGTTGATGTAAATACGTCACTCTCGCTCTCTCTACAATCAGGACTCTTCCCAGCCCCCGGAGTTAAAGCGGAATTATACGGGGGCAAATAAACGTGTTTCCCATGTAAACATGAAGAAGAATAATTCAATTCACTGAACCCTGGATAGATGGAGTCTGTTATAAACCAGCTGCCTCCATCCGTTTGTGAATCGGCGAATGTGAGCAACAGTGTAAAATGTTTCGAGGGCTGAGAAAGCAGTGGAAACTCGGAATGTGAGTAAAATCCATTTACTCCTTACCAATAAATGATCATAAAGGTATGTGCAAGATTTGGCAAATTGAACTCATTTCATTGCAGGGATATTTCCACACATATCTGTGAAGTTTCATTAAGGACCGTGAATTTTGGACCCCAAAATGTAATCAGTCCATCTTTTAGTTAATGCAAGCAAAAATGTACTAATGAAATATAGATAATGAAAGCAACAACAAAACTGCAACAGCAAAAAAGAAAAAAAAAAATGCATCTGGCCTTTGGCATTCTCCAGGCAAAGGGGAGCACACAGCCAAGATCGCTAATGGCAACATTACATTCAAGCAATCTGAAGGAATGCTTTCATTTTTTTCTGTGCACGTATCTGGTCAGGACTGACCTTTGGCGAGAAAATGCATATAGCAGTTTCCATGAGCATCCACAGCGCACGAACCACGAACCAACTAAAAATCAATATTCTGATGATCTGGAACAAGCTGAATCAATGGTTTCCCTCCAACCGCTGTCAATCATATGCAATTCCCACAACAATCCCACACACACCGTTTCCGCATTCACCTCGTCGTTTCACTCCCTCCCTAACGGAGACATATGCATGAGCCAGCCTCTTGCCCACACACGCACATGCATGATATTTAATCTGAATGTTCCATGTGAAAATGAATGAGTCCCTGATGGGCAATAGCAGACGCGGCGGCGTGTGTGTAGATGGATATAAAAGAGGGGGAATATGGATAGGAGTTCCCCAGAGAGGAGCCATGAATTATACCCTCCTTTCGCTCACGCTGGAGAAACGTGTTCTGGTACACACCGACGCATTTATATTTGTATGTTTCTAAAAGCAGTAAATCAAGGTTACCATACTTCGCCTGGCTGGAAAATACTTTGCCTTCACTTCTGACTGATGGGGAAATTCCAGATGTTTGTCCCTAATAGGCTCGTCCCCACATGGAGGGGGTTACATACTGCCACGTCCCAGGACGCGCGTCTGATTTTTATTTTGTAAGTATAAAAATTTAGTATTAGATTGGGGTGCAGGGAGTGGATGGGAAACATGATGGAGTTGAACAGATGTTATCGGCGGTTGGACAAGATGTCAGCCACCCAAAGCGCCCACATAGGAAATCACATGTATGCAATTCGGCTACGACAAGTTTATGTCAGAAAACCCAATTAGATCAAACGTGAGGCAGGATAAATGCATTGATTATTATCTTGATAAGCTTCATTAATGATTTTCTGATATTTAAAATACAATTTGGGTTAAAGTCAACTCTGTTACAACATATATGCTATTTTGTCTTTAGTCACTTACAACCAGTTAAATGAGTCTTATTGTGAACTAAAAATGTTAACATTTTTATGCATAGATATATGACATTGCAATATATTTCAATTTATAACAACTTAAAGACCTCTGTAGTTTTTTTTTTAATTATTAACATTATTATGTTGAATCTCACGTTGAATCTCATAAACCAGAAAACAAAACAAAACATGCATGAAGTAAATCTAAGACAAAAATGCAAAAAGAAAAAAAAAAAACTGCAACTATTTCTCAACAACTTAGAGGTTACAACTTGGCCATTGTTAATGTCTACAGCACATTGTTCTCTTCTTGCATGTGAGTGTGTTTTCAGTCCCAACATGAAGCCGTTTCCATGTAAATAGACATCGTTCCCAAAATGTTGCTGTGTAAATGCAAAACTTTTCTGCAACAAAAATGTACATAACAAACTCAAACAGTCTGCACCAAAAAGGTCACTGCTCTTCTAGAAACAAAACCAGCAGAAACCTTTCAATAACGTCTGACACAATGCTACTTTTGAAGCTGAAATCAATTAACAAAACAATTGCTAAAACAGGGATATCTCACCTGTCTGTCTTCAATCTACACCCTGAAGCGTAAAACGCAAACACACACACACTCTTAGTGAAAATAATGAAACCATGAAATTTCCCTTAAAATGCCGACGTTGCCGAGCTCGTTGGACGTGCGTTTAATGTCATGCAGAGAGACTCCCGAGTACAACAGAATGCAATTTTCCACAGTCTGGGATTTTACAGGATTGTCCGTCATTTTTTGCAAGGGACCCATATTTTTTTTCCACACCTTGCAGAATCGATTCCTTGCGCCATTGTGTTGCAGAAATGTGGCAGTAATTAAGAGCACTACAGCCAGGTCAGGGGCTAACTCTCTCAGCAAATTTACTTCCTGCATTCCTTTTGAAACATCTCTTTTCTTCTTTTTCATGCATGATATAATTCATTCAACCTCATGCATCAACAGAAAGAAGAAAAAGACAGATAAGGTTAATCTGCACTTGATTTACTGAACCCCTTTTTCAGGCATTCACTGCATCTGGTAACCTCATTTCTTTACAATTTCTCCAAACTAACTATTCCGAATCATCACTGAATATGCTAAAATACTTGCTATGCATTAAGATATTTTAATGTTGGTAGGATTTTGTGAATGAGTGAAATTTGGACAGAATTTGCTTCAAAAGGATCACAATCCCACAGATACTGCTTGTTTGACCTTCATTTGCAAAAGTAACTAGATTTAAAATATGGAAAAAAAATTGAAAACTGTACTTTTATGCAGTATTTTATTATATACTTCTATGGAAATTTCATATCTAAGCAATAACCAAAAAAAAAAAAAAAAAAGGAAACCCATCACAGAACATTTGCATTTTTTTAGCTTTAAATTCTGAAATCAGCTCATTTTGCCAACTTTAAAAGTCACTTAAGTAAAATATTATCTTTACATAAAATCTGTATTTTGATCAGCGCCTCATAAAGAATTGAGTATGACAGTGATATCTGCTCTGCAACACGACTGGGGAAATAAAGTATATGGTGTCAGACATCAGTGCGAGGCACTCTTTGTTCATGGTGTTGTGGAAGCAGAGGTAAAACGCCACTTTAAAGGAGGGCAAACAGTATGCTGCGCGCCGGTGTCACTGCCTGGTGCCTGCAGACACAGATGGTTTGGTGCCTGCCAGGGGCGAGCTGGCACAGCTGGTAGACACTGCAGAGGCTCTCTAATAACAGCTTGTATATGGGCCGACTGGATGCTCACTGCCTATCACCGGAAAAAAAATAAGCCTTTAATGCTCAATGGATCATTCATTACACTCATAATTACACCTTTTCCTGACTATCTTGTCAATTGTGGTTGTGATTGAAAATAGAAATCAGGTCGTTTCGACGGCGGCAGCCGGAAAACTTAACAGTAAAAGTTGATATGCTGTATTTAAAGGCACATTTAATTTATCTTTCATGAAAAAAACTGGAGGAAAATCAAGTTTCTTGACCGTTTTGAAGCTTCCTGAAGGTCAGTGTTCATGGGCTGGGATGTTTTGGGTGACCCATGTTTTTGATAATGCAAAACATCTCTTTGCATAAAAAGCTGACATGACAATGCTATCTTGTCTCATCAGGCCTCATCATTTACCTGCCAGGGGAGCGGTGGCACAGCTGGTGACACTGCGGTGGTGCCGGGAGAACAGCTTGCAGCCAGACATATAGGACAGCAGTAAAAAAAAAAAAAAAAAAAGACATAAAAAAAATGTGATGGCTTTATGTTGCTATGAGGCTCTGTGGGAGGGGAATGAAACAAAAAAAAAACAAAAAACTGCTGAAGCAACTAATTTCAGGCAGGGATGCAAATTCAACCCCCCCAATCACCTGAATGTGGCATTAGCAGTTGGAAGAAAATACAAGTTTGCAGTTAAACAACCACAAAGCTCAAAAAATGAAGGAGAGAAACTGACCTGCGTCTGACGAGCGATTACAGAAGTGTGCCGACCCCTGCATCGCAGTGCTTTGCAGTTTTTTAAAAAAGCCCTTCTTCGCTCTATTATTAACTGCATTAGACACGCACAGGAGCCGAAATGCTGCACAATAGAATAAACTTTCAAAGCAGAGGAGAGTCCACATTCCTCCCTCGGCTTATTCCAATCCCCTCCTCGTCACCTCTGCAGGGACCCGCGCCCGCCGCTAAACTAACGTTGGCATAAAAGAAGAGGCTGATGAGCTGGCCTACCAATTTACCATCCAATTTCATTCCTAATAAATAACAAAAAAAAAAAAAAAAAAAAAAAAAAACACACAGTAAGGAGCGGGCAGCACTGCTGCAGTAATTGTGTTTGTATTCAGATATGTGTGTGTTGACGCGGATTACTGAACGGAGAAGTGTGGAACAGAGGGTAGAGCGGGTCGACCTTGGGCTGGAGTGGAAAGAGTCAGACGCCTATGAGGAGGAAGTTAGAGTCCAAATTCACATGCCATTGTTTAAAATCAGTTGTCATCGTGGCAAATCCCTGCCAAAATCTGCAAGCAAATGGAATCCATGTGCAGAGATGCAGAGGACTCGTTCCATTTACATCGCATCTCATTTGTGTGGATTTTGGTAGCAGCTTTGCCATTTGTCACGAACCAAACCATGTGAAAATGTGCTCAAAATTCAGTAACTTATGGTTAATTTGGAAGCCGTTCTAGTCCCACTGGAGCCACTTGACGAGGTTTCTGCTCCTATATGTTTGTTGTCTGACATTTGGGAACTGAAAGGAGCATTATCAGGTGCACTGAAAGAAGATCTGCAATTCGTTTTCTAGTTGGTGTGTTCTCATGCATGCCTCCCATACTGTTGGATATTCAGATTTTTCATGATTACTTTGTAACTTTGGTCTATCTCACATTTAATGGCACCATTTACACATTTTTGAGTTTGGAGCCTCTCAAGGTTTCTTCCATCAGTTTGGGACCTTCCTAAAAACTATACTTTGGAGACTCTCTTCGACTGGGATGGCTTTACACTGTGAAAGTCTGCAGCGGTGCGTCTAAACTGTTTTCAAATTGATGCAGGCCTGTACTGATCTATGGCCATGTTTAGTGTGTGTGAGAGGTGTGCTGGATATGTGGCTGAAACTTATTCATATGAGTAAAACAAAGGCAATATTTATTCACTAAATAAAAACCATTTAAAACCCAAAAGATTTAAAATTTCTGATAAAACTGGATGGGTCATCTATTTCGTTTGTGTGTTTTAAATGATTATTGTTTTAGTTCTTCTATTCAGATTCCAAGTTGTCGTGTTGTTAATACAAAAGGATAGATCATGAAACGTTAACTGCTCAATTATATGTTTCCATTTTGTTGCACTAAACCTTACAGCGATCGCTTCTTGGTCGATCACCTGGAGCTCATGCACTTGTTCCGTTTTTGTCCTTTTACACCAAAAATATTGTTGACAACTTGTGGTGTTGGCAAAATATATAAGAAGCTGCTCGATATTCATGATGAAGAAAAAAAATACGTGAGAAAAGAAAAAGCCATCTCCTCTGCAGGCCGGAAAAAATACAAATGAACTGTTGTTTAGAGAAAGTACAGATGGGAAGACAATTAGAAATAGTATAAGAAAACAAGCAGAAGGAATTTGCTTTGTTTATTCCTACCACCTTTTATTATTTGATTATCATTAAAAATACATGTTCAGACTGTTATCACTGTACAATCCATGACAAATATACATGCTAATATGTGCAAGTGGTGGCTGCACGTTACATACACTTATTAACACACATACAGACACACACTTATATTATAAATCCATGGTTTCCCCACACCACAGGTTCAAGTGGAATCTGCTTTGCAATTAATTTCAGTAACTATCAAACACAATGGCAATTAATGAGAGGATGCATTTTAAAGTCAATTTTTCCAATATCCTGAATACATGTACGTTCTTGTGTTGATTGTTTTTACATCTATGATATTAATTAAGTATTGTGAATTCATTTCTTTGCATTTTCCCAGCACTGTTCTAATGTCCTGTATTCTCACGGGCAGAGAAGAGAGGGGGAATAAACACCTCATCAGAAATTCACACAGCAGCTTGAAACACATGATGATGTCTTGCGTGTCAAGAGTATTTTGCACCACCGCTAAAATGTAATCATGACATTATGCATAAAATAATCATGTGTGCAGCTTCTGCAGCGCAAACAGTTGACCTTTAATTAATATTCAGTGGCAATCAGTGTTGCGATGACAATAAGCTGTCGTTCTCGTCTGAATCCAGATTAGCTGCTTATTAACTGAAAGGTTGATTTTTCGAATTGTTTGCAGCTTGGTATTGTTGCCTCAGCAAACACTGTATTGAAATGCCACAAATAAAAATACAGCATGTTGGGATGTAAGATTATTGCTGTAAAACAGTTTTCACCTTCACTGAGCTCAGATGATGAACTCGGCTTCTAAAACACGAGTACTTAAATTTTAAAACAAATTTGTCATGTGTGTCGGCCCTTTGCCAATCCACAGAGCTTAAATACGTCTGTTCACACTCAATAAGTGAGGGAGATATAATCCATACCCTGACAGACATTTCATTGGATTGAAAAGTGCTGCATTACACGAGTGAAGTGTCTCACCATGACAAACTGAATCACACACCGTGTGAACGCTCCTCTGGAACTAGTAAACACGAGGAGAGGGAAATTAAAACTTCAAAGCAGCGAATGCTGGTGGAGATTTTGAGAAAAAAAAAAGGGGGAGAAAAAATAGAAAAACAGGGAGAAGGGAGCCCCCCTTCTGTGGCATAATACCCCCCTGGTGGTTGCCTCATCTAGTTAGCTGCACAGCTATGACGACTTTGTTAGGCGCTTCAGTGTTTGTGTGTAGGTGTGAGAGACTTCTTCTCTCTCAAGTGCATGTGTGTTTTATTCATGGCGGATAAAAGTGTGTACTAAAACATCGAACTCACTTTAAGGAAGGATTTATTCACTGAGGCATTGTAGTTATAAAGATATAAATGCTATAAAGTAGTGCATTAATACAAATGTATCATTATTAAAGAGAGCAATACAGATCAAGAAGTTAGTAACATAAAAAGAATCACTATTGGGAGTTGCAATAGGGTGATTAATACTCTCATATCTGAAAATGGTTGCAGAGCTGCTGTCTCTCACCTACTGTTTACATAAACAATAATCCAAGATAATGTATGAAGAGAAACTTTTGTTATCTCAATTAACCTGCAATATCTCGCCACACAAAAGTAAAAGACGTTTTTTGGATTTAACTATAAGAACCTGTTTTCATGTGAAAACACTAAACTTTGGTTGTGTTTTGCATGTCTATTAACACAACACAATCCAAAGCATCTGAAAGTCATATCCTCGCCGTGTTTACAGTGTATTGTTCTCTGCGTACATGTGTACAAAAAATTACATTGTATTCAGCATTTTTCCCTTTTATATATATGCAGTATATTTATCATCTCCAAAATGTTGCTGTGTGAATTCACAACTTTTCTTAAAAGAAAGTTGATACCTTTTCACCAAAACCTTCATGTGAACCATCATGTAAAGCAAATTTGATCTATTTGTAAGACTCATCTGATCAATTGCCACTGTGCTGCTTCCTCTTCTCGTCATATGAAACACTTGTAACATTTGGATTTTAGAGCATGTTACATCAGTTAATGAACCGATGCAACATCAGCTGAACCACATAAACGAATCATCCTGAAACTGAACCTCAAAATACGACTGAAATATTTGACAATGTGTCGCAGCAACACAGGACGTGAACAACATGTTTAATGTAATCCTCCTTGAACGCTATAGAGAAATCTTACAGTACTTTGATAGAATGAAAATAAATACGAAGAGGACAGTTGTGTGTTACTTGCTAAATGTCACTTTTAAGAACAGGTTTTTTTTTTTGTTTGTTTTTTTTGGGGGGGATCAATTCCTTGTTGGCCCAAAATATGTCCAATCATTTCTTCAGCATGCAGCTATTCTTTGGATGTTATTCCACATTCACCGGAGAGGATTTTAATTTCTCCCGAGTGTGCATTGCAGGAGCATAATTGCAAGGTGTGTGTTTGCATGAGCTGGGGAGCCTCATGCTGTTTATCCTGGTGATGCAGCCCTCTTCAGCTGGGGGCATTGAGGCTGTTTTTTTCACCGGGGGATCACAGACAGGCCCCGTCCTGAACAATACACACTCTCATCTCTGTAATCCAACCATTTCTAAAGCGACGAGAGAAGAGCGTGTCAGAGAGAAGTAAAGGAATAAGGAAGGTTGGAGAAGGAAAAAATGATGAGTAAAAATGGAGATATGTAGAGTATCTAGCTATATGACAATATATGATATATATCTGACAGAAGCCCGTTGAGAAGAAAAAGAAGGAAAAAACCTAACATAGTTGAATATGTATATATATGTATATATATATGTATATATATATATACACACACACACACACACACACACACACACACACACACACATATATATATATATATATATTTATATATATATATATATATATATATATATATATATATATATATATATATATATATATATATATATATATATATATGGAGAGGTATTAAACAGCAAAATGGTGCAAAAGAGATGGAAGGAGGGAGGAACCAGAAGTCACTGGGTGGGTGACAGCTTTATTATGGGTTCAGCAGAGCACAGTCATCACTCTGCCACTCGTAATATGCACACGCACACACACACACACACACACACACACACACACGGAGGCAGACATGCTCCCAACACAGATGCACACTGCCAGACAGGGAATACTGGAGCACAGGATGTGTGATGTCAGTTGACCCCAATATAAACAAAGAACCACCAGAGTGTTTCTCCTACACACACACACTCACACACACACACACACACACACACACACACACACACACACACACACACACACACACACACACACACACACACACACCTCCATGCATATATACACACATACCCTTGGGGTCTTTGGCAAAGCCCATGCTTCAAATTGCAAACAGCCTGATACAGGAAACAACTAATTATGATAAGTAGGCTTAGACACACACACACACACACACACACACACACACACACACACACACACACACACACACGGATGTGTTTCTCATGACTGAGTCATCATCACAAGTGCTCCTAAAGATATCTGAGAAAGGATGTCAACCCACCAAAAAAAAAAAAAAAAAAAAAAAAAAAAAAAAAACAGAGCTGGAACTAATAGAAAAAGACAATAAAGATGAGAACCCAAGCAGGGAGATCAAGCAGAAAGCAGAAACCCCAACCTGTCAAATGAGCTTTAAATTCTCGCTAAATGGCTACAGGCGTAAAGTGAGAGTGATGGGAGAACTGTGCAGTGATGTGAGGAAGTTACAGGACGTGAATCATTATTTATCCATTTCCATCACTCAAAGTCGTCGTAAATGGCCTCTGAAGACACAGTCGGCTTGATTCTTATCCGTCATCACACAGCAACACCCAGATATGTGTTTATTCGTCGAAATGAAATAAGATTCCTTAGTTAAAATGAAGTGCTTTGCATATTCTGTAGCTTCAAATATACTATGGCACATCTTGATACGCGGCTACCTGGAGGACTCGGTGAATCAGGACATTAAGAATGCAATCTGTGGTAAGCATTGATTAACAGGGCCAGTCCAGATAAGGTTCACACATTTCATTTCAGAATAAATTAATACATGAAAGAAAAACACAAATGCATATGAGCTGTTAGGTTTCATCTTTGTTAGTCTGTTTGGGTTATAATTTTGGGAAGAATTCTGAATTCTGAAGAACCGCTGTTGCACTGAGCACCGGCTCTTTGCACCAACACCGGGACAAATCAGTTTAAACCTAGACAGCAGATATAAATGAACATCTGTTACCTTCAAGTCTGTGCCAAATGAGTTCATCCAGCACTGATTTAGTCAGTCGCTGCAGGTAAATTCCTTTCTTTGATGGCACACAGTTTTTTTTTTTTTTTTTAATGTAATGTCTGGTTTCAGCTTCGCCTCCAGGAAAAAGCTACTGGCATTGTGAGTTAAAAACCTATTAATGACTAATTTGCATATAATACAATATGAATGGAACAATGTGAAAATTAGGTGAAAGAACTACAGAACTGACAAAGTCTGTGTTGAAGGCTTATTATGTTTGACTTTGTGGGTATGATCTTGATTTTTTTTTATCCAGTTTATTAGTGAAATTAACAAACCTTCCTGGTAAAGGTGGTCCTCCAGCTTTGATCCACATTTACACCTCTCCATCGGTAAGAAGGTGTGTGCATGAATAGGTGGATATTAATAACTGTGTAAATACTTTGACACTGCACCTTGTGAAAAAAAAACACTGCATCAGTGAGATATATTTGCTAGGAACAGTATTTCATAGTAAAGTTACTTTAAGTCCCAAAGTAACTTGTAATCCCCCCAAAAAACATATAAAACATAGAATTTGTGTCTAAATTTAACTATAACCTTATTGCATTAACTTTTGCAATCAAGAAGAAGGTTTCGTGCCAAGATATACTGATATGAAACATAAAAAAACAAGATTTTAATAAACTGGAAGCATTATTTCTGGATATTATTTCGTCAATATTACTGCCCAGACTAGCCCTGAATGCATGCTGAGGAAGTTCACTTAGTACCATAGACAGTCAGTCTAATCAGCTTCCTGTTGTCCTCAGGTTATTTTGATAGAAACAAATGCTGAATCAATCAAATCAATGCTCTCAATTAAAAAAACAAAAGACAGAACAGACTGCATGAGCAACACATGAGTATAAGATAGAAGACACTGTTACTTTATTACTATTATCAACCTGAGAGAAACAAGAAGCAGAGACAATACGGCAAAGTGAGAATGAATGGAAGAACAGGCTGAACCACGGTGGAAGTCACACTGTCCGCCCCACCGTATATCGAGAGGCTGCACATTGGCCACCTGAGATTTGAGGGCATCACCAATATAAAGTGACCCAGCAGGGGAAATCAACCAAAACCACATCTACCATGACTATCAGTAATATTCTGGGTCGGAGCAATGTCAAAGCTCCCTCTGGTGGGGTCTCCCGCTTCCTCATATTGAGGCCTGATGCTTGATTTAGTCATGAGAGCATTCAAAACACATGGTGTGGAAATTCTGTGCAACTTTTTTGTGGAACCAAAAGGTTTTTTTCTCCTTCATTTTTTTTTTTTTTTTTTTTTTTTTTTTATAACCACAGGCTCAAATTGATCCAATTAAGGTTACAAGAACACTCCTTTACATCGCAGGTGACATTTAAACCATTTTCTCAAGATCAAGACATAACCTGAGCTTGGAGGACAGCCAGCTCCATTTCACAGCCCATGAAATTAATGTAAGTCACATTTCCATATCATTTGTTATCGGTCACAGAAGGCTTAGCGCACAATATATTCATAGTTATGGATTACCACAAAGAAAATGTAATATACTTTGCAAACAAAGATAATCCCGAATATATATGATTTTTAAGTCTCCACCAAAGTTTTTTAGCTCTGTGCGATTTTGACCATATGAGAAAAAAGAAGACCTAACCCAAACTCCTCTGTTAAGTGCCTCTATTGATCTTTAAAGGGGGAGACGTCTTCTGGTATTGATTCCAAATGGGTGTGCTGGTAACCAAAGCACCCTCTAAAGTTTCAGCTGAGTGCTAATTCGGGGGTTTTAAGTAAAGCATGGGAGAAATAGCGCTTCTAAAATGACATTAGAGAAATCAAGCCAAGGATGGAGTTTTCACGTCTGCCCTTGAATGCCCCTCTTTGCTGGGGCATTTTTTCCCCTGTGTGCGAGTATTTACAATTGGGATTACAACCTCAATTTATACGACAGCGTTGCTGTTTTTGACTTTCAACTTAACAAAAGTGACTGGTCCACATTATATCATGTAACATGATCACTTACAGAATGTGTCGACAAACTTCCACCACTATGGCATTTTCCCTCATCACCATAAAGAAAATGACAATTTTAAAAATGCATACTGTTGCTGCAGATGTGGCACCATACACGATTATTTAATTTCCCTGCAGGCTGATCGATCACAGTTATTTTCACATGTAGCGCTGTACTGGAATTAGCATTCAGAAAAGGCATCAGACAGTCTGAGAACTGCCTTTTGTTGAGGCCCATTACATGTAACTTACACTGTAATACCAGAGACGAGCTCAGTGCTTCTTGCCTGTAAGTGAGTCACTGTGTCATTAGAGAGGTTTGAATCAGCATCCCGATGCTGCTGTACGAGCCCCGATGTGTGCAAACTCGATGCATTTAAAATAAAAGACGGGCTGCAGAGAAATAATAATGGGATCTCAAGCTTGAGCACACAGATGCTCAGGCGCTGTCTCAAGTAAAATGAAACAGAAATATGAACCGATCTCTCAGGAACCACAGTAATGTATACATATGGGATCACAGTGCCACAGGCCGTTATAAAGCAAATGCTGGGAGTTAAAGAAAGAAATGATGTAATGTAAATTCAAATGGCAGTGGATGGAGCAACTGCACTGCAAGGTTGTCAAATGTAGCTGTTCAAAACAAGTTGTTTTCGTAAAAACACATGATGAATGCCAATAAATTTTTTTATTATAAGCGGAAAAAAGTATACTATATTCCCAGTCTTAAGGACTTTTCACACAAATGTCAAAAAAAGCAAAAAAAAAGCAGTATTGATTTAGACCAATCGCGAAGCAAAAGACTTGTCCCAACATCTCACTATGATTACAGTTTGTTTACCAGTTGCCGAAACATAGAGTGAGGATCAATGACAACAGGGAAAATTGCAGATGTAAAATCTGCATGAAACATGTTTCATTTTATTTAATATTTCTACTGTCAGCAAACGTATGTAAATGACATGTGGAATGGTGGATGTCCATAATGAAAAGTAAGTCCATGCTCACAAACTGTATCACAATAACATTTATAAACAAAACATTAATGACAATTAATGACAGGATACCTGTGCATGAGTTATAAATATCAATAAATCGTCTCATAGGCTGTAAAATATGGAACCCGTATCTGCCAGAGGTAGCAACACATAGACCGTATGCATATTTCTGTTCAAGTTTATGGAGTAAAAATCATAAATAGCTATTTAAATCATGACTCAAGTAATAAACTGAAAAATTGACACTTTGACACTTGCTACCATTGCAGTCAGTGAATTAAGAACATGTTAAATGCACGAAAAAACAAATAAATAGGACGTATGAGACAGATGATTTCACTTAAAGCTTTTAAACACAGCAGAAGACAATTCAGCTGCATCTCTGCAGTTTGATCCACTAAATAATTTGTCAGAGAAACCTTTTTTTTGAGTCATTTTAAAAACTAATTTCCTTGGAATGAACCTGTTTCTGTGACCACCATGTGTTTTTATTACCTTCACTTTTCCAGATTTCTTGCAACGACGTGCAGAAGCAGGTGCCAGGGCTCCCAGCCTCGTTCCAACTCTATTTGTGGTCACCTTGTCCTGCCCTACACTCACGCCTCTTCCAAGGATGGCTGCTGTGAGTGTGTGTGTGTGTGTTGGTGTTTGTGTACAGAGGTTCTGTGTCATTGTCACAATTCAGCATTCTATTTTTTTCTGCTCTCAGCTCCCGAAGGAATACCGTCTCCCCACGATACTCTCACCCTCACCCATCCAAGACACGTACACACACACACACACACACACACACACACACACGGTCACAAATGCTCTATCTCAGTCAAAAAGTCATTGGAATTCAGAACGTGGTCTGTACTTCGGGGTCGTGACTTTCTGCTGTGTACATGGCCCAGAGCTATATAGCAGAGGAACAGAGTGCACACACTCTGATCTCTCTCTCCCCCTTTCTGTTTAGTCTGTCTGTCTGTCTCTCTCTCACACACACACACTCTGAGATGCTGAATGATCTTTGAATCCTCATCTTCCACCATGTTCACTCATATCTCACTCTCTCTTAGGTTTTAGGCAGCCGCAGGAGTCTAAACCTATCTATTCCAAAAACACATTTTACACTGACCAATAGTAAGTAATTACTTTTTGAGAAGATAGTACAATTCAATTGGTTTCCTCCATGTGTAAGATGGCTGCCTCTTTCTATAGATTCTGTGAGCGAACTGTACCGGGAATCCCGTCGATTCCCCGCCAGGCACCGACTCCACTCCCTTTTTTACCCCTCTGAAACAAAGCACCAATGATAAACTTGGCTCCTCTGCAGGATCCTCCCCCCTCGCCCTGATAGAGACGTCTGTCACATCGACCAGACGCAGCCCTCCTCTCCGGCTCTCTCCCCGTCTTTTCCCCCTTTTTTTTCCCCCCATATCTCCCGTGTTCTCTTTCTCCACGTTTCAACTTCCATTTTTTTCCCCCTCTCTCCTGTAGTGAAGTAGAACAGACTGCACCGTGTGCCCCCCCCCGCCTTCGACTAAACAGTATTCAGCTATATTTCTGCAAACCCCAAATCCTGTTGCCTGTGCTCTCTTCGCCTCTCTCACCTCCTCTTCCCAGCACCCTCTCTCTGTCTTCATCCTTTTCGTCACCCTCTTTCTCACTCAGCGCTCTCATCCACCCCCCCCCCCCACCTCCTCTGCCTGTATCTCACTCTGTCCTAGTTTCCACAGCCTGCGTTATGAATTATGTGCAACTAGCTTGCCTCATGAAAGAATCATCTTGGTCGATGAATAATAGATGTTGAGGAGAATAGAAGTGTAGGTTACAAACTGTGTTTACCCTCCCTGCCTCGACTGCTGCCTTATTAATTTCATCATAGTTAAACAACTGATTGACTCTTCTTTCTTTATTTTTTTTTCAATCGCATCACATTCGTGTTCAGACCAGACGGCCACACTCTGGTCTCTAACCTGCCCTACATGCAGATGCATGGATGTAGCGGGTCGCCGCTCCACACCGCTTTATTGATTTCATCACACTAAAGACTGACAAGCGTTTCCATCCCGCTGAAGCCGTCACGCTCCGTTTTCCCCCCGTCAGCAAAGTATGGTGTCAGACAAACCTGCCGTCAGTCATTATCCACTCACTTAAAAGACACGGGAAACTGTGAAGTGCGCCGTTCACAGCTCATTAGGTGACCTGCTTGTCTTGATGGCAGGTATATACAGCCGAACGGATTCACCGCGGAGACGACAATAGCCAATCTTGTCGGGGTTTGACGTAAAAAATAAAAGTGAAGGCTTAATAACAGTTTCTTGTCATGATGATTTGTGCTATAAAAAGTAAAAAGAAGGTTCTGACGTCCAGCCATGAAACCACGTTCGCCCTTCTGGCACAAACACATGGAGTTGGAAGTGCAAGTAAAGGCGTTCGAGTAGCTTCTTTACCTGCCATTTTGTGTTTGGCAGAAAAAGAAATAAACACAATAAAAGACCTTCACATAAAACACAGAACATATCCTACAATGATTCCACAACATGTATGCGCCTCTTTCAATACATGCAAATCTTTAGTGAAGGCCTTTTCATCAGAGACAGACTGAAACACACACAGATGGTTTGAACCTCCAATTTAACTCATCCAGGGTAAAACCCACTGGCACCAAAGAAGAACATGCAAACTGTATTCCAACAGGGACAATTTTGCTTTGCAATGATTGTGTTACCACTTCACCACTAGGCAGCTCGGGTTCCCACGTCATGGTGGGAAAAATTCAGATGAACATTTTCAAAGTAGGAATTTCCAACTGGGAAAGTGGGAAAACAACAACAACTGAGAGACTGGGGCAAACATCTTCATTGAAGTTTTCTTTCAAGATGCACTCCCTCATAAAACAAACTCATAAAACTTCATAAACCAATTAATTTCTGTTAAAATGAAAAAAAAAAAAAACCACTTGATTCACTTGTTTTTTTCTGGACAAACAAGCAAACAAATTAATAAATAAATAGTGGTATTTCCATGCAGTCGAAGTCTACATGAAGTTGGTTAGTTTCATCTCTTTTCTGACTTGTCATAAAAACTCAACTAGAAAATGATAATTTCCCAACGGGTACCCATCTGATTTCCACTGCTGCATAAATTTCATTAATGAGACTCGGATTCAGATGATGCCGATTAAATGACAGTCATTTCTGTATTGCTGAATTAGAAGCCTTTGTAAAAACACGGTCCTACGCCTGCTGAGATCATGTCTGTAAGTTCATTGTTCCTACAGAGAGTAACAGGAGCAGACAAACCAGCTGTTGCGATTATTGTAGCTCAAGCTGTAATTTTGCGAAATTATTGTATTTTGAAAAGACTTGTTTTGACAGTCCTTTTCTTTCTCCTCTTATGTCACTCTAAATAGTTCACAGTACAGTAAGACCAGCAATATCTTGAGAAACAAAGATCAGTGAATGTATTGAGACTCCCCTGTAAATTCTAACACTTATTGATGATATGAATTAATATCTGGTGCAACAAGTGTGTCGTTAATTACAAAAACAAGGTCAGACGGATAAGAATCCTTTATGAATGTCAGAAATTTCGTCCAATATATGTTGATGAGGATGATTGAAAGGTTATTGGAGGTCTGCGATGGCGGGGGAGCTCTGCTCTCTCCTACATGGATCCTGTCTGAATTTCACACCGCTGCATATAGGAATATACGGTACACTCCGAACCCCAATTCAATTCCAACTCCTGCAACCCCTCCAGCCTCTCTCCATCCACTTTCACTTCATTTGTGTATTCATGTGGCGACGACACGATATTCTGAGACCTGATGCTTATGGGAATGAGCTCAGAATCCCTACAGACATTTTCAGTGAGGTTTACTGACACTAACATCTGTTGACGTGCCGGCGCTCAGACTACGGCCTGAAACAGAGGGAAACAAACGCTTTTTAGAAACGTAATGAAATATACCTGTAATGCTGTAATGATGTGTTTGTCATGGCAGAAGATTGGCTCTGTCTGAAGAGCTCTATCATTCCAGTTAGTTAAAACTAATTAATGTGATCTGAGAATTTAAAAAAGAAACAAGATGCTGAGGCCATCCTACTGACAAACATTTAAATGTTTAAATAATCTGCTAATTAAGCAAGTGAAATGAGGGATGACCCAAAAAATGTAGGAAAGCGTGTTGGAGGATGATGATGTTCCAGCATATATTTAGAAGTGATTGAAAGCACAAAATCAGGATCTTTTATCACACAGACATCAGTAACAACTGTCTGATGCTTTTCAACAATGAACTGACTTAAAAGAAATTATGTTTGTCCTATAAAAGTCAAGTATAGTCAGATTTATTGCTGGTGCAAGGAGAGGAAGAATAATTATTGGTTGAAAAACATTGTTATTGTAAATTAATGTCACTTACAATGGTGCTTTGTTGTCTCTGAGAATTTCTTTTACAACCAATCTATCAATCCATGAATTCATCTTATAAATAATCTTTATCCAGTATGAAGTTTAATGAGTTGAAAGCTTCTAAGTGAACATTTAAAATCTTCCCTCCTGAAGTCACTTCTAATTCCATCTTTGAGTTACGAAGCAATGTTTTGCTTATTAACTCAACATGCACCATTTCAGAAGAAAAACCACCACCGCAGATCTAATATCTGATAGTTAAACCACTGTCTTTGTCATACATGTGTTCATCATCCTCCGCCGGGTTTCCAACCAGTTACATCGCTCCTCGTGCACAGTGCGGTCCTGCTGTCGGCGAGATAGAAAATGTTCGGCTGATGATGTATGTATCCTGTGTAGCATCTGAGAGACTGGCTGGCGAGTAAGCAAGGAGAAAGAGAGCCAGGGGTAGAAAGAGTTGTGTGGTAATTATAGATCAAGAGGATGGTAATTCTACTGAGTCTCTTTCCCTATAGGTTGGGGGAAGGGGGGGGGGGGGGGGGGGGGGGGGGGTGGAGGGAAGGGGGGGAAATAGGAAGAGGCAGAGAGAGAGAGAGAGACGAGGAGAGTGAAAGAGCAAGAGAAAAAGAGCAGACAGATGCAGGAGGAAGAAGCAGGAATGAAAGCAGGGAGCAAAGGATAAAATAAAGAGCAACAACATAATGATAATCTCCAAAGGTCTTTTCTTTTTATTGCACTATATTAACTTTTAATTTTGGCCAGTATTAGGATTTTCACGTTAGAGGGAGCTATAATCTCTGCGTTATGAGCTCATTCCCAAACTGACATGTCCGCAGGTCAAACATGAGTCCTTTTAGCCCACAAGCAGGCAGACATACAGATAGAGGGTTTTTCACTCTTCTAGGGATGAATCCTTGGTAGAAAGGATTTTTACGTGCTTAGTCCCGGGTAGGCAGGAGCCCTTTTTCAATAACTTAGCTACACAGGCATGGATCAGGTGAGAGCAACCCTCACAGAGCCTTGAGATAATTAGATTCTTTAAATTTAATGTGGTCTGAAAACTCTTCATTTCTTTCATTTCTTACTACTTTATTTCTTTACTACTACTTTACTACTTCCTACTACTACTTTACATTTTCAAGTGAAGACGTAAAACTTTTGTTGTGTTTTAGGTATTTGTTTACATGATGATGGTCGGAGTCACTGAAAAAGCAATAAGTGGAAACAACTCCGACTGGCAACATTTTGAAATTACTCTGCATCAATGTAAATGGGAGAGGAAACAAGTTTTCCGAAACGCTGCTAGTGATCATGCACACCATGGCTGTAGAACATAGTGTGTACATGGACATAAATAACACTGTCGGCCTCCAGAGCACCATGACTTCCAGTCCATATTCTCCTGCTTAGCTTTACAATTCAGAGACAACTGTAACAATAGTCTATAGTGTGTATATATATATATATATATATATATATATATATATATATATATATATATATATATATATATATATATATATATATATATATATATATATGTGGTTCTATAATTACTCAAATATTGACATAAATGAAAAATTGTGTTTATTATTTGTGATTTCAATATCAATCAAAATATTCAGGATTATTATTTTTTCCATAATCGCCCAATCTTCTGTGCATTAATAGAATCAATAGTTTTATCTACCACCTTTCTCACTTTTATTGATATTTCTTCAAAAAAAAAAAACAAAAAACAAAACATAAAAAACAAAAAACAAAGAGGAAGTGAAAAAGTCCTCCCCTGATCCCCTGGCATGAATCATGGCAACACTACCAATCATCAACAGTACTGTTATTTAAAACAACAAAACTTATTAAATTAGGTTTTTTTTTCTTTTTCCCCCCAGTGATTCTTAATGGTTTGTAAAGGTAAGTAAGTGTTTTGTTTTGTTTTTTTCACTTTTTTTTTTTTTTGTTTGGTTGAATCAATGGATAATTTTCAGAAATGTTTTTGGGGAGAAAGATGAAAAATCAAGTTTTTAAAAATTTCACATAAATCACCTTACATGTTACAAGCTTGTCTGGTTAAATGTTCAAGTGATGAAACCTGATTGATTTTAGAATTGCAATTCTAGAATAGTTTCAGCCTTATTACAGAGAGAAATGTAAGAAAATCCACAAAACACTTCCCTTGAAGGAATTTATTCTTTGAAGAATGTCTCTGAAATTGGACCAGACTCACTGTGGGATGACGTATCTTCCTCTCGCTGATGAGGCTCCGGCCCAGGTGCGATTGAGGAACAGTCGCTGACAGTTGGCGCATTGTGCTCAGACCAAGCGTCATCGCTGAGCAGGACTTCATGCTCTGCGTTACGTCGGTTTCACTCAACGACACAAAGACTCCTCCACTAATGAAGTCAGCCTTGTGTGTTCAAATGCATCAGTAATGTAAAAGGAGGGAACAGTAGAAGAAAGCACTATCTGAATCATTAATGGCGGCCAGACCAACGACAAAAAAAACGCTGAGTGTCGTTCTTCATGCCAGCAGAACAAATGCTGACGATGCGCTTTAGTAAATATGACTCAACATTCATTGATGTTGAACATGAGATGAAGCCAAGGCCTTCTCTCTGGGACAATCTCCTTTTGCCTCATATATCAACCCGAACATTCAGCCAGTGTGCAAGTTCTGGCCTTCAAATAGAGCCTCTTTCATTCAAATTGCTCCAGTTTATCAGTCTGTGTGTGTTGTTTGTCAGATTGGCAAATCACCCACACACACTCCAACTCCCACCAAATGGTGTCCGTCGAGGCAATCTAGAACACACTGCGACATTCCAGTGTGCAGACTGTGTAGTGATGAACTGAGACTAAGCATCAAATCGACTTGTATTCACGAGTGGAAAGATGAGTATTCTTATCATTAAATACCGAGCTCAAACACTTAATATGATCATCACAGGGGGCGATATCAGACTACAGCAATATTAGACTAGTTTAGAGTGTTTCCCAGGCTGTGTGATGTGTGTCGACAATCAGATCTCTGGGATCACGAACGCAGCTGCTGAGAAACTAAAGTGTCACAAAGGCATGTCACAGCATTGTCAGAACAGGTGAGAGAAGGTTGAAAAACTCTTGTTATGCCAGCTTCTGTCAGCGCAGCTTTGAGCTGTGAGACATCATTGAAGATAAAAGACCGGGGTTATAAAGTTGTCATTCCTTTTTTACCCCCGCCGACACGTCTGCTGTGTTGGATCATATCATTACCTGGATGGCATATCTGAGCACTTCATCAGCGCAAACCCCACATCGTCGTCATCAAAGCCCAAATTTGGCAAAAAAAATATTGTGACAGGAAAGAATTCTGGTTTGGAAAAGTGGAAGCTTTACCATTTTGTTTAATTTATGACGACAAGTTTTTTTTCCAATTTTTCGGCTGAAGCTGAAGCTGTGAAGCTGTATATTTTGTTCACATAGAACATAAGTGTGTTTGTCTATACTTAAAATGTGATTGCAAATCAGATGCATTCTGATAGGTTCCTCCACGTAGAATAAGCTTGGAGCATTGAAAGTCACACTTTTAGCAATTTGGCAATGTGTTTTGTTCACATATTTGGAAATATTAATTCTTGTTGGTTCAAAACACAAAGACAAGCTGGGAAACGTATCAAAACTGGCAGCCACAAGTCGAACTTCTCAAAGAATTGTGGCTTGAGCTCAAGTGACTAACCAGTATTACTAATCTCAAATTATTTGGCTGAAACTAAGGGGGTCAAACATAAGGCCCATGGGCTAGAACCAGCCCACAAGAAGCTTCAATCTGGACTGTCAAACTCACCAAGCAAACTGTAAAAATTTCAAATAAAACGCTGATTTTTCTTTTTATTTAACTAATTTCTCAGAAACCCAAGCTGAGCTGTTGGCCTCAAAGCAATGCTGTCAGGTGAGTTTCTACAAGCACGCATAATTTCACAGATATAGTCGTTTTCAGACATTTTACTGTATTTTGCAACAGGAGTTATCATTCAAATTGGCTTTATGTTGAAGTTGTAGCAATTTTACATGTTTTTTTTGTTGGATGTTTGAAAATGAAGACTTTAACACCATGTGTATTATTTGCCACAAAATAACAATAAAGAAATGCTAAAAGTTTAAATTTAAAGATCATTATAGCGTTATTTAACCAGTCTGAGCCACTCAAGATAAAATCTTGCTGTACATGGCCTGAAAATAAAATGTATTTTACAACCGTGGCTTAAACAGTTCAGGCAAAATAAAGGTTACTGGCTTGATGGACGACTCTTCCATAGAACAACATTGCTCTTCAGTTACTGTGGTTAAGTCATCAAAGTTTGCGAATCTGCTTTTTTGAGTAGTGTGTAAAAAGGAATGGGAGAAACGGATCGATCGTAACGTTGAGCTTTTTCTAACAATGAAAGTAATCAGTTCATCCTTGAGTGAGAGTGAAGGTATCATAATGTTAGGACGACATGTTTTGAAGACTGATAAATGGACTGATACTTGTCTTGACTGTTGTTGTTTTTGCTTGTAGGAGGCTACATATTTTGTTATTCAGTCACTAAAATCTACTCAGTTCATGTTTGAGTGATTAAATGTGTTCCAGATAAAGCTATGTCTCTGTGTTGATCTTTGATCCCAGTTATTCCTGCTATTCCTGAGTTCGCAGATGACGTCTGACAGTTAACAATGACCTTGACTTCCAACAATTTACCCATATCTAATACAGATTTGCCAAAAAATTAGTCAGATTTGAAGGAATTTCCTCATGGAGATTCCATAAGAATGAGATTTCACATTTCATTCAAGGTCACAGTGTTTTGATCGTTGACATTTAGTTTCCGCAGTCTGAATTATTCAACTTTTCATAACAACAAAAAAGTAACCTGAATTATAAATGCCTTCCTGTTATTCTGGAGATATGATGTGAATAACAATAACAATAATAACATAAAAAAAAAACGGGACAGACAACCCGAAAACATAATATCTAAAACTGAAAACTTCTGTGGGAGAGTCTGTGCCGTGACAAAGCTCGTGACGTGTCCAGAAACTAATATCCACTTGCCCGAAATAGATTAATTTGCGGCTTCATACTCGGAGATAATGGCTTCATCACGGACAGGCTGCCATACACGGCGCCTTCAGCTAATTTACTGTTTCCCTGAGTTCTGGCAACAGCAGGTTGGTGCACCTGCTGCTGTTGGCTGACAGACCGGGCTCGGATTGCCACTGTACCAACAAAGTTTCTGCAACAATCCTCTTCACTGAATAAAAGAAGCTTTTATCGGGCTGCAGCATCAAACTCAACCTGTGAATTGTCTCAGACAGAAAGGAGGCGGCTGTAATGAAAAGGTGAACACACACACACACACACACACACACAAGAAAGATGATGGAGTCTTTTTTACAATAGTTACAGTAAGTCAGACAAAAGTCGGGATTGGAAAAAAGAAAATAACGAAATAAAACGGGAAAGTGCAGGTATAGAATAAAAAAAAAGATTGAGGCGAGTGATGGCGAGACGAATGAAAGATGCAATAAGAAAGAGAAAGTGGTGAATGAGAACTGAAATAGGAAAAAAAGAGATTGCAAAAACTTGTCAGAATCGGAGGACCAATGAAAGAAGGAGAATGAGAAAGACAGAGAGATGAGCTTGCCTGCTCTCTTGTTTCTTTAAACTGAGATATCACAGTATTGACAGTGCTGCGTGTACACAGCACAGTCTCCTTGGCTGGAGGATATCGCACAGCCTGCATCCACACTTAAAAGCTGCAACACGTCATTGATGTTTCAAGCCCCCCCTGAGGTTCGACATGAGGACAAAGCTTGAAGTCGGACACCTCTTCAAACTGAATATCAAAAACTTTTTGCTTATGCGGGCTGAATGTGGATATCAGATCAAATACAGTATATGTTCTTTACCTCGCCGCTATAAAAGGAACCGTGCTGACAGAAAGCTGGGTGAATTTTATATGCTTTAGTCTAAGATGTTTGACTTTACTCTTCCAATACAGATCAATAGCCTACAATATGAAGAGAGGAAATAAGGGATCGATCCATCTTTATCCATGTTGGGGTCACGGGAGCTTCTTTCTTCATCTCATCAGTCCAATGGAGGAAAGTCATGTGTAATACTGATTATGGCCTGCAGTAAGTTGGATATTAGTCTGATTTATCGACCATATTTAAGTTGCACTTAGATTGAAAACATTTAAAGTGAAAACAGTTTTTATGTTGAGACAGCAAGGTTTTTTGCAATAAAACCAGATGTATGCATGCAGAGAATAACACCCTGTAAACGCCAAAGTTCTTTTAACGTTTTAAAGCTAGGGTCGACGATCTTGGAAAACTAGCATGTAGCACGAATGTAGCATCTCCCCAAGGCTCCGCCCAGCTCCCACCCCATTGGAGGAGCTCCCGTTGGCAGCGAATGGACTGGACGCAGAAGCGCCGCGCGCGCGGGAGCACCACTCGCACAGAGTTTGTGATCGCCTCCAATGTTATTAACCTTTCTGACTGCCCGCACACAACGCGCATAGGAACGCAGCGCGCCCGCTCTGCTTCGTTCTATTTTCACGCGAGCCGCGAGCGCTGAGAGCGCCTTGGCAACGCGCGCGCGCACACTGAACCAGGGCCAGTGCACGCCATTGAAATGTACGCGCAGGACGCTGGTAGAACGGCGAAGGGATTTGATTGGTTCCCGAAGAGCGGTCCGCGCCTTCCGATTGGTCGGAGTTTTTACTGTCCTTTGGCCGCTACAGAGGTCAGATTTTTTCCACACCCTTTTCTGTCCACATAATGTATTGACTTCTCTCAGGGGGCAAGGAGCATTTCACTCAGTATGACTAAAAGTGCTTTTGGACAACATCGTCTACCCTAGCTTTAACGTACACATCTGATTTGAGATCAGTCCTCACGAGAAAGACTCAACAGTTCTGACAGGTCGGTTCCAAGCCCAAGAAAAGACAAAGACTCTCAAGGGCCGAGTTAGAGTCAAGACCAAGACCAGAGCAACTGATTGAGTCAAGATCAAGACCAAAGCAACCAATGACTGAGTCAAGACCAAGAGCAGAGCAACCAAAGACCAAGACAAGACTAAAACTTTAAGGGGCCGAGACTGATTCAAGACTAAGGCCAAAGCATCACAAGACGAAGAAATGACCCAGACTTTAAAGGGTAATTATTAAACTTTCTTCATCGTTTTGCTCTCTCAGTATCTGCATGTAAGAAAAACACTGTGCCTCCAGATGATGGTGGACTGTTGTGAACATGTGCTGTATCATTCTTTCAGAAAAGTTGGATTTTCCCCATTTACCTGGAGATGGAGCGTTTTCAAAAAGTTGTGTTTGAAATGATTCATTGATCTCTCAGATTTTTTGGGGGTTTTGGAAAAGTAGGGATCATGGATAAATACTGTATTTTACACACTGGATGAATAGTTTCTGCTATACATCATGCAAATAATATAGAAAACTAAAACATTACGTCATTGCTCTCAAACTGTTTTGCAAAAACGCAATGGTATTTATCTATTTGTTCACTTTGAGCTTTCCATAGGGTTTTCTCCTCCCTACTTTTTCCCACCTCTCCTAAATTCTCCCCTTTGACTGGTCAAAGCGTCACCTCTAATCCAACGGCTTCATTAAATGATAAAGAACGGCTTTAATGAGCACTCCTGCCCAGGAAAGAGAGAAAGAAGCGGAAGAGAAGAAGAAAGAATAGAGGAGATGTGGTCAGGTGTAGCAGATGGCGAGAGACAAGAAAAACAGAGGAAGAAAAAGAGCGAAAAGTCAGGAGTACAACGAGGAGGAGTCAGAGTGGATTATTAAAAAAGTTAACAATCAAACTAGAACGTTCAGCGTCTCGCTAAATGTTACACACGGTTTAAAAACGGGTCCTGTTGCTGCTCGTAATAGTCTGAAATCGTCAGTCCACGCTTGATGTCCCCACAGCCAGACCATGAAATACCCCGGCAGTCTGGATCTAAAGTGATAACACATTCATTAATGTAAGTCCAACTCACATTGTCAATGCTAATTAGCAAAGTTTGACAGAACAGTGCGGAGCTTCAAACTTCAGGCGACGCTTTGCTGTGTTTCAAAGAATTCAACCTTTTTTTTTTTTCCAACTGTGTGAGTGTGTGGTTGAAATATCTACATGTCGTTGACCTTCCGCTTCACTCAGATGTGCTTTTCAGGAAAAAAAAAAAAAAAATCTCTTCAATTCAATCCAGGTGAAAAACACGACACGAGACCTACAAGTGTGCTTCTGATGCCAGCATGTGAGGCGTGAGCGGCATATCAGTGTTCTGATTAAAATGGAATTGGATCCACTCTGTGAGACGGACGCTGAGTAAGATAGACGGGTGGAAAATACGGCAGAAATACGTCTCTTGTTGAGAGGCTGTACCTGTCATGTGGAGCTGGTTGAATGCTCAGGACCTTGTGAGAGTGAAAATAAGCAGGACGTGTGGGAGAAACAGTAGGAAACACTTATGTTCCCTGCAGAAATGCCTCCGTCATGCGTTCCAGCACACACAATTACCCGTATCTGAAGCCAGCGAGGGGTTTTCTTCTCGTAACTGCACTTGCTTGTCACTTAGCCTTCGGTGAGTCTTCCTGGCTGATAGATCCTCAGCCGACGAGCAGGTTTATCAGCCTCCCACTTAATGATGGGATCAGAGACCAACTGGAGAGATCTCCATGAACGAAATGAAGAGATCTCTTCAAACCAGAGTTATTTCTACTGGGAAATGTGTGTTCTTTTGACAAAAACCCTTTTTGACAAATGTTCCGAGTCCCCTGTAGGAAATTCCATAGCTTCCCATAGAACCATGAATAAAATACAGGACAGCTATAGGCAATGCTGATTCCCTCCGAGGCGAACACAGAAAGAGAACCTAAATAACTTATTGCGGGACTCAGCACAACTACTGCTGGCACTCTCAGTCTTTCAGTGGTGTGTTTATTAGTACCTGATAAGAGAGAAACAGAGTAAGTACATCTGTACACTTGGACAGTGGTTTAAAAGTTAGAGATGCGAGCTTGTATTAAGAGGTTCAAAGGCTTGAAACTCTTGCTGAAAGGTTATCAAGGTGGTACCCTCTATCCTTCCTCTCTTCTTCGACCAAAGGCATTTTTGGAGGGTGCGGAGGATAGATGGGTTAAAAAATGAATCCAATTGCCATGCTGTATTGAGCCAAACAGGACCTTTTCCAGAATTTAACATGTTTTGTGTGAAACCCCCAAAAAGTTACTTAACCAGAACATTAGGGAACTGACACATTCAGTCATACTTAAAGACTAATCACATCTTTAACATAACATAACTAGCAAAAAGTGGTGTATAGCTTTACCCATATAAACCAACACATGGATAAGAGTTTATTTGTTCCTTTCTCTTATTGTCCATCACTGCTATGCTGTAATTGGTGCAATATAAATGAAAACTGAAAAAAATTGAAACACACTATTTCTCATGCAGCTACAGGAATCCTGCTGTCTTCATTGATGAAAAACTTTCCTCTCAAAACTAACTTTTCCCGGGAAGTCCCTATTTTGGCAGCGTTCAGAAGGTTTTACTCCACACAAAGAAGTGAAAATTTCCACTTTCAAGTTAGTCAGGAAGGCAACTTCACACTGGCATGCTTAAGGCAACGATGCTCCTTTTATAGGACAGATGGTGATGAAAAAAGATGAAAAAAATGTTTTAAAGAAAGAGCATGATACAAAATATTCGCTACTGAGTGGTCCTGTCGGGACAAAGATGTGATACTAAACCAAAGACTTCCTGAAAACAAAAAGGTCACAAGAACATAGTGATCAGCAAAGTTTTTAAAGACCAGTTTATATTCAAAGTGTGTTCCAAACTTGCTTTATCTGCAAGCTTTAACAACTGAAACAAAACTCTGAAGCTGAAGGAACATTAAAGGATCGTCTTCTCTGATGTACCACACGAGTACACAGGACACCTCAAAAACCCTAAAATACCACAATATGAACACAAATGACTTCAAATGTATTTGAAGTTGCATCACAGTTCTCACAGTGGTGTAGTGGTTCGCGTTCACATCTCATGGTTTTGAGTCAGTGTTGGGTGAAGCGGGCCTTTCTGTGAAGAGTTTGCATATTTTCCCCATGCACATTTTAATTTTTTTAGGTTACTCCACTTTCCTCCCACCGTGGCTCCACGAATGGGTGTAAATGTGAGTGTGTGTGGTCGTCCGTCTCTCTGGGTTTACCCCGTGATGGACTGATGACCTATTACTGAGCCTGACACGCTGTAGCGACTGCTGTCCAAGCCGAAAATAGATGAAGTGGTATTGAAAATGGATGAACGGGAGGAGAGTTATCTAACCCCTCAAAATTGTTCCATGTTCAAAAATGAAATGAAAATCTGAGAAAAAAAATATATAAAACATGAAATTCATATGAAAAACACTTATTCTTTATGTTCTTTGAGTTTAAATGTCTGTTTTCTGGGTGAAAGTATTCGAAAATTCTCCCTCCGTGTTTTCACTTGAAACACTGACATGCAAACTGAATCTGAGAAATCAACAGTTTCTCAAATGGAAGAAAGTTTGACAACCTTGGACCTAATCTATTCTAGTTGTCTCTTAGCACAAAGGGGCAAACAATACTTTTATATTTACTGTAAAGCTGTCATTCCATCCATTTTTATTTTAACTTTTGTGATGAACAGAAGAACAGTAACAAAGACCAATTCAAAAACTGCAAAAAGGAATGTGTAGATAAAGGATGGGCAAAGATACTGACAGCTGAGAGAAAAAAAAATATCATCCATTAAAAAATCAAGGTGAAAAATAGCTTTTTAACCAAACAAATAAGGGAAATGAAAGAAGTTCATTCTGTGATCACATATTTATCTTTTATATGTAGTTTGACTGCCAGGCAGTTCGCTGACAATCAGCTTAGCTTATCACATTGTGGAAGAAGGATTCTTTTCTAATAAAAATAGTCCAGTTAGAGGCACGGTCATCATTTCCAAGCCTCAGTCACAGGCTGGAGTGTGTGCACACGCACACACAGACAAACACACTCACACACACACACTGCATGCATGCTGTGTGTGTCCTCTCATTTCGCTGATCCTCTGCTGAGTTGAAATGCCCACTTCAAACATTTCAGACTGCAGAGCTTTCACATGAAGTTTGTTGCTGTCACTTGATGCGCCAACAAACAAGCCTGCTGCACCAACAGTTCCCACGCTAACCCACACACGCACACACACACACACACACTGAAAATCCCATGTGGGACACCTCCCTCCTCCTCTTACCAACACGCCTCCCGCTTTTCCAATCTCCCCCATCCTTGCTTGATAAGATGCGCGAGCAGCGGGAAGGTCTTGAAAGATCACGCCAAGATATAAAAGGACAAACGGTGCTCATCAATTAAACACGCCCTACAGTCAAATCAGATTTGTCGATGATGGACGGGGGAACGCTGAGGTGCGCTCGATTCGGCGGCTGACGGAGCAGCTGGCCTGAGGTAACTCCCACGGCCGCCATGTTTGCGTGCAAACTTCCACTTAGCGTTGATGTTCACAGCAGTGTAAACGCACAGGCCGAGGCGGGCGCGCTTGTGTGTGTGTGTGTGTGTGTGTGTGTGTGTGTGCGCACTGGCGTTGAGTGTTTGTTGGGCCGCGGCTCATGTTTTATTGACACAAACTCCTCGGAGGGTGGCTAAAGCTGGCACTGTGTGTGCCTTCGGAGAGCTGTGTGTTTTGGCTGAGGGGAACTGTAGCAATCACACACAGATAAAAACATCACAATACAGAGACCAAGGATACTTCAACACAGGAACAGAGAGAGAGAGAGAGAGAGAGAGAGAGAGAGAGAGAGAGAGAGAGAGAGATGCTGATGCTCGATCTGCCGCCTTGTGTGACTTTAAAAGGATGCAGTTATAGAAAAATGCACACGTGCATGAAGTGTGCACACACAACAATCGCACTCGCATGCATTGACCCTCGCGGGAAAAAAGCAGCGGAGGCAGAGCTTCTTCCTTTTAACAAGATGCGAGAGCACGAGCACTCAGCTTTTATTTAGGAGCCCGGACACAATAAGAAACTTTCACAGCCGTGCACACCGTGCACGTTTTGTCTGACTTGATGCAATGCATGAGAAGTTACATAAAACCTTTCCCCTCTTGCGTCCACTAACATCTGGGACAGCAGCTGGGTGCACATTCACTCTTGAAATAGCTGCCTAATATAATCACAGCTAATAGCATTATATTTCACTCTATTTACATATCGGCTGAATAAATTATTGCGCTCCCATCAGATCTTCTAACACTCCCACACCTGCACTCGCTGACTCCTCTCTGTATGTGCCGCACATCTCTGGACCTTCCTCCTTTATTTATCACCACTTTCTTTGTCTGCTCCTTCGATATTTCAGCAGCCAAACAAAAAAGAGACACAAGAAAATATAAATTTAGTAGATCGCATCAGTCTATCCACTAATAATGTCTGCCACCACATAAAGAGCTCAGGAGACACACACACACACACACACACACACGTATGTGCGGTGTGTGGGAGATCTCCCTGTCTTTGCTGCGTTTTAAAGCTGTCGTCATGGCAGCCAGCAGGTGACTGGGGTCACACCGCGGGAGGAGCGACGCACGGCAACCGCTGCGTGCGCGCGCGCACGTGAGTCCTTGTCACTTCAACCTACTGGATCACACAGCTGTTATTGATGGTTCAGAAGACAAAACACACACACACACACACACACAAACCCCTCTCTGAATCTTTAAAGGGGAAAATGGAATTGCTTTTGAAACACAAAAAAGAATGCTAAAATCTTCTCATGCCCTAACAGTCAGGTTTTGACGTTGTTTGACGCTTTTTTGGTCGATTTTTAATTAATCAAGCAATATCTGAAGTGAGCTGTGATTCCCAGAAAAGTTAGCATTTTAGATTTGTGATGACAATTGATCTTTAAATATGCAGTTTCACTATCCGCAAAGTACCTAACAGCACCTTTAGTTCTTCTCATCAGACAAACTGCAATTTACTGGAAGAGAAAACAAGAAAAGAAGTGAAGTGAGAGTGGAAAATGTACGATACTCATGTAAACAAATGTCTTATTTACTGCAGCCTAAAACATTCAAACTGTCGTCTGCACTGAAGAATGCAGAGTTCTGTGCAGTAAACACCAACTATTAACTCATATTAGTTCGATTTGAGATTACGTTTCATTCTGTTGCATCATTATCATAGCAGTGAAGGCGCCACACTGTGCACCGTATGAAGGAGAGGACTGAGATTATTACATCAATGCAATCACAAGGCCTCCTTTAGGGAATTGGGTGTTATCGATTTATTCTATAAAAGCACCTGGATTTTAATAAATCAAAACCTGTTTTGCCAACCTCGTTCATCATGTTGGTGAACTTATGAGTCCTTAAAAAAAAATTTGGTTTTATATATGATTTAATTTTCACTGAAGGCCAGTCACTGAGAGAGGTCCTTTATGAAGGTGAAGGTAAACACAGTCAGACAAATGCAATTAGACTGGTGATCTCGACTGCATCTCCAAAATCTGAACTCTAAAATGGATAAACATGGGGCAAGGAATTTTCTGGAGAGATTGCTAAATTATCAAACAAAACCCTAAATTATGATGCTTTCATCAGTTGTTTGATATGGGCTGTAGATCATCATCATCCATTGTAAATAAAATAATTAAAACTAGTGGTTCTGTTCAGATTCCTTTCTTTTTTTTAATTAAAGAAACAGTGATGACGTTGTTCAGAATGAGAGCGTTCTGCCCACAACTGGCAAAGCAAAACGTATCAGTGACTGACGGCAGGCAAAGGTTTAAAGAAGCTTCACTCGGTGGTATTAAAGCCTCAGAAGAAATTGAGATGCAGACACAATACAGATGAAGCAAGACGAGGCTGATTCTGAGAAGTTGAATTGCAAACGAGTGGCTGCATCTTTGAAATAACTTGACTCAATGAATATCTCAAGGCATTGTAAAGAAGACATAATCATTCAAATGTGATTCACAAACCTCGCTGTCATGCCAAATCCTGCAGGCTGTTATGAGAAAGACACACTGACAGAATGTTGTTCATTGAATGTGTTTTATCATGTTTTAATTAACTCTACATTTATTCCACAACAATGTTCTTGCATTACTATTAATTTTTGTGACATTTTGCCCATAAGAACTGAATCATATCATTATATATTGTCTTGAGAATTGTGTAAAGAAAACTTAATGACATTGCAATGTGTTGTTTGCATCAAACAAATGTTAGTTCAGGGGATACATACAGCATCCCTGAGTGGGATGAATAACTACAAAATATTACTGCAGTCTCAACATAAAATCAATTTTAATGGTCCTTTCTGGTGCAAAATACAGTGAAGAACAATCTTCTCCTATAGCTTTTCCATTATGCATGTTTTTACAAACTCACCATGACGGCGTGGCTTTATGTCTAATGCTAGGATTTATCTGTTGTTCGTGGTAGAAGTTTTGTGTCCACCACTCTGAAGAAATTGGCTAAAAATCTATGCTTTTGATATTCTTACAATTTGCTAGGTGGGTTGGCGGCCAGATTGGACCATCTTGCAGGTTCGTATTTGCCCCCAGGCCTTATGTTTGACACCCCGGTCGAGTGTAATAAATCATCTGATTCATATAGTACACATGCGCTGCACAGATTTGTGATACATTGTGCAGCTCTCTCTGAAAAACTTTAAAATGTTATTATCAATAGAGTTATTAACTTTCCCATGATCACCTTCTCTGTCCGACAACACATCCAGTTCAAAGTGCTGCCTGTCGCCAACACCAGGCCGCCTGCTGCCTCTCTGATCTCCTCCCTGCAAACACTCCAATCCCTCCCTGCAGCTCTCACATCCCTGGAGGACCAACCTCTGGATCTGCTGAGACCAGAGGCTGAGTGTGGGTCTCAGCACAGAGGGGGCGGAGCATTCTCGACGGGCCCTTATGATAGTAATTTTACCCTTCAAACAATACCTCATGCTACCATCAAACAACACACTAATGCTCACTTTTATTGAGCCAAGCAAACCTATATGCTTCTGAAAGCAGAATAAAGTCACAAACCAGTTCACAAACTTGTTCTGAAGAACAAATACACTAACGGACACACACACACTCACACACACACACACACACACACACACGCTCAGTCTTGTATTTCTATCCTTGTGGGGACCTTCCATTGACTCCCATTCATGTCTAGCCCCTAACCCTGACCCTTACCCTAACCCTAACCCACACCACAATAAAGCCTAACCCTAAAGAAATGTTTTTGCACTTTTACTTTTTTCAGTAACAACAACATGGTCAAGAAAACACTGTTTCTCCTACTTAGGACCGGAAAAAGGTCCCCACAAGGCACATCGTTCCACGTTTTGCTATCCTTGTGGGGACATTTGGCCCCAACAAGGATAGAAATACGAGAACACACACACACACACACACACACACACACACACACACACACACACACACACACACACACAAATAGCCTGACAGGTGTCACTCTCCGAGCGTCCGCTGTCCATGGTGCTGAAAACTCACTGGCTAAATCTTTATCATCTTTGATACAGCTTAAATATAAAATGAACACAGCTGGTCTAAAATTACACAATCTATTCAGATAGATATAGACACAGCTATCTATATCTTTTGGAATTCACGTACATTAGAAAAAAAATAGACTCGGCGGTCTCTTATAGTTGAGGACAACACAAGGCACATTGAAATAGGCAGGTGTTTAAGACCACAGCATTCTGATAAAGATAATATTTTTGAAGGTTTCACTGACTCACCAATGGCTCCGATGTTAGGTTTTGGGTAGTACCGCTAGTGGCTAGCATAGTGTTTAGCATACTGTTTAACTTCCCTCCAAAGAGTTCAGATCAAGTGAAAAAGAAAAACCTCGTTATTGCCGCACAGCCAATCAGCGCTGGCTTACAGCTCTGATGCATTCATGGACAGTCGTAATGTAAGAATTGGAAAATTGGAACCCACAATCATATGCGTATACCTTCTCGCACACACTGCACATTTTATTAAAATAATTTATTTACGAGTAAATGTGAACACATCACATGAAACGGGGCCCTATGACCTTGTGGGCCCTGGCACGACCGCCCCCTTGCCCCCACTCTGGATCCGCTACAGGCTGAGACTTTATCTATCTCAAACACATTCACAGACTTTAGTAGACTTCATTTTTAAACAAACTCTTCATATTTGTGCTTTGAAACTGTCAAGTGTTTACAAAAAGCACTCCAGAAATAAAATGATAATTTTTCATTCTTTGATGCAAAAAGTTGACCAAATCATTTACCAAACATAAAGCTGCAGTGTAATTTTCACATACTTTTATTATTTGTCTAGAACATGCGCTTTAAAGAGATTAATTGCCTTGAATCCCTTAACAGTACAACAGTAAAGTAGTACAGCAGTTAAAAACTAATACATCAGTTTTCAAGAAACATTAATGCATGTATTTTTTTTAACATTTTTACTTGTAACCAAATCTAATTCAAGCTGTTCAACAGTAATTGCACTTGAGTACCTTTTGTAAATCCTCCAACGACCTCGAAAACATGATTTTTGCATAATATCTCTACAACCCAAAACAAACACTGAGCAGTGAGGAGAACGGTAACTAAAATTTGTGTGCTCGTGTATCTAATTTCACCTCTGTGTTTGGTAATTTTCGCTCAAGAGTGCAAAGACAGACGGCATTATAAGGGACGGGCACCTCAACAATGGCGGCCATTGTGGCGGAGCAGCCGGAGCCAGCTCTGCTGTCAAATTACCCACTATGATAAATAATATCTTCATTACTCATAATGATCGCCTCCGCCACCCGAGACAAACGGGGCAGCTGGTAGGCTGGGCCTGAGACGGCCCGACCAATGGGAGGGGATTATACTGGAGCCGCCAATCCTCAACTGTAATTATTCCCAATAGAAGCCCCATCTCTCAGCACCACGACCTGACCCCCATCTCAACACTGTGTGCACGTCTCATTGTGTGTTTGGTGGTGCCGGTGGAGGGGTGGGGCGGGGGAAAGTGCGAGAGAGTGTAACACAGGAGAGTTGCAGCACAGGAGATGGATTTGCGAGATGACGTGAATGGATGAGGCATGAATGGAGGTCCCAGGGTGTGAGAGAGACATGACATCTCATTATTCAGGTCTGTGTGTGTGAGAGAGTGTATGTGTGTGTGTGTATGTGTGTGTGTGTGTTGCAAAAGAGGGCAGGGGGGCTCAGGGATGCCAGATGTCTCATGAATTCAACAGAAACACACAAACACACCCACAAACTTCCACCCCCTGCACAACATGTTTGTTCACATACTGATCTTCTTCCTGATTCCTGAATGTCGTTGTGTGACGTTCACAGCTGTGTAGTTTGGCTTGATACGTGTTAAAAATCTGCCTCAGGAAACATCCAAGTATTTGTACTGGAATTTAGAAGTTCGTGTGAACGCCCAAATCTTGATCTCCCAAATTTTTCCAGTCCTTTCGTACCCAAAATCTTCGTATTTAGCCTGTTGACGTGTGAGAGTTGAACTGAGAAGTGTTCTTTTTTTCAATTATATTGCTTGATAAGAAAACCTGTTATGGTTGCAGGAAACAGGTGAGAAACCATCTGGGTTTGTCAAAAAATATTAGCTTTACATCAGTTAGCAAGCACAGCTGCTGAGAATCTCGACAGCGTTCATATTACTTGTAAGCTGAGACGGCAGTGCAAACAAAGGCTTGGAGGTTTTAGGTCAGGATCTGGAGAGTTTTCACCTTTCTCTACATTTTCAGCACACATGAGACTGATGTCAATACATCTGCATGAGCTGGAACCATAAAGACTAAGAAACAGCTTTGATTGACATGATCTTACAGTTTGATGAATCAGCTCCAGCAGACGTTTGTCCTTTAAATAAATGACATAAGTGTTGGATAAAACTAAACCATACACTGGATTTAATGATCGTAGGTATATTAGCACAGAAAATGATAAAGTATATATGCTACATTAAAAAAACAAACAACCAAATTTTTCAATGTGGTTACTAAAACCATTTCAAAAATAAAAATCCTTTTCTTTATTCTCATTTTTAAATTCATGAAATAAACCCATAGACACCATGGGCAATGTCTGTATTCATGCCAATACCCCTGACTAATCAATAATTGACTATTTCTGCATCACCTTCTGGCCTCTTTGACACCAGTTGACCTTTTTCCACTTTCACATTAATGACGACTGCTTATGCACACCTGAGAGGAGGCGGGTGTGTCAGGGAAGCAATAAAGGCTGCAATTTCAGCAAAAAACACAGTCTCTGTATTCAAGCAAACATAGAAAACAGATCTTAATTTAGGTTTGGACAGGTGAAGCCAATCCGAGTCATTCTCAAAGCACATGCCAGAAGAAGATTCTCATTTGTGTGTGTGTGATGCTTTCATCCATCCAACAGCAGCAGCCCAGTTTATTACAACTGCACATTGCCAGAACAAGGTTAATGGCATCTTTTTATGGTCACTCCAATTATATATATATGTATATAAAAGCAATATCAAGAGGTAGAAACTAGAGCATAAAGTGGGAGAACATGAATATCAGGGGTCACAGTGGATCACATGATCCATAGAAATGATTTGGCTCACCTTTCTCCACACCACCTTTCTTGATGTCTTCTTGCCAGTGGTGAGATTAAATCTAGTGAACTACTGGATATAAATCTGCTTCTCTCACCTAAAATCCACCACTGTCCCATGTTTCAAACATTAGGCAAAGTTTTTTGTTGACTGAGGTAATTTCATTGATAGATGTGTGTTGAGATATAACTGGAGCTCATAAAGTTATGAAGTTAACTAGTTACCCAACATGTCGTCATTCAGCTGAATCTACTGCACCTTCATACTCTACATGTCTGCCAGTTGGTGCCATTGTACAATAAAAAAAATGTTTGGAAACAATTTATTGCAGTGTTTTGGGTGACAGCAGCTCTAATTTCCCCAGGTATGTACCATTCTAACTCAAAAATTATTTCACTATTCGCTTCACCAAACATTAAGCTAAAGAGTGAGTAACAAATGAGACATTTAAGAAGAACATCTATTGTACTATACTATGCATTTGTCTTTGTGGTAGATAAGAGTATTGAACTCTTCTATTCAGGCCCTGTGAGATCTGTTTCTAATCGTGCAGACCAGACTCTCCGAGTGAGGCAGATGAGTAGTGGACCTGATCCATTAATAATTAGTCAGTAACTCAATCGGTGTTGGGTCGATCAAAGGCTCTGTTTTTACAGTACAGCCGCCTGGTAAAGACACCCCAGGGAGAGTTTAAGAAACTGGTTTGACGGATCAAAAGAGACAACAGAGAGGGGAAAAAAACAAATAGCTGGAAGGAACTGTAAAATTTGTCTGGCACAGTTTCAATCGTGCTGCCAAGAGGGATAAAGTACTTTAACCTTAACACATGCGTAGTTAAACACAAATGCAATTGCGTATGTGTGTGCAAGAGTTACTGAGTGTGAATGGAATTGTAGAGCGTAGTTTCATTGCCCTCTGCAGGATAAGGGAAAACAACACTTGGAGAGACAATGAGCAGGTTTAACAAGGTTTCATCCATAACCATGAGTAGAAAGGGTAATGTATATATATATATATAGTGGAGGTTTAGATGCCTTTCTTCAAAAGAGATCTTCATTAAGAATTGAAGGATAAAGAGAGATGATTCTCTGAGGGGTGATCAAAGACCTAAACGCGCACACACGCACGCTCACACACACACACACACACACACACACACACACAAATCCCCTGTCCCTTTATTCCTGTCCAAGTCACATTGGCTTGCCAGCTTTGTCTTCGACACGTCTCACCGTATGCCCCACCATCTGGGGACGCTTCCTCCTCCCTTTGTTACATCTTTTTCTTCTCCCTATCTCTGCCTCGCTATCTGCTTCACAGAGGACGGCGAGCTGTGAAATCTCCTCCAGAGTGCGGCGGTCTCAGGTGAGGCCCCGTCTCCTTCTGCGGGTTTGGCAGCAGCCAATAGTTGAAGCGCTCCCCGTTTTTCCCGTCCTTTGTAAGGCTCTCCATCCCTCCCTGGGAAACATGTTAATTGCTTCTGGACACCGATGAATGTTCATGAAATAGGCCTGTTATTCACCACAGCAGATGCTCATTCACAGTGTCGCAATTGCTTGTGCATTTTTTTAAACCTTGTTTTTTTGTGCTAAAAGAGGCCACACGTGTAATTACTCCTCATTTAATGTCCTTTTAAAAAAAACACTCATAATTTGAATTATCTCTCCAAGATAAGCCTTTCATGCCACAATAACAAAACAATAACCAACATTATTATTGTTCTTGGCAGCTAATTATGGGGCAATCTTGAGGAAATTAGTTTGCAACATTTAGCGAGATTATACTAATTGCATAGAATTAAAAACATGTCTTATTTCTACTTCCACCTGCAATACATCAAAACAACCCAGTATCAATTTTCAGTATGCTCTAACACACTGTACGAGTAACTGCAATGTCACCAGGTCCCTCATCCGTTAAATATTTCTCATTCTCTACAAGTGAATATGTGACAATTCTTTATGACGCCAAATTAAAAGTGTGCATAATTGATGATTTGGTCCTTTTGTTTCTGTTCACAATGGGGGGATTCCTCTTCCGCCCGGACTCCGTCTCCCAGACGACAGCAGAGACGGGGTTAATGATGACTGATGCTGTTAAGTTGTGTAGCTTTCAGATTAACATTGTGTAGATGGCACTAAATGAGGCATGTCTGCGGACGCTGGCCTCAGAAGACACAAAACCGTCTGCAAATACATCCAGCAAGACTGTAATTCTAATCACTTGGAGGTTAGAAAAAAAAAATGAAAGAAAATGGTTTCTCGTTTACCACTGCAGAAAATCCGTCCATACACTTCTGGCTTATGTGTGTCTTGTTCCTTTACAAAAGCAACAAACAGCGAGGGATAGACCGAAATGGTCTTTTTTTAGAGCCGATGCCGATACCGATTTTTTCCCATCACACTTAGCCGATGGCCGATTATGTACTGCCGATTTTCTTGAGCCAATATTTGGGGCCAATACTGCTTTTGCTCCCTCAATTTACATGAAAAAAAATGACACAATGATAACAAATATTACAGGTCTCGAGCTTAAAATAAGAAATATTTATTGAACAGCAAAAACAAATAGAAGAGCTTTGTTCAACTTTATGCAACATATTTTAAAATGAACAAAAAGTCTTCGGCGCTTTTCACCCCTCCGGCAACACAGAGCTGCCCGTGGATGCCTGTCTGTAAATCATGCCAGGGAAAAATAAATCCGCAAATCCATGTATCGGCCGGCCGACGTATTGGTCTATCTATCCTTACAAACAGCACCTACTAGTGACCCAAAAAGAATTTCTGCTGTTTGGTGTAAACCAGGCGCCACCGTCTGGGTGTGAAAAATGAATCCAATGCAGAAGTGCAGAAAAGCTGTAATTCCAAGGAAATTCCAGCAGGGGTTGATTCCACTGGTTTCAAAAAGAACCCGAGTGCAAATTTGAGACATATAAAGCACCCGGTTTCAGAACATGTTCTGATCTCTATCACTAGTTTCTACAATCGTGTTGGCTTTACTAGACTCTAACTTTCATATAAATCATCTGTTGAATTTTTTTTATGAGTTAAAGTTTTGCATAAATCACCCAATCACAGTGCCTCCTCTGTCCACATGATGCAGTCATGTGACAGACTTGATCAATCACATTTACATCCGGTTTCAAATGTTCAATGTGGAGACGTCCTGCTAAAAGCCTCAAAACTGGATTTCAGAATGCGAGCCCCGTCCATCTTTTATATATACTGTCAGTGGTGTAAACTGACATTTTTTCCAAAGCACTGCTGCATGAACACATAACTTTATTTTATTTATTTATTTATTTTTTGCCGTGTGCAAACAGGGCCCAAGTTCTTCACCTTGGAATATGATTCTTCCCCAGTTTAGTAAATATTCATATCAATGGATTACTTATCTCTAGTTTCGATCAATTCATTGAATTATTTTACTTAATTTAGTTTCTTAAAACTACGCATCGAATAATTGGCTGGATAAGAATGAAAATTAAATGGGTTATTTTCTTCCAACCTTTCCTGCAACCTTGAGCCCATTAAAAGCAGCCACAATTGTTTTAATTAATTTTTATTTTTATTGTGTTGATGTTCCAGGTGATGTCAGGAAACTGTGAAACATCTCTGGTACAAAAGTCAATCCAATCAGCATTCACAAGGTGAAACTTTATAAATGAACTCCTATCAATGTTCTAAGCCAATACAAATAATAATTAAAAAAAAGAAGCTTGGTGTAAAAGACAGTAACTTAACTCTGGTGAAGAAAAGTTCACTCATCCACTGTTAACGATATTTTAAAGTTATTTTTCTTCTTTCTAGGTCAACTCCATTAAGAGTTCAGAGTGACAGGCTCATCAACGACGGTGGTCTGATTAGTGCTCTGAGTCCAGGTAGAATACATTATATTAGAGAAGTATCTGGCTGGGAGTGACCGCAGTAGTCATTAATGTCCCGATACCCAAAGGGTTGGATTTCTCTGTCTGTGCCTGTCGTCCCTCCACTCTGATCCCCCAATCCCAATCACAGTGTCCATCAGAAAGCCATAATTATCTCCTAACCCCACAGGATCATCAACCGGATGAACAGGTACGAACATATCCTATCAAAGGTATATTAATAGGTGGATATTATAACAGGTTTTCTTCACTTATCATGCATGCCGGTCTCAAGAGCTCACCTATGTCTCAGTGCCATATCCCATGTCTCAAGCCTCGTGATGAATGACCTGTTTTTTCCCTCATCTTTGGATGTGCTTTCTGAAGTTATCAAGTTGAGCATATGAGTAAAATACAGGGTTATTGGGTAATAAAGTAGGAGCCTTATACTCAGAGCTTTTAATAGTTAAAAAAACATTTTGTCAATTCTTGAGGATATTTTCTTACAAGGTGTGGTACAACCCAGTCTCACGGCAATTGAATGTTCGAATGCCATCACCAGTAAAAAAATGGCACAGCTCACCGAGTTTATGGATAAATATCAGCTCAGATCAAAGTGTTTCCAAAACATACTAACACGTGCTGCCAGTCTTTCTGTAGTGAAAGAATGCAAAGTCTGCACAGCAAAGTCGAATGACCCACTTTAATGCAGGCACTTCAAAGGTAACAAATTAAATCTATAAAAATGGACACAAGAGTGTTGAATCTCCACAGAAATGGCATAAGAGAAAATTGTAATCTGGGTATAAAGAGGTCCATTTATCTTTGATACCAGCTTCATACATGTTCGCCAAACAAGCATGTCTTTAGATTGTAGGAAGAAGAGAGGAAACCCAGACAGGAATAACCAGAACATGGAGAAACAGCTGACCACTGAACCAGTGTGTCATGTGATCAGGGACAGCATCAAAAATTCTAAATAAAATTTTATATTATCTTACATAGAGGAAATGGAAAAACATTCTGGCACTTATAAGGTGCTGAAGTGGATTTTATGCAAAAGCTTCCTTGCTATATTTGCCATACATTTCATCCAAAGACCGTTTTAATGATATTTATGCATGAATGAATGAGAGAAACAACACTCAGAAGCACACGAACACAAACTCTGATCATTGTCACTGAGCAGGCCAATAAATTGCTTTAAACCACAAAACACTAATTGGTTCCATTAATTAGCCCCGTCCAGCGAGATTCCTGCCAATGAAACGGTCTGCGTCGAGCGCTGGATATATGTGTCACATATGTCTCATTTAAGTGTAATGCACAACGCACTGGGGTTACTTCTCTTATATCAAGGCTAATTACTACTGAAGCAGGAAAGTCGTGTCAAACAGCTTGAGAATATAATATAAAGTGAGAGTCGTATTAAAATAAATTCTCAGAACTAGAACACAGAAATGTTTCAATAACGACAAGAAAGTTGAATCAAGTTAATCTAGGCTACTGTTACGCTGTCAAAATTACACTAAATTACAAGTAAAAGTCAGTAAATTCTGAGGTCTGTTGAAAGTAAGAACCAGGTCCGGGCCATCAACATGAAGGCAACATGAAGAAACAAGCCTCTTCATGCCACGTACCACCACCTGATAGAGGAAGTGGGTGATATCAAGAAGATAGATGTTCTGTGTACATGGGGAGACATAACCAAGTGGCTGGGATGGAGAAACATCTGTGACCAGTCTGGACACCAAGTACTAAAATCCTGATGGGACATCCCCTTGAAGGTGGTGGAGAACAACAGAGCCGGGATCCTGAGGGACTTAAGCTTCCAGACTGAAAAACAGCTGCTGGCTAACCAATTGGACATTGTGGTGGTTGACAAACAACAGAGGAGTACAACAGTGATAGATGAGGCAGTAAGACCTCAAATCAACACATAATAAAATATCAACTGGAGAAAACATTACTCAATAATTCACATTACTTCAAATTAAAATAGATTTGATCATGTTTATTATTTACATTATGATGATCAGAGCATCAATATTATATGCTTCCTGTTACTGGCAAGTATTTACATTTAAAGGGTCAGTCTGGAGAAGTTAAATTTCCTCCTCTTTTTTTTTTTTTTTTAGCTAAACTAAAACTAATCATACTTAATCCCCTTTTGAAAACTCCTTTTTTTTTTTCACATTGACCGCCCCTAAAACCAATGGATGTGGCCGCCGTGTCGTTTGGGGTTCAGAGTCCTGCTCAGCAAAACCTGGACATGTGGACAGGTGGAGACGGGGAATCAAAACTACAACCTTCCCATTGATAGACGACCACTCCGCCATCTGAGCCACAGCTGCTTCAATCACGTGGACATTGAGCACATTGAGAAACACACATCATTATGATCTGCATCTCGATCTGTTTTTTAAATTTTTTTGTAAAGTTTTTTTTCCCCCCTTAAAATGAAATAGACTCCTCTTGAAGTGTCTGCTTCATTTACTTAATGCATATATCACCCCCTTGTGGCCGAATGTAAGATTGAGTGCGCTGTCTAAATGCAAAAACACAGTTGATGCTTTTGCTTTAGAGGAGTACAATGTATATAATATACAATGCAGATTTATGCCTTAAATGTCTTAGCAGCGATAGTATATTACTAACCGATACGTCCTGTTCATGAAGAAATCCGGTGATGACAGACTCAAGACTGGAGCTTTGGTTGAACCCGATCTTTCAAAAATACAAGTCATGATAGTGAAGGATCAGCATGAAACAATAAAGCAGCAAAAGGAATTAAAAGATAAATAGTTGTTAAACTTGTGCAGCAATTTTTAAATTGAGGTAACACCAGGATCAAACCACAGCAGAATAATTTAATAAAATATAGGGGAAAAAAGTGACTAAAAGTTTGAAACTAAAGATTATATGATGCAGCAAGCCAAACATTACAGGGAAATGCAGAATTGGAGTAATGCAGGTTAAATCATCATGAAGTACTATCTGATGAGCTCCAAAATATCACTGCAGGGAAGGACAGAGACACTAACAGTGAAGTCAAATTCACGGAAGCCACTTTATGTATTGTAGCAGCTGCTGCAGCGGACTTATATAGTGGGCCTCCCTGAGAGGCGGATAATCCTCAACAAATCCTGGAAATTGCTTCACAGATGTTTCAATATCATTCAGCCTTTCTGAGATTACATGAAGAGCATTTAATCAGTCTACATCCATTTAACTTCTGCAGCATGTTTGTCGTTTAACATTTCACTGTATCTTACACCAGAAAGTATTTCTAAAGGTCGACTTTATAGAGATTGTAGTAATTTCCAATAGTAACATTTTGGTTTTGTAAAATTTGACATTTTCATCATGCATGCTCTGCACTGGAAAAAAAAAACAAAAAACTTTTCATGTTTAAATTTAAATGTTACTGGTTTGGTCCACTCATGGTTAAATTTGCTGTATGTGACTTTTGAACTAAAGTGTGTTTGACAAAGCTGATCTATAAGTGCTTCATAAAACACTTAAGTTTTGATAACATATCACAACACTGAAAACAAAATAGGTGATTATTAACTATTATTAGTTACCAATGAAAATAGTGTAATGCAGTATTCAGAATGGTACTTCACACCTCCAGTAAAAGGATTTTATGAGGTTGTATATCAGGTAATATTAATGAAACTACAACTAAATAATGGCTTCTTGATTTGTACAAATAAACTTTTGATATGTCTTCCAGCGCTTAATTTGCAAGCAAAAACTGTTCATAACACCTCGTAATTGTACCATAGTGCTATAATCATTACAACATATCAAAAAGAAATTCAAATACCACCATGTAAAACTTGTCACTTTGCTAACTTTATGTAAAACATGAATGATCATTTCATATCCATTATATTACCCATCTATAAGTTTTATCAGAGCTTTACTCCATCTGTAAAGTGTGGCGCACACACACAATCACAGTCCACCACAGTGACAACACACACAGTTCTCGTATTTCTATCCTTGTCGGGGCCAAATGTCCCCACAAGGATAGCAAAACGTGGAACGACGTGCCTTGTGGGGACCTTTTTCCGGTCCTAAGTAGGAGAAACAGTGTTTTCTTGACCATGTTGTTGTTACTGAAAAAAGTAAAAGTGCAAAAACATTTCTTTAGGGTTAGGCTTTGTTGTGGTGTGGGTTAGGGTTAGGGTAAGGGTCAGGGTTAGGGACTAGACATGAATGGGAGTCAATGGACGGTCCCCACGAGGATAGAAATACGAGACTGTGCGTGTGTGTGTGTGTGTGTGTGTGTGTGTGTCCCGTCACACAGCAGCTGCTGCTCTATTTCTCCAACAATTTTAAGAAAAGCTGTTTTGTTTTTTGGTTCTGCTGGTGAGCCAGATGCATTCAGGTGAGCTCTACTAAATTGAATTTATGCTGGAGTTTATCCAAGTGCAAGAGAAGACAGAAAACAACCAAACAGTGGAAACAGTTTTCCATACAATCCTCTTCTTCACTGTAATATCTCTTATAACACTGTCGAAGAAATACCAGAAGCTCCTCACAGCTTCATAATGAAACTCTAAGTACTGTCGCCTTCTGTGTGGTGGATACAGATCGGTATTAATGTTATTTGTTTTTCTCTCTTTAAGTCATCAGTGTGTAAACAGTGTTCCTCTTCCTGTCCTCTTTAATGAGTCTCCTGCCTCCTCTGGGGTTTTTTTTTTTTTAAAGTGCATTTCAACTCAAGAATGCCTGGTAAATAAATTCTAAATGTTATGACACAGTGTAGTTTCCACAAAAAAACAGTTTCAGTAGAAACAAAGAGCTTCTGAACCAGTTCCTTGTCACCATAGTGGGTCTGGGCTTTCATTTCCTGTTTAGTAACTCAATGTTCCTGAGTTTGGGAAGAATTTACTGAGAACAGTCTATTAAATTTAGCAAATTTAGTCAATTGTCTTTTGTAATCAGTTTTTTGACCCCCACATACAAGAAGATTTTCAAGAGTTCTCCAATGGCATCAAGACATTTTGTTGGGTTCCACCGACACTTTTCCAGTTTAGAGTCTGGTGTAACGTGTCTAAAAGGCATCACACTTTAAGACATTTTGAGGATCTTCAGTACAATAAGCAGGGAACCACATCTAGAAAAAGGAAAACATTTGGGGTTCTGAATTGCACACTTTGAGATTGTCTTACTACCAGAACACTGTCCAGTTTGATTCTATCACCCAGGCTCATGTTAAAGTCACATTAATCACATTTCTGTGTTCCTCCTCTGGTCCTGGACAGACTGCTGTTAAAACTCCACTGAGCTGTTAGACTGTGGGAGTCATGTGGGTATTTAGTTTTGAAAATGTCTTGAAAGAATTGCAGTGACTCAAGTTCAGATTTTTTTTCTTCATAATTTCCAAAAAAAATCAAATTAAAAAGGTGAAAAAAGAGCCTTCAGCATGTCAGTCTGTCCTTGATCTTGTGCACTCCTTTTATAAAATACACTTTAGATCGGATGAAAAAATGGTTTCTTTGCTTCTTAGAAACCCATTATTCATATGAACAGAAACTGTGTCAAAAGTTTGTAATTTTATGTCGTGAATGTTATGACAATGTTAAGTATCGTGTGAGTTCCTTTGTCACTTCAGATGTTAAATAGGTGTCCCTTCCTGACTGAGCACAGGCTTTAAGACATGTTAATGATATTCTGTTGCACCCCTGTCCGCAGGGGTTCAGGCGGGACAGCAGGAGAGGATATAAATATCCGCCTGTATCTCAGAACTGCAGAGTTCCCACTGTGACAGTGGGCCTCTCTCCTTGCTGCAGCTGGAATAAAATAATCAAGGAACTCATCGTTGGTGCATTTATTTAAGTAGAATTTCCACGACATTCTTTAACTGTTTCAAAATTTGTTTTCTTGTCCTGAGTTAAGTTTAATTCTTTGATCATTGAAAGGGGTGTAACTGTCATACAAGCCCTCCGGGCTTCATTCCCTTTTTGCACCATTTGTTTTTTCTTGATATGTGCTGAATAAAAAAAACTCAACTAAAATTTATGCGTCTCAAACAGCTAAGGAAATTTGCTTATAAAAAAATATAAATTTTAAACTTAAACAGTGTTTACATTAATTATTAATTTCACATATGTCATGAGAGAAGAAAACTCTGCATGTGGCTGAAGTTATGTGGCTGAACTTGTGAGACAAGTGATGATTGTTAAATATCTGAGTTTTAGGGTTTCACAGCTACAACACCATCTTTCAGTCATTAAAAACTCAGGGCACTGGAGAAGATTCCACCTAACACACACACGTACTTTCAAAATTTTTGAGCGCAGAATTCTGAAAGGAAAAATAATTCATCAATTTTGGAATGTGGCTGTTACATAGCAGCAGCTCCATTCTTTGAAGAGAGAACATGCAAACTCCACAGAGGAAGGTTCAGGGTGGACTTGAAACCGCAACACCCGATGAGACGAGAACACTGCCCTCCACTACAACACCAGATACAGGATGTGGGATCATTTATCGTTATGATTTTGTGTTCATTACAACAATAATCTCCAAAAATAAAAATATGGTTCTCTGCTTTCCTAGCTCTATGTAGACAGACAGACAGATCAAGTCCTTTCCCTCCAGCCTGTACTGCTCAGTCCTGCTTCAGTCCATAAGGATGTTTGTCTCCCCACCTTCAGAGCAGCTGCAGCCTCCGCCAGCAGGTGTCAGAACCAGCCAGCCTATCGCAGAGCAGCAGCCACCAGCACTGGCCTGCTTTCCATCGGGGGCTTCAAGGACTAGCCCAGCCTAAGTAATTATTCATGATAGCCAATTCCCTTCAAGAAATCAATTCACCGCTTCCATCCTATTTGGAATGTATTTATGCTAACTTCCCAGAGTAACTGTGCTTGGTTGGCACAAAACACACAATTTGGTTTTGATTACACAACATGTGCAAAAAGGCAAATTGTGCATTTGCAAGCAATAGAGGGGGGGGAGTCCTGGCAGGATTAAATGTGGAGGGTTTCACATGTAGGGGATTATGTTGATAAATCATATAGCACTGGAGGACTTGCTGAGACTGTCAAGACTGAGAGCCAGAACAGGGAGAAGCACAAAGGAAAAAAAAAAGAAAGAAAGGATTGAACTGTTTTGATTTTTAATAAGCAGCTACAAACCAGAATGCTTCAGTTATTTTAGAAAAATAACACTAAAGAACAATTAGAAATTATGTTATTAACTAACAGAGAAACACATTTTGATTATTAAAAGCAAAAATGTATCGTTAAAATGTTATTCATAATGACAGTTGGCTATGTCAGCAGAAAGCAGAAGAAAAAAAAAAACAATAACTGTGGTTTCTTCTTTGTCTAATATTTTATTTATTTATTTATTTTTTGGCTCTTCCAGTGAACCTAACAGAAAAGTATTGTTCACCTCTTTGCATGCTTCCCCCTGTTTTGGAGCGAGCTACTCAGATGCACACTCACAGCTACGGGACTTAATCTCGAGGGAAGTGGCTTCTCATTAACCACCGTGCCAGCTCCATCAGTCACCGGTTGGTTATACGGAAGTCTCACTGGTTAACCACCAAGCTGACGTAGCAACTGTCTTCACAGATGGTGCAGAAATCATCCTTCTGAAACATCATTTGCATCTGGATTTTCAGTGGTAAACATCAGTTCCACAGATCCATTAGGCAACAACTCTCAAGTGCTTCACCCACATCGATAAATCATTTTGCGGGAGTCATTCTCTGTGCAGCGTTAATATCCACCAAAGAATCTCTGCTCGCGCTTTAATCCTGTGCTCCCTACTGTTCTGTCTTTCATTTTCTGTCTGACTTCTCACAGGTTGTGGAGACTTTCGGTCCCGTGGTGCAGCGAATCTGATGGCTGTTCTCATTTTATCACAGGAATCAATTATCCTCCAGACATCTGTTCTGCATTCAATCAATCAAATCTGACAAACTATAACACCATTCGGTAGGTGTCATTCCATTTACCTCTGTCCTGGCTTAATCAGCGTTTTTAGGTGTGACTGACACTGAAAGACACTGAAACTTCTCCAAAGAAGAACAAGTATTTGCAAAAATCCTCACACATCTTGGGACACCTCAGAAAATGTTGTAGCGGGAAACTGATCACTGAACTTTATGGATTAAACGTAACTCAGACATTTGAATCTTCTTGTCAAATATTGAGAATTCAATAGACTGCAATTTGGCAAAGATTGACAAGAGCAAAGTATATATTAGCAAAAGGAGGAAGATTCAATGCAGCTTTCTTGATACAGTGTAGATATAAAGCTTACATTGCCGAAACAGCTAGACAGCTAGCTAAACTCTGACTCTCATACATCAGACGTGTCCTCGTAGACATTTGCGGATTTCTTACAGTCTTCAGTTGATTTGAGTACACAGTGAAACGGGATACAGTCAGGTCGGCACCAATCCAAGTTGGCCCTGGCCAACTCGGCACCGCCCCCGGGATACAGTCAAGTCGGCATCAAGCCAAGTCGGCCTTGCGGGGGGGCTCTCAAGTGGCCGAGTTGGTCAGTATCGACTTGACTGTAAGCTGCTTACACCGGAAGGACACCGGAAGTAAGGGCTGCCGTCAAGCTGAAGAAGGAGTCCTATCGAGCCTTGCTGGCTCATGGGACTCCCGAAGCAGCTGACGGGTACCGGCAGGCCAAGCGAACTGCAGCCCGAGCAGTTGTGGAGGCAAAAACTCGGGTCTGGGAGGAGTTCGGGGAGGCCATGGAGGAGGACTATCGGTCGGCCTCGAAGAAATTCTGGCAAACCGTCCGGCGCCTCAGGAGGGGAAAGCAGGTCTCCGCCAACACTGTTTACAGTGGAGGTGGGGAGCTGCTGACCTCAACTGGGGATATTGTTGGACGGTGGAAGGAATACTTTGAGGACCTCCTCAATCCCGTCGCCACGTCTTCCGTGGAGGAAGCAGAGGCTGAGGTCTCAGAGGTGGACTCGTCCATCACCCAAGCTGAAGTCACTGAGGTGGTTGGCAAGCTCCTCGGTGGCAAGGCACCGGGGGTGGACGAGATTCGGCCTGAGTACCTTAAGTCTCTGGATGTGCAGGGACTGTCTTGGTTGACACGTCTCTGCAACATCGCGTGGCGGTCGGGGACGGTGCCTCTGGACTGGCAGACCGGGGTGGTGGTCCCCCTGTTTAAAAAGGGGGACCGGAGGGTGTGCTCCAACTATAGGGGGATTACACTCCTCAGCCTCCCCGGGAAAGTCTATTCCAGGGTACTGGAGAGGAGGATCCGACCGATAGTCGAACCTCGGATCCAGGAGGAACAATGCGGTTTTCGTCCTGGTCGTGGAACAGTGGACCAGCTCTATACCCTCCATAGGGTGCTCGAGGGTTCGTGGGAGTTTGCCCAACCAGTCCACATGTGTTTTGTGGATTTGGAGAAGGCATTCGACCGTGTCCCTCGTGGTGTCTTGTGGGGGGTGCTCCGGGAATACGGAGTCCGGGGCCCCTTGTTAAGGGCCGTCCGGTCTTTGTATGACCGGAGTAGGAGTCTGGTCCGCATTGCCGGCAGTAAGTCGGACCTGTTCCCGGTGCATGTTGGACTCCGGCAGGGCTGCCCTTTGTCACCGGTTCTGTTCATTATCTTCATGGACAGAATTTCTAGGTGCAGCCAGGGGCCGGAGGGGGTCCGGTTCGGGAACCACAGGATTTCATCTCTGCTTTTTGCAGATGATGTTGTCCTGTTGGCTTCATCGAACCCGGACCTACAGCATGCACTGGGGCGGTTCGCAGCCGAGTGTGAAGTGGCAGGGATGAGGATCAGCACCTCCAAATCCGAGGCCATGGTCCTCGACCGGAGGAAGGTGGCTTGCCCCGTCCAGGTTGGTGGAGAGACCCTAGCCCAAGTGGAGGAGTTCAAGTATCTTGGGGTCTTGTTCACGAGTGGGGGACGGATGGAGCATGAGATTGACAGGCGGATCGGTGCAGCGGCTGCAGTGATGCAGTCGTTGTATCGGTCCGTCGTGGTGAAGAAGGAGCTGAGCCGAAAGGCGAAGCTCTCGATTTACCGGTCAATCTACGTTCCCACCCTCACCTATGGTCATGAGCTTTGGGTCATGACCGAAAGGACAAGATCCCGGATACAAGCGGCCGAAATGAGCTTCCTCCGTAGGGTGGCTGGGCGCTCCCTTAGAGATAGGGTGAGGAGCTCAGTCACCAGGGAGGAGCTCGGAGTAGAGCCGCTACTCCTCCACATCGAGAGGAACCAGCTGAGGTGGCTCGGACATCTGTTTAGGATGCCTCCTGGACGCCTCCCTAGGGAGGTGTTCCGGGCATGTCCCACTGGGAGGAGACCCCGGGGAAGACCCAGGACACGCTGGAGAGACTATGTCTCTCGGCTGGCCTGGGAACGCCTTGGGATCCTCCCAGAGGAGCTGGAGGAAGTGTCTGGGGACAGGGAAGTCTGGGCATCCCTGCTGAGACTGCTGCCCCCGCGACCCGGCCCCGGATAAGCGGTAGAAAATGGATGGATGGATGGATGGATGGTATCTCATTCAAATCGCCAACCCTAGCTTTAAAACCCAAAAAGTCAGAAGGATCGTGAGGTCCCGCTTTCACGGTCTGTACTCATACTGAAAATCAAGATCAAGTGAGCTTTTGCCCTTCTACTCCACAGGAGGTTTCTGTCCTCCCTGAGCTCACGTCAGGACACCTGCGTTACCGTTTGACAGGTGTACTGCCCCAGTCACACTCCCCACCTACCACTGTCCCCGGAGCGGGTCGCCTGTGGTGTCCTGTGTTGCACTGTACAACACAGAAGTCCGGCCAGTGCAGCTGGAGAGACTCTGTAGTTCAGGCAAAGATATTTTCTGACCTAAGGCAAATGTTGAAAAACGTCTCGTGTGGTGTGAACAAACATATCATGTGAGAAAGGTCCGTGTCCAGCTTGGTCCTCTCACTGAGAAGCTGTGGCAGAAACTTGTTTCAATGAGAGAGAGAGAGCTAGATGGGATTTTACTATTCATGGTTTACATTTAGGATACATGTCAAGACAAGCAGATTTGGATCTGACCACGCAATGTTTATAGAATTTTATACTACTGTTTCATTTCACTGTGTTCATAAATTAGATGAGAGCAAAAGCATCAACCTGCATGAAGTAAAGAAAAAGTTTGGGAAAAAGTTGGGAAAGTTTTGGTTTATTCAGATTTTTTGGGCATTATCAGTCTTGTTCCAAGTCATAATATCTCCTTTCTAGTCAAAACAAATGTCTTTACACTTAAAAAAAAAAAAAAAAACATTCTCAAGAAAAAAGGATAACAATAACAAGTCATAGCAAGTTTTGTTGTTATTGCTTGTAATAATATAAAAAACTTGCTCCATGGACCAATTTTTCTACTTATTTCAAGTAAAAAGTTGAATTTTTTTTTTTTTTTTGTCAAATGATAAGTTTGACTGGAAATGAGACATTTTGGCTTGGGATCAATATTTCTGGTAACATTCTGAGTTCTTGCAGTTCCCACTCACACACAGACATGTCCGTCTGTGACCATGTTGTGACTGGAGCAGCCGTCATTCTTGGTGTTGTGTTTTGTTCGTATCGTGAGTTAGCGCAGCTTCAGTTTTGAAAGTTTGGATGTGGTGTCACTAGTGCCTTTCATGATGCTGTTGCTCAGCTTGCTCCACTTCTGAGGGGAACAGCTTCGATGGAGTTAAGCTTCATTTAGTGTGAGAGGAACCCGTAGCTCAGCTCACTACACTTTCCAAGCAGCTTGGCCAACACTGCTTTTCAGTCATTCTGTTGGAATTTTATCTTGTAAATCATGAAAATCAAAAATCCAGTTGGGATGGGTTTTTCCCAATGATCACATTTCACATAAGGATTTCTTCACAATATTGTACGTCAGCAGTCGCGTTCAATTACAACTCAGTCACGTCAACTAGAAAAGAGTAAAACCCATTGGATTCACATCAACATTTTATTTCCATTTCTTGAAAGTTGACTTGTGTGACAGACCACAAACTGAACTGTTCCTGAAGCACAATCTAAACAATGTCTGAATCAGTAATGTATCCTTCAAACTGGATGATTTCTTGTGATATAGGCTTCACATCTTTCAGTCTTTCATGATTTTACCCATTTCTGAGTATTCCGCTGGTGCAGAATTACAATAAATACACCTTTTCCCACGTTTCACAAGAATAGGACTTTTCACCTGTCTGAGTTTCAATGTGGACCAACAAATTACTCTGTCGACTGAAACTTTTTCCATGTTTCACAAGAATAAGGCTTCTCGCGTGTGAGTTGTCATGTGAACCTTCAAATGACTCTGATGAATGAAACTTTAGCCACATGTTTCACAAGAATGAGGCTTCTCACCGGTGTGAATTCTCATGTGGCACAACAAATGACTCTGTCGGACGAAACTTTTACCACATGTTCCACAAGAAAAAGGCTTCTCACCTGTGTGAATCTTGAAGTGGCGCAACAAATTAGCCTGATCACTGAACCTTTGGCCACATGTTTCACAAGAATAAGGCTTCTCACCTGTGTGAGTTCCCATGTGAACTTTCAAATCACGCCGTTGACTGAACCTTTTGCCACATGTTTCACAAGAATGAGGCTTCTCCCCCGTGTGAATTCTCATGTGGATCCTCAAAGCACTCTGTCGACTGAACTTTTTGCCACATGTTTCACAAGAATGAGGCTTTTCACCTGTGTGAATTTTCATGTGGATCTTCAAAGAACATTGTTGACTGAAACTTTTGCCACAAGTATCACAAGAATGAGGCTTCTCACCTGTGTGAATTCTCATGTGGCGCAACAAATTATTCTGTTGACTGAACCTTCTGCCACATGTTTCACAAGAATGAGGCTTCTCACCTGTGTGACTTCTCATGTGGGAATTCAAATGAAACAGTTGACTGAAACTTTTGCCACAAGTTTCACAAGAATGAAGCTTCTCACCTGTGTGAGTTGTCATGTGGATCTTCAAATCACGCCCCTGACTGTACCTTTTGCCACATGTTTCACAAGAATGAGGCTTTTCACCTGTGTGAATTGCCATGTGGATCTTCAAAGCACTCTGTCGACTGAACCTTTTGCCACAAGTTTCACAAGAATGAAGCTTCTCACCTGTGTGAATTCGCTTGTGGGCCTTCAAATAACACCATTGACTGAACCTTTTGCCACATGTTTGACAAGAATGAGGCTTCTCACCTGTGTGAGTTCTCATGTGGCGCAACAAATTACTCTGTCGACTGAACTTTTTGCCACATGTTTCACAAGAATGAAGTTTCTCACCTGTGTGAATTGTCATGTGAACCTTCAAATGACTCTGTCGACTGAACCTTTTGCCACAAGTTTGACAAGAATGAGGCTTCTCACCTGTGTGAATTCTCATGTGGCGCAACAAATTAGCCTGTCGACTGAACTTTTTGCCACATGTTTCACAAGAATGAGGCTTTTCACGTGTGTGACTTCTCTTGTGGACCGGTTGCCCGAAACTTTTGCCACATGTTTCATAAACTATCTTCTCATCAGTGACCTTTCTGACCTTCTGACATAACTGATGCTCTTTATAGTCAGTTTTCTCACACGTTTCTTCACATTCAGCCTGCTTCTCTGAAACATGAAAGATGTTCACACTGTTTCTATGAAACACCTTGAGTTTTTTCTGCTTTGCATTTGGAGTTGATTCTGAGTCCAGGTGTCTTTTCTCATGGTGGACTTCAGAGTCCTGAGAGAGGAACCGCTCAGTCTCTGGTACTTCTGGTTCACTCAGGTCACTGTGATCCTCAACAGAAGGACCCTTCAAGGTTTCACTTTCAAACTTCAGAATAAATTGTTCTCCCTTCTGGCTGCTACTGAGTTCCTCGTGTTCCTCAATCTGTGAGGACTTTGGTTCCTCCTGCTCCTCCTTAAACTGATGAAGTCGTGCTTCTTCTTCTCTGATGTGTGGAGGTTCCGTTTCATCTTGTTCTTCTTTGATATGCGAAGGTTCTCCTTCTTCTTTGTTGATCTGTGGAGGTTCTGTTTCTTCCTCTTTGATCTGTGGAGGTTCTGACTCGCCCTGTTCTAGACAGTAGTGTGGTTCCTGTTTGAAGAGCTGCTCCTCTCTGCACTCATGGTCCTGTTGGAGCTCTGCAAGGAAACAAAAGCAGGAGATAAAAGAGGATCTCATTATGAGAGCAACATTAACTCTACAGTCCACCTTAAAGGAATACTCCGAAGACTTTGGACCCACGCCCTATCCCGATCATTTACAAGTGAGATAAGCTCATAAATACCTTTTTTTGTGTTCGTTCGTCCAGTGCCTGGCTAACAGCTGTTAGAATCGTAGTTAGCTTTGCTCAACTACGGCAGGTGAAGTGGAGACAGAACCAGACTGAGAAAGTGGACAAAATACTCCTTCCAGTGGTCCAGGGGACGGCGTATTAGCACGCGAAGTAAATCCGAATGGTTATAAAGCATTTTAAAAGATGTGTTTTCTTTTCAATCCCTTAAAATAATGTTTTGATACACACAGACGTGTGCATGCGCAGTGCTCCGCGGAAGGATATACTGGAGCACAGCAGTAGAAGCCATAGACTCAGCCGCTGTGCGCCTGGTATATCCTTCCGCAGCGCACTATGCTTGTGCAGATCTGTGTGTGTCAAAACGCTATTTTAAGGGATTGAAAAGAAAACACGTCTTTTAAAATGCTTTATAACCATTCGGATTTACTTCACGTGCTAATACGCCGTCCCCTGGACCACTGGAAGGAGTATTTTGTCCACTTTCTCAGTCTGGCTCTGTCTCCACTTCACCTGCCGTAGTTGAGCTAAGCTAACTACGATGCTAACAGCTGTTAGCCAGGCACTGGACGAACGAACACAAAATAGGTATTTATGAGCTTATCTCACTTTGTAAATGATAGGGATAGGGCGTGGGTCCAAAATCTTCAGAGTATTCTTTTAAAGGGATACTTCAGCATTTTGGCAAATTGGCCCATTTAGCGCAATTCCTTAGTCATTTCGAACAGCATACTTACTTTTTTGTGAGGGCGAGCTGTTGTTTATTCATTCAGAGGTGAGTCGGGGAAGGTTTTCGGGACGGCCACAATGGAAGGGGATGGTATTTTTGTTCCCCCTCGCCAAAGTCATCAAATACAAACTCCAACAACCCCAAAACACTTTGGTGGACACGTTATAATCCGCATATTCACTACGATGTGGAACACCAACAAATAATATTGTAGCGTTACGACACTGAAGCAAATACTGGGACAGGGCTGTCGCGGTAAACCGGTACCGACGATAATCATGGTATTAAAAAAATGAAATTTCAATATCGTGTTCAAAATGCGCACATGATAATATCGTAAAGAGGATCTAGTGCCACTTGAAATGTGTTGAAGTGTATTTTCAAAATCCGCTCCTGTTCTTCCGCCCTGCTTCGTCTCCCTCCTGCAGCACCTCCCCCCTCCCCCTCCCCTCACATGTAAACACAGCAGAGCAGCGGTAGCGGCATGGCTCCTAGCGTGGCTCCCGGTTAGCGAGCGTCACGAGTGAATTAAATATGTCGGCGGTGGCCGACAACGACAGCGAGACGCTCTATCCTAACCCGAAAAAAGTGTGTTTAGCAACACTGACTGCACGTTGATGCAAGCCGGGTAGTAGTGGGGCCCCATTAGGTAGGTTCCAGACGTGTCATTGTAATGTGTCCAGGGGGGTTTCAAGTTGTGTCGCTAATATCCGCCGTCTTCTCCGCCGGCCCCCTTCTAGCAACTAACCGATGAGTAATCGGAAAAGGGCCCCATGCGGTGGATTTTCGACACCTTGTCGTTGCAGTGTCTAGTGTCGCGCCTTAAATTTGTCATTGAAATTGACTGATGCCAGCCGTTCCTCGGGACCCCCTTCAGCTCGGGGACCTAGCCAGTAGCAGCGCCTCTGGCTGGAGAGAAGCAGCTGCTGCTCATTCCGCCTCGGATTTAAACAAACAAAAATTCTCGGCAGTGTGGTGGTGGTGCAGGATTTCAGCCCAACAGGGCCCGCGGGTTTTCATAACCCACCAACCCTATGCAAATTACCCCTCTGCTGTGGATCCTCTGTTAATCAGTTCATCAGATTTTAATTAGTTGAGTGTAACTCCACTTTTGGTATGCAGTTGTACAGTTACTGTTCTCATATTGTTTCAATACCTCATTTGACAGGTATTCTGAATGTAATTCATCTGGGAAAAGAGAGAAAACAAACAAAAATAAAATTAAAGATGAATCTGAACGTTTGTACCATCATTAGTTACATTTTTGCTGATATCGTGATAATATTGTTATTGTGATATTTTTTGCCCATGATAATCGTGAAGAGAAAATTTGATATCGTGACAGCCCTATACTGGGAACTACTTTTTCTTTTGAAATCACTGCGCCCAGATGCCATATTTATTAGTAAGTAGTTCCGTCTTAGCAATCTTCCCATAAACAACTCAATCTCGTAATTTTGCATGAATATTTCACAGCGTAGTGAATGTGTGGATTATAACATGTCCACCAAAGTGTTTTGGGGTTGTTGGATTGTGTATTTGATGAGTTTGACGAGGGGGAACAAAAATACCATTCACTTCCATTGTGTCCGTCCCGAAAACCTTCCCCGACTCACCTCTGGATAAACAACAGCTCGCCCGCACAAAAAAAGCAAGTATGCTGTTCCAAATGACTAAGGAATTGTGCTAAATGGGCCAATTTGCCAAAATGTTGAAGTATCCCTTTAAAAAAATGTTACTCCAGCACTCAGACTGAAAACTTTCATTCAAAATTCAAAAACACAGTTCAGTCCCATTGTTACTTATTGATCATCTTCAGCTGCTGATTGATTACTTATCTGGATGAACTGTGTTCAGGCAGTGTATTCACTCACCTGCAACATTCTGCTAACTGTTTACTCCACTAGCTGAGGTGGACGGATAATGAGACATCCTGCTTTGAAATGTTGTCAGGAAATGCCTCTTCAAACAACATCAACCTCTGCAACTTTACTGGGCAGACCAGTGAGGGCAAAGGTCGTCCTGCTTCCATCAAGCACGCCTGCTCACAGCGTCTCCATACCTGTTCTGTGCAACTTGATCTGGGGATTCCAGTTGATTTGCAGCATTCTGCGTTGACGACCGATCTCCTCCTCGTACTGAAGCACAGTTTGTTGAAACAGGGTGAATATTTCCTCAGCAGCAGCAGCTAGTCTCTGGGTGCTCCAGTCTCTCACAGAGTGGTGGGAATCGTCTCCTTCACCATCAGTAACAGTCGCCCCAACAAGTTCCTCCCCCTCTTTAATGTGTGGAGCTTCATGTTCCTCCTGCTCCACACTGCAGCTCGTCCTCTGCTTACCCATGTGTTGCTGTGGACTCTCTGGAGGGAAACCAGACAAAAGTCCCTGATGTGATGGATGTTAAAGTTTTACAGTGACGGCTGGATGAAACAGGACAGGATACACTGAAAATACAAGCATTCAATCACAACAAAACCTGCTCTGCTAAAACTGACAGTACCTGCGGGCTTTAAAGGATAAATGTGAGAACTGTCTGAACGCAACATGACTTTCTCTGAGCTCTGAAACTTTTGCGGGAAGTTTCCAAAATGATGTTTCACACTTTTTTCTGAGCAACACTTGAACGCATCATTACTCGACACGATTTACTGAAATGTGTTTGCAAACAGCTCAAACAGCGTTTCCTCTGTTTCTGATCCAGATGCGTTTTAATCCTGAAGCTTTCTGTTACTTCACTGTGAACTGCAGCCTCGTTTCTGTCTGCAAGCTTTAAAATCAATGGAACGATCCTCCAGGAGCCACATTCATGTGTTCATTCTCACGTTTCAATACCTGTTCTGTGTAACTTGACTTGATGTTTCCACTCGATTTCCAGCAGTTTTCTCTGTCGATCAATCTCCTCCTCGAACTGGACGATAGTTTGTTGAAACGCGGTGAATATTTCTCCAGCAGAAGCAGTTAGTCGCTGCTTGATAAACTCTCTCAAAGCCTGAACTCGACTCATTGTTGCTGCAGGAGATGAACTCTTTCCTCCGAGAGACACAGCAGCACAGCCGCCATGACTTCTTCTTCTCTCACTGATGTAGAGGATCACAAACAGCGTTCAGCTTCATCCTGACTCCTGCTGGACACAGGAGGAACTGCAGCTCATCCGCTGTTCCTCAGTCATTGGAGCTCTTCATGAAATGAACAAGTCATTCTTTTTCTCTTTTTTGATTTTTTTTTTTAACAACTGTCTATTTAATGATCATAATCTGTCAGGCATCATCAAGTAATTAAAATATAGACAAAGCCTGGAATGTCTCATCAGTTGTACATTTTCCAGACGCTTGGAATAATTTAGGGAAACATCACCACTTGATGACAGAGTTTGAAACAGATGAAGAATGTAAATCTTATCCACCCTGCTCCCTAAAAAAAAAAAAAAAAAAAATTAGAAACTGAATGATTTTGGAAGTTTTATGTGTATCTGATCTCATTAAAATTGGTTTCCTGCTTCACAGCACATTCAACACATTTCAACACTTTTCAGCAGCAGAGATGGAACTATTTCAGACTTCATTTTGACTAATTCTGTTGGAGAACCAGTTGGATTTGAGAAATTGATTATTTAGAATGTGTAGTTTCTAATGTTGGGTGAAGTAATCTTGGTCATGTGTTGAGAGGATTTTTTTTTTTTTTTTGGAGGAATGTTATGGCCCTGGAGCCGTCTTGTGTCTGAGTGCTCTCCTGCTCTGCACCTCACCTCCCTGGTTCCGATCAGCCATGCCAGGTGCAACCAATCAGCCACAGCATAAGAAGCTGGAGCTGCTGCCAGTGTGTGGTGGACTCCGATCTCCAGCAGTAGCACGTCCTGATCCAGCTTTGTACTGCCAGTTGTTCCCCTTTTGTTAATCGCCTCTCTGGTTTCTTTTTCCATTTTTGTTTTGTAAATAACCTCTACTTTTTTGGTGCACCACATCACCCAGCTCCGCTGCCTCTCCTTTTGCAACCTCCTGACCCGGATCTGACAACAGCCGATCGTGCCCTCGGCACGTAACAAGGAAGCTGTTTTGGAAAATAGGGTTGAAGTTGGAAGAACTTTCCAAACTCATTGGTGGGCAGTGAGGGAGGCCTCTTTGTTGTCTTATCATTTTTGTGACATTTATTTAATGGATGTAAACTGTTGTTCTCATGGCTATAAGCTAACTGTCGCCCAGCGCCACAGCGTGCGGCTCTGCCAGTCTCAGTCTAAGTTCTGATGTATTGCTCATGTGTCTTTGGCTGTAAAAGAAACCTTGTTGGTTTAGGCTCCGTTTTCACAAGGAGAGCGTGCGCAGTGGGTGGTTTTCGGGACGGAGACGAGCTGCGAGTTGTAGCATCCCATTCCCTTTCCTCTCGCGTCGGCTCGGGGTGTGTGCAGGGTGTTCTCGCCGCTGTAAGGAAGACGTAATTCCCACCGCCACGTCTCCAGAAGACTAGGGAGGAGTTAGCCTAGGGTTTTTTTTTCTTTTTTTTGTTTGGTTATGCAGATAGTGGATATCCTTAGCTTAGTTTTTTGTTTTGTTTGTTTTTTGGGGGGGGCTGTACATCAGGAAGATATCACTTTAGCTTCTTTGTCTCCAGGTAGGTGTGTTTGGCCATGGATGACGTTGTGAAAAGTTTTGTTGAGTCACCAAGTTTTGGTGGTTTGGAATTTTGTGATAAAAAAACAGATTTCTGGAATTGGGAAACATTATCAAGTGGATGTTGGGGATTTAAGAAGATGTGTGGATCAGATTAGAGGAACTTTAAGAACTGCTTTGATATAGAAAGGAGTGTTGAAAGAGCAGCAAATGGTCGACCCACCTGGGGTATCAGCGAGTGCCATGTTAACTTTTCAACAGCAGAAGGAGCTGTTGTTGTTATGAGCACAAGCTTAGGAGCAGAAAGGATGTTTGGAGATTGAAAGGATGAGGCTTGAAAACAAGAGGCAAAGAATGGAGCTGATTCATGACAGAAGATTGGAGGGTGAAATGCGTCCACAAGGACTGCGTGGAAGTCAGTCAGATGAATTGAGTGATTTTCAGGCTTTTTCCAAGATTTAATGAGGAGGACCCTGAGAGCTTTTTTTTCTTTCTTTCTTTATTTGAGCATGTCGCAGAGGCTCGGGATTGGTTCGGATTCGACTCGTTTACTTTTGTTGCAGTGTGTATTGTTTGGGAAGCGTATGTAACCGGCTGGTTAATGGCGATGCCTCACAGCTGTGGCAGGAACCAGTGACCAGCTGGGCTGTGTTGTGGGAGGGAAAAAATTCGGTGCGGACACGCTTCTTTCCCCTTGGCACTTCTGGGTTGGAACAGGTAGGTGGCAGGATGCTGACTCGGCGTTGGCATGTATTAAAGGGGCTGTATCATGCTTTCTTAGCTAGTCCAAACCCTAGAAATGGCATTAACATGGTAATAGTTTATTTTTGGCGCTAAGGAAAAGTAATTTTGTGTGAAATAAAAGATTTTCTGGGGCTAATTCTGAAACCCGGAAGAGAAAACGCTCGGTTTCACTGAAATCCCGCCTCTCGCCCTGTGGACTTTGACTGACAGCGAACTTGAACCAATCAGCGCTTCTAAACAAATACGCTGGCTAGCTTTAGCTCTTTAGCTCTAGCTTCTCTAAACACAAAGACACGTGAAAACGTCTTTTCCTGTTAGAAACTCACCAAGCGCAGACCCTTCAGACTCTTGCTCTTGCTTGACTGTTGCTTTCAGACGATGGTTAAAGTTTATCTCCGTAATCAGAGTTAGAAAAAAGCGGCAATGCTGATTGCCGAGGGCCTGCGGGAGGGGGGCTCAGGGGAGCCATCTTCTCCGTGTGACGTGAACGTGGGAAACAGAGCGTTTTCACGGGTGCGGGAGGGGCTGCCTCTCTGAGCAGCAGAAACACGAGGAAAGCTCAAACACACAGGCACGAAGGAAAAAAAAAACGCTTTGGGGGTGTTTTTGGTGAGTACATAACTATATAGCAAGGTTAAAACATCAAAAAAGTGAATTTTGCATGATACAGCCCCTTTAATATTTTCTATTTGTTCCTCTAAATCCCAGCGAGCAGGTCAGCATGGTGGCTTGAGGGGTCGGGACAGCCTCTGTTGCCTTGTTCTGTCTTCTGTTTTCTTTTTTTGGTTTTCTTCCTTGCCTTGTTTTCTTGACTCTGCCCCAGCTGGGTCAGTGCATTAGCTGGTTGGATTGTTTGGTTGATTTCATTTTGCTTTTTGTTGGTTGTTCTCTTCGTGTGGTTCCTTGCAGGAAACACCAGCCAAGGCTCAGCTACAGACTGAGGGGGTATGCTTTGCTCGGGCCGTTTTAACCAAGTTGTGTGTTGTTCTCCCACCGTATTTATTTATTAGATGGTGAATATGGTCTTTTTCTGTGTCCACTGAGTAATAATAAAGCATGTACTTTTAACTTTCTCCATAACTGCCTCAGCTTCCATCTCTGAGCTGTTCTGAATTCACTTGGTTACAATTTTGGCGTTGTCGGCAGGACAGCTCACAATTAGAGGCGTGTGTAGTTTTATTCAGTGTTTGTGGACGTGTGGTACTTTACGGTTGCACTGTTTGTGGTCCCGAGCACGCAGTTGTAGTAAGCAGAGCATTGTATAGGAAGTTTTTTTTTCTCTTACTTGCATTTTTTTTTCTCTCTCTTTCTTCCTCATTTTTTTTCTATCAGACAAGGCAACAGTTGGCACAGCATGGGACTTGTTGCTGGTCCTGGGTGGCTGCTGACTGAATACCTGGTTGGCTGCTGCTGAGTTGTTCCACGACCATGGCAGAGGAGCTGCAGGACCTCAGAGAGCAAGTGCGACAGCTGCGGGAGGATAAGAGGCGGCTCCAGGAGGAGGTCGTGGCGCAGGCAGGAGTATAAGCGGGTCCGAGTGCCCCCAGGACAATGATGAACACTGCCCCCCCGAACGCATCATCTACCTCCCACGAGAAAGGAAGTGCCCTATGTTTCGGGGTACTCATGGTATTGGGGTAGATGAGTGGGTGGAGGAGGTACAGGCCAGTATGAGGGCAAGACACCTGGGTCCCGATGATCGGGCCAGTTTCATTTTTGATCATTTGGAGGGTGAAGCCAGGGATGAAATCAAGTACAGGCCAAGTGCAGACCGTGACGACCCAGAGCGAGTTTTAACTATTTTGAAGGATCTTTATGGGTGCCCAAAGTCTTATGTGTCTCTGCAGGAGGATTTCTTTTCCAGGAGGCAGTTGGAGGGGGAATCGTTGCAAGAATTTTCTCATGCCTTACACGGCTTAATGGAGAAAGTTGTCGCTAGCGCCCCAAATAGAATGACTAACTCCGAGATTCTGCTGCGTGATCAGTTTGTGGAGCACGTCAAAAATTCTGATCTTCGCAGGGAACTGAAGAGGTTGGTATGCAGCGATTCTTCGTTGTCCCTACTGGATGTACACACTGAGGCCATTAGATGGGAGCGTGAGGGCAGCCCAGTGAATAGTAAAGGTAGCTCTGTTTCTCCTTTTTGTGGTGTCCAGAGCTCTAGTGTTCAGCGTAACCGAGATGGCCCACTGAGCAGTTCCACTGCTGAACAACTTGCAGCTTTGACTGCCTTGGTGCATAAGCAGCAGGAGCAACTTAACCAGCTCACTGAGGCTATTAAGGCAATGCAGGCACCCCTGGGCGCCAGGCAGAGTCACTCGAGTAACATTATTTGTAGACGGTGTCAGCAAGCAGGCCATTATGCTCGTGAGTGTGATAATGCCCGTGTCTCATCTGGCCCTGCTAATCCCCCTCACGTTGCCAGAACTTAAGCTGCTGCTGTGGCTTCTCAGTTAGCGGAAAACTAGTGCCCCGTAGTGTGCAGAGCCAAACACTAGGTGGGGAACTGGCAGGCTCCACAGACCCTAGCTAGGCAGATGAGGCTCTGGTGGCCTGGTTAATTGCCCCTTGCCCCCAAGTGGACATTAAATTGGCAGGGGTTCAGGTTAGGTGTGTGTTAGACACAGGGTCTGTGGTATCCACCATTAGGGAGAGCTTCTTCCGAAAACACTTTAGGGATAAGTTGAAGTCTTGCCACTGGTTGCAACTTCGGGCTCTAATGGTTTGGAGATACCTTACGTAGGCTACATGGAACCTGATGTTGAGGTGTACAGCAGCTTTATTCCTAGACGAGGTGTATTACTGGTGAGAGACCCCCCAGAGCAGGCCGCCCCATCTGAGGCTTCAGGGATTTTGAAAAATATTTTTATTAACAATCAAGCATCACATCCTGATCAAACAGTATGAACATTTTACATTAACACCCCGCACCCACCCCCCACCAAAACAAAAGCCAGCACATTTTCAACTTATACACAAAGCACAGCATAGTCCTGCATTGTAAAGTAGGATATCAAATTATTTAAACATTGTTACAACATATATACATACAGTGGGTAAAGTCATACAGACAACATATCCTTCCCCTTGACCACTAAACATTTTTTCTTGGGTTGGGCAGAGCCCTCCAAAAAATAGTGCATATTCTTGGGCCCACATAATCAAGGAAAGGAGTCCATATATGATAGAATTGTCCTATTGTCCCCCCTCCAGGGATTTTGGGAATGAATATTATTAAAGCCTGTTATGATGTTCTCTTCGCGGAGCATGGTCCTGCATTGTTTAACTTTCCTGGTGCATCCGGAATCCCAGAGGCATGGTTGAGAGCCCTCCAGTTGTGCCAGCAGGCAGATGCCAAGACCCCTACTCCTCAGGCAGGGTTAGCAAGGCTTAGGGGAAGGAGGTCAGTGTGGGTGCCTGGGGGTACCACCAAGGTGGTTGCCGCTACTTGTTCGGCAGAGTTGGGGTATTCTGGGTCAGTTTTGGTGGAGCCCCTGACCACGGAACATGGGCTCCCAGAGGGGCTGTTGGTTATCAGGGGCACTGCTTACATCCCGATGGTTAATGCTGGTGTTACATCAGCGGTGCTTCACCCTCGTCAACCCGTAGGGCTTCTGTCACAAGCTGAGGATGATCACAGTGACATGAAAAACCAGATAGATGAACTGTAAAAAAAAAAAAAATGGATATGGAAAAATGAGTGCGGTCAACAAAAAATACGGCTACTCCCGACCCTGACTCTCCGTCTACGCCATAGGTGAGCGCGCACCTTTACGCACAGCCATTCTAACGTGCACACACCCACTCCATGTGAAACCCCGCCTCCGCAACACACACACATTCACCCTTAAACAAACAGTGCACCTTCACCTCATTCTGTCTCCTACACACCAGCCCCTAATTATTAGGTTTCACATAATAATTCACATTTAAAAAAACATAATAGGAGACAAAAAAAATAATCATCTTCAAATCTTAAATGCTACATGTCTAATAAATCTCTCAAGCCAATGAATAGATGAACGGGTATTCCTTCTTCTGGTCATCAGTATGACCAACTAGTCAACAGTCCAAACAAGGACAGATGTTCTCAGTCAAAGTCTGGAAAAACAGTCTTGATAGAGAACAGCAACATCCTTATGCTGCCTCCTCTGCTTCCAGCGACAAAAATACCTCTCATATGGGTCTGTCCAAGCAGCTCGTTCTAGTCTTGATCCTCCAGTTCTGCTGCTTGAAGCTCTCTAGGTCCCGGTACAGATCCTTCATCCGGGCCTGGAGCTTCTTCAGCTGCTTGAGCGCCTCGTCGCAGTTCTTGTTGGCCATGTCGATGGTGGCGTCCAGCTCCTTCTGCTGAGTTGTCATCTGCTCCATCAGCATCTGGTCGGACTTCTTCTGCTTCTTTGCCAGGATGGAGACATTCTGCCGCAGGTGGCCCTGGTCCACCAGGATGTTGTCCAGCTCCAGTTGCTTCAGCTGCAGCTCCCTTTTCTGGTGCTCCATTCGGACCCGGGAACTTCTACCCGATGCGAGCTGCTGTGCTCGGCCGCCAGCTCCATGTTAATCCGGTGAGCCACCAGCATGGACTTCTTGAGCCGGTCGCTGGTCAGCTCCACGTTGCACTGCTCCTCCTACAGCTTCTCCTCCAGCTGGGTGATGCGAGCCTCCAGCCGCCGCTTCTCCTTCACGGCCTGAGCGTTCTTGGCTTCCTGGTTGTTGATCTCGTCTGTGACGCGTCTCCTCCTGGAGCAGCTCCCAATGGTCCTGATAACGACCCTCAATGTGCTTGGCTGACTTTGTGACCATGTCCGTAAACTTCAGGTCTTCTCTAGACAGATCTACTTGCTCCTCCACAGCAGATTCTGGAAAGTCCATCTTAAATTGCTGTTGCCACAGTTCATCCAAGTTCAAAACAGACACACGGTTTACAGTGACTAGCTGCTCACAGTGATTGGCCTCTCCACTGTTTCCTGTTCAGCGTCCAGCCCAGCACCGTCTTTATTGCGTAAGGTCCATTATTTTCACTGTGGATGACTTCCAGTGGTTCTGTCCAGATTTCGACTAACTACCTGCTGTAATTAGCGAACTGCCCTCTGGAAGGGCTGCCAAGAATGCATGGCGGATGTAACTCTTCGATCAACACGTTTATTTTCACACATGCATATGGGAAAGACACTCAGCCGCACCACATAGCCTGCTCCCCGTTCCTGCACTACTAGGTTGTGAAATATAAACTCCGACTCTCTCCAAGAGTCTCTGATGATCTTGCAGGTTGCAAACCTGAAACAAACCCCACAATTCCACATCAGTCATGAAATATTATGCCATATTATGCCATGATTGTTCTTAACTTTTAACTCACCGACACCGTGTGCACTCTTGAATGAAAACCTCCCAATGAACGCACCACAAACCACGCCCCCTTACGGCAAGCTTATATACACAAATCCCTCCCACACGCATTAACCATCCACACGTGTGAGCAAATAATGAAGAATAATCAAACACAAATATGCATCTTTCTCATAAAGCTAACAGAAAAATATTTCTATCTCTTCCCTCACTGGAAAGTTATACAGGTTCCATGGTTCGTGGAACATTTGTCCCAATCAGGAAGTCAATGCCAGACTCAATCTGTGGTAAGAAGAGGTGTTTCAAATATGGCCACTTTGTCAGATCTTGGTTGGTGGGTAAGTTCACTCTGTTCACTGGCATTGACAACTGTGTGAAAGCTTTAGGAAGGTCAATGGTGGTGTCATGTTCAAGTCCTGCCACCTCCAGCTCTGGCACGATGAAAGTGTTAACCACCTTCTCCTGCCCCACGGTCCTCAGCAGGATATTTGCCCTCCTTCCAGCCAAATTAAGCTTCTGCATCAAACTTTCGGTGCAAAACGCATACGCGCTTCCCTGGTCCATAAAGGCATAGGTGGTGATAATCTTGCTGCCTTTCTTTGCCTTAAGTTGAACTGGAACAATAGGAAGCTTGCAGTCAGCCACACCAGCCCCTATAAGCCCACTGGAAACCAGCTTGCCATCAACTGACACTTGGACGTCTCTCTCAGCCTGTTCTCCGGAGGCTGCACTGTCCTTATGGAGCATGTGGGGTGTGTTCGGCCACACTTAGCACACACAATCTTCCTTTGGCAAGTTCTGCTGATGTGCCCTGTGCATAAACAGCGAAAGCAAGCCCCTTTTTCCTTCAGGAAGTCAATTTTCTCATTGTGTGCCATTTTCTCCAACCGTGCACACACATCCAGTGTGTGTCCTCCAGTGCAGCAGAGACAGGATTTCTTGGATGGCGTTTTTTTGTCTTTGTCCACGGGTTGGGCTGGCCTCTCCACTCAATTCACAGCTGTAGCAAAGCTGGCCCCCTTGAAGTTGGAGCATGGACAAGGTCTGGATCTGGTTTGTTTACCTGGTGGAGCCGTGTCCTGGATGTTCCCAAACACAGGGTCTGTCGATATTTTCACTTGTTTTTCCACAAAATGTGTAATATCAATAAACCGTGCTCTTCTGTTATGCTTTTCCTGCAGGTCACATGCATGACTCCTCCAGTGGTCTCTGATCTTGTACAGAAGTTTTTTGATTATGTCCAACATGTTTGTGGGCGTGTCCAGATCAGTTAAATACTGCACATCCTCCATTGCATTGCAGCATCCACGCAGGAAGAGGCTGTACTCCAGGAGGCCCTTCACATCCTCTGTTTTAATAGTGGGCCATGACAGAGCTCTCTCCATTACCCCTTTCACACTGCAACTAGCGGGTTGACCCATGTTTTTGACCCGCTATTAATCGCCTTTAGTGTCCTTTCACACTGCCTGCAGACCCAAGTCTAAACCGCCCGCTGGCGAGTCGCATCGCTGCGTTTTCCAGTGCTGATAGTGTCCCGCGTTGATGACATCATCAGCGCGACGGAGCAAAGTGAAAGTAAACAATGCAGCGGAACACAGTCCCCGTTACCTGTAGACAAATCTGCTCTTCCCCACGGATCCACAGGAGCTCTCTGGTCTCGCTATCTTGCCAATACTGGGTCATCTTGACAAAGGAAATCTCCCGCTGTGTCCAGAAACAACACTAGTGCGCTAACGTAGCCACGCTGCGTCGACGTCATCACGTGAATTACCGCATCGACTCGTATCTGCTTTTCACACTCCCTTTCGCCCCTCCCACTAAAAAGCCGATAGTAGCAACCTGCTATAAAGCCGCGTCAATTGCAGCGTTGAAAAACCCGGGTCTAATGCCGAGTGAACCCTTTCACACTGCCATGAGGAGCCGATTAATTAGCTGGTTTAAACAGGTTTTTTGGCCAGTGTGAAAGGGGCTTCTGTCAGGTGCTGCAGTCAGGAGATTAAGATGTTGTGGTCCATGGTGTCAAATGCAGCAGTGAGGTCCAGGAGAACCAGAACCACATAGTCACCAGAGTCATTTACCAGGAGGATGTCATTAAAAACCTTGAGTAAGGCTGAGTCGGTGCTATGTTGGGGTTTAAAACCAGACTGGAAGACCTCTAAGATGTTATGATTGTCCAGGTGGTTTTTCAGCTGCAGGTAGACAGCCTTCTCCAGGATTTTTGAAATGAAGGGCAGCTTTGAGATGGGCCTATAATTAGCCAGGACAGCCTGATCCAGGCCAGGTTTCTTTAGATGGGGTTGTACCACTGCATGTTTAAAATGTACAGGGACAACACCAGAGGACAGACTGCTGTTAATGATAGCAAGGATAAGCTGACCAATGCTGGGAAAAATGTCTTTAAAGAGATGTGGGGAAACAGCATCTCGGGGGGAACCTGAGGGCTTAATGTGGGCAACCAGATCCTGTAAGAATGATAAGGTCACTGGCTTGAACTTATCAAATACACCAGAGCAGTGAACACAGTCAGAGGGATCATGGTCAGGTGTCAAAATCAGGGCCCTGGTGGAAACAACCTTATCAATGAAAAACTGAAGAAAGTTCTCACAGGTTTAAGAGGATGGTTCTATACACCTTCCGAGCTCACGTCACAATTGTGTCACAATCCAAAATGGCAGCTCGCGTCAGTGAAAACAAGACTGTCGTCAGTGAGAAAACACATCGGAATGACGTATGAGTATTACAGCAACCTGCCCAGAGAGGCAAAAGTCCGTTACAAACGTCACTCCGGTGAGTGTTTTCCGTGTTGGTGAAGCTTGCAAGCGACTGAAGTGCTTGCTGTCTCTCTCTTGCTATTACTGTTAATTCACTAAGCAATTAAAAAATCGGGGTTATTTACGCCCCCGGGGTTACTTTTGCCCCCGATTGACCAGTGATCTCTCGTGAATTACATTTCTTCTCCGCCGTTAGCGCCACCGGCGTGCTAACTAGCTTAGCATGCTAACTAGCTTGGTCCGCCAGGACCGCTATGGCGTCCTCCCCTCTATCTTCTTTTCTTTTCTGCTCAGTATGCCGTATGTTGAGTCAGAACCCTGCCTCCCTTGACGATAGGGGTATTTGCGTAAAGTGCAGTGTATTGACAGCGCTGGAGGCCAGGGTAACCGAGTTAGAGGAGCGGCTGCGCAGATGTGAGGGGCAGGGCAATGCTAGCTACAGCAAGGTAGCGGCAAGGCTTGCAGCCCGCTCCTGCAGTGAGAGGAGTGTTAGCAAGCCCAGCCCCGCAGCATGTCCCGAGCAGCCGGGGCAAGACCAGGACCGGTTTGTGACAGTCCGGAGGAAGGCTAGTGCTAAGCACCGCCACGTAGCACTCCAAGAACCACTTCACGTCTGCAATAGGTTCTCTCCCCTCAGCGACGACACACCGGCTGAACTGGACATGCTGGTGATTGGCAGCTCTATAGTTAGAGACATGAAGCTGCCAGCGGTGAAGGTTAGGTGTTACCCGGGGGCCAGAGTGGGTGACATCGAGGGGAACCTTAGGCTTTTAAAACAGGAAGGTAGGAGATTCCGTCGAGTCGTGATTCACGCAGGCGGTAATGATGCCCGGCGGAGACAATCAGAGGTGCTCAAATTACAAGTAGCCTCGGTGTGTGAATTGGCTAAGTCGATGTCTGATGCCGTAATATTCTCTGGTCCCCTGCCCAATTTGGTCAATGATGAAATGTATAGCCGACTTTCATCATTTAATCGCTGGTTGTCTAGATGGAGTGAGGAAAACGGAGTTATTTTTCTAAACAACTGGTGCACCTTCTGGGGAAAGCCTGGGCTCATCCACAGGGACGGCATCCACCCAACTTTGGATGGTGCAGCCCTTTTAGCTCGCAATATGGCTGATCGGCTTAGTACTCTAAATTGACAAACCAGCTATGAGCCCCGGGCGCAGAGCAGTCGTGTAGAACGCTCCTCTGTTGATCTTGTTGATCCCGTCACTAATCCTGCTCCCGGATTTTTACAAGTTAAGCATGGAGGCTTACCTAGGCAAACAGAGACTGTGTCTGTCCATAGTGCTCAAAGCATTAAAAAAAAAGTCAATGGGTAAAAAGCTTAACACCTGTACGAGACAGAATAACTTTTCCAGTAGGAAGTACATAAAATGTGGTCTACTAAACATTAGAGCAATCTCCACTAAATCTCTTTTAGTTAATGACCTTATCGGTGACAATAACATTGATCTCCTTGCTCTAACAGAAACTTGGCTTCAGCAAGATGACTATGTGAGGCTCAATGAATGTACCCCTCCAACCTATGTTAATTTCCAAACAGCTAGATCAACAGGTCGAGGTGGAGGTGTGGCAGTGATATCGCACTCCAGTCTTCTTCTTAAACCCAAAACTAATGTTGAATTCAACTCTTTTGAAAGCTTAATACTAACGCTTACTTGTCCAAATTGGAAGAATCCAAAAAGCTGTGCTATTAATTATTGTGTATCGACCTCCTGGTCCTTACTCTGACTTTTTAACTGAGTTCTCAGAGTTTTTAAGCAATATAGTATTGGCTCATAAGATCCTTATAATAGGTGACTTTAACATCCATGTGGATGATTCTGGTGACATTTTGAGTAATGCGTTTATTGCAGTATTAGATAGTATCGGTCTCACTCAAAATGTTGATGAATCCACTCATAGTCACAAGCACACCCTGGATCTGGTTTTAACATATGGGATAGAGGTCAGTGACCTAAATGTTCTCCCTCAGAACCCCATACTCTCAGACCATTTTTTAATTACTTTTCAGGTTTTTATTGAAGACTACTCTGCTCAAAAAGATACAATTCAGCTGATACGGACATTATCTGAAAAATCTGTGGCTCGGTACAAAGAATTGATCCAGCTTGCATTTGCTGCATTATCTTGTGAACTCACAGAAATGAGCTTATTGACCAGTGGTGATAATAGTGATCAGTTCATTGACAGTGCTATGCACTCACTAAAATCTGCCTTTGACGTAGTGGCTCCGTTGCAGCTGAAAACCGATCGACCCAGGTGCGTTGCTCCATGGTTTAATTCTGAAACCCGTGTTCTCAAACAAAAAACTCGGCAATTAGAAAGACTGTGGCGTAAATCTAAATCAGAACAATCTCTGAAGGCTTGGAAATGTAGCTTGCTAAGCTATAAACAAACTCTTTTTAAAGCCAAGACATTATATTACTCTTGTTTAATAGAAATAACAAAAATAACCCTCGGTTTCTGTTCAACACTGTAGCCAGACTGACAAACAGTCATACTGTAGTGGAACCAGTAATCCCAGAATCTTTAAACTGCCATGACTTTCTTAAATTCTTTAATGATAAAATCATAACCATCAGAGGTAAAATCAGTGAAGCGCTTTCCTCGGATCAAGCTCAGGGAATCCAGCCACTGCCGCCACCTGAAATACCTGAAATACTAGATAGTTTCTCATCAGTAAATGGGGCTGAGATTACTTCGATTATAATGTCTTCTAAAACTTCGACCTGTCTCCTAGATCCAATTCCAACTAAGCTTTTCAAAGATATTCTTCCAGTTATCTTAAATACGATCATAACTATAATAAATATGTCTCTAGAAATTGGCTATGTGCCACAGTCATTTAAATTCGCAGTAATCAACCACTGCTGAAAAAACCTAATCTTGATCCTGATATTCTGATATCAAATCTGCCTTTTATTTCAAAAGTCCTGGAAAAAGTCGTGGTTAAACAGCTTTGCTGCCACCTACAGGACAATAGTTTATTTGAGAAATTTCAGTCAGGATATAAAGCTCATCACAGCACTGAGACTGCGTTAGTTAAAGTCACTAATGACTTGCTATTGGCGACTGACGCAGGTCTCGTCTCAATCCTGGTTCTCTTAGACCTCAGTGCAGCTTCTGATACAATTGACCACAATATTCTCCTGCAGAGGTTAGAATGTGAGGTTGGCATCAGAGGAAAAGCCCTCTGCTGGTTCAAATCCTATTTATCTAATAGGTACCAATTTGTTCACGTGAACCAACAGTCCTCACCGTGCTCCCAGGTCAGTTATGGGGTTCCTCAAGGGTCCGTGCTCGGACCAATTTTATTTCTGTTGTATATGCTTCCTTTAGGGAACATAATTAGAAGTCACGATATCAATTTTCATTGCTACGCAGATGACACACAATTGTATTTATCTATGAAACCTGATCAAACTAATCAAATAGACAGACTCAGTGACTGTATCAGAGAAATTAAAACCTGGATGACTACGAACTATCTCCGTCTTAATCCTGGCAAAACAGAGGTCATTATACTAGGCCCCCATAAACTGAGAGAGTGTCTATCTGAACAGATTATCACCTTAGATAACGTCAGTGTATCCTCCTCCTCTACTGTCAGGAACCTCGGGGTCTTATTTGATCAGGATATCTCCTTTAAAGCACACATCAACCTGGCTTGTAAAACAGCATATTTCCACTTGCGCAACATAACTAAAATAAGGAACATTCTACCTAGAAGCAATGCAGAAAAACTCATCCATGCATTTGTTTCTACGAGACTGGACTACTGCAACTCCCTTCTTGCAGCCTGCCCAAAAAGTGCATTAAAAAACTTTCAGTTGGTTCAAAATGTGGCCGCCAGATTATTAACCGGGACTAGAAGACGCAAGCACATTACTCCTGTTCTAAAATCTCTTCACTGGATTCCTGTCTAGTTTAGAGTTAGATTTAAAATCCTTCTCCTGACTTACAAAATCCTAAATGGGATGGCTCCGACCTATCTCCAAGATGCTTTAACCCCTTATCAACCAATCGGAGCACTTCGCTCTCAAAATGCAGGGTTACTGGTGACTCCTAGAGTCTCTAAATGGACACTAGGTGGAAGAGCCTTTAGCTATCAGGCACTGTTTTTATGGAACCAGCTTCCAAGTGGTGTCAAAGAGGCAGACACAGTCTCCACATTTAAGGTTAGGCTCAAGACGTTTCTCTTCGATGCAGCCTATGATCAGGTCAGCTAGGGATTCTAAACTAAACTAAACTAAACTATCTAAACTATACTAACTAAATACTAGTTTAAATATTAAACTATCCACAAAGCTGCCCGAGGAGCTAGAATGCTGTGGGAAGTACGGTGCACTGAGCCCTATCCTCTAATGTCTGAATGTTATTCCCTTTAGTCCGTTCATTGCTTTTCACCTGCTGTCCCCCCCTTCGAGGGGGAGTCTTCTCGAGTTTCAGTTGCTGACTCCACTATTACGAGGGCCGACGAACAAGCTCCGTCCGGACCGGGAGGACACTCCTGTTGCTGCTGTGCCCGCGGACTGGCTTCGGTTCTACTTCTGGGATCCGTGGTTCTTGTGCTGGACCGTCCAACGGACTGTACTCAACATCGTCCTAGGCTTTACTTCTTATTGTCTCATGCTAGCTGTTGCCAAAGCTGTCCGTCCCTGGGAGTGGGATCCCTCCATACTGTGGTTCTCCCCAAGATTTCTTCTTTTCCCACTGGGTTTTTGGAGTTTTTTCTTGCCGGATGTGAGGGTCTAAGGCGGTGGTTGCTTCGTTTTGTCTCGTTACTGTGAATTTGACATATTAACATTATGCTTATTCACTGATTTTATTTTTACCAACCAATGTAACATCTTGAAGTCCTCTGAGGCAACTGTTGTTGTGATACTGGGCTATACAAAAATAAATTGATTGAAAAATTGATTGAGAAATTGGACTTGATAGGTGTAACCTCAGATGAATGTCCATACAAACTGCCGTCAGGTGTTTGGAGTAATGACCCCACAAAATGACCAGATAATGGATGTATGGATGTATGTATAATGGACCTGTACACCTATCTCATTGACACCAGGTAAGTTCTTTTATAATAAACATGCAAGTTAAAACCATTAGCTGGAGTGTACCTTTGACCTACTTAATGTAAGCCTTTGGACAGAAGTAGTATATTTACATGCTGTGTGTTGTTTTGTTTGTTTCAGTAAAGTTCACCAGGGACAGCATGAACAACAAGAAGAGTCTGGAAGCCTACCAGTACTTCCGATCTGGAAGGGTGGAGAACGTCTTATCTTGCCACATCCACGTTACTACATGCCAACGTGAAACCGTCACAGAGAGACACATCATATGACAGATAAAAGCTTTACACTGGAAGTCATTTTTTGTTATTATTCATGTTTATGTGTCAGTTTAACTAGTCATGTTGTGATGTGCTTTGTAAATAAAGAGAGAAACATTTTCAAGTTTTCTGTTTTATTACGATGACATTAAATAAAACATTTTCAGCAGACCGGAATGCCTACCCAAATAACCTAAATGATGTAAATTCAACAAGCAGAGTTAATTCTTCAGCACAATGTTGCACCAATGTGTTTTTTACTCCTGGTACACAATGCTTTCACCTAGGTTGACAAAAACTGCACAGGAAATCAGTATTTTGTCAATCCTGCTAAGATCAAGTTCATCTACCTCATCAGTCAAAGTTTTAATTACGGACAAATTTGGACAGACTTGGTGTTGGGATGAGATATTTTCTCTTCTGGCAGCAGCAAATCTCCGGCGTTTTGACTCTGATGACTTGGGGTCAGTTTGGGTATGCCTGAAGATGGAGGGAATGGAGTGATGTGTAGGATCTTTGCTGGGTCTCCCTGAAAACAGAAAGAAAATGAATAAATAAGGCTAGATGATAATGCATAGTTCCTACAGTCAGACTGATGTGTTATTCATAAGTCGACATTGAATTGAATTGAATTACATTGAAATTGAAAGTCCTTCATTTAGAGAACACAACAGAGACAAAATAAAACTTCAGAAACAAGTCTTTGAAGTTTTCCATCACTCGATCCATGTAGCTCTCAAACTTACCTTTACATGCTTCAGAAAGCACTTTTCATTTATAGTTGCATTCACCCATTCACACAATACTGGAATTGAAAAACAACCTGGTCGACCTCCTGAGCTTCAGCTCGTTTGAAAAAATCAGAATCTTCAATGAAAGAATTTGTCCACATTTTTCTAAAAACTCTTTCACTTTGTCACCTCTTACAACACTAGCATGTGAATTATCTGTTTTCGAATAGCCTAATTAAGCTCTTAATTGACATCAATTTATCTAAATCGTTTGAGTCTTTGCAATTCACATTTGCAAACAGTCTCATGTAATTATTTGACACAAAAGCAATTTTGTTCATTTCAGACTGATTTTAGCAGATGAATGAATCCTTAATAGTTTTAAATACTAAATGGATTTAATTTATGTAGCACTTTTCCACCGCTTGTGCAGTTGCCGTAGTGCTTTGCACTGTTAATCACATTCACCCATTCACACAGATTGAAATGTTCAAACCATTGAGAGAGAATCAAACAGCAATATTCTGGTAGAGAGACAACTTGAGCCAGTAACAGCACGATGATTTTCAAAATTTATTTTAAACCTCCTTTGAAATACTTTGAAAGAAATACCAAAGTTGATATAATAAGCAGTTTTGCTGATTGAAATCCAATCATATGGCCTTTCAGGAAATCATTTGTAAATCACCCTCTAATGCAGAGGTATCAAAGTCATTTAACTTCAGGTTCCACAGCATAATGTGATCTCACAGTGAAGTTGTTGCTATAAGACTTAAATGACCAAAACTGCAAATGTGAAATCTTTGAAATCTGATGAAAATTGACAATAAATAAATAAATAAAATTAGTTGACATTTTCAGAGAAAAAGCTGTGCAATTTCAATGTTATGGTATTGGTGAGGAAGTCTCCTTGTGAAAATCACTGTAAAATGTCCAAAAATCTTTGGATGACACTTTGTTGCAGTGACTGTAAACTTACTTACACAGCCTGATTCGATTTTCAGCTTCATTTTGCAAATCTGCATCAAGATCTGACATCCATTTACTAATGTTAATTCATTGGCTATAATCTGTCAGTGCTGTGTCACTGACCTCTCAGCTTGGATCTCAGCGGTAAGCTATATCTGCTAGTAAAATCGTGCAATCAATCTTGAATAGATTCTAAACCACAGTTACAAATGTAAGTTTATATCAACAACATCTCCTGAAGGGCCGAATTGGACCTTCTGACGGTCCGGTTTTGGGCCGGCGAAGCTTCTGTTTGAGAGATAAAGCACTACATATCCAGCAAAAGACCATAAGATAATTCATAAGGTCCCTTTGACAACTAACAAACCCTGAAGTGCCTAATTTGACTTTGATCGATGGCTTCAAAGAGCCTCCAGAATGCCACACGTCGAGGGACCTCGCGTGTTCAAATGTCTCACGGAAAGACCGCACGACCGAGGTCGACTTTCAGCTTCTGTTGTCAAAACCGCTGGGGATTCAAAGAAAACATTTCAACAGGAATCCAAACTTTTCCCGAGACAAAATCAACTTCATCAGCATGTCGTGCGTGTGGCAGTGTTCAGAGGGGAGGACAGCGAGGGAAAGGAAGCTGAATAAGTGCTACAAAGAGTTCTAATGAATATTTAGAGAGAGAAAAGAGAAAACCGATGCAGGGAGAGGGAGACGGAAAGAAGTGAAAAAGCCTCGTGCGACCTGCACCCACACGCTGCTCAAACACAAACACTTGTATACATGGGGGGAGTTTTCAGGGACTCGGGCTAATCATACTTCTGTTGGCGTATTAATATTTAAAGAGAATCTCTCTTTTGTACAAAATCAGCTGAGCAAACGACTGCAATACTTCAAGATGCCACATTTCAGCACAGCTGAGCAATAAAATGAGGCTGAATCTTTCCTTGTGCCAAACAATGTGCAACTTAACAACACATCTATATGTCACTCGGCTGTGGGAGGAAATTAAGTGACAGTAATTAATGTGCCATTGTGTCGGGGGAAAGACTTCGGGAGTCTCGTGGAGGTGATGACACCTCCTGTAGTGACGATTAACTCTGGTCCTGTGTGATACGACATGCCTATCGTACATCGTCACCATCTGACTGACAGCCAGACGCTGTAGTTTACGAGACTTCATGAATGAAGTATCCAAAATCAGAAAAAATGTTGGCAATATCTTTGATCAAACTTTGATATCTGCAGCCTTTTAGAGAGGCTGAACAACTGTTGTCCCATTGTGCAATCACAGGTAGTATAAGACCCTAACAGTGAGAGCTACAGCTCCTGATGATAAAAAAAAAAGTTTATGAAATCCACATCAGTCGAGGAAGCGTCATAGTTGCCTTTCCAGTGCATGTTTCGACCTGAATTTTGTGTCTACAGAGTATAAGTGTGTGTGTGTTTGTGTGATAACAGACATGGATTTCCAGTTTATCTTGCTGCTGTCCTGTCATCACTGGCTTAATTCTGCTGGCGTTAGACTTCTACTTCTCGCCATAATCCCAATATCCTCTGAGACAGCAACATGGGTGACAGATCCAGGGAATTTCAAGACAATATCGTACGAGTTAGATCATCAAATCATTCAGTGATCGCTGCCAACGCGGTTGATCTTTGTGCAAACCTGTGATAATAGACACATTTCAACATGGGCTTAAGTTTCATTTGCTGATATTACTGGAGGACTCTCAGTCAGGATATGTTTCATGCTTCGGTTCATATTTTGTCCCATTTGCTCAGTTCTGTCTCTCAGCCAGGTGTCAGGTGAGCATGTGTGTGTATTGGAAATGCAGGACAGAGTCACTAAAAGTCTTAATCACTTAATAATCTAGTAATAACTTCATTAGCTTGCATGACAGATCCTCTCACAGCACCGTCTAAAACAAAGGCAGGCACTCCTGGACTGGAGGACCACATGCCTGCATGTTGTAAATGTCTCATTTCGCTTCCACACAGCTGAATTAATGAATGTGTCATGATGACGAGCTGCAGAAAGCCTGATAATAAGCCACTCATTACCAAGTGCTGGAGCAGGGACCCCTGTTGAAAAAGGACAAGTCGACCCAATGCATGCTCCACTGAGCTCCCTCAGTCTTCCTGGCTGCTGCTGACCCCATTTCTGAGCCGCACCACTCATTTTAACTTCAGGTTCATAAGAAACTCCTTCTTCCAAGTCGACAACACTGAAAGACTATCGAAGCAGTTGGTACAGTTCAATGAGGCTGCTTGACTGTTATCTTTAATGTCTCTTTTTTTTTTTAAGTATTTTAATTCAACCAAACAAACCACAAGTTAAATCATAAATGAACTTTTACAGTCAGTTGTTCAAAAACTTTATTGACATGAAGACAAAATGTTGAGCACTGTGAGTAATATAAATACTCAGTTATAGAAGCTTACCTAGTTAGTGATGGAGGATTGACTTATTCCCAATAAAAATATTATTCATTTATCTTTTTTTTTTCCTCTGTGAAGACCAATAATGTCCTATATGCATTTCCTAAACACACCACAGCAGCAAGTTTATAAACCACTGTTGAACATGCACGACCCATGACACTTCAGCACGTGGAGAGGGGTAGAAGGGGAATTCAACCAGCAACCCTCTGAATGTGAGCAACCACAAAAGTCACTGCTAACCTCATGTTTCATTGCCATTACTTGTGTTTTGTGTGTCTGTTAATTGTGTTTTCCGTGCTCGCTTCATCGACTGAAGCCAAGTTTCCACATCATGCTCCACAGTAAACAGTGTTTTGTATAATTGAAACCTTTCAGGAGAGATGCATCAACAACAATGGCACAAGGGTAACATCACAGTAACTTTGGATTTCAGCCACCAAAATATAATAACGTGCTTTTGTAGTAACAGGTATGGTGAGGAAATATTGCGATAATGGGAATGTTTGAGGTTCAGAAGGTACTGGATTGGGAAGGCAACACCATGTGGACAAACCTTTACCCCTTATAGTAAACTACGAAATCTAAAAGCAAGGATTTTCAGAAGACAAGAAATTGTACATCAAGTTGTTGAAGTTAGTTGCTTTTTGGAACACACATGCAGAGAACAATACACTATAAACACTGTCAATATCAAGTTCACAAACATTCATATGAATGGAGAATGTGATGGAAATTTTTGGTGTAGCTGTCCTTGTATTGCGATACAACTGTAAAGCCCTCGGCAGATGCCCCCTGGCCTCCTGACACCAAGCAGACTTACAAAGGGGGTTTCGTTCCTGTTTGCACCGTTATATGTTAAATAGATGTGTCTCACCCTGACCGGGCGTAATCTCCAAGGGGTGTCTGTGGTTTCTATGCTATTCTTCTGGGATGCACCGCCAGCCACAGGGGGTGAAGTGGGTTGGATTGTTGGCGTTTTCTGTTCCTTTGTCACTTCATATGTTAAGTATGTGTCCCTTACTGATGGCAGCCTCTAATGCTAGGTTTACACTTGAACGATTCTGTGGCACGCATTGGCACGAATGGAGTCGCAAACTACTCGTAAAATGGCGTGAAGTTTGTGTAAGTGTGTGTAAACCCGTCGTGTCTGCGTGCCATGTCGGGACGAGGATTTTGAAATGTTCAAAATTTTGGTCACGACAAAATATTGCGAACGGGCCGTGAACAATGCGCCAACTGTCCGTGAACTCGTCCGGACAATGCGGGAGGATGCGTGCCAGTCGTGGCCACTGGTGAGTACCCGGAAAAGGGCCCCATGCGGGGGATTTTCGACACACTGTCGTTGCAGCATCAAGTGTAGCGCCTTTAATTTGACATTGAAATTGACTAATGTCAGCCGTCCGTCGGGGCCCCCTTCAGCTCGTGCGAGTGTAAACCTAGCTTAAGACTTGTTAATGCAGGAAAGAGTATAAATACTAGCCTGTATCTCAGAACTGGTGACAGTGGAGGCTTCTCTCCTTGCTGCAGCTGGAATAAAGAAATCAAGGAACTCATTGTTGGTGCATTTATTTGATATAATTTCCACAACAAGAACAATGTCAGATTGTTGTTACAGGTGACTCTCAAATATTAAACTGTCAAGTTGCAGCAGAGTATTACTGTATTGGCCTGACTATAGGACGACTCTGATTATAAGACGACCCCTATTTTTCAAATATCATTTTGTACAAATACAAATATGTTGAAGACAATAAGGTTACTCACAAAACAACTTTTTTTATTGTACAATAATTCCAGGAAAACTCACAACAGAGATAACATTTCGTGTGGTTTAAGATCAAGAAATATTACTGCAGTATTAAATAAAAAAACATATTCTCGTTCTCAAAATCTGAGGCTATGACTCAGTGAATAATCAACAAATAAGTACCCTCAAAGGTTTAATAACTGCATTAATGATGTAAATAATGGAAATTACCATCAATTTAAAGTTGGCATCAAAACTTCACCTATGTTGTTTGCTCACTTGTCTAGCTTTCGAGCCCCTTTGTTCCAGATGGTCACGTTCCTCCATTTTTTATCAGATCCTGTGACGCTCCATTAGCTTACTGGTCACCAGTACTTTGACTCCCTCTAGCGGTGCGGATGTGTAATGACAATATAGTGCTCGATTATAATACGACCCCATTTTTGAGAATACAATTTCTGCAAAAAAAATATCGTCCTGTAGTCGGGTCAATATGGTAATTGGGAGTAGATATTGTTGCATTTTCCCCAATTTCTAAGTCAGGAAAAGAGACCCCCGAAATGCTTTAAAAGTTTTGCTTTTTTTTTTTTATGACAACGCTGTCATGTAAATGGGGTGGAAACTCATCAATCATCCTCTATTGCATATTTTTTGGCTGTGAAAAGAAACAGAGAGCGCGTGCAAAACGCTGCTCAGAAAGACCATCTACCCCAGAATTGAACTGGGATTCACTCACACAGTAGTGCTAAACCACTCCACCACCATGCACCCACCTTATTCCGCTGGTGGTTTTGCCAAAACGATAAAAAAAGAAGTCATAATTCCTCGAATCTACAGAGTGGATCACTTAAGTAATGAAAATCTCAGTCTGATAATATTTGAGGAAGTAAAACCGACAGGAGCATCTTGGGTATGCGACGTCTCCTGACTCCAGCGGCAGGAACAGGGGCTCAGGTGTGTTTCCATCTGGCTCTGGCCTTATTGGATCATGTTTCGCAGAGAGAGATGTGTTTCTCCCATCGTGTGGCAGGCGCCACAGTGCATGCTCAAAAGTAGTTTGAAGCAGTCTGTGTCTGTTCCTGACAAAACGGCAAACAAAACGTTTAAGTTTCAGGTCAGGAAATGTCGTCGGAAGCAAAAAGGCTCTACTCTTTTACCGCAGTTTGTCCCATATCAACCTTTGTATTTCATCCCGCTATGTTTTCCTGCACTTTTAACATTTAAAACTAGACCAACAAATATGAATTCATCCCATTTTCCCGTCATATTAAAAAAAAAAAAAAAAAAAACAGTTTCTATTTGTATTTGTTTATTTATCCGAAACACTGCAAAAAATCCAACATTAATAAAAATGTAAATTTGTCCAAGATGGACTCATTTCCATTCGTGGTCTTTATTCAGAATGTTAAAACTGTCGCTACTACAAACAAGAATTTTTCATATTAATTACAACTGACCCTATTATAACCACATCATTCGAGGCTGCAGCGACGGCTCTAACCGGAGTTATTTCAACAGGTGGGAGCTGAAATGAGATCCTCACTCATTTTTACAAGTTCACACATTTGTCAGAGCTGGAGAGGAACACACTGTCTCCCGTCAGGTACGAACACTGGACTTTTCCAATACAGGCTGTATTTGCTTCACCACAGCATCTTATTGAGTCCTACAGTCTCAGCAGGCCAGATGCCAGAAACATGCATTCCAGCTTAAGCGTGTGACTCTAACTGATTTGTAAGTTTATATATGCGCGTGTATTTTTCACTGTCCAGTGTGAAAGATGCCTTCACCCAAAATCAGATGGCATTTTCACTGCAAGTTGCCTTTACCAACAAACCTGTGTCCTACAGAACCTTCAATATTCATTCAACAGGATCCCTCATGAGCATCTTTAATTTGGATTTTACAAGATCAGACATTCGTCAACGGTAATAACCAACACAGTGTTTCCCTTTTAAAATCCAGGCCCTGCTTAAACATTTTAACAAATTTAATTATTCACTTTTTTTGATTTTTTTTTCTTTTTGCAAAAAAGTCTTGTGAACATTCAAAAAAGTAGTTTTTTTTTTTTTTTTTTTTTTTTTTTAAAATCCAATCGTGTTACTGGTCTAGTGAGATTGATTTAATTTGTTTTATGGTCCTTATTTGCCGCAACCACTGAAGCATTATGCTGATGTGAAGTTAAAATGTGCAACATTTTCTTTTGAATGAGGGCCAGACAAGCTCCGCCCACCACTTTCCAAAACTCCAATGATAAAACAAGAAAACATCGTTCTAAAAATAACCCATACGAATTTCACCTCATTCCCAGAGGTTAGTTTTATGAGTTGCAGTGTAAGCGACGACGCTTGCTTTCCGACTTCCCTCCCGTCGCTCTCTAAACTCCTGTCTCGCTCGGCTCCGGCGTCTCTCTTTAGTTTTCGTTTCACTCTTTCATTCTGCACTCCTCTCTGTCACTTTCATTCTGTCTCTGATGATTTTCCTCCCTCTCGCTCTTTGTGAGCCTCCCGCTCTGTGCTTCAGTGACTTTTTGAAGCTCCATGTGATGAAAAGTGTTTCACCCATTACAAACACACACACACACACACACACACACACACACACACTTACATAATAATGTCACTGTCAGTCAGAAGTGATGACATAATATTTCTCCCTGATGACCGATACTGAACTGAACACTTTTTCCTCTTTTTGATCAATTTGTTGACCGACTGGAAATAAAATCATTTGATCTGAACTGGATCAAAAATATCAAAACAGCATCAAAGCATTTCATTAGAAATGAGAGCAGAATTAACTACTGGAAGTCACTCCAGTACTTTGCAGTTTTTTCAATTTTTCTTTCCAGACAGTGCTTTTACAACGATGTAGAATAACTATACACACAGTTCTTTTATGAAAGCCATAAATGACTCTCAAATTTATCTACATACATTACTTGTATGCGTATAGTTTTTTTTTTTCTTTTAATTGTAAAAGTTAAACTCAACAATGTCAACACCAAATCATTTTTTTTTCTGAGTCAAAAAGAAGGAAAAAAATCTGCACTTAATTTAAATTTACTGCATTAAAGATTTACTTTTCATTTGTGATCAGTGGATGATATGAGATACAGTGTACAGATGCTTTCTTCACCAGGTAAATATTTGGTTTCTGGCCAGTTTACCAGACTTGTGGTACTGATATGTATAATATGTATATCGGGACTGGCACGACAAGAAACTAAAGAAAGAACCTCATATATAATCAGTCATTCATCTCCTGTACTGCTTATCCTGTTCCTTATCCATTACTTAACCTTATGCTGACTCCTCTGATGACTTTCCATGCCCCTCACCTTCAGACCAGCTGGATGTCAAACCTGAGGCCTGCAAGCCAAAACCAGCCCACAAGAGGCTGCTATTTGGCCTAAAAACAGGAAAATGGTAAAAATGAAACCCAACAAAGCTGTGTGTGTGTGTGAGTACCAGGCATAATTCAACACTGAGACCCGAGCTGAAAAATAGGAAACGTGGCCTCGAAGACTAAGCCATGCAGGCAAAGTGAGTTTGTAAAAATATGCTAAAGGTTGCAAAAACAGATAGATAGATAGATAGATAGATAGATAGATAGATAGATAGATAGACAGACAGATAGATGATAAATATAAACATAGATATAGATATAGATACAGATACAGATATAGATATATAGATTTTTTGTAAATATCACTGCATTTTGTGTCTAAATTGGCCTCATGTTGAGATTTCAGCAATTTTTGGTAATAATTGTTCAGATTCAAAATGCATATTGTGCTTCACAACAAAGAAAAATGTTAAAGTCATATCTTGTTTCACCAGTGGGCCACTCAAGATGAATTTGGGCTGCAGGTGCCCCCCCAACTAAAATGTGTTTGACACCCCCGGTTTAGACCAAATGACTTTGTGGCAATGTGAACAATATCAATTTGGAAACACATCAGTAATGTCAGCACTTCAAGTCCTAACTCTTACATTTACTTCAATACGAACCAAGTATTTTTGGTTCTTAAACATCACTGAAGAGGATGTGATCACTGTTACCATTACAACAAAGGACACACATTTATCATCGATGCATCTTATGGAAATAGTTCACATCAGATCAACTTTAAACTGACAGCTCCTTCTTTTCAGCTGGGCTGGTGCCATTCAGAGTGGCTCAAGTATTAGTGTTCTGCAGTTTGTTCATGACAATACTTTTCTTAAAGCACCAAACACAAGCGGTTTCACGTCCGGGGTTCTCGTGTGAAGTTACTATGTGAGCTGAGTGAAACCAGAAAGCTCCAGTAAGGTAATGCACAACTTTCTGCCAAGTGCTGTATATTTATTTCCACTTATGGGAACATGAAGCTCTTGTATTGCAAGATGGCCTCAGAAATGACTTTGCTGTCAGTCTGTATCACTTCAGCCTCAGAGATCTTGGTCCACTTGCAAAAAGCCAGTGTGAAAACTGAAAACATGAGAACTAAAAGACTAACATCGCATTTGTCCGTCTCTGTCTGGACCACACGAATCTCACATGCACACACCCACACGGGAACGTTAACCTAACAGTAACCCTGAAACAGAGCAGACTGCATGTTTTATCTCACACCAAGAGGGAAGTTCCGGTTGAATCCCAGCTATGTTTTTTACACATTGAGATATGATTTTTAATGACCCTCTTTAATCCTATTGTAGGGATTAAGTTCATGCAACACACACACACACAGAGGATACAACTTCAGTCTGGTTTGTTACTTGTAGGTTGATAAAGACAAATGCCCCCCCCCCCAAAAAAAAAGAAAAAAGAAAAACACCTTAATGAAAATCGAAAAAAAACCCAGGCATAGTGAGGATTTTGAAAAGACGGACAGAAACTTCTCCAGCTTTTAAATGCAAAAGAGGAAACTGTTCTTTTGAGAATTCGTGATTGCCAGTCACCTGCGTTGTCCAATAAACAAGGGACCGGAGAGCCTTTGTGGCTCCGGCCCACAATCCCCTGTGAATTCACGGCTGGCAGTCTGACCCTGAATGATTAAAATATTTAACGAACCAGGGGATCAGCTCTCACACAGCCTCGTTAGCCGAGGCCGTGATGAGCCCCGTGTCTCCACGTTGACAAAGACCAGAAATAAATTGGTGTGTGTCTCTCCGTGCATGTGCGTGTGTGTCTGCACGGCCTGGTGCGTACATCTATTCATGATGACATAAAAGGTTGCCCGCCTGTCCGTCCACACTCATTTATCTGGGTTTGTTTGTTTGTTTGTGTGTGTGTGTGTAGCTAATCATTTTGACTTATTATCTCTGCCTGCACGCCGCTCCAGTCGCTCCATCTAACCGCCTCCCATAAGGGACACTTGTCCAATATGCGTGGAGTATTTGTGTTGATGTAGTTTCATGCAGAATGTGCACCGGTGAACAGTCTGTGTGGGAGTCTGCATGGATATACGGCGAGCTTTTATTTATTTGTATAAGTTTGCTGGTGGCTGTGTCATTGTGTCGGTGCTGTGCTACCCACATCATCTCCCATTCTGCTGCTCTGCACACCAGTCCACCCGTCAATCCAGCACTGCGCCGCTCTCTCTCCCAAGAGACAATTATCTACAGTCTGGTTCATGTGTTTATTATCGGCAAGAAAGAGAGAGAGAGGGTGCTGGATACAGATTTTCTCTTATTTCCTCTGGGATCAGTTCTTGTCTCCTGTTATCTGCTTGCACCTTTTGTCCCAACATCTTTCCCCTCTCCCTGACAATGCTACACGCCACTAGTGTCTCGAGCCTAGTGCTCATTTAAAGTCTGTGTGAAGCAATTTCATTGCAAATGCATTGCCTATATTGGAAAACAATGAAATCATCCAAGAAGCGACGTGCGCAGTTCTGATTTCTGCGGCCGGACGATTTTAATTATTCATTTTGGGGGATTTTGAGTGGGAATTGGTATTTTTTAACTCCAATAAATGTATGCGCGGCACAATGTGGTTCAAACTTTCAGAGAGAGGGGGAAAACTTTGTATTTTGTTTGTGAGTAGAATACAACAAAAGATGTAGAAGACGCACAGTTACTTTAGCACAGGGGTGTTAAACATAAGGCCCATGTGGCAGAACTGACCCATAAGTGGCTCCAATCTGGCCGTACCAAACCACCGAGCAATTGATAAAACTTTCAAAGAAAACAATGACTTTTTCTAAAAATTAATTTTGTAAGAGTAGCGAAAAACATGCATAATGCAACAGATATAGATGTATTTTGAACATTGTTATGTATTTTGCATCAGAAGAATTGAATCACTGTCTTTAAGTTGAAATTTGATCAGTTTTTGGGGCGACAGTAGCTGAGTTGGTAGAGCGGGTCGTTTTATAACCGGAAGGTTGGTGGTTCGATCCCCGCTCCCGCAGGCGTAAAACTGGCGTTTTGTCCTTGGGCAAGACACTTCACCCACCTTGCCCAGTATGAAAGTTGTGAGAGTGAATGGTTGGTGGTGGTCGGAGGGGCCGATGGCGCAGATTGGCAGCCTCGCTTCCGTCAGTCTGCCCCAGGGCAGCTGTGGCTACAATAGTAGCTAACCACCACCCAGTATGGAGAGAATGGGTTGATGTGATATTGCAGTGTGAAGCGCTTTGGGCTCTGTCAAGCAGGGTAAAAAGCGCTATACAAGTGTAGTCCATTTACCATTTAGTTTTTCATCGTAACTGTTTGGTGTAGTGAAAATATAGAAATCTTCACGATTTGCATTCAATGCCACAAAAAGAAAAAAACTTTAAAGTTAAAACTTAAGGCTATTATAGCACTATTTTACCATCATTATGCTCAAATTCAAATACAACAAAACAGCGTTCCTACAATTGGAAATAATTACTTATGAACTAGATAACATATTCACTGTAAATTCAGGAAGAATAATTGGGGGAAAAATAACTTTTTTCAATTTATTTTGGGAATTTTTTTTTCTTCCCTCCAACATATTATTGTCACAAACTTTTCTGTGACTGATGTTGAAACCTTGTAAACAGTGTGGAAAAGTACCATGCTATAAATGGTTACCATGCTAAAACATGTGGAGTTTCAGACTGTTAAAGTTCATTTTGGAGGTTATGTCGAGCACTATTTTGTGAACTGTGTTACGGAGACCATATTTTGGTTATAAATTCATGAAAATGTCCAGTTTTTACTGGATTTCAAAGGACATGAATGTAATGAGCACAGTGACAGGCTAATGAATGCAACCCAAACATGACAAGCATTGATAAGCTCAGGTCTGAAATGAAAACACAACGAACAAAACTTCACCAAATCGCTTCAAAAGAAAGTCTGCCGGCAGTGAAATTGCCCGAGGCTGCACAGCTGAATCCGCATTGTTACTTCTGTGTACGTGAGAGTTTTGTCATAAAAAATACAAACAGACTGAGGTGTTTCTGCTCCAAACCAGTTTATACTCCTGGGTGAAACTCATGCAAAACTCTGAATGTCAACAAATACAAGTCTATTCTACAAGTGGAAGCTGTGCAGAATGTTCCCCATTTAAATCAAATTGAAAGATATTTGACCTCAGAATATTTATTTTAATTAATTTTTGTGACTCTCTACAGTTTTTATTGAACCTCGACGTGTTCGCTCCGGCTCAGATCATGGAACATTATCTCATCTCCTGTCATCATTATGCCGATAACACACAGCTATACAACACTTAACAACCACAGCCTTTTATATCTGCTTGAATGAGTGCATGAATTAAATTAATGAGTGAATATGTCAGAACTTTTCACAATTTAAACCAGAAAAAAAAAAAAAACTCTTTGGAAAGCCGTGAAGCTGGGTTTCTTTTTTGTTTCTTTTTTACATGCCACAAAGAATCATATGAAACAGTCTCACTGTGCAGCAGTGTTGATCCATTATTAACAGATCTGTTGATCATTTATGCTTCAGCTCAATCAGACGCAGAGTTTGAGGTTAACTCGGTGAAACTCGCTCTCTCGTCCATGATTTAGATTCTCTGTGATTAGTGTTTGTCTGGCGTTTCGTTTGGATGACACTTCATGGAGGTACAGAGAGGGCAAAGAAACACTCAACACGGTGATTCACCTCATTACCTCGGGCTTCGGTACAGCTAATGTGTGGACAACAGCCTGGCAGGTGAATAATCCTCCTCATGTCACAATTTAAAAGACGACAAAGCTAAGAAAAAATCAGTCCAACTTGAAGAGAGGCTCAAACTATCAGTGTATTCCCAAACTGAACATGTTTACAGTCAGCTGTTTTCCCTTTTTTCATCCCCACAAACTTCCACCTTGGCCTGCAACCAATCCCGCTGCCTTTCACTCTGAATGTGCTCTTCGCAGTCGTCCTTCCCTTCACCTCTCCCGCTCGCTCGCTCCGCCATCCTCCCAGCCCTCGGGGTGAAATAAACATCAGCTGGCCAGGAGGAATCTGGATTTCAGATCAGCAGAGGTGAGGCTTCAGACGTGCAACACTCCGGCAGAACATAAACATCTGTGCACCTGCCAGATTACTCTGCTCTTTCTCAGCGGATTACAGTATTTTTCTTAGCTGCCTCTTTACCCTCTCTGACCCTCAAACCAAAACCGGCTCTTTTTATTCCTCTGTATGCGGCGCTCTTTACTGCACCTCTCCAAACTGTCGCTCTGCTTGTTCCTTGTCTCCGGATTGTCAATAATTTGTCACCCGTCAGTCACTTTAAGCAGCTTTTCCAGGATAATGATATATGCACGCACAGGTATTCATGCAAATACACAGATGCGAAACTTCCAAACATCCACCTGCAGACTCCACGTCTAAGCAGATCGCGCTGCGCCGCACAGCAAGGCGAGATTCAACACGCCACAACAACCCAGCCTCGTCAAACACGGTGTCAGTGTGTGCCGCGTCTCCTGTCCTCTGCAGGATTAGCTTTCAATTCACCAAAGGTGAAGTCTGAATAACAATATAACACAGAACTGTAAGAGTTGTGCATTGAAAAGAAACCGTGAGCTGTGTGAAGATTGGATTTTTTTTTTTTTCTTGCTTTGTATTGTGGCTTTTTCACTCCTGAGAGAACTGAAAAGAAACATGACACATTCAAAAAAAAAAAAACAAAAAAAAAAAAAAACAAAAAAAAAACCCTGGGACTATTAAAATAATTAGTGGAGTTCATCAGCAGACAGAGATTTGTCATATTCCTGCAGGGTTGGAGCTTCAATCCCAAATGAGGCCACCTATGTGAACAATGTATCATGGCGACAGGTGCTCCATCTCCCCTGCCTGCAGGTCATCTAATTTGTTTCTCTCTGCGCCCCAATTCAGTGGCTGAATGTTTCACAGTCCGCATTTGTGGACGGTGAATACGTCATCAAAAGGCCGCCGAGATCCGTTTCTTCATAAAAAAAAATAAATATTAAAAAAAAGCTGCCTCATTTGGAAGCCAGGCGTGGTGCAGACATAAGTGCTGCGCCCCAGCGAGTTGTTTAATGAAGCATTGAGGTAATTCAGGAAGCGAGGAACTATTAACCAACCATGTGGTGCATTTTCAGAGATAAATAGGCATATTTCCATCAATACTGTATATTGCTGGAAAAGCTTTGTTAATATACTCAGTAGGGATGCTCTGATGATGCCAGTGTCGAGCATCAGGTCAGATGCTGCACGGAGTGCTTCTTCGAGTAAGAGATCTCCGATACAATCCTGAGTTTATAGCATATGTCATATATATAATATAGTATAAGTCAGTCTTGATGCCATTTAATAAGCACTAATATCTGTTTTCGGTAAAAGCAAGTAGCTGAAGGTTAGGATTCGTACTTGTACTCTTATGTTATAAGAGTGAGTAACGATCCCGAGTAACAGAATTCGCTTGTACTCTGTTCATTTCACGTCTTATTTCTCCAGCTGAAGAAAGCCTTATTTTTCTTCACCTCCACTGCTTACTCTTTGAGCAAAAAAAAAAAAAAATGTCATGACATTTCTTCCACTTCCCTGATGCTATGTACAACTTTTCAGCCTTTTGAGGACAGCTTTCCAGAGATAAACCTGAAACCGTTTGATGTCACGAGTTGAAAACGGAATTTAGCGAAGCTGTCACTGGACCTTGGACGCTCCACAGGAACCCAGTCACCTCCTTTACCCAGCTGCTCCTTGTCTGTAATTAGTTTCTGCAGTTAAACTCCTTCTGCCAGCAGGCCTGGTACGCTCCCTACTTTCTGGGTGCAGACATTTCGGCTTGCCGTGGCAGGAAAATCACAGATTTAGCTAATAGCATTGATGATGCTCCATTACTCCTTAATCTGCTTTTATATTCACATTTGGTGCTGGTCTGTTGCACGTTTGCTTTCTCGTTTCCTGTGAGGCATTTCATCCATAAAACATATGAGAAAGTTCTATTTGTGTGTGTGTGTGTGTGTGTGTGTGTGTGTGTGTGTGTGTGTGTGTGTGTGTGTGTGTGTATTTTGGGGGTTTTCACTTCACACAATTACGATATAATACAACAAAATAAACTGAATGTAATGATTTATGGAATAAATTACCATAATCTGATATGCAGTAAATAGGATATATTCATGTAATATGTTTAAACATCTAATGATTTGTAGCTATTAAGCTTTATACCAAGGGTTTCATTTTAGTTGAGGCGTGACATTCATCTCCAATTGGCCGGACTAGTAAATAATAACCTTAAAATGTGCTTTTTGTTGTTGTTGTTGTTGTACTGAGTATGCATGATGAAAATGTCTATATTTTAGCAAAACCAAACAATTACAATTACAATTCAAGCAAAATTACAATTTATATCTCTACATTTCAGGCTCTTTGGCGATGCAGAATTGCCCCGAGGTGTGTATCACTGTTTATTTCAGAGCTTGCACTGTGATGAGAGGAGAACCTGTCCAAGCTGTACATTGCCTTTACTCGTCGTCAGTTGGGATTGTTCGAGAAGGACAGAGCAAAGTAGTGTTATTCTCTCAGTACTGTATTATCATCATCCTTTTCCAGGCTATTCTTTTCTTTTAAATATTTGGTAACTGTCGGTCTGTAAACTATACCTCCTCAAAACGCTGTGTGGATTCCAGTTTATTACAGCTCTGCAAGATGAGATAGAGGGGCTTGTCAATCCCGGGTTTGATGAATCTGGCTTAATCTGCCCTGTCCTTGTGTCAAATTGTCTTTGGTTAACCCCAAATTGCTCTCAATGACAGCTCCATCTATGATGTGTGTGAATGAGTGAATGTGAGTAACTGTGTAAAGCACTTTGAGGCTGCAAATGGAACAATACTGAAATCAATTCGCTTTGCAGTTCAAGGTTCATACAGAGCAAAAACTGTCATTCAGTGTTACAGCAAACAATAATGTCTGTATGGAGACTCGTATGGAGAAGATGATACGGTGTATTGGGACACCCACACGCTTCACCCAAAGGAGTTTTTATGACATTTCATCAATCCATCCATCCATCTTCTAAATGACGTTATCTAACGTAGGGTCACGGGGGGGTTTGAGGCAATCCCAGCTGATAAGGGGTGAAAGCAGGGCACACTGTGGGGAGTTCAACACACACACACACACACACACAAAGAGTATGTGATTTACAATTTTCATGAAAATTCTTGATAAGAAACAATGTTTTAAAAAAATATCAATCTGGTTTCAAGGTCAATCACAGTACAAGGTCAGCCATGATACACTAGGTACAATTTGGAATGCCAAAAAATGTCAAGTGCTGCCTGAGACACTGCAGACATCCCTCAGAACAGTCTGAGGCTCCTTGCATGCCTCAATCTCAGAAGATTTAGATTGTAGAAACATGCTCCTCAAATATCCATAAAATTAAAAACTGGTGTTCCTCAAGGCTTAATGTTGGGTCCCTTGTTTCTTAATCCACATAATGCAAAGTGTGACATCCTGCTCTTCAGAGGAAGTCATTGACAACTCTTTGTAAGGGCAGACTGAATGACTTGCATAGCATTACATACATGCAGGGCAAAGAGACTGAATGAATTCAGCAATTTAATCTAGAAGTTTAGTATTGTTTTAGGCAAACATCAAATTACAATCACCTGGACCTTTGGCCATCAGAATGATCTCATTTGAACCTTAAATTAGAGAATACTTCTGTGAGGATACACTGTTTCCAAGAATAGATTCAACAAACGAAAGTTCCAATAGCATAATGGATCCAGACGTCAGTGTGCATCACTGCACAGACAGAAATATGTAATTAGCAACAATAATGCAGCAGGCATATGCCAAAACATAATAGCAAAGGCAAAATATGAACTGTTAATGAGAAATGATGGGAAGGTCACCAGCATTAGAAACAATCTGACAACAAAGATACTCAGAAACTGTCTGCTCAGAAAATGAGAACAAGTGGTGCCAGGAAAAAAAGAGCATAACTGCAAACAACAAAGACAGAATGATGAACTGAGAGACGATTGTCAGATTGAAGGTGTCACAGTGCATGAATCAAACCCATAATACAGCTGTTTTCGTCTAGAAAAGATCATCAGTCGGTTTCTCTTTTTGTGAGGGATTTATTTTGACTGCAAGTTTGAATAACAACTCTTCATGCTTGAGCATGAACTTATTGTCATCATCATCGCCTCCCATCATTATTATATTATCTCTGTTTCTTCATTTAATTAGCCTTCTTCCTCCCCCTGTGTCAAAAACAGGATTAATGATTAAACACCATGACAGGATTAACGCTTAATGGGCCCCTGGGTTTTTCATGTCAAATGGCCCCAGACACCCATTAAGTTTGACCGTCAACCTGCTTGTAAAATGATAAGTTTTGTTTGACTGAGATCGGATATAAAAGACTTCGATAAATTCATCTTCCAAATGTGCACCATTCGTATTTCTATATTCCCATATAAGATCAATCCTTACTCAGCTAATACATCGTAGGGACGGCAGTTTGATGCTGCTGCATGACATAAATTTAAATTATATTATTCCTATGTTATAGGCTTATAGCTCGAATGCATAACATTAATCTCCGCAATAGACATGCTATCCATGTCAATGATGAACACTGTGTTCATAATTAGCCTGGATTTCTCCATTCTTCGAGAATATTCTGACCTTATTCAATTTAAATCCCAATTGATGGCACAGGAAATAAATGGTGATAATCTCATTAAACACTTGGAAGGAAGTGGAGGATAAAACAAAGTCCCATAGAAGGCCAGTAAAGCATGGGATTTAGTACACTAAACCACCAGCATGTGTGTGAGTGTGAGTGCATGTGAGCGCGCACATCAGCTCATACATGCAACCACCTATTAGCTGAAGGCAGAATTATTGATTATAATGGTTCTACTGATGAAATGCTAATGGACTGATTGAAAATATTGATTCAGTGAGAAAATACTGTCCTTGGACAAGGAGGCTGGGAGGAAATGATCGTCATCATTCTCAACAGTCGCCTCCTTACACCAACTTCTGATGCAGTCGGCAGTGGGGTTATTACACAAGTACTCACCATGAGGGTCAACTCGAACAAAGAAAACAGAACAATGCTCTGTAATATAGTAGTACCATCACATTTTCTCCAAAGGTCTCCATATATGGGATACAATTTCTATCCTTAAACTTCTCATGAGCATTTGTACACTGTCAATCATGGCACTAATAGCAACAAAAGAGCGTTATTATGTTGAAAAGAAGGGTGGATTTTAATTACCATATCACAAGTTATTAATTTCAAGTGAAAAACAAACAGGTTTTCTAACATCATCACCTTCTAGGACAACAGGAAGCTGAACTCTCACCCTTTTCCTTAATCCAACGCTTCATTAGCTGATAGATTCACTTCATGAAGGCTTCAGCTTGACATATAATAAAAGTGCAATGTCAGGAGGAAGGAATTCATATGACAAATTCATGAACTTGACCTTACTTTCATGACATATTTTGGGTGGGCATAAAACCCGCTGACACAGAGAGAGATGGGAAGATTTAAGACAGATGTTACAAAGTTTTCCCTCAGTGACATTTGGCTCAGAGCCATGGAGAAACTCTGAGAAACTTTGAAGCTTCAGTTCTGGTTCTCCTGAGTCCAAAAAAACACATTAGCATGTGTAAATAAAACATCATGTTCTGTCTGCACAGGGACACAAGTTTGGAGAAAATCTGAGCGGTATGTATCGCCAACCGATGAATAAACCACAATGAAGCCATAATTTATGACCCAGGTCAGAATGTAAAACTTTGAGAGACCGTTTGACTCATCAAACACATTAATATTTGTTTTGTTCTTGTTGTTTTACAATCCAAACTTTCATCAGCAGTTCTTGGCGTTCCGTCTGGTTCTCTTATAAATTGTTCAGAGTGGCTTTGGCATCAAATACCGCAAAGTTAAACCACTGTTTCATGAATGTTGTATGATGTCAGGACCCCTCTTAATATTTCAACATTAAGTTTCAACTTTGTGTTTGAACATTCTTTTTTACACAGATGGCAATGGTAATGGTTTCAGTTTAAAACTAAAGAATAGCACGTTTGAAAAGTGCATTCAGAGATGGATGGGTCTTGGAAAGCTGTGAACAAGGCAGCAAGAACAAAAGGTTCAACTATGAAGGAGGATAAACAACAGGAAGGCAGACTGATGATCACAAAGTCAGAAAGGTGCGTTCAGGGAAACATGAATTCTGAAAGATCCCATTTGGGAAAATATCACTTCTGAGGCTGCTACATTCATATACAAAACATGTCAATAAAAATAAAACATATATAAAGAGTAAAGTCAATATTTTCTATAGAGCTTAAAATATGGAAAACAGTCATTTTTAGGTAGCAGTTCATGACTCCAAGGCTTTACTATTTTCACTTTAACTGATGCTTTATTAAGCTAATTTAACTAAAATAACAGACAAATCGTCCAAGTTTTAGAGCTGCAGTTAAACTTCAGAGCTTAAATTTGTTGTGTCAACCTGGAGAAGGTCATCAAATTATTTAGTGGGTAAAATCATAGCCATTGTTTACAGGATGTTTCACGTGAAAATGCATATCCTTGAGTTTTGTTTTAAGGAAAGTTTATTTTCTGTGGCCATGTTGTGCATGTGCAGCAGCATCATATCAGAAAAACTGCTTTTCAAACGGCCATTTCCAAGCACTGTCTGCAAACATGTGCAATATAACCCATGTCTTTAAGATTTGTTAATTTCTGCGTTTTTTGATATGCTGCTTGATATTTGACGAAAAAAAACATAAGATAGTTGTGCACAAATTCAAACAAGACCCACAAAGAAACTGAGAATACTTGAGCTGCAAGAGCCCCAAGAGCTAAGACTACTGGAAACTAGAAGCACTGAGGAAAGACCTCGGAACATCCAAAAACACAGAATAACAAGACACTAAGCTGATTACCAGATGTATTACAGCTCTGACCCAACCACCAAAAACTAATCAGTTCAAGTCTGGCTCTGTACCAGATTCAATAGAAAAAAAAAAAATCCAGTTATTCCTCAGACAATCTCTTGACTGATGGATGAGCAACCACGAAACAAACACCTCCAGGCTCCAGTTGTCAGTACTGTAGTAATCTGAGATTGTGGTTACTATGCCCGGTTGGAAACTCTCTCCACAAACTGTTCAGTTTTGCTGTTAAACGCCATCTTCTCCAAAAACCAGCGTTGCTTCAGTTATTAATTATTGAAGACGGTTGGTGTGCTCGAAAAACGAGGATGTACCGATAATTAGTTTGCAGATAATTTTTCCCATCCCACCTCTAAACAAATCCAACCTCCCAACCCTTCGTCAATTAATGATTACTCATTAATTGTTATCTCTGTTGACGTCCTGTTTTCCCATCAGGACTTAGCTGGGGTTAATTAAGGGCAATTACACTACATTGCAGGTAGTGTCATTCCAGGAGGAAACATTTTGTTGGTGTAATAAAACATACATTATTCCAGCAGGCTGGTGATTTTCTAGTTTTCAACATTTTCCCTACAGGGACTCATCAGCGTCAGATAAATACCAACTCAGGGAAAACCCAGAGGACCGCTCACAGTTTAGCACGTAGTGAGCTTCTGACTTCTGCTGAAGAGGGGAGAGTTGTTTACACCAGAGTTTATGAGAGGTGTTTGTTTCCAAACAGTCAGAATGAATGGTTTCTATATAAAGATTGATTCTTGGCATTTTATTTTTCCCTCAGTGAGAATGAAACTGCTAATATTATCCTCCTCGCAACAAAAAGGGAGGCAGAAAGAAAATGCGTACGAGAGAAGCCTGTTGTGGGATGACATCCCACCCAACAAAGTGGAGAAGTATTTTGTGCCAAATCGCTCCTGGGTGTCCTGGGCTGCATGCACTGATATCGATATCGGGTCCAACAATGCACGGAGTACTCTTAAAAGATTACCGATACGACCCAGCAAGGATTGCATAAAAATCCATCAGGAGCAGCTAGGAAGAGTAAAGTCAGCTGTTCAAAGGTTATTATTAATGAGAATGACAAAAGAAAAGATCGAATGAAAATTAGGTTTAGCCAAAACATCAAGAGGAGGTGAGAGAGAGTTCATGAGCAACTTAATCACTGAAGACTAAGAAATTGAAATCATCATTTTGCTATGATGCCGGATTTAGTACATTATCTTCATTGACAAACACAGTGTCTATTTAACACCAGTGGTTACAGAAGACAGAAATTTAACATTTTAAATCCTCCCTGTTGACCCATTTGCACATTTGCATAAAGCTGTGTCCTGATAGATTCATACGTATCACCCCTCACAGCTGGGCCGGTAAATGAACTCTGAAATATTTGTCAAGTTTAACCGAGCACTGTAAAGTGTTACTCTTCGTGTGCATTTTCTATAATAGTTCCTGATATACTTATGTGGAGTTGGAGTCAAACCGGTCAGTGAAGTTATACACACATTAACCCTCCTCCTGGCTCAGCCCACACAGGGTCACAGTGGCTTTGAGAGCTAAAAAAAAAAAGTCCAGCAGGTGTTCCTTTCCCCTCAACTCCATCCAACTCATCCAGGGGGACGGGGAGCTGCTCCCAGACCCACTGAGAAATAATCTCTGCAGTGAGTCCTGGGTCGACCTCTCAGCCAGTTCACAGTCGGACATGCTTGGTGCAGCTCCAACCAGAAGGTATCAAACCCAGCTGTGGAGACGGAGCGGCTTCACTGTGGTCAGAGCTGCAGGCACAGGAGTCCATTAAAATGGTAAGTATATAACAAAATATATCATTAGTCAAATGAATGTCTCAATTGCTTATACCTCATCTCAAATGAAAGGCTGTTGTTAAACAGAAAAGTGTGGATTTAATTAAAATTTAGGGGAATTCAGACACAGTCTGTTCATGTTTTCCCCTCTGCTATTGCATTCATCCCTCGAAACAATTTGACACCCCCACAATCAGTTTATGAATTCATTATAACACTCTGGTTGGGAGTACATTTTAACATTCATGTATGTCAAATTTAAAGACTTTTCTTTCTGAACACCATCTTCAGCATGTGTAATGTAGTTGTTTGATCTATTAGAGCTGGGGTGTCAAACATAAGGCCTGCGGGCCAAAATCCAACATGAAATTGGGCTGCATGTGGCCCCTGAACTAAAATGTGTTTGACACCCCTGAATAAGTGCAATTTGTAATGTTTTGGAGGGGATTGTGACTTTACACTCTGCTTTCACATTGAAAACAAGAAGCACAATTGCTAAAATGTTTTGTCTGACTAAATTTCCCTTGAGTTTCTTTAATACCCACTTGAGCACATAATAGAGAAAACAACACTCTATTTAAAGAGAACAAATGTGATAAACATCAGTTCTATCCTGTATCTGCTGGAATGGAGTTTATTTGCGGTACAGATGGGACAATGATGCCTTGTTAATGTATTACTGTTTAACCACTTAAGCGTCCGTCTCTTTCTCTCTCACTGAGAGCCTTTTGAGCCATTATGTGATTAGCCTGGGATGGATCGGATGACTGTCTGACAGAGAGACGTACTGTAGTATCTAATGGCCTTCCCTCAGCCCACACATTCACTCTCAGACATGCACAAGATTGGAAGGAAACACCCACATGCACTCAAATGCAAATGCTCAGTCGGTATGGAGCCCACACATACGCTGAGTGTAAAGACAACCCTCTCATCAGGTTTTCTCTCAGTTTCTGTCAATGCAGCTCTTTTACCGCTACGGCCATGCTAATTAGATACAAAGGCTATAACAATATTAGCCTGCTCTCGAATAAAGAGGCCATGAGCCTATTAGCATAAGGCAGCTATGAGTTATGAGAGCAAAGGGTGGAAACAAAAGACAGAATTAGCGTAGGAAAGAGCTGCTTTGTTTGGTGTTGCCTTGTTGACAGTGCTTGTTTAGGTAAAATCTGATTTTTCTAAGAAGCAGACGGGGGCATTATGCACACGTACATCAACACCTACACTCTTCTGGAGAGGTCCGTGTCGACTGGGAAGAAATTCTGACTCACCGCTCACATCCAACTTTTAGGGAGAAAAAACAGTTTTGTAATGTTTTAAAGAAATTCACTGGCGGCTGAGTCATGTTTCACTTTACATTTAATGAAAAGGTGCAGCATCGACAGTCTGTGGCCATGCTCCTTGTACATAACCAGTACGTGGCCAAATAATCGTACCAACAAGGGTGTGAGGGACCGAGTGATCACCCCGACCCAGGATCTGGTCAGTCAAGACTTGGTTGGCAGGATTGGAAGGAAAAATCAGGTGGAAGTTCAGGGTTTCTTTAAAAAAAAACCAAAAAAAAAAAACCCAAAACAATTCATTTAGAACTTTCAGTTTCCAAAGATTCACATCAAAAGTATTTTCTTCAGCCTCACAGCAGGCTGGCAGATCCAGACTGTCTTTGTCAGACTGTCAGCCTCCCCATCCTGAGGGAGGCCCTCCTTATACAAGCCCAGTCCAAGAGTGAATCATTCAATCAGTACAAACCGGGCTGAACCAAAAACCCAAGGAGTGTTTTAATAATATGCAAACAGATATACAGGCAGCACAGCAGGTGTACAAAAGCAGAGGTTCACAGTAAGAAGGGATATATTTCCTTCTCACGAATGGAAACGTGTGTCAAGGTTTGGGCTGATTCTCTTTTTATGAAACACTTTAAAAAGTCTAAGAAACGAACCTGCCATCCAGAATCACAGCATCTCTCTCAAAATATTTTAAAATGTCTTTTGTTTACACTTTGTTCTCCATTATTAAATCAGGTTTAGGAGCATTGTCATTCTCGGAGCTACCAGGGATTTAATATAGCTATTTTTTTTTTAATTTTTTTTTTAATGAATTTCTAAATGTGACTCATGCTCGATGTTTTGCTTTAAAAAAAAAAAAATGTTTGAGTGTGTAGATCTCCATCTCCCAGGGGTTTCCAGTGTATTCCATACACCACATGCATACATACACACACACACACACACACACACACACACACACACACACACACACACACACACACACACACACACACACACACACACACACACACACACACACACACGCTCAGCAGCCTGTCAGCTTTTCCCTGCTTCCTCTACAGGAGGTACGGACAGTCAGGGTGACAGTAAGAAAGGTCTAATCCTGACAAGGATGTCAGGTGTAAACTTTTAACCTTAAAATGTCACATGAAGGACAAGAGAGGAGGAGTCACTGACGGAAATGACGGGGACAGGTCGTGACGCCGTTTTTGACGCGGACGTAGAGAATGCAGGGAGGATGATGAATAGGAAGGAAGTAAAAGTGGTGAAATGGTAATGCAAGTGAAACATGACGATGAGGGAGAGAAAGATGCAAGCCTGAAGAGGAAGCAGGAAATGAGAATAAAGGCAAGAGCGGAGACAGAAGTACTCAATGTTTTTGCTCGCTCAGCGTTAGAGGAACTTCAATTTCTGTTTCCTAATTGTAGTGCCTCACATCCGTGCAACAGTAATAACCTGCTCATCTCCAGACATAGAATACAAAGTCCTCATTGTGTTGGAATAGTTTCGTATGCACACTGTATAGGACTGATGCCAAGAACAGCTCAACGCTGTAGTTTAGATTTCCTGAAGCTTTGCACACTGCAGGAAGTGGCATGCGAGTAAAGATTCCCCTCAGAACAGCAGCTGGAATTATCTAGTAACTGCTGCTTTAAATGAAAACCCTCCTATTAGTGTGACACATTGTCCACTTTGAGAACATTTCTGCATTTTTCCCCCACTGATGGCTTCATTTGTGGATGATACATTGCTGAGTATCTGTTAAAATTCTGCATCCAGAACAGAAATCCTTCATTTTTGTAAAAACAAGAAGTCTGATTTCATAAGAAGATTAAAAAACAGCAACCAAAAACTAACAAAAGCTCATTCTTTTCTAACTTTTAAAGAACCAGATTAGTTTTGTCAAAAATGAAAAAAACAACACAATATTTAAACAAACTGCCTCATGGTGACAGGTTCTACTGTAGAATTAGGGGCAGAGCTTGCTTGCTCTACCTGAGCATTGGTTTGCTCGAGGCTTCATTTCATCCTCAAAATACATAGATATGAAAATAATCTGATGTTAAATTGGCCTCAGGTCTAAATGTGTGTTTGATTATCTTTCTGCTGTGTTTGATCGGTGATGTGATGGGTGTAACCCGCAGCAATATGAGAGCCCGTATCACCTGGGATGGTATGGAAGATGGGTAATTTCAGCACACAATCACTTCCTTGATATTTTTGATGACAAGCATCTGAAATGGTGAGACAGATGTAAACTGCAGTGTCTATAATGATACTTAGAAGATGGGAGAAGAAGCGGAAAGCAGCTGCGGGAGGCCTGCGCTGCCAGCTGATGAGATCAAAACTAAAGACGTCAAGAGAAGCTGAATAATAGAAAGCTTGACAATACACCCTTTGAAGAATAGACGAGCAGAAATGAGAACGGAGGGGGGAAAAAGAGAAATTAGGAGCGTATGACATATCTTTAAACAGGAGTGCTGATTTTGATCAGTCTTGGCGCTTCAGCTATCTGTGCAATTTATATGGCAAAAAGCCCTGGTTCAGTTCTTCACAAGGGAGGTAATGATCAAAGGATCATTGAAAATCAATCACTTTGAAAGACTTGTGGTGCCTTTTGATGGCAGCAACTTTATCAGGTCAGCTAAAAAAAAAAAGGTATTCTGATAAGATGCTGAAGTTAGAAATGAGAAGATTTTGGTTTGCATGAATCAATGATGAGCTATGCAGCCAGCTATTTCTTTATAAAGCACTTGGAGATCAAATAGCCATGTGTTGTGACTTTGTTTCCCTAACACTGGAAACACAATTATACCGACACTTCCAGTATGATTAATACAGTCTGATTCTGTCAATGGTTGCTAGTCCTGCAAAGCAGATCATTCAAATCCACATCTCATAATTTCACAATGATGTTCCTTGAATGCTTAACATGTGGATTACTGGAGAATTCTATTATCTATAGATGTTACCACAATGCTACCAGTGCAATTCCTCAGGAGACACAGTTACTGTATATACCCAAAAGCCACTAACTAATGCTCCTGAAGGTGCTGAATGTCAGTAACCCACGTGTGTTCTGGCCTGTAGTGACCGTTCTTATGACTGCTGCACATACCACAATCTAGACTGAATTAAATAAAGGGAGCCTTCCAGAGCATAATCATTTAGCTTTTAGCTCAGATGCCAAAGTGGCACAATTGCTGCTATAATGCACCTGCCAGGTTGAAAGTCTAGAGGCCATTGTTGCTTGGCAGGTGTTAATTTTGTTTCTTGGCTTCAGATTTAATGTTATTTTTCATACTTTTTTTGAGTCAATTCAGTGGAATTTAAACACAAAGAACCTTTGATTATAGAGGTACTTGACAGAACTGATCTGTTCCGTCTCTAAAAATGGATCGATCAATCCATCCGTCTTCGATAATCGCTTCATCTAACTTGGCAGCGTATCGAGTCAGAGCCAATCGCATCTGGAACTGGACAAGAGGCAAGGACCTGAAAGAGTGGCCAGTCTACTAAAGGGCTAACACACACACAGACATCCAAACAAACTGAACTCATTTTCACCTGAAACATTTTGATTTAAACTGATAATCGATCTCCATTGAATAGTTTACTATAAACTGCACGCAGCATTACTTTTGAGACAAAAGGTTACAACAATTTGTGATTTTACCAAAAATGTCACCTCAAGGAACCTTTTTTTATTTTTTTTTTTTTTGGTGCAGGAGTTCGTCTTCAGAAATGACTGTCAGAAAACCCGTAATGAGGTTTGCCTGCATCACTGCTGGAGAACCAATTATCTTAAAAGGAGTCCGGTGGTCGACCGACTGCTACAGACGGACCAGTGGTGTCACTGTGTGTGTGTGTGTGTTAGTGGTCGGGGTGGGAGTCACATGTCTGGTGTGTGTGTGTGGGCAGGAGCTGTAGTGTTGTGTCAGCACAGATATATTACCCAGATTTATGGTTACCTGTCAGCGACACACACACACACACACACACACACACACACACACACACACACACACACACACATACACACACACACACACACACACACACACACACACAGACAAGGGTCTCTCCCTCTCTCTAACAGCTCAAGAGCTGAGCAGCAAGAAGACACTGGGAAGTTTCAGAGATTACATTAGAAAAAATAAAAAACTCCACAAATACTGCCAATTAAATGAAAATATTAGAAAATCATGACAACACAGGGTTTCTTTGGTTGATATTCTGTCTTTACTCATGATTTTCTCTATCATGAGGAGCAGTCAAGGCTGTCCTAATAAAACATTTCCATGTAATTATATCTAAGTGTACAGTTTACAGATTAATTGATTGAGAATTTCACCACCATCTTCTTGAAGCCTGACATCATGGCCAGTGATATTTCTCTTAAAGTGTTCGTGTCTCCGTCTTTCTCACCATATTTCACCTGCATTTGAACCTCCCCACTGTGTCATAATGGCAGCGCTCCAGCTTGAACTTCGTCTTGAAGAGGAGGCCGACATCGCGGGATGCCAACTTTGGTGAATATAAGGGTGATTCAAAAAGTAATCTTTCCCGATTCACGTCAATTTCAATACTGAATGGGTCAAAACAAGGTTATAGTCCAACTTGTCATTCTAACAATGCGTCTCTGCTGCCGTCAAAGCCAGATTTCAATTGTAGTTTGGAGAAAGTCTGCAGTTTGCTTCTTGAACCGAGGCTAAGGATGTCATCGGTGCATTCAATATAATTCTGAACAATCAATCATTTCTTTCTTGGGTTATCACAATGTGTGTCCCACATGGGTTTCCAAGCATTTGACAGAATAAAGAGGCAGGTGAAGACCTCCAGAGGGACAGCGAGCGTTTCTTGGCAATAATGTTCAAACTTGGCCTTTTACCAGATTAATCCACTTCTGTATCTCATCAGTCTGAGGAAATTAACATAAGCAGACCACACTGTTCTGTATATTCTGACGTGGAGATAAGAACTGTAGACAGGAGCCACATGCAGTGAGCTTCAGCTGTTGTAGGTAGAGTAGATGTGTTCATACAATGCATTTCTCTTTTCAGAGAGGCTCAGATCACAGATTTCAGTTTTAATAGCAAGACTTCATGTTTGCGTCCAAATACCTAAAACTTTGTCAATTCAATGAAAAAATATGTAGATTTCCAGTTTCAGTTCAGTTGAATGAGCACTTGTACTTTCAAAACTCCATTTCCACACAAATATCAGCACTTCTATTCTCACCTCTGCAAACAGAGAACAAATGTGGAAGAACATCCATGCAAAATAACTAAAACAGAAGACAACACAGGATGCACAGATTCCACAAAGTGTCTCATGGTTTTGTGTAGATTTAACATCATGTATCTACTGTAGTGTCGACAATCCCTACAATGTAACTGACACATGAGCTAAGTTAAGTTGCTGGTCCCTCCTGGGGGAATAACTCTTTCTTTGCATTTAGTCAATCCAACTCATTGTTAACCTTCAGTTCACATAATAGGAGCAGCGGCGCTCCGGGAGCTGCTGGGGGAGTCAAGGAGCCACAGTGTTAATCTGTCAGCTGTGAGGGTTTAACCTGAGGACATTCAATACTAGGACTGCTTCATTGACCTCTATATTCCATTTTTATTAAGTAGAATGTATGCGGAAACAAATTTAAATGCAATTTATGCAGAGTCAAAAACTATGGCTGATCGCTTGTCTCATTGGAATTGAACTCTAACATCAAAACTGTTGACTCATCCCAACAAATGCAATGAATTTAACTGTCGATACATTCGATGGGGGGGAGAGGCAGAGATTAAAGCTAAAAAGAACTGGGAAATCAGATTTTCTCATGAGTACTTTTTGCGGATCTACACACTTTTCAGACGTGCGCCACTTAGATCATGATGGTCATATGTTTAATTGATAGCTTCTGTACTGTTTCTCCTGTATTCATTACTTAATATTTACACAGACGCACACTATACTGCCCAAAAGCTTGTATGTGCAGCGACTTTGTGATTTTTTAAAGCTAATCACGCTCTTCGCGTCAAACTAACTATAGCGTACAAGCTCAGAGTATGCTCTGAGTCAAGCAAACGCCTTACCCAAAAGCACAAAGAATAAAAAAACCCCAAAACACACAGTTTCACAAATTACTCAAATGTACAGCTCTTTTTCTCCCTCTTGCTTTCTCAAACACTGATGATCACATGTTGAAACTGTTGTAACGGGGAAGGCTGTACGGTGTAAAATGAGGACATAAAAAAAAAAGAAAAAAAGTCAGTATCTTTGATTAACAGCCCCAGAAGGCCGAGAGCAGCACTAACTGCTTCTCATATATCAGCTTCCTCCAGCGCTCAGCAGGAATATATACACTTAAACACCGCTACACATGGGCAACCAGTCAACTGAGGCCAAAAAAACAGAGAGGACAACCGGCACACCGAAAGGAAACAGAAGCAGAGGAGCAGGCAGGATAGCCTGAAGGCTGAAAGACGTGCAGAGAGACAGAGAGGATGATGGGAGGTGGTGGAGTGTCAGAAATACAGATATTAGAAGGCAGTCATGGTTGAAAAGCAATTACAAAGGCTTAAAAGGCCACAATGCAACAATATATGAGCCGATATACTGCTGTGAATTAGTAAATATCTTCCTAATATTAAATACAAACATCCAATCATGATGCAGGTGAACATCAGGGGGTCCAAAATATATTCTTGCTGCATTAAAAGAACCTGTATATAATCAGAATATAATGTGTTATTATTTCATAAGTAGCAGTGAAAAGTGGTTGTGTGAAATGACTTGAAACAAATAAATAAAAAAAAACAACAACAACTAAAGCTTCAAACAAATAAAAAAAAAAACTACTAAAGCTAATATATGATGAAATACTACAAATTAGTACTGAGGGATGGGGAGGTTATTGCATGTTGCATTTCATTACAGCTGCTGATGGGTAGAAGCTGCTTTTACAACTAATGTTGTAGGGATTCTGCATCTTCCTCCAGGGGGCGACAGGGAGTGGGGGGTCCCTCTCCTTGACCAACAGAGTGATGAGAGACCAAAAAATTACAAACTAAATACACTAAATAATGGCTACTGATTATTGTAAAACTCAAAAATTGAAATTTCTCACTGATTTTCAGAACCAAAAAGAAAGAAAAAGCGAAACTGAATATCCATGATAATTACAAACAATACGAATCAACGAAAAAATACATCTCTAAGGCCACAAATCACATACTTGTTCAAGTAAAATGCTTCACTCACTTTAATTACCGGTAGCATGTTGTGTCTGTTCAAATTAAAGTAACGTGAGCCGAGCGAGATGAGCAGAAGCTAATCCCACAATTGCAAAGCTCACCCAGTCAACTTGCCCTCATTCAATCAGTGGTACGACTGAAACGCTGCCAGCTTTCGCTTTGGAGTGATTGTTTGGTGCTAAAAATGAGGGGTGGCTCAACAAGCTGATCTTAAAGACGAAAAAAAAATATTTGTTTTTCCTCCATCGTGTGTGTTAAGAGCTCATACAAGTTTTTCTGCTAAACTGAACTAAATGCGGACGTCTTCTACAGTAACATATTCAAACCCCCTCTGCTACCTTCACGGACATCATTTCCTCTGTCTTACAGCGAACACTGACATTTAGGATTTGGGGACAGCCTTGGATGCACCGGTGCTGAACTTTCCCACAAAATTGCTCATTTCAATAGACAAGAAAATAAAAATACACAGTCCTGCTATGCTGCAGTGTCACCTGCTGTTTCACGGATTTAAATCTCCTGGAGAGGCGAGGGGGGAGAGAAAAGCCACCAAAAAAAAAAAAAAAAAAAAGATGAATTAAAAGCAGGAGACAAGGGAGAGAAAAGGAAATGTTTGCCGTGTTTGAAGCAGTCGTGGGACTGTCTGGAGTTCAGGCTTGTTTTTCCTCTTCCTTTAATCCACTGCCATGAAGCAGTTTGGGAGAGCGGCAGGAGGGAGTCGTCAATTGATCCATCGGGAATTTGACCAAAAGCCAAGAACAACCGGTGGGAGCATTAGCTGGCTGGTAGCTGCACAGCCTGCCCAAATCAATTTAGAGAGCGGCAACATTGCAAAATCAAATCATAACAACTGAGATATTCTGTGAAAGTGAAAAAGCTCACAACTTGCTTGCTTGTACTTTTAAAGGTTGCTCAGGAAACAGTTGCCAAAAGTTTTCTTGGGGTTATATTCTCTTCTTCATAATTTCTCAGCTAATTGCTGCACCTTAATTATCGTGACCACAAAGTCTTCAGATTCACTATCCACCCGATTTCCTGTTGTAATTCTACACTTGACTTCATCTAAAGTCCAACCTCGTCATCGGTCAATATGAATGTGTGTGTACTTGCTTTTAGCATGTTGTTCTCTGAGCGCATGAGAGTGGTTTTACTACAGGAACAACCAAAATCACCCACTAGTGGTCCAACGTGAAAACTACATTTTCAGCATTTCTTCCATCTCTGTGTTAATGGATATTTTTTTCAAAGCGTTGAGGGGTAAACATGAACACTTTTGAAAAAATTAGTGCTGTCAATCGGTTATTTTTTTTTTAAACTAATTAATCACAACTCCGACCCCAATTAATTGTGATTAATCACATCATTTGTGAACTTAAACACAAAATCACCAATTTGATGCACATAAATGGCTTTATGTGAATCTTTTAACTTAAGTGGAGCAGTTTCAAATCAGAAAACTCTCACAAATGTGAAATTTGAACCATCCAACATTTTGAAGGGGAGATGCTCAGGGGAAGGCCAGTCTCATTTTCTCTTTCGGTCTTAAACAGTCCAAAACCCAGATGGCCACAGTGGGATAATTGTAAAATTTTCAAGCTTCAAATGAAGGATCCAATCCTCAAAATTCACCTGAACTGCACAGGGATGACAAAAAGCAACATCTCAATCACAGTAAAATTAGTTTTCTCTTTTATTTCTTTTCTTTGAGCCAACTGTTAACCCTAACCTATCAATTCTGTGATTAATTAAAAAAAAAAATTGTTGACAGCCCTCCATTAATTAATAGTGATTAATACAATTAAAACTGACAGCATTCCTAAAAATGAAGCAGAGATGATGTGTTTTCACTTGACGCATTGATGTGAAAAAGTTAATGTTTTCATTGTTATTTCATCAAATCTCTGCTTAACTTTTCCTTTATGTTTTGGCAGATGATTGAAAAATGTAATAACATTCCACAAAACTCATTCAACCTGAATGATTTATGCAAAAAAATAGCTAAAAAAAAAAAAAATCCTGATTGACTGTAACCACTCTCTACTTTCAGGGTTTCAGAGGTCTTTGATTCAGTTTACCCCGAAACTCTTTGTTTTGTCATTGTAAGCAGGCGTGTTTTTGTGTATTGTATGAATACTGTTATCTAAATGTGTTATGTATGTCTGCTGGACTACAATTTGTCAGCTGTTGACAGCAAAGTCTACCCTGGACTTGGACTTCCTGTCTTTCTCTCTTCGTCCTGTAGAAAACCAGCATCATGTCCTGGGTCTGCCCCGCCCGTCGCTCAGCTGGGATGAGCTCCAGCTCCCGTGACTCTGACTTGGATCGACTGAGAATGGAAGAAAGTTTGATGACAGATGGATGAAAGTTGTAATGAATGATGACAAGGAATTTTGATGAAGTAACTGCTGGAAGTTTGATTCAAACTTTACTCCACAACTTTATGAAAATACAATAGTTTGGAAGAAGACAGTCCATTACTTTAAGTTAAAATCAATCCTTTTGGTTGATTACAAAAGAACATGTCAAGATCCAAAAGAACTCAAGTCCCAGAAAAGAAAGTGAGGTAATTTACTTGAGTGGTGTGACCCAAGCAGTGTTTGGAAAGTAAGGAGAAAAAAAGGTTTCGAAATGATCATTATTCATGTTTTAACAGTTTTTCCTCATTTTGTCTTCGTCTCATTTACATCATGTGAACTTGTTTGTGCATATTAAGCTTGCAACACCGATTTATTTTCTTTGAAGCCGTTTGTAAAACACAAAAATAAGAGTCAAACAGGATAAAAAATTATGAAACGCACAGAGAATTATCGTCGTTATGCATTTATTATGTGACGAAATCTTGTTTGTGCGCATAGCGTTGATGTGAAAAGGTTACTTGACGGCAAGTGAACATTGTTCCAACATTAAGAGTCAGAAATGGTTATATATTTTTTCATTCGAACGTCAGTGTAAATGGAAAGTTCTGTGATAAAGTTTGGATCCAGTATTTTGTCATGATTTTAGTTTGCAAACATTTTTTGGGTTTGAGTTCTTCTTGACACACTTGGTGAAACACTTGTTTGCCTCACATCAGTGGTTTTTAACGACAGAATTCATCCAGTGACACCAAACAGCACTGATATCAGAATGTGCCATTTACCTTTTCTCATCAGTGTGAAAGCATCACTGTGACTTATGTGAGAGCGGCCTGGCAGAGAGATGAGAGGAAACAAATTACACCAGATTTTTCACAATATGCAGCTGAATGTGTTATAATGAGTTTGCTTTGGACGCTGTGTTGAAGGGTTACCGTGATGCAAAGAACAACAAGGCTTTATCTGACACCACACAGTGAAACTGTCTCTGCTAGTTTAAGACTTACACATTAACCCTGCTTTTATCTCACAGTAAACACATTTTAAAACCACAGCTCCTTAGATACCATCTAAAAACTCCTACTTGCATGTCTTTAGAGCTGCAATTCTGTTTGACAAATGACAAAATGACCACCAACAGCAGGTGCAGAGAAGAAATGTTGAAAACTTCTACACACCTTTATAACATCTGGATCACACAGAACAAATACAAACAGATTGACGAGGTGTAACCCGCACGTGGCTAAGCCCAAGAACGCCACTTACGGAGCCATATTTAGTTTGATTAATGACTGAGCATTAAGCATTTGTGCCTTTAATCCAAAGCATGAATCACACCAGCAAACAGTTTTATGATGCAGCCTTTAAAAGTGACATGTATGTTATGTACAACCGTGGTTGTGTGTGTGTGTGTATGTGTGTGAGTGTGTGTGTGTGTGTCTGTAATTAAAGAGACACCATGAAGGATGTGTGTAAGCCAGATCCATGTTATCAGGTATTAACGCTAATGAGATTTCACCCATCAAAGGCTCTTTATGATCACAGCTCTTACCAAGAGTGACTCTTTCCAACCCTGCCCTGCCCCCGCACCACAACACAGCTACACACAAATCCATCTCCGCTCTCCACAAACTCCGTCCATCGAGCAAACACTGCAGGGTTCAGCCTTTTTTGGACAGGAAAGAGATGGTAGCACTGCTCAGGTAGTCCACGACAGAGTGCAAGATGCCAAGACAGGTTCAGAAGTCAAAGAACAACAACGAAAAAAAAAAAACCTCAGCACCTCGAGCGCTCTGACTCACACAGCAATACACAGAACAAAAACACAATATACTGTTCAGCTCAGAAAAACTCAGAGGTTATTTACATTTCAACATTTCAATTGAAAACGCATTGTTTTTGCATTTACACAGCAATGTTTTTGAATTATTATCTGTTAATAAAACCTAAGACCAAAGCAAAAGCGAAAAGTCTCACTGACGAACTGACAAACAAACTCCCAACATAAAGATGACACAAACTGCTTGAAAGAAAAAGCCCTTGCTCCATCTACTCAGCACCCCCATTAAATGTAACTGGCAGCGGTTGATGGGTGGGGGGAGAAACCGGTCACGGATCATGTTTTTACCGTTACACCAGCACAGCTCCAGTCGCTTGGCGGGGAGCGCCTGTGGGGAAAGTGACAGACTGTGGGAAGGGGGGAGTGCGTGCGTCACGTCCTCCCAGGAAAGCGCCACACTGTCAGGGGAAAAGGAGTAGCTGTCAGCTCTGCGGTTATCAAACGGGACACGCTGCTGTCCGAAACCTCAGAAGAAGAAACCGCGGGAGCCGACGCGGAGCACGGGGAGGCAGCGGCCGCTCAGATCGGGCGGGAATTAATTGGTCGCTGGAAAGGCCGTGCGTGAGAGGTGTGAATTTCATTAAAAGGGTTCTTTCGAAACACCGAGAAGAGGCAGAAAAATATGACAGGTCCGGTGATTTTGTGAACCTCCTGTCTCAGCGGTTCGATTGAGCCCTTCCACCTCCCCTCCCTCTTTCTTTCTGGACGCCGTACGGATGCGTGTTAAGCCCTAATATGATGGGCTCGGCTGTGGACGCAAACTGCTGCCAGTGGGACTTTCAATGCCAGGGGGCAGGGGCCTTGTTGTGGACAAAGTAGTGCAAGAGTCTGCCAAAACAGATAATGACAAGCATCAGCAAGGGCCAGATCTAATACGCAGGTTTGAGAAATCAGACTCTTACAGAGTGTGTGCGCCACGTGCCAAAAAAAGTGCGCCCACGATCTGGCAGGGCTCCGTAAAATTACTTTGTTTGATAGATGCTACATTAAGGTGTGTTTGAACACGTTTTAAACCTCGGCAGTCTAAATAATAGCTCCCACCTGCTTAAACATTCATCCAAATGTGTTTCATCAAATCTGAATCCTCAGGATGAGGATGCCAGTAACCCTGCCAGTCCTCACAGATACAAACCTTTCCTGCGATACGCCACGTGCGCCGTCTCGGCGGGCCTGTGATCCCACTTGACATTTGCATTAAAGAGAGGTAAAGGCTTTGCGAACAAAATTCTCTTTAGTGTACATATCTCCAGGTTGTGGAAACCACTCCGGTTTTATAAACTGATTGCTTCGTGCTGACAAATACACACTGAAGATTCCATATTGCTAATAGTAAATGCAATCAGACAAAGCGATGCCCTTTAAAAGCAGATGCAATCTAAGCCAGCCCGAGTAAACATTTCAAGTAGATTTGTGATATAATGATTAAATCATCGACTCGGGTAGATTTTTCCCGTTAAATGTCGAAAATATAACAGCTACACATGATAAGAATCAGAGAAGAGAGAAATTTATAGCAAGTGATTCAATGATTATCCTGTATTTTATGTCTGTTCTCTGAAAACACACCTCACATTTGTTCAAATATGTTCATGCATCTTTGAATCTAAGGGGAAATAACCAAAGTTTATCAAGCTTGAATTCAAACAGAGTTAACGCTTCATTTGGGAAGTGTTTTGTAGACTTATGCAGGCTGTGAGGGGCACGGATCACCAACTTACAAACAGCCTGTTTCCTGTGTGAATTTCACCTTTGCTTGCACATGGGTTTATCCAAAATACCTTTTGGAAACACCTCTAGGCCACTGATGTTTCGAAATATTCAATGATACTGTAGCATTCTCGGAGCAGTGGTGGCAGCGAGGAATGAGGGCTCTTTAGATTTCACACACGGGAGTACAACAACCAAGCATCAACACCTAAGCACACCCTGTTGAAGCGCAGGCCAAGGTCACCCCCACAGCAACCCCCCCGACACACGATCCGACACAGAATGAAAACTAAAGCAACACAAAAGGCCAAACAAGTGGCAACAGCACACAACAGTAAACCCCCAACACAATCTTTACAAAACGGAACACAAATAAACAAAATAAACACATAAAACGGCCCGAAATGGCCCAACAGTCCCGCTACCCATAATGCTTTGCAGCAATGCACACAGTCACTGGGGATAGTGGCCCCAAGCGGCCCCTACATTATGTAGAAATGAGATTATTCAGTAGATTAAAAATTGAGGTTTGGACTGCTTTTCATACAAAGATGCTTCCATCAGATCGTCAGGCACACATGAAACCTGAGTATGTCAAGTATGTTGAAGAGATCGAACAACTGCACAGCAACAAAGAAAAAAAAAGTAACACACATGTCAAGTGTCCATCTTTATAACCCTTTTTATCCAGTGCAGGGTCATAGAATGGGGGAAAAAAAAAGGACACACACTGGACATGTGGCTATATCATAGTGCAATACAAAGAGACAATCGTACATTAACTCCTGATTTCAACATCATTTAACTTCACAAGGTCTTTGGTTTGTGGGAGGAATATGGCACACAGAACCGCAAGAAAGAAAAAAATCACCAAATATATTATTAGTATTACAGGACCTGACAAACATTGTGCACATTTGATCCAAGCAGATGAAAAGTTCTTTCCACAATCAATCACATGAATCAGTTCACATGCTCTACACACTAATATCTGCCTACATGGGCATCCATATATACAGTCACTATGAGGTTAAAGTGTTATGTAACGTCACCCTTGTGATGTTTCATGCTTGAGTAAAATCGGTGTGGCAAAGCACAAATGGCCTCAAATGCAATTGTGCAATTGTGCATTCCTGGTCAGATTGAGAATAAATAGACTGTTTCAGTTCGAAAAGAAATGCAACAAGCTGCCAAGGAAGGCTGGATGTGGGATCATCACAATCCAGTGACAACCACGATGACCATAATGGGATTGGTCACAACTGAATCCTGTGATATTCTGATCAATCTGAAATACAATTTAGTCAGATTTACTAAAAGTGACTATTTAACACAGTTAATGACAACTTCTGACAAGCAAGACAAAATTACTAGACTAGAAGCCTGCTTGATACATGAACAAGTCCAGCTGGGGATCCAACCCTTGGATTTAAAGACGAGCCACCGCTGCACTCTGTGAGGTGACAAAGCAAAACAATGGTCCACTGCATGGCCAGTAGTTCGTTCGTAGTGCTGTGAAAAAGTGTTGAAATACAGCTGAATAAAGCATCTTTACAGTTATTCATGGAACAACAGCTGAAAAAGAACACATTTTCAGTTTAAAATAAAAAATAAATAAATAAATTATCCCAATTGTTTTAGGCCAAGTTCATAATAGTGAATGGCGGGAGGAACGGTGGATACATTACCACATTATCTGTGGTGAAGCTCCAGGTCTGATGGACAATTGGTGTCCAAAACTGAAGGGAAAAAATAAAAGAGCAGAAGTGAAATCGCAGGTAAGAGAGACTCAGAGAGAAAGATAGAGGCAGCCAGTGTGTGTGCTGGTGACAGATAGTGGAGAGAGGAGGGGGTGCAGAGAGAAGGCCAGGCTGTATTATAATTACACTGTGTGGTGTTTGTCACTTTTCTGCTGCAGGTTGGCAGAGACATGATTGATGTAAATGTCGCCTTGCATTGCATTTGGCATTGAATCCGTGGCTTAGGAGTTACTGGATATTTTGATATTCAAACCACAAAGGTAAGATGAACATTTGATATATAGGTAAATAACTAAATCATATGGCGTTTATGTCACACCCTTGGCAGGAGCGCTAAGCAATTTCTCCTAATGGCATCAGTTACTTAAATCCTGAAGGGGAACTTCCGAATACAGTTCAGTTCTTTTTATTTATATCTTTCAACTTCAAAAGGTTATATTTTTTAACAATTTGCACAAACACAATCCTATCATATGCGACACCTTGAAATCGAGGTCAGGAAAACTTGCCTCTGACATGAAATCAGGCATGTTCAAGGTACACAAGGTCATTTCCCTCAGAATCAGAAGCTGTGTTATGTTTTTGGAACAGTCAAGGATGAAATATAGAGAATAAATTGTGGATTTTATCTTACATAGTGAAAAACATCACTGGATGAAGAACCAGTGTTGTGCCAATAGCTGTAGGTGGTGGAAGTGGTAACGCTGGGGTACGGCAGACCCTAAATTTCTGACAGTGTTAAGAAGATTATCCTCTGTAAATCTCTCTGTGTGAAGCAATACCAACATTTTTAGCCACCACAAAAACATATGTCCAAATTTAGGTCCTGTTTCTGCCTGGTGCAGCTCAAAGTGGGAGGGTGTACATGCTTTAAAGAAAAGCAAATATCCATAAATAATTGGTGGAGATTAGTTTTGTTTGATTAGATGTATTTTGTGTCAGTATTGGATTGCAAAACTGCATTAGAATTAGGGATGCACCGATATGACAAATATGTTCAATATCAAAAATAAGCAGTTAACCAATATAACTTACTATAAAAACGATTCTCAAATCATCAGCTTTTGTAGACATTGAAAGTTAGGCTTTGGTAGTGAATTTAAACAACGTAAACGTTTTTTTTTTTGCACCATCTACATTTTTGAAATATATAAACTGAGGTATTTACTGACTATAGTCATGTCTCATCCAGTACATTCTGCATATTGTAATGAATTCAGCCTGTAGAAAGCACAAGCGCCACACCGACTCTTACTGCACAGCAACACCACACAACTTTCCTTCTTTTAGTGGTTTGCATATTCTCCCTGTGCCATTTATTGTCATGTGGGAATTTCTCCCACAAACCAATGTCAGACGTTTCAGTTTCCTTTGTCCCACAGCGGTGACTGCATGTCTTCCTCTGCAGTAACGCCGTAACCGATGGGTCCACTGTGCACAAAGCCCTGCATTTCTCCCAGTGATAACTTGGACAAGTTCCAGCTCCCCGTGAACCCAACTTGGATAAGTGGATCCAGAAGATGGATGAACGTCAGTGTTGTTAAAAGAGAGTGAAAAGCATTCGCCCATGTCAAAGTCACATGATGTATTTAGCCATGCATTAATCTGCTCTCCCCCTAAGAGGCTTTCAAGAATGATCACAACTCATTTAAGAATCACAATCCATACAAGCTAAAATGTGAAGAACAAAACAGAAAGAGACCGTGTTGTGTTGCCATGTTTGGCTTTAAAATTGCAACATCCTACCAATGAGACTGATCCAGATCTCCAGTCCCATTAAATACTCTCTAAAATGTTCAACCTGTTAAATCAAGGCCGTGTTTCCTGAGGAACAATCATCCCTGCTCTCTGTAGCCCAGGCCATCCAGGAGCCGTCATTACTGACTCAGTCCATGTGTCGAGCACGAGGACAGCAGCTGGATGATTGTTGCCAGCTGCGCCGTCTCCACTTAAACTATTATCATCTGATTGGGACGCGCTAATTTCACTGGGACCGTGAAGTGTTTGTTCTATTTAGTAATTGTTTCATCTCTCCTCATCCTCTGTTTAAAAGCTACTGCACAAGGAAAATATTGAGGCTTTGGTGTGCTCCATTCTACCCTCACTTGTTTGAACACGACTGGTTAAAAGCAATCCTTGTCATGAGGAAGTGAGGACTAAAAGGTCTAAAAATGACTCTGTCAGACAGGAGGAGCTTTGGGGAAACACGGCTAGTTCAGCTGATAGTGCCCTGCGTGCTACATCAACACGGATGCAAAAATTTGAAATGGCAAACCTGACTTTTTGATCCCCTCCAGAGCGCTGCTCAGCTCTATTGAACCAAGGGAGATGTCAGTTTGATGACTGCATAGGCAGGATAAAAACATTTGCTGTATCAGAGGACTCTCTCTGGGAAACAGGATTTTAATAAGACTCTATGCGAGTGAGATTTTTTTTTTTTTTTTTTAATTCAAAAGGCTTTCTCTATTATTTATTTGTGAGGGGCAGTTTTTTGAACAATTTCACATCTTTTTTCTGTCATTAAAGGAAACAATCCTTTAAGTTTCCCATGGGGACAAAAAACATCCCTGAAGATACGTCATTAAAGTCCAGGGTGACATAAAAGAAACGGTCAGGGAACTTGGTTGATGGTTTCCCTCTGTGTATGCGTGAGTTTGGAACAGGTGTGCGATTAATTGTGATCACTCAAACGTGGATTCAACACAGAACACCAAAGGGAAAAGCGCCAAGCTGAGGACGAGCAGCCGAAGCAAGATGCCTTTTGAGATTGGATTTCTCAGATAGACCGAGAAACTGTGAAGGCGGCAAGGTGAAAAGGGAGAACTTTAATGGCATCCTACTGTAGGAGCCTCGTGGGCCGGCATCCTGACGAGCCGGGTCACCCGGGAGACTCGGAGAGTGTGGAAATGGGGGAACCGACTCAGGAATTTGAGGGCAGAGGAAAAGGGAAGCACAATAGAGGTGAGAATGAGGTGAGCACAGTTCAGCTGAGATGCTGCGTGGAATAAATGCTGAGGGGAGGGAGGTAAAGGGAAATGTAGGTGACAGTGTGCGGGAGGGAAGGAAGACAAGTTCAAAGGAAGAGCAAGTGTGTTATAAAACAGACAAAACTTTCTTTTTTCTTCTCTGCACTGATTGTGGGTTTAGACAAAAATACATTATACATTAGGTGGCTTTAATGCTGAAGCCCTAAACTACAACTAGCTTTTACCAGTGTAGAGATTTACTTTACACAGAGCCCCCTTACCACAGATCATGTCTGGTTAGGCTCCCTCCTGTCAGATGTAGGAGTTTATGCTGCCATATTTACATTTTTCAGTCTCATGAATATTAATTTGTGGAAAGTCAGTGTTACCAAGTTCTCCTTTTGGGCATGTAATGCATAAGTTGGAAGCAAACGAGAGGGTTAAGTGCTTTGTCCAAAAGTTACACCAACATTATCGGATCCTGGAGGTTGACTATGCAAACACAGGCTCAATAACGGTTCCCCAGCCTGTGCAACATGTTTGGCCTCACTAATGCTTTCGACCTTTACAGTCCACAGGGTCCAAGATCGGATGAACTGAATCATCATTAGGGGTTAGAGCTGCAGTCCTGCTCTGAACCAGACTGTGTGATTCGTCATCCTTTGAGCTCGCCAATACCTAATGGCACTGTGACGGGGTCGGGGCAGCAGTGGCACATCACAGATGGATTTTTTTTTACCGACAAGCAGTTGGGGACTTATTGGCACTTTAGCTTCTGTCCTTTAGCATGCTCTTGTGTTTGTGCCCCTGGTTGCTCCACAGAAGACGTTTAATATTGAAAACCACTCAAAACCACAATGGCTTTTGTTTATGAACTTTCAATCTGATTTTGTTTCAGTGAAAGATAACCTTGAAGTCTTATAGAATGAAGCACTGAGCTGCTTCCGGGACCCATATAGAACATTTGATCAACATCTGATTGCCACAGCATGGCCTAATTCACACAAGGCAAAGTGTGAATTAAAGGTGAACTTCTGACAGTATCACCAAGGTAAAAGAAAATAAAAATAAATCTCTGAAGGTGTGCTACAACATGACCAAGATGTCAGAGGCAGGTTTTATTAAGTTATTAAAGTTTTGAGGCGGGGCCTTCATGTAACCATGAGCCTGAGACGTTCTTGATCCTGCCGAATGTTTGCAGACTGGGAAAACCCTCCACAAGCCGGAGTTTAAGATTCTGTGACCAGGTTATCTCAACGGTACATTTTCACGTGTGTCTTACTTGTTTAGTGTTTAATTTGTTTGAGCTGAGATGACTCCTGTCGTCCCATGAGCAAGGCAAAGCAGATAACTTCATTAACGCACCTCTATCCACAACTTTTCTTCTTTCATAACCTCCAGAAGATCCAGTATATGCATATGTTAAGTTGTTTTTAACATTTTTCCAAGTTGTCTTTGGGGGTAAAGTTTAGGCCACAAGCAATCTCGTTTTTAGTCCCTTATTTTTGGTATTATTTTCAGGACAAAACACAAGCTGGTATTTCATCCCGGCTGCGCTTCACTTCGGCTGTGTGTTTTGGAAAGTGCATTTTTATATTATTTTACCAAAGGAGCAGCGTCTCCAAACATCTGCCGAGCGCTGTTAGCTAAACAAACAGGCGGCTTAGCGGACTGAGACAGACTCTTCAGCTGGCGAGGGGCGCACAACAAAGGCGGATTTGATTTTACTGTAAATAACTTCACCTCCCTCTCTCACTCTCTCTTTACGCACACCTTCTTCTCCCCTTTCGCGCAAACACATGAATGCACGCACATAAATAACAACAGCTGTGCTAAGACTGCAGTGGTAAATTACCACGTCGTAAATCTGTTGATTCTACTACTGCCGGGGCCAGACGCCACGGCCGATAGCGCACATGCATCAACGCTGCAATCAGCAAAAAGCAGAACCAACACACAAACATGCAGTCACCACAAAGGAATAGAAAGAGAAAACTTTACATATATTCATAATGCAAGCACGGTGCAGCCAACAATTCTGCTTTTCTTGCACTTTGCTTAATTGCAAGACGTCATACTGTAATATATGAGACGGCATCTCATGGTCGTAGTCGGTCAAAATGGAATTCATTTACCCAGAACAGTGATTGAGAAACTGAGAATACGCAAAAACTAAATCTCTTCCAGTCAGAACTTACACTTACAATCTGATGCAGACAATCTGCTCCACTATTGTGCCTCTTTACATCAGTTTTATTATGGTGACAGTAAATCAATTGCCTCTGTGTAATGTGAGAGATGATTAACCTATCCAATATCTCTAGTTATGCGCCGATCATATCTCATCTCTAAGAGTCTTGCCAGGTCTGGTTTGCTTACGTGAAACTGTTGTTGGCTCAATACGTTTGTTGAGGTGTGAACGCTGCGATTCAGACAGTGGCATAGAGATTTTAGAAATGTGGTTTTCAGTAAATTTGAGATAGTTCTCATTATGTTGCACTACAAACGTCATAAAAGTATCCAGCACTTGATCTGATCACAAATATAGCATCAGACTTCCAGATAGTAAAATTTCATATTCATTTTTATTCAGATTTAATTTCCTTTTCTCGTCCAAATCCAGGAGACATAACAGCTTTAGTACAGTTTCCTTTCAGTGGCTCTTCAGGGACTGAGTTAGAAAAACTCCCAATAACGGAATGGCTATTAGTTCGAACTAATTCAAGACTAATTCACTAATTTATCACTCTAAACACACTCCCAAGCAGTGTTGGGTAAAGTGCTTTAATGATTTATCTTACATTGACCCAAGTTAGTAACCAATTACTCTTAAAAAATTAGTGACCCCATAATTTCTGAATTGACTTGTTACCTTTATTATTTATGAAAACAGTTGCAGAGGTGCTGTTTAGCTCTGCCTTGTTCCCAAAGCAAGCAGCAATTTCTTTTAAATCCACATTAATTTTGAAATAAACACGCTTTCCTGATTTGTTTTTTTTTTTTTTTTGTGAATACTTGTATTCACAGTTCCTGCGCTTCATCTCTAATAATCTTAATATCCTTATTATAACCAGGAAGAAACAGAATGAATAAAAAACAAAAAAACTCCACAGATCTCCACTCCTCTGGACAGAGCGAAACGGAGCACTAAGCAGACGAATGCAGAATTAAAATATTCACCAAATGAAATAAATAAATGAGGTTCAGGCCACCGGAGGATTACTTGCAGAAAATACACGAAATGTCAAAAAGCAAGTCGGGATATCTCTGTTTTTCATATGTATGAAAATTGTGACACATTTTATACAACTGAACTTTCATTAACATTAATATAATTTTATATTCAGGAGACATTTCACTGCCATTTAAGAGGGATCTTAATGCTGTAATAAAAATAACACAATATGTGCCCTGGGTGGTCTTTTCATGCTTGTTTTGGATAGATTCTATGTGTTAGTATTCAAAATTACATTCAAATAACTGGAAGGTATGCGTGGTTATGCACAACGTGACACTGGAGGAACTAGACCGAACATTTCCATGCTAATTATTTAGGTCTTGTAACACCTTTATTAAATTAATTTCAAAAATACATCAAATGAGGAAAATAAGTGAGTGTGGAGGAGGCCATGGCGGTCAGTACAGCAGTGTAACGTGATGCTCAGCGGTCTGTGTGTGCGGTCCTGTGCTGTATTGATTGGGTCACAAAAGCTGCATGCTCAGGGTTTGAGCTGTATTTCTATATTGAGTCCTCCGTCCTGGCATCTCCTTGATAAAATCTGCATCGGGAGGAGCGTAAAAATCAACAGGGGCGCTGGAGAGAGAGAGCAAATAAAGGAATGAGACACAGAAGGAGAGGAGAAGAAAATGAAAGGGGGACAGTGGTGCGGAGAAGAGGGGGAATCAAGAAATTGGAAAAAAAAAAAAGAATCATGGCTTCTGAACAAGGGCCAGATGTAGAATTAAAATTCCCTGTTTTGAGTGTTTAGTATGCCAAACACATCGTCGATCACTCATCACTATCCAAGTGCCTTGGCACTCAGGGCTAGCTCTATCTCTCTCTTTGATGCCAGCTGAGCTGGAGAACAGGATGGGACATGAGAAGGGGGGGAGAGTTGGAGGGATGATGGGGGGGGGCGAGACTCACAGTGCAGATGTTAAGTGTGAAGTAGAGTTGACGTGCTGCGTGCAAAATATTCCGCCAGTTTAACCCCGTGGGCTCACGTGGAGGATCAGATTGTGGTGTGCAGGCTTGCTAAACGGGACCTGCTGCACGGCTCTGCAGATGAAGAGTGACACAGCGGCTCATCAGTCAAGAGCATTTCGGGCTCTGAGCTCGTATCAACTTGAAAGCATGCACAGAGATGCAACATGAATATTGGAGAAGGAGCTGCTGGCACAACTGCATGCTTTTTGTCTTATTTGCTTTAAGCTTTGACATTTCTCTTTTAATGAAATAATGAATGTGAGCAGTGCAGCGGTAAGTCTTTTTGTTCAAATGCAAGAAATACCCGGTTTGATTCTGGGCTTGGAAACTATTAATATGGAGTTTGCACGTTCAGGATAACTAGGCTCTGGTTGCACGATGCATTTTCAAGTGAAAAAGTTGGTTGACGCGTGAGTGTCTGTTTGCACGACAACGGTGCTCGGAGCCACTGAAATCGCCAATTTCTGAGAACAGCTTTTGAAAAATGCTCTGCCTCTGTCTAGATGATGGCTGTAGTAATTCGTTCATCTGCAGATGGACAACAACCTCCAGCGTGACATGACTCCCAGTCTAAATTCTCCTGGGAGTTTAGAGATTATAGCTATGAGTCACCTGTAACAACAATCCAGCTTCATCATCTGTCTGTGTTCTCACTTTTGTTAATGTGTATCTCCAGGAAGTCCCTCCTCGAAGCTATGATGCAGGAATTTCAGCAGTTAATTCAAATTCAACCACTCTCTGTGAATTGTGTGCAACTTTGTCATTTTTTTCTGATCACTGCAATTTAACAAAACTGCAAGGCTGCACAAAATTCACAGAGATTGGTTGAATCTAAATGAATTTAGCGTACTGTTCTCTGTGCACGTGTGTGTGCACCCGGTGGTAGCATGCATGACAATTCCATTGTTTTCAGAATGTTTTCATATTGCTGTGTAGATGCGAAACTTTTCTATAACGAAAACGCGATGATGCGTTTTCACTTGAAGCATTGTGTAAACTGTTTGTTAGTTGAGAGTGTGAATGAGTTTGATGGTATTGTACCCTGCCTTCAGACAGTAAGCCTCCGCTCTATCCTCCCATCATCATCAGAAGTTAGATAAAACAGTTAGATGAAACAGTAATGAAAAAAATTGATATTTTAATAAATACTGAACTTAAACAAATCCTGACAAATGAATCAATCTCCTCGCTCGCCTTTTAAATCATCTGGTATTCCCCACATGTCTGCATCAGCTGTCAGCACAGGCGATTTCTCTTCATGATAAATGGCACTTCATTTTTCACTATTCATGTCAGTTCTATACCGCGGAGCAGCTAATTAATTCTCAGTGGCATTTTAAGTTTTCAATGTACCGCCATGATGGAAATGATCTAATGCAGCTGACATGACGGTCTGTGCAAATTAGGTAATTACCTAGTCAAATTAATCGCTAAACACTGACATTTCAATATATGTTTGATACCACGGCCCATTTTGGCTCCAAGACGGAGGCATGACATATTGAGGAGGTTCATCAGTTGGTTTGATTCTCTTCACCCACAATATCGTCTGACGTTTCAGATTTGGCACACATTCAGCAGCCCTTAAACTATCTGCACAGAATCAAAATGCTTTTTTGGTCTTAGAAGTAGCAACATAGGTTTTTATCCAAGAACCTACATGAACGAATTATGTCCGTTTCCAATGAAAGAGAAACATCCTGAACATCAGACTCTGCAAAGGTGAGCAGATTCCACACAGCCGTCAGCGAGCAATCAAAATACGGCTGAGTTCTGCCCGTACGGTCGACACAATCATCAGGGACTACTTCAATCACAGCGACCATCATTCATGCACCCGTAATCCAGACTAGGATGGCAGGGGGGAGAGCTAATCCCAGCTTCCACTGGAGAAAGGTAGAGTGCACCATGGACAGGGATCCAGTGTATCACAGACACAGACAAAAACACACTCAATCCCACTAAAGGAAAGAGACAGCCTATCTTCTACTTCAAAAGAATTCAAACACTTCATATCTCCACCTTAATGTTTGGCATTGATAATGAAACCCAACCAATTAACTTTTAACTCATGAGGCGGGATTGTGGACTTGCTGTAGTATTGTATTTCTACAAAAGTATATAAATCTGCTCAGAACTATAATAGAATAAAACACTCATATGTTCACTCGATGGTTATTTTGGAAAGGAAAAAAAAATCACAATATATTTTTTTTCAGTGGTGCAAATAACATGATTATCTCAAGGCACTCTAACAGAAAAATACAATTCTACATGAACAAGCATGATATCTCTCGGGCGATAATATCAAGATTGCATGTGTGATAAATATCAATCAAGACTATTTCAGATAATGAGAGCCGTTATCAAGGTCTCATCCAACCACATCCTGACTGCTGAAATGATAAGGGAAATTCTTTGTTGATTTATTCCACACATAATAGAAAGAATAAATATAACTTAAAGTGTCATGATGGCAGGATAACATTGAAATATGAAATCATAATATAAACAGAACAAAGCAGTGGCTGGCGTAAACTTAGACGAATGAAATTAATGGAAGAAACATGCAAGACGAGAGTTTTCCTCCGCTCACGTCAACTCCAGCATTTCAGTCCAGGATTGATGAAGTGTTTCTATTGGATTATCTCACCACCTCGGACTCTCTCCAGCTATCAAGATTACATATCAATACAGGATAAGTCATTGACTGTGTTTACAACCTTATCAAAATGTTTGTGTGACCCTGGAGATCACTTGACCCGGCCAATTCGCAGAGGGGACATTCCTTTAACTTTGAAGACACAGCTAAGACCTCATTCCATCACTGACCGACTTTCCGTCATCATGCACCTTGCTCTGTGCTGTGGCAAAATCCTCAGTGTGATGTTCGAGCAGGTACTCTCACCTGACAGTTTCTGCAAACTGGCATGTCGTCCAAATCATGACCTACTTCCCAGGACCTAAAACACTCCCACACAGCCAAGTTCACTCCTTTGGAGTGTGTGTAAGAGTAACCTGGGAGCCACACTGTGGCGTCAGCCTGCTTCTTCAGTGACTCATCCTCATGCTACTGCTCACACACCAACACTGCAAATGAGGGAAGGGTGGAGGGATGAAATCACATTGCCTCCGGATTATCGACACAAAACCATCACATATGCACTTCAGCCAATGAATATCATTTTCTAAATACTGTGTGCTATTTGAGATAGGACCCGTTTGATGAAGACTTTTGTGAACATACGAATCAGTGAAAACTTGAATTTTGTTTTCCTAATTTGGAATGATCCAGGCGATTCAGAATTAAAAAAAAAAAAAAAAAAAAAAAAAAAAAAATTATGCTGTATACTTATCTTATACCAATACATCTGCTGTGAATATATGTCTGGGTTTATATCATGTGCACCGTGAAGGGAGATTTCAAAAACGGGGCATTTCCATTCTGCATGAACCAGATGGTTTGTACTCATTACAGGACTCTACACCGTTAATGACACAGACTTCACTGCCCACATGTGCTCAAACCAGCCAAAAATCCTGAGAGCATTTGGAGGTTTGTTTCGATGCCAAACGGGAGCTGCCTCACGCAGCGGAGGACTTCTTATGCGGAAACCACTGAGAAGCCAGATCTCATTAACATCCAGAACATTTGTTGATCTCTCGGACTGGGGAAAAAACTGTGACGACGATTTCTGAAAACACCAGCCGAAACAACACGGCACCCACTTCCCTATGTTCTAATCCTCATTAGCTAATACCACTATACCCAAAAAGCAGATCTTATATGTTGAACTAAGCTTTGCAGAAGATTCGCTCGGCTCGGTAGAAGCTGATCAGCATGGAAACAGCCAGGATAAGATTGCATCTCCTGCTTGCCAGGTAGCTATTATTATAACCGTGGTAAAGACAGCCACTGTCGTGGCAATCAGAGCTCGACTAAATCCAAACACACAAAATGCTCCCCTGTGCATGTAAGTGTGTGCAAGAGTGGGTTTAAGCATGCATGGCTAAGTAAGAAAGGGACAACATAACAACAAGGGAAGAATAAAAGATGAGGAGGAGGGTGGACAGAAATTTATCAGAGGACGTAGGCACCTGGTAATGTTCAGTCTAGCAGTGTTGATTTTTTTCTTTCTGACAGGCTGAAATTCCAGTTCGCTCACAAGGGGATTACAAGTACTGGTAAAACAATCCAATTACTGTTTGGAGCAGATGTTCTTTCTAGAAAACAATCTGCAGCCAGGGACTGTTGAGTCATTAGCAAAGTGGCCTCTGGAGCCGCAAGACCGCATGAATGAAGTGAACGTCTCTAAGTCCCTGCCACTCCTGGACGCCCACCCGCATATTTAACTGCACAGTTTCATTGCTTACATTTCTTTATTTACTTCTCATCACTTCCTCTTGCCGACATAGTAAAACTGTTGGGTGCAGAGACGGGTGCGTCATGCTGGATGTCCACCTCTGCAACCTGTTCCAAAATAAAACATGTCAAGAATGTCTCGCCATTTTCAAGGGAACTTTCCTGATTATATTCTAATGTTACAGCTATTGTACCACTGGTAGCGAACTTTCCTATTTATAATACAGAGTAGGGATGTCACAGGTAACCAGTTGAACATTGTTTGTTCCAGTGGGGTGATTATATGTCAGTTAGAGGGTATGATATTTTTGAAAAAGATTTTTAAGTTATTTTTACTGGAAGAGGGATTTTTTGAAGCGCAAAATGAGTTTTTTTTTTTTTTTTTTAACTGGCAGGGAAGCAATGCATTTTAAGTGGGGTCGCTGGAAGATAAAATAGGAAAAAAAAAATGCATAAATTGCTGTAAAGTACACCATCGCACTGCTCTGTATCAGAGAATCAAAGTCCCACTCTTCCTGAACCGAAAAGTTCCTTCTTTTCCTGACCTGTTAACATAAAACCTGTCTTCTGGCTTATTTGTTTTTTTACGATGAATAATTTCTGTTTACTGACTTGCTTGGTTGATTCTTGACGAAAAGATTAGCAGATGTGGGCTGCGCTTCAAAGGTCAAAAGCAATTGAAATGAAGCCCAGAAGCATGTTTCTGCTTCGAAATGCACGCTTTCACGAGTCAGTGTTCCATTTTATTCCAATTTGCTCTGAAGATAAGGAACGAAACTTCCCTTATTCATTCATGAAACATGGCAGAACATAGAGGTAAACGATGCATTTAGGCTGAAGGGGGCGTCCACAGGCTGAGCGCATGTCAGACAAGAGAAAATCTGTAACATGACAGATAAGCAGTGGGTCAGGAGGCGGTCTGTTCAGGGGCTTGGCTGTCGATCCATGATGCAGTACAGCATCAGTTTCACTGTGCGCACACACACATACACACAGAAAGACTATTGCCATCATTGATGTTCTCAAGAAGTGATCAGAATCCCATTTCAGTCCACCAGGGTTCCTATCGGGATTCCTAATTGTTGATAAGAGCTGTAACAGGATTTCCCCACACGGCCATGTCCAGCTCTCACTGGTCTCCAGCGGTCCGGAGGGCAGACGGGAGGTCAAGAGTATCACCGTAGTTCCAAACAAAGAGGGAAAGGGAGATAGCAAGAAATGTCATCTGAGCGCACACACACTGTCACAGAGAGTGGACTAGGATGACATTCATGAGATCGTATTACACACAGGGGTGAGCTCCAGTTCTCTGGCTTATCGAGCTGCAAGAGAGACATCCATGAGTGATTGGCCAAATGATGGCCGTGCCGGTGTCTAGTCAGTGTGCTTTGCTGAAATTTCATTCTTTGGTTTGTCCCTTTTTTCTCCGCCTTCATTGTCATATGCTTTTAGCAGAAAGCTGTGAATTTTCGGAAAGTGAGGCCACTTCCTGCATTTTTCCAAATGCAGCTTGAGTGCTGTACTTTCAGGTGAGCCTCAGACCCCGGTGACATGACATTTCAAGTGAAAACGCATCATTTTTCTATTTTCATTTCAGAAAAGTTTGAATGTGTTTTGAAAATGATGCCTGTTTCCACAGAAACAGCAGAAGGACGGAAAGTGTTGTAGCTTTCCTGCAGGGCCTCGAGTAGGTGCTGTTTGTTATGTTTATTTTTTTGTTTTTTTAATGTGTATTGGAATCATACAAAAACTTTCCACCTTGAGAGCTGTTTACATTTGATACAATGAAAAATACTATCAAGCACAGAGCAATAAAACATGTCCAATTGCTTGCAATTTTACATGAGCGTCCTCAAACCGTAGCCGTTTTCTTTCAGCTGTGACGTTGCACACAAGATACAGTCTTTACACGAACCTTACAAAATTATCAATATGGTGTTTTTGATGAAGAGGGAAGAGCATTTGTGAAAGCAGAATTTGTAGTTGTGGGATAAAAGCTACTATAAAAAAAAAAAATCTACAAGTACTCAACGGTTAATTCCACTTTTACAAGTTCTAAAAACGATTTTACAAATATACACAATTCCACTTTTGGAAATGCTTGAACCGTTTTCACCTAAAATACCTTCATGAACTGCACAAATTCACACCGCTGAAGAGCCGAATGACCAAGTGCCAAAAGCAGATGTCCGACTTTCCAGGAGTATCCATTGTTAGTCTGCCAACCAGAGGCAGCACATCAAGAAGTCCACTGTTTTTCAGGCCGCCTGGAGCTTTTGTCCACGGACGGCTTTTCTTCGCACACAATAACGTTTGACCCTCCGTCACCCTGGAATCCACCTGCTCTATAGCCAGAGCTCGATATGAAGCTCGCTTCCACGTTCCAAAACGTAAAGCAGCAACTCTGACAGAACGTCTCAAATTCGGCAAATGAGGAGGAAAGTTTGGCTGGCTGGTTGTACCTGTCAACATTATGCAACAACTTCTGGCCTCAACTGCAAATTGATGATTTAAAAAAAAAAAAAAAAAAAAAAAGTCCTACTTAGTCTGCCAGACCAACGATTGACAGATTTTGTGTAAGTGCATAATTTATAATAAAAAGAATCATTTTTTTCTTCCTAAAAGTGGCAAAAATTTGTCATATGACCCAAATCAGAGACTCGCAGTGATAAGAAGGTCCAAGATTTAAAAAATAAATCTAACCATATTATATTAGAGTGTCATACATCCATGAGACAAAGGTACAAAATCCACAAGCAAAAACACCCAAATATAAAGACAAGCACAAACCACATATCCAAGAATTTGGATATGTGGACTTTTCACAAAAGAAAAGCTGGAATGACTTCAAAGAAATGCAACAGCAATCTGGCACACAAAAGGTGAGTGAGTGTAGGAAACCTGAGCGACTGATCAGTAATGAGAGGCAGGTACGAGAGAGAAACATGAAGAGAAGCACAAGACTCTGAGCACAGTGGACGAAAGCAGCGTAAGATTTAATCAGTGCATCAAAATGAAGGTTTAGATAGAATTTCATCCGTCTTCTATTGAGATGTATTCAACATGAGCTCTGGGGTGGAATATTAAAACATGCTTCTATTAAATACAAATGTGATTTATTAAATTCAGGGAATTATTTTCATTTCTGGTGTTTTCTCAAGATTTTTTTCCCCTTTTTTTGATGTGAAATTCCAAAGAAAACAAACTGTGAGAAATCAAGCTGTTAAAAATTACATGTATGATCCAGTCAAAAACTTGATCTAAAACCTTTGGCTCCCTGAAGATTCCACAAAATCTGTTTTTATTTTTTTTTCCCCCCAGTTTGGAGCACAGCAGACAAACTTTTAAAGATGCAATCCTTCAGCAGTTTGAGGTGACAGTAAGGTAAACCTAAAATACATGTCACCTGACTGCTGCAGGTGATAAATGATGCATTTCCAACAGCACCTCTCGCTACGTTCAGCATGGATGAATCCAAATAAAGACAAGATTTGCAGTGAAACTGTTTCATTCAGAGAGAGAGAGAGAGAGAGAGAGATTCAGTTCCACTCACCGCCAATGCTGCTGGTTTACCTCTATGGGGTTTTTTTTAGCAGCTCCACAGCAAAAATGCTTCATTGCAACAATTGCCAACATGAATTAAATATTTTCAGCGACAACATTTTCATATTGAAGGTGACAAAAATATTTTGTGGCTTCATACAAATCTCATAAAAAGAGAAGTGTCGAAAATTGATCCCAGTGGAGAAAAAGTTATCATTTGTCACATATGGTTCTTAGAGAGCTACTGGAGGTTTAGGTTTTTTGAATTTGAGGCACAGCTTTCAGCGTTTTGATCTTAAGATTTTTCGATTTATTCAAATTTACAGACCACATTGGACCATTTTCCAGTGAAGCTGCTATAGGTTTAGGTTTCTTTCTCACACTCCCTCCAGGATCTTCGACGGTGGAACTGGAAGTCTGTGGTCGGAGCCTTGTGCCCCACCTGTACAGCGAGTGGATTTATGTCTGCTTGCTTATTGTGGTGTCTCTGCTCTAACCTTTCCTCTCCTTCTATCCCCTCACCCCAAACAGCAGAAAGCCGCCACCTCTGGGCCTGGTTCCGCAGGTTTCTTCCTGTTTAAAGGAAGTTTTTTTTTTTCTATTCCACTGTCGTTTATGCTTGCTCACGTGGAACTGTTGGGTTTTTCTCCCTGAAACTGCGTTGAGGTGACTGTGTTGAATTTGGCTCAATAGAAATAAAACCGAATCGAACTGATATTATGTAATTCTATTGAGACAGGCGAATAAGTGGATCTAGAAGTTGAATAAATATATTTAACCGATCTCTCTCTACAAATTACATGTTTGTGTGTCAACCTGTGCACATATGTTCAAGCTCTGCACCTCTCCGTTCTCATTTTTGTGTACTCAGGTGTACATGCGACTGTGTGTCTGCATGTTTTTGTGTACGTCTCACTGCGTGCACGTGTACATGCACATGTCTGAGCAGCGCGCCCCCCCCATCCGAGTGGCAGGTCTGCTCTGCTGCCTGTCACGATGATACAAGCTGACAGCAGGGTCTTCTTCAATGAGCTCATTGGAGCTCAGCCAACAGCCTGCTCTCTCCCCTCGCTTAGCGCTTCCTCCTCTCTGCCCCTTCCCTTCATGTAAACCTCTCTCTCCCCTCCTGTGGCTTAATTTCTTCCTCTCTCATTTATATTCTCTTTCTTCCCAGCGCCTCTCTTCTCTCCCTTTTTAACCTCCATCTTACCTTTTGAAAGGTGTTTTTCTGGGGTCTAATGAGGGTGTAAACAAGGAAAGAAGAAAAAGTGCTTTCAGTTCTTCTTGTTGCAACAGTCCCACACGGTGTAAACACATCAAAAGGGACACTTCCATTAAAAGAGGCTGGTGCTTGTCAGCGACTAAACACCGGGAAATTCCCAGCTGGGACAGAGCTAAGTGACATGTGAGAAAGGGTTCTGGATTCAATGTGGTTAAACAACAAAAGAAACTGAAGAAGTCAATCAAAGGCACTATTTTTCTTTCTTTGTTTTTTTGAATGTCACTTTCTACTCTTCTTTAACTGCATCAGGACACTTACAAACAGCTGAGTTTCTCCAAGATGCTCATTTTCTGCTTACAGCTTCACTTTCTCTACCACTTAATCCAATTAGGTCAAATGCAGAGTCGAACAGTCACACACGCGCACACACTGGCGCCTCGTTTACGCAACATTTTATGTGAAAACGTTTTGTCTTTGTCTTCCTTTAAAGAAAAGTTTCCCGTTCACATGACAACATTTCAGAATTAATGTCCGTGTACGCTGAAAGGGCAGAAATGCTGAAAATGTTGGAGTCAGCAAGCAACAAGTCGGTTGTTCTTTGTAATGAAACTACACACACATGCGCACAGAGAAGAATACGCAATAAACATTAACTGTGGCAAATACACGAACATTTGTGGGAAAATTGAAAACATGCCCTCATCATACTAATAAATTGTGTCAAAGGTTTTGCAATTACATTTATGATTTCAATCGCAAAAAACGCAAAAAAAATACAACTTTTGGAATTCACACTTTGTGAAATGGCATAAATTATCTACCAGATTGGATTTGAATGGGTTAAAAGTATGAGCAATTGCAAAAACCTGTTTTTCTTTTTAAAAATTTAATCAATTGTGTCCCTCTTGCATGTAAAAATGGATCGAATCAGTACAAAAGACAACAGCGTACTCTATTGTGCATCAAGATGGATCAATTTCCTTACTCAAGCAGTCCCATTGATGTCTATTAAAGTTTTTACAAATAAAGCAAAAGCAATCCGCACATATTTCAGTCTGATTTTTAAACGAATGCAGCAGCGCACTTTTTAGTGCTTGCTTGTAGTAAAGTTCAAAACTTTTGGCTGAACCTCTCAGAAAACAACATTCCTCTGCAGCATTTCACTGGGCGGTGGAGTATCCTTTCTGTAACTTTCCAGCACTAATAATCTGACATTCACTCTCACCTCATGCTGTGGCCGACCAGCTGCGTGGAGGTGAGAGAGGAGCCGGAGTTTCAACTTCTATTTCTCATCATATGTTTAGTTTTGACCCTCACATTTCTGTCAGTCTGTCACCAACAACTGACTGGAACCTCATAAATGACAGCCAAGATTTCCACATTGAATGCAATCGTGACAGATTTGAAGTATATACTTCCTCTAAATAACACACAAACATTTTTAGGGGAAAATCTACTTGTGCATTTGCAGAAAAGCTATTTTCAATGGTCACGGTGCACATGCTCACTGTCAGCATTTAGGAAAGTTGCGGTTACCCGAGACAGAGTCAGATCATCTTCTGGAAGTTCCACCATGGAGGCGTTCTCAAAAACGTGCATTTTCCGTGGCTCTAAGCTCCGTCGTGTAACCAGACACCCAAAGAGCAACAAAGGTTTTCCCCTTTTACTAAAATCCTAAACATGGCCTTAATGGCACATTTTTTCTATTATAAACCGTGATTATTCACGCTTTGCTTTCATATTAATGTCATTTTGAATTTTTTTAGAGCATGAGTGCACAGTGCACGGCAAAAATGCATTTTAATTCAGTCAGTGTTTTGCAAGATGTATATTGAAAGTGTTGATAAATCGCAATATTCTGTGCAGGATTAATTCACTAAGTTGTTCTATTATCTTAATTCCTCTTTTGTACACAATCTTTTATGCACAATTTTGTTCATAATTGTCTGAAAACATGAATAAGTTTTTCATTAAGACCACAGAGGTTCTTCATGGTATGAAAGAAATGCCTGCTTTCCAAGCCAGACATTAAGTTTGTGATAAACAATCCACTAAAAAAATGGAAGCTCTGTACTCACAGGACTTTAAAGGCACACTACAGTCACAGGCTGTGTGGGGGATGAAACGCTTGGCTCATCTTTCAAGGTTTTGAAGGCCAAGTGCAAAAATTACAGTGCGCCATTCGTTGCAGACGTCACGCTCCCAGGAGACTCCTGAGGAATAATCATGTGACCTACAACACCTGAAGGCTTGTTAATTACATGTGGCCTGCTGGACATAAAACCAGCCAATAGTCTTGATAAAATATATACATTTAGCTGACATTGCAAACCAGATGTTTGATGATCTTGTAGGTTTAACACTAATGCAATGAATTTTCTTTCATTGGGTCTGCATAAAGGTTCATAGGTTCATCATTAAAAAGCTGAACTCTTGGTGGCTTCACTCTGAGATAAATAGCAAAACACATTCGATGTGATCATTTCACATTGACAATTCGTTTGTTATTGACATGAACACTAAATTAACTACACTTATGTTCTTATTTCTGCAAACTGCAATGGGCCATAATTCCAAAGCCGGCCGCCTTTCTAATTTCTTTCATTCAGCGTTTGTTGAATTTGTGCTGAGGCAGTGAGTTCACAGAAGGAACGCTCTGTTGTGCAACCCCACTTCCTGATATTGATCGATCCAATCAAAATGATTAACTGAGAGAGTGAGTAGAGAGGGAGAGAGAGAGAGAGACAGAGTCGGAGGGGCGAGGGTTGGTCAGGAGAGCAAACGAACAAATTAAGGATGAGTAGACAAGGGCGGATGAGGGGAATCAGGCGAAATGAAAAAGAAATAAGTGAGATGTCGAAGAGAGGTGACGTGGGGGGAAAAAAGAACAAGAAAGGCCAAAAAAGGGTGTAAATTGGACATATTCAGAGAAGTGAAAGCAACACTGAGGAAAGTGCTTTGATAAAAGGTGCTGAAATAAGTGCATGTCCTCCAGACAGCCTGGCTCGTTGCGTCTATATGCATTGTGATGGTAAGCCATCGGCTATATTTTTCACTCAATACCAGTTATGGGCACCGTCGGGTCACTTTCAAGAATCTGAGAAACTGATATATCAAATCAGAGTTTGTTCAGAAGCTCTGTTGCATCCAAATACCGGTATAAGGTAGTACAATAAAATAGATAGCATCTATCGAGCTAGCATGTCAGGCCATGCATGGGTGGTGTTTGTTTTTGTGATGGAACCACACACACACATGCATGCAGAAAACAATAACAATGGTGACGACACAGACATTTCTTTGACTCAAGGCTAAAACTACCAAATCCCAGGAGATAATGGACAGGAAGTCACAACTCTCTGGAGGGCGCCATTGCTGTTACTGTCCACTTACTCGCACATGTTCAGAAGAACACAGTAGCAGTGAGTTACAAAAAGTTGTACTGTTTTTCAGTACGGAGGCAGAGTTGGAAGATTTTCAAAATGTTGTGGCTTCAGTAGCTTGGAGCAAATTTGTCATGTAAACAAACACCCAAAATGCAATGAAACGTTTCCGTTTTCACTGTTGTCTTGGCTGAAGAGTGAAAAAAAAGTAAAGATATCAGTGTGAGTTTATGGAAATCTTTAGATTTCAGGGTTTTTCTCTCTACCAAAAAATAACTGTCTGTCCTCAATGTAGCCTAATCCTCTGAAAGTAGCGAGGCCTGATAAATAATAATATTCAATTGGAACTTCACGAAGCTTCATGAACCACTGTCTATATTTTCTGAAGCCACTAGATGGCACTCTTGGTTCTAAGATAGAGGCTGGACTGGCAATGAAGTGTGCTCTCAAACACGTTTTGAACAGATTTCACCATCTAGTGATTTCAGAAAATAAAGACAGATTTCATGAAGCTTCATCTGCCCATCACTACTGTTAGCGCCTGCAGGACATAATAATTCAGTGACTAGAGATTAAGTATCACAATAAACATCTTCTCAATGAGTACAGCAATTAGCTGTGTGAAACCTGCTGTTTATTCTAAGACACTATTAAATTTAAACAATCCTTACCACAGTGGCTGAACAACCTTGGTCTGTCACTTCAACAAAGGTCAGTAGTTCATTTCAAGTCATTCATGACCACAAACGACCTTGTTTCAAAACAGACTCTCAGCAACGACCTCCAAGAAAACCCAGGAAGAAAAAAGCATCTCATGGATGTGAGATCAAAGTAATGTGAACCTTGACTTCTATCCTACCTATATGTGAGATGTCTACATGTAACAGATGTGTAGGTTGTACTGGTGCCTTAGAAGTGACAGTAACTTCAGAAATAGTGATCATAGATTACTTTAGATTATCTGTTGAAAGTCAAACAGTTCATATCGGAGTTAATGTATAAGAAAAATAAAACATTTCATATTCCTGTTACTTTCACCAGTATTGGGTTGTTACATGGCACAAGGGCTAGCAACAAAAAAATCAAGATGAATGAGGAATCCTTTGTTGCCTGTGTGTCAGTAAAACTTTGATACAAACGGCAACAAAGTCTTTGTTCTGACATCTGTTAAAGTGGTCAAAGTGTGGACTGGGCAGCTTGGCTGAAACATGTCTCCTCTGTCACTTTATTGAAGGTATATAAAAGAGAACAATGTTTGAATTTAGTGAGAACTCAACAGTATATGACTTCTCTCAACCAGGATAAGGCCTTTCTGGACTGAGTCCAACATGCCTCTCGAGCCCATGTGAGCATTTGTTGTGAATCTAAAGATATTCCCTCCGGGCATTCTGAATCACCACACTCTCAAAACTGACGGACAACCCACGAAGACCGTGCCTGAAGCTTTTTCACAGGGGGAAATGTTTTTGAGGGAAGCTCTGTGTGCTGCATGCTGCACACATGACACCAAAGCAATGTGTGTGTCCCATATCCACCTCTGGGCAACAAATCAACCCCGCATATGTCCCCTGTTACGACTGTGGTTTATGAGATGACAGCGGATAGAGATGGATTGACAGATATAGTATCGTGTGTGTGTGTGTGTGTGTACATGTATAGAAATTAGCATTGAGGATAATGTGTTAAAAGATAATGCATTACTTTGTTATCTTAACTTTCTATGTTGACTGTTACAATTAGTGTATAGTTGTGTATATTCTCTATACCTGTGATGTATTTTCACATCAATGAATTTCAAGTAAAAATGGAAAACTTTCATCACCTTTTCGATGTCCCTTTATACAACAGTGGTTGGAGCCACTGAAAGTGCAACTTTTTGAAAATGGCTCTCGAGGTGGAACTTCTGAAAATGCTCCGACACTGTTTCTGTATAAACCAAGGAAAATGTAACACAAATGGAGCAAACAGCTCTTCTGTACATGTGCAAGTTGATGGACAACAACAAACATGGCGGCCTCGAGAGTGTCAGGACGTCTGGCGAAAACCAGGGACTTGGTTTTCGCTATTTTGCCATTTTAGTCACTTTGTTTCAAGCTTGTTGTAGCAATCAGATTATAGTCCCGTGTTAAAGTAGATCTGTTGTGTAAATGTAACGAAAACACCGCATGTTTTTTCACGTATAATTTTGTGAAATCTTTAGGGAGCTACTGGAGAGAGGTTGAAAAGCAAATGTGGCTTCAGAGAAACAGGTTGCAGACCCCCGGTACAATGAACAGAGTCCGAGAGACAGAACCAAAAGCTGTGTGAGTGTGTTCCACCCTCTGATTGAATGCACTTTCATGCAATCAATGAGGCATTTACGAGCAATTACTTTTTATGCTGCTACTCGAACCCAGAATTAAGACTTTTTTTGTTGCAAATATTTAATCACTCCCCAAAGTAAAATTCATGCTCTGATGTGTCAGATAAATTAAGCTGCACCATTTTAAGTGACCCTCATTATTTAATTTGTATTTCCACATATCAGCATGTGCTTTCCCAAAATCACATAATAATAATGTTCACAGCCTTTTAGAATGAGAGGCGCGGATGTGTAAATTCGTCGCTCTCTCAGTTGAAGGGAACTATTAAAACGCTATGTAATCTCAATTGAGTGAACCCAAAAGGAAAGAAATAGGCTGTAAACAACTGGTCAAACAATAAAAGTGATGTGTAATCAAAACCGCGTTTACTGGCTGCTGACATGGCAGGAAGGAGATTAAGTGCAGGGAACTTGAAATGTATGTGCAGAATTAGATTCTCACACAGCCTGGCTTTGTTTCTTACATGTATGTTAATATGTGTAAAACCCTGAAAGACAAGGTCAAGAGCTGCAGAAACATTTATACTGTGTGTATAATACTGCTGACTCACAATTCGACGCTTCACCTCTTGAGGTAGCAGACAGAGAGCACATTTGTCATCGGAACAGGATTCGTCACCAACAGCATTTAATTTTGGGTGAGACTGCTGATCGCTTCCATTCAAACTGATGAATGGAGCACACTAAAACTTGATTTCAATAATGGATTATGCAAATATGCACAATTGTCATCAGGCTGGTCTTTAAAGTGTCGCCATATATGTCAAAAAATGCAAATCTTTAAATTCATTACATTTGAATTGTGTGGGGTAAACAAGAAATATTAAATGTCAATCGATTCACACATTGAACATGCCACCATTCCCGAATAAAGCACTTAATGTAAAATCATAAATCTCTCTGAGTGAAAATGGGCCTCTTGAGCAAGTGGTGCACGGTTTACTTGTTAAAGTGCTAAAAAGAGTTGATTACTGATGAGTTGGACTAAACAGAGCCTGATGTTCTGACTGAACTCCATACCAGTCTCAATTTCTCACTGTTGGAGGGTTAGTTTTCATGAATATTAACCCTTTTAAGGTATGAATTATCTCGAATAAATGGAAGTTAATTAACACAAGGCCTGGCACAGCACACAAAGGAAAACTGGCAACTGAAGGAGCAGAGTTTCATTAACTACCCAATAAATCAGTCATTCCTCTAAGTTTAGATGTTTACTGCCTCATTTTCTCCTTGTCTGTATTTTCATATGACTGTTGATATGGTGGTTCTACTAATGACTCTACTTCACACACACCTTAAATGAACATAAGCTTTCAGACACTTATTGTAGTTACGTTTCATTCATTCGCCGGGCCAGCTAAAGAGAGGAAGAAGTCTGCCAGGAATAGATTCTATCTTTCTTCCTGCGCTCATTCTCAGCTCTGTTACTTTGTGGTCAGGGGCATCACATGCTAAACCGCTTTAACCGTCCATCCTTCGGATTCAGCTCCAGCCAACTTGTCTAGCCTGCAGCTATCCTCCACGCCCACCAGCCTGCACCCAACTCCATACAGCATCAGCAGCCACCTGCCTTTACCTCAGATCTAAGGCTATGTCTGATTAAACTGTCAGATCTCATCCACCTCCTGCACTGGGAAACAAAACCTCTCTTTATCCCTTCATATACGTATTTTAGTAGACGACAAAGATACTTTAGGTCACTATAAGAGGCTATAGGACATCTATCCACCATCTGTCTGTGAGGGTGTTTGGAGAAATGGAAGTATAAAAAAAAAAAAAAAGTATCCGTATCTGATGTGTTGCACAAATATGAACAAAGCACCTGCACAACTATTCCTCCAAACAGCACATTGGTTGAGAGGTAAATTGAGGCTATGGACAAACGCTAACAGGGGTATCACAAAAAGCTGCACAGCATGGGAAGTGGTTAAGAAAAATAGGTGAGAAGACGACTTCACAGGAGGTCGAAGCAACAGTTTCTGTTCTTTCTTCTAACCAGATAGCCGGCAGTCCAGAGGACATAAATACACAGGTAGAATAACAGAGCAGCATCACTTCACCATATCCACGCATGGCTTACAACTGCGTGTGTGTGTGTGTCTGTGTATGTCTACAGTCATATCTTATGATCTGGAGAAAATACAAATTGGGACAGCGAGCTGTTCTGCAGGCTTCTAGCTGCACAAAAACCATCAGGTAGACTTTTTAATGAAAAAGTTATATTCTTTAGATCCAGAAAGTCACAGCATTTCAGAGATCTCATTCAATTTAATCCTAGCTACCTGTTTGAAAGTGTTTTTTTTTCAGGTATGGTGTCAATGCTCTACATCATGTGTGTCTGAAATGCAACCTGCTGGCCATCTTTTCATTTGGCTCAGAGCCCAGTGACGCTTTCCCAGATTGGTGTGTCAGCTGGTCGGGTACAGGATCGCTTGTGGTCTTTGTGGTTTTCACTAAACTCAAACCTCTGTGCGTTGTTTAATACCAGTCTTCCATCTCTTCAGGAGCTGCCGCACCCTCAAGCTACCCGTCTGCAGCCCTTCCTTCACTCCGTCCCAGGATTGTCTCTTTGAGTTAAGCTGTCCGCCTTGCCTCACGGGGTTCGCCCGCATGCCTGCTCTGCTCCAGCGCTCAAGCACGCCTCGTTTGTTCACCCTCAGTTGCCAATGTACCTTTGGTTTAAATAAATTCTCCTTTTGCCACCATAAACATGACGTGGGACCCTCATGACAGTTCAATGCAAATTGAATCAGGTCAACTAGACTTGGTCATACTCATACGTCTTGGGAGACGTTCCGCGCCTTTTTCAATTGTCCTGGTCAGTTGATGCCAATTGGCCACTGGACATCATCGAAGACATAATAAATAAACTGAACAATCTGCATTGCGATGTCGATCACAGTGACAGTTTGCCATGCATGTCAGACATATCATTTGACTAAACAACTTCTGTCTGGACACACAGCCTACCAGAATAAGCCGTATCACCCTCCTAAACCTTCAAATTCCAAATTCTGTTGGTTTAATGCTAGTTTATACAAGATTAAATCTTGAAAACTAAAAAATTTCTGTAACATAAAGTAAAGTAAACACAATCCAGCACAAGTGCAAGTTCATGGTAAACTCCACGAGTTTCACTATCAATGTGTGACACATGAAATCTTTGATTTACTCACATTTTACAAAACAGTCCTCAAATATTTTTGGTCTAACTTAGTGGTGAAGCAGTTAAAATAGCCAAGCAGAGAGAGAAAAACAGGTTGACCAAAGGGGGAACAGTATACCAGGCATCCCCTGCAGCCATGCACACCCTGCGTGTTTGCTTCTGTTGCAGAAAAAAGAGTGACCAAGGATAATTATTACTCTAGGTTATGTTGTTCAACAAATGCGAAACAGATGTTCAACAAAAACATCTCTAAGCTCGATGTAAAATCCAGTAAAACACACTTAATGTTATTTCCGTACAATTTCTAATAAAATCTAATGTGTGTTATATATTTGAAAAGAAATGCTATTACAATAAATATTAAACCACAAGCTTGAATGTTGTACCAGGGAAAAACTAAAAATGCTAGTCAAGTTTTCAATGCAGAGTAAAACTGAAAGGTTTGCATTAAGGACATGAAGCATTTAGGCCAGACCTTGAAGTTGTAACATTTAGGCAGACAAAAACTCAGAAATCACAAAAATTTGCTTCAGGCACAAAACTCTCTCCTTGCTTCCTCCTCTCAGCAGTGATGACAGGATTTTTATCGAGTGGGTGAACAGAGGATTGGCAGGCATGCTGGTAGAAATGATCCAGTGTTTCCAAACCAACACTGTAATTGAAGGACAAAGATGTGGAAGTGAGATATCGCTCTACCGCCATCACATCTTACACAACCTATAACACATCATGATAGTATGTTGCTTTACATATTTTTTTTTAAAAGAGAGATTTTAAAGCTTTTATTCCCTTTAAACAGTTTCTTTGTTGACCTCTTTTTGGATTGAGCAACAAAAAAGCCACCATGCCAAGATAATGATAAATGTTTTAGATAAATAGTGCAGTTGCAAAGCAAACATGGAAAGCCTCAGGATTCAACGTGCATGAAAGAAAACATACTGAAAATCACAGATTATCACACAACTGCGAAAGTCTTTTTTGTCACCGCATCTGAAGAGATTTTCTTTTGCTTGGATACACTTAATCTGAGGTTTGCAAAGCAGAATTGACTGATGTCAAAACAGCTAACACATATATTCCTTTGCATGCACGGCATCAGCCTTTCTGCAGGAAGAGGAACTGCAAACACGAGGCAGAGCTAGACAAAATAGCTGAAAACACTTCTTTGAACACACTCACTGATGGGAAAACATCACATCTGTCAACCAAACATCACACACAAACACACGCGAGCACACACCCTCTTTTCCCCAAGTCGGTGTTCCACCTGCAGCATCTGCAGCTTAAATTTGTTAGCACGCTCTCGCAGCATAGCGAACACACACACACACACATCCCATGGGTCGGACAGGAAGGTTAAACAGGCGGCGAGGAACAGGAAGCGAGGGAGGTCACTGAGGCTTATCTACTTTTCTGTCATTCTGTCTGCTGCCCCTCCGGCTTAACAAGGGTGTGCACATGTACGCAGGCATGTACGCAGGCCCCACGGAGACACGCGTGCACACGCACTTCGTGGCACTACAACAACCCACGAGGACACTCTGCAAATTGATGTGAGTTCCTTATCTCAGAACGTCTGCCACCAAAACCGAGGAGGACTGCACATCTGTACGGATACCGGCTATTCTGTTTGTATACTGGTGTGTGGCTCTATTGGCTTACGTGTGTTTTCAGAGGATTTTTATGAGGGAATGGGGTCAAACAAAGAGCATTTTTTTTAAATTGCTGCAGGCAGGTTAATCTGATTTTTCGTGGAGGTGAACTCAGGGAAAAGGTCTTCCGGTTTAGGCATCACAATTGGTTTATGACAATCAGATATTTCAGGACACGCAAGTATTAGAACAATTGTCAGCGTGTAAAGTCTGAAGGAGCTCATTGGTCAGCAGAGACTGCAGTCTCCTCATAGCTGCTGTTCTTGTCTCTCTAATTTAATGCCTGCACCTTTTGGATACTGAACACCGCTCTTTACAGCAGCTGTCAGGAGCAAAGCCCTTCAACACACCTGGCGATGCGCGTCGTCATTACTGTGATTATGACAGGCAGGCAGACGTATCATCTCACACACATCAGGCTGCATCATCATCAGATCTATGACAACTGGTGTATTTTTAGGCCAGTGGACTGAAATCCAATGTTGTTGTGATGCTCTGATAGTCCTTCTGAGTTCAAAAAGTCAGGGCATGTTGGGGGTTCGCATATTTGTCGGATGTAGGATCTTTTATATAGCAACCCTTTAGGGATGTGTATTTCTTTTTTTTCTCAATGTCAAAGAGTTGTTGAGTGTGGATGGTGGGCATACAGCCAGCATCACTTGGATATAAGGCCTTGGGGTTTGTGTGCGGACTGTTGGCCAATCACAGCACTATGTCTGATTTCAGGAACATACTTCTGTCCAGTTCATGCGTGGCGATCTGACTGTTATACCACATGCATCTCTAATGCTTAAAGTCAAAACTGGATGAGTTATCCTTCTTGGCCGTTAAGCCATTTTTCATTTTGGCTTCATTTGAGAATCTATAAATCAAGTTTCGTCACTATATCATGAACTGCTGTAAGACTGGGTTGGAAAGTACCCGTAATCGCCAAGGTTCATGTTCATATCATCTTGTTGTCTGTCTGCATGTTAGTGCATTTTCATGATAAAAAAGAAACATATTTCAGGCATGTAAATGAGATCATAGGATGTTCTTCAGGCTACACCGTCTTTTTTGCTCTGAGATTGGCATTGGGTTCAAAAGAATTAGCTTGAGATCTCACCCTTTGAGAGCTCAGGTCAGGATCATCACGTATGAAATGTCAGTGTTCCCCAACACCTTAAGAAACTTTCATCACATCTGTAACAAACACTGGGACTTCAGAATGTGATTAAACGCTTGCACCAAAAGATGAGGGCAACTTCTATCTTAATTTCTTGTGTTTGCCAAACACTGGGATTCAAAGACTTGATCAGATTGTTGAAGCCGCCTCCAGCTGTCACTCTGAACTAAAGCCCACCTATTAATGTAAATGTGATACAGGAGAGAATTTTGCTTTACTCAGCATAAATATTCACCTGGGTTCAAGGACGAACCGGTTGAAATGAAGTGACATATACAGATGATTTTGTAACTGGATGATGCAGTTTTCTAGTTTTCAAGTGCTGCATGTAAAAGATGATAACATCCTGCGGTGAATCACAGTGTGATTTCATTTCCATTGTAAATATTTGATCTGAAATATTCTCTTTGGTTTAAATCAATTAAACAAGGCAAGCCATTGGTTTCAATCAGACCTGTCAGCCGTTTTCCTCTGGATCCCCCTCTTTTGGCCCCGTTTCTCAGGTCCATCGTTCTGCCTCTCTCTCGCTCTCTTACCTGCAGCATCAGCAGGATTAGCCACAATAGGTCGGGTGTTAATGTGAACTCCCTGATTTATATAATCCCCCTCCTTACATAATCTCACAGAGGCACAGACACGCTGTGGTTTTCCCACTCTGCTGCCCAGTAAACATACAGCGGCTGGTGAATGGAAGCTGGGCTCTGCCAAAAATGCAAATCAGCTGAGACGTGAGTCAGACAGGCAGTATGGAGCATATGTTATGTCTTAGAACTGCAAAAACTTTGTTTTCAATTCGCAACACATAATGTAGGCCATTAATTTTCCATTATTCATTTATACATCATTTCCATAATATCTTAAGATGAGTTCTATTACAAACATCCCACTGGACGACATGTGGCGAAACGACATGAAAAAAACATCCACTGGCAAATATACCAGTGACCTTCAATGCAGCAGAGAGGCTTTAATGGGGCTGCTTAATCTCAACAGGCTTGTTTAAAAGTCAAAAAGATTAGGCTGCAGAAAACAGGGAATCTCCCTTTGGGATAAATAAAGTACTTCCATTCTATTCTATTTTATTCTGTTCCACTCCAGTCTATTGTATTCAAAGCCTAAAAAAGTCTTTTAAGGCCATACTGAGTCTTATTTGGCTAATCACAGTGTTTTTAAAAAGAAATGCCTTATTTCCTTGATACCACCTGCTGATGTTTTGCTCGACCAATGGGAATGTTTGTGTGTGAGGGTTTTATGTAACTGCGAGCATGTTTTTTTTTCCCCTCCTTTCATTCGATGTTGAGTGAAATCCCTGAAACAAGTTTCCTGCAGCTGCATCAGCCCGTTCAAGTGCTGTGTTGACTGTGTGTCTCCCAGTAATCCCCCAACGCAGACTACAAGAGATAGAAAATCCAGCAGAATGCAAAAAAAAAAGAAAAAAAAAAGATCACAAGTACTCACAGTGAATATTTGTGTCTGTAAAAGCTTTCCTGTCATGCTTTTTCGAAGGTCTTTTCAAATAATAAAAATGTGAGGAAATAGGATCATATATCAAGAGACAGAAATTCACTCAGTCAATCAACAAATCTAGAGAGCCGCACATCTTACTGCCGGGTTGAGCTACAAATACGTCTGCTTTAATCACTCAGTAACCACTGAATGGTTTTACAAAAACACATCCAGACTCACCTTTACTCAAACAATAAGAACACTGCCTTTGTAGTTAATTCACTGAAACCATTCTGTTTTAGAGCCTCATTTGGTTTCTTGTTTTAACTCGAAGGCAAGTTCAGCCAATAACAGTTAAACTTTCCAGATCATTTCCATACATTCACTTCTGCCAAGTAACCTGGCTAAAGCCATATTGACATGTACAGCAACAAATTGCTTCACATGTCAATCTGGGATTTCACTCGGCAAATCTGATCGGGGAAGGAGGGACTTGCTGTAGAAATCTTTGCGTTCATTGGACGGAAGGACACCGTGCGCCTGCCTAACCATGTTTGATTTCAGCCAATCACCGCAAAGAAAAAAATGACGTCGACAGCATGCGCCCGGCAAGTGAATATCAACAATCGCGCCCACAGTGGCTAGAAAGTGAGATTCGTGACAAGATGTCGAGTGATTTTTGCCATTTATGTAGCGAAAATCTGCGCATTAAGGGCATACTGACAAACACTGTGCTAATTTTTGAAAAACCCTGCTTGACCAACGACAAATGCGTGGCGGACGGATTAGCAGAAATCGGCTGTCAGCTTAACCTTGCCAGCAAGCTGAATTCTTGCGCTATTTGTTCACACACACACGCGTTCGGGCTCAAATTTTTGCCCTGCGGTCCAATCACACGTCGTTTAGGGTCGTTTACATCCACTGTTTTCGCTAGTCATGCTAATATTATTAGCCGTCCTTCACTTCCTGCTTTCATCAAAGCTTCATGTTCCGCCCTAAACGAGGCCTGATTGGTCGGAAGGAAAACAAACCGAGCCCGAGCGCATAAGCGTGAGCGGTACAAGATGGATTCTCGTGGTGTGTGTGAACAAATACCGTGAGAATTCAGCTTGCCGGCAAGGCTATCTGCCAAGAGTCTATACACTTGGCTCCTGCTTCACCTGTACTTTCAGTCATCACAAATATTTCAAAAGAATGCTAAAAATTTGATTCGTCTGTAGCTTGAAATTAGAGCAGTATCTCTCAGATTCTTTTAATATTGCATGTTTTGCCTGGGTCAGCTATTGGAAGCTTCTGTTGGAATAGAAGTGAAGATCAGATATTTTCATTTGGTTTTCACAGCCTTGTCATTTTTGCACATTGCTGATTAGAACAAAATCAATATCCAAATCACATTTAACGATGCCAGAACTAAAAAAGAAAAAAAAATAATAATAAGCAGCTACAACAGAACCTATCAGAAGAGAAAAACCAATTGGAAATGAAAACATCGTTACTGAGTGGTTCAATGTCATAACATGCTAAATTATTACACTCTGTAAAACCTCCCAGTGTTTTTAATAATGCACTATAATCTTACTGTAACATCACTCACTATTAAGATAATCATGACACTCAAGTTCCAGTGATAATTCATGTCAAGTGTCAAAATAGTTTGAAAAGCTGCAGAGCTGCTGTCTCATCTCGTTCGACAGATTCAGAGAAAGACAAGAAAATATGAGAGTAAACACACTTTTGGGACCATGACAACACTGATTAGAAATGTAACAGATTCTGTTATCAAATACAAAAAACAGAGATGAAAACAGACTAATTATCACAAATGCTTTACATGTCCAGAATTGGACAATTATATTTCTTTGTCAGATAAGTTGCACTTTTAAATGCGGTTCCTAAACTAGTCATTTAAATTGCCTGATTCATGGGGCTTCCCTTACAGTTCTGAAAGGTCTTAGCAAGCACTTATTTTTTTAATAGCTTAATCCACACACTGGGCAAAAGCAGGGAAAGTACTAAGTCTCCAGTAAAAGGCGAAGCACGTCCTCCCTGCCAATAGTGCAAAATCAATGGCTTTCATCATGCCACCTCCTTCTGCCTTCCCTCATAATGCTGAATGAACAAAGTTGAGGATATACCACAGTGCTTACGCACATATACAACACTGGAAAGTGAAATCCAGAGTGAGCTAATGGTTTGCTGAGGCCTCAAGACCTAAAGGAGAACCACGGATTATTGGATTTCGTGAAGGAACATCTCTCGTTGTTGCACCTAAAAGCCAGAGGTGGACCTAAAGGTACTACTGAGATGCTTACTGAACGGTTTTTTTTTTTTTTCTTCCACATTAACACCTTGAATTCATCCTTCCAGTCCAGGAAATTAGGAAGTTTCTTTAACCTTGAGTACCACAAACTTTGAATAAGAACTTTGAATAAGAACAGTCATGGAAAACCCAACGACTTATGACCTTTTTGACGAACAAGTTATGCGGTTGGTTGGTTTTCGTCGAATTAAGTTTAGAGAAATTCAAGGACACCAAGGTCGTAGTAAATACCGGAGCTCTTCTGTGCATGTGAGAAATAGAAAATAACAATGCTTGCCTTCAGATTGTCATGACTCCCCATCCTTATTCTCCTGGGACTCAGAAGTTTTATAGTTGAGAATCACCAGTAAGAGCAATCCATATCCATTGTCTGTCCATACAAATGTTCGGTACTTGCTATTGTTAATATCCATGCTGTACTGTTCTCTGCATGAGTGTGTGTGTTTTCATCATAAAAACAACCAAAGAGCAAACTTGTGGCCTGACAGACTAATTACGTTTACAGCTTTTCTGCTGTTTCCGTGCGACCACACGTCCTTTGAAACACTGCTGCGTGAAAGCGAAACTTTTCCGCAACATAAAAATGCAATTGATGCATTTTCACTTGAAACATTGTGTAAACAAAGTCTAAATAACATCTATCATTAGTTCTCTCTTTGCCATATTCTTCAAAATATTTTATAAACAACCTTTCCAATTGGGAAAATTTGTTGTTTCACAAAAATCCATAATTTCTAACACCAATTACTGCCATCAACAGGCTCCTCTCCAATAATGTCATTAACGGAATCACATGGTGATTATTCCTGAATTCAACCACTTCGATCGGACCCCATCTTGTTTGGGAGGAGTTCGTAGAGGCTCCAAACAGCAACAATAAAGCAGAGTAACCCCATCATTGATACCCATGAGTGTTTAAATGCTTTCACTAAGGCCATTAGAGATTCACATAATTATGAAAAAAGGCCTGCAGAAACAGTCGAAACAGTGCCAAACCCATATCTGGTTTTTCAATCCCAAAAAACAAAACAATTATTGTTATAAAAAGGAAACAGTAAGAGGATTGGCATTTTTCTTTTCCTTCAAATTGAAGAAAACAAATTTATGGCCAAAAAACTAATCCCAAAAAAATATTTTGGCAATTCATTTGTACAAGACCTTCTAGTGATTTTGCCTTTTATACTGGAGCTGCGAGTTGCTATTTTCCAGGACATTTTGATGATCAAGTCAGCACCGACATACTTTAAGTTTACATTTTCACTGTTTCAGAACATCCAGGTTCATCTCAAAATATGTGATTCCTCAATATAATTCACTTTGGGCATTTTTACATTTATTCACTTGAAAATAACTGAATTTAAACAACAAAAGAAACCGCTAAAGTCGAGGTTTTCTAGTTTTCACAGACTCGGTTCAGTCAGTCATGTTAAACAGTCATTACCTTTATTTACAATACATGAATTGTATTTAATCTCATGCACAATTAGGTGTGTATGAAGGAGAAACAAAGCGTGCTGCTTCAGCAGATTAGACGGGGAGCACTTGTTAGCCGTTGATGAAGACAATTCCACCTGAATCGATATGCAATAAAGAAGGCGCTTGTGAGGCCCACGTGAGGTTAATTGGTGATCCCAAATCGTGTTAGAGTGAGTGTGTGTAGTTTTCAGTCTCTGTGTTCGAGTGCGATGGACTGGCGATCTGTCCAGGGTGTGTCCTGCCCTCGCCCATGGTGAGCTGAGACGTGAGACGTGACCCTGAATGAATGGATCGTTCAAAGTTTGCATGTTGCACGGCATAACTACGAGCGAGACGAGTCTTTCAGAAGCGAGAGGAGTTGGTGAAAGCCTTGAGAGTGTGCGCACAGTATCTTCAGGACTTACTATAAAAAATAGGAGTGAAATCTGTTACATGTGGGATGCAACAGCTTTTCATTATCTGTCTTGCAGAGTGCCTACAGAGCACCAGGGTCAGATCTGACTGCTGTGAATTATGCTTCACAGTTGCATAAGCTTTGCCTCCGGATAAACTGTGCGAAATTATTCTGTGTGCAATGAATGCTGATTTCCAAAATCCAATTTGAAATGATTAGTCAATGGGATAACAAAAACACACCCAGAGAAATGGATGTTGCACAACACAGGCAGAATACACATGACCCTGGGAAGAAATATAGTTCGCTCAAACATTTTTGTCTTCGGCAAATGTGGTGGGAACAGATTTGCTTTAAGTTGCTAATTCGTCATGAGTTGTCAGTGCTGTCACGCATTAGTCACTTCAGCCATCATGTATGACTGCATGGTCGATGTCATGTTCATTATGATGATTGCTGGCCCTGAGTGTTCGCCGGTGTCTGCGGCGCCCAACCACATGCATGCAAATACACCAAGATCGCACACACGTACTTTTGCAAAGCATCACTGGTTTGACATTATGAAAACATCATCTGCAGTTTAAACTCCTGTGTAATGAAGTTTTTAAAAGATCGATACAACTTTTATAATCATGTGGAAAATCAAAGTAATGCAAAAATAAAACACAAAATAACAGTAACAGTAAAATAAATCGATTGAGTGCTGGAGTTGATTAGGAATAGAGATTCAGTTTAAGGGGTCGCCCCTTAATGTGGCACAAAAAGTTGGATTCTACTGATTGGACCCCAAAAAGTAACCAAAACGAGTCAATGTGTGCATGTTGCATTCACAGAAATTATTTTAATTATATTAACCATATCTATGGTTTTTTGACTTCTAATATGAGCCATAATCCAACTCCCAGGTCTGCACTTTTGGCCTTTCTTTCATCACAACTCCAACAAAGATGAGATCATTTTTGGAGCCAAAGACGTCATCGGGACCCTGTTTACGAGGAAATGTTTCAAGTGGAAGTCATTGTTGTTATTGGGCTGAAGGTCGCTAAGGTCATGGTGCACGTGCACTGAAACGGCATTTCAGTCAAGCACTCAAAGCGGTGCCAAGCACCGTTGTTGAGTAAATAGAAAGATTTTTTTCTTTTCAATATATTTCATTTAAATGTTTTCATAAACTGAAATAAAGTTGCTCCACTTGAAAATGTTGTGTAATCTGGGCCTTAATCTTCATGAACAAAGCCAATGAGATTTGAATAAAATTTTTTATATTCAACATTTTTGGAGAGCAACAAAATAAATATTAAATGTATTCACATGAAACTTTGTAAAATTCACTGGCTAAAGAGCAGCAGGTTGCACACTCATCTAACCCTACAACACACACACACACACACACACACACACACGCACACGCAGTGGTTAAATATGGTCAGGAAACTTCACACTGACTAACATTAATATCCTTCATATTTACTGGAACCTCACCTCTACTTCACATAACCCGAGGTTCCTATTGGTGGAAAACTTAGGAGTCCACTAGCGCAGGTAAATTACGGACACACACATCCACACCTGCTGACCGTTTCCCTAAATGCCCTTCACTTTGTCAAAATGTCCTCGAGCTCATTGGTTTAAAGCTCCAACCGGTACTCATATAAACCGCAGCCGGCCGGCATCGTCACAGAGATGAATAAAGGACACATCAAGGACACATGTGACTTGCTCACTACATTTGCTCCATCGCACTGAGTGAGTGACACATAACTGCACTACAGAGCCGACACGCCATGACTAAACTCACACTGCGCGTCGTGATTTATTTCAAAATAATGTCCAAAAATAGCAAAAGAAGGTTATTTTCACTTCATAAATAACCTGCAGGTTTTTTTTAATTATTGTCCCAATTTAAACTGGAAAATATGTATTGTGTCCTAACTCATATTTTACCTTAACCTTGAGAAACATTGAAAATAATCCTCATAATAGTCAGATCATTTCAGATTTGAGGTCATATTCACTGGTTTAAATCATCACAGCACTAGGGTTACCAAATAATCCTTTTTACCTGGTTCGAAAATTGAATAAATAAAGTCTTACTCACATCATTTTAATATTGTGCCATCTTTATTTCCATTGTTTCTTAACTAGATGCATGGAAATCGATTTGAAGAAGAAGAAAAAAAACAGTGGACACAAACCCAGTGATAATCACAAGCCGCCACTTTGCTGAATATCGCATTTTGAAACCCAACCATAGTCTGTGTCTTCCCAAAGAGATTCATTAGCTTCCTGAGACATCCTGCAGCAGATGTGGGCCGCTTTTATTCCTTGTGTTTGCGGCGTCTGAATTACCCCAATTATGCTGCTCACCTTTTTGGCAGAAAGCGTGTCCTCGGGGTGCAGGCTGTCTATCTACCTGGGGTTACACAATCCCAGAAATAAAACTGGAAGACGATGCACGGAGACAGAAACATGATCCAATAGCATTAAGAAGCATGGATAGCGATTTGTACGCTTCAAATAAAGCCAAGAGCCAATCCATCACCCTACAAATAGCTTGATTACATGGTGCGGCACAGTTCTACAGCGGTTAATGCTGCTGCCTGAAAGCAAAAGGTTTCCAGTGTGAACCTTTAAGTGTGGTTTGTATGTTCTCATGTACCTGTGGGTTTTTTTTCTCCAATTTAAAGACATGCATGCTAGTTTAATTGGTGACCTTCGGTTCATCTGCTCCAGTTCTTAGAAAACAAATGGAGCGATGGATGAGTAACAGAGCGGCACGTAGAGCCGGCCGATCTTGTGCCGTCTCACAGTTCCTCCCAGCAGTGTCTCAAAAGAGAAGGCATTGCTGACTGCGGAGCGTCGTCGACAGGAGGGTTTGAAAATGCCTTTTGAGTGGGAACTTCCTGTCTTCCTGCTCTTGATGCGGTTTCCATCGAAAATAGACCTGCTGCATATTGTTTGTGCAGCAGAGCGTCGGGTTGCCTCAGCGATGCAGCTGTGGTTCAATTTGTAGAAGATAAAGTTGCCCAATTGCTACACTGTGGGTTCAGTCCCCATCACGACCGGCTCATATGCAAGACACTGAACCCCAAATTGCTCTCCATGGAGTTGGAGCTCCTTGCATGGCAGGCATCATCACTGATGTGTGTGAATCAGACTAACAATATAAAACTTTTTAAGACCGCTGAAAGATTTTTACCATCTAACTGCATTCACAGCCATTCCTGGTGAAAGTAATGGCGCTCAACAGCCGTGTCTGGTGTAAAACAGGAATTAACTATACATTCAACACAATCTCTGGTAACTTCACGAGGGGAAAACCAATCATTCTTCATCCATTTAACTGCCATTACACAGTCAGATCGCCAAATGGACAGATCACCGATCTACATGAGGATTAGCCATAATTTCTCGTGAGATTTAAATTTGCATCACCTGGTTATTGTTGTTCTGGCGTCACACCTCCAATCTGCAGACAATTCACCGCAGCTTCATTTTAGTGTAAGTACACAAGGATTCACATTTGAGAGCATTGTCAACAACATTGTCAAAAAAAAAAAAAAACAATAAAAAGACACCTGAATCATTCAAGCATGAATGATAAGAAATGACAAGGCAGCGATTATATTTACATGCAAATCTCTAAAAACAGACAAATGCAGAATTGGATAACCCGTCTTTAACAAACTGAAAGATACCGAGTATATTGAACATTCTGATGAATGACAGTCAGTGATTCATGAAAACCGTTCATTTAGATCAAAGATTCCAGCCATGAACACCAAAAACCTACACTTCACTTCTCCCTGGCCCACATTTGCGGTATGTTTCAAGTGAAAACGCATTGTTTTACTGCTTTCGGTTCAGAGAAGGTTCACGTTTTGAAAACAATGTCCATTCACACAGAAATAGCAGAAAAGCTGGAAACGATGGAGATAAGCATATCAAGGCACATTGGTGCTGTTGGTGGTTTATGTTACAAAGTCACACTCAGACATATAATTCATCTTTCTTATATTTTCGCCTTTTGTTTAATCTTCCATTTGGCTGCCATGCATTAGGAGAAGGAAAAATCACTCAGCCTCCTGGCTCAGCTGGTAAGATTATTTCACATGTTTTTTTGTAACCTTATGTTTAAGCTTTCACCTTCCCTTGTTTGCCCCCCCCCCCCCCCCCCCCCCATACCTCCTCTGCCCATTTATTTAACTGCAATCACACTGTTTAAAATGATTGCAGTGTAACATCTATATTTCACCCTCTGATCCCTTTCCTCCGACTTCTCCCTCCCTGTTCCATTCTGATATTTTCCTCTGCCAACAACAATCAGCTGGAAGTCCTGAGAAGATGAGTGAAGCCTTTTTAAATTTCACCCTTGTCCCTGTTCTCCTCTGTTCCCTCCCAGTTGTGCTTTACTTTGTCACACTGACAGTTTTCCCCTGTCGCTCCTTTCGTTTTCTTTATCTTCTCCACACAGTTTGTACTTTTTTTCCTCCCTCAGTGTGTGTCGTACGCATTTGGAAATAGTTTAACTTTAAACCTATCTCCTTTGTTTTGGTTAATACCCTGCTTTATTTCCAGATACACTGAGAAGTCATTTTTAGCAGGAGGGGGAAAAAGAGGCTGAATATTTTAAAAATATAGAAGAAATTCTGAAGAGAACATAAACCAATGGTTTCACAGTGCAAACAAAAACTTGCCATTTACAATTTTAGTTACTCCCATAGATTAGAAAGACTGTAGAGTCCATGTCCACCCATCTCTAGGATCTGTGCTCTTGTGGTTCACACCCTGGGGAACCTAAGATCATCTGGGTATTGAGGTTGATAGAATTAGTTTCCTAGCTCAATACTCTAACCAGAGCAGACCAGGAGAAGCAGCTGACTACTTTTTAATTTCAAAGCTCTCTGCATTTGTGCATCGGTGAGACTCTCACTATTTATAAAACACTGAGTTGGTGATGTGTATTCATTCACAGGAAAATTTGAATTGGATGCGTCTTCATAGCCAATAGAATGGGATGCTTATTATTATTGGGCACAACAGCTTGACAATACTAATATGAACTGATGGAATAAAACACTGCCACCTGACACCCTAAGGCCCAAATTACACTTTTTCAAGTGAAAACACAAAACTTATATTACGTTTTGCTTGTCCATTTACAAGACGGCGCTCAAAACCACTGAAAGGACAACTTTTTCTACCAGCTCCCAAGTTTCTCTTCCCCTTTGTGAACAAGCGCAATATCACCCGATTCCACTTGAAGCACTGTGTAAACGTTTTCTCAGATAACTTTTTATTTAGGAGGGGTTTAGGTGTAGTGGTGAATGCTGGACTCATGGACATTTGGTTTATCGCCTCTCAGTGTCTCAATTCCTATTCCTAGATTTGTTGGATTATCCCACGTTGTAGTTCTACCATCACTTATAAGTAGCTGCTGTAGCTGAAGACAGGCGCCTCGAAGTCAAAGGCAGATCACATCAGGAGAGTATCAGTAATAGAGTAAAGGATTTAAGACACGTCGTGGACAGCCCAAAGCGCGCACCACTGATACTGATAACCGACATTCATTTAACTGTGTTCTGACCTTTATTTTGCCCGAGTGTGGAAATCAAGCGCTCCCAGATTGAGGTAATTATTCAAGTCCCTTGGCTGAATAAATTGACACTGTAATATCCTTTAGTATTAGCCCACAAATGATTACATTTACTCTGCTATCTGTCCATGTTTCCCCTTGTTCGCTTCATTCTGGACTAATGCATCTATTTAAAGCGCTATCATCGTTTTCTCCCTTAAATCAAACTCAGGCGTCCTTCTCAGCGCTGCTCTTACTTTCTTTTTCTCCTACTCTTCGGCTTTCCTTCCATACATAATCAGCTTCATCCGATGGTGTAAGGATGTTTAATGTTTCATCAGTGCCCGTTTCCAGCCTCCTTCACTTCCCATCCTCCCTCCGTCCATGTCTCCGCACTTAAATATTCTAGTATATCCATTAGAAATCCCCTTATTTCCACCACCTGCACCTCTTCGTCTTCCACTTATTCCCCACACACTCATTCATCTCGCTGTGTTCACAAGAGCCACTCGGTTTAAACTGTTGAGCAGCCAGAAGAAAGCTGTTAAAATTTTTATCGCCGTGCCCTTCCTTCTTTACCTTCCTCTCGTCTTTTATTGCCCCTGCCTCCATCACCCCTCGCTACAATGAACGCACGACAGAGGAGACAATTAGCTTCCACTCTTGGAACCCTAATCAGCGAGAAATTAAAGTTTTTATTGCCAATTTTCACTCATTTACCTCCCTCCATCACTTCGTAACTGTCATCAAAATCTTCCCAGTTTCCACTTCATAATCTCACTTTAAAGTTGATTTGACAACAATTATTTCCCCTCCCTCCTCCTCCTCCTCCCCTCCTGCACTAATAGTGCAGAACAATCAGTCTAGAGTCCTGGAGCAGTGATCAGTGGAACAGTTTAAGTTTTATTGTCCATTGGAATTAATCGGGTCGATACGTGTTGGCGTGGAGACGAGGCCGAGCGATGCAAGTCCAAATCAATAAAACTCTAAATTTCATTATGCCTATAAAATCCATGCACACACACAGAGACAGAGAGAGAGACGCGAGCTTGAGAGTGGAAGGGGGGCACGGGCAAAGATGGAACTTGATCACACTGAAAAAGATTAATTGTTGTGCATTTACATCAAAAACGCATATAAGCTCACAGACAGCATCCACACGTGTTTGTAAATGAGTCCATCTGCTTTTCACACAAACATCTGGGAGGCAGCCTGGAGCAGACAATGTCTCCATTCAGTTATAGATTTGTGTTTCGTGTGTGTGTTTGCAGTAGCAGAGGGAGTGTACAGCTGTTGACTGGGCTGAGGCACAAGAGGAAAAAAAATAAAAAAAAGTGAGGAATGAGGTAGAACAGGGCTGAGGAAGTGTCAGAATGGAGTGAGCGGGGATGCAAACACTCTTAAAAGCAGAAAGTTGGATCGAAGTTTCTTCCAACAGCAGCAGCACAACACTTCCATTCCACCCTGGGAACAATTACTGCTGGCTTCCTCTCTGTTAATCTATTAGTTTTCATTTCTTTTCATTAAATTTTCTGTCTCTTTTACGTTTTCATTTTTTGGCTCTTTCTCTCGCCTGTTTTTGACTCAAATTTTTGCTTTGTTGGTCTTTGCGAGACTTCCTCACCTTCTGTTTCTCTCTGCTAGCACAAGAGGCCATGCGTGTGTGTGTGTGCGTGTGTGCTCAGTATTCAGTGCAGTGCATGCTTCTCTATGTGACGAGTGCTGCCGAACATAATGCATTCACTCACTGAAGGATGCAGGATGTGTTTGCACAATTTCTAAGAGTTCAGGACTCAGACGTTGTGGGAGCGTGTGTGTGTCTGTTTACAGTGTGATGAGTGATGTACAGCACGGAGTGAGAGAGATGCATGACCAGACATTTCTGTTATGACAGCTACCAATGAAAAACCACTTCTCGGCGAGCACCCACTATTGACATTGCCTTTTTTGCCATCCATTCTCGTGTCAAGCGGCACATTACTCACAGTGAACGCACCGTGCAGGAGTCGAGTGGCATCGAGGAGCAGGTGTAGTTAAGGACAATGATGAAGGGAGCTGCTCTCTATCACTTAGGACTGTGACAATTCATTCCCCATTAAGATTTCTGCCTCCAATACATCATTTCCCATATTTTGATGTGATACTTAAATGAATGTGGAGTTTGATATTTGCAGTAAAGGGTGTGAAGATGTTTCTGCTGATGCTCTTATACATTAGGGATGTTCTTTGTGGCTCTTGCCGAAACAAAAGTTGTAATTCAGACTAGTTTTACTAGTCGAAAGAAGGAAATATAACCGCAGTTAAGCATTTTGAACACTCTCCAAAAGTATAAAAAAAACACTTCAGTTCTGTCATAATCTGTAACTTTTTTCAGACACAGCTCACATGCAGGCTAAAGTGCTCAAATTGCATAAAGTACTAAAATACCAAAACGAGATTAAACCACCATGATTTGTTGTTGTGATCACAACAACAAATCATCAGGAGGGAGAAACTAACCTGTGTCACACCCGTTTAATAAGCCAATGTTCAGTGAATCCTGCACAATGATCAGAAGAGCCAACATCGAACACTTTAAATGACTGGCTGCCACAAGCCTGTTAAAAGGGGAAGAAAAAAGTTCTAAATGGCCGAACAGCGACAATTTTAAAAACGATCAATCCATGAAAAAAAGTTAAAAAACAAAAAAAAACAGCTAAAACTTACAAGAAATGGTTGAAGCCAGACTTACTGTCTGCTCTCGTTCAAGCTGGAGTCACTGAATTTCACAACTGAACACAGAGATAGCGGTGTTGCATATTCAGTAAAGCTAAAAATAAACAATTTTATGGTTATCCTCACAATAAAATATATTTTTAATTGACTGATAGTCGCCAAACAACTCTTCTGATCAGAAAATGTTGCACACCTCTGGAATCTGGCTCTCCACTCCAGACGTTTCCAACTTATGTCTCGCTCTGAAGAGGAAAAGCCACCACCAGTTCCATTCAAACATATTTAGATGCATGGCGCAAACGGCACACAGCAAAGGCGTAAAGTCATTTTCACAAACCAGTGAGCACAAATTAATGCTAATATAATTTCTATGAATGCATTCAAATCTGTTTAGTTTTTTAAACAGCATTACTAATCATCGTTTGCAGTGTTGTTACTTTTGTTGGAGCAAACCTGAAACAAGATGTGATCACTGGAGGATGTCTAGTGACTCCACTCATAGTGACTTGACCATATTTAACAGCTGTGTGTGTGTGTGTGTGTGTGTGTGGCTTCACTCCAAAAACACGACTCACACTCCTACACAAAAATCTACATTGTTTTCAGTCTTTCTCCTGTTTCCATGTAAATAGATGACATTTTCAGAATATTATTTTGTAAATGCTAAACTTTTCTGGAATAAAAATGCAACAATGACATGTTTTTGCTTGAAATGTTGTGTACTCGAGGTCTTAGTGCAAAGAATAACACATGGTTGAATCAATTCCTCATCTTTTACCTGAACAGCGTCTCTGAAAGAAAATTACAGATGACTTTTTTGTCAAAACTTCACTCTTGGAATGTGAGATTTAAATAAGATTAAATGTCTGTGTGTTCCTCTGAAACTCTGTATTGTAAGAGTCTTGTGAAGCTGCCATCCATTCATATTCTATAGTGCTCTCTGGAGCAGGGTCAGGGAGGCTGGAGCCCGTCCCAGCCGACTGGGCTAAAGATCACAGGGCAAAACACAGACCGACAGTCACACTGTATTTTGGATTAACTAATAAGCCTCAGATGAGTACCAGACTCCACTCACATGAAGGCAAGATTCCAACTTTCATCGCAGAATCATACTGGATCCCTTTTTGAGGTGAGAGTGCGAACCTCAATACTACTACAGATGCCACCGATGTCCATTCTGACCGCAATCAAACAATGATTGTTTAGCTGACTTCTACGTCCAGTTAGCAATGCACCTGTCTGCTCTGAAGCCTTGCAAAGTCAGCCGAATATACTTTTTATTCCAATCCATCGGCACCTGGAGCTATGTTTACATGCCTCTCCCTCTAGAACCAGAGGTGAAGTGAATGTGTTTGATAATACCCCGGCTTTCAACCTCCGTAACCAATTGAATTCACTGTGATCTGCCGAAATCCCTGTGAGAAAAGCAGAATCATGATGCATCAAGCGCCGAAAACTAGATGCAATGAACTGCAAATCAAGGACCATTAGACAAGTGGAAGGAAACATGTAAATGTAGCCTCGGGCCGTGGGTTTAACAGAGAGGGGAAGAAGACAAACAGAGACACTTGGGCCGATCGACAGTACGAGGAGAGTGTAGAGCCGAGTCAGGGTTCTGGAAGGAGACGCCTGCTGCATGCTAACAGGTTACTATGCAGGTACCATGCATTCCCGCCTGGATCACAGGAGCGGTTGACATTTCTATTCATGACACACAATGGGACTTATGAAGGTTCAATTAATGCGTTGCTTTTGGTGACACACAAGCATAAATTTAATTTACCACTCCGCCTAACGCGGTCGAAGCGGAGCTCGATCAGACCTCACACCTCAAAAAGAGGCAAATGCGGACATAAAGAGAGCGACGACGCTCAGAAACGGAGCGAGCACGCTGTCATCAGAGCCGATTGGTCACATGTGGAAAAAGGAGCAGGGCGATGGAGGGCGGGAGGTGAGGAGCAACGCCACACGCAACAGGGGTATGAAATAGAGATAAAGATGGCGGATGAGCGGAGGTGGAGACACAGGGGGGAGATGGGAGCGTGGCCTGCTGGATGACCCATCAACATGACCAGAAAATTCACCTGGAACTGAGAAAGAAAGAAAAGAGAGGAGGCTTGAAAATCCAGCAATACAGCTACAGACAACTCCTCGGTACGTGTGTGACAGTGACCCTGTTTTCTGAAACCTCTACTTCATGATGCCTTCAGGTAACACATGGAATTCTGCACATGTTTACACACAGTACACAAAGTGGGAGGGGGGGGTCAGTTCGGCAGCCTCACTGGCTGAGCACACAGGTTTAGGTCCAGTCTTGAGGTTCAGGCTCAAATAGACCTGCACCTTCTACCTGAGGGCAGCAGGAGGAGGAACAAGTGATGCACGCACCTGGTGGTGCTGATCGCTCATGATGTCTCCTCAGACAGACCACTGTCAGAAGTGTTACTGTATTGCCTAGTGCATGATATTAATTTAACAAAATGAGAGAAATTTTCTGCATATTAATTATTTTTTGTTCAGATAAAAAAATGAAAAAGCATTTACTACACAGTTAATTCAGAAAATGCACAGACTATCTTTCCTCGATTTTTTTCAGCGTGGTATTTTACAAAAAGAAGAAATGTCTTAACTATAAAAATGTATTTCATTTGTTTTGAGAAACATTTCAGTGTTACAGATGAGATTTTTTTTTTCCTTGGCATTTTTTTTTGGGGGGGTCGGCAATATATGAGGTTAAGTTTCTCTTTAAATTTAAAAAAAAGGTAAAATTGTCTCGTTTAAAAAGCATAACAGATCAAATTTAGCAAAAAAAACAACAGACAATTTTGTTCATTAAAAAAACTTATTCATGTTAATTTCATTTCCAGCAGTTATTCTTCCATATTTATTTGGCAAATGTACACATAAAAACGTGCTAAGATACATTTCTCAGGATTTTCCTCCACTGTCTGAGAATAACTTTCACTCTTTTACACCTGAAGTCCAATAAAACGGTTTATTAAAGAGATTTATCAAAAGCTCTACCTACCAAAAGCTAACATCTTATTTTCATTTAAAAAAATGTGAATTAAGGTTATTTCCCAGCTCCTGACTGAGTTACCATAGCCCATATTCCCTCCCAGATATAAATCCTCAGCAGGCCTCCACCCATCAACAAATAAATACGTTCTTTCCTCCGGACACACACTATATGCATGCAGGCGCTCTGACGCCGAGTCGCCTCGTGGGTGGCGGGGATGAATGGCTCAGCTGTCCGGTATTGACAGCAGGATTGATGTTGTCTGATTCCCAGGTGCCTCATTTGACCACAGTCAGAATAGACCTCCTCTCAATGCTGAACGGAGAGAGAGAGAGAGCGGACGAGCAAGAGAGAGAGAGAGAGAGGAGCAGTGATAGACCGCAGCTCTCTCTGGCTCAATAACTACGCTTTGATAAGCAGTTATTAGGAGGAAAGTGGCATGACGGAGGGATGTGGGAACAAAATCCATCACTAGATAAAAGTTGTTACAAAAACAGCGGCAGAGGCAGCATCGTTTCAGTGCTCATCTACATGTCAAACACCAGCTGGAGCACAACAGAACCAGGGCCGGGTCTACGCAGGGGCAAGAGGGGGCCTGGCCCCCTCAAATAAATGTTGTGACCCCTCAAAGTAAATCCCTCAAAATATATTAGCACGACCACGCACCACACCATCCTCGCTCCTACGCTACATGCAGAACCCCCACCCCCCCCACCCCCCAACCGAACGTACATTTGTGCCCCCCCATACACTTGATATGCCCTCCCTGAGACGAATGTCTGGCGACGGGTCTGCAGTTACCAACTGCTACTCTGCAAGTTAATGGTGGATTGGCTATTTCAGCACCATGGGCAGCGCCTTGGATTTATCTGTAAACAGAGACTTAATATTAATATTTACCACAACACTCAACTGGCTATATCAGGACCATGGACAGCGAATTGGAATTCCTCAATGAATAGAAACTTAGGCCCAATCCCAATTCTCTGATTAATCCTCACTCCTCAACCTTGATCCTCAATCTCAAATTAAGTGCCTCCTAAAAACAAGTGTTAAGGAATGTAATGTCACTTGTAAATGGGACAACCCTTAAAGACAGTTACGTCCTTGGACCACAGGGGGCAGCACTGCGCAAGAGAGTAGAAGAAAGCTGGGAGTACAGTGTTTCCTGCAGGAAAAAAACTTTGGCCAGGGGGGAGCGCGCGGCGGGGAGTTTTTGGACCATCGGGAGGGTGCTAGCGGCTAGCGCGACGCTTTTTTGGACCATCCGAAGGAAAAAGAGAGCGCACACGCATGGACCGCTGGGTTTTTTTTTTTTTGTTTTTTTCCCTCTCCGTTGTCAAGGCGCTGCAGAATTTAGCACGGTAGCGGTGGTGGTGGTGGTGGGGGGCTGGCAGGAGTAATAATTTTGATCAATGATCAATAACAACGCCCTTTATAACTGTAAGTAATGCGCCCTGCATTAGAAATGTTGAACATTTTGCATGTGTGACCTTGTTAATAAATGCATTCAAATGAATTGTCTCGATTTCTTTCTAATAGCCTTTGTAAATATTATCTGTGATAGAAAGTTAATACAATTACTCCCAAAGAAATATACACAATTTTTTATTAATAAAATAACAGCAAAACGAATTATTTAACAAGCATTCTGGGTCATCCTTAACTCCAAGGTAGGTCTCGTAGAATCTCAAAATTAAGGGAGATAACGTCCCTTAGTCTCGCTCCTTTCCTCAACTTGTTTAGGAATGGGACAGCACTTAACTTCACGGGAGCGCGCATTTTGAGGAATGAGGAGTAAGATTGAGGATTAAGCAGAGAATTGGGATTCGCCCTTTCTTTTGATCTTAACCAAAATGGTGAATTGGGTATTTTAGCACCATGGACAGTGCCTTGGATTTTTACTGATACAGTGGACCAACTGATACTCTGCACCACAATGTGGATTGGCTTTATCAGCACCAAGGGCAGCACCTCTTAATCATCATGTAACAGCGAATTACTGATATTCTGCACCACAATGGTAGATTGTCTATTTCAACACAATATACAGTGCCTTGGAATTTTCATGTAAGACTGACCGACTGATAATATGCACTACAACAGTGACCTAATATTAATCTTTACCAAAACAGTCAATTGGCTATATCAGCACCTATAAAACACCTTGTACAATCGGCTCCAAAATACAATCCGCTCCGAGTGAAGCAGATCCACTGTCATTTACATGACACATACAATCCGCTCCACGTATAATCCGCTTATACGTGGTCCATGTGAACGTGCCCTCTGTTAAACTTCACTAAAACGGTGGGTTTGGGTATTTCAGGACCATGGACAGTGCCTTGGAATCATCATGTAAGAGTGACCCACTAACATTCTGCACCACAACAGTGGATTAGCTATTTCAGCACCATGGACAGTACCTTGAATTTATCTGTAAACAGTGACTTAATATTAATCTTTACCACAACAGTCAATTGACTATATCAGCACCATGGACAGCACCTTGGATTTATCTGTAAACAGTGACTTAATATTAATCTTTACCGCAACAGTCAATTGGCTATATCAGCACCATGGACAGCAAATTGGAATTCATCAATGAATCGAAACTGACAATTAATCTTTACTAAATCTTTGGTTTGGCTATTTCAGCCCCATGGACAGCGCCTTGAAAACATTTTGAAAGAGTGAACTACTGATATTCTGCACCACAATGGTGGATTCGCTATTTCAACAGCATGGGCAGCACCTTCGATTTTTACTGATAGAGAGACCAACTACTACTCTGCATGTCAATGGTGGATTGGCTATTTCAGCATCATGAACAGTACCTTGGATTTATTGGTAAACAGCAACCCACTGTTAAACTTCACCACAACAGTCAATTGGCTATATCAGCAGCTTGGACAGCAATTGGAATTCATCAATGAATAAAGACCCACTTTACCAAAACAGTGGGTTTGGGTATTTCAGCACCATGGACAGTGTCGAGAAATTTTAATGATACTGCAACCAACTGATACTCTGCACCACAATGGTGGGTTGACTATTTCAGCACCATGGAAAGCTCTTGGATTGATCTGTAAACAGAGACTTAATGATTATCTTTACCACAACACTCAATTGGCTATCAGAACAATTTACAGTGACTTGGAATTCCTCAATGAATAGAGACCCACTGTTGATCTAAAACAAAATGGTGGATTGGCTATTTCACCACAATGGACAGCGCCTTGGAATAATCATGAGAGAGTGACCTACCGACATTCTGCACCATACTTTGCACCACAATGGTGGGTTGGCTATTTCAGCACCATGGACAGCGCCTGGGATTTATCTGTAAACAGAGACTTAATATTAATCTTTACCACAACACTCAATTAGCTATATCAGCACCATGGACAGCAAATTGGAATTCATCAATAAATCGAGACTGACAAGTAGTCTTTACCAAATCCGTGGTTTGGCTATTTCAGCACCATGGACAGCACCTTGAAAACATTTTTGAAAGAGGGAACTACTGATATTGTGCACCACAATGGTGGATTAGCTATTTCAACAGCATGGACAGCGCCTTCGATTTTTAATGATACAGCGACCCAGGGCCGGGTCTACGCAGGGGCAAGAGGGGGCCTGGCCCCCTCAAATAAATGTTGTTCCCACTCAAACTAAATACCCCAAAATATGTTAGCACAAGCATGCACCGCACTAGGGCTGAACGATATGGGCAAAATTTCATATCTCGATATCCATGCTAGATATCTCGATGTCGATACGATATATTACAATGGATTCAGTGAAAGTTAAGCATTTTTCAGAAAAATAAAAACATCATAATACAAAAGGATGTAAAAAAAAATGCAGTTTTATTTATGTCACTGTCACTCACTGTCACTACCACCAAACTCGTTTGTACAGATTCTGCAACCGCCCTCTGCCATCAGCTGTCAACCAGTAAACGAGGCTTGTGGTTGGCTGGCCTTACCTGTGCATGGACAAGCTTACATGCAGGGCAAGCAGGGGAAATCTTGATATAGTTGATTTTGAGAAACTAATGTCCTGAATGTTCATATCCCGATATCGATATGATAACGATATATCATTCAGCCCTACACCGCACCATTCTCGCTCCGACGCTACATGCGCGCCCCCCTGGCTGAACGCACATTTGTGTCCCCCCATACACTTGATATGCCCCCCCCCCCCCCGAGACGAATGTCTGGCGACGGGTCTGAACAGAACTCATGCAATAGTCAATGTCGTCGTCTTGCATGTGACAGATTTGTGTGGTTCAAATCCCGGCTTGTTGCTTTCCTGTGCATTTGCTGTGTGGATTTTCTCCAAGTCCAAAAATCATGGTTTGATTGAAAACTTTAAATTGGCTGGGTGTGTGAAGGTCAGTGTGTGTGATTCCTTGTGTTAAACTGTGATAAAGTGCTGACCAGAAAAAACAACCTGGTCAGATTTTTATGCAATGAACAATCCAAACATGTATCTTAAAATGTATAGTTTGAACTAACTTTGTTCCATTTATGTATGTTGAATATAAAACATTTCACTAAAAACTACAAAAACTTGAAGAAGTGTTTCATTAGAAATGTGTAATAGAGAAAAGATATGATCAAGTGAAATAGAGTCAATGGATTTCATTTTTGTTCATTTTGGTAATTTGAATTTTCTTGCTGTAGAGTTGAAATTAAGCACCATTATTGAACATCTTATTAACTAATTACAAATAGAAAGAATGAATAAATAAATGAATGACAATTAACGACAATGCATAATCAACTCAACTTTGAAGCAATAAAAAGCACACTCATTAACTAGATTTATTTCACAAAAGAATCTTAATGAACTGAAAAAAGAAATAATTCTGTCTCATCACAATCTTTATGATTAAATAAAATTTCTTTGTGCAGATTTCAATGAATTGCTAAGGTGATCTCTTGAACAGGTAGCAGATATAAAGACACTAGTTTTACTTTTATATGTATGTGCATTTCAGAATGTGATTTTTTCATTTAAAGATGCATTAAGGAGTTTTAAACTTTAAAAATACTCATTTTCCACCATAAATATGCTACAAATATTCAATGATGTGTAGAATGTTCCCTGACATATTCATTGCAAGTACCGTTAACAAAACTAAATTGTGACTTGAATAGTTGTACTGCCGGTCCGGCAATTTCTATTTCTTAGGGAGAATTTGAGAGACTGTGATGTAATGCACTCTCCCACTGGCCTGATTTGCTTAGCTTTTGTTTTGCCAGATGCTTAGCGAGCAACAACTGAGGATGGATCTTCCAGAAAGTAAGAAAAGACCAGCTTCTAGCACTGCCACAACCCCAGCACAGACCCCACCAGGCAAAAGAAACTTAAATTTTACTCGAGCGCTACTAAAAGAGCGAGGAAGGAGGCTGACCAAAAGCTACAAATATAACTTTACTTACTACAATTGAAGCTATTCTTGCGAATCCATCACCTCTTCTGCGTGCCAAGGCTGCTAATGCAGTTCCGTGCACGTACATGGACGCAAGCCACAGGCACGAGCGTTTCACTAAGCTGCAGTTACGCCCAAGGCCTGCAGGGGCAGTTGTTTTGCATGAAACGTGCAGACTCCTTAATGTACCTTTTAGTGAATAACTTAAATCACTGTTCTGACCTAGAATCTGGACTTCTATCAAAGTAAAAACTATAATTAATGTTGCCACCTCTGACACAATGTAGGAAGTTTCATTTAATCCCTGTTTATATAATGAGGTTTTCAAGTGAAAACAGACATTTTTCATTGTGTTTTAGATATCCGTTTCCATAACAACCAGGAGTCACTAAAAACACCTTTTGGAAATTGGCTCCAAGGTGGAACTTTTTGAAAAATCTCTTGCATTCACTTAGCATGGATGGACTTGCGAAGCACAGGCTCCAACATGATAAACCATATTTCCAAGGGAAAAAATCAAAAACTTTCACTACATTTGCCTTCTGTCACATTTTGCGATCCAGTTAACAGTGGAATAAAGATTTAATGAGATTAGTGGATAAAGACATTTCTCACATTTGACATTCACACTTCTCTGCAGTGCAGACCTTCTCCTCCTCGCTCCACTGCCTAAAGAGAACGCCGTTTAACATGTAAATGAGAAAGAAGTGCTTATAAGATTACGCCGCGCTTTTAAAGACCCGAAACAAAGTTGATTTAATGCTCGTGACAACACTGATAAAAGAGCACCAGGCCAACACAACAGAAAGGATGACACTCCACTGAACCTTCAAATGAAAACCTCACCAGCATCTCTGCACAGCAAGTCTCATAATGAGCCTGTGCGACGCACGTGGCCCACCGTGACCTATTTACATGCATCTATAGAGGTTAATTCAGCATGAAACCGTAGAACAATGTTAGTGGAGAAGCATGCTGATCTCAGCCTTTTTCGCTTTTATTTTTTTTTTTTACTCGCACTGAAGCCAACAGATGGAGTTTTAAATATGTAACAAGCCACGGGAGAACCACACATCAATTTTATATCGCCTTTGTTTTTCTGGCGGCGCCGCGGCCCGTGTTGGGACGTCACACAAACAGAGGACTGCTGTCTCCATGCTAATTGCAGCTATTAACAATGACGAGATGACATGACCGCGGCGACACTTCAACATTTCTGGAGGGTTTTGTTTTTTAAACACAACATTGTTTTGAATATTTAGTGTCAGGGCTGTGTGACATCGGTGTTAATTTCCATCCATCTGTGTTTTTATAACTTCAATATTTACTGTTTGTATCTGAAATTTTACATTTTTCACAATATTTGAATAGAATAGAGTAGATTTTATCTCACTATGGAGAAATTTACCGTTATAGAGGCTCGCAGAACACAGAGGCTGGTGCAAAAAAGTGAGGAAATGTGCAAATAAAGAATAAGAAAAAGTAATAATGCAAATCTTAAGAACAATAGAATATTAGAAATCTAAAAGAAGAAAAGATTTAATTTTATTTTATATACAACATAAATCTAAAATATAACAGGAGCTTCAATATATACAAATATGTACATGTTTTAGTGCAACAGAATGAGTGGTTTATAAAGTAACCATGATTACAGGATATACTGTCCAGCGTTATTGCTCATATTCTACACAAGTAGAATATTCATATTAATATAGAATATATTGGAGTTCTATAGTCTGACAGCAATAAGGATGAAGGACCTACTCTTTCCTGCACTGAGGGACTAGGGTTAGGGTCGGCCACTGAAGGAGCTGCTCGGCTCCTCCACCGTGCGGTGCAGTGGGTGAGAGCTGCTGTCCATAATGGATGTGAGCTTGGCCAACATCCTGCTCTCACCCGCATCCTCCACAGAGTCCAGTGTGCAGCCCAGGGCAGAGCTGGCCCTCCAGACCAGCTGGTTGAGCTTCCTGTCCCGCTCTGTGCTGTCCGGGGCCCAGCAGATGGCGGAGCAGCAGATAGCAGAGGCTACCACAGAGTCATAAAAGGTCCTGAGCAGAGGTCTGCACTCTCTGAAGACAACTTAACTACATCAACTAACAGATAATTAATGACAGTTTACTAGAGTCAAATATTAAATAGCTTGAGAAATAGGGAAAAAAGTTCAATGGTTTTAAAAACATTTGGAGGAATTTATGTTTTGAAAGATCTTTGGCATGAAAACTATTCATGCAACTTGATCACTCAAACTTTTCCATATCTGCAATTTCAGTATCAACCGGCTTGGTCCTTTTAGTCTCAGACGTTCAAAAAAATAGATGAATGAGTCCGTTTTGAAAAAATAACGTTAGCACCGATGATAGAAGTTCAGTAACAATCCTGTTGTCTTTGTTCCACACCACCTCCGCTCTGCCGTCGCCGTTATTTATTCTCTCCTATTTTGTCTTCTGTCCTTTCTTGAGGGGAGCTTTATAGAAAACTGTGAGAAAGTTGTTTTTTTTTTTTTTTTCTAACAACCAAATATTCAAGAAGGGACTCAGATTTCAGATTTGACTTGATATGATGCTAATCATGAAACACATAGACCAAGAGTTTCCTTCAGGGACACACACACACACACATGCACACACGCACACGCACACACACACAGAGTAACAGATTCATGGACGTAAACAGCTTGTCTGTGCTTTGTTTCTCTACATATGATTACCCAACTTGCCACGGTGAGCACTCGATCGAGCGAACGCTCCGGCGTAGCCGGCAGCATTTCGGCAGGACGGCGTGACGTCGGATCGGCTCTACCAAGGCCTGGACTGTAGAAGTGGGAGTTGCGGCTGGAGGATGAACCGTACCAGATTGTTTTTTATTGACTTTTCCACGCCTCATAATTGTATCCAGCCCCATGTTCTCAGAGGCTCAGACCCAACTTTGACTTGGACTTTAATACTGCCTGTTGGCGTCCCCACTTTCCCCCTTTTCTTTTTCGCAAACAGCGGGACTCTGGCTGCTGTACTTTCATCCTCCACCGCAGTGGTGTTCAAAGCGTGGGCCGCGCCCCCCCAGGGGAGCACCGCAGGACTTCAGGATGGATGTAGCAGCAAAAATAAAATGAAATTTAAAAAAAAAAAAAGAGGAAAATAGCTGCAAACAGTTGAGTGACCTTCAGTCACGCTGGAGGAAGGATCCATAGGTTTTTTACTGTTTACCATGAGTGAAGAGGAAAAAGTGGAAAAGAAAGCTTTGAATTTTCAAGGACCTGTTCAGAAGGTGCTCTTCTCTTACAGCGTGTATCAAGAGGTATTTGCCAAACGCAATCCAGCCAGCCAAGTCATCCTGTGTGAAATTAAAGACATTAAAATTAGAGATGCACCGATACCACTTTTTTCAAGGACGAGCACTAACCTTTAGCTACTTGCCCACACAAGCGCTTATTAAATGCCGTGAGAAAAGCCTCTCCGTCGACGCTGCATCCACCTCCAACAGTGATGAAAGCTGCAGCGTCTACGGTGAACATAGAGTAGTGTGCAGCTCGGAGTAAAATCCTCCTGGAGCAGTTAAACTAACGAGCGACATCAGGCTAACTGCTGCTAACAAATGTTGGTGAATAAACTGCTGCTGTTGTACAAACCATCTTTTGTCTTTCCTCTTGATATTATGGCAGAACATAATTCACAGTCTATCAGGCTCTTGTCATTCTCATTAATATTAAAGAACACTCGTCCTCTCTTGTGTACAATTCTCTTTAAAGTATATACTAAAGTACATGTAGTTTCCCACAATGCATGTCAGTTCTGTGACCTGCATTGAAGATGCACACACACAGATGAAAGGAGAAAAACCAATATGTGTTTTCCATCAGTAGGCAGTGTCCATGTTGAAGAACTACTGCACGGCGTTCAAAGCGAGCGTCAGGTCGTCCTGCCCATGGGTGTTTAATTCTGTGCATGCCTACAATGACCTCTGAATGTCTCGGTTTTCACTTCAAGTGAGACTTTAACGTTAAATTTTACACTCCTGCCGTGACAGACGTCCCTCTGTAAGTTTTATTGTGTCCTCTTTGAAGACTGACAGGCTCGCTCTCGTCAGGCGGTGTGGCCTTTATCTAACAGGGTGTCTTATTGAAGGCAGAGACGTAAAAACTGCGGTCCAACACAATTATTCCAAACACATCACGAGACATGGCCAGAAAAAAGTGACCTCGCAGGATTGGAGTGAAGGCAAATAAAGCAGTGTGCTTCACAAATAACCAAACATATTACACATGCACAGATCTGATTTAACAGGCACCAATTCTGTTATGCATGTATAAATATGATTAAGCGTAGAGAAATCCAAGTACACTTGTAGAACTCTCCACACACACTCAAGTCATTCTGTTGCTTCCTCAGCCACATAGAACAGTTAAAATTTGCATTTTAAATCTGTACAAAGACATATGGTGAATTTAGCAGTAAATTAAATAATGAACAGGCAGATTGCAATCACAGCAGAGCATATTTCCTTTTTTTCCAATTTACTTTAATGTATTTAAAATAAACATTAATTTACTTAAGATTTAACTAAGTTTAAAACAAGCTGCATTGATAACAGAAATACCAGTAAACATGTTTTGTTGATAGATAATTTATGCAGTATGTTTATTCTCAAATAATAAAGTCAGCAACATTGTTACATAACATATCCATTAGATATACAGTATTTTCTAAACGATAAGTCAGTTTTTCATCGAGTAGTTTAGCCGGTCAGGTGACATGTATTTTAAAAAAAAAACAAAAAAAAACAGAGCTTTGCTACAGGAGCTCAGAAAAAAAATCAGTTAGTACTGTATGTAACTGACTGAGCAAGTAAACCATGGTCAAAAGCAAAAAAGACACACAGTGAAAATTAAACCAATCACGTAAAATCTGCTGTAGAAAGTTGAAACAAAAGTATGCTGAACAGAGCTGAGGAGAAAATTCACAGCAGCTGCTGAACCAGAATTATCAACTCCGCTGTTACTGTTACTATACTCCTTTTACTTCTTCATGATGACACTTCTTGACTCATACAGGTACAAGAGGCCAACCGTGAGGCTGATGAGGCCAACACCATTTATGGAGACTGTAGTATTGTATCGTGTAGGCTAGCATTTTCACAAGACTCTTCTAATATTCTGTTATTTCTCCTTTGATAAATAGTATTGTAATATTTATGGATAGATATATATCCTTACACCAAAAAATAATTTTTCTGCATATTGTAGCAAGCGTGTGAATGTGAGGTTCACATGTCATTGAAAAAAACTGTTGCCCCAATTTGCTGATGTATCTTTTGTAAAGTATAACTTTTTTCATGTTCAAAAGCTGATTTACAACATACAAATTGACAAATGAGTTCTTGCCGTTGTCTTCCAATTCATTCTGGGAAAAATACTGTCATTTCTTGAGGAGACATAATCGCTATGGCTGCATCCTCGGCTGTCCTGCCCTGTCCCCGAGCCTTAAACTAGTTCTGCTAAGTGGTTCAAAACAAATTAATGGGGGTCATGAGTTTAAGCTCTCTGACAGCGGGCCATCCTCCCACTTCTAAAACTCTTCGACACAGTTCCAGGGCAGTTCCCTGTCCACTTCTTCTGGTCTATGCCTAAATACAGGGTACACACATGCATCCATACTCCTGAACATAGCAGGTTGTTTTCCCATTAGAATCCATTAAAAGCAGACTTTTGCTCTCATAATATGGATCCGTTTTTTTTCCATATTCTGTCAGCACAACTTCCCCAAGTCCTCCGTATAGACTCAGCCACTGCTTTTATCCTTCAAAGTGCAGGAGATGGCTCCAGTGTGTGTGACCAACAGATTTCCATGACCAGAGAGCACCTGCAGCACTGTTGTTAAAGTGCTCGGATTAGGAGGATTAAATGGGTGTGATAGCAGCTGGCATCAATCAAGGCCAATCAGATCAACCACCCCTTTTAAATGCAGCGCACACGCCGCTGTGGTGGACCGGCGCGAATCAGGCACAGAGGGGAACCGGCCCTCGTGCCGCAAATTAAAGGTAACCTGTCATCTTCACTTATATCCTCAATCCTGAATCAAGGTAAAGGTGAAGAAAGGGTTACTACGCAGCAGCTGTAGACGGCAAACCTGTGGGGGTTTTTTTGCGAACAGCACTGTTCATATGTCTACTAAAAACCACTCTGTAAATCCATGTCAGAAGTCCAAATGTAAACAACTGTAGGGACAAACCATTTACCGCATCTTCTGTGGCCTCTTTCTTCACAAATTAGAATATTTATTCACATGTTTCTAACATCAGATATTCATTAGTTTGGGAGATACTCATGTGCACCGAGTGTCCGGTTTCTTTGAGTTAATGCAATACTCTCCATACAGCCCGATGCCATCTTGAGTGGGACAAACTGTTAAATCATCATCTTTAAATTCAAACTCCAACTCCAAAGGTTTTCCTTGCTGTAGCACAGTGGATACATGATTAAAATGTCTATATTTTAGAAAAAAACAAAGAATCCCTGCAGAAAACGACAATAATGTCAACATTCATTTCCACTACTTTATAAGATATTTGAAAAATCTGTTGTTTTTTTTCTTCAAATCTGTACAGTTTGCATGGTGGTTTGGTGGACCGGACTGGAGGCACTTGCAGGTTGGTTTTTTTGTCCATGAGCCTTATGTTTGACAGTCCTGATACATTTAATATCACACCACTTGTGAGTGCACTCATAAGTTAGCACATCTCTGGGTTAGTTCACATTTGTTCTACTATAAAGTTGGACCTAGCACAGACCAGAGATCTCTCCATGGACCAGACGCAGGACGCTATGGGCTTCAGGAGTATCGTGTCCATGCAGCAGGCTGTAGGTGATCTGCACAATGGAGGCGTTCCTGACTTTTTTTTTTTTTTAATTTATGATTGCCTATACTTTTTTCTAAACCGTTGCTGAATTCTTAGTTGCCTTCAGTGCCAGCACACAGCTCTGTATCTTTTATTCGAACATATAAAAGGTTGGATACATAAATCTCTTTGCAGAGATGAAGACAAGGCAGAACTAAAAAATGATTCATAAAATGTCCTCCATTTGACCAAGACGTATTTAAACGTGGTAGACAAAAGGTCATACTGGGGTCAAGCTCTCTTGTAAATATTATGCTCCACAATACCACCCTCCATAGAAGCCCAGGAAGCGTTTTCCATACAATATTTGGTCCAGTCACTGAGCACAATGCAAACCTGACCACACTTTATACCTGGTTTCCTTCAAATGTCCTATTTCAGACAGTAAGTATTTTTAAAAATACTATTGTCATAGAAAACATAAAACTTGTGCTATCTAAAATTATACCCTTGCTAATTTGTGCCTCTGTGGACCAGAAAATTGGCAGTTAGTGCTAATTTCTGTGACGACTTGGAAATCATTTGTAGGGAAGACTTCTTTGCAATGATGGGTCACAGAAGCCTTCTGAATGCTAAGAACGTAATCACCCTTGATTGAAATGTGTGCCAAGATGATTAAAAAAAGGATGTATACACCGTCTTATATACAAAAATTAATTTGGAATATTATAGAGAGTTTCAGCATTCTGGGAATTTATATGATATGACATGCAGTGAGGGATATCATTTAGACTTTTACACAATATTTATCTGCAATTTTCCTCAACGCCCTGCAATCTTCAATTGTATAAAGCAAAATCAAAGGTAGATGAGTATTCAAGAGGTTTCAGTTCACAACTATATCTATCATATTGTATATTACAGAGTTTAGATCATACTGGTGGGCCTTAACGTTTTGGTAAACCTCTACTAATGTGTACACGTAGCCTATAATCCATTCACTTTTATGCAAATTTATCCAGAAAACAAAGGTCAAAGGCAGCGTATATCCCGGTCAAGGAAAATGTGAAGGACAGAAACACAATCAGACAAATTCACAGCCATGGGCAACTCGAAGTTAATAATGAACCTTTAGTGCTGTGGGCGGAAACAAGAAATTAGATCGGAACCCACAACATTTTCACTATGAGGCAAGAATGCTAACCACCATTCTAGTTATAGTTCTATAGATTGAGCTGAACCTTAACTGGAAGATAAACCAGAGGAAGTGGAGGTGGCTCCTTATGTCTCTTTGAAGCATCTGTAAGCTTGCAGAGGAATTTAGGGCCTGTCTTTGATCAATAAATCACTAAATAAAAAAAATCCAACAAAAGCTGGGGAAGATCTAACTAATCAGACCCACAAGGATTTCATGAAACTTTTTTGTAATTGTTGCAGCCTAAAATTTCCGATTTTACAGAAAATTGCGATTGAAGTTGAAGTGTCTTATAGGTGTTTGTTGTGATGAAATTGCAAGAAAACATTTCTCAAGGTTTGAGAACCAGTTTACACGATAACATTTGAAGTGTAAACGCCTCAATTTTTGCAATTTCATTTCAGAAAACTTTTGGATTGACACAGCAATATTTTGAAAATTATGTTTGTTAACACGGAAACCATGAAAACGAGGTGGCTCTGTTTATACTGAAACTGCACAAATGCATGCAGAAAACAAACAACAACACTAGGGCTGGTCCCGAATATCTGATTGCTATGATGACATTCGGCAAATAATTTAGCGATCTGAATATTCGCCCTCCCTCCCCCCGGCCCCCCGCTCACACAGTGCACAATTCATGCATGCACCGAATCATGCATACTCTGGGAGAATTTCCGTTCCTCCAGACAGTTTATCTGCCCCTTCATTACAAATTATTTACAGCAATTGTGGCACATACATTGTTAGTCTGTTATCATTTAGTATCAAACTTTATTTTGCCTTTTTTTTTTTTTTTTTTTTGTCTCTGAATGGCGGGGGCGGTGCCGGAGCGATTAGATACTTTCACTTCTGTCGGCAGAACCTTCTCATCTCCGTTCACCAGTTTTTCAGTCTGGAAGTCTTTGTATACGGAGTTTCAGCCTGATAGCTTCACACAGTCACTTTTCAGTAGCGTCTGATGTGTTTTGTTTGCTGTGGCACTCTGGCGCATGTGTATACCGGTGTATAGTCTGTGAAAGTCGAACCATTAAACTAGAAACGGGTTTTTATGGCTTGTACTGCATTGTCAGTGTGTGATATCAGACATACACATTTCACTACAGTATATTGGGGTTGAACTTGCCAATTTATTTCCACAAGAAGTTAGTATTTTGAAAAAAATTCCAAGGAAACAATCTTGTTCAGTATTCTTGCCTGTTAAACATTAAGTGTGAATAGAAGAACGTCCATGTTTATCTCTAACTACATCTACAACTATCCCACGGGAAAAAGGCTTTTTGAAGTCAAAATAGCGAGTAGCTTTGATTCAAGATTGCACTCACGCTTAAATTTATATTTTTATTTTTTCGGACACTCCATCATATGCTTCTGACATATTTTGGCACGAGTGAAGCCATAAAAGCCACAAAAGCGGAAAGAAATGTGCTCGCAGTTAAAATTACCCCCTTTTTTCTGGCGCAAGGTCATTGCACTTGATCCGCATCGCCATAAAAATAAGATCCTGGGTGTGTTTTCATGCATATCCAAAAGTGGAGAGAGCCAGGAATGTGATAATGGGCAGTCTCTCTCTCTCTCTGACAATACAACAAGGGATGAAGATTGCAGAAAAGCACGTGTGTGTGTATGTGGGCTCTTGATAGAAAAGCTTGGGTTGGAGAAGGTGGGGATAGAGGTCAAGTCCTACCTGACATGAGTGTGATTACACAGCCTACTGGTTAAAGCGCACTGGTGTTTACAGAGGAGCCTCCTGATCTCATAAGATGCGGGGTCACAAGCGTTGGCTTCATCGGTCCAAACCATCCAATTAGAATGCATTACTTTATAGGAAAGAGGCCTTTCTGCCCTGCTTTCAGTCCAGAAGGGAAAAAAAAAGGTTCATGTAGAATAAACCATAGCAGAGGTTTCCAGATTTCCAATCCTTCAGCTCTCACCAATTCTTTGACTGCTGGACCTTCCTAATGATTTTCAAATTTATTTATAGTGTATTGTTCTCTGCATTGTTCTCTGTAAATGTGGTTTCAATGCAAAAAGTTTGCAACAGAAACTCACAGGCCTCTTTATTGTTGGGCACACCTTGCTAGTACTGGACTAGACCGCCTTCTGCGATCAAAACTGTCTTTATTCTTGGCGACGCTGATTTAGCGAACTGCTGGAAGCACTCCAGAGATTCCAGTCCATATTAACATGATAACATCACGTCATTGTTGCAGAATTGTCGGCCGCACATCCATAATGTCAATCCCCTGTTCCATCGTATCCCCAAGGAGATCTATTGGATTGAGATCTGTTATCTGTGCAGGCGACTGAAGGGCTCAACTCATTGTCATGTTTAAGAAATCAGTTTGAACTATGTTCCCATGCTCTGTGCATCCAAAACATTCGACCAGTCAGTTGTTTCTGAAATCTCACTGTGTTTAAATAAATCTTTCTCCATATATAGACTGCAAACTTTATCACAACGATTACGTTATTTACATCAAAGTATGACCATACCATCTGAACATTATGCCGTTGCACTTTGGTCATTTTACAATTATAATAAATTCACTTTGACTTGTTTTTTTTTTTGTTTTTTTTTTTTTATCTTTCAAAGCCAAGCCTGCATCTTACCGCCTCATTCCTGAGGCACTCCACCTCCAACCCCCCACCCGGGAGAGGTCTGCCCCTCACTGATCATATGATTGATCGACTTCAAGGAGGACAAGAATGCTCTTTGAAGAAAACAATCCTGTAACAAGACCTGTAAAGACTTGTAAAGACCCCTGCTCAGGGGGCTGCACAGCGTGCTCGTCACTCAGATGTAGTACCAGATCTCAGACACACACGAGAAGGCAGTGTTCTTCTTTCACTTGTCTGTAATATTCACCATAATCTACCTTCGCCACATGTCCTTTCCCATTGAAATTCAGCCCGGCAGTCAACCTTGCCTCCAGAGGTTGACATTACAGTAAAGAGAGTTCCCAGTAACTAATGAGGAACCCGGACAGCTTCTCACCGTATATTAGAGCCGAGGGTTACTAGAAAGGACGCGCGGTGACGACATCAAACAGCTTCCTCATGTCCCTCCGGCTTTCTGTCCCCGACAGCCTACCGGCCTTCAACCGGCTCGGACAAGCGTGCTGACACATGCTGGAAAAAAAAAAATGCACACACAGACTGAAAGTTGTATTTATTTGAAGGTAACACTCACTGATGTGTGTGTGTGTGTGTGTGTGTGTGTGTGTGTGTACCACTGTCTGTCTTTGTCAATCACTTTCATCCACACACTTGCTGACTGAGTCTGATGAAATCAAATGAAACATTTGATCTGAGATCAAATTAACGTGTGATGCAGATGGATGTGATGGCTACCATTAGGATGCGACTCGAACATAATCGCGCCCGTACGTGTGCGCTCAAAGCAATTCAGAAAGAAGGTGTGGCTCCTGGTAATTCTTTTTAACTCACACCTGCAGGTTGAGTCAAGTAAATTAGGGTAAAGTAGCATTAATTACTCTTCACACTTCCAGGAACATCAAGACAGGAATTTGAAGTTTTGCTTGAAAAAATTATGTTTAAACATTGTCTTTACCTCAGGCAGTATCTGATGGTTTCTTTACAAATTGATTAACACTAACGATGTCTCCCTTATAGACGTGCATTGCATCCTATTAGTTTCACAAGATACATGATGTTGAGGATTAATTAAATAAACAGCCATTGTGAATGTTTTCTTTTAAACATATTTAAAGAAATATTGAAGTGTTTCTGCAATGTACTAAGAGGTAAGCTTGCAAAGTAAGCAGTGGGAGAAAAAAATGGCTGACAAAATTAGAGCTGAATGCATCTTTCGCAGTGACAAACTGTCAAAAGAATGTTTGAGACTGACAAGCTGAACCGACACCACTCTACCAAACACCCCGGACAAGATATAAACCCGAAGGGTATCCTCAGAGAATATGAACTCATCATTCAACAAATACATTGGGGGGAAAAAAAAAGAAAAGAAAAAAAATTGAGGCTCTCAGGAAAAAGTTTGAACCAGTGGTCTATCAACCCGATATCAGAAAGATTTGTTTTGAAGCTGGATGCTGGACCAACTCTGATGAGTAGGAACACCTGCTACCCTAAATCTGAACCCCAAAACACAAAGAAAATGTTGAAAAGATTCTTCAAAATACAAGAAATACGAAGAAATATTACTGTCAATACAAAGCAGACTAGACTTGCACCCTCCTCCTACCATGTGACTACGTCAAAACGATCATGTCTGAGTTTGCTGTGATTTAAAACTCAATTTCATTCATTGTAAAAGCTGCATCGAATGCACAGCTTTGTGTTCGTGGCCTTGATATGTGCATATATCTGAATTTAAAACAGACATGTAGTATATATGAAAAAGCTAAACAAAGTTGAAAAAAACCCAGATTCAACCTGTTGAGTAAAGTTCATTTTGCTTTCCAATATTCTACTTGCAGTTAAAATACTATTACTCTATTCTGAGATTAAATCCCACAGTGTCTTCAGAAGAAAAAAAAAAGATTATTGAAATTTCAAGGAGATACGACAGCAATTTGCATTGTTTTCAATATGCTCCACTCACAGACACAAATTCAAATGTTCGCTCTTCTACTGTTGCGCAGCTGCGTTTCCTACAACCACATTACATGGACATCAGCTGACCACACACAGCAGCTGCTCCAGATAGTGTTTTATATCCACACTTCACAAGCGCTACTAAAAGCAGAGCTTTCTCCACACTACCTGATTTCCAATAAAAGCTGACACTGAACACAGTCGTGCCAACCATTTTGGACCTTTTCCACAGCAAGCCAGTGCGCACACACACACACACACACACACACACACACACAGACAAACAGAGGTGACACAGCTGTTTTCACAACACAAAGGCAGCAGTGTAACCACACTGTGCATCTGGAGCTGATCGCATTTCGCTCAGTGAGTTAATGAAAGCCACTATGTGGTCTTGAAATAATTCATTGAGCTAAATCAGGTAAAGGAACGTTTTAAAAATTATCAAAAATAAAGAGAAAATCCATGCTTACTTCTTTGCCGAGACATTTTTTTTGGTGATAATAGCTGGAACCTTGATAGTAAGCGAGATAGAAGACAAAAAAAAAACAAGATCAGTGTTCTCTGCAGGCATGTGAGTGCTGAAGTGTTCTGAAATTACGCATTTTCACTTAGAATGTCTTGTAAACAGGGTCTAAAACAGTCATTCGCAGTGATTTGACCAAACTTTAAATGCATAACCTACAAGCTCAGCTCTGCCAGTTCAAAAAATGGGTGCTATAACAAACAAGTGATCTGCCAAAAAAATTATTTTCATTGGTTTCACTGCGATATTTTAAAGATTCCAATCAGTGGAGTGTTTCTGAATCTTCAGCTTTGTCCAAAATGCAGGCAGGGAACCAGCAAGTCTGCGGCAGCTGAGAAAAAAAACACAAGTAAAAGAAAAACAACCCAGATAAAAGAAAGAAGCAAACAGTGTGCAGCAGAAGCAGCTAAAGGAACAACTGTTGGGGGGGGGGGAGTGGGTGGACAAAATGAAGGAGGACACCCATGGGTGCCGAGGCCCTGAGCAGAGCGGACAGAGTCAGAAAGCCAGAGGTGTAGACGGAAATGTGCGGAGGCAGAAGCATGCGGAGGACGCGAGACGGCGGAGGCAGACGGACAGAGAGACAGATGCTGCAGGACAGAGAAAAGGAGGCGAGGTTTCCCTGCGGAGTCAGCGTGTCAACAAAGTTCTAATTGCCATCTCATGGTGGACGGTCCGGGTGGCGAGATGATGGAGGGGAGGGCGGGGGGAGCAGCGAGCGGAAGGCATGTGGCACAGATAACACGGTGAAAGACAGAGGAAGGACACTGGGAGTGGCATGTCGAGCAGGATTACGATCTGTCTGGCTAAAGGAATAAGAGGTTATCACTCTACTGAGGTGAGACACAGAGCCGTATTGTAGAAATGCATGCTTATCTATTTCTTTTTTTTTTTTTTTTTTTAATATTTTGTAAAGTTCACTTTGTCTTGTAGAGAGCTTCACTTGACTGACTGATTATGCGCAGCTGTGAGGTATTATATGTACAAACTATCAATAATTTAGGCCATCCATGTATTTGTTTGGCCAAAGTCTGTATGCCATATTGGGGGGTCAACTCTCTCTTCTGCTGGATTGCTTCCATCACAGGGGAAATAAATGTAACTCCCTCTGGACCAGACACATTTAATGCATGTATTTTAAAATAAAGAGCTGGATGATAAAAGCAGGATGCATAAAAAGAATAACAAAATCAATTTGTTGGTCAAAGATGTATTGAGCTAAATGGAATAAAATCCAAGATCAGATGAATTCTAGTTAGTGGCTTTTACTCTGAGCCCTGTTCACACAACGACCAAATGAAAATGCAAAACTTTTCTGCGTTTAAGCGGTCCGTCACCTTTCCATAATAATATCTGTGAACTTGCCATAGTTGATGTTTCTGGCATATCATTTTCTGTGCATGCGTATGTGGTTGCAATCCAAAAACAACCAGCAGCATCCACTAGTGGCAAAGCATGAAAACAGCATCATTGTGTATTTTCACTTGAAACAGTGTGAAGAGATTCACATGTAGAGGCTGACTGGGCTGCTCCCAGAATACAACGGTCACAGCAGCAGATTATTTGATGTAGCTTGTTAAATCATTTCAATTTATTTTCACAAATAATGATGTATTTATTAAACGCATCTGTTCTACATTCAGCTATTTTCTCTGAAAAAAAAGAACAACCTAATTTAAAGAAGCATGTACTACCGCAGTATTTCCACCTGTAGAAAACAGTGATATAAATGGATCAGAATGGCGTGATTCTGGGTGATTTTGTGAGGTATTTATAAGTCCTGATTGCTCATATACAGATTAAACTGAATGCTCTGCACGTGCTGAACTCCTCATGGGACTCATTTTCAATGAAGATGGTTCAAAAACATTTTAATAGAGTGCACTGCGAGCGAAGACCTCCACATTTGAATAACATATGTGTGGTTTGGCCTGGTGAGCCCTGAGGGTAAATAAAGATCTGAAACCATTGATGGAAAAAAATAAAACATCCATGTGGTGAAACTGATGAAAAACTAAAGCAGATGCATGTAAACATGTCAATACGCAGTAAAAAAAAATATTAATATACAGAACAACTCTACATTTTGAGCAAGGTTAGCGCATTTTCTCCATATCAAACTACTCTGATTGATGAGACAGTAGACCGAGCAGCAGGAAAACAATCTGACCACAATCAGGGATGACAGGAACACCGGGGTTCTCAGAGATGTTGTGGAATCTGTTAAACATTTGTCTCTTCTGATTTGCTCGCTCATTTGCTTGGGAGAGCAGCAGAACACCTTGTTCAACAACCCCTACTCCCCAGTAAAACTTCAAACCCAAATCCAAAGGGGCAACAAGCCCCTGTGAGCTTAGTGTAGGATGGGACTTTAAATTCCTCTTTAATTCTGAATAAAAGTTAATTGCACCTTCAAATGACCATGTGAACACCTAATTCCAAGTAAAATCTTTGATTAATTCAAACCGGCCTGTTTATTCTCATTCTAATGTGGAATTATATGCAAATTCAACATGAAAGTATGAATAAATAGGCAATATGCCATAAAATATCTTTTAATAGTTCTTAATTGCCCTGTTGGTATTAAAAATAACCACCAGCTCGGAAATGCACTCAGTTTTCAACAGGAATGAAAAGATTCCAACCGTCACACTGACGCGGGGTTGTAGGAAAGACAACCACTGAAAATAACAAGCGGATCTGGGTCGCCCTTACTTCCCACCAGCGAGAAGAGGAGCTCCTGATAATGAAGCTGAAAAAGAAACAGCTCTCACTTCAGCTGATAACTACATGGAGCAGGCCTGTCAATTCAACCAAGTTTGGGTTTCCTGTATTCAGAGAACGTGGCTGAGATTTGGATCATATCAGGGCACGGCATGAGCACGGGGAAATATACAATCTGAAGCTCCATGGAGACTGACCACAGCTATAAACCACAGCACTTGCTTACGATACCTTACATCTCAGACATCCCAGTGCGCATCTGGAGTTTCTTATAATTGAATCCAGATTGGATAAGGGGGAAGCTACCAGGAGACGGCTCTCACCTGGAGGATCCGGGCGCGACTTTGGTAAGACATCACATTCAGCACAGTCATCATCTTTGAAGGATTCAAACCTCTGGTGCGATTGTTAAAAGGACTCAGGAGGATGCTGCTGCCGATGCTCCATCTGCCCGCTCGCCCGAATCAAGAAACTCCAGCGTCTGAAAGTCAGAGAGTGTGTATCAGTGAGTTTCTCTCCACGCCGTAAACCTGCCAGACGTTCGTCTTTGAAAGTGAGTTGTTTTTGAAATTCCCCAACCATTTTCATCATTTCGGACTACAGACAGCTGCAACAAGAGGAATTGCTGCGAGCTGTGTGAACTGAAGAAGAACAGAGAGACACGGTATTGTTGTGTCAGGTGTAACGAATGTATTTGCAACACATGGTGTCAAACTCTGACGCTCATGTGATGTGTAGAGGAGAATATGCTTTTATGTTCACCTGGTCTCTCTCTCTCTCTGTATATAGTGTTTTGACTTACTGCTTTTTTTTTTTGTAAGTGATGGGTTCATATTCCAATGCTTTGTAAAACAAGTATTCTCAAAATCGTCCTCTCACTCCTCAGACGACGCTGAAAATGTTGAGCACAATTTCATATAAGCAGGTGGACAGGTTTGTGCTGCTGGGTTGATTGAAAAATAAGAAAAGTGTAGGTGACCGGGAGAGTTTAGTCAAAGGGAAAGAACATGGTCACATATTTGGTGAAGGAATCCGGAATCTGAGCAGGGCTGATGCATAAAAGGAAGAAAGAGGGAATTGTAGTCGGTAGTTAATGTTACGTCCAGGAATGTAAATTAAATCTTCTGACACAGAAAAGACATCAATAATGAAACCTCGGCAGGTTATTAACAGGTTTGGGGAAAGTGATTTGACTTGTCACAAAGAAAAATCGATGGAAGAGAACTGGCTATTGCTAAAATACCGCTGAAAGGAAGAAGCGCTGGACGCCACGCTTCAATCTATCACTGAATTCATCAGTTAGTCGGAGAAGTATGCATCCTCCGGAAACACAATAGTTTTCATGTTTAATAAAGTACCTTTCACGCCAACAGTTTGATGATTGTTCTCATGCACAAACCGACGACCCAGAAACTCAAATCAACTGTGACATGTTTCAAACCAAATTTTTACCAATTGCGTTTTTTAAAACAGAAACGGTATGCATGGCTATGAAATGCCACTCAGGGCACACATTTTAAGATCTCACTCTGTCTACTTAATTTACTTCATTACTCAATACAAACATATTTTCATCTCTTTGTGTCTTTTATTTATATATTTATTGTTCCTGGCAATGATATTATCCTGCTGGCTTCAACGCCACTGTCTGGAGTTTATGCAGATAAGATATTTTGTGACACGTGGGTTAATAGCTTGCACAGGAGATTAGAAATTTAAATGGCAAACCGACCTGTTGAAGCTTGTAATCTCTGTTATGCAGAGCTGTGATAATACAAGGGTCACTGCCTCATTGGTAATGCCAGTACAACTAGCATTAAGATGACAGAAACAGTGACCATGCTGCTGGATTTCACTTCTTTCATTTGAATATATCTGTCTGCATTACTTTGTGTAAACAAAGCTGTCTTCCAGCAAGTCTGCACAAACACGTCCGATGCAGTGAAGTTAGGACTGTGTATATCTGGTACCCAGACATGAGCAGCAGATCCCTTAAGTCCTGTTCATTGTAGGATGCAAATCTCATCCCACAAATTGGATTGAGATCCAGGGAATTTGGAGGTCGAATGTGTCAAACTGGCAGCCATACGATTCCTCGCAGAGCGTTGTCTTAAAGTGTCACCTTGCCTCCTGCAGTTTGGTCTCTTTCCATAGAGCATTCAGTAGATGATGTTCTAGCGCCAATGTATTTGTGGTACCAAACATAATTCATCAGTTGAAGCTATTTTATGTAATGGCTACATCATTCATAGCTGATCCTCACAGTACTCGTGGTTTGTGCTTCTCATGGAAGAGAGCATTCTGAATGGTTACATGACCAGTAGCTGACAGCACAACTCTATGACTCTGTAGTTAAAACCTCGTAATTCTTCCTTGGATGACCATTAGTAGGTATGACCACCACCAAATGACTGACAGTTTAGATAAGCTGTTTCTGAAAAGGCCTGATTGAACATTTTAGATTGAAACGTCTCGTTTTGAAAAACTTTGTTTTTACGCAGTTTTGAAAATGTCTATTTGACACAGAGATGGCAGAAATGCTGAAAATTATTTTGTTTTCAAGTCGCACCGTTAGTGAGTGCTGTTTGTTTTTGTAATGAAACGACACACACGTGCACAGAGAACAATACACAACGGTAACACTACCAAGTCCCAGGAGAACATGGACTGGGAGACACCCGTGTGTCGGCTGCCATTATTCTTCATCTATGTTCTAGCATGTGTAGAAGAACTATTTACCACAACTTTGGTGCACATGTACGGTAGCAGCATTTCAGAAAAGTTGCATTCTGACTGTTTACACACAGAGCAGGAGTTTTTGCAAAGTTACACGTTGGGAGTCATATTTTTTCAGACCCCCCAAAAAGAGCAAAAGTTTTGTGTTTTCACTTGAAAAGTTATCTGGGCATCACAAACTGCCTATCTTACAATTCATTACACTCACTTATTTTTCCATTACCAACCATTCAACTTGAGAGTTACACTAATGAAATCAGTATTCATCACTCTCTCCTTCAGTTGTCTTCATACTGAATGTAAACATCCAGTCTACAATATTGTTCTTCCACACTTATAAACTAATAAACAGCACACTCCCGAGGAATCTCAGACATTAAATGCAAGCTTTACCAATAAACACAATGACACACCGCAGTGGCCTCTCTCAAGAGAGAGGAATTGATGAGCCAAATTTGAAGAAAGTCCTTCACAGGAATCCTGAGATATCACATTAAAATGAGTCAGATGAGAGGACGGATCACTGTAAAACAAAATCTATTCAACCATCACAAAGATGCACAAGGAGGAAATTTTCTAGCTCTCAATATCGATATTAAAGATAATGTCAAAATTATTAAATTCCTCTTGTTAAGTTCTTTACAATGCTGTTGTCACTGTTCCACGCTGCTCACCAACACAAATTAGCCGAGCTGAGTGAACAAGGGCCGATCAATTCGAAGCACCTTACAGTTCAGCCAAGCGTCGGGCACATTGTTCGGCTACAGTGATTAAAGTGCACGCCGTCTCGCAGGGTCACGGTCCATTGTGTTGTGCTCAAGAGAATTAGGTGCTTGAAATAAATTAGAAGTGATGAAAACTGGAGCAGGGAGCGTGAACGGCGTCTGAGGTTGGAAGATGGTGGAGACGTTGCACAGAGAGTTGCCAAACTTCAGGTCTGTGCAAAGCAGAATGACAACACTGAATGTAAACAGTGTGAAGCAAACAATCCTTCAGTGCTTTGGAGTGGAATCAGAGGAGGATATCGTGGGACTGCACAGAAGACGGTGAGCTTATTAAACAGGTTAACAGGTCTGGAGGGGGAGAGGAAAGTTGTCTTGGATTTAATATGTCGGTACGTTATGCCAAAAGGAAGTATTTCAGACAGATGGCTTGGTGGGCAGGGACTGTGGCAATTCTCTAATTCTTTTCTACAGCCTGATGCAATGGATTTCATTTCCATATCTGAGGTTTGGCTGTGAGGGAGCAGTTCACAGAATGCTTGTTTCACCGGGCTGAACCTCACCTCAGTGGCAAAGTGAAAACTTCTAATCACTGACTTCTAAAAATGTCCCATGACGGAGACATTGTGCTACCATGGCTGCAACAGGCTATGAAGGTTTTCTACTATGCTCTTAAAGTTTATGTTTATTCCAGGAAATTAGAAGCTTCACTCAAACTCTTTCCACCTAGACAAGAGTTCTTCAGCTTTTGTAGTTGCTGTCATTAAACCTCTTCTCGGAAAGCTTTTATCAGGGTGTTCCAGCCAGCTACAGGCTAATATTAAACCTTTTGCTTACATCATGGAAAAAAAAAGTGGTTTCAAATAAGCTGAACAACCATTTACATGCAAATGATTTGTTTGAGTCCGAAGTGTTCCTCAAAGAATAGACTGCTCTGGTCAAAGTCACCACTTCCCCTCTCCTGGCCTCAGACAAATAACGGTCTCTGTTCTTGCCCTGTTAAATCTCAGTGTTGCATTTGAGATCATTGATCACAACATGTTAGGTGACAGACTGGCAGAGATCTCTGGCCGTGGAGCTGGGAGCTCATCATCTGTGCTCCGTATCCTCATCAAGTCTGCAGAAAGCGGATTAGCTCGCTGTCTGATGTCAACTTGTTTGTTTGTTGTTCTCTGTGTCTATCCCAGCTTTTCCTCTCCTACTATTCCTTAACCCTGAATAATTCAAACAGAAAGCCGCCACCTCTGAGTCTGGATCCACCAGAACGTTCTTATTAAAAGTCTGTTTGATGGGTTTTTTTCTCTTTTATTCAAATGAAAAATTATTCAAAACTGCTGCTAAAACTGAAGAAATGAAGATCGCGTTGTTTATTCTTCATTACAAATTCAGTTGTAGCAGTGATAACCATTTATGTACTACCAATAAGGCCGTTAGTAGGAGCTATGTAAAGAAATTCAAATGACCCTTCTGTGATAATGCAATGCTCCTGCTTTAATCACACTAGCCACTATTTGTGCATCTTTTTCTCAGGTACTTCACACTGGCAGACACTAATCTACCCATAAATGTGATTAGCAAAAACAAGCAACTTCCATAGTTGGATAAAAATGGGGTGGGATTGAGTTCCCACGTTAATAGGAAGCGGTACTGTCCACAGATGGGCCGATTCATGCATCGGTGCTCACTGGAATTCAAAACGCTGAAGTGAATCCGCTGTGACAAATTGGCTTTGCATTGCCATGGATTGAAAAACACAGAACTTGGCTCAGGCTGTTAATTAGAAACTTTAATCAACAAATAAAGAATCAGTTTGTTAAGATATTGACAGTGAAGCTGGTCAGGCCCAAAGCTCTAAACCCTGCTCTGTGATTCTTCCATATCTGCTGTGTCATCTCTTATCACTCAGTCTTTCTGGCCCTCCTCATCAGAACAAGAATCAGAGAGTATCCATCTCGAGTGCCACTCCCCAAATCCACCAGCAGCCCAACTGACTTTCCTTCAATCTCTCCACTTCTTCTTTGATCTGCTTACTGCCCAGTTTGAGTGCTGTAACTTTTTTTTTTCCTGGCCTCTTTTTACGGGTAGTTTTACTGCAGTCAAATAAAATGCCTCATCAACTTGAAACGCTACAGTAAACCACCCGACACGTCCCCACAAAAGCGCAGCATCCGATGCGTCGCAACCGCCTCAAATGAACCAAAAGCTGTCCCCGAAGACGCAGGCCAATCAAGGCCTATCCAAGAGCGATAAATGGGAAACAAGGGTTATAAAAGAGACCACCGTTTTTAATATCAATTTTACTGAATTGCAAAACAATTGTACTGAAGGTCGAATGCACAAACGGCACCAAAAAGTAATTATATAATGACTTTCGGGACTCAAGCAAAAATACATTTTGACCTCTCATCTCTTGGAAATCACTTCCAAAAAATTAAAAGCCCACAACATCTCACCAGGCTATTTTGTCCAAAGAGAGACACCGAAGCTTTGATCCTGTTCTGTGAAAGAGCCAGATTGTTTTAGAGTGAGAAAAGTAAGAAATTTCAACAGAGGCAAAGAAAATATGACAAGGAGCAAAAAATGAAAACCAAAAAAAAAAAAAAAAACACAGAGGTTCTTCATCACGAATTACTGGAGCAACGGTGGGACTCAGAGGCACCAAATATCACAAACAAATCTCCAAGAAATAACCTGATCAGAAACAATGATGGTTTTCAGCACAAATGAGGATTTGCTACCGTCCACAGTGACGCAAGTTTTACATCTAAAATAGAATATCCTGCTCATGGCACTATGTGCAGAATACACAAAACAAAGAGGGCTGCATGTTTTGGTCTTCTGGCAGATGGACCAAAACTGCTCCAAAACTGCACTCTTTTTGTCAGGAAACTGAAAGTACTGTTTCCTCCATAACAATTTGCAACAGATGTTTTGATTTAAATTAATGTACATCCACTTTTCCACTGTTTGACTGAAATAAAAAGTTAAGCTTGTGTTTCTGATTATTTTGACATTATCGTTGGGCCTTACATCCTCAACATTACACAAGAGTCCAGATCAATCAGGCCACATTCACATGGTGTAAATGAAAACACATTTTTGTTTCAGAAAGTTTTGAGTTCACACGGCAACATTTTGAAAATTATGTCTGTTGACATGGAAGTGGAAAAAAAACGATGTAGTTCATATACCAGGTGACATGTTGGCGCTGTTGGTTGTTTTTATATCTCACACTCAACTACTCTCAACAACTCTGTAGGCTGCAACTGTTGTTGTGAATCTACTTGAAAAGGATCTAGTTATCATATTTGTGGTGCAGATGCGCACTAGTAGTCCAGAAAAGTTTATTTTTACCGTTTCCACATACAGGATCAGAGCGTTTTCAAGAAGTTTGACCTTTTTTCAATAAGTTGTGTTTTCAGTGACTGAGAACTGTTGCCGTGTAAATGCTAAAGTTTTGCGCTTTCACTTGAAAACATCATACCTGGTTTGGCTATTTTAGGCTTTGATTTGAGAGCTAGTCAGTCAGAGAACGCAGCGAGAAGCTTGGTAAATCTGATCGTCACCAGATTAAACACTCAAACTAAACATTGAGTAATACTCATCAGACGTCCTACAGTGTCCAGGTTGGTTCCAGAGATCACTAACAGAGGAGAACCTGCAGAGAATCAGCTCACAGTCCGATATAGATTATGCTCGCAGAATTTGTTTAGCTTATGTGGATGATGATGTGAAAACCGCTACCCAAATGTGACCAAATTATCATAGAAATGGGTAATAGTGACATGAACTAGTGACGCCACCAGCACAAGCCGGTACCATGTATGGATAAAAATTCAATGTGATACTGCAGTTTGATGCAAATCCATATTAGCTGTTTTCGGGGGTTGAAAAGGTTTCTGTACATGGCTGCATCAATGGCAAACACCAGCAATCTATATGATAATGGATAAAATCAAAAGGTCAAAGCTGAAATGTGTGACCAGCCCATGGTATTGAGTGCAACTGTAGTAATAAAACAGATCACATAACCCAAGTGATCTGAGTCGGTCTTCCAGGCACCTGCATTTGCTCTGCCATTACCTCCAGATGGTAGCCACACTAAACCTGTGCTGCTGGCTGTGAAAACCAGCAATAAACATTTCTGGAGAATCCATTACAAAGTTAATGAGGTGCAATGTAGCGACCTCCAAACATGATAATCAAGAGAAGGAAGCGGGGAAGTCTGCATGGATATCATTTGAAACGAGGGTTTGTATAGAGGCGCCGTGGTAATTAGGTGACCAGTGATTACTTCATCTTTTCATCTAAAGGGAATGCATATGGCAAGGCTGTGACTCCAATCACACACTCTCTGACTCAGACAGTGGCATTCGTGGGGCCGCTGCCACTTTTGTGATGATATGCACTGCCTCGTGAGTCTAAAAATCACAATACGGTACAGAAAAAGGAACATTTTGCACAACATTCATGTAATGTAGCTGCTCAATGCTTTGGGGGATTGAAGTCTCATATTTACAGTCTAATTTATAAGACTACACACAATGATGCAAGTTCATAAATGGAACTAAAGCTGACTTTTATCCAGTGAGATCAAATCTGCTTGTAAAGGTTTTGATGCAATGAAGATAAAAATGTATCCATGAATCATAATTAAGTTCTTAGTTGAGAGTTTCATTCCAGTTTTTTTTTTTTTTCTTTTTTTTTGCTCTGAAGCCTTTCAGTATACAAACCTACCATTTGGAATTGAATAGCAGGGCGTTTGTCCAAGAGGAATTACGGTAGCTGAGGTCTGCATTGGTTATTTTTCTCTCTGCAGCCCAACTCCTGGCACCAATAAGCTCTAATTTAGCAGAAGCAAAAACACATTTAGGAGTTGGGTAACAAGGACTTGATGGCATAACAGTTTGGAATTATCACACCATTCTTCATACCCAATTACCAAGAAACGAAGTCATAATTGTGAAAGATAAGGTCATTATTACAAGAAAACGTCCACGCAAAGGTCACTCTGACTGCACAGTGCTGGCGCCTCGACAGGCGCGCGGTGCATATCAGTTACTGTCAGTCCCACTGTTAGCTGCTCATCCTGCCAGGTTCAACATATGATCCTGGCCAAGCCTGAGGCCAGCACAGCGCCTCCAATAAAACCACATCATCAGTGAAAAACACAGCTCATGGAGGAGCTTTCCCAATATCCTTCAGTGAAACAAGTGCTTGAACAACATGTATATGTATAATCCCAAGAATTGTTTTATACCCACAAGTATCAGTCTTGTTTCAGATATTAGAAAGAAAAAAGTGATACATACTGGCCTTTGATAAAGGAAACAAACTGGAATAACTGAGCTAAAGTATACAAGTTTATTAATTTATTGAGTGACAATCCTAAAGGTGCTATCAAAGTGCTTCCAAAGCATGACATGTAAGACCTTCTTTACACGACCATGTTTTCAAGTCGAAATGTTTTGTTACGTTTCAGAGGTCGATGATGACAACGGTGTTTGAAGCAACTGAAAACAACTTTTTGAAAACTGCTCCCCATGTGGAACATTTCGGAAATGCTCCAATCTACTCTCTGTTGAAACAGGGAAAAGTTCATTTTTCTGAAACAGTGCTACTGAAAATGTGCAGCACGACTGCAGTAAATAGTTTTTCTCCACATGTGTGAGTAAATGGACAATAATGATGGCGGTTTCCAGAGAGGCATGACTCCCGGCCCATATTCTCCTGGAACTTCATATTTTTAAAGGCGAAGGCGAGTTACTCCTAACAGCAATCCAACTTGGTCCTCATTGAATGTTTGTGTTCTTGCCATTGTTAGTATTTTTGGCATATTGTCTGAGTGCATTTAATTCCATACATGAACAACCAAAAGCACCCAACATAAAAAGTACTTTGTATTCAGTGTGCATGCCACTTCCATGTAAACAGATATCATCTTCAAAACATTGCTGTGTGAATGTGAAACATCTCCGAAATGAAAACGATGCCTTTTCCCTTGAAAGGTTGTTGTGTAAACAAGACCTCAGGGAGTTCTTTCTCTAGACTCTGGTTTCCTCTAATTTCCTCTTGTGTGTCCTCTGTGTGTTTGAAGTTGATAATAGTTGTGTGATTTCCTCATGACTTCTCCCAGGCCTGCCCTGCCTCACCCACAGTCAGCTGGGATTGACCCCGAACTGTAAACAGTGGTGTAGAAGTGAATGGAAAATGATAAATTGGCATTCTCTAAACACATTTCACTGTAATCTGGGTTGTAATGATTACACTGAGCAACAAGATAACAAAATGTTAATGAAGGTCATGCAGATCAGCACAATGAGCTTATTTGGATTCAGTCAGTGAATTTGGGATACTGGCTTCAATCCGGTGATTGATGAGGAGTTTCCATCCTGAGTTTGATCATTCCTCACTCTGTACATGTTGGTTTTACCTGGGTGCAGTGGAGTACAATAAGGTGACATTCACCTGGTTGACTGACTTTCACACACTCTAATGAGCCTCGGGTTTGCACTAACTAAAAGGATGTAAGTGTAATGCTCTCTCTGTGCCTTCAGTGCTCACCCAGCTGTCATTAACCTTATCTTGTGACCTGAGAAACCCTCCCCTCACATCTGTCTCCAGAAGTTTAATGGAAACTTTGGGACCCCTCAAGACACAACGGACACGCAGTGGATGCGTCTCTATCACTGTCTCTCCCCTCTCTGAGCAAAGACGACTCTCTTGACAACTCAGCATCACTTCAGTCTGTCATGGGGATGCAAGCTGAAGTCGACAGGTCTGACACCCGGAGTGAGTGTGTGTGTGTGTGTGTGTGTGTGTGTGTGTGTGTGTATACACTGCCCGAGGAGGCTGCATTTAACTGACGCTTAGTTTAATCAATGGCACGGGGACATTTGCCCTTTCCATTACACTCAAGGAAAGCTTTCTGTCTTCCTCATTCAGTACTGAGATTTAGGCAATTACAATATATTGCATATCCTGATGATCAACATTTTTTTTATGACTGAAGAAAATAAAACATTTTGGTGGTGTGTTGACTAAAGGATGGAACTGACTAAACATGTTATTCTGCCTGTATAAGCTCAACCTTTCAGTAGAATTTGCTCTTGCACGAAGTCGTCCTGTTCCTGTTTGGCAAAACAATGTATTTTATAAATTAATGTCATAACTTTTGTAAGTTGAATCAAATCCTCAAAAGCAGATCAACTTTTCTTTAACCGCCAGCCCGCCACACTGCTTGATTTTGGTTTCACTTGACACAAGAGAAAATTCGCGTAGGTATTTATTTTTTAATTTTTCCATATTGTAAAGAAATCTTAATCCAGCAATGCAAAATTAAAATAAAAGATGCATAAATTTGTGTAGGTATTGTAACTTAGTGGTTAGAGAAACAGGTTTCAGTCGCAGTCGAGACCATTCCAGGTGCAGTTTTCAGAACGGTGATGACATTTCAAGTTAAGACGCTTGTTTTGAGATTTCATTTCAGAAAAGTTAAGAAAACGATTTCAGTTTACGCTGGAATGCTGAACACAATGCAGTTTGCATATAAGGCAACGAGTTGCCGTTTGTTTTGTAATGAAATCACACACACCTGCAAAGAGCTGCGTACGCTATAAAAATCAACAGTAGGGACACTGAAATGGACAGACAGCGAAAGTTAGATTGCTATTACAGATGATCCTGAACCTTAAAGGTGTAATACAACATTTTGATTCCCGGGTGGATCACCTAAATAATTGGTGGGTCTGTTTGTCAATCATTCTGACGAGCTGCTTTCGTAAGGCGGTTCTACGTGCTTGCGCCCAATCAGCTTCTCCCTTTTGCGAACGCGCATTCAGAGTGTTTATGTAGCCGGTGAGCTTCTGAGCTCGTACTTACCGACGGCGAGTCTGACATAATGAAACTGTAACTGTTTCGGAAAAAAAGCTTTATTTATGAGCGAGGCGGATCGCAGAAACTGTAAACAGAGCCGTGCACGCCGGAGAAGAGGAGATCGCGCTCGTACACTTCCGCGTTTCCTGGGAGAAGCAGGAGAGCCGGGCGGATGGTCTGGCGCATGCGCGTTGTTCAAAAAGTGAGTAACAGACGTGGGGCTTCGTCTTTTCGAGAAAATCGTGTATTAGACCTTTAAAACTACTAAGCCCACATGACAGTATGGTAGACAGTGATAGTTTGAATTAGTGAAAATTAGTGATAGTGAAAATTGTGATGACAATAATAGTAAAAAAAAATAAGTCTTTACAGTTATATTCCGAGCAGTCTATTTACCATGATGCAAAAAATAAATAAAACATGTTGGCTCCAAACTTTCTGAATTATTCTGCATGTGTCTGTTTCAAAATCATGCACGTCATACTGTGAGGCGTTCCCAGAATACTCAAGAATTTTGAATTTGCAGTGAGGCATGATGCTCCATTATCAGATCACTTCTCTGTGGGGGGCTATGTGTTTAAATCCCTCTGGGACATTCATCGCTAAAAATGGATCCGTGTTAAGAAGTCAGGATCTGAAATTGTGCGATACGCTTTGAAAAGCTTCATAAATTCTTTGAATAGCAGCGGGGCTCCATCCTCCCCTGTGATGGCAGCAGGATAACGCAGGGAGTCAAGGAGAGCAGGAGAGAGGAGATGAAAGTCTGACACGCACAAACGCATAGATGGATAGTACACAGATGGCGGAGAAGGTAAAAGAACAAAGAGAATCGACTCTGTAGAACACATATCGTGGGGCTGGTGAGCAGCGGAGAGGCGACCCGGCCTCCAGTCAAATTACATCGCAGTGCATTAGCAATTTGCAATGAATGAGAGGCCACGGCCCCAACGGGCTGGCTGGACATACTGTACACGCAGATGAGACGCAAGAAAAAAAAAAAAAAAAAGACTCTTTGCAACACCTCTGAGACCTGCTGGAGAACAAGAAGACTGAGGAGACGTTAAGGCGACGTCTCCACAGTGCTGACTGGTGCTGCTTGAGCCACCTGACACCTCGGTGAGATCCCGAGTCTCTTCAACTGATTAGTCGTTCGTGGAAGTCGCAGCGACGTCCCCGTCAGTGAAACAGACCCCGAAGTCACATGTGTGTACTGCAAAGATCCACGGCTTAATATGGAAGAAAAGCAAATCCATGAAAATATTATATATATATATATACAAAAATGTAGTGAAAAACCTAGAAGAAACCTTGCCTGTTAAATCAAAATGTTTAACAAAGCACATTGTGATAGACTGACACTGTAACATTTAAATTAGCGTCAATGTTTAAAATCACACCAGGGGTCTGTTTCAAAAAGTAAGATTCATTCATACAGGATAACCAACATATCCCAGCTTAATCCCTTATCTTAGTTTGTTTAACAGGGCCAGGTCAGAAATATCCAAGTAATGTGAACAGTCAATCAGAGAAATGCTGAGAGAAAACATTTCCCAATTGTACATAACTGTACCAACACAACTTTATAGAGAACAGGAATCATCGAATTTATCTCCACCAACAACAGTAACAGAAGTCACAGAGGGACAGAATAGAAGTGGAACCACATGGCAGTGCATGGTATTGATCAAGGCAAGGCATTTCAAGCTGCAGGACTCAGTTCAGGTGAGCCAAATCAGTTGTTTGGATTTTAATTAATTTAACTGACAGACAACTTCCGACGGAGCCCCTAAAGGGACATTTTTTTGTTTTTTTGTTTTTTTTAAGGGAGTTTTACATGCTCCCTTAAAACTTTTATGCACCCACATAAGCAACTTTACATGTGAGGTGTAAAGGTTTTAAGGGCACACGTTAAGTTGTTTATTTGTGCATGTAAAACTTTTAACGCCTCCATCCACTCGCAGCCCAAACTTTGAGATCGCGTTGCGCGTACGCGAGTCGCAACGGTATACGCATGCGCCAGAGCGCCACAGCAAACCATGACGGTCGGTAACTTTGAGAAGTGACTCAGTGAAGCCATCAGGCTGCAGCTCCGTCTATAAAGACACCCAGGCCCTCATTTATCAAACAATCATCCGGCGGCCGGCATACAGGCGCACGGCCATATTAAAGACGGGATCGGCATTTGTACATATTTGTATATACTAAAGACCCTGTTATGTTTTAAGTTTTATGTTGTATATAAAATTAGACCTTTTCTTCTCTTAGATTTTTATTATTGTTAAGATTTGCTCTCTTATTTATTCTTTATTAGCACATATCACGACAGGTCTGACACTGTGTACCCATGACTACATAGGTCATTCGAGTTACGGGATCCAGTCCAAATTCATATATAGTATATCCCAAAAAAAAATACGGAAGTGCAGAACTGCCACAGTGAAGAAATATATTTCTGAGCAGTATCTCATAATAACGAACTAGTTTTCTTGTTTAAATAAGATCAGTGATCACTTCCCCTGCTCTCAGCCTGCCGAGGAACCGCACTGCTGCTGTAAGTAGATGGAGCCACTATGAGGCTCTTTATACATTCTTACAAAGCCGAAAGATTCCAGAGAAATGTATAGTCCAGTAAAGTTGGCAAGATATTCACATATTTGGACTTTCGGTCTCAATAACTCTTTTAACAAAACGTCAGTAACACACAACGGACATCTCCATCCCATCGTCATGCTACAAACTGTCTCATTATAACGAGATATCGCTCATAAATATTTCTTCACTGTGGTAGTTCTGCGTTTCCGTAAAAAAAAGTACTATTTTGTCTGTATTTAAAAAAAAAAAAATCCTTTACAATCATGTCCAAACATAACAGTTTGGAAAATAAAGATTTCAAGAGTTTCCATCAAACGTTGCAATATTCGTAATAAATAGACAAACTTCCATAAAAATGGACATTACACCCAAATAACTGTCTTCCACAGTGTATTATTGATAAATTTGTACCTGGAGGAACAGAATATAATTACACATTATTTCAATTTGTGAGTGAATGTTATTGAGTTGTTAAGTGTAGACCATGAAATAAAAAGGAAAGCCAAGATGAGTCAATGGCCAGAAAAATTACCCTGTTATCAGCGTCCCACTTCTGTCACAACTGTTTGCGGAATAAATTAACAAAACCATGCACTTGAGCACGAGTGAGTATAATGGCAATGATTCAGAACCGCTTTTTGCAGAAAGTGGAAGGAGAGCCACACGGAGCAAAAAAAAAAAAAGGAATGACTGACGGCAAATTATGACGGGAAGGTGATGAGTTTCAAGGCCTGTGTTTTCGAAATGCAAAGTAAAAAGCCATAGATGCCACATTAAGGACCCACCAAGGTTCATTTAGCTCCAAGGCGGGAGAAGAATACGGCTCTGCGGAGTGAAAAAGAAAGGGAAGCTTATCAACATTTTTTCATTAATGCATGAGCTCTCTGAGGGTTGTCTTTTATGTTATGGATCAACAGGCTTTCAAAGCCAATGAATAGACGAGGCAGAGTGACAGTGGAACTGGAAGAGGGAAAGGGAGAGAAATACAGAGGAGAAGAAGAAAGAGTCCGTGTACGTGTTGGAAATTATTAGGCAAGTTTCATTGTCACACTGCAGAAAATAACTCAATCACACTGAAAGTCAGAGAGGTAACTAAAACAGGTAAAGATAGGTTTTTACAGTTTGTCCTCATATGACATTGCTGCTTTTTTTCTGATTGAATTAGCATTTCTTAAATTTGCTCTGAATAATGGATATGGTAATTTAAGCAATAATTAAGTGATTCGATAGTTGTCAGCAGGGTGTGGTATTCCTAACCTAACCAGCTATTGAAACTGGAAAATTATTTATCATCAGATTGACCTGTTTTTAATACAGCTCATGTCGGTTAAACAATATCACGAGTTTATTCAGCTGCTTCCTTTTCAAATTGATCACCAAACCAAGTGTAGATTTGGTGAGTTCTAACTCCAGCAGCAGGATTTCAGCAAAGCTGTCTTTTTCCCATTTTCCATGGAGATAAAGTCAGAGCTTTTCCGACAAGTTTCACCTTGTGAATATATTTTTTCTGTGTTTTCAGTGCTCTGAGCATCATTACAGAATTCCCAGATGCAACTTAAATTTTCTGTTTTCACTTGAAACACAGTCGTGTAAACGTGATCTCACAATCAAAATCTAACCCAATGCACCATTACAACCCAATAAAGACAACTCATGCATCTGCTTTGACTAAAAGTGAAAAGTTATTCCAAAACTACCTTAAAGGAATGTAAATCAAACAATGTTTTCATATATGTTTAGTCATGTGTTTAACCTCCAGCCCATACACTCTCACCAGCCACGTCATTAAAGATAAATGCTGCTGTAATAGCTTCTTGACATAAATAGCTTATTAAGCAATCAAATGGCAGGAACTCAAGGTAATTAGGCATTTAGACGTGTTCAGAATGAGCTGCTGAAGTCAAAACAAGCATCAGAATGGTTAAGAAAGGTGAGTCGATTGACTTTGAATGTGAGATGGTTGTTGGTGCCAGACAGACTGATCTGACTACTACACAAACTGCTGATCTGCTGGAATCTTCACACGCACACACCTGTCCCTCAGGTTTAGAGAGACTATTCTGAAAAAGAGAAAACATCCAGTGAGTGGCGGTTATCTGGGCCAGAATGTCTTGTTTATGCCAGATGTCAGAGGAGAATGGACAGGCTGATTCAAGAAAAGCAACGGAAACTCAAATAACCACCCGTTACAACCGATGTATGTAGAACACCATCTTTGCCAACATATTGAACCTTTAAACTGATGGCCGACAGCAGTAGAGGAGCACGCATTCCAGGTGGCACTCCTGGAAAACCGTTGCCTGGTCTGATGAGAGCAGATGGCACCATTTCTGGTGCCACGTTCAGATGGTCGACTCATAATCTGGAGCAAACAGCATGAAAGCATGGATCCTGCCTTGTATCAACAGTTCAGGCAGTTGCTGTGGTGTAATGGTGTAGTGGGTATTTACTTGGCACATTAGAGTTTGAGCATCACGTAAGTGATCAGGTCCATTCCTTTGTGAACAGGTACCATCTGCTGAAGAACCAAGCCATAAAACTCAAATAATAAACAAATGTGCAGTACCGTGGGCTTGCCAAAACGGACCAACATCTCCGAGTATTCAGAACCTTGTTGACTCTATGTCACCAAGAATAAGGACAGTTCTGATGGCATAACAACATCCAGCTTCCTCATATCAAGACATGCCTCATGGTTTTGCCGGCGTGTGCATATTGAAGTGTCAAGGATCCATTCGATTTCCATATAAGCCCCATCCATGGTGATATTCTGAACAGAACAGAAATACTTCAATAATCCCAAAGTGAAATTCCTAAACACAGGAAAAAAGGGAAGGTCAGCAGTTTATCACAGGCTAAACATTTGGACAATAACTGCATGGACACTAGAGTCCTAACTTAGGCCAATACATATCAACTGGAGGAAGCTGAGAGGACCTCGACAAAACCCATACAGGAACATGGTGAGCATGCTAACTCCACAGAGAAAAGGCCAGTCAGGATGTGGGATTGGATCAAAAACAATGTTTTTAAGAGGCCAAACGTGCAAACTCTGTCTTTCTTGAGCATACTGCCCCATTATATGAAAACTAAGACATTTATCTTGACTCCATCGTGCCTTGCTGTGATGATCTTGACTCTGTGAATCCCCACATATCATTTAGCAGAAATAACAAGATGTGAAATGTGTAATGGATTACTCTGCCAGAGCGTCTTCATAATTGAAACTGCTGCAAGTGATGGATGAGCCCCTGTGTATCTGGATGAGCTTGAAATGATAGCAACCACACAGACACACACACTCGCATGTATGGCTTCTGACGCGCATGAGACCACGAAAAAGAATCAACACTCCGTGTCACAAAGGCACTTGTGGACACGGTCACGCACAATTTAAATTGCCTTCTCCTTGTCCGCTGTACACAGACACATGCAGAACTCTGACTGGTAGTTAATTGCTGCCTCATTAAGACTCTGTAAGTTTGTGATGACTCCATTACTGCAGGAGACACATTTAGTCAATCAAAGAGTGACAGAGTGGAGACAGAAAATTAACCTTCCTCCTTCACTGCTCGAGCTTATATACCAACGGGTGGCTGGGTAGATGGATGGATGAGGGCACATGGCAGTACCAGAGCACGCTTATGTGGCCTTATCTGAGGACGAGAAGCTGAGAAGCGCAAATGGTGCATGGATGAGAAGGGGAGGGTGGCGATGATGAGGAGAGAGTATAAAGTATAAGATACTAATGGGTAGTAAAAGAGAAATGGCAGCATAAATTTTCAGGGATGGGCAGAGACAGACAGTCGGAATGACATACAGAAATGGGGAACAGGGATTCAGAAAAAGCAGCGGTAAGAGAGCGGCAGATCATTTCAGGCCAGCTTGTAGTGTAATACCTCAGCGAGGGGGCCCCCCTGCCGAGCCAGTAATCCCCCTGCCGCTACAAAACAGAAAATAGAGAAAAGTTGGAGAAATGAACTAAATGCTGACTCCAGTGCCTCTCCGAAATAAGAGGGGTCCAAAATATTATTGGATTATTTAGCTGATTTCACAGAGAGACCAGCTGATACTGAGGGTTTTGTTCGGCGAACATCGCCACACTCTGACCTGCTTACTGGCAGTTTGTGTTTTCAGATTAGCTCCGAATGTTTGCAGGTGGAAACGACTTTCCTCGAGACGCCAAAAACGCCGCGTGCATCGAGCAGGCTCATCAGCACAGTCGCATTTATTGCGCATACCGTGTGATCCCAGCAAGCGTGTCTGAGCGAGCTTTGTCGAATTGGCTTCCGGCGCTCATCACTTACAGTATTTCAAAAAGACAATGAATATTTAACATGAAATCTGCTGAACAATAAAGAAAGCAGTCTTTGTACTGACACCACGGGTTCCCTTGATAAAGTGGATGGCCTGATTAGATTCTGAAGCACTCCATCGCATATCTTTACATATTAATTAAATGAGAAGATATAATTTGTTAGAACTAATGTAACTGCTAATTTCTTTAAGATACAGACGACACGGGGACAGCTTCAGACGGCATCCCTCCCTGATTAATCACCTGCCCTATTTGCATAACCAGTTACATCAGTGCCGTAGATCAGTGTTACGGCGTGACATTAGGAGGCTCAAGTGCTTCTTGTCCACTTTTATCTACGCAGCGAACACGAAATGCCATTTATAAAATGTCTGCTTCTCCACACAAAGAGAATTACAGTTGAAGGTGAGGTTATAGCTGATTAATTCACTGTGTGCTTTGGTTTGGGCCAGCAGGTGATGATTGGAGACCGTGATCGGTCTCTCCGCGTGATTTTTATTGCATGTCAGGCAGACGAAGCAGCCATCACTGGCTGCATCATCCTGGACATGATCGGAAAACTAAAGCTGAGAGATGACAAATCTTTCACTCCAGTAGAAACCCATCAATTGCCTTTGTTGTCATGCAGTTGGGAAGAGAGGTGTGGTTAATTTATGGCGGTTTGTGTTATCATAAACAACTTTGGAATTAAACATAAACATCCATAAATATTTGGACGTTCACACATTTTTCAACAATTTCAACATTTGGCATTTTTACACCACCGGAGTCTATTTCATTAAATAACCGGCTTTCAGCTGTGACTGCATTTACATCCAGATCAGGAGAACAGTGTAAGTTTTGTGTGTCCCTGCACCGTTTCAGAGGGACACAAAGCAACCCGATGACTGGCTGCTCAGCTTTTCCATGGCCGTGTGTTATTACTTCATGAAGAAACTGATAAAAGCTCTGAAGTTCACTTCAAGTGAGAAAAACGCTCAATATAAAATCCAAAGAGCTATCAAAATCAGTATAACAAGCTTTCTTTACACTGAATAATCACATCAGACTGAAAACAAAAACAACAAAAATGTGGCCAAATAGCAGTTTGAAATTTCTTTAATATGGAAAAAAGAAAAAAAAAACATTAAAGCAACACTTTAAAATCTCACTAATAAGAGTTTCTGCACATGTGTATATGCTCTTTAGAATTAATTGGCCTGCTGATGGAGTGTGTGTATGTGTGTGTTTGTGTGTTTCACTGACAAGGGCAGCGAACTCTCCGAGGGGAACTCATGGACGGATCAGAAATGACAAGATCCGGAATTGTCTACACTAAATGCACGGCTGGCTGAAGCACATGTCATGTTGGGCTGAAAGCGGAGACATAAAAGGTGTCACCATGACGAGCCGTGCGCTCTGAAAGCTTGCTAAGCAGCAGTTCTGGTTACAGAGAAGTTACGGAGTTAAAACTCCATGACCCGTCATCTGAAGTTTGCCTCACAAAGACTTGAAGTTCAATTTGGAGTCAAACAGAAAACTGTTTTAGTATCACTGGATTCAAAGCTTTGCTTCATTAATTAGAAAATTCCCTGAGTAAACTGTACAAATGGATTAAGATTAATGAGCTGCTTGGAGTGTCACAATGATAATATGCACTTGACTTGAAAAGCAGTTCTGCTTTACTTCTGTTTTTCAGCTATTCCGACAAGATTTATTTTTTTTTTCTTTTTCTTTGAAGCGTTCCAGACAGATTTAGATTCTTTCACATTTGGTTACGATTCAGCAACCTGGTCTGCAGTCTCTCTCTTTGTCACAACTATCCTCTAACAGCCTGCAACAACTATCCTCTTGAGGCTCCCTCAACCTTCAAATGACCCCTTTTTCACTGGCGCCACGGTAGACTTTCCCAAACACAATAAAAACTCTTCCACCGTACTGTAGAAAACGCGTTAATTATTCAGTTATTTTGAATTTGTTAACATTTTCCCTGCCCCTGAGGGTTGCAGCCAGATATTGCACCCCTCATTATAAAAGAAATGTCTCAACTCGTTCATTGGCAATGTTTACTTCATATGCAGAGAGCAGTCTGGTTTGTTGCCAGCTATTTATTGTTTTGAACCGAAGGGCTCCACCGGTGGTTTCAGCCTATCGGATTCAAATACAGACAGTATTGTTTTACTCGAGACTGAAGACCGATGTAAAGTTTTATTGAAAGGTAATCCATCAACCCTGTACTTTTGATATTTTCTACTGTCGTTTTAACGTCGCTGGATTAGTTTGAAAACTGCTCCCAGTGCATTCGAGGTCTCTGAAAAGCGCCTCTCTGAGATTTGATTCTCAAATCAAAATTGCAAGTTATCAGAAAATCGAAACGTGGCAGACAGACAATAACAATAGACAGGTGCACATGCACTGGTGGTGCTGGAAAAAACCATAATGTGAAATTGGTTGTTTCATGCATGAAGAGGCTCTTGCACAAACACCCTCAAGTCTTTGAAGTCAGAACGCTGGTGGAGGCAGTTTTCCTTTTGGCCGTGAAGCGGGGGTCGCCTGAATGAGGGGCTTAAAGCCTGAATTCAGACACAGCTGTAAACAAGCACTCTGACCTGCTTTGTCAAAGGACTCCTCCAGACTGCTGAGGACACAGAAGGGCGACACATCTGACAAGCGTGTTCACTGCTACTTCCTGTGTTTTTCTGCAAAACGTAATGTACTTCATTGCAAATTTGACTTTAAAACTCCTCAGGCAATGCAGCCCAATCAAATGCCTTTTCTGTCTCACCTGCTGACTGACATCCGGAGGGATCGATCATCTGTAAATGTCACTTGTCTTTCAGCCCAAATTGAAAAAAAATGTGCACGATTAAATGATGTAATTAGTGGTTTTATGATTTTTTTCTGCCACAGCTTTGAGAGATAGTCGCCTCTGCTTCTGTTTGCGGCTAAATGGGTGTAATGTGAGGCGACTGAGGGGTCACTGGAGCTGAACCTGAACATGAAATCAGCTCTCGCCCACAAACCATTCACATCTGTTTAAATTCTTGCAGCTTGAGTGCCAGTGGAAAGGTTATACTGTATTTTCTTTCTTATTTAATCATTGACCAAGGCCACTTTTGGTAAATTAGGTACACAAATCTTAATAGTACTTTTTCATTCATTCATTCAACAAAGTACTTCTAATAAGAGCTTTTTCCAGCTTCTCTGCGACAGACAACACTACAGGAAGTCACTCCTGCCAGCAGCTATTATTCCTCGACAATAACTCTCCAACGTGTCGCAATAGAAAGCTCCTCAGACGGCACCGGCTTGACTTCATTACATGCTGTTCAGCTGAAACGCTAATTTATTTCATTACTGATAACATCACTTACATTGTAGACACACAAATCTGTTTGTGTCTTAATTTCGATTATAAATTTGCAGGTGGAAACAGTAGAAATGCATCTGATTACATTTTAATGTGCTGTATTTTTCATTTTTCAAGAATTTTGATCCATTTAAAATTATTGAGAATTTATTAGACTTAAGTTGATTCTAGTTTTTCTCTATAATAACCATCGCTTGATAAAAAAAAAAAAAAAAGGTTGTTTTAGGATTACCTTTTTAGGAGCTTTGCGTCACTTTCTTTCCCAGCCTTTGTCTGGATATCATGATTACGTTTTTGTTCGTAAATGTCTGATTTTTTTTTCAACCCAATTAACAACGTTTTTCCCCTGCTGTGAAACATTTATTTTGCAATTAAGGTAACAATTGCTCTCTTTGCTAGACGCAGCCAATAATGTAAAACTGACAAATGCCATCAAAAATCATGGCAATTTTAGATGTAATAAAGTAAAAAAATGACAATAATTCTCATTTCATTCATAATTACCAAGGGACACCCTGATTGCTTGTCAATAAAACCAGAAGGCCACATGTGATCTCCGGGCTTTATGTTGCCCAGGTCTGGTGTATATAAAGAAAAAGAAAGATATTGCTGACAGCAAAATCAGGAATAAAGAGCACAACGCTTTATCAGGTTGAATTCTTGCAATTTCTCATTATTCTCTATGTCCAGTCTGAAAATATAATAACCGTTTTAATTTGTCTCCATTACGGTTTCAATATATTCTGCTTGGAAATTATGTTTCACAGAATAATTTTTTGCTATTTTTCCAGCTTCTGTGCCCCCGAAGCTCTCTGATGTCCCCAGATGACAGCCCGGACTAAACACAAATAACTCTCCTAACACAACATCCCAGTGAGGATGCTCTTTACATGCATTTTCACAAGCAGTAATTATTGTTCGTTTTTTTGTTTTTGGCTCAGGTTTTTTTTTCCTGGCAGGTCGAATTTGTGCTCCGTCGTTCGATTCTAACAGTTGCATTAGTGACCTGCCGATCATCTGATGACACCGAGGTGATCTCTGGAGATTTATAGGCATGAAATAATCTGCAGTTGAACTGAATGTGCTGAGACTGCCGGTGCTGGACACAACTGGCAGTAGTTTGAAATCTCCACCACTCGCAAATGACTTTCTTTACAGTGTGATGATTTACTTCAAATATTTTGGTGTTCTAATTAAACCCCCTGCCAGACTCGCAGGCATCCACCCCTTCACTCTGCGGGCTGTCTAGATCCTGGCATTAAAGACACTAATAAAGACATCAATATCAAAGAAAACCCTAAATGAACAAGGTTCCATATGAGACTCATTAAGGAAGTTCCTTTCCTGGAAGCTCTGATTGTAACTGCATATATTTCAGCAATGCTTAACAATGTGGCCTCTGTTTCAGAGCGGATCAAGCATTCTCTTCTTTCAGAAGTCAATAATTTACACATTGCTTGTATTAGTTCATTCTTTATACATTGCAGAGGCAGAACCTGCATAAACAAGTTCACCGTGGCTTTAAATTACAGCTGAAATCCACATTCTGTTTGTCTGGTTTGTCTTACAACATGTTCACAGGGCATGGTACACTCATATTTGCCTCATTAGAATAAAGTAATTTAGCTGCCTCCCAGACAGCTTTCACAGCTTACATGCAGCTTATCATCCAACAGTGCCTTCCTGTTGTTTACCTCATCATTTAGCCATTTCCAGAGCACGTCTGAGGGACCAAGAAAAAAAAAAAAATCTATTTTCAGTCAAACCTACATCCCACTGACTTGATTTCTGGCTCGGAGTCACTCACATTGACGGCTTTCAGCCGGTCGAGACAACACAATAGTCAAGCGGGGGTGAGGTTTTTAACAAGTTAAAATTATTGATTTGGGACCGCGTCTGACGATGTGTGTATCCGTCCATGCAGGTATTAGGTGTGTGAATTCGTGCTCACTCATGCGTGCATCCATTTTTAGTGAAAACAACTTTAGGTAATGAAGAGAAATTGGGCTAGAAAATTGACTTTGCTTGCCCCGACTCAAAGGCAGAGGTGCCATCGCTCTTCAGTGAATACTGTGCTGTGTAAATCTAGGAAATGCACAATTTCAGGCTGTCATGTGAAGAAGATAAGGTAACATTTTGGTGTTGACAAACAAGGTGCACTGGGAAGCCTACAGGGATGAGTGTTTCACACATGATTTCCAGTCATTTCTCTTTGCGATTATCAGTCTCACATGTAGTTTCAAAAACTGATTATTCCCTCAGGAACACCGCTCTTGTATTTCTCAGACTTTGTGTTCAGTCTACAGGGCCAGTAGAGCGATTTCACCCGAGTTCAGTGGACCCATTAATTGAATAATCTTCTGGTGCAAGTAAACAGTCACAGACAGCTGTGTTAGTTTTAGCTGATTAGCTCATGTTTATCATCAATGACAATCTCGCTGAATAAATGTCTGCTCATTGTCATTGGCAGGAAACTAAGAAGTTGGCTGCATTCAACAAAGGAAACATCTCATTCACATACGCTGCACAGGAACGCAGTGACAATTCGTTAAGCTTATAGCGACAATAATTCCAGACATTTCTATATTTGTTGTAATGTTCGTCAAAACGCAGCTTTGTGCAAGCAAATTGTCTAATAGGATCATCTGGTGATCAAATTTTATGTAGAAATCCTAATGTTGATTGGAAAGTTCTTGAATTGATTCCAACAAATTCCTCCCCACTGCCCAGAGATCTGAGAGTTTGAAGGTTGTGCTCACTATCTAAATTGTGCCGAGGTCTCTTCTCTTCCAGATGGAGACATAAGATAATGTATCTGCAATTTTCTGAACCTCCTCTCCAGCTCTGAGGGTGACAGGCCCTGATGTCGCCATTACTCCTGGAATCTTTTAGGACTTCAAGTGCCATATGTATTCTTCTATTGCTTTTTTTTGGTAGAGCTGAGGTGTAACGGACGATTTTCTCGAAAAAGTCGAAGCCAAACGTCTGTTACTCGCTTTTTGAAAAAGGCGCATGCGCCAGACCATCCTACCTGCTCTGCTGCTCCTACGAGCGCGCTTGACGACGTTACGCAAGCATTTCTCCAGCGTGATTGACATGTTAGAGGACCAATAGTTGACACTCGCATCACGCCATTCATTGGCTAAAACATTGTCCATTACACCTTTAACTTCAGAAAGAGTTAAGAAATAGGGTGCAGGCTAAATTGTGAGAACTTGTTTCCATTCTTTAGAAATATGTCCAAAACAAGCAGGATAGAAAAGGTGGTGTCACAACAACCAAATACACCAGAAGTGTCACAAACTGAAAAGGGAAAGCTGATAATGAAACGACTGTGCTTGAAAGATAATCTGGCAGTTGTGTCACGTCACCGTGTGAAATGCTGACTTGAACCTGATAGAACTTAAAACTGGTGATGAAGATTTTTTTAAACTATGTTTCTATCCATTTTTTTAATATGGTACATGATCTAAAAAACCCAAAAAAAAAAACAATGTGCATTCCCATAATAATGCCAGTCTATATTTGTGTCCTGCTCAGGTCAGATGTGTAAAACAGTGCAATAGCTACCATTAACAGTTTTTCTTTTTGTTAGTATTCATTTCTTGAATGGCAACAAACGGGATTGCATCTCAGTCATCATTTAAAATCGATAGCATCTGCAATATTTACTGTAGCAGCAATTTATGATGCCATTGGAAGAGTGTCTCCGGGAACCATAGAAATCTGAAACACATCCTGGCATCTTTCTCATTCATAAGTTCTGTGACCTATTCTCAAATGCTGAACACGAACAACTGCCATGCAATAAAAAATCAGTCAAAGTTGTCTGTCAACACAGTCTATGATTCTGACTGCTGCTATAATCATTGTTTGTGTTAGAAGTGGACAGATCTCAGACAGCAGGCAATCTGCCCACACTACCATTGGGATATACCAGTTGATTGGAATCAACATATTGAGTTTTTCTGGAACTGAAAATGCAACAGGCACTTTTCTTTGCAGTTGTCTGTGGTTGTTGTCCTGTTGGTCCCAAGAAAACACTGACCCACACTGAACACAAAGGGCTTCCATGCAGCATTTCAGCCACTTAATTAAAACTCCCAGGGCACAAGTTGGCACACATTGTATCTTCAGCTTTGCCTGTATGTGACAGACTGTCTCAGGGGCGTCTTTCCACAATCAACACCTTGGGTCATGTCCGCAGCAGTAGAACCCGGCTTATGTGGGTCAAGCGCTTTAAATTCTTGCCATCAGTAAGCAGCATCCATCTCTCAAAGTAGCTGGCACAAGATGACGGCTGGGATTTTTTTTTTCTTCATCTACTGAACCGGTTTCTCAGCACACGTGACACGATGTGAGGGCACGTGCCCAACATTCTCTATTTGTTCACATGTCCAAGTGCTTCAGCTAACCTGTGTGCCTGATTTCTGATCATTTCGATTATTATTGCTACCATTAGAAGCCATTACCATAAGAAGTTAACCAAAGGTCACTATTTCATGTGCTACTTAAAATGAATGTGATTTTTGCTTTGTGATCTGGCAGAATATCCTGAGTTAAAAAAGCTGCAGGAGTTGACGATAACATAATCTTTATCAAATATTAGAGAACTGTACCAGTGTCTCAGCCCATTTCGATGTTTGAGCAACAATAATCGGCCATCTGTAACCCTCCAAAAATACAGATATGCTGCAGTGTCGTGTATTCAAGCCTCAACCCTCCTTAAATTCTCCTGTGTCATGCCCTTCACAGATTCCCTCTTTTGGCAGTACTGCAAATGCACTGAAACTCACATCTCTCGGCGATGTTGAGTCCCTATACCCATATACTTCCCTCCCATAATCAACATGCTAGTGGCACACTGACCTTCATGCTTTTCTCAAGCCACCTCAATCACAAGCACACACTTCAGATGGGAAAAATCATATTATTCTACCATTTCACCCCAAGATCTCAATTTTTTTCCTCAAACCCGGTCTGTCCTGATTGCATTCCCTTTTATAATGTCCAACTTTCTCATTGATTTACTGAATGAAAAGGTGCCAGAACAATGTTGGGCATTTGCAGCGAGCCATATTGATCTTTGTTTGCAGAGCACATTTGAGAATAAACAGACAGACAAAATCAAATCAGGCATGTATTTCGACTTTGTTGAATCAAAGAAACTAAATATTTATGTTTTTGATCGTCTTTGCATTTAATGTGAATTTACTAAGCTGGCTGCGATGCCCTCCAACAGTACAGTCTTCTGTGACGACAAGCGATCCATCATCCTCCACAAACAACAATCTCTGGAGTTTACTACGGCTGATAGGCCCCATCCTAATTTTCCTCTCCGTGCACTTACATTGCAAAGTCCTTGAAGCACACACTGTTTATCTTCCTTTGTGGCTCTTTCCAGTTTGACATGCAATTCAGAAACGGATTAGAATTGTTTTAAGTTTTCGGACTTTTTACGGATCACTTGAGGTAAATGTGAAGCCTGTCTCTTTTTATTACAGTTCTGCTGTAAAACAAAATGCTGACTAAGGAAAACCGGAGTTCTTCACTCATGTCTACTGAAACATTGACACATTATTTTTGTGCAGCTGGAAAACACATCAAGACTTACACATCTGTTGCGGACTTCCTTCTCGAGTCAGTTATCATTTGTTGCTGTGGGGTCATCCCAGTCATTTCTTTGCTTGATGTCACCAGTAGGTGTGGTTACACTGACCTTTGACCGGAGAGCCGGAGAAGGGCAGGACCCCCATGCTGGATGTGGCAGCTGAGGCCGTCTCGTGGGAAGGACCCTGCTGAAAAACCCAGCTTTAGGATTCCATCTGCATGCCACAAACCACAAACCTCACAGTGCAAAGCATTATGGGATTGATCCACTGTAATTACATCAGCACCTTGGTACATATCATTATTGCAATTTCTTTATTCAGTGTTCATGTAAATGGGCCAATCAGATCCTCTAATCGGAAAGAATCGAATCTATACAAATACAGCTATTGATTACATTTATACAATAGAAAAATATTAGTTTTTTTGTTTGCTTTGTCTCAACCAAAAGTAATTGTTGCTCAACAACACTCAGTTTCTTCTTTGTTGCTATAGTTCTATATTACCAGACATTCTCCTCCTTTGAGTCATGTTTATTGATTGAACATTTTTATTTATAGAGCAGAAAGAAGAAAACACACTCAGGTCAATAGCATCAAGCTTGCAAGACGGGCATCGTTCTCAGGGCCTGTTTAGATGTTTTTAAGTGGAAAACTAGCTGGAGACGAATATCTGAATCTTTGGTCGTTTTGGTGGTATCCACATTTTACTTTTGAGGTCAGAGTGTCCTGAATCCCATGCTTTTTTGAAGGCGGCATTTAGTCTAGTAGGAATGGCATTCAGCCTTTCTCAAATGTCAGAAGAGACGAAGGTGAAATACTTAACAGATATTTCCTTTTTTTTTTTTTTTTTATAAACACATTAACATGTCCGGTCAACATCTACATAATCAAACCAGATCACATTACAGTGTGGATAAATGTTCAGTTTTTACAATATTTAGCACCATAAGGTTTTCTCTTGTAGCCTATGTACTCTCTGTTTCTACATGAAATGTATGTCGACACAAGAAATAAAGAATGCACCTGTCTGTCCTATTTCTCTTTCTGTCCCCTCACCCCAACTGGAACAGCAGAAAGCCGCCACCTCTGAGCCTGGTTCTGCAAAGGTTCCTTCCTTTTAAAAGGGAATTTTCCCTTTGGATAGTCACTTATGCTTGCTCATGTGGATCTGTAGGTTTTTCTCTGTAAAAGTGTCTAGAAATGACTATGTTGTAATTGGCACTTTATAAATAAAGCTGAAATGAATTGAAAGGCGAGGAACTACCATGTTGAGACATGTGCAAGTCCAATCTGAAGTATTGCTTCCCAGCATAAAGTGATCAAAAGGATCCTGATGTCCCAGTTTGGGCAGCAATAAAACACCACAGAAAAAACTGTGATGTTCTGATTGTAGCTTATATATTTATGTCTGACTTAGGGCTGCACGATTAACCGACACCTCATCGAAATTGAGGTTGTAACTACTGCGGTAACCGAACCGCACAGGGCTGAGGTTTTTACAGGCATTTGAGTGACAGACCTATCTGCCAATCAAAACGTTCGAGTCTCGCATTCCGGCCCACCGGCCAATCAGAAATGACAATAGGAAGCAAGTATGTATGCACTGCACCGCTGCAGCTAACTAGCGTCATGTTGCTAACAACAAACTTTGCACTTGTAATTTGCGGTGTCGTGAGGAACAAAAAGTTTTCAGTGTGACTCCTTCTCAGTGTGAAAATGGCTGAGATGACAACAGAAGAGGGTGCGGAGCAGCTGGTATCAAAAAAGAACTGTAGTTCAGTTGTTTGGACTGACTTTGGGTTTGAAAAAAACGACATGGCGCAAAAGCGAGACAAATTGTGTCACCGTGCAGCAGCTAGATCCAGAGGAAACACGTCTTATTTAAACCAACACCACTACACAATTAACAGAAATGTCGACAAGGTTATTCTCTCTCTCACCCGATCACCCAACAGCTCCAGCCTTCATCCAGCATCTGCTCATCTCTCTCCATGAAAACATGAAGCTGCAGCCCAAGAATGTGAGGGAAGATGACCCAGAGTAGGACTACTAAACTGAGTGGGATCTAAGAATATTACAGCAATAAGTATTATTTTGTTTTACCCTTTATCTTTAGAGGATGGTGAGTTTTTTTTTTTTTTTTTTTTTGCAAGTTGAAGTTGGTTTCTGAGTGGTGCCTATTTGCGGTTCTGGTTTTTAATATCCATTTATTTCACGTTGAAAACTGTTACTAAACTAAATAATGTTCTGTGAACCATGCAAGCAAGACCAGTATTGAATTACAATTTGGACAGTATTGGATTTTCATTATTTTTTTTATTAATTTCATTAAAACAATGCACTCTTTTTTTCTCAAACGTGATGCAGACACGCACGGTGGCGTCTCGGCTGCCGCTGCCTGAAGCTTTGTCAAGTTAGTTTACAATATGTGTAATTTTATGTTTCAACTTGAGCAAGACCATGTAAAAGTAACAAGAATTATTTTTTACCATAATTTTAGCGGTTTTCTGCATTTGAAAGTATAAAATGTGAAAATCGCAAATCAAATTGCAATCGCATGATTGGTCAGAAAAATCGCAATTAGGTTTTTTGTCAAAATTGTGCAGCCCTAGTCTGACTGCCTCTGTACTGTTTCTGAGCAACAATAATCAAACACTCAAACTATTTTCAAACAAATAATTTCTACTTCCTTCTTCCTGTACTTCTCAGACTCACTGCAATCTACTCCAGAAACATTGAACCCAAATAAGACCATTAATGCATAAAAGACAATTCTGCATAAGCCTGATTTTCCCATTGCAATCTGATAACTGTATCAACTCACAACTTTAACATCTTTTCTTTCTGTTGAGCCAACTGAGTAAAGCTTCAATTTGTCAAAGAACATTTCCAGATTTTCTTTCACAGAGAGGTTTCATCTCACTTTTAAAACTAAGTCCAATGCATGCAAAGATGTTCAAGGTCCGACGCAATTCCTAAACATGGCAGGCATGACCATTTTACTCATCGGATCATGATGTGCATCTCAGAGTTTTTAGCATTCCACTGGGATGAGGAGTTTAGTCCCTCCTGTAATGGAGAGTGACACGGCCGTGAGTGAAATGATGCTAGCGTCAGCATTGCATTAGCATCACAGGGATGATGGCTTCTGGTTTCTGTCAAGATTAGCATTCTCTTGTCTCCGCCAGCGTCATCTGCTCGACGAATGGAAATGCACATGAGCCGATGTAATGAGCATCTCACTGAGATGAGTGAGAGGTATCGATTATGTGTTTCTGATGTTTGTAGAAGCAATTATCCAACACAGTATGACTCACAAGGTGCTTTTTTTGGATGAGGCAGCAGATACTTCAGGATGGTTTCAGACATCTAATGAAAAGAAAATACTGCATGTATCCTGGTACAAAGGTCTAGTGATTTAACATCCATTACAGCACAGGAACCGAGATTTGTATTGTCTTTTCCATTCTGGGTTTTGGGTAGGGTTGAACAATTTTAGGTAAAGATCTAATTGTAATTTTTCAAACAGGTATTGTGATTTTGATTTGACAGTATTTCTTCAAATCATTTGATAGTGCAATATTCACCATGCACAACAACAGATTTCAAACATGGTAAAAAAAAAAATTGCATCAAACCATCAAAAAAATTAATTCTATTTACTCTGATGAAAGGATGAATACTAAATGGAAAGAATAGTTTCCAAAATGCATTCACTGCAGAGAAACATGCATGCCAACCTGTGACCTGGCATGCTCACACTGTTCTCAGCGGTTCTGTCATTTCTATGTAAATGGATGTTTTCAAAATGTGAAACTTTTCCAAAACAGTGTTTTTTTCATTTGAAACGCCATGTAAATGGATCCTTAGCAAAAACATAGTGTTTCGGAGTTTGAGAATCAGTACAATGCTGCAACATGTAATATCAAAAGATGCAGGCATCTTTAGGGCATCCCTCCCTGTTACAGCAAGGTTTTCAATATCTTTAAATGTGTTCAGCACATAGTTGATACTCATACTCAACTATAGACAAAAGTATTTTCCTTCAGAATGCTATCCAACTAGCAACTTAAACCAAAGATGACAATACACATTAAGATAATCACAACAACTATTATGGTTATAGCTATAAATGATCATTTATATGGCTGAAATACTCAATAGATAAAAAGGAAAGTTCTTGTTGACAAACTGGTCAAATAGTTGAGTCAAATGTATGGTCATTGTGGCTAATCAAAAGCTTGAGCCCACCGTCTGACTGGTCACCAAAAGAAAGGTAGATTGATCCGTCAGCTGTAGCTGAGCACCGAGCAAGAGAGCTGACATTGAAGTGTGTGGATGAAAGAAGGGTGAACGCCATCTGTTTCAGCAAGTAGTCTGAGGCCTGACACCTACCTTTATGATACTGAACATGGTCAGCTTTTATTTGTTCAGCTGGAGGCCCCCTGTTCCTGTCTAAGACTTTGGAGAACGATTCAAGAGCTCTGAGAAGATTTCAGAGATTCCAGATAGATGTTTCCAGTACTGGATGGCGATTTAAGCCAAAGAGACTTTGAACCCCCTACTCCCCAAATAGGGGGTTCAACTTAAGGAACACTCCCATATTCCACCCCTTCTTCAAGTGTGGTCGAACTTGAAAAATAAACACACATACTGTTCCTACGAAGGTACATCCATGTGAGAGACAGTTTCACGCTGGGGTTGCTTTCATTTTTTTTTTTTTTTTTTTTTTTGCCAAAGTGTCATTTTCAATGGCTCCGAATGCCAGTGTCCTCTAATTACACAACCAAAACGAAACGAAAGTTCCATTTCCACTTTAAAAGATCATCATCTCAATGACAATACCTCAGTGGAGCATCTCTGAGGAGTTTGCATGTTCTGCAAAGTTCTGACATACTTTGAGGTTTGAGGGTGATTGTAAAAACTCCTTGCAGGAGGGAAGGGAGCGGGTCCAAAGTCTTCTGGGATCAGCTTCATTGAGCTGCACTCAGCATTACAGAAGATTGATGGAGTAATGAACATTTGCTTGAGTATATCTTCTTGACCTGGGATTGTTCGCATTTTAATGTAATATAATGCATCGTACTGAACATATAGTCCATGTCTGGACCACCACAAACGACCAAATTGTGGGCAGGGGCAGGAAATGGGTCACAGCAAAATGCCCTTCCTGGACTAGACTTGAAGAGATAATGTTTGACTCCATTCAGACATCCCTGCAGTGTAAATGGAAGCAAGGAAATGAATCACTCTGCTCACTTTCCCCCTCATCCCAACACACCACTTTGCCTCTGCACCAGTCAGAGACGCATGAAAGTGCCTCTTATCGTCGTTAAATCAAAGAGATTTAAACCACTTCCTGCAAGCTTTCAACTTTCGTCAAACGTTCCGCTGCTTAAGAGGAGATGTTAATGTGGGTGATAATATGCTAAAAATGTCATCACTTATGTCTGCTTACAGGTTAACAGATTTATCCTCACTGCCTTATCAACATGAAGACTCAATTCTCATTTTAGAGATCATGTTGAATGTGACTGAGCTTTTTGTTGTTTTCACAAAACAAATACAAAGAGATGGGCTGCAATTTCTGAAGAGATAAACTTCCCTGGTTGACTAATCCTAAATGATAATTTGTAGTCCCACTCCAGTGCTCTTTTGTAGCTATTTTAAAGCTTGTAAATAGGCTTGTAAAGTTGAAATAGCTAATCCATTGTGGTGCAGAATATCAGTAGTTCACTCTTTCAAAATGTTTTCAAGGCGCTGTCCATGGTGCTGAAATAGCCAAACCACAGATTTGGTAAAGATTGTCAGTCTCGATTCATTGATGAATTCCAATTTGCTGTCCATGGTCCTGAAATAGCCAACCCACCATTGTGGTGAAGAGTCTCAGTTGGTCGCAGTATCATTAAAAATCCTCGGCACTGTCCACAGTGCTGAAATACCCAAACCCACCATTTTGGTAAAGATTAACAGTGGGTCTTTATTCATTGATGAAGTCCAATTGGTGTCCATGCTGCTGATATAGCCAATTGACTGTTGTGGTGAAGTTTAACAGTGGGTTGCTGTTTACCAATAAATCCAAGGCGCTGAAATAGCCAATCCACCATTGTGGTGCAGACTAGCAGTTGGTCACTGTATCATTAAAAATTGAAGGCACTGTCCACTCTGTTGAAATAGCTAATCCACCACGGTGGTGCAAAATATCAGTAGTTCACGCTTTCAAAATGTTTTCAAGGCGCTGTCCATAGTGCTGAAGTAGCCAAACCACAGATTTGGTAAAGATTAATTGCCAGTTTCAATTCATTCATTCAGATTAATATTAAGTCACTGTTTACAGATAAATCCAAGGCACTGTCCATGGTGCTGAAATAGCAAATCCACTGTTGTGGTGCAGAATGTTAGTTGGTCACTCTTTCATGATGACTCCAAGGCACTGTCCATGGAGCGGAAATAGTCAATCCACCATTGTGGTGCAGAGTATCAGTTGGTCGCAGTATCATCAAAAATCCTCGGCACTGTCCATGGTGCTGAAATACCCAAACCCAACGTTTTGGTAGAGATTAACAATGGGTCTTTATTCATTGATGAAGTCCAATTGCTGTCCATGCTGCTGACATAGCCAATTGACTGTTGTGGTGAAGTTTAACAGTGGGTCGCTGTTTACCAATAAAAATAAGGCGCTGTCCATGGTGCTGAAATAGACAATCCGCCATTGATGTGCAGAGTAGCAGTTGGTCACTGTATCATTAAAAATCGAAGGCGCTGTCCACGCTGTTGAAATAGCTAATCCAACGTTGTGGTGCAGAGTATCAGTAGTTCACTCTTTCAAAATGTTTTCAAGGCACTGTCCATGGTGCGGAAATAGCCAAATCATGGATTTGGTAAAGATTAATTGTCAGTCTCGATTAATTGATGAATTCCAATTTGCTGCAAGTAGCATCGGCGTGAGGATGGTGCGGTGCGTGCTCGTGCTAATATATTTTGGGGGATTTAGTTTGAGACCCGGCCCTGGTTTAAATTGTGATTATGTAATTCCAAACTTAGAAATAAGATAAAGTGAACATCTACAAGTGTAACAGGAAGAAACGCTAAATGTGAAGAGCAACTCACCTCACTTCTACTAGTCTGAACAGCTCGATAAAAAATTTGAAGTCTGAAAAACACTATTTACAGCTCACTGTGAGTAAGATTTTACTATCAGCAGGTCTCTTTTTCTTGGGTGTTCGTTTCAAACATGCAGCTTTACTCACTGTAAAATAAAAATAGCATCCCAACTGAGGAAACAAAAAAAAAACAAAAAAAAACAAAGGCAGCAGAAGTTGGGATACGTCAACAAAAATGGTGATGAATTCCTACGTTGTTCCTGAAAATCGGAACCATCTTCAGCCAATTTCACCGGACAACGCTTTCCAAGTGAAAATAGAGCCTGATAAAGCACTTTTTTCCAAAATGGCTTCCGAGGCTTAACTTTTCCAAAACACTGACTCTGTCTCAGTGTAAACGGCTGTAAATGCAACTTTTTGAAAAGCTGCTGCTACACATGTACATAGATCCATTGCACTTGCACAAGTAAATAGACAATAACAACAAAGCAGTCTCCAGAGTGTCATGACTCCCGGTCCATAGTGCTGCGACTTGGTAATTTCAGAGTTGAGAATCACCCGTGATAGCAATTCAACACAAACTACTTTTAAAGAAACCACAGCACTGCATTCATCAAGGTCTTCTGTTTGTTTTCAGCGGGATGTTCAGTTTCTGATTATTTAGCAGTAGGATTTCTCTTTTTGTGTGTCGTTCCTCCCTGCGCTCAGTGACTTTTTGTTCATTTTCACTCAGTGTTGAAAATGGGAGCTGTGGAAAGCAGAGAAACGTGTGGGGGAGAAAGGCTGAACAAAGACGGGGCAGAGGAAATGGCACAACCTCGCCGTCTGTATGGCACCATGTTGTCCTTGGGGCCGCCAACAGAAAACAACGGTATTGTTCTTCTCTGCCGAATCTGGGGTTTGAAATCTGGGGCGAGGTCCAAAGGGGGAGCTGACAGTCTGCCTGTCTGCAAGATAAAAGAGCTTCGGAGTGAAGGACTGTTGGAGTTTAACACCAATTGGTATGCAGCAAGGAAGACTTCGAAAAGAAAAAAATAGCTTGACCTGCCTCCAATAGCAGTATATGTTTACATTTTTTTCCACTAACATTTAAACATCTCTGCAGCTGCTCGACCGTAATCAATGGATTTCAAGTTTAACAGCACCTTCCAACCGCGTCAGCAGTCTTAATGCACTTTACATGATGCATCACATCCATCCATTCACACAACGACACACAGGGTGGTCACACACTGTTGGGAGCAATGTGCGATTCAGTGTTCCACCAAAGAACCAAATAAAACATGAATAGGACACTTTGGGTTGAAAAAAAGACAGACAAATGTGCTGAAATTGACCCTCACTTTACAAGACACTGACAAGCCACTAGAGAATTCCTGACCAAATATGTTGATTGCATGAGGCTGTGTGCACACACACTGGTGGTCCAGATTCAAACTGAAGCCCTCGAGAAGACCTTTGAAGTCCAGAGACACCGACTGTCACAAAACTCAACCAGGTAGTTGCATCAAAGTACGGACGCTACGGATGCACCAACATTCTCACACGTAACAGCAAAACCCTGCACAGAAACACTCCATCTAACAAGTTTGACCCTGGAACTTTACCTCACTGAGACCTCCGAGAATTACAAACTGAATCAAAATCACCTCAACATGACCGGCAATGGCATTTTCTGTTGTTGCAGCTCATGCTTTGGTTGCACTGGAATAACCATTTCTTGGAAGAAAGTGGATAAGTATTCATGTGGCTGCAGCTCTATGTTGTCTCCATGATCTCTGTTGCCCGTTCAGAATGAATGTGACCCAGACTACACCAATTAGACCTTGACATCTTCTCAATATTGATAAGTCTTTTATTGTCAGAGTTTCTGTAAAGAAGCTGAGGTCATTACAGATGCAAATATTCTTACATTTTATCCCCTTACATGAGCATATTTATCATAGAGTGATAACATGCATTAAAAAGGTATTTTGAGGCAACGAGTTCACGGAGATAATTCTCCACTTCAAAAGTAGTGTTGATTCACATTTTAATTCATGAAAGGCCAATGTAAAGCACTCCACGTGAACTCTTATACCTGAACATCTTTTGAAAATCTGGAGTGTTTTTTTTTATCAGAAAATGCTGCACACTTATTGATAAGTTGATGAGTTTGAGTTCTGCTGAAGGAATATACGCGAAGGTGCTCCTGTTTGAATATCTGACGCGAGTGGCTTTAAAATTGCGGAATGAAACATACGGAGACAAATGTAAAGTGTTTTGGCTTCTGGTGTGAATACTTGACCTTGGCAGAGCAGAGCTGTAAAACTGAAAGACACAGTAATTATTTGTAAGGATAGCAGGCTTTGTTTTCCTCCCTTTTTTGAGCTTTCTTCCTGTGATACTGAATATGGAGGCTGTGAACAAAGGAGTCTCCACAAGTTACACAGTTACACAGTGTAGCAATAGCTAAACCCTTACAGGTCATTTAAAACAGATACATTCAGGCCCCAATTACATACCATTTCATGTGAAAAATCACTATCAATTTATATGGAAAGGATAGAAATGTTGAAAATTATGTAGTTAGCACTGCCAGTTCACAAGTTGAGGATGCTGGTTGTTTTGCAGTGAAACCACACACATGCGTCTAGAAAACAACATACTGTCAGCATTAACAACAGGGAGTAGCAAGTTGTATTTTCAAGTTGCTTCAAGCATAGTTGTGTAAACTGACCACAAAATCCAACAAGTTTTTTGTGCTTTCATTTGAAAATATTGTCGCGACAGGAATCTGAGTTTTCAGTTTCAGAAAAGCTGATTTGAATTAGGCAGATGAACTCTGAAAACTTCAGCACATGTGCCACAACTTTAAAAAGACAGCATAAAAGGAGCCCCGTTTTAACGAGTCACCATGGCAACAGGGAAGCAGAGGGAGGGGTTTTTCACCCCAACGGAATCGAACACGTTAATGCGCTCATACATACTCATATACGCTCATACAAACATGTTCGTTTGAAAATGTTTTTAGAAAATACTGTAACAAAAAAGAGAGAGAACACTGCTGCTCGAGTCAACATATCAATTTACAATCACAATAATGCTACAGGGGGAAACTGCTTGAATTGTAGGCTATTAATGTATTTAATTTAAGTGCAATTAGATGAGGAGAAGCAAACTTGGCAGCAGTTTAAACTGAAATACAAAAATCCTTGTTCAAACATGTAGATGATGGACTACGGTGTGAAACTGCACGTTTAAAAAAGATGATAATCTGGAAATGCTCTGGTCTGATAACCATCTTCTGACCAATATTTGATTCTTTATTCCGTCATGCTGCACCTTCATCCACGGATCGTTATCAAAAGAACATGACATGTTAGTAAAAAAAATCTCCATCCACTGACCCGAATGGATATCTAATATAGCAAGACGGACTGATTTTTTTTGATGATGGTTTTAAATGACAGATAGAAGAAGCATGCTCCATTTAACTCTCCAGCTGAATAAATGAAAGAGGAAATGAATCTGTTCAGTGGCTGAAAGTGGGCGGAGTCAGGGAGAAAGTGCCAGTTTTCAAAAACTGATATGCCAGTGATGCTAGGATGATGGTCATTTCAAGCTGATTCAAACCATTCATCAAATGAAATTACTCCAAGTTTCGATGAGTTTTCTTTCAACATAGAAAGTATGAAGTACATGCATATTGATTAAAAAATCAATTTCAATAAAGTAGCTGTCGTAATATTATGTGTTAGATGAGATGTTTACAGCTGTCACGCTGATCAAAGTTGCTGGCTTATACCTGAGCAAGAACGTGAACTGCCTTCAGTCTTCTTTGCAAAGATTCGACATGGAGCTAGGAACTTTCAGCCAACCTGAACATCAGTTCAGCTTTGAGAAATGCCAAAGAAGATTTGACAGGAAAAGCAGAACAAGGCATGGATGTGTGAAGCAGGAATGGATCTGTATGACAAAAACTCAAGGCCCAACAGATTCATAAATCAATGTGTGCTCTAATAACATAGCTTTATTAGTTTAACGCTTAGATTTGGACAACCCAAAAATGTTGGATATTACCATTCTTTACAGACACAAATGCAATATTCAAATCCACACAGGATTAAACTTAAGCCTCTGAAAATTAGAGGCTGTAAAAGCAGTTTGCATTAATTAGTGGAAACTTCGATGACAGATTCACACACATTATCAAAAAGACACAAACCCTTCACACAGGATTCAGAAAGGTATGAAAAAAAGTGCTTAATGACATCTCTTATCTGATATTCCACAAAGTTGTAAGAATCAACCCATAAAACCTCTAAAACCGACAACTATTCTCTCATTAATTCTCTAAAAGCAATAAATTTTTAAATATATTCAGTTCTTAAAGAAGAGGTTCACAGTGTGGAATCTAACTGAGAAACTTCCAGCTCTCCAGCTGAGAGAAACCTTCCACAGTCATCAAATCAATGTTGCTTCTTACAATCAAACACTTCTCAACAGATAAGACCACATAGCACGAAGCACACTGCTGTCACATTTTAACAGAACATTCAACATTCACAATTTCCCTGTTTCAAAGTCAATAAAGTGTACAAGTAGATCGTTTTATATACTTACAGTAAAGAACCAATACACAAAAACAATTACATGGAAAAACAAAATACTGATATTTAAAATATGATTTTTTGGAGCCATTACTCAGGTAATGGCAATACAACGAATACAATGAATAAGAAAATACACTGCAATAGTTTAAAATCAGTGCACAACACTACAAAGTGAGGTGGTGCATCTATGTTCAGCATTACTTAAAAGAATGAAAGGTGAATGAGGTTTAGTATAAATAAATTAAACACTGTAATAATATAGCACACAAAAAACACTGATAATCACATGCTTTTTCTCCCTTCTGCTTAATTATTTTTTACTGCAGGGAGGGATCAAATTTAACTCCCCTGCATCTTGATTAGAACTCCTTCACCACATCAAATAAATGGATTTTCAAATCCTCAGTAAAGCGGAGATCTCATCTCTCTCAAATCTACAGTGTATTAACTCTGCAAACCCTGCTGCAAACTGTTAGGTCCATACCAAGTGGTGGACCCTTTCAAACAAGGAGGAAAGTTAAAAAAAAATCAAATCAAATCTGAAAAATTTGTGTGTAGGATATTTGACACATTAAAAGATGAGTTTTCACCTCAATGTGCTTACACTATCTGTATACAAATAATTTATTATTAAACTGAATTAAGCTAAGTCAATGATCAATTGCTCTTGATTGCTCTAATGCCCCAAGCTACAACTAATCGCTTCACAATGGCAGCTGAGATGCAAGTAGTACCAGGATAAACTGGAGATTCAAAAGGAAATGAAAACAAATTGAATTTACCTGTCATGAGCCTGTGACTGGCACCTTTTCTGGTGCCATGCAGTGCAGTACGATCCCATTCAGTGTAGCCTGAAAGGGGCAGTCCATGTGGCTGGTGTAGGTGGAAAGCAAGAAAAAAAAATCACAACTTTGATTTCCTGTAGTGGTTTCAACATAAGAGCCTTTCATTTACCTTCTTTCCTTGCTTGGTAACTATCAGGTTCAGCCACATCCTCTAATTAACTATCTAGCTGTTGTTTTCAGCTTAATTGTGCCAGAAATGGCCTTCAGCAGGTTCCAGCTGAAAAGTGTTTGTGATCTGACACAGCTGACCTGAATTATTGAAGCTGTCATGAGACAGACTCATCTTGAGAGAGCAGGAATCATGTTGTCTCATCAGCTGTTTGGATCAGTTTAAACATGGTGATAATGTTTTATCATTACTAGACAATTTATAATGTATAGATGTTTCTTGCACCCTCTCTTTTTTTCCTCTTACACCTTTTCTTTTCTCCTCCTGCCCTTCTGTAATTCCTCATATATCCTCTCCCTTTATTTGTCGTCTTTTTTCCTTCTCTTCCTCTTGTTTCCTCCTCTGTATAATTTGTTCATGTTCTTCCCTCTTTTTCTTTTTCTCTCATCTTTATAAATTCTTTTCTTCCCTTTAGTTGAATTCCCTTCTTTTTTCTTATTTCCTCTTTTCATCACCCACATTTCTCATTTTTCATTGTCTTTTTTTCTTCCCTCCACTTCATATCTTCCCCTTCTTTCTTTCTTTCTTAATCCCCGTTCTTCCTCCTCCACCTTTAGTTTCTCCTCTTGCTTTTTCTCCCTCATCATTCCATTCCCTCCTCCCATTCTTAATTCCTCGTATCATCTTCCTTTCTTCATTCTTTCTTCCCTTCCTCATTATTTGTCTTATTTTCATCCTTCTCTTCTTTCATGCTTCTAGTTTTTCATTCCTTCTCTCTCTGAATGGAGATTCTTTTCATTTCATCTCCTTACTCCTTTCTTCCTTCTCCTTCCTCTGTTTCTTTTCTCCTCTCCCTTCATCTTCCTTTTCTTCTCAGCTTCTGTTCATACTGACCTCATGTGAGACCAGAGAGTTTTGTGTCCACATTACAAAGCTGAATTTCTCCCTAAATGTTTGTTTACGTGGTATTTACCAGTTAACATGAGCACATAAAAGGTCACATCAGACTTTGCTGTGAATCGAGAGCTGCCATTTAGACGGAGATGGAGTTCCTCTCATTATAAGGTGATAACAGCCAGAACAACAAAAAACATCTATCAGAGAATCATCAAAGCCAGGTTGACAAAACAGAGTGATGCAGATGCTTAAAAAAAAAAAAAGTCTGCTCAGAAAACAAACAGAAAAACCCCTGATCACAATCTCAAAGGATCTGCGAAAGAAGACAGTTTGAAACCAGCACCGTTTGGAAAATGCTTCTGTAAACTTGAAATAACCTCAATCAAAATGACAAAAAGCAGGGCATGAGGAGCAAAAGGGAACAACTCATGGGCCAAACGTCTGCAGCTCATCTGTCAATCACAGCGGCGGCGCTGTTCCGGCTTCGGTCTGGGCAGTAATGGCTGCCGCTGGACACTCCACAATGGAATTTATGAATCATTTCAGTCTTTAACGAAAGCAGCAGGATCAAACTGAACGCAGAGCGACGCTTTCAGCCAAACGCCACATTCAGAGGTGCTGGACAGCATTCCCTCTCTCAACACCACAATGGCTGGGCAGGTAAACAAACTATTTTAAAGGGAAAAATGTGAAATACCTTTGACTTATGGAATCGGATCTCAATCCAACTGAACTTGTATTAAACTTTCTGAAGGCCAAATTAAAGGCAGGATGAGCCAGAAGACCCAGACGTTCAGGACTGAGAAAGGAGCCAATCACTGTTCTGTCTGAAGGTCCAGGAGGTCAGATTCAGGTGTAAGTATTGACCACAAAAGATGTTTTATACAAGCCACGTTTTTCTTGCTTGTGAAGGTGTAAACTTCGACTTCAGCCTGCTATAAGCGTTCGGTCTCCCACACAGTTCTATTTTATATTGATGTAAACATGATCCTGCTCTCTGGAGCTTCTGCATGAGCTTCGCACCTTCAACAAAGAGTGGACCTTGTACTACTGTGTTTAAACATAATCGTTCTGGAGTCACGTCACCTGGGTCGTGTTCCAGTTGAGAATTAGATAAACGATTCAAAAACATCAGCGTAGACACGGATCAAAGATCTGATGAGGTGTCAGTGAAATAACCGTCAAGGCAGGTACACACTCTGCAAGAACATAGAAACATTTTCGTTTTCTGGAGGCAGCACGATAAAGACACTTCCAAAGAAAACAGATTTTTTTCAGCTAACTTTTTAAAAGCCATGAAGGCTACTTCACTGGAGGAACGCAAAGTAGCACTGGCTTCAAAACCATGTTGTTAGGGTCAGAAAACATGCATTATGTAGCAGCTATAGGAAACATTTTTTTGGACATCTCACTGTATTTTGCACCAGAAGGATATTATCAAGATCAACGTTATGCTGAAAGTTTTGTGAATTTCCATAGTAAATGTTTGATTTTGCCAAAATGTGGACATTTTCATCCCATGCACTCTTTGGCATAACAAAGTAAACCTTTAAAAGCATGCATTTAAAGGTTATAATGGCTTTATTTTACCGGTATGGTATATCAGAATACCTTGGACTAACCAATTCACAGTCATGCTGACATCCATACTAGAAGATGAACTGCAGCAAGTTTCCTCAAAATGCATCGAGTTTTTTCTCGTTTTCCTGATTCCCTTGGAACTGATGGGTTTTCCCTGTGTATGAAGTCATGAACTCATGTTCACTTCTCCCTCCACCCTGAGCAATTCCCTTTAAACTGAGCGTGTTGTAAGCTCAACATTTTTGGAATCTCATTCAACACGGCTGAACACCTTTGAACAGTCCACTTCACTGCATGTGAATGAAACACTGGTGTATTTTAAGACATGGCTGGAGGTTGTTTGTTGAAGTTGCATATATAATTGCACACATAATTTCAGGGATATGTTTCATTCAGCACATTTTATTTTATTTTGAAATGAGGATTCTTGAGCAAAAAAAATACTCACTGCTTCTAATCCAGATTATAAATCGGATTTTTACTGAAATACCTTCATCATTCACTGCATGCAGATATATAATTATGTATTTCTGTGTCATTTTTGTTGAGCCTTCTAATACCGTAAGTCTTGCTTGACAAAATCCATTCGGCTGAGTTGGTGCGTCTGCAGCTCTATGTCTGATCAGTTCCAGCAAGACGGAAAAATAAAAACTCCGACAAACAGCAGGGGAGTTTCGTGTATTTTAAAAAAAATGATTGAGTAAGCAGAAAAAAGCTCTCTGAAGTTACGACAACAGTTTGAAGGTGAGACAGCCAACTGACGACGGGGTTAAATAATTAAAATGAGGCATTTGCACACGTCGTCTCCGCTGAACGGAGCCTTCCACACAGAGCCAGGTAACACAGACAGTTATGTCTTATTCACACTCCAAGGACGGGTCTCTGTTTAATGCCCCAGCTGAACAGGCTGCCATCAGCCCACCTCAACACTAATCACGATGAGCCCGGTTCTCCATCCCCAGCTGAAGATCAGAGTGCTAAATGTGTCAGGCAGCATTGTAAACAGAGAAATCAAGTCATTTCCCCCTTTTGGTTTGTCTACTGGGACTTTAACTCACAGGGCCATGAAGCAAAGCAGAGGACATTACTGCGGGACATTGAGGGATGGGGCGACAATGGAGTGGGACGGAATTTGTGGACTGTGCTGTAGTGTGCAGAGCCCAGTCAGTTTTTGGATAAAATGTTTCCTTTCAGTAACTTTGTAGCAGTTTATCTTCATGTGCTGTTAATCTGTCAGCAATAAACAGATATGAAGTCTACACACAAACTTTAATTGAGGGTGACACTTGTTTTGATATTAGTTCAGATCAGTCACATTTTATCTGCCACAATAGACATTAAATATATTTTAATGAACTGATATGTTGTAGGTTTATATTGACATATCTTAAAAATGAAATCAGATTTCAGTTTACCAACAACTCTGCACAACTCTAAAGCTCAACAGTTCATCACACAAGCTACCAAATTGTACTGTATATTGATTCAGGTATTGATTGCATCATTAAACATTCATGTTGAACATTAAGATTAATAGCAACCATTATATTTTGCCCTTTTGGTCAGTGCATCCGTGCACCTGATTGTTGAAACAAAGAGTACTTTGACATCTGACCTATGGCTAAACTGTTTCAAATACGGGGCTAATAGGGAGTCATATTTATGTTGTTGTTTTGTTGTTCTTCTTTTTTGGATATAATGAGAATATTGATAATATTAACCAATGTAGGGAATTTTTGTGAAGCTAAAAATGTTAAACAGTCAATCAACTGTGTTGCAGTTATGGTTTTGACAACAAGTGTTATGAATATACTTATGAGATCCCATTTATTCATTTATTTGTTGTTGTTGGTCACTGGTGGGGGTAAGAACAATTTCATGAAGCCAAACAAACCAGTAGGATCCAGTGAATCATGTGATTCATTCAAAAAGCATGTGAGCCAACACTACAGGGTAACAACAGTGTGTTTTGTCTGAAATGTGTTCTTTTTTACATATAAATTCAGTTAATCAAAATCTGTATGTCTCCCATATCAATAGTGATCAACTAGAATACACTGCAGAAAAGGAAGCATCTGTTCGTATTGTGGAGCCAATCTGACATGGAGGATGATACTATTTCAATGAAGCATCACTTAATAAAAGTTTTAGTGTTGTCATCATGCTGAGCAAACGGAAGTGATGAATGTGGACAAATAATTGTATTTCTCGTGAGAATATGATACTGTAGAATACTTAAATTCTTGAACAACCACTGTAAACCAACCTCTGTGGCCTGTACGGTTGCCTTTGTTGCAGTGTAGCCAACATGAATGAATAATAACAGGTTAAAAAGCAGCTTCTGAATTCTGCTTTAAATATGAACGCTGTGACCTGTAAATCAATGAGCCTGACTTTTCTGTGTTTCTTTTGTTTTCTTGAGTTCATGTTTCATCTGCGCTGCAGAAGGGAGCACTGAACCATGGAGGAATTCGGCTGGCAGGTGTAAGGGTCAGCAGAGTCCGCCGTGGTGCGAGCGAACTATCGGAGGATCGGACAGGCAGATGGGTGGAGGAGCAGAGCGAGAGACAGGCAGATGGCTGACAGAGGGAGCAGACAGACAGGGAGAGAGATGAGAGGAGCCGTCAGCGGGAGAGCAGACAGGTGAGGGAAATGGTCAGAAAATCAGACAACCGAAGCAGACGAGGGAGCGTGGATGAATATTCAACCAGACGGGGGTCAAGTAGATATTCAGAGAGGGACAAAAGAGAGGGCAGGCGTACAGGAGTACCGGGCAGGAAGGTGGACGGGCATGCAAAATCAGAGGAGCCTGAAGAGGGAAAACACAAAGAAAATGAAAAACTGACGGTAGAGAAGGAAGGATTTAGAGAGGGGGGGTAAGTTGGAGGAGCACTTTCCCAGAGGGCGTCAATATCACTGACAATCAAGCCAAATTTCAAAGAAAACACATTTTTTTAACATATTTGCTTATTAGTAGACAAATTTGTTGGACATTTCACTGCATTTTGCATCATATTTTCACGTATACTCTGCATCACAACAAAGAAAAATATTGAAGTTTAAATTTAAAGGTTCCTGTGGTCATGTTGTTATCACAGACTTCATGCCCCACACTTGTTGCAGCTCAGGCTTATTTACACTGTTAATGACGCTGAACTCAACAAAAGTCTATTTTTTTTTTGTTCCGAGTTAGACACAGCTCTGAAAAAAAAAAAAAAAAAAAAGTACACGTTCAGTGGGTTTGCTACTCATTTAAAACACTCAAACTTTGCACCCATATGCAACCACTAATCTGTGATCGGCCTGTTTCTTCATCAGAGGGAAGAGTTTTTCAAAGAGAATCTGGGATTTTTTTTAACATCTCTCTTTACCCGTTTGATTTTTTTCTCAAGAAAAACTAATGATAGAAAACCACTGAGTGGAGAGTATAATAAACACACATTTCTGATGAATAGGGTAGAATGGAAATTCATGTTTACTTATGTAAACTAATTGTAACGGGAACAAAAATTATACTGTTAGACACAGACATTAATTTTCAAATTGAATGCTCATAAAACCCACACACACTAAGTCTTCTTGGATCCCAAAGGCTGTCATTACTTTATCTGAAGTTGAAATTTCCCAGGTGACATGAGTAAGTGTTTACCACTTTGCTTGAAAAAAGACAGAGCTATGTCTTGTGTATCTGTCGCTCCTACAGGCTGGTATAAACATCCTCATTTCCACCAAATGGATCTGCAGTGACTTCACTGTGTTTACTGTCTGTGCGATTATGTAAAGTAATGATCCAGTTATACATATTTGTTGTTGTTTCACACATTTGATTACTGGTAATATGCTGTATCAATCTGAAACAATGCTAATGCAACCGGGAAAAAGTCAATAAAGTTACAACATGATGATGCAAAAGGTCTGTCTGTCAATTTGTCTTCAAAACTGACTGCAGTAAAGTGGTTTTGTTTTGCTATAACACTACCAGGTGTTTTATCATCAGATTTTCCCTATATATTTAATATTTGCAGGGTCAGGAAATAGAAGAATGTCCTGGACTCAGCACTGACAGATATATCTTCACTTCTCTCATTACTCATCAAATGTGAAAAAAAAAAAAAAAATCAATTCCAGTGACTCACTGGTGAAGAAACCAGGCCATATGAGTGTGCTGAAAATTTTAAAAGTGGGAATTTCCTCCACTGAGCCGAGTTCAAGTGGCAGAGGTAATCTCCAGCATTTGTGTGATTGAACTGTCTTTTCATCAGGAGCTGGAATTAGAATTAACGCTCCGACTCTGAAGCCTTTCTGAAAGCCCCACACAGCATATGGCAGCCTGATACCCTCCTTCAGCACGCCGTGCAGAGCGCCACGGCGGTGATGCCTTTTAAACACACTCTTAATTCTCACCTTGAATGCATCTCTCGGTGCAATTTAGGGTCCTTCTACCTCCTCTGTTAGTTTTCCCACCAGCTTTGATAAAACGTCTTTTTATTTCATTTCTAATAGTGAAGAAAAGCTGCAGCTGATCCGTCTTGCACTGCCTTCATATTCCTTTGTTATTTACCTGTTTTTGTCTCTCTCCTGTGGTCCTTCCAGCATGCACCGCTCCACTCCTCTATCAATCCCCTCTTATCCATCTCTCCCACCTACCGCTGCCTCTCTCATCATAACCTCTGCTTCTTTCTCCTCCCGTCCCCCACAGTCACCACCTCATGCTCTCCTCCTGTCAAAATCCCTCTTATCACTTTTCACCTCCCCCCCTCCCTCTCTCCTCCTCTCCCCTCTCTCTTCCCTCCACTCCAAGCCTTTGAGGTCGGTCCATTTGGGATCAATGTGGGTCATTGATCTTCCAATATCCCGGAAGGCGCGCCGCTCATTTCAAGCCTGACCATTAGCCGGTCATTAATCTAAATCAGACTATTAACCAATCATTAATCCAGGTCGCTGTTTAAACCGGCTTCGGTGGAGACCCCCGACCTCTGGGTTACCACAGGAACAAGACGTACATCAGTTACACTTTCACACCTTCAGTCGCAAGTAATTTCATTATGTGGCGTCTTTGGGGAGAATGAACGACTCAGTGAGGAACTGGTAGCTGTCTGATTTCATCTGGGGAAAAAAAGAGAATTTTCAAAGTGTCTGTGTGTGTGACAGGGTGAAATTCTATATTAAAAACTTTGAACCATATTGCATTAGAGGTAACTTGCTTTTGAAATGCACAAGATCGCGCAGTGTGACACTGGTTGTCTCAAAGTGAACACGTGCACGGTGTCACACTATGATTAGCTCGTTTATCTTTGCAAACACTGACTGACAGGAGCCGTGAATGAATGATTATCATCTGGGTGCAGTATGGGGAAAGGATTAACTCCCTTTGAGAAACACGCTGTCCTTACGCAAAGACCTGCAACCATACATGTAAAAACTATGATTGTTCAATATGGCTGACTCGATCGTTTTGATTGAAAAGTAATATAATCCCGTTACTTTTAAAGTTTAGTTATTTGTTGGAAGAAATAGTACTTTTCTATTCCAAGCATTTCTCTTTTTTAACATGATTTTTCTAAGAAAAAACGTAAATTAAGCCAAATCATTTACCCTACCCTACCACCCCCCCCCTTTTTCTTTTTAACAAGGCCCACTCAGAAGATCATACTTTCTTTGTGTTCAGCTAAATATTGGCTTATGTCTTTTCTTTTATTGTAGATAGTAAAACAAAAACCTCGAGCCCGTTGCCAGCTGATGATTCTTTCCCTGGTACATTTTTACATGTTGCAAAATCTCCAGTTTGAATCTCTTTGAGTACTCAGTATTTATTCTCCTTTTTCTGCTATTCATAATCCTTTTGTTTGAATGTTTTCATAATCTCCATCGCTTAAGATTCTTTAATTGACAAAGATTCTTATCCACCTTGTTTGAATGTATTTCCTTACGGTAAAACATTGAATTACCTTGTGTCTGAATTGTGCAGTACCAGTACATTTATTTGTCCTCACTTTGCCTTGAGTGCATGAATACACAACCAAAGCTAACCCCTCAACGAGGATGAGGTACGTCAAAACATTTGAAAACATGACCATATATAATCATGTGTTTTATATATGGCTACATATGTAAAATACTGTATATATTCATATAACCATAAACAAAAGTGTGTGAATGACACCAGACTCACAGGGTTAATGTGTAACAACTGGTATGCACACCGTATTTAATTTTGATATCAGAAAGAGTTCATGTTGACTGGAGTCAGTTTAAGCCAAATAGATTGTGCTGCCAAATTTATCAGAATTTGAAATGTGAGCAGTTGTGTGAAACATTTTTGTCATTTTTGTGGGGTGAAAATGTGCCAGTGATGTTGGCAAAAACACTCGCCGAGGGTAAACTGAGAGTAAAAGTGATCCATGCAACAGTTTTGATACACGCACACACACACACACACACATGCACACACACACGAACAGAGAAGACATTATGATTCCAAACACAAACGAGTCTATTTTTAAAATCTGAAATGCAAACACGGTCCGTTACTTCTTTTGAAAGTAAGTTATTTTACTTGCAGAACTATTAAATTGTGATTGTTTTGAGCCGTTCAGATAGCAACACCATTTATCACGCCAAACCCCATCAAGGCTTTGTCACTGGCGAGAGGAGCTAAAAGCCTTCAACACACAAAATGCTGGAGACTCTTTCAGCAATCTGGCATCAGGAATGGAGCAGTGTTATTCAGATAAGATGAAGACGTCTGAGCGCAATTATGAATTTGTTTTTGCTGGAATAAATGCTCGTCCGAATGTCCCTGTTCCAATAATACTGCTAAATTGAAGGCATTGATAAATTAGAGATACGCCGATGATGGTCGGTTTGGTGTCGTTTTTCTATCAGGCTGTAATGACACGATTCACATCAAGGAGGCTTTTTGTTTTTATTAAACCTTTTTTCCTATCATGTTGCTGTAAGTTGTGTTTTTGCTCATTGAACCACATTAGCGAAAACTATTGTTTCTTGCACGAGTAAACACCAACCACAGACAATAAAACAGCATAAAAAGGAATCAATGTCCCCCTGGTCTTTTTCATTGACGGTATTTTCTCGATGAGAAAAATATGTTTGGACTCCTAAAAGCTGAAGCTCATTTGATAGACTGGTCTTCTCTCAACTGAACATTTTTCTGGTTTAAATCCCCATCTCAACCCCTCCGCATGGTGAAGCGTCCTTGAGCAAGGCACTGAACCCCTAATAGCTCTTAATGGGTGGATAGAGTGCCTTACTGTCTCATTCATTGGATGAAGAATTTCACTCTTGCATAAAACAAATGTCAAATAGCAAGGTTTTTTTTTTCAGAATCTTTACAAGTTGATTAAAAAAAAGTACAATTTCCACCTTCTGTCATTTTGATAATTCCTTGTGCACAATGCAGTGAAATATCCACAAACCATGTCCTTCATTCCTGGCTCATATTTTCTCTTTGAATTTTTCTGCACACAAAATTTCCACAAATGAATAGATTCTGTGCTTTATCCGTTTAGAGATCGAAGATTTTTTTCTGCCATTTTCAGACAAATGTTGGCAAAAGCCTGTCGCCTCTCAAGACAAAAAATGTCCGCTGCATGAATATTTTTTTCTACAAATTCATCCTCAGAGTGTGGCTTTGATACTGATGGTGGAGTGAATAAAAAGGGACTAAGGAGAGACTGAAATTCAATAGCTTCTGTCTTTGGTACAAGAAGTTCACTATAGCATTCATTACTGTAGTTGACTAATTTGAATTACTAAAACAGTGCAAGAAACTATGAATGAGTCAGAAACAATGATTACTTTCAGTGAATTTTTCAACTTTTTTTCTTGCTTTTACACTTTTCAAGGTCATAGTTTGCACTTTCACCATCTGGCAGGCTGATCTGACCCCTGGCAGTACGATAGAACCATGATGTGAGTAATCAGAGCGACATTTAGTAGGGAGAATACACCTTCCACCTGGTCTGTATCCATCCATACATCCATCTTCAATCAATATGAGCGATATATGAGCGATGGCAGGATACACCATGAACATGTTGCCAGTCCATCACAGGGCAAACAGAGTGAGACAGACAACCACACACACTCACATTCATTTGGAGTGACCTTTTTGGACCCTCAACCCCCTTATTTAAAAGCAGATCAATCATGGTATGGCTCCTGTACATGCTTTAGAAAAAGTATTCCAGGTGAAATGCTACAGCTGACACCTCTATGAGGCATGAAACAATTTTACTCATTGGTGGGAGACTAATTATCACACAGGGTCACATGAAATATTAACACTATTGAAGAAACTTACATTGATTGGAGTTTTGCTCAAGCACTTTTTGGACGGGGTTTTTATGTGTTACTGTTGCTCTGAGTTTCATCTCGAAGTTCCAGTCTTTCTTTGAAAGTCATGATTAAATTTTTCAAAAATTTAAGTTCAGTCAGAAGTAAATATGAACTATATTTCTCAATCATCTTTTTTCCACGGTGAAAAACCAATTTATTGAGGTAGGTTCTGCCAGCCATTGTAATTAATATGAAAAAAAAAACGGAACAATATTATAAGTAATAAATCTAATAATAACAGAGTGGCGTGTAGGAAAAAATGTTGATGGGTGCGAGTTGGAGGGAAAACACTCCCCCTCTATATTTCCACATATGCGTTCAGAGAACCCGCTGACTGACTGTGCTTTAAATTCGGATGTCTCGCTCCTGATGGCGCCGTTGAAAAGACAGTCTGACAGTGTGGAACGGGGTAAACTTGAGAGGGAGGTGAGGACGGGGTTAAATCTCCTTGGAACGTGCGCGGACACCGTGCGCTCTCGTGCCGGGGGTCTCTCCACTACAAGTGTCAGTACAGAGGTTGACTCGAGCCAAGCAGCGCGTGCGCTTTGGGAAGCTTTGACTGGGGTGTTTTAACAAGGGGGAAACATTTTTTCTTCCCCCCCAAAAAAATATATATCCATTTTTCCAGCACCGGGAACAAGTAGCCTTAAGTGTTTTCTTGGTTCGCGCGCTATGGATGATAATGGGGTGATTTTGTTTTCCTCGAAGCCTTAAAAGCCATCAGATTATTATTTTTTTTCCTTCCAGAGGTGGATTGCACTGTTTTGGAATGTGTTTGATGCGCATTCAGCGTTTTTCCCGACATTTCCTTCCTCTGGGTTTGCCAATGCCTTCACTCTGCTTGGTTTTCCTTCTGCCACTGGAATATGTGGATGTTTTTCACTCATTTGATTCCACGGTTTATTTTAGTAATCCCGAGGTTTGAATGATGAAAATCTTTTGAGATGAAAAGCAGCACTTTTGGGGATCATTTTTTGCTCGTGCGCGGCTCGTGCCTGATCTTGCGCCTCAGCAGCCTGTTGTCCGCGTCCGAGGAGAAACGCACAACTTTACCGCGAGCTGGATACGGATCCGGGGCTGGAGCAGGGGCAGGAGGACCGGGAGCGGTGCCGGGAGCGGGACCGGGAGCGGGGGCTGCAGCCGGTCTGAGCGGCACACCAGGGCCACAGGCTAGGGGCCAGAGAGGGGACCGACGGAGCGGCCCCCGCGTTTGGCGCGGTTGGACGGGGCATCCGGCGCAGTTCTGGAGCGGGGATGGTGAGGTCGGTGGGGATGATGGTGATAGCGGATGTCACGGCAGCCCGACCAGGTACCGGTGCCTCGCCGCCGATATGCTTACTGCTGTGCGCCCTGGTGTTTCTGGCGCCGTGCGCCTCCTCACACCCGCAGCCGTGCCAGGTGCTGAAACGGATCGGCCACACGGTTCGGGTAGGGGCTTTGCACGTACAGCCTCGCCTGATCCCCCCCACTGCTGGCAGCGGTTCTAAGGACTGGGACGCGGAGGGGGCTCTGGCAGGAGAGCAGCAGCCGGAGTTGGAAAAGCAGGTTAAAACAAGTGCCGGTGCGCCAGGATACGGCAGCCTGAGGACTCGGGTCTCCGCTAACAGTCAGCGGGGCGCAAACAGGAGCAGGAGCCAGGCGCGGCAGCGGGAGGACAACACTTCCAGGGAGAACCGCGTGTTCGCGCCCCGGGACTCGGTCCTGCTCGCCGCCGAGGCTCTGAACCGGGCCGGATTGCTCCCTTACAATTTGACCCTGGAGATGGTCATGGCAGTCGGGTCCGCGCTCGGGGAGCTGCCCGCCTTTTCCTTCTCCTCCACGGGCATCCCCGAAAACGAGGACCCGCTGTCATTCGTGGAGAGCGTGTGTCACACGGTGGTCGTGCAGGGGGTTTCCGCCATGATCGCCTTCCCACGCAACCGGGACGAGTTTGTCAAGTTGGAATTCGTCTCGTTTGCGCTTCAGGTGCCGGTTGTCAGTGTTGTGCAGAGGGAGTTCTCACGTAAGAGTAAGGTAAATATGAAATGTAAAAAGAAAAAAAGTTATTTCTCTGCCACATGTGGACTTTTGTTAACTGTTGATCGCTTTTCTGAACTCAGTTTGTGCAGGTGGGACAGATGCTGTGGTCAACATCGACATCGATCCTTTCACTGAGCGCAGCTCCATTCTTAACGATTTCAAGGAATCGATTAATTTACGGAGCCAATATTTTAGATGGGGTGGGGGTGGGGGTGGGGGGGGGGGTAGCTGAATGTCAAACCCATTTCCTCAGCAGAGGGTGTGAATTTGTTTTTGATATAGGGTGAAATCCTTTGGACAAAGTTCTGCATTGATTCAATCACTTCTGCTTTAAATTGCCGAAATTAAGCTTAAGTTCCAGCACAATTGGGGTATTTATTGTCACAAAGCAAACCAAAGACGTAGGGAACCTGAAAAAAAACTTAAATTGCTTCCAAACAGGGCTAAAAAAAAAAAGAAAGAAAAGAAGGAACCACGGGGAGAGCAGGGGGGAGGCTGCCTCTGTCCATGGTGCTGAATTATAGTGAACACAGGGAGTCTGCGCAGAGACAGGAATGCAAGATTTTTTCCTATTGCAGCAAGGTTAAATATTTGATTGACGACTTAGTACACCCAGCAGCACATGGCCCGAGGTGTATCTGCATGAACAAATTATTTGTGGTTCTTCAGCATAGCACTGTGTGTGAATAAGGCAGAGGTTCGACACTATGGAGAGGAATAGGGTCATCAAGGGTCATCAGAAGGGTTCATTCTTTGTATATCAAGTGTTTAAGGACATATGGGTCACATTACTGATAGAATATGAGGTGGTGGAGCTATTACAGCCTTATATCCTCAGCTGAAGGTGGTAAAAATTTAAGGTAAGTGAGAAAGAAGGCTCTACCTTTATCTATTCTGTCCATTGTGGCTTTCAAGTGTTTGACACAGTTCAAATTGAAACTTGAGACGTAAAAATCTACAGTCAGTTTTTAGAGGTTACAAATACAACTCAAAAAGATTTTTGAAAAATAAGATTGTTCTTCAACAACAAAGGACATTGAGTGTTTGGTTTACACAGACTTAAAGGTCTGCGAAGAGATTCTCAATATAATACTGAACACTCTAATGCAACGGCAAAGACAGAAAGGCCTTGACAGTGAAAGACACTTAACAAAAATAGGTGAACTACTAAATTTTGTACAATAATGGGCACAAATGTGACATTATGGGCACACAGAACCATACAGAAACTGATCTACAAACAGGGTGCAGTTAGATTACATCTGCCAGACACTGGAAATATGAAATGCAACCTGTTTAGCTTGATTTGCCCAAATCATGCAAATTACTGTGATGAGTTAAAACTAATAGATTATTGTGTAATGTGCATGTGATTTCTTACCCCTCCAGCAGAGATAATGAAAGGTCTTTTGTATTTTTTTTTTGTTTAACTCCCATCAATTCACTGTCTCAACAATCACGTTTTCTAATAATCAGACAGAATCAAAGAAGAACAGAAGAGAAGGGTTTGATAGAGAGTTTTGCACACTTCATGTCCTTAATTTATCAAGAATGATTATTTGACTTGGTGCAGCTTTGCACAAGTCATTTAGAAAGGTAAAACCTGATTTTCAGCTCAATACAGCACAGACAAAACCAATGCTGAAAAGACAAGTACCTCACTGTCAGTATTTACATCACATAAATCTTTGTTCCTGATTAAGTTGACTTAAATATATCCAATCAGATGTTATCCTGAGGACCGCGGAATCAAATCAAACCTTGACTTCCTACAAACACAAGTACACTTCACATTCATATCCATTCCTTTGCAATAAAGCCAACATATAGTTCAAAGTTCACCCCTATCGGACTGACTCAAATGTCGACAAACATCTACACTTAATCTAATGTGTGACTTACGGTTTGGTCCTATATCGGTAACTCGATAAAAGCAGCACTGTGTGTTGTAAACATTTCAATCATTTGATTCCCTTCTGCTCGCCTGGGATCAATATCTGCCTGATGAGAAAATTCTTTATGTACTAATGACATGGTGAGGATTGAATTTGTCTGTCAATGTGGCATTAAGCTTTGAAACCTTCGTAATTGGAATAAACGAGATGAATCCACACACCTCAGCTTGGAGCGTTAGGTTGATGTGCGAGGCAGCGCCATAAGGTATCCGTTAAACAAAGAAATAATAAATAGGTCTGTGATGTGCTCCCTCAAATAGATCTAATGAAGTGTACTGTATGTTCTGATGCTCATTAGGAGACTTTATGGAGGTTGCATGTGATCACCACTCCCAGTTTCTTCAGTCAAACGTCTACTGCTCTGACTCACAATGTGTCTGCAATGTACAGGAATTAATCCGTTCAGGCAGAAAGGCTGTAACCTGGATCACATGTTTCATTCTGCCAGTTCCAGAAATGAATCCTCACTGAAAGAATGAACCATAGGAGAAACAAAGGTTTGAGGGTTGTCTCTGCCACAGTGCGATTGAAACATTTCCTCCCTTCATGGCAAGAATACACACTAAGCAATGAAACATGTGAAAGGTTAGATTTTCCCAACATGCAGCTTTTTAATGACAACAAACAAACTGTTTCTTAACCTGAGACTAGTTGAATGTTTCATTTACAGCTCTCTATTTTTTAATTTAATGCTGCATTATGTAATTGCAGAACCGATGGAAAGCGTCTGGATGCAGAATAAATTGACGACAGTGCCTTCCATACTGCATCAACAACCATTCACAAATAATATAAGACCATAGTGGAACTGTAACGTGGGTTTTTAAGGCAGAGCAACTGCAGCTATTAGAGTCATGTTATGCAACTGAAATCAACTAATATGAGCTGGAAAATTGACTCTTGTACTAAATTAAGCGATAAAGGTTATTGGTGAAGTTTTGCTTCGGGAATTAGAGAATTAGTCTTAAGTGTAAACACTCTTAAATTCACAAGTGGGACGGTTCATAAATATTTAGTCTGCAGAGAGAACACCTGCTGAGTGCATGTGTGTGCAGGTAGAAATTGCTCTCACAACAAAATGATTTAGTGCATCTATGCACTGTAAAGCTCTATAATTGGTTGGCAATAACAACGCAGCTTGGATATCAAGGAGAATGCTGTGTTTTATGCAATGCACAAATATGTCATTGAGTGTGTCTTTCAGAACTTGCACGCACATCCTCACACAGATAGATACACACACATGCATCCAAATCCATTAGTTGGGCTGAAGGTTTCTGGGACGCTTGCCACCTGCTGGGCTATAGGAGTGTTTGTGTGTGTTTCCAGGGTAATGCCTAATTTCCTGCTCAATGCACAAGGAGGCATTTCCTCGTGAGCAGTCAGCAGGCGTTTCAAGTCAGACTCCGTCGCTTGAAGCAAAATAACAGGTATAAATAGAGCAGACAGAGCAACGGATAAAGAATGAGTGATTGATGGAAGGGTAGATGTAAGGATGTGAAAGGGTAAAGGGGCAAGAGGCGGCTGGGAAATGGCCCTCGTGTGCAGTGTTTGTGCGAGACGTTTACAGAAATGGCTTAACTCTCCTCTGACTCAATCTAGTTTCACAAGCAAATCCCAACTGAAGGCTGACAGCAATTTCTCCAAAACAGAGTTTTCAAAATGTCAGAAGTTTCTGAATGTCTTGAGAGGATCTCATTAGTCCTTATTTTTGCTAACTTTGTGTGACCTTTGGCTCATTTCATCGTTTCTCAGAGTTCGCGGTCAAGATTAGGCAAAGTGAAAATTTGTTTAATTCGGCGAATCGTCGAGAAACCTTTGATAATGTGATCTGCCCTCAGTTTGTTATGTAAGTGTCAAAATGATGAGGCTGCGTGAGAACACGGAGCTAATGGAGTGAAGGATAAAGTGACCTCAGAGTAAAGGAACTGGGCTGGGAGTTGCTGGTGATAGAAGAGCAGGGTCGAGAATTTAACATATAAAAGAGCAAGAACCGAGGGGAACTTGGAGAAAGGAAGGGCCAGCTGGTTCCTGATATGAGGACTTAGTTTTTAAGTGGAAATCTGTCCCGTGTGCTGGCTGACGACGCTCGAGCTTGTGGGAAATTAAGATAGAGCATCTTCAGTAACAGCTCGAAGCGTATATGCAAATATCTGTTGCTCCTTAATCCAATTATGTGCAAACGTATGCTCTTTGCATTAAATGTGCTGCAAATATCCTCATTATGTCAAAGGGTAGATGCATAGAACTATTTGTGACTCATGAAAATGAAGAGTGTCATCGCAGACAGACACATGGTGTAAACACCATCCAGCAGAGACTGTATTTGTGTCCTGTGATGGACTGGCTGTCTGTCCAGGTATCCTGCCTTTTTCCCCCAATACAAACTGGGACCAGCTCCAGCTTCCTACCATCCTAAGTTAGACAAAGCAGTACAGTAGATAAATGAATGTATTCACAGCTAAATGTATTTCAGGTTCATCCCATCATGTATGGATGTATTTAACAGAATGAGATTATCAATTAATGAATGTATGAGTAGTGTTGAGAGGCTGATGGGAAAGATCAATCCCTTTTTATACAGGTTCTTACGAAGGGATGATGAATCTGCAGGCTCCTGAGCTGCATAATTAGAAAGAAGGAAGACCTGAGTATGTTTCCGGTTTGGGAATTTTCTTTCAGCTTAGATTATTATTATTATTATTATTATTATTATTTAATATTAGCCCCTTTGAAAGAAAACATAGTATTTGTTGGGATTGTTAACAGCTCTTAAAGATCAGAAATGTGAACCTGGCTGTATGTTGTACATCAAGTGGAAAGTGTAATCTTTATCAATGTGTTGAATTGTAAAAGGCAAATATGGTGTTTGTTGCATTGAAACTAGTTTCTAATTACAGTTACAGTGCAGTGCAATTACTGAGACTAACAAATAGAAATATCTTTATTTTTAATCCTGTGTGCCCACATCTGTGTGATTGAAGTGCTCCTGTGACACATCAGTGAAAGCTGTCTGTGGAACAGTTTTATAACTAATTCACTCATTAGGCTGAACATCAGATAGTTGGAGGAAGGTGCTCCAAAATCGGCATTTTCGTGCTTCATTAAAGGAATTTATTGTGAACAGCTGAGATAAACTATAAAAATATAGAAAAAAACCAGACAGATCCTCTGAGCCGTAAATGTCTCTTCAGAGCTGCAGCATGTAAAATGGTCAACAAATGTGAATTAACGTAACCTCAAATAATCTGCATCTGAATGAGACAAAACGATGGTGTCGATGCTCAAAGCCAACTTTATGACCTGCTGCTGGTTTCCTGTTCCTCCCAATATCAGCAAGCTTTACAAATTTACAAACCGATAACATGCACGATAGGTCAATCCTCCAGTCAGGTGATTCTGACCATGAGCCTGACTCCACATCTGGAGATGGGTCCCCGGGCGCTCCCCACAGCTGCCCACTGCTTCTTATGGAATGGTTCAGCGAGGAAGAGTTTCGTTATACATTCACTGTATAATGACAAATAAAGTACCTTACCTTACCTAAATTCGAATAGCAACTAAAATCTTGCAGTACAGATTTGCACCACAAGATGGTGCATCGAGCAACTGAAAGAAGCAGCTAGAATAAAATGGTGACACATCAGTGGCTGAAGCTCTTGACTGCTACGGAATATTGTAGTTATGAAAGGATTAATAAAAAATGAGTAAGATATTAGTGAAACTGTAACCCAGCTTATCACTGAAATGAAGAGTTGAGTCAACAGAGGGAGAGACAGAAGCTTTTCAACTATTATGAAAACTGAAAACAAGTCGAACCATGAAACAGAAAACATAACAATTCCCTCTGGAATATAACGAAGAGGCGAAGAGGAAGTGACTCCAAATGAAGAGACTCCAGAGCGGTAGAATTACGTTTTGTTCTTCTTAAGTAAAAATTTGGACTCAAGGTTATGAGCTAAAACTGCACAATGTTATGTAACACCAGGCACTAGATGTTATTTTTAAAAAGCTCAAAGTGTTTCTCTTTGTCAGAGTACGACAGGCATTTATATTTCACTGATGATAATAATGATCATGCAGAAAGATCAGTTTGAACAGGTACACCTAACATCATTTAGACTAATGGCGCACATCTTTTCAGCACACAAAGTGATTTATTTTGCAGTGCGTGTAGAATTAAGTCAAAAAAGTGTTAATCCATTATTGGCTTTCAAACAACTTCCATCACAGCAGCAAAGGCGTCCTCATAATTGGGTCACAATAAATGCCACTGAGCAGAATTCGTCTGCACCTAAATTGCGAGCTTTAAATCGCTCACGACTCCGGAGAGATCACACATTAACAAAGACAGATTCTGATTGTTTTACAGAAAACTCTTATGTAGGAGTGATTCCCAAGAGTGATTTGTGTATTTCACGCAGTTGGTGTTTCAAACATCAAGCTGCTCCACATAGAGATGCGAGTGTGTGAGACACTTGCTGTGTTTTCTCAAAAACACAAATAGCTCAGACTCCTTTGATTCTTCACACCTTACGATGAGTTCAGGCCAAAGGGCAGAGAGCTGTGGGAATGAAGCATGAAAGCAGAAGCTCAGAAGCAATTTTTTTTTAGGATATTTGGAAGAAAATGATAATAAGAAAAAACATTTGTGTGCACAAGGATACACACAAAAACAATTTCTTGTCCACTTATAAGATCATTTGAAGATCGCACTGATCAGTAAGTATTTCCTCACATATGTTCTGCTTTACTTAGTGAATAATAAGCTGAAGAGACTTTTATCTGTTCCATCAGCCTCTGTGATCCTGGCTGCTGTTCAGTGAGGAAAACTCCTGTAATCAAGTAAAGTAAAAAGAGAAACTCAGTTTAATCAGTTTTCACACCGTCCCCCTCAATGAATCATCTAATCAAAGCGAAATCGATAACCAGGCCATTATGCGTTGATTTGATTTGTCCACCGGCTCATTTCCACCGATCCATCGGCATCTGCAGTTTTACCAGACAGCAGGCGTTGCAGGCTTTCCCTTTTGCACAACAATCCACGGCAAAAGGCTTTTTGGATGTGCAAATCACAAGGGGAGGAGAGTGACTTTTGACGGGAGAGGAGTGATGAAAGAGAGCGCGGTGACAACAGAGCTGGGATTTCCCCGACCAACCAAAAAGCGAAGTGCCTCGTGTTGGAGAGCAGGCGGCTACATTTCCGACTGATTTCTGTTCATGTTTATTTACTCGAGGAACAAAGAGGGGGTTAAAGATTTATGGAGATCACAGTGCAAGAGGGGCTGCAGTCGAGAATAAATCCTCCAATCCTCCTGCGGGGATGAGAGGAGGTGAGGGCCTGATGCCCTGTGGACGGCATTAGCATTCCCTTCCCTGACACAGGACTTCTAAATCTGAAATACAACGTGTACTTTCACTTTTGTTGGTGCGTTTTCCACAACAATTATCCGCCCATGTACGCGCATTAAGCAGATGAATGATGAGTTATTTGCATGGCTATTGGGCATAGTGATTAATGGGATAAATGAAATTAACCAGTAGATTAATCTAATGGACTTTAAGTGCAAAGCTTGTGTAATAGTTATAAAGTCAATTAAAATGAGTTGCTCTGAGGCTTTTAGGCATGTGTAGTTTTGTGCGAGTGTGTGCGCACAACAAACAAACAGACTGATTGATAGATTTGCAGAACTGGTGGATACAGTGTGACAAGGTATGCCGAGGCAGACTGATGTGTCCTACTTAGTTTTATCTAAAGTGTTACGGCGACGATTGTGTCAACTCTGAAACATATCTGCTCTGATCTCGCGGCCTGCTATAATCCCGTGAGTGCGATGCATGGTGATGTGTGCCGTTTGCACTTGTGTGATTACGTTGGCACCGAGAGAGAGTCGGATACACCAATCTGCCATTACTGCCAGCCACTTTTACGGCATGACAGGTTTATGTCCTCACGTACAGGAAGCTTTAGATTTCAGATCATTTACAGTGGAGTGAAGAATTCTGTACATAACACTTAATTAAAGAGGTGCTGGAAGCAGCACATAAAGCATATTGATATATTCACCTTATGGAGCCACCAAAGCTTTGTTATGTAGATAAACAGTTTGTAACAAATAACTTTATATTTAATGGTAGCGGCTCAATGTACTACTATCATAAAAGTGATGTTTCAAAATTTTTGTGGGTTTATTTAATTTTGTAGGGTGTATGAAGGTTAAAGCATGGATTACAACCCAGATGGCAAATGTTTGATGACACAGTACATTTTAACTGGTGTGTTAAACGGTAATATATAACCACTGAACAAAATTCAAGATATTTTTACTTCATTAAGCAGTAACATTTACATTTTGGAATAAATAGCCGTCACCCTATATGAAACACTTTTACATGCTGCAGTGGGTATTAGAAAGTTTAATCAGGGGTGTCAAATACATTGTAGTTTGGGGGTGACATTTGACCTCCAAGTGCCACAGTGCCATAATAACTTTCAAGTTTTTTCTTTGTTGTATATGAAAATTTCTTTATTCTTGCAGAAACAAAATAATTACTATCTAAAAGTAATCTCAATATGAGGCCAATTTTAATGAAACCTTCTTGTGCTAAAAACACTGAAATGTCCAAAAAACCCAAAAAACTTCTATAGCTGTTTTTATGATGCATGCTATTACAAACTCATCCTGACAGCATGACTTTAAGGCTAGATTAATAGCAGCAAGGTAGCTAGCCATTTCAGCTCGGGTCTCGGTGTTGCTTGCTCCTCTTATGAAATTTTAAATTTGTGCATGTGTTTTTGTGATCAAGCCAACTTTATCAGAAACAATGCCTCTTATCTTCCAGCTATTACACCAACTGGTACTGGTCAGGGTGTGACTGCATTTTGAATTTCATAACTGAGTCCTTGAGGTTTGTTTTTCCAAGGTTTTGGAGAAGAAAGGCAGGTTCTGATACACAAAGCACAGAGAGTTTATGGCGGGATTATTCAGTTCTGTTGATGAAGATTGGAGGAGTTTGAGAGGGTTTGTATGACTGCAGATGTTTCACTGTGAGCCGGTGTAGCTGATAAAGAAGGATTCATGTCTTCACTGTTTATGTCGAGTTATGAATCAAGCTCTTGATAACCTGAAGCTGATGATTAAGTCTATTTGGGGTTTTCAACATCTTCCAGGAGAAAACACCATGACAGTGACACTTTCAGTCAAACATCTGTGCAAAGATAACCTGATAAGCTGTAATCACACACTACTTAATACAGTCTGAAGATCCCAAATTTCAGTGCGATTGTTTTCCAGTGAACCAAGAGAAAACATCTGCTGTGTTGAAGAAAATTCAAAATAGTAATGAACCTTTCCAAATTAGGCAGATTTATGCGTCTTATTCATCAATTACCTGTGCTTTAGGATGATTCGCAGGAGTTAGCACGCTTCCATTATTCCTCGATGTAACGCTTCAGTGAACTGTCCAGGACTCATCAATCAGGTCATGAATTTATGAATCACAAATGTGAATTTAACTACACGGAACTGAGTATGTAAAATAGCCTGTTGAGCCATATTCAGGTTGAAGGTAATGCTAAATGAAAAAAAAAAATGACTACACATCAAAATAGATGTTGAGTATTTCTCATGATGTGAATAATGATATTCATGGAAGAGGGTAAATGGAGTTTGAAATCCATTATATCCAGCAGACGGTGTTTGTTCTCCAGGAACAAATTGAATTCTAAGACAGAAAGTAATACTGTTAGATTTATAAACCTCTCCTTCTTTCCTTCTGTCCTCCTTTCCATATTTTCCTCCCTGCTGTCCAAATTTGTTTCTATTCCTTCCAAACCGCCCATCGTCTTCCTCACTATTACACCCCGACCTCCAAACTCCTCGGTTACCTTTATTTTGCTGTTTCTCACAATATCCTTCACTTTAAAATCCATCCTCTAATGTTTTATCTCCACTTGTACCTGCCTGCCCTCGATGAAATCCAACTGACCCTCACCAACTCCTCGCCCTCCGCATCGCCTCCTGTTTATTTTGTATAACTTTCACCTTACACACTCATCTCATTATTTGATTTCCCTTTGACTGTCAAACCTCACTCTCCTATGTTTTTCATCACCTCCTCCTGTTCTCCTCTCAGAATAATCTCCATTTCCAAATGGCGATGCGGACCGTGGAGGCGCCACCATCCCATCTCCTCTACACCCTGCTGATGATGAACGGCTGGTGGGACATAAGCATTCTTCTCTGCCAAGAATGGAACATTAGCGACTTCCTCTCACTCGTCAAGAACAACACCCGCTTCCGTCTGGGCTCCCTCGTCAACCTGACGGCCACGGTCTCGGCATCGCCTCCGTCCTCTCTACTGTCCTCCGCATCAGGGATCCCAGCGGGAGCTCAGGCGTCACTGTCCTCTTCCATTGCTTCACCTTCTTCATCTTCGTCCACCTCCGCTGCTAAATCGGACCAGCAGCAGGCCCTGATGCGGCAGCTGGAGGCTCTGAGGGAACCTTCGTCCACAACGGGAGTGGTGACGTTTGGGTGCGACATCCGCGAGGTGCGGCGCCTGTGGACGGTGGCCACGCGGATGACGCTGCCGGAGTTTCACTGGGTGTTGGGGGACAGCCAGAATGTGGTGGAGTTGAGAACCGAGGGGTTACCTCTGGGGCTGCTGGCCCACGGGGTGATGGGATCCCCGTCTCTGGATCATTATGTTCACGACTCGCTGGAGCTGGTGGCTCGGGCGGTGGGCAGTGCGGCCCAGGAGGATCCGGCGTTGGCACTCATACCTGGGACTACCAACTGTATGGATGTACAACAAAGCAACGGCAGCTCGGGGGAGTACTTGGCCAGGTAGGAAATCGAAAAGATTGATTGCTCTGATGCAATTTTACACACTGTGCATTTTGAATGCAACACAACTGCTTCATTGAATTTCATTCATGCGTTTGAACAGGTCTAACAGGTTAAAGTGAGACTTAAGAACAAAAGCAGGATATACTGTTGAGTTAGTGAAATGCTTTCAGTCAGTTTTTCTCCATTCATTCAACAGTGCGCAGCAGTTTTGCATTTTTGAATTTGAAAAAAAAAAAAAGCCAAATGATGGACCTGATGATGATTTGGCTGATTGAGAGCAGCACCATCTGTGTCATGGTTTGCTATCATAGTAATAAATAATAAGCGACTTACTTTCTCCAGCAGTTGATGTTTTAAAAAAGTAGGAAAACCATTCTTGTTGGCTTGACGATGTTTGAAGCATTGTTTCACATTATCATTTAATTGCTTTTCTGGTATTGAGTCTTTATCGGAGCCATCCATCCGCCCCAATCTCCTCTGAATAGAAATGATAGGTTTTATTCTTGTTTTTGTTGTACTTGTTCTCACATGATAGATCACAATACAAGCAAAAAGAGATCATTTCTGCTTCTTTTAAAATCTGCCTTCTTGGGCATTTTGAACAATTATAACCACTGCTTGACTCACAGGTCACTGGGGAACTGCTAAGTAGGAGTTACGGATCTTGCTCAAGGACACCTTAGTAATAATAACCACTTTCAACTGAAATAAATCAAATATGGATCTCAACAGTCAGCAAAAAAGCTGATAGCTATAGATACGTATACCATTCAGTCCATTCTGTAAATCATACCTTCACCTATGTGTCTTTCCTCAATCCTATTGGGATCAGAACAAGGATTTCCTAAGAAAGAAACAAGCCATTTATGCACATTCTTCTTGCAGTGTTTGTGCACATGTAAGCAGTCTTTTATACATACTGAATGACTGCAGCAGAGCGGTGAAACGATCACGTGTGATAAATTGAATGTAGCACCTGCGCTGTAATCTGCTGCCAAGCCATGCTGCTGCTCAGATACCAGCAACAAGAGGTGTGTGATCACACGCCGCTGCATTACAAGTAGAGTTTGACCTTTCCTACTGAGACTCTCTCCTCGAAAAACCCGAATCAGCAAAGTGAAAATTATTATTGCAACACGGTACGTTCAGAGGAACCGTTGAAAGCCTTGTTTGCATTTCTTGTTTTTTTTTTTTTTTTTGGAGAAGTGAGGGGAAAAAATGTTTCTGTTTGACGTCTGGTGAAGAAAATAGCCGCTCTTTAGCATGACCTTTTGTTCTATGAGTGCCCTGTCACTGACCCTGCCAAGGAAGGATTTACCTGATGGGGTTTAATTCCCGACTGCTAATCCGAGCTGTTACACGCAGGGGATTTGGAAAAAGTCCGTCACATACCTGGCTCAGGGAAATCTGAAAGGGAAGTGGAATATGGTCCTCTAGAATCAGCTGTGGAGGCTGGAGGAGAGATAAGCACCAACGTTTGAATGGATCTGGAAAAGATAGACAGGCAGTTTCCTTTTTGGAATCCATGTATTTGTACGTCAGTTTTTCGGATTTGACCTGTCTGAGCCCGTTAATGTTACAGGAGTTAATAGACACGGACTTATTGTTCTTTCTCCAATTTCCTCATGTCTCTTCAGGTTTCAAAGATTAGAGATAAATCGAGTCATGGCCATCATCGTCTGTTTCTATTAACTTTTGTTCCACACAGAATCAAATGTGTTTATTTGTGCGGCTCAATTATATCAGTTCACTTCTGCTTTTTCAAAAATATGTCTTTGAACGAGCACTGGTCAAATGTTTTGTTTGTTTCATGATTCTAAATGCAGTCCCACCTGTGAGAAGCTGTTTTAAGGTTTCGTCTCTTGAGTTGTTTTTTTTTTTTTTTTTTTTTTCCCAAACGGAAGCGCTACACAATATTTATGTTGTCGAGTGGTTTTCATTATTCTCCACAGGATCATTTGTCTGCTTGTGCTTTTTGTTCCCGTTCCTCTCCACCCCCTTTCTTTGTTATCTACTAAACACATTTTCTTTGGCAGCAAACAACATCGGCAAAGTACAAAACATCCATTTGGTCAGAATATTCCACACAGTGATGTAGGGTTTGAGGGCCGGAGGTGGCCTGAGGGAGGGTTTGATATATGGGTGAGCTGAGGCTGTGACAAAAATAAAGCAATATCCGGACCGTTTGCGTCTCTGACGTCGGATATTTTGATTAGGGAAAAGCACCCTTGTACTTTAAAGTTTATCATGATCCATAAATTTCGCTGTTTCAGTGACACAACAATGACTTCCAATAAGAAAGAACAAGTCAAGGTTACAAGAGGAAAATTATTGAAATGTTTATTTGATAAAAATGAATTCTATATAAAAAATATTATACCTAAATCAATATGCCAAAAGTATATGTCATGGATTATGATGCATATCTGCAACTGAATTATTTCACTCAGACAGGATAGGTCAAAAATGACAACAACCAGTTTTTCTTATTTTTATAAAATGTGGAATTGATTCTTTAAAACTGAAAAAAGAAGCAGACAGACAGAAAGCTTCGCACTCTTAAAGCTAAAATGTACAGAAAACATGACAGCACTCCAACATATTGTACATTATGACAAATGTCAGAACAACAAATTTCAGAAAAAGAAATCCACAGTAATAAACAGTGTAAATGTCGAAGTTTTTATGGAATTCTCCCAAAACATGATTATGAAGGAGAGCAAATAAGCAGGACAACATCAATGTTTTTAAGACTAAACAGTCATTAAAGTGATACTCCATACTTTAGAAATAATATAGTCTCGATATCTAAATTAAAAAGCGGTATTATAGTAAAAATTTATTCAACTTTGGAAACAGGTTTCCATAAATCGCAACAATCCACAGCAGGGGTGTCAAACATACAGTGCGTTGGCTAAAACTATCCTGTATGAGGCTCCAATCTGCCAAACGTCAAACTGAAAATCCAATTTTTTTAAATTTCAAAGGAAAAACAGAGTTTTATTTTCAACAAATTTCTTAAGCGTGGCAGACCCAACACACTATCCTCAAAGCCATGCTGTCAGGGTGAGCTTGCACCCATAATCTCGCACGTAATGCAACAGTAAAGTTGTTGCTGTTGTTGTTGTTTGACATGTGACAGTATTTTACTGCAGAACTTATCATTAAAATTGGCTTGATGTTGAGATTTTATCCATTTTTGACATTAACTGCTTAGTTTTGTAAAAAAAAATGGACATTGTCATCGCCACAACAAATAAAAACGAAAATTTAAAGTTCATTGTGGCTCCGTGTTACTGATCCTCTCACCACTCAAGTTAAAACTGAGCTGTTTGTGGCCTCAGAAATAAGACATGCTTGATATCCCTGATTTAAACTGTCCAAAAACTGCTGAGTGGTTTGATGATTAGAAGTTTTACTCTTTTATAAAATCCAGGTAAATAATATTGCTTCACACAATTGGTTAAAGTAAACCCTTGCTTCTCATCAGAGCTCAGTGACCTCTGGCACCCACTGACCCACAAGCAGTCTTGCCATGTTGTTGTCATAAAGTAGCAAAATCATTATTTTGAGCATGCAACTGGCAGAAGATCTTTACATTTTATTATCTGATAGTTTTAAACTCATAAAGTTCTCCAAATAATATACTATAGGCACATCTGGGAGGATTGTGATCGTAGCTGACGTCAACAAGAATCTGGAGACATCTTGCTTTTTACTCATGGCGTCATAAGTGGCCTTAGAAGTTCTTGGTAGAAGGTAAATTCTGTAGAAGGTGTCTGATGTATGGCAGGAATAAGGTGTACCACTCGGGTCAAGCCGATTTCACAAAATTAATGTTATTTTAACAAAGCAAAGAGGACTCTGTCTGAAAAATGAACTCACTAACCAGCTTTTTCTCCCTCTTAATGAGACACCTGAGGCCGGACGTCACTCAAATTTTTTGACAGTCCTGGAAGCGTTTGTGGCCGCAGCTGCGCTCAGACGGCTCTGCACATCAAACCTGGTCTTCGCTCGGTTCTGGTTCGACACAGAGACCATTCGCTGAGTGCCTATTGTCTCAAATCGTCATTTTCCCTGTCTGGATTGCAATCCAATCGAGCCTTTTCTTTGTGTGTTGTCTCACCTGCACAGTTGGAGGATAAATTGATCACTTGCTCTTGCATCCTTGTCAAAAAGCAGTTCCTGTGCTAAGTTGTATTTTGGTGGTAAAAAATCTGCATTGAGGAAAATGGGAAAGAGCTCACATCCCATCCTCGCATCCCATCCTCGCATATCCTCTCACACAGCTGGGCCGCCACTATAAATCCACTCACTTTCTCGTACACTTGCAGGATGTGTATGCCTTTATGCAGTGGGGTGAACTCCAGGTCATTCATTTTGTTGAGCTGGGTCCTCAAATGGTAACTTGGGCTGCAGGAACTCCTTTGAAAGAAAAAAAAAACACATTTTCACACAACTTGCAGAAATTCACCGTGAAGCAGCTTCCAGGTGGGATCTAGATTCTCTCTTAATAGCAATTGTTTCAGTCTAATGAATTGCAGACCCAGCTGAGTCCATTTTAAACATTTTAAAGTGAAAACTTTTCTTGCATTTTTTTATGTCTGTTTACATGACGACGGCGCTGAAACGGCTACCCTTCCACTGCGCATATAGATGAACTAAGTACTTAAAATTGCACCTTTCTTCATGTTACTGTTAACTAGGCCCCCGCTGCAGGTGCAGCTCTCTTAAATCAGCCATTCAAGACTCTTTTCAGAACACATTTTCTTTGACGTTTATGTCAACTTAGCGGCAGCGACTGTTGCTTGTTTATTTAATCAAGTTTGGTCTGATTTTGCTGCCACTTTAAGTCGCCGTTCATCCCTCACTTTGGATATTTGTTTTGACGTCTCTGCTTGCAACTTTGTGTGAAGGTGGTGAGGCCGATCCAAGCCGACACGGATCTCGATGCGCCCTGTCAGGTGGCTCTTTGGCTGAAAAACTATTGTGACAATCGTCTGTATTAGGATGAGGACCGGACCGATGTTTATCCTTTTTTCTAAATCCTCTCTATTAAGCAGCATCGACTTTAAAATCAACCCCTGAACTGCACAGTGCAGATACAGTCATAAAAATCACTCAGCTGAGAGGAGAAACTGCAATTAAGAAACCATCATTTAGCAGCAATCATACTAACTCACCTTATCCAGGTCGTTATTATCATAATTACTGGTATTAGGGCGACTGAGGTTTGACATACGCTCGCATGAAATTATTATACTTTTTCTAAATGATAGCATGGGACTAGTCCTCATTTGTTGGAAGGCTTTAAGCAAATGAAGAATAAGAAAACAGAGCAGGGACCATCGAAGGCCTGGTGTAATTAATAGAGAGATGTGCCAAGTGTAAAGACGTTTGCAGCCTTACTCTTTCTAAACTAATAAAGAGCTGGTGTGATGCTACGTAAATCGATTAACTTCCTGTTGGCACGTTCGCACGTTTGCTTGCGTTCTGGCTTCTTTGCACATGAAAATGTAAAATGATTATTTATGACCTGCTTATACAGGAAAAAAAAAGAACACTAAGCAACCTGGCAAAGGGAGATTTTCTCCTTTTCAGGGGAAAATGGAAACGAGGAGGAATTCAGCATCTTGGCAGAGTTCTTCTTCTAGAAAGACAATAGCTCAATGCAATGTTTCTCAGCCATTCTCCTGGAGGGGCCCTGGTTTGCATGATTTAGATGCTTTCCTGCCCCATTACACTTTATTCAATTGAATTGGGTTATTAAGCCTCTGCAGAGTTCAATAAAACATTTTTAAAAATCCACTTAACGGAATCAGGCGTGTTGTAACAGGATGACTTCTAAAAACATGTGAATTGAGAGGATTATATTCTTAAATTCAGACAAAAATCCAAATACCAGCTTAAGAGCTATAAAACACAGTTCCTAAATTGACTCTGAACAGCATGAAAATCAAACATGGAGGTACACTGGCAAATCTGACAAATCCTACTTCGTGACAAACGCAAAATCAGCTCTCTTACAACCAACATGGAGATCTCACATCACATATGCAGGTGCCAGTGTGGCAAACACTTGTTCCAGTGGCCACAATCTATCAATACATATTCTGGGGTGGATCTTTGAAGTCTGAACACACATTCCTCAAACAAAGGGAAAAGGCGATCAACCCTTCCTGTAACTCACCTAGTACAGCTGACTTTAATACATTGCTCATTCACTGCAATGCTGTAAATGCAAACTTTTGTCTGAAATGAAAACAAAAATGATGCATTTTCACCTGAAACGTCACGTAAGTGGAATTTAAAAGTGCACATCGTTGCAGGGATACTCTGGAATCAAAGCTGACAGCCACTGCTGTTGTCAATCCAAACATTTATTTGTCGCCAACCTGTCAAGGCCCCTCAAGTCCACGTCCCACATCTGATACACCTAATGGCTCTTTTTGTGTGAAAGTTGTTGCCATTTTCCTCAGTTTCCCGTGTGAGACCTCTGGTGCAGCCAGACACTTGTCAGATCGCAGGATCAGGTGCCTGCTGATGAGTCAACCTGGAGGGAAGCTTGCTGACTCCCCAGTCGTGTTGAAGCCAGAGACCATGTGACAGACGAGCCGCGGAGGCGCCGCGGCCGATTTCAGACCAGGCGGGTTAACCGCCCCCAAGGGAACGTATCGCAAGATTATTATGGACTGAGCTGCAGCCGAGTCACGGGCCAAAGCCGTCAGAGGGTTCGTTTGAGTCAGTGTAGAAAAAAATGGCTCAATGCTAAGCTAGTTCCAGTGCAGTGATCAAGACAGAGGAAGCCGAGTAAGAAAGCTGTTTATTAAAAGATCAGATTTTTTTTTTTTATTAAGTTAGTGAGACTGATTTGAAATGAATGTTGACCTTTTTCCTTCATTGGTGGAATTGATTCTTGATCTTCTGGGCAAATATCCTAGTTTGATGAAGCCAAGCAGGCGAAAACACTCCACATGTGGACGTCCTCACAGCCGTCATTCAAGATGACTTCATCCTTCCCCAACCAATAACGCTAATCACTGCGGGAACTACAGGCAGCAGAAAGCATCATGGGGCATCAGCCCATTCCTGCATCCCCCTCTCCACAAAACAGCTGTGATATAAGTGAAGTTAAAAAAAAAGACAAATGGAACGGGGGTAGAGAAATGTCCGTTTTTGTGAAAAAAACCTCAAGAAATTGTAAAGCACAAATGGAGATAATAATGCAAACAAAAAAAATCCAGGTCTGTTAATTGAAACAGTTCAAAACATGAATGCAACATACCCGTGTCGAGAGATCTGCTACTTTTATGACTGAAAGAGACATTTTCTCTTCTTATTTCTCTATTTATTTTGGAGTCACAAAATATATTCAACCAGTAAACTAATGATTATATGATTTTGCATGATTTACCAAACTGCAGCTGATCCTGCATTTATGAATTCTGAGAGCTACAATGGAGAAACACTGACATGTTGTTGTTTGTATCAGCTTTTGACCCTCAAGCTGTTTTAGCTCGGAAGTGTGCCAACATTGCCTTTTGTTGTTTGTTTCAAAAAGATACAGATGAAACAACATTTTTAGCAGTGAATGCAAAAAAAAAAAAAAAAAATTTGTTAACAGTAACTATTCTCCTCTGGACCTTTTCTTCATATGGATTTATTCATGGCGAGCATACAGAGAAGTGGAAAAGTTGCTAAGATGTGACACATTTTCTCTGATTTTCGTCTGGTGGGTGGAAACTCAAAAGTGGGTCGCGGCCCATTTTCAGTGGGAAAAGAGAAAGGCGAGATAAAAATCAATTCAGTGTCGTCTCTTCGCACTTGTACATGTTACTCAGAGCCCCATTAGCATATGTAAACAAAACACGGAATATGAGATATGGATTTTATTAAATTGCGGACAAAGGAGGAAGCTAATGTGTTTTGTGCAGTGAGATGTTGGCATGTTGAAGGATGAAGCTGAACCGATACCAGTATCAGACTAGACACTGGTATTGGTACATCTCTAATTGGAATCTGCTTTTTGACACTATTTTTCCCCTAAAGATCATTTTTCTGTCATATTTGTGCATGAAAACACATTTAACTTGAACAAGAAAGGCTGAAGTTACCAAAGTAATTGAACATAAAGTGGAGTATTTCCCCCTCTAAATCTCTATTTACTGGTCGTTGTGTTCGTTAAATTTGTTCTTGTATCAAATTCAGTGAGGAATGAAGCAAAACTACTCCTTTAGATCGCAAATTATTAAATCTTTGTTTTTTTCACGTGACGTGTGTTCTCACATTGCGAAACAGGAGTTTCTGTGATTTTAAATGATGATACAAAAGTGTGTTTTCTACAAAACTGTTGAAAACTTCACAGAGAGCCAGTGTAGAGGGGCAGAAGTACCGCGAGCAGATCCAGATCTGTGGCAGATCCCCTTCTGTAGGCTAATAAAAAACAGGTAGAGATCGGGTTTCAGATGCATGCGGTCCACAGGGACGGGAAATACAGAATGCTTGAGGTAAGAGGAAAACACAAGTCGTTAATCAAAATGCACACAGCTTTATATTCTAATGCAATAAAACACCTCAGATGCCCTCAACTTATCCAACTTTCACTTGCTACTTATAAAGCTCAGTGGAGATCGGAAGTTTGGAGCTATTTTAAAATCCTTCGACAGACTTACAGGCATCAATCAAGTCTTATATGTTAAGACCCTGAAGAGCTCTTTGGAGAGCGGCTTGATGACACCGAACACGAAGAGCAAAGACCTTGGATTTGGGAACAAGTTTCAACTCATTAAAATCACCTGATGTAATCCCTGATGCTACTTTTTCCATGCGACTGATTTGTGCTTTTTTATTTTCCTACATACTGTATATATTATTTTTCCTTTTATTTAACTCAAAATGTCAAACTCTTCGAGTCATTTGTTTGATAATACCACCATTATCTGTAGGCACTGTTTTATGTTTGTTCCAGTATAAAGTCAACACTGGCCATGGGACGTTTCTCTTCTCCGGGAACCGTTCGCTTAATTTGCTCGGGAGACGTAAAACTATTCAGCCAGTCGTGTCAGGAAGCGGAGTGAAACAGGCCGAGTGTGTGGAAGCTGGATTTATTCGGTTCTCGTTTGAAGAAAGTTCTTGCTGATTCTCTCCACCAAGTGAAATTTACATTTCAGAATATATTGGGAGTGGATGTACGGACATGAATTATGTATAGACAAAAATGAACCAAAGATTATCTAATAATGTGGAAAGATTAGCATTGCATTATGAGACGACAGATGATTACATATTCTCTGTTTTAAATAGCTCTAATCGGTTGCTGCTGGATATTCAGCTCGGCTCTATGCTTGATTTATTCATTATTACTTGAATTCCTCGTTTCTCTGTTCGTTTGCTTTGAACTGAAAAAGATCAAGCAGAGATCAGGCTTGTGGATAAAATCCTATTCTCAGATCTTGTTTTCCTCTGTTTACCACCGACTTTGGTTTACTGAGTCTTCAAAGATCTGTGCTTCTTTTTTATTTTTTTGTCATCCATTCAGTCCTTTGAGAATATTCTTCCAAGGCTCATCACTTAGCATTATGGGAAACCAACAGCCCGACGGAGACGCTACAGAAAACTGTACAGAACAACCACACAGCCATGGCACCGTTTCCATCTCACTGTATGCGCATTAATGCCGAAATCAAAGGTGCATTTAAACGTTTAGTCTCTTCCCCCGCTCTATATCACAGGTTGTTTTTCATTTTTGAATGGGTTTCTCTTATCTCTGAAAAGCCCCACAATGCCGTTGTTTCATCTGTTCCCTCAGTTGTAATTTGCCAAACTATTCATAGTTTACGATAATGACAGGGGCAGAATTACCACTCCACGTTCGTAGTAATTTTCCAAACAGCGGGTGATTTATTTCAGACGGTGGTTGACAAAAGTGGCCTCCTCATTTTAAGCCAACAGCCTCTGCGTTTGTCTGAAATAACAATGTCGTCTGGCAAATATTTGTGGCTGACTCACATTAGGAAATGAACCATTGAAAGAGGCTTTTTAAAGCACTCGATGACACTATCACTTTTGTTTAGCGATAAAGGATGCGTTCCAGGCATAAGACGTCGTCTTCCCCCAATTTATAATCGGTACAGAAACTACTTTTCAAAACATTTTTTGGAAACTTGGAAACAGACAGCCCAGCCTTTGTGTTGCATTGGAAAACTGTTAAGACAGACTGTGTTGAGAATGTTTAGAAAAATATCAGATCATTAAAGCATCATAGAGCTGATCTTTTCTGCAATTTTTTTTTAAATCTCATTTAAAGAAAAAAATGGCTCAGTGTGTTCTTAGCTGACATTTACATAAAGAGATGATTTGACACACAAAGTTGGACTATAAGTCACTACAAATACAAAATAAATATGATTTTTTGTGTGTGTTCAGTCAAAAAGTGTATTCTGGCAATAACCTTAGGTAACCGTTGGCCTTTCCTCAATAAAAATGAGGGAACAGTGTTTTTCCCGGTTTGCTAGCTCAACAAAGGTGACGCTAACAAATAAATGCTACCTACTGCTATCTCAATAGCTCGTAAAAGTGCAGCTGTGTAAATGTTAAACTGTTTTTCAGCGAGCATGCCCGCGCTGTTGAGAGCTTCAGTGAAGGACATCACTGCTTAGCTGTTAGTAAGTAGCTACTGAGTTTTTAGGAGTTTTCACTCAACATTGTCACGTTGAGCCATTTTTTGTGTCAAAAAGAAAAAAACAAATTCCCCCACATGTTGAATTCACAATCCAGTTAATGTCCTGCATAGACGACAAAGTTTTCAAATGAAAATAGAAAACTTTTGTTACCTTTTGTTTGTAAATTCACATGACAACACAGCTCAAAGCCACTGAAGATACAGCTTGTTGAATACAGCTCCCAAGGAGGAACTTTTTGAAAATGATTCAATGGTGGAAATGGGGGAAAACTGGGGCTGTCAAAATTAACGCAATAATAACGAGTTAATTCAAATTCCTATTGGCGCCACCCATTTATTTGACACGTGATTAAATTGTGCACCTTTTATAACCCTTGTCTCGCACCGGAGTTTGGGAAACTGAGACGTCCGTGATGTGATACGCTTGTACAGTAGGTGGCGGTATGCACCTTAAAGCTGCTTGTGATCCACCAAAACAAACGAAGAAGAAGGAGAAGCAGTTTGAAAAAAATCAGGACCTGTTGAATAATTTTATAGTATTCTTCAAATCATGCTTATTATATTATGCCATTTAGCATTATTCACATTACGCATGTCTCTGTTAGATACAGTGTGCTTGTGTACACAGGTGTGGAAAAGACAATGTATTCTTTTTATGTTTTCCTGCCTGCCATTTTTCATTTTTACGGCAGCCTCCTGGCAGCTGGACAGTCTGTTTTATTTTTTCTAAAGCTAAAACTACATGTAACTTTGCCTCTCTGTTTCTTTCTTACGCGAATGAGGCTCACTTGACAAGCAATGTAATACTATATATGTATTGTTGGACAACATCTGGCATTCGTGAAGGATGGATGGAGAATTGGTGGATCCTGATAAGGACTCAGAAGAGGTCATGGACAGGCACCTTTGCGGGGGGGGCGGGGGGGGGGGGGGGGGGGGGGGACTGGCAGGTTCCCAGTTGTGCTCTTAGATGCGTACAGCCACCATGGAGTGATACGGAGTGTTTTACAGCATGTGTGTATTCTTGACGAAGGGTCATATGAGATACAATGTACTCCCAGAAAACAGTATAAAAGGATGGGGCTGAAATCGGTCTTTGCGCCAGTCTCAGACGGTCACGCTGGTTGCCGGGAGTTTTAGTAATAAAACTCTCTATTTTGCATTCTGACTCCAACTCTGTCTGATTTTTTCCAAGGAAAAACACGATTGAAGACTTCAAGAACCAAGAGTGGATATAATTGAAGCTTTTAAGATTTTTCTGGAAAATATGTGGGTTTTTTTGCACCGCAATTGGCCTAGGATACTTTTTCAATAAAAATTCACGTCAGAATCGATCATTGACTGTTTAGAAAGATGGACAAAACGTCACTCACAGCGTTCTGAAATCGTATTTTGAGGTTTTGAGGCTGGATGTCTCCATACTGAGCATATGAAATATGCTATATAAATGTGATTGATCAATCATGTCATGTAACCGCATCACGTGGACAGAGGAGGCGCTGTGATAGAGTCATTTATGAAAAACTTTAACTCATAAAATAAAATTAATGGATGATTTATTTCATAATCAGAGTGTGGTCAAGTTGACACAGTTGTAGAAACTAGTGACAGAAACTGAAACTGGGCACTTGATATGTCTATTTATACTCTGACAGTCAGTATTTTTGAATGGGTTCCAAAGTGACTTGAGCTCTATTTGAAACCAACATCATCGTCCCCTGATGGAATTTCCCCAGAATTACAGCTTTTCTATACCTCCGCATTGGCTACATTTTTCACCAGCGGAGGTAGGAGCTTGGAATCAATGCAGCTAGGTATATTACATCATAATGCACCTTGGGAGCGAGTGGCCCCTCCACAAGATGGTCGCCACGTAGGCACATGAGCTCCGATCCGCAGCAGCATGAATGCACAGCTATATACGTGATGGCTGTGGTGACGAGCATAGAGGAATAAAGAGGCTGTGCCATTCTTCTCTTTAATGAAGGCTCCAGGTAATTATCTATCAGAAAGTGCACAAAGTCTGGACTGTAAGCTTTCTGATCATATATGACTTTCCCTCTGGTTTTTATTGAAAGTCATCACCCATAAAAGTTAAATTTAATCATGAGTGCTTTTGGGAAGAATGTATGTTGAAGAAACTGTAGATATCTTCGAATGAAAGTAATCAACAGAAGGCACAGATATGTGAAAAATGTGAAAAATATGCTTCAGTACAGATACAGAGTACCTGAACTTTGTTCATAATCCAACCTTTTGGTCCCTTTTTTGAAGCAGCACTAGTTTTCAATCAGAACCAATATGACTGAAGTCATTCAGGCTGATAATATGGTTTACAAATGTTTTTCATTTCAATCCATCAGTTTTACTTCTAAATGAATTTTCACTTTAATGTCCTTACTAGACCCTTCCCTCAGCCGTTTGGATGAAAGCCCAGTGTGTGATCCATCCGTCCACAGCACCTTCCCTTCCCTGAAATATAGACTCTCTCGCTCCTTTTAGGTAACATAGCACATTACATCAGCCCACTTTTCTTCCCGTACAATGCCTCAATCACCACAGGTCACAGTGCACCTCTGCCACATGCATGAGCTGCTTTTAAAAAGAAAGTTGGTCCGCTTCAGTGCTGTGTCTGACGGGGGCGTGCGTGTGCGCAAACATCCCCGAATCAAAGAGAGCGTGACAAAATCAATGATGTGACTCCGCTCAACGGTTACAGTCTCTCCCAGGCCTGCAGCGTTCAGTACAGTAGGATTGGTCGGGAGGCCACAGCGAGGAAGGCAGCTCGTTCGTCGTATGTCAAAGCAGACACACACACACATCGTTGGACTTATTTCATGCACTTTTGGGCTAAACCATGAGGCAAAGCTTCATGCACACGGCCTCCACATGCACAGGAAGCCAAAGTCGCCCAGATTTGCCTTGCCTTACCTAATTCCAGTCACCATGATTGGAAAATCTGGCAGTTAGAGGACAGATTTAGTGAGTCGAAAAGTGACACACTGCCTTCATTTCATAGTAATTAATTGGATTACGGAGATTTTTTTTTCTCTTTCTTGAATTGAATAAGCTGCAAAAACAAAATATTTCCCTATAACATCACACAGTCACATTATTTCCAAAAGAGACACAGGTAAGTTTAACATTTGGCTCAATAAACACAAAATTGCCCGGTGCATGTTTGAGTTCACCACATACTGTGACTAAAGTGTCCACTTTAAATAAATCTGAGGTTTGGATGCAGTCTACAGACATCAAACCTGCACCTACATGTGATGAGTGTACCATATAATTACAGTCCTGGCAGAAGATAGAACAGCACAGAGGGAGAGGGGAGAGGGAGCGAGATGGAGGCGGAAATAAAGCAGAAAGCAAAAGGTTTTTAAGGATTTCTCACATGAACACTATAAATAACCTTTGTAGACACAAACACAGGGATAAACTTTAGGGGGTAAAAGTCCTGTATGAGCAGATAAGATATGCTGTCAGGGGCACATTTCACCTGGTTATCCAATTCTACTCTCCTTCTTTTTTTTTGTACGCCACTGGAGACAATCCCTCTTGATAAAAATCATTTTAAGGTGATGCATGCCCATCAAAGCAAAGGATAGTACCCTGATGTGCCAGGAAGATGAGCTATAAAAGGTAGAAAATGCTATATGATAAATGTCCCCACTGAGGCTTATAGTCCCTGAACCAGAGTAAGTGAAACACTTTCTGTTTGCTTTAGGCGGGGATTGGTTTAACAAGGACGAATGCTCTTGGCAGACATGTTAATGCCGCCTAAAAGACCGCCGCATTCACTTCTTTCTGTATTTGGGTTTTTGAGAACATGATGTTTTGATACTTACTTACAAACAACATGCAATGCCGTTGATGAATATTTTTCTCTGGTAATATAAGATGATGATTTAAGTGCACTCCCATTCCCTTTCATTCCGCGTACCGAGAAGCGGATGCGAACACAGACACATCTGTGAGGTTAGACCCAATATTATGCTCCAAATCTTGTTTTGGTGATGCATGAGGCGAGAACACAAGGCGGGCATGACATTGAGTTAGTATCGCTGTGTAAAAGATGTGATTCATCCACACGTCATTCCCCGGCTTAAAATACCTTCAAAACTCCTCTGCTTCAGAATACCATCATTTTATCATTCCACGAGGTGGAAATGAATCATGTCATATTGTATAAAAAGTTCAACTCTCGCTTTTTACTTTGGAGTCGCGGACGCTTAGTGACCCTGTAAAGATTGGATATACATCAACAGGCCCCCGGCCTTGGACGAGTCATCAGTATGCTGGACAAAAAGTGTTTTGTCATCCGAGCTCCTCCGAAGCAATTTCAAACTATTAATTCAAAGTGGACCGAACCTGTGTGACAGCCGAGCCGTGTGCGGTTTCTGTGACAAGTCAATGAATAAAATGTTGAGGCGTAGGCCGTTTCTAAAGTTCAAACATCGCCCTGTTTGTGACTTTAAACCAACATTTCAGTCAGAATGGATTTCACTTATACGGCACTTTTTAAACAGTCCTGGAGAGCGTTAGCGTCTTGGGGAATGACGTCTTTCTCAAGGTCGCTTTGACAAATGGAGAGATAGAATGGGGAATCAAACCAGCAACCTTACAATTTAACAGCCACAGCTGCCCAGATGAACTGACATTTAGGTTCTGTTCACACAGCGTTTCAAGAGAAAACACTTTGTTTTGTCATTTTCTTTTCCGAAAGTTTTCACATTTACAATGCAAAGTTTTGAAAACGATGTCTGCACAGAAATGGCAGAAACACAGAATAAGATGAATTTAACATTCCGAGCCACAAGTGAGTGCTGTTGATTGTGTTTGTCATGAAACCTCACAGAGAAAGATAAACAATAAACAGTGCAGGTGCAGTGCTTCAGGAACGCCTTTTTGAAAATATCCACCTTTGGAAGAAATTTTCAAAAAGTTGCACTTCCAGTGGCTCCAACCGCCATTGTCAGGTAAACTGGGCTTTAGATGTATTTTTAAATAAATGTACTAAAAGTAAACAGTTTTCCTAAACAAGATACTGTTGTATAAGAATAAGTATTACCAGTAAAGCCACAGCTTGGTTATGGATCCCAAGGAGATAATTATGAAAATAAATATTCACACTCAATACTCACAGGGACGAGGTCTTGAGTATTAACTGAAGCCCTTCTGTACAGGGTTTGTATGTTGTCCATGTGTGTCCATCTCTCTGTGTTTGCTTTTTACCAACTGTTAGCCAGGATAGGCGCCTGCAGCCTGTGCATGATATGGTGTAGGTCTGCTTATTGCAGCACCATGCACAATTACAGATGGAATTTGGACCCAAATCTATCAGAACCAGCAGTAACTTTTGCAGGTATTGGCTCGTCCAGACAGTCCAGCTTTTACTTCCACCACGCACGACTGAATTTTGGCCTTCCATGTCCTCCCTTTTCCCAGGTTCACTGCCTTTTCTCCCTGGGACAACTTCTAATCGATACTGACCACTGCAGACCCATAACTTCCCACGAGAGCTGCAATTTTTGAAACGGTCTGACCATCCAGCTGTCACAGTTTGGCCCTCAAATACTGACAGTTACACCCTTGATCCAGACACACTAAAAAAGCAAGAAGAAAGAAATTGCAAGGCATTCTAATTAGACTCCAAATGCAGCACGAAGTGTCAAACATGTAACCTACAGTCTAAAATCATCTCATCACTGATCCCATCATGGCTGTAAATGCATTTTTTTTCCCAATAAGACTTACAGCTATTTTTAATTCATTTACTGCGGCGTCACTGTTTTAATAAAAGCAGCTGTGATAACATAACGTGGAGCACACAGAGTATGTGAGCCGAGAGATCTTATTCAACAGTAAAACTCTGCTACCTTATTACTGGCGGATGTAGCATCGACATCAAAGCTGAAGTGAGTCTGAATTTGTAAATTTGTGCTGAAGGCTGCAGAAACTGTGTGCCCTGAGAAGTCCACCAGGTTATTCCAAAGACGAGGAGTAATACTATGGCAAACAGGATTTCAAAAATGCCAGTAGTAATTACTGGAATTTATTTTTGTGCTTTTCATTGCAAGAGTCATGGAGGGAAAAATAAGAGCAAGATACACTTACATTTTCACTTCGATCTAGTAAGGTTTTATAAGCATTTTAATTTAAATGTACTTTTTTCATTGTGTACTTGCATACAGATGAGAAACAAACGCTATTAAGGTTTCATTTTATCGTTTTTATTGGTCCAGCCCACTTGAGATGATGTGACCCCACAAATTAGAATTAGTTTGACAGCACGACTGGGAACAGACTAAAAACAGGACCTGATGGGACTCAGAAGTGCTGTACACAAGCCCTTGCTGCTGTTTTGACCTCCATATACATTTTATAAGCTGCTCTTGGCTCGGGAGAAAAAAAAGCCAGCACAATGTGCCCACATGATATGGCACAAAGCCCAGCTCCCAGCATTGTTCTGGAAATGATGTGACAGAACATACATCACGCAGTATTCAAGCATCCATTTTATTTACATCTTTTGATGTGATCGGGGGAAAAAAGGACTGTTTTGTGGCCACTAATTAATACTTTCTGGCCATCAAATACTATATTGAGGACACAAAATATTAATGATTATAATAATGTTAAATGATTTATTGCAGATGTAATATATTAGCCTCTGCATCTTCACTTCCTTGGTGATACAAAAATTATAAATTGTGTTTAACCCAAGTGAAAAAATTGTTTCCAACAACTACAGAAACGCAAGTAAAGGAAATCCTCTACAAAAGACATGGCATATAGGCTATATGTAAAAAAAAAAAGGTGAAAATGCTACAGCATGAAGTCATAAACTCTGATGAGATGGTTGGCAAAAGGCTTGATAAATAGATGTATCATAAAAATGTATACTGTAACACTACATTATGTGCAGCAGTCCTTCAGAATCCCATACACTAACAGCTCTCTGCTCTCTCCGTCTGTGGATTATGTATTCGTGGCGATGGCAGCACATCTGTGTTGAAAGATCTGGCATCGGTGGTCTTGCTTTTGTATGATTGCTTCAGCTGAAACAGCTGCAATGCTTTGAATTTTGTAGTCACATTGAATCACTACATAATAGTATATTATAGATAATTCATTTATGTGGTGACTTGTGCTTTGTGAGATCTGTTGGCTGCTGTACACTGTGCCAGATATACACAAATAAACCACTACACCGGTTTCTCGTTTTCAATTAACGTCACTGCAAAATGGGCTGAATCAGTTCAACTACTGTAACCTGGACCGAAAAGTGCATTAATGAGTGGAGCCAATCAGGATGGAGCCCAGATGTGATGAGTAACCTTGCACTTCTGATTAGCTGATTGGAGAAGTAGCAGTCTAACTCTGAGTTTTCTACTTGCTGCTTTCTGCCTGCCTCCTGTTTAAGTATGAATGAGAATCCTCTGAAAATGGGATGTGTGGAGAAAAAAAAAACCCAGTAGGTTCAACATGAACATTTTCAAGTTCAGCTGATTTCTGATGCACTTTGTTCGTGTCTGGCAGTCGAAAGATTTCGACAATTGAAAAAACATACATCCAACTATCATATGTGACCTTTTACTGAAAGGTGGCATTTCAGTGTTAACACGCAGCGGGCCGTGCACTGTCAGGAGGGTGCAGGAGCGAGTCACTTACAACGTGTGCAATTGAAGCTGAGAGACACATTCCCCAGGTAGTTTAACGTCTACAAGCTACACTGAAGACACTGACCTTCAGACTGACTGCTTGAGCTGTCAGGTTGGCTTAAAGACCGCTAAAGATGTAGAGAAGTCGACGAGGTGGTGCAAAACGAAATTTTCCAGTGAGCAAGGTGACACGATGGAGCTGTTTTGGAAAAAGGTCACATCAGTTTCATCATTACCTCCTGTGGGCATGTGGAAGAGGTGTGCGTCCGAGCTCTGTCTGGCCTCCGAACACACCCGATCCCACGGAAAAGTCTGAGCCTGTTTCAGTGTGTGTGTGTGTGTGTGTGTGTGTGTGTGTGTGTGTGTGTGTGTGTGTGTGTGTGTGTGTGTTTGTGGAAGAGTGAGTGTGTGCATCTGCCCTGGTATCTGACACTCTCAGACAGCCAGTAGCATGGCTCAGTGAGAGAGCCGGCGAGATCGCTGGACCGTAGTGTGTCTCATGCTGTCACACACACACAGACACACGCATGCACTATAAGCTTCTTCTGTATCTACCAAGATAAGATAAAACATCCATTTCTTTTTTCAGGAGTCATGCATTCTACATTTTTGTATTAAATAAGAAACAGAAAACTCATCTGCACACAATCGAGCTTGGCTGAGTCAAATATTGGGTGAAAATAGTGAATTTAGTCAATAGTTAGTCAAAGGTTTCTTTAACATTTGTTTGAAGTAACAGGTGAACACATAATAATTGACATCTACTTAAAAGTCAGGAATGTTTGTAAGTTTACTGACATGACCTTGACAGTACCAAACTGATCAGTGTAAGCATCAAGTTAATTTTTCACTTCAACCTACTTCGGTTGAAACTAGGGTCGGCGATCTTGGAAAACTAACATGTATTCGAATGTAGCATTTCCCCAAGGCTCCGCCCAACTCCCACCCCATTGGAGGAGCTCCCGTTGGGAGCGAATGCACTGGATGCGGAAGCGCGCCACGGGCACGGAGTTTGTGATCGCCTCCAATGTTATTAACCTTTCTGACTGCCCGCACAAAACGCGCATAGGAGCGCAGCGCCCGCTCCGCTTCCTTCTATTTTTCACGCAAGCGCCGAGAGCACCTTGGCAACGTGCGCGTGCATTGAACCAGGGCCAGTGCACACCAGTGAAAGGTACACGCAGGGGGCTGGTATAACAGCGAAGGGATTTGACTGGTTTCTTAAGAGCGGTCCGTGCCTTACGATTGGTCGGAGTTTTTACTGTCCTGTGGCCGCTACAGTTGTCAGATTTTTTTCCGCACCTTTTTCCGTCCACATAATGTATTGACTTCTCCCAGGGGGTAAGGAGCATTTCACTCAGTATGACAAAAAGTGCTTTTGGACAACATCGCCTACCCTAGATTTAAGTTGAAAGTTAAGGTAAAAGAAACTCAAAGTCACAAATGCTCAGCTGACTGACTCAAAGAGAAAAAAGCACTGCTCACCTGTCTTAGGTTGCAAAGCATCCTAAGCTAACAAGAATTGATTGAAATAAAATGTTTATAAAGTTATATCGATTTCACTTTTCTAGCACTTCTTCACTACTCGAGGAGCCCTCAAATTATTTTACAGTGTTAATCACATTCACCCATTCGCAGACCAGTGGAGGTAGCTGTCAAGCAGTGCTCAATCTAATCACTGGAATCAATTTGGGGCTCAGTGTCTTGCTCAAAGACACATCAACATGTGGACAGAAGAAGACAGGGATCCAAACCTGTAACCTTCCAATTGAGAGACAAACACGATACCAACTGCCCCAAGAAAGTAACAAAAGAAACAACTTTCCAATTAGCAATTTGGAGAGAATTCCTGTAACGATAACAACTTTCAACAATTCAGTAACTTTAATCAAATCACCTTGTTTAAATTATGTTCGCCTGCTCCTTGATTCTAATTTGAGGATCACAAAGTTTCTCCTTAACTGGTGACATCTTAGGACAATTTACTTGAATACAAAAAGACTTTGTACAAAGGTTCTTATCTGGTTCAGAAAATGTCAGTCAGTATGCTTTCAGTCTGCATCCAACCTCCCCAGAACAACAATATTTATGCAACAACCCATTTTTGAAAACTTCCACTCATCTGACTCCATGCTAATCTCATCTGGATGTCCTGACCCACTGCTACCATGTCTTATCTACTTTGAGAGGAACTTCTTCTATTGTTTTGATATTATGTAGGTTAGGTCTGATTTTCTGCAATTTAGTAGCATAACTGCATCAGGTGTCAATCAGTATGAATGAATTCCCTAACAGTTGTCATTACACTATTTTTCTAACCCAAATCCCACTTCAACATTTGGTTTCTCTTATCAATTTACAAAACAATTTAAAATTTTAAAAAAGAGCATTCTTCATGAGCTTTAACCACCGCTCTGCTCCTGCTCCCATCTCTTTTCCTCCTGACACTTCTTGTTTTGTCTTTCCCCTCGTCTCCCTCAGATTTCTAGCCAACACGTCCTTCGAGGGCCAGAGTGGTTTCATATCCAGAGACAGTCGTGGCCAGAATGTCATCTCAGAGTCCCATCACTACATCTGGTCCCTCCAGCTGGACCCTCTGGGCCAGCCAACCTGGACCCGCCTCGGACGCTGGCGCAGAGGCAGAGTTCTGATGGACCAAGGGGCCTGGCCGAGCCACGCTGGTTCTGGGGGCGGAGGGGACTGGCGCCGGCCCACCCGGTTGCACATGCGAGTGGTAACGCTGGTGGAGCACCCGTTCGTATTCACCCGCGAGGTGGACGGAGATGGTATGTGTCCCGCGGGCCAGCTGTGCCTCGACCCACTCACCAATGACTCTTCAGTTCTGGAAGGACTTTTCCAGAACTTGGGGGGACCCAACGGATCTGTTCCGACAGAACTTAAGAAGTGTTGCTATGGATACTGCATCGATCTGTTGGAGAAGCTGGCAGAGGACATGGGCTTTACCTTTGACCTCTACATTGTCGGTGATGGGAAATATGGAGGGTTCAAGAATGGCCGCTGGACAGGATTGGTGGGCGATCTGCTCAGCGGTGCTGCACATCTGGCAGTGACTTCCTTCAGCATTAATTCAGCCCGAAGTCAAGTCATTGACTTCACCTCACCCTTCTTTTCCACCAGCCTGGGAATTCTGGTCAGTACCGCTCCTCTCTCGAAAACCTCATTAGATTTTCCTTCCATGTTCTTCTTATTCCCCATTTCTGTCACTCTTTGGTCCATTTAACTTTGCTGTGTGTCAGTGGCCTCGCCTCAACTCTCTCCTCTTGGTATTCAGGTGGTCAGTATCAATATGGCAGAGTTTTATTACTGCAAGTCCTAAGTTATTGGCTTCTAATGCAATCCTCCGATGTGTGACTGGCCTCCTGAATGTACAGCTTTGTGGCGCAACCCTATTACCACAATTACGAAAGGTAGTCTCACTGCCTGACAGGCATAGTGATGGTAGTATTCATTCTGTTTTTTTATCTGCCACCACAGGTAAATCTTTCACTGGATGTCTTTTTATGCCTCTACTTTTCCTTCTTTTTCTTTACCCATTCCAACTTCAGCATCTTTTTAGGTGCAAGGCAACAGAAAATAATATGACCTGGTCTATTTTTTATTTGTTTATTTTTCTTGCTCAGAACAATACTATTTATTCAAGACTTCATGTCTTTGGCTTGGTAGCATGCAAGCTCTTCGATCTTGTGTCCTCTCCTGAACAGGTTCGCACTCGAGACACGGCTGCCCCCATCGGTGCCTTCATGTGGCCCCTCCACTGGTCCATGTGGCTCGGCATCTTCGTCTCCCTCCACGTCACCGCCGTCTTCCTCACCCTGTACGAGTGGCACAGCCCGTTCGGCATGACGCCGCGGGGACGCAACCGCGATCGGGTCTTCTCTTTCTCCTCCGCACTCAACGTCTGCTACGCCATCCTCTTCGGGAGAACGGTCGCCATCAAGCCCCCGAAGTGCTGGACGGGCCGTCTGCTGATGAACCTCTGGGCCATCTTCTGTCTGTTCTGTCTGTCCACCTACACCGCCAACCTGGCTGCTGTCATGGTCGGGGAGAAGACCTACGAGCAGCTGTCAGGGATACACGACCCAAAGGTAGTGAAGGCAGAACGAAGCATCGCTGGAGAAACTTAGAGTTTCTAAAGTTAAAGTTAAAAACTCGCTACAGTGTGATGTGAAAATGTGGCTCTGGTAGCTTGATTTTCATCGAAGTTTCAATTTGTTTGAAATTACAAATAACAAATTGGTGCTCAGATTTTAGCTGTTTGTGTATTTCTTACAAATTGCTGTTTTCTTTTAAACGGCTACGCAGCAATCTTTAATCAAAGCACTTTTGAATGAGTAATTTGGATAAGGCTAATAGATGTTTGTTGTCAAGTCACCAAAATCACTTCGTAATGAGGAATAATGAGAGTCGGGAGGCGAAAGTAAAGAAAAGAAAGTAGAGTTCAGGACCGAAGGAAATGAGAAGCAATAAGCTGAAATGTTGGTATCAATGATTTTGCTCTGTAATGCGAAAGGTAAAGGTAACATCAGGGTTTTTATTCTGCTTTCCTGCAGTTGCACCATCCCTCTCAGGGATTCAGATTTGCTACAGTGAGAGAAAGCAGTGCAGAGGACTACGTCAAGAAGAGTTTCCCTGAAATGCACGAGTACATGAGAAGATACAATGTCCCTGCAACGCCGGATGGAATACATAATCTCAAGTAAGACAACAGGATGCTTGTGGTTCATATGTAGCCCTATGTAGAAGTGCATGGAGCAAACATTGTACACACAACCATCCTTACTGATTCATGATCTGATGTCATTTTTTCCCCCCCTCACATTGACCCAGATATTTTCTTTCTCTCGGTATCATCATTCCTAAAAATCAGCTTCTTTGTGTGTACATAAGGGGAGAGAAATGTGAGGGGTTTACCAAAGGAAAGTCAAAAATTTAAGGGGGGAGAGAAGAAAAAAAAAAGTGTATCCCCGCTGCTGTCAGTCCCCACCACAAGCATGCCTGTTCGCATTCAGATCTCACCCTCCTCTTTACCCTGCCACTGCTGTCATCCTAAGCCGCTTCAACATTCAACCGGCATCCCCGTGGAGCATAGCAGAATATAGTGCAAAAAGGCAGCTGGAATGCGGGCCTAGTCTGGTAGGACAAATTTTAAATGGATAAAACAAGATTTTTTTTTTCTTTTTACTGAGCTCATGAACGCTGATTAGTGAAGCTGAAGGGGAAAATGTCATCTTTAGAAAATTACAACTTAGCAACCAGACAGTATACAAGTTCAGTAAGGATTCACTGCATTAGGGACGAGGCATTAAGGATCACTTATATGATTTTACAGCAAACCACTTTCCCACTGGTCACTTTTATTCTTACACTATGAAACAACTGTAGAAACAACTGATAGGGTTATGGCATGTGGAGGCTAAACTCAACACAAAGGAAATTCACAGAGGAACCTCAACTTGGTGAATTCTTCACAAAACAAATATTACTGATTAGGTTGCGGTAACTGCAACAAATGCCAGCCCCCACCCCGACTCCCTTCCAAAATAGCTATTTGAGAACCAGCATTGTACAACAGTACAACAGTACAACATTGTACTCTGGGCCTTGTTTACACAACATTGAGGGAAAACTAATCTGTTCCAAAATGTTTCACATTTACTCAGCTGTGTTTTAAAAAAATGATTTCTGTTTACATTGAAGTGGCAGAAACAATGAAGACGATGTAGTGAGCTTGCCAGGCCACCAGTTGGTGCTGTTGGTGGTTCAGTAATGGAAGCACAGTAGCACACACACAAGCACACAGACACAGACACACACACACACACACACACACACACACACACACACACACACACACACACACACACACGCACACAAAGAACAATACACTATAAACATCAACAATGGTAAGTACACAGACACAGAAGTTTTTTTGCTCTTCCAAGTAATTCTCAAATATAAAACAACTAAGTCTCATGAGAATATCAACTGGGAGTCAAGACACTCTGGAAGCCATCATTGTTGTTATTGTCTGGCAAGAAGTATTTGCTTTGGCTGTCATGGACATGCGCAGCAGCAGAGTTTCAGAAAAGTTGTGTAGATTAGTTTTCCCCGTTAACTCGGAGATAGAGTTGGACTGTTTTCAAAAAGTTTCACCTTGAACCGTTTTCTAAAAGTTCCTTTTTCAGTAACTCTGAGCACTAATGTCGTTTAAGCAGAGACCCAAAACACAATGAAAGCTTTCCGTTTTCACATGAAAAAGTTGTCTAAACATCACCTGACTATAGCCACCCTGACTGGGCTTTGGAGGTCATTCTGCAGTAGATTTTTAATGTTAACCTTCAACCGACATCTTCTGAGCTTCTGCTTGTGAGCTGTGACCCTGATGTTCCCCTGTAGGATACACTGAAAAACTCACGAAGCTTTATTTCTCAAACTAATGACAGGCAACCTCACACCACGAGGTAATACAGTAGCCCTGAAGCTCCATACATCAGTGTGCATCGGTGTGGAGACGATGCTCCAGGAGTCTTTTCATTGTCCGCATTGTGCTGCGTATTATTTGGGAATATTTTGTATTTCAGAACCTCAAGGGGCTCAGGCCATGTAGAGATGCTTTCTTTGGGCAGGTAATCCTTTTCTTGAGTGCTGTTCAAATTGATGTACTGTATGCGAGGCATTCAACATGTATTTTACGTGTTGAATGCTGAGTATATGTCAGTGTGGTTTAGATTAAGCATTCATGCCTAAAGCCATGACCAGAGGCGTTCTGTGATTTTGAGTTAAATTTGGTGAGGGCCCAGTTTTAGGAAGAGTAACCAAAATGGAGAAATCCAAGTATCTAATCATCTCCAGCCAAGAATAATTTGCTTTACTTTTCCAAGCCTTAAGCCTGAGGGTTCAATTACTTTTCCAAGCGAAAAACGGAGAATCAAAACGTTGTGGTCATTACAGAGATAAAATAATCTCCTAAACTATACGGTATCAGGTGAACCACATTGCTCATACTTTGGTTTGCTGATCAGATGTCATGATCAATTCACGTAAGAAATATTCATGTTGTTCCTCCACAAAAGTCTTTTTTTTTTAACCTGTTTGCCCACTTTATGTTCGTTACTTCGGACTGTCGTCTCCCCCCACCTAAAAAAAAATCCACATTGTTGAAGTTCACATCACTGGGATAAAAGTACTTGATTTTAAATGGATTATTTAAGGCAGATGATGCAAAAAACAGGCGCATCATGTTTTAATCATACTTGGCTGTACCTGGTTAAATACATACCAAGGTGTGGATAGTCCAAGGTTGTGCACTGAAGCCCTAATTCAAGGAGTGTTAATCAACACAGACAGTGTATAGAAGAGTGCTCGATTTCAAAACCTGTCCTTGATCGCAAGTAAAGAAGGAAAACACATATCTTGAAACGGTCTTTGTAGCATTTGTATCCCAGTAGGCTCCAGCTGACATTAAAGATGTTTTAGAGTTGATTTGCAAAAGCTTCACTGAGACTGCTGCCACTTCATATCTCACCTCCGTGTAACCGACTCGTGAGGAATACGAATAAATTGGCAAACGCCGGAAGGGCAGGCGTTAATTCCACTGGCAGGTGGCCAGTAGAATATCCAGACAGGGCCAGCATGAGAAATATGAGGTTCAGACAAGGCAAGAGGTTGGTGAGAAATTTGTTGAATCATTGACATCCCACTGCAGTCACTGTGAGGAGATCTGTAAAATTGCCTCGAAGCTAAAAGCAGAGATATTCATTGCACCTTGGTTATATGCTGTTAGTGTTAACATGCTTTTTTGAGTGGCTAAAAATTAAACTGTGTGCTGGTCTTTGCCGCTCTAATGGATGTCATTTTTAGCTCTCTTGCCTCACGGCAAAGACTTGATTCTGGGTTTCCTGGTGGAATTTTCATGTTCCTCCATGAACTCCCGTTGAAGTTAATTGGTGTCTCTCAGGCCCCATTCGCACGACACTGTTTTCAAGTGAAAACATAAAACTTTTGTTGTGTTTTGGGATTTCATTTACATGACAACGATGCCAGTGGCAGTGCCAGAGATTTTTAATTTTTCTATTTTTTGCTGGCGTTTTGGGAGAGCTCCATCTTTCAGTGGCGGTACTGGGAAGAATTTAGGGATCTCTAAGTTTAATTTGCTCTGTAACACCGATATGTATGCACCACATCACACACGCAACAGTCGTCCAAATACAGTAAAAGTGTTGCGATTTAAAATAATGTGGCATAATACGCAAGATATTCAGCCAAAATGATAAAGACGAAAAGATTACAAGCCTGCCACTTAAACACACCACTGGATGTACACTTTAACACAATATTGCCATTGACAGGGACGAATAAAACAAATTACAAGCAAATCACACAGCAGGCTTTCATACACAAAGACCACAAACTCATGCTGCCAGTTGCCAAAATCTACACTTACAGAAAAAATATTTGGTGTATTAGATTTAATGACATATTAGCATATTGCATAGAGATAACCAGATGGAGTCAGAATTTGGATCTCAACCTTCAAATAGGCAATAATAACGCACTTACTATTAGATATCATGATGATATGTCGGTTGTTGTGGCTGAAAGCAAAGGAATCAATCAGTTTCCAGTACTTGGAAATTTTAGCAAAAAGCTACCACATGCTTTATTACTTTAAGTTACACAGTCACCAGAAAAAAAAAAGCTCTCTAGTTAACAGGAAGTATTAAGTTCAAAGGCTACAGCCATTGGCTGAATAAGACAACACTTTTTTTTTTTTTGTTTTGTTTTGTTTTTTTTTTTTTTAAGAAAATAAATAAATGTGTTTTAGTGATGCATTTCTTAATTTACCAGAGAACAAATTCTAATATTCACACAGTCCCACTGTCAGCAGGATCTGAACCCGGCACCCTAAGTTAGATGAAGAGAAATAAACTCATGATTCCAAATTACTCCTCTCAAGTCTAAAATCAGTGCCTGCACACTTGAGATGGATTTAAAACAAAACTTTTCCTGTTGTTTGTTCTCACTCTTGAAGGTCAGATGAGTTGCTTGAGGACAGAAGCAGAGAAAATGAAAAACTGCAAAATAAACTCCTAGTTTTGTGCCTAAATGAAGTACACTGCAGTCTCCTGGGGTTGTAGAGGTTAATATTTAGTGTCAAACTGATGGTAAGCTCAAACAAAATTAAACGCATACCTGAATTAGTACCAGTTTGAAGCCTTAGCTCGATTGTTTGATCATGTTTGCTGTACGAAATGCCATACATTTGATTGTGGTTCTGTTTCTCCCCAATTCTGCAATGCAGTGTTTATTTATTACTGATTAGCCTGAGGAGTGCTTGCGAAATGTGCGCGCAGGAAAATAATTAGTGCAGCTCGCTGTTTGAGATGAGTGCTACAAAGCACCGTGAACATAACAGATGAGCTCTCACTAGCTGGGTCAAGAACCCTTCACCGCATTTCAGCTGAACACAACACCGAAGTTACGAAACCACCCTCCACTGCTACCACGAGTCCCTGAACTGAGGTGACTTCCTCCTGCTACATTTGCAGTTGGAGCGCACTCCTGTCATCTCTCTATTGTTGTTGTTGTTGTTTACAGGGCTGACCCTCAGAAACTGGATGCATTCATCATGGACAAAGCTCTGCTGGACTATGAGGTCTCCATAGATGCGGACTGTAAAACGCTGACGGTCGGAAAACCCTTCGCAATAGAAGGTAACACAAAGAAAAAATACTGAAAACCAAAATAAACCCACTTAGAAAGTGAGCTGTGCTGATAAAGTACCAAGAGGTTATGTGGACGGGGTGCATCGTCTTTTCACACTATGAGTACTTCCTGCAGTATCGAACCCAATACTAGTATCGACACATCGCTAGTGTTAAACTCAAGTTTTGTTCATATTAGATCTGAAAAATAAATTAAAACTTTTGTCACATATGCTGCACTCAAACACTGCACCACACCTTCAACAGGTCTTGGTGTCCTTTGGTGTTTTTCTTGTAAGTTTCAAACCGTACTTAAATTCTAGTAATACACTTTTCAATGATTTATAACCTCTTGATTTAATAGTCCACCTGTATGATTATGTTGTCAGAATCTTTTGTCCACATTGTTGTTTAATGTTTTGTAAGTATGAGATCATGAATATTGTTTTTTGTGGGAAAGTGAGACAAAATTCAAACTTTTTTCTTCTTCCTAGTAGTCTTTTTTTTTTTTCTCTCCAGATTAAGTCACTGAAACCTCGGCCTCATTTCACCTCACTGTGGTGTTACAGTAATATTAACACACAGGTGTTGTTTTGGTTTTTAATCATGACTCGATGTTAAGAGACTCCGCTCTGCAGACCGACTGGCTATAAGCGGTTTTAGCAGGACCCTAAATTTAACAATATCAATCACTCATCGCTTGTGCTGTCGCTAATCTTTTTGGCTTTCAAAAGCTTACATTCGCCACTGTCTGCTGTTAATCTCTGGTCCATTTAGCAGTCTTCTTCCTCCCACTGTGAAAATGTTCCCATGGCGGTTGCTTCCATTACAGGCCACCGTAGCCCCGGATTCCAGCACTGTTGTTAATTACTTAATGCACCCTTAAGCCTCCTGGATACAATACAAATCAATCAGTGTGCTTCCTACCAAGGCGAGGTACTCTTGTAATTGGCTATTGCAGAATTTGTCACACTTTCCTGGCAAGACTTTCAGGGGGTATATACAGTATACTGACATCGTCAAGTGTCTACTTTGTCTTAAAAGGGATCTTGTTTTTTTTTTTTAAAAAAGGAAACAGCTAAACTGTCGAGACTACCGTGTTTTTGCTCGGCAGCTTTTTTCCCCCCACAGCTATGAGCCAGGAAAAGATTATAGTAGCAGCATGAAGGTGAAGCGAAGAAAACAAGTCTGTCTGCTGTCATGACAGAAGAATAATCACTCCGGAGCGTCTTATTTGCATGTGTGTGTGTGTGTTTTTTTTTTGTTTGGCAGGCTACGGCATTGGCCTCCCTCAGAACTCTCCGCTCACATCCAACATCTCAGAGCTTGTTAGTCAGTACAAGTCAGATGGCTTCATGGACATGCTGCATGACAAATGGTACAAGGTTGTGCCCTGCGGGAAGCGCAGCTTCGCTGTGACTGAGGTAAGAGCAGTGTGGGCCTGGGTGGAAGGTTCATCTTATTATGCAGTTTCTGATTATACCCTGGAAATAATTGTTATTAAAAATTAATTATTGAAACTGGCTGATAGCTTTACTGTCGCTTAACAAGAAGGGAGGACATTTCTGTTCTTCAAAGCTCAGTGAGCACTACAGATTTGGCTTCTTGGTGCACCGTTTCTCCTCTGGAAATGCCTTCCCTTGCCCTTTACAACCTCCATGTACAGTAATTGCGGCTTTCTAATTCAAACCCTGACCTCTGACCCTGGCAGCTGCTCAAGCCGTGCCACTTTAACTTCTATCCTAACCAGTCCAACCCCCCCCCAAAGTCCATTCGTTTCTGTTATTATTGAGCACTTAGCGCTTTCACCGGCCTGGCTTTCTCTCTTTCCAGCTGTGACTTTGGCAACTCCTGGAAACTTCTCCTGATTCCTCCCTCTGCTCCTCTTAACACTTGTAAATCACTCATTTCTTTTATTTATTGTCTTAGCTGCCGTGTGACAGGCAATATAACCCCTCATGATGATGTCTAATTAATAAGCAGTCATGGTGCGTGCCTTTGAATGACGGCGTCACCTCGGTGCCTAATCATAAATGTAAATTACCATCTTATGAGTCTCCGTGACACAAGCACTCGTGGTTACATTGCCACGCTGCAGAATCAGTGTCGGCGAAGTGAATCGTTTTCCAGTATGCAGCAACCTAGACGTGTTACAGATGCTATCTGCCACTGCCGACATTTAAATTGCTCCAGGTACTTTTCATTTTGCAGCATCATGCCACGCTCCGCCTGCAGTGAGTCTGGAAATATTCAAGCTCCGTGTAGGAACTGGTGCGATGACCATGAACACCCCTCTAAGTCCCATATCAGAGATAATGTTGGTAAATAGAGGGAACAGTGGAACATGAACTACTGTCTGATATTTAATCATGTCACTTCAAAATAAAACTTCGTTTCGAATGTTAGTATGTTTTAACCTGATGGAAAGAAGCCGTTGAGTTATTCACCTGGGTGACTCGACTGCTCAGCCACTGTGGAGGCTGCTGTTGTTATTGTCCATCTACTCAGGCATAAGCAGGAGAGCTTTGCAAAAGAAATGATTGCTTTGTACCTGGTGTTTTACAAATAAAGCTGAATTGAATCGAAAGAGCTATTTACTTGCACAGTGCACATTTGGTAGTATTGGTATTTTCCCTCATTCATAGGGAGACATAGTTAGTAGCTTATGTCAAAAAGTTGCATTTTCAGTGGCTCCCAGCACCATTATTGTATAAACAGACACCCCAAACAAAAGTTTTCCATTTAGCCTGTATCCACAGTCACTACTGTGATAAACATTCTTAGATAAACATTAGCTTCCCTTTCAAAGACTTTCTGCCATCTTCTGATTGTTTTTGTAGGTATTTTGTTATTGATATGATACCCCCAGCATGCAGAGTTGTTTTGTTTTGAAGCTAACTTGTTCAAACTTCCCCCAGTGTTTAAAAATAACAAATATGGCCTACACTTCTGATTTATGAGTTTGCTGCAGGACAATTAAAACTGAAGCGTATTCCGCAGGTCATAGTTTGGACACCTGTGCATTGGACTGACTCACACTATACCGCCAGCGCAGCTAATGTGTCATAGTGACGCAATAATACAACTATATGCTAATTATCAAAAATGGAGGCAATTCCATGAACTGCGCTGTGTATCAAGTAACTCCACAATTTTTGAAGGAAGTGATCAATGCTCATTTTCATTTGCTTGTGTAACATCACTCAAGTTGTTTTGCATAATTTGTAAAAATTTTGATTTGTGAAGAGTGTCACCAATGAACAAAACAAAAAACTGCATAAAGTTTCAATTCAAACATTAATTTCTATCAAAAACGTTTTCAGAAAAAACATAGAATGAATACATAAATCAGAAATATGCTCAATGATTTTTATTCAAGGTTTTTTTGTAGCTTCAACAAAAAAAAAATACCAGCGCAGAATCATTTCCAACAGTGTTGATTTGAACATTTTTTGAGTTTCTATAGTTTCATTCAAAACGTTTTTCTCCCAGAGTTTCTGTTAATCCTGCAAAATCCTTTTTAAAAATTACTGCTGTTCATTTCCTGTCTGTATTACTGAGTCACAATATTGTGGATGAAAAGTGTAAAATCATCAAATGCATTTTGTCAAGTTCATTACTTTTTTAACTCCTTACTCAAATGTCTCACTTTCACAATTGTACAATGTTGAAATGTACAAAAAGATTGAAATCCATTGACTACTCATGATACTCATAAAAAATGCAAATCTAATGTCTCAAGGAAGAGACTCGCTGATTTCACACAGTGATTCATGTGACATCATTTTACAACATACACGTGCCCACAGCAAGCGGGGCTTACGAATTTCAGCACCATGGAGAGCGACAATGTCATTTTGAAGTCCATCAAAAGGACATGAAGTATAACAAACCAAGGGAGCAACAAAAATTATTAGGCTACATGGTCACTAATAAAACAACACATATCCAAAGCAGTTCAGCACCACGGATAGCGACCGCATTATTTTGACATATAATATGGCTCCAAGAATTACCGTAGCTCCCAAACAATTTTGTTCAAGATGGATTGAGCTGCATGAACTACATTTTCTTGGTTTGTGGTCACATTATCACTTTTTATTTATGGTTAGCGGGACTGAACAGAGTGGCTCAGTTTACCCTTCTAGCTGTATTTACCCTTTCCTCTGCTGTGGAGGGTATTTTCACTTCTCAAACACACAATTCATCCCAAGTGGGGCAATCCATTTCTAGCTTTTATTCATGCGAACAACATTTAATCAATCAATATGGAAATTTTAACAATTAACTAAAGAAATATTAACTATGAATCAAATGAAAAAAAATGTAAATTAAACAATATAAAAACATTACTTTGTGTAGCTATTTGTTTTGCGTTTGGGCACATGTTAACATCAGCAAATAATTATTTTTGCTCTCTCAGCTATTCATTCACCTGCATTAGGCCATATAATTATTTTTGGTTTCTCAGCTATTCACTCACCTGCATTAGGCTAATCTGATGTTAAAATGTTGTGTGTGTACATATTTGCATTCCCCAACATCACACTAAGAGCGTGCGGGAAAACCGCGTCGTGGAACCATTATGAATTGGCTGACTCAGTTCGGTCCTGCTCAGCATTTTTTTAAGCAATCTTTTATTCCGATGACTGACTGCTACACCCCCAGCAGCGAGCCCGGGGATTCAGAAAAGATGAAAAATCTGATGGATTGATTTCGAAGAGGCGGCCAAAGTCTCTGGCACGTAGCCAGCTCTCTGTAACCCCCCCACCCCTCAAAAGAAGTTGATTCTATTTCACGTGATAAAGTCAATGCGCATTATTCAATTAGCTCACATAAAGCCAACCGCCAAAAAAAAAAAAATGGATGAAGGTTATGAGCAGGACGTGTTTAATAGAAGCTATTCATACATTGTGTTGCAATTAATGCAGCTGCATTGTGAAATGTAAAAGCTCTGAGAAATCAGTGGCATTGTTTTCATGTGCTCTGGAAAGGTAAAGTCCTTCACGAAATGAATGCTGCAATGGGCTCATGCACACAAACTGCTTTTTATGCACTGGAGCTGGAGCTGCAGAATTAGATTAGATTAACGTCATGTAGCTTCACTAAGCTTGACTGTAAAGGGATAATGCCGCTGGAATTTTCTCCTCCGCTATCTTGCTCGATTCCCACCAAAAAATAGAAACTCCTGTTGCCATTGTCAAACTTTCCAGAAATCCCGGGTCCTTATCCCCAACACTCCCTAAAATTTCATTATGGCTCGCCTGCCAAGTCCCAGTGGTGAATTTAATCCATCATGTATTGTTTTTCAGCTTGACTTTATAATGCAATCACTGCAGCTGCTCCTGTATCCCAAGCTGTTCTGTACTCAGCAGTAAATAGATCCTCATGAGAAAATAGGCAACATTTGCAGTTACCGCCACAAGTGGTCATTTAAGAAAAGCAGCACATCACACTTGTAGATTGGTACTCTTGCAGATTCATGATCCAGTACTGTTTTTTTTTTTCTTCTTCTTCTTTTGACAGACACATTCAGAGCAGGAACAAGTGCAGCTTAAGATGTAAGTGAGGGAATTGAACTCTCCATGAAGTCCTGGAGGGGAGCAAGAGTTTCTCATTTTCATTGAGTGGCATAGTGGAATATGGTAATGGACACAACCACTGCAGATTTCACTTAATTTACTTTGAATATAATGGGTTTTTTTTTCTTGAATCCAATATTTTGAAGTGAAAATTGAAACCTTTTGGAGTCACTTAAAACTCAACGTGGTCAGTTAAGGTGCAGGGTGTGGGACGGAGGCACTATGGTGCTGGGGCTTGACATTACATAGGGTGCACAGGTAGTCCAAGCTGCTTCACTCACGATCAGAATCTGTATCAGTGCACTTGTGCAAAGGAGAAGTGAATAATCACTGGCGGAGGCTCACAGACTTACCTCTTGCAGGCCACCAGTGTGAAAGTCCGACCACACAGTCTTGATCTGGATTGTCTCAGGGCCCCGACGACCTGCAGCTTACTGCCCCGACTTCCTCCTTGGTTCACAACAACGTCCAATGTGATGTGGAGAGAGGATGAAGGCAGCTCCTGGAGGATGATGGAATTGATAGCAATGACTAAGCTAAATCCAACAGCACATGTTTCAGTCCATCTGGTGCTGCAAAGGTGCAGCTCTGGATCTCAGTGAAGGCCTGGTCCAGATCGAAGAGGAGATCCCCCAGGACCACACCCACCACCTCATTAGAAGCGCGCCTCAGGCAAGCAGACATGGGGAGGCCACGCAAAAAAATACTGAGCACCATCCTGAATTGTTAGGATGAAATTCTCTGTACAATGGACGCGCTTGCCGGTTCATCAGTCTTTCAGCTCAGATAATTTTCATTTCCATCAAGCGATGCGAAATAACTAATTCAAGAGAAAGATGACCAGCATATATATATTATCTGTAATTCGTTTCTGAGTGCCGCTTCAACTGTGACAGCTGTTTTTATTTGAAAAACAATGGGAGCCAATAATTCCTGGGAGGTCAGCCAAATCAGCTGATATAATAGAGAGGAAGAACGTCTGCGGCCAGTGCAACAGTGGGTACACGAGCTTCATGGGTAATAATATCGAAATGAGAAAATTACAAAGTGACACTAATCATTAAAGCGCTGGCTCGAGGATTGATGCAGTGTGTGCTCTCGCATTGTCTTTCAGCATTTCACAAAGTCTCCTCTGAAACAGACGCCTGGAAGAGAGAAAACTGTTGTTAACCCTTGATGTACTTTTCAGCCTTGATGTTTCCTTTCCTGATATTTAAGCTGGACAAGCCGTAGTCACCAATGCAATGAGATTCAGGCTTTTTGAAGTATGTGTCCATGATAAATTGAACATTCTTGTTCCTCGTTAGTCCACTAAACTCAGTGCATGGGGTGAGCAGAGCAAATGCTAAATTTGCGTTCTTCTCAGAGGTTTTTGATTTGGCTTCAGTCCATTAAAAACAAGCTTTGGCCCAAACAAAACATCCTTTTTTGGATGGCGCTGTTCTTCACGTGATACTGCTTTAACCTGCAGTATTGGATTGTACAGTGAATTGTGTTCAAAATCATCGATTACTGGAAGTTCCCCTAAGCCAGTGCAGTAGTTTTCAGAACAGAATCGCCGCTGTATCTCCAAAACGCACAAAGATCAATGTTAACCTTTGGCCTGGTTACTCATATACAGAGATTTTTCTTGTTTGCAAATTTATATTAAAATCTGTAGATGACAGGGTTTGTCATTTTCATTTTGGCTTGAACAGATGCAGAAACATCGATGAATTTCTAACCTGTGAGAGATTGTGCTTCTTGAAACTGACCTGACCCATTTGCACATTATTCTATCCAGGAGGGAAAGTCCTCTTAAAACTGTCTTTTATATTAACAGCTATCGTTTCTTTACTCTGTTCCAACTTCTTTGAACTGCCCTAAAATTCAAAATGAGCTAATATTTCTAATATTGTATAGAATATGACTTGATGAGATTTGCAAATCATATTCTATTTTAATTTACTTACACGTCATCCAGACCTTTTGGAATTCGGGTTACATCAAATAAACTCAAAAATTATGCATTCATAATTGTATCATGGGGATTGAAGAACATAAAAAGACCCAAGGCGGTTAAGAAGAAGCTGTAATTAAATGCAATGACATTTTAAGAGGCTGTTTTAACCACACAGCACAATGTGAGGAGCTTTATACTTCACGGTTAGATTTTTTTAGGCAGCTACTTCCCCGTTTGAAGCAATTTATATGCATATCTTATCCTCTTTTGTATCTCTCCGCTTTTTTTTTTTTTCTTGAGTCTCTCTGTTCTTCACTTTGTTGTGTCATTCACCCGCTGCTTGTATTTCCAGACGCTGCAGATGGGAATAAAGCATTTCTCCGGACTGTTTGTGATGCTGTGTGTGGGAGTGGCCTTATCTCTGCTGACCACAATAGCAGAACACATCGTGTACAAGCTGGTGATCCCGAGGGTCAAGGAGCCACGCTTCAAATACTGGCTGCACACGAGTCAGGTACTCACCCGGCTGACACACGCATGCACACACACAACAATGAACCACTGGTTTTTTGTTTTTTTTTTTTTTTTGTTTTTTAAGAAAAGGGCCAAACAAGATCTTTAAAGTACAAGTCCAAATGCATATTTCACCAGAACTAGTTGTGCAAAAAAAAAGAAAGAGGAAAACACCATTATCCTGTCCAATGTGTTCTCGCTGACATCAAAACTCAAAATTACAGTCATTTTAATAGTTAAATGCAAAAATCATAAATGACAAACCCTTTTACAGTTGAACCTTCACTCCAAGGTCCCATGACAGTGTTTCATCATGAAAACGTGGCATTCGTGTTTTTGTTTCAGAAAACCTTTTCAAAACAGTATGCGAAGAGCTGTTAGCTTATCGTGACACTTCAGCGACTTCATCAGTGGCTGAGATCACCGTTGTGTAAATGGACACTCAAAACAAAAAGTTGAACGTTTTTAAGATGACTGCAAGCATGTGGCATGTCAATGTTGCACTGTTGTGATCATTTTACATTTCTTAATAACCATTTCAATGATGTGTGCCTCAAGACCTGCAGTCGTGTCGAGAAAGCGATGCCACACCTCCACACATCACAGGTCCTCTCTGAAAGACTACTGATAAAAGTGACATCAAATGGAACGTGGATTTTTCTCCAAAGCTTTAATGATGAACTTTACATTTTAAATGAGTTCAAAATAGACTTGTCATGATTGAGAATCAATAAAAGCTGGGTGGTGATTTTGATTAGTTACATTTCACTCACTTCAGTGTAACCAATGTACGCAAAATAAATCTTTTTTTCTGTCTACAAACTACAATTAAAATCATAAAGAAATGAATGTTGATTAAATGACTGTTTTGGGCTGAAAACAAATATTGAAGGTTCAATTATGTTAAAAAAAATTCTTGGTGTCTTTTTTGATAACACACGAAGCATAAATTCACAGTAAACACAGAACAGGTGCAAACTAATGTGTTGCTTGTTTTCCAGAGATTACACCGAGCCCTCAACTCAGTCTTCAACGACGACAAGCTCCCGACTGTTACCAAACCTGATAAAAGGTATTTTTCTTTCCTTTGAATTGCTCCTCTCAGTTCAAGCACATCAAAAACACGAGTCTCTCAGTGTAAATCATGAACATGTGATATTTTCCTTTTCAGGATTAAGAGTTGTGGGAAAATCCCATCCCTCAGTGTCTGAACTGAATGTGAACTGAGCTTATGTGTGTTGTAATTCAGGTCCACGCTTTTGAACGATTGACTCGAGACTTAGGCTCATTAGAACTTTTGTCATGCAAAGACACACCAGGAACAGCTTTGCTTCTCATTTCTGGCTGCTTGAGGTGATGGTTTTAGAGGCTTACTCTTTAAAGAGGGCTAAAATACCACTGAACCCTTTTAATTAAATAGTACACCTTCATAGAACTACATTACAAGTTTCGTACAAAGACGAGTACCTCCATTTAAGAACGAAGTCATGCTTGGTTCCCGGGTATGGTTACGGAACGCTCCTGACTCCGTGCGCTGTGACATTCACTCACATCTAAAACGCACTGAAGCTGTTCCAGCTGGAAGCCAATTTTCCAAATCTAAGTGGCCCATTGGCCAAATTATTAGGTTGAGAAAAAGTGACATCAATTAACATCCGAGTGGCAGTCAGGGAACTCGTTTTTTTAATCAGAAACTAAACGGTACGGTCAGCCTGATGGAAGCCAATTATCAGCGAGCGAAATTAAGGGAATAATCTCACCCTGACGTCACGGAGCATTGTTGAGAGCAGCGGGAGATTCGGTATATCATGAGAGCTTCAGAAGTTGCGAGGGTGCTCTTTGTCCAGATCAGTTACATAAGTAAGTGTGTGTGTGTGTGTGTGTGTGTGTGTGTGTGTGTGTGCGTTTTCGTATTTCTATCCTTGTTGGGGCCAAATGTCCCCACAAGGATAGCAAAACGTGGAACGACATGCCTTGTGGGGACCTTTTTCCGGTCCTAAGTAGGAGAAACAGTGTTTTCTTGACCATGTTGTTGTTACTGAAAAAAGTAAAAGTGCAAAAACATTTCTTTAGGGTTAGGCTTTGTTGTGGTGTGGGTTAGGGTTAGGGTAAGGGTCAGGGTTAGGGGCTAGACATGAATGGGAGTCAATGGACGGTCCCCACGAGGATAGAAATACGAGACTGAGCGTGTGTGTGTGTGTGTGTGTGTGTGTGTGTGTGTGTGTGTGTCTGTATAGCTCTCTTTTGGAAACTTTAAGCACCATGCTTTTCCTTTGCTTTAACTCTCTTATTATATTGATTTTATGGACATAAATTGTCCGAAAATTACAGTGAGAGATTGTTTTTGCCACCTATTCTAAGAATGCTTCAATTCTTAATGGTAGTTTTTCAATATTACCTTTTTTTCAGTGTGTATGTTGAAAATGTGACATAATGTGATGGCGTGACGAAGGTGAGGAACTCACTTGCAGACATTGGACAGTTCAGAATCCATCCATCTTCGACTCCGCTTTATCCTGTGCAGGGGCGCTGGAGCCAATCCCACCTAACTATGGGCGAGTTCAGGATAGCAGTCACACTGAGGGTCACAGATTACCCTCACATGCATGTTTTTGGACTGCGGGAGGAAACTCACACACAAAGAAAACATCCAGACTCCACACAGGAAGGTCGACTTGGTATTATAAACCCATGTGCGAAGCACAGGTGCAAAAAGGCACGTGCGAACAAAATCACAAATCCACAAGAGAATGGCAAACAAATGCAATCAGGCCAACAATAGGTGAGAGGGTGTTGAGTAGGCTGATCAGTAATGAGGCGCAGTTGTGAGGAGTCAGAAAACAGGAAGTGAGTCTTAGGAACATGTGCACGATGTCTGTGTACACAATAAAGCAGGAAGTGAGATACAAGCTTGTAGAAGATTCAAACATCTTACTGTGAAACACCAATGAATCCACTAATATAATATGGCTGCAGTACTTTATTCATCATGAATTCATCTCACACAATCTCATACATGCCATATCCTGTGAGCAGCAACGCGACGGAAGTAGAACGGCGAAGGAAAGATCAAAACACACCTCCAGCATTTGCTGAGCAAACAGATCTTTTTTTTTTTCTCTCCTTCTCCACGCTGAATGAAAAATTCTGCTGTAATCTCACTTCCATCCTGGCTTTGCTCAGGTGAAGCACTGAGAGCAGGGATCACACACACACACACACACACACACACACACACACACACACACACACACACACACACAGTCCTGTGAGTCCTGGTGAGGGATGCCTTTGGTAATGAGGATAGATTGCCTCCTCTCATATAATTATGCTCATTCAATCAAGCTCTTCTGCATCATGCCCGCTCGCTGCCTCAGAGTCACAAATTATTACCGTCCTATTGTCAGCAGGAGCATCAGGAGTCAAAAAGTGCCTGTTTGCGAGACTTTCACTGAAATGGGATGACCTCCTCCAGCTTTTACCATAAATTGTACCAAAAAGTATCCACATCAATCCCGGCCGCTGTGCTGCTTTTACCGAGTCTGTAACGTCAGCGGTTTGTCACCAAACAGAAAATTAAATCGGCTGCAGCTACTACTAAGGATGGAGCCACGGCTTATTTCTCCACTGGCGGTGTTAACAAGGACACAGAAAAAGAGAAACCTAAAGGCATCAGAGAAGTGTCTGTCTGTGAGAATTAAGAGCATAGTCTGCAATACCCTGAAAACTCTCTTGGATGGCCAATTAGGATCAAGTCATTTAGTATCGAGTGTTTCGCTCGTGAAGCTCTGGAAGAGACACACATGCATGCAGGAGAGGACATTATCTGTCATGTCCAGTCGGTCAATAATAGCAGCTATAATTCAGCTGTGGTGGTCTATTTCATGAGGAAATTGTTGCAAATGCAAGAATGTCTTTTGTCAAAACTGAAATTTTTTTATGTCCTTTAGTCCTCGACGAAAGTCAGGGATATGCAGTAGTGAATTCCCCAATCCTCCGTGCATATTTACACATCAAAAGTTGGATTATATTTGACATTCCTGTCCGTTGGTAATGTTTCATTAAATTAATATTACTAAATGTTGCTACTGCTACCTGGCTGAGATGAACGGAGACGTTAAGTGGTAACAAAATGATGACAACCTGTCAATCAGCTGACGCTTTCCCAATCAGAGGGTTAAGGTTGATCCAGTTACAGTCGAGTGATATAAAAACTCATTAGACTAATCCTATTGGATGATGGTGTAAAGATATTTATGATCTGATCAGAGTCCATATTATTGTATTGTGAGAGGCTTCAGGGACGGTTTTGAGAGAAATCTCAGAGCCAAAGCACAACTGGACTGATAAAACATATTGGCGATATTTTCACAAAGTCGATTTTAATGATAACTTCTAGTACAAAATACAGTGAAATGTCCTAAAACCTCCTCCTGTAGCCGTTGCACTAGGCTTTCTTTTACCAACTCATCCCGGCAGCATGGCGTTGAGGCTAACGCTAGTTTTCTATCATTCATGGCAGCAACACTGAGATCTCAGCTCGGGTTTCGGTGTTTCGGTGTCTTGTGTCTGCGACTCCTACAAAATGTGTAAAAAAAAAAAAAATCACCATTTTCTCTGAAATGTTTGTCATTTGCTTGGTGGTTGGACGGGCCGGATTGGAGCCTCTTGCAGGCTAGTTTTGGCCCCCGAGCCTTATGTTCGCCACCTCTGATCTAATCACTCCATTTAGTGTTCATGATCCCTCAATTTGAAAGAATTCAATCATGTTTACATAGTAAATAAAGCTGCCTTTTTTGTCTGAGCATAATCAGAATTGTCAGCTGGAATTTAGAAGTAAATCGCACTGGGAAAATACCAGAGACTAGTAATTAGATACCTCAGTGAGCCTCCTTCTCAGTGGCGAAGAGGTCATTCAGCAGTGGTAAGTCCCCCGGAGCTGGTGGGGTTCCACATCCGGCTCAATGACACTTGAACGAGGTGCACTTGTGCTGAAGGGCCCTCTGTGCTGCACGCTGCTTCCATGCCTTGTTGCCACTGCAGAAATTAACATCTGTACTGACAGATGGGTTGGGAAATAGTCTTTAGAAGGTGCAGTTGTTGACACGAGACACAAAAAGTTGCTGTAATTATTGGAAGTTCTGCGCTTTATTAGTGCTGGATTTCATGTTTGCTGAGTGCAGGGTGCTGCAAGGACATCTGTCAAATGACTATATATGGAGGAAATCGATATTGATTAATATTTGATTGAAGGACAGGGAACATCTGGGTGAGAGAGGAATCCAGTGGCCCTGAAATGTGAGATAGGAGGAACTGGAAATCACACAGAGGAATCTGAGAGCTGTAATTGGCAAGGTGAGCCAGAATCTGGTTTCTCTGAATAAAGGGGGCAGAAGTATCTAACCCAGAGCAGAAAAGTAAATTACCTCCCAGTGCATGATGAGGAAACAACAGAGGCTGTCCTGCAGCTGTGTGTACTGACTCCAGGGCTCTCACACACAAAGTGGGAATCAAAGAGGTGTGTTTGTTTTTGTGGTGAAAACAGAGAAACCTCTTAACGTCAGTGAGACGAGCGCAGTAATGAGATTTCTACCCAGCTCGCACAGCACCATGCATCCTTTAGTACCAAGTGAAAAAAAAAACTTCTCTGTTTGGTAAAATAATGATGTTGTGAAGGACATGCTAACATTGGAGGGAAATATTATTTATATTTGAGCTTCTTTTTTTTTTTTTTTTTTTGCATCATCGCCACTCGTATTTTTCTCTCTGACCTTGACATCATTATCTCTCCAGGGTTGGCGCGCTGCGGTTATCTCTGGCAAACCGCAAAAAATTTTTAAAAAGCCCGTGTTCAGACATTTTTGAATGGGAGTGATTGCAACGGTCTCTTCCATCAGCCCCCCCCCAAAAAAAAAAAGGTGCCCAGACATGCTCTTTAATATTAAAGTGAAGGTGAAACACAGGAGGTAAAGACATTTATTCTTCCCAATATATTCCCACATTGAACGTCATTATTTGCAGTTGTTTTCTTTTTGCTCACCGCTGAATACACTAAGCTCCCAGTCACATTGGTTTCTTTTCAGCTTCTGATAAATCAAAACTGTCTTAATTACCCAGCGTCCTCATCACTTGAGAAAAGAGTACTGCGGACCCAACACGTCATTTGAAGACCAAACATGCCCATGGGTGCTCGAGTACGCTCAAGTCTACATTTGCCATTTAAAGTATGAACGCCTGATGGGAGAACGGACAACAATTTTAGTTCGAAATTAGACTTATTTAAGTTAAGCTTTAGGGCTCATGGCATTTAGGCAACGCAGACATTTATCAGGGGTTCAACTCCACCCAACAGGGAAGGATGAAAATCAGAATAATGGTAAACACTTTGGAATGTCCACATGAGCCTGCTGGACATAAAACACACAAGCCAGTCTAAGGCCTCGATTACACAACGTTATGCAAACCAAATGCTACTGCTCATGCGCACTGCGGCTGCAGAACAGAGTTCCTCTGCGGACAATGACGACAATGGCGGCCACCAGAGTGTCATAACTCTCTTGGTCGTTTTATAGTTGAGAATCAGCCGGAAAAGCAATCCAACATTGTTGTCTGTCCATACAAATGTCCGTGATGTTAATGTTTAGCAGACATCAGCGGCCCGGCATGAATACTAAATTGTTTTCAGCGTCTTTACAGTTCCCATGCAGAAGGAGATTGTTTTGAAAATGTTGAAATGTCAATTAAAAAGTGATGCATTTTCACTTGAAGCATCATGTAAACGGATTCTTATTCTCATCATGCAAGTATGACTTGCAGGTCATATGATAAGTCATTAAGCTGTGCTTGCATGCTGATTCACAGTATCTTCACAGTGCTGCACAAATGTACTAAAATCAGTCCTTTAATTGAATAATTTACATCAACTTCATAGAAAATATCATTGAGAACCAAAACGTCTTGACCCAAGTCGCCAGTTCTGAAGGTTTCACAGTGACAATTTGCTGCACTCAGGTCATTTTTAACTGGAATGGAGGGACTAAAAGCAGTGAAGCACTGATAATGGGAATCATTTATTTGTGGGACACTTTCTGAGAGCTGCCATGAAAACAGCAGAATTACTATCATTGGTTAAAGGTTAAAGTCTGAAAACTTGTATTTCAAGCTTTACTCTCCCAGAAATACACACACACACACACACACAAAAAAATCACAGGCAGCAATTTCTTTCAATCTGTATTAAGTGACTCCTTCTTGGGACCGACCTACCGAGATCATCTCTCTCCTGTAACGAAGCCTCGTCTGAGCCTCAGAACCCGGGTCGGTCTGAGTCGGCCGCTCTACTTACAGGCGGCGCAGACTGAAGCTGGAGTGATGATCTCCAGCCTGGAGGCTTAACAGATCTGATATCGTTAACCGCATTTCAAAGCGCTCGCCATTCCGCTGCAGCCATGATGCAAGCACAGGTGCCCTCTTGTCAAAAGGTTCCACGTATCACTTTAAACTCGTTTTATGTTTCTATATTCCGACTCGTCATCCTTAAGTCTTAAGTCTCTTTTGATGTCTGGAGGATCTCGCCGGAGTCGTCTTGTCATTTCTTTTTTTCATCACAAGTAAAAATACCTTTGATTCAGAGAGCTCCTCAGTTATAAGCTTCACTTCACATGATGGGAATCCCTATTCTTGGCTTCTTTATTAGATTTGCGGTTATTTCTCAGCTTGTAGATTTGTCCCTGTAGATTTGAGAAGTTTCTGTTCAAGGAGGGGAAAAAAACATTGTTTTGTTTTGAAACTCATACCGACAGACTTCTTCACATTTACCACTGAAATTAACTGGCCTTGCAGCTTTTTAGAGATTTCTTTTAAAGATACTCTCAATGAGGGAGTCCATCAGATCCACCCCACCCTTGTTTTTACTGTACTCCCTCACTACCTCAAAGACGTCCATGGCTTTTTTTCCCCTTGTGGTCCCCTTGCAGCTCATTCATCTCTCCCTGGAGCAGAACAATAGATAAAGGCAGATATGGGAGAGGGGGAAAAAAAAACACAGATTTGTCAGGTGACGTGTTTGAACGAGAAATGGACGTGACTTTGGTGACGTTGTGTCAAACGGCAGCCTCGCTGTGAAAAACCCGCGATCCTGCTGCTGGTGCTCATTAGCTTGAAGGTGAAGGTAGGCCTCCCGGCTACACGGGACACGGATACAGAGTTCAGTGCTGGTGCCGGAGGGAATTAATTGGACAGAAATTTGATTTCTACTGTGGGTTCATACTGTCAAGGTCTTCTTTTTTGTCTCTTACCTGCATGTGGAGGTCTGATCATTAAAATTTAAATGAAACTTATCCGCTGTTCGTGTCTTATGAACCAAGTGGCTGCTCAGAAGGAAAGAGTGTTTTAGACTGTTGCCAAGCAAAAACAAACTATGTGTTTTCAGAAGTGTGTTACAGATATTCAAAATCAAGTATTTTAATGAAATTCCTGTTTGAATCAAAGTAACAGAAACACTAAGGAAATATGTGTTTAAAAAATGTTTATTTTCAATAAATGTGATACTATTGCAAAGGAAACAATTTTTTACTTTAAATGGTGGTACATTTTTTAGCAGCATGCATTTGTGGCATGAGCAGACCTGGGTATGTGGATTGTGTTCATAGGAGTTTATGCAAAAAAAAAAAAAAAAAAAAAAAAAAAAAAAAATTCTGTCAGTGCGAAACAGCTTTTCTTTGCTGCTGACTCTTGTGGTGATGATTGGATGGTTGAGCCCTGAAGAAATGAGGCATATTTGCAAATTCACACTGTGTCTACTTAACAAACACTTGCCTCAGTAATTTGTCCCATTCTGGTCCATGTTGGTTGTACAGCAAATCCGAGCTGATCACAGAAATGTTCTATCCTTTTCATTCCCACAGTTTTCTTACTTCATGTGGTGGTTACTTTTTTTGAGGTGGAAGGAAACAGATCGGAACTCTGCACAGCAGGAGGAACCAAATGATTAATTGTTGATTTACTACGCCCCCTCAAAAGTTTATTTTTCGCAGAAAACCAATAATAAATTGAGCATGAGATCAGTCACATTCAAAGTAAAGTATCCGAACAAGCAGAATTATTTAATAGTTACCTTTATCAGACTGATATTTCTTCTTGCAGAAATATTTTAAATTGACTGAATGAAATTCAAACACTAAATCAACACTGTTGACTTTTTTTAAAAACTTGTTCAAAAGTTTCACAAGTCTGAAATATATTCTGTCAGGCCATTGACAAAGAATAATGAGCTGACTGTCAAATATTGACGGTTTTTAATCAGGGAAAACATGTCAATGTCCCTTTGAGTTCACATACAGGAGCAGTCCTGTTCTACATCTACTTCTAATATCAAATGCATCATGTGGAATGTTCAGTCTACATTTTCAGGAAAACTACGTTTTATTTATCTCACAAGAAATACATAAAGCCATTCACAGGACTGACTCCCCGGGCTTGACAGGGAAGTACGGCTGCTTCTGTCTGTCATAATGCAAATGCAGTTAAGCTCAGATCATCGGCGGCTGAGTGGCATGTTGTTGGTGGCAGATCAGAAATGCAGTCTTGCTCCAAGCTTTTCCAGCCCTGAAAACATCAACTCTGCTGTATGTAAAATATATGCAATAATAATGAATTGAAGTCCTCGAGTCAATTCCTATGCATATAATTTGAAGGAATCTACGTTTTAATTGCTGTCGCTTTACAGCTGTGAGTGTGAGTGTGAGTCAAGAATATCCTTGGTTTCAATCACTGTTTAATATATGTCAATTTCACGTTTTCGCAGCAACTATGTGATTAAGTTATTGACGAAGCACATTTTGAAGGAGCAAGCAAGCAAAATGAAATATATAGAAGCAAATGAAAACGAATGAAAACATAGCAAGATCAGAGAACCTGTGAAAATATGATTTATCAGTGGGGAATTGTGTCTGAAAATGACATCCCACCCCAGATTTGTTGTGAGGCTGATATGTTGTGGCTCATTAATTTTGTGGTAAAGGGTAAAGTTTTGAAACAGATGTCAGATGCCTCACCATTAGACCCACTCAGAAATGCTACACTTTCTCATAAATGGAACATTTACATTGAACAGCCTGTTTCACTCTAGTATTACTCCTAGAATTTTGACATAATCCTAATCCTCTCGCTGATCATGTTCAGAATATATCCATACCAGGCTGTACGACGCATGTTCATGACTTGAGGGCCTGGTTCTGTAAATGGATGCTTCATTATTGTTTCATTCTGTGACCAATGCAGTTAAACTTCATATATTTGTCTTTGCTGAATTGTCTCTGTCTCATCTCCTCAGGTGCAATGAGGGAAACAACCAGTCCAGCTCGTGGAACGCTGCAGAATCGTCCCACTGCAACAGGAGAAGGGTGGTGCCGCAGGAGATGCAGAACGACCTGGAACGTCCCTCCTCCCAGGACCTCCCACCTCCACCGCCTCCGTCGCCCCTCCCTCACCCCTACTCTCTTCCCATGCTGGAGAAACATTTACCCATGGTGACCACTTCAAACGGTCGCTCCGACCTGCTGGGCCGGGCGCTGGGTCAAGGACAGGGGGGTTCTGGACAGGGTGTAACGCAGTGCCGGGGTCTGGGAGTGGGCGACTGCGGTCCCGGCCTGAGTGTGGGGAACAACACGCTGGTTCAGGAACTGTCAGAACTGGAGGGTCAGATCGTGGCAATCAAGCAGCAGCTGCAGTCAGCCATGAGACGGAAGAGGGAGCTCGAACAGTATCAATCAGAAAACCAGCAAGCAAACCAGACTGCGCCCAGTCAGCCCACCACACACCCGTCCAACCAGTTTGCTCAGTATCCTCAGTCCCACCAGCAGACTAACCAACACACAAACACACTCCCAGAGTTCTGAAGCTATGACTGGAGAAACCTGGCAAGACTTGGAACCAGTTTCCAAAACCTCCTCTGGGTCCTGAAGCAGGATCTTCCACTGAGTTGGGGATCGGAGCTCTCACAGATGTCCGCCGGCAGGATCTCATTTAGACTCAGGATTCTCTGCGAATGCTGGAACGAAATGTTCTCCAGGAACGGGATCCTGCTCTGTACCTCCAACATGGACATTTTCTTATAATGCCACTTTTGAATAGATGAGAATTGCTGGACTGGGGTGAACCTGAGATCTCGAACTAAATCAGTTCCGAGACCCTTGCTAGCTTATTGAGTCACTGAAGAGCTGTGCAACCTTCTTTTTTTTTTCCTTCTCCACTCCTTCCTCTATTTTCTTTCACTCTCTCATCCCATTTGGATCCCTTCATTTTTTTTCTCTCTCTTTTTACATTCCTTTTCTGCTTACTGCTTCCTTTTGCCCCTCTCATACCTTCCCTCTAAGCCTCGTCTCTTCAAGGGTACAGATTTGCTTGCCATGATGATAAGCTTGATCATAGACACCAGGACTCTTTGGTATTTAAGCTTACTGGACTAAATTACCTGAGTCTGTTGAGACTCATTGCAAGTGTGAAACGACCCGAGGTTGAACCCGGCCATGTCGTGTCCTTGTGTCTTGCAGAAACCTTGTATCTTTTCAAGTCGAGATTTTTCAACTGAAAGAAAAATCGCAGACTTGCGGGTGATTGGCTGAACCTACCATAGGTACCCTCGTGTTTCCGGCTGTTGGGAATGCATTTGCTTTGGCTTGAGGCGTTTTATTTTTTTCTTTCAGATGAGCCTTGAAGGGTTGGTGGGGCTGTTGTCATAAAGAAATGAGCAACGCCACAAAGATATAAAGCTTTCGCAAGACACCTTTACATTCGGAAAGAACACCTGGTTGTCTCCGTGTGGCGGATTATAGGACAATTCACAATTTTACGATCGTACAATTCACTGTATCACATTGTCCTTCACTTCACCGATGCACTTGGCGTTTCTCAAAGAAAGTCGTTCTTTAACCTGTCAGAGTTTGAGTAATGGTCTAAGAGTTTCCTGTCCTGTGATTGCAACAACAAACAAGCTGAAGAAGTAATGTATAAAATCGTAATCAGTCCAAGAGACCTCCCTGTTTTTGATCAGGGACCCGAAACTGAACTTCGTGCCGATCCATATGCTGGTTCTGAAATACAGCAAACACAGGGATACCTTGAAGTGGATGCAAACCTGAACATAGACCATTATCGACTCTGATATGTTAATTAATTAGATAAACACACTAAAACAGCTCCTCTGTGATGAGACCTGTTTACTTGCATCTCTTTTTGTTTGAATTTGGACACGTTTTGTTATTAAAAAAAAGTTACCTCTTTTCTTTGCACTATATTTTTTTCAATTTAGATCTTACCAAGTTAGTGCCAGCATAAGAGTGCTTTGCCCTTCTGCAACTCAATTCAGCTTTTAATTGCAGTATTTTCCCAGCCTTGACACCAATAGTTACCAAGCAGTTTCTCTGAAGCGGGGGTTTTCTCTAAAAAAAAAAACCTTAACACCATTTGTTCCGATCAACAAAATGAGTTTTCTGCCAGGTGACTGAGATGAAGACTGGAAGCTTGGCGATTTCAACAGGATTTAAGGGATTTCCTGTCACAGATCACTAACAAGTTCTCACCTCTCGTAATGGAGACAAAGCCGAGTCAATAAGACCTGGAGAACAATGGGCTGACATCCAGGCTACACCAGTCAAACTGGATTCAGGACTCATTTGTTGTTGTTGTTTTTTTTTCCCTCCAGGTTGCCTATTGAGATTCACCTTCTGTTACGTATGGCCACCCATCTTAATCGATTCCATTATGAAACATCCTGCAGCTTTATAAATAAGCAGAACACTCTGAGCTCCGCTCTGCACCTTGAATTGATGTTTGCTCGTTGTGCTATTCTTCACTCATACTGCTAGGGGACAGCAATTTGGACAGGGAAGCGCACTCGGAGCAGCCAACGATGATATTTTATGAACACGCGGCGTGGTCGAATACTGCCGCGCGCGCACACACTCACACACACAAATACAAACAGGCCCTATCTATTTAGCGAGTGTGTCTGCAGGGTAAGCGCAGGCTGTCACAGCTGAAATGAATACCTGACAGAGCAAAAGAGCAAGTGCACTGGCTGAGCTGTCAGCCCGCTTTGTGTCCCCCGCGCGTGTTCGCCTCGCTCGGCGGCGACACAAACATCAGTGGAGTCGAAGCCAGATGAATCAACAAGAAGAACTAAATAACAACCTGGCTTTTAACCACATCTGTGCTCGGTCTAATCACGCGTCCGGGTGGCACGTGCGGGCGCATGGGGCTGAGATGCAGGGAGGAAAGGGCTGCCTCACCGAACGCCACACGCAAGAAGAACACAGTAATTATCTTATTGACTTTTCGGAGGCGTACCTGAGAACAGGTTCACACCAGAACATGTTGTTCTCCTGACTTGTTCAGCAGGAGCAAGAAGATAAAAGCTTTAGATTTACCAATCCCGTCCCCCTTGTTTTAAACAGTTTTAAAGTTTGTGAAGACCCCTTTTCTTAAAGGACTTTTTTAAAACTTGATACTGGTAACGGTACAGCCCGACTCACAAGGACAGCTCTCAAGTAGAATTTTAGATCTGGTCTTTTTCCATTCAAAACCTCTTGCAGTTTGAACCAATAGCTTCTGTTGATGAACTTGCTAATATGACCTCGAGAAAACCACCACTGTAGAGATACTATATTTCTATATTGTCCCCACAACTATGGGTTGGTTGGTAGAGCAGATTGACCTCTAATCCGAAGGTTGGAGGTTTGATCCCTCATGGGAACACTGAACCTCAAGACTGCTCCCAGCGGAGGACAGAGCATCTTACAGGACAGCTGTCTTCATTGGTGAATGGCTAAATGTGAGTAACCATGTTGTACACCATTTAAAATCTGCTGAAGCAGTGAAACCAAGCTATATAAGTGAAGTCCATTTAGGGAATAAAGTTAAGAACCCCTAAAAGAGAAAACATTTGGCGGAAGCACACAAATGGTTTAGATTTTCACGGCAAGTGGCCAGAAATCAGCCAGGATGCTCTCACAAACTCTGAACATCACAGAAAAGTGAAGAGATGCAATTGCATTCAAGGAAGTTTTATTCATGATTACAACATAGTGCTGTTATAGCACTTAATAACAAGATTAGGCGATGGTAGAACTAGTGAGAGCACACAGTTCTCCAAGTTTATCTCACACTTTTGATTTTTAGGGCCTGTTTCTACAATGTCTTCAAGTGAAAATGACAAAAGGTGAGAGACCATTTATAGTCAACACTGCTCCGAGTCACTGAAAATGCAACTTTTTGAAAAACCGCTCCCAAAGGTGGACCTTTTCTGACACGCTGCTATCGCACATGCACACTACAGTCGTAGTAAATAGTTGTTCACATGTGCAAGAAGGATTCATTCATAACATTGAATGTAGTGTGTGCTCTTCGCTTTGACAGAAAAACTTCAGCAATAAAGTGCACATTCACTGTAACATCATCCGGCTCACATGTGGAGACGCACTTTAATTCTTACAAACGACGCTGAGAGCCAAAATGAAGAAGAAGACAGTTGAAAGGAGCTTTAATGTTCACAGCAGACTGTTCGCATGCATACGAAGTGGTTTCATACTGGACATAGTTTTATTGTGTGAAAATGACCTAATCTGACTGGCTTTTTGCTATCAGTGACAAACTGGCCTTATTGTTGCAGCCCAATGCTTCCAGAAGCAGGATGAGTTCAGTGCAAAGAAACAATTCACCCACGAGGGATCGAGTAGACACATTTCTAAACAAAAAATTTCGACTTTACCTTTGTTAAATTCAGACTTTAAGGTGAACTGATGTGACATAAGTGAACACAGACAGTGTGGCCGGATGGCTGTAGTGTCCTATAACATCTCAGGAGAACCCTAAAGAGAATGTTTATGTAGATTTCATGATTGAAAAATCAGACTTCTATGGGCAAAGAAAATGTTTAATTAACAAAAAAATATAAATCCTCCTTTAGATTGCTAATCTCTTTCGATTTGCTATCTACTCACTGAACACCTGAACAGTTTTCATTTTTTATGTTCAACAGCTGAAATCTTCAAATTTAATAATAATGCATTTCATTTATGGGTACCTTTCACAACACCCAAACACACGTTGCAAAAGGTTAAAGCAACGTTGCATGAACTTGAGTCTGGATAGATGTTAATGTCAGGTGCAACTTAGCAGGAAATGGCATGAGCATTATTCAAGAGCAAAAACCCCGCAGGTTCTGTCCCTGAAGCCTGATCCAGGGGACGCTGTAAATTTAACTAAACGGAAACGGAGACATTCGCCCCCGCGTCCAGTTCACCGTCACAAATTCCTGTTGGAGACATGAACCGCTGTAGTTCTGCTGCAGCTCGCGGCTCGAAATCAACTTTGTTTTGCCATCATGACAACTGCCTGCATGTTGATAAGTGGATTATAGAGCATCTTCCCATGAACAAGTGAACTTTGACTGAACTGTTAAGTAAATCATTAGAGACATCAGATTGACCGACACAGGGCACAGACTCCAGCTAATCTGCCCCAGCCACGCCCCGATAATCCAGCTGGATGCACATTTTTAGACAGACAGAACAGAATGACATCTGAATGCAATTTATTTATTTTTTTGCTCTAACTTGTATATCACCTGCAAAACATTTTCAATAACTGCAGTTTCAGGACCGTGAAGAACACTAAAAAGCAAAAATCACCTGTATAGTTAGGATAAATTGTTAAAAGTCCAAGCTATTCCAGTGTGTTCCAGCCCTCTTTAGCACATTATATCATATTGCAATGTCTGCGTGGACCATGTCCAATATCTAGCTGTGTGTGATCCCTCAGATCGATACTTCTTTATTACTCGCATCAAAACCTTGACATCACACCTTCTTTGAGGGAAAGTTTGCTGGATTGAAGGATAATGTGACCGTACCTTCAGGCTGCAGATGAGCCTGCGACGATAGCAGGATTTGTATGCAGCAGAAGTGACAGCACAAGGCACAGCTCGCACAGAGAGAGAGAGAGAGAAATTTAACAGAAAAAAAAAAACAGAAAAACAAAACGGGGATTCGAGCAAACACAAGGACAAACATGTTTCCGGCTTCTTCCCTCAAGGTAACTTGCTCATGATGGATCGTCGCTCTCTCTCTCTCTTCATATTCGCAAAACGTGGCAAAGCACTCAGACGACAGATGAAAAACACGACACCAGATTGTTGCTACTGACTATTTAATTTGTGGACAAACCAAGAAAAAAAAAATATATGTAGCATTTCAAATGAAACGCTTTTTTTTTTTATTAATCTGAAAGTAAAAGACAATTATAATCACAATGATAATGAGTAATATCTATAAAACATTTTGACTTCTCTCTTCATGCTGGGCATATCTTCCAATAGGAAATGGAGTCACAACATTGCATCACAATCCACTGGTGGGTCGGGGGAGGGGGGAGGGGACGGAGTTGGGGGCGCGTGGGGGAGGAGAACGGCGAGCGGGAGTCACTGGACCGATTTTGAGCCCAGGGGCCAGACGAGCCTCGGAGATATCACCGGGCTACCGCTCGAAAGGAGCGTTTCTGCCTCTTCACTGGTTACTTCACAGACGGATGTCTTCCAGTTCATATTTAATTACGTAAACACACCGGTGAGATCTCCAGGTTTATCTGACGCGGGCCGGACCAACCCGCATCCCAGCGAATCAGGAAATTGGGGTGAAACACACTCACAGTCGACGTTTCAGCCAATCACATTTTCATATATTGCGGTTGATAACGCGGCGCCGCGGGCGCCAAACCCCATTTTCTGACTCAGAGGACGCCGGTGTGACTCTTCCTTTGCCGTTCTCCTCCTAAAAGAGAGGAGGGGGGGGAGGGAGTTGTTCCCCAGAACACCTAAACTGATACCAAAACATATCCAGGTTTACAGCAGGCAAACAGGTCCAAATGGATCATAATATTCATACAGATTAACAAAAATCCTTAAAAAATATGACCTGGTGAGGTCGATTAATGTACAGAAAGAGATAATAAAAAGAAGGGTTCTGTCTTTTTTCCTGTACAAATGACAAACACCACAGAACGACAACATCGATCGATTTTTTTTTTTTTTTTTCCTATCCATAGCTGATTTTTGTTTTTTTCAGACCGGAGTGGGGCGGATGCGGTGGCTCGGACGAGGCGTCTCACCTGACGGGATGCGGTGACGTTACAGACAGAGTGAGTCGGCCGACAGGAAGTGTTGTGCAGGCTTGAACATCGTCGGGGATTGGCTACAGCACTCGCTCATACAAAAAATGTACAAAACACCATCCTCTAACTACAAACGGCACACCTCGGGAGGGGGGGGAGGAAACTGTGCCATGTTCTGAATGATTTCAAAATTACCTGGAACCGAAAAAAAAAAAAAAAAAAGAAAAAAAAAAAGGCGATCTGTGCTTGGTGATTTGTGAGTTTGACACTGGTGCGGTCTGTGTGCCTTTGCGGTGTGATTCTGAGCATAGCCAGACTAGAAGAAAAACCATTGCAGACATGGAGCGCTTTGTCCCCCCCCCTCCCCCCGGGGGGTGAATTCAAACAGATATATCAGGAGTGGGCTATTTTGAATTTTTCGGCAAGCAATCGGCGCCACGTGGCATGCGTCCCTCGTCATTGTGTCTGGAAGTGCTGTGGAGACGCAAACGTGACCCGGTGCTGCCCCCTTAGTCATGTGACCTCCGTCATCGACGCCGAGTGGTTCTGGAAAAACGGATGTCGGGGAGGGAGGAGGGGACGGAAGGAGACAGGGACAGACATGGAATGGAAGGAGGGGAGGTGTGGAGACGAAGAGTAGAGGAGAGTCATCGTCAAAGGGTGAAAGGAAGTGCTCTGTGGAGAAGTCTGTGCTTCAGGGAGGAAGGATTTAGTGCAGGGGTGTCAAACGTACGGTTTACGGGCCAGAGACGGCCCACCGGAGAGCCCAAATTATGACATAACAGCAGTTTGACCACAAGGGAGTAGAACTGATCTTCCTTCCACTTTAGGCTGTATTATGAGTGGAATCAGTTCAGGCGATCGGGATTAGATGTAGAAATGTGTCGACATTATGGATCATTTCATGATTCTGCCAAGTTATTCTGATCATAATCTAAACTAGATGATGATATTGTTTAGCTCCAGCCACATGTGGTTGAATGCTTTATGGCTTTGAAGATGGAAACGGTGTCATAAACATCTATTATGGTCAGTAAAGTGTCACATATTGGTAAAACTGTGGTTCTTTTATTCAGATTTCAGGTTTGCCATGTGTTGCTGTTTCATTACACTTAAACAAAGACAGATGTTTGGAGTTGTAGATATTTAGAATTAAGGGAATCAACTAGTGATCTGGCCCACTTGAGATCAAAATGAGCTGTACTCGTCCCCTGAAGTAAAATTTGAGTTTGACACCCGGGTTTAGTGCAAAGTTCATGTCATGCCTGTTATCTGTTATAGCTTCATGAGGACAGAAAGAAAGAAAGAAAGAAAGACAGAAAGAAAGAAAGAAAGAAAGAAAGAAAGACAGAAAGAAAGAAAGAAAGAAAGAAAGAAAGAAAGAAAGAAAGAAAGAAAGAAAGAAAGAAAGAACATTGTGACCTTAAAGTTCGTCTTTACAAGTTCACATAAACAAAGCGCCACATGAGAAAAAAAACACATTACATAAGTGAGAAGAAGTTACAGTACAAATCACATTCCAGCACATAAAACTTCAGCTGTCCAAAGGGGGACTTTAGTTTTAAGCTCAGCGCCTCGGGGGAACTCCGCTAATTAATGGAGGAAGATAATGCGCATCATGGAGATTAACGATTTTGGGGATTCCGGGTTAAGTGTTTTTAGCTACCTGTGCGCTGAGGGTCTCCAGCGGGCTCTCCACACGGGGGAAAGTCATAAGAGGCAGACCGCGGTAGTCCTCTGTCTTCTGTTTGGCTGCTGCGCTGTGGACGCCTTTGAAGTTGTTCACGACGCATATACCCTGCAAAGCATGACAAGTGTTCAGTACGGAGAGAGGAGGGAGGGAGGGAGGGAGGGAGGCCGCACAGCCGGCGTTTTAGATACAGTGCTTTCCCCTCAAAGCACCTGGACCTGCACCCGGAGCTTAAAGACACCTGCAAGACATGTTAAAAGCGATCAGGTGTATCTCAAAGACAAGCTCATATTTTTGAGATTGTAGCAGTTATTGCAGCGATATAAAGTTTTTATGTGTGTGTAAAAACTTAAAGGCAGAGCTTAACAGCTTTTTACTGGAAAAGATCGAACCACTTTGCTCCCCTCCAGCCTTCTGCATCAGTAATAATAACAATAATATAGTTAATGGCTGTTGGGATTTATAAAATATAAAGCAAAACTCTCTGAAATGTCAGTCTTTATGCATGATCTGCCACCGTTACAACTGTCAGACTAATGGTTTGGCATTTAAGAACATTTTATTATTTCCATATTACTTAAAACAATTTTGGAAAATGTGTCTTTTACATAAATAAATCATTGTTTTACCCTGTATTTATTCCTTTTTATTATTATGTCTTTGCGAAATTCTAAAGCAAAAAAAATCAGATGAGACATTCCCTTAAATACATGTTCTTTCCACCTGCTTCTCCACCTTCACGCTTTACGGCGCATATTTTATCTCCCACGAATTTTAATTCCAATTGCTTGTATTTCTTTGTCCGGCCCACCTCTTCAGGTAAGAGAAGACAACAAGCTTCCTGCGTCTCTGTACTTAAAAAGCAGGCAGCAGCCCGGGGGGAGATGTCCGCTCGCCAGACGCCTCCCATGCCCTCGGGCGCCGGCGAACAGAGAAAATGAAGTGGGCCGATCCGCCGCGGCTGGATGCTAAGGGTTTCCTCGTTTGCGGCGGCCCACAGAAAAAAAAAAGAAACGAATCTCTCGCACTTTCAGGTCAGGTAAATGAGCAAATTACACCCGCCGAGGCCGAATCTACAAATAACTTTCCGGCATCACAATGGATGTTTGCATCAATATGTGTCCAAACTGTAAGCTGAAGTGGGTGGTTTCAATGCATTTCTGGATGACATTAGCATTCTTGTTTTCACTCGATTGAAAGCGCCTCTTTCCATTTTGTGTCCTGTCATCCAGGCAAAGGCGAACGCCAACCCAGCTGTCACCTATTATCTCAGTTAAGTGGGGAGAAAAATGTGTTTCTTTCCATTAAAATGCCGGAAAAAAATCCCTTTTGAGCTCTCACAGAGAAACGATTCGGTATTGTAGCACGAAATCGGGATGTTTCTGGGAGTTATTTCTATTTTATTTGATCAGCATAACGCCACTACAAGGAGACAAATACACTCTGGTGTTCCTGGACTGGCTGGAATTAGAGGTTTTTAGATTGTAACTTCTTCATGCAGATTGTATCAGGTGGCGTTTTTTTTTTTTTTTTTCGGACCAAGTGGACACACTGATCCCTCTATCTGCCGGCAGAGGACAAATCTCTTGAAGGACTGTTTGACGGATCCGCTCAAATCCTCTCCGTGAACGCCGATAGCGGGAGGATTTTAGCTCCACTCGCTTTGTGCTTCTATCTTTATCAATTAATTTCCCTCCTGATAGCAGTCCATCAAGCCGCCTCAGTTCTCACATGACAGGATCTGGATGAGCCCGGGCCGGATCGCCGGGTCGGCCCGGCTCTGCTCCGCTCGCTTCCTCCATAATAAGCTGGAAACGAGCCGTTTCGAAACTGCTGAGCAAATGATGAACATATTAGTGTTCATTCTTCCTTGGAGATCAATGACTCAGGGTCTGTCAGTTTTTATGGGGTCAATCGTGACGAGCTGATGTCCTTCATTACAGAGCGGGACGGAGGCTCCTCCCCCTTACGATGCTCCAAGGTCAAACCGCTCCTCGACGTGACTTTAGAGGTCAGAGAAGGAATGATTGGTGCAAATATGCTTAATTTTGAAAATTCTTAATTCTAAAACGTGTTTGAAACCTCTGGCCTCCAGGCTTCTTCCACCTACAATGAATCCAAACCCAAGTGAATAGGTTTCTGGATTCACATCGCTTGTGTGATTTTACATTCTCTTACCACAGACCCAACAACCACATCACCTCCAAACTGTCCACTCTGCAGTTTCCTCCGTGCTGACGTTGTCCCGGCTCCTAACGGGTTACATCAAGCGGCCGCCTGCAGCAACCGCCGCACAAATAACACGCCTGCATTTCCTCTTTCCTGAGTCTCCCTTCCACGTCTCCCCTTGTTTCTCCACTTATTCACACTCCAGCCTGCTTCAGCGCTCAAGGCCCAGCAGCAATTACAAGTAATGAAGCCTCCGAGGCTGTTAAATAAATCTTTTTGGATTTGTGACGGTGGGTGTGGATGGAGGGCTTCCCTTCACCTTCCTTCCTGCTCGACAGGCTTTCCACTCCAATCCAAATATAACTTGAGGAGTTTCGACTGCAATCACCACGCCGGCGTTTAAATACTCGGCATTGAAAATCTGATGTTGACAAAGGCATTTTAATTTTCAGTAGGAGCCAGGATGTTTGACAAAGCTTCACAGGAGAGCGGTCTTGATTTTTACGATCATGAAACTACAGAACAGGAAAATTAGCGTCTTGCTTTGACAGACAAGGCCTGGTCTGTAGCTTTATCCAACACTGTTTTAATAAAGCAGACATTTCCTTGGAGTACAGAATAAGAACTAATGAGATCAGTGGTTCCTTTAACTAACATTCAACATTTCCTGTTTTTAAACTGATGTTTACCTGCATTCCTCCATCGGGCTTTCTACCGCCGCTCTTCGAAAGAAAGAAGCAAATTCAGATCTCAGTAGAAACCCTGTGAATATTCTGCCCGTTTTTTTTCCCCGTTACTTCAATCAATCCGTCTATCTCCAACTTCGTCCTACTATCTTTAATTATACAAAGCCTCCTTGAAGCGATTCAAGGATTACCCACGTGTCGCCCTGTTTTACATCCACTCCGCCAGTCACCTCTTCCTGAACTCTCTCTTCCCGCGTGGCCTCTCCACTCTGCCACTAAGAAATGGGCCGCATTGAAGGAAATTCGGGACATAAATTTGCATTTCTGTTGACATTGAAATGGCACCGAACTCATGTTACAGCCTGCATCCTGAATTAATCATGCAATTACTGCTTGGGTCACTTCCAAAGTGAAGCTTAAAATTCTTATTATAATTTGAAAATAACTCATGACCAATATCCACCTCGGAATAATCACCCCCTCTTTTAATCTCTTTTCTCTTTAATCCTTGAACACACACACACACACACACACACTCCCCAAACTTTTTTTTTTTTTTTTGCTCACCAGAAACAATGCGACGGATGATCCGAGTATAAATCCGGCCACTACGTCCGAGCAGTGGTTCCGGTACTCGGACACTCGGTTGAGGCCGGTGAGGAAGGCCGAGCAGAGCGTGCCCAGGCAGAGCACCGGCTTGGCCAGGCGGCTGGACTTCGTCTTGATGGTGCTGGTGATGTACATCTGAAGGGAAACGACAGATGAAAGGTGCATCAGGTGCAGGACAATGTCATTATGTCCTGACCATTCCTAAACTTAGCAGTTTATGTCCAGTTTTTTATAAACTGTTCCAACACTTTCCTGTCTGTGGACACACATTCCCTGAACATTGATCTTCTCCAAATCTCAAATTAAACAGACTATTGATTGGACGTCTACTGACCATTGATTGTGGTCATCAGCAGATCAATTACGGCTCAACCAAGCATGATTTACCAATTTATATTGGTTCTTAGGGGCTGTTGAAATCAATTCATGCTAGTTGCCTACTCACATGAGGATAATGGGCTCATATTAAGTGTTTTCTCAACTAATCATGGCCATCAATGAACTTGTGGATCACATCCACCGGTTTTTAGAACTGGTTGTTTGTTATGGTTCAACCAAACATCTCAAGTAATGCTAGTCAGCAGCAGAGAGGCTGTAGATCATTCAAACCTGGTTCTCTGAACTTGTACATCCAGATGATGTTAAAGTCACTCGTCTTTACTCAAGTTTGACCTAAACCAACATTTTGTTAACACATCCTGGATCGTTCCAAACGATGTGAAATTGTTCCGAACATTTTTTTTTTGGAAATTGCCTGCTGAGTGGGTTCGGTTGACAAGTGCAGAAATCAAGTCTCGTTGCAGAACAGCTGGAGGGTTTCTTCACATTATCGCTGTGAAATATTTTATAATTTCAAGACAGCACGAAGCCCCCACGGCACCGGAAAAAAAAAAAAAAAACAAAAAAGGTTCAGGAAGGATGTGAAAAAATTACATCATCAGAGCGAAACAACTCTCCAAAAACAAAGAGGCCTTTTTTTTCACAGAGAATAAAAGATGACAAGATGAACCTAATAAGGGAATCTATTAGTGTGAGTGAAAGTTGTAGGAGGACTGTCAGCATTTAGAAACATACACTTTAAGGCTTCTTACGTACGTCGTTGAACTTTTAACTTCTTCCCCGAGAAGCTGAACATATCAAACCGTTTTTTTTTTTTTCTCCCATCAGCAGCCTGTCCTTGTATTCCTCTCTGCACTTTTGCTCTCTCTTTCACTTTTCAGGAGCTCGCTCCCCTCACGCTGACACTCTGTTGCCAAATCGCTGCTCTTTGAACACCCCTTCAAAAACTCAGTTTTGTGTGTTCCTCGAGCCATTTTTTTGGAACAAAAACCATGCTTTCATACAAATATTTCAGAGCAAAATTTTTATAAATACTAAATTACTCCATCAGAAAACCAAATGTGCCATGGTTTACCTCCTGAAAGCAAATATTACTCAAGCTTAAACAAATCTTTTCATTGACAGTCATCAAGGAGGCTTTTTTGTCTTTATTTTCACATGGCTCAGGTTAAAATGTAACCTTTAATTTAACAAAACCGAACCGAACAAGTAATAATCAGAAGTTTTCAAGTGTCGAATTTGAATTTATAAAATCAATTTGAAAATATAACGCATGATTAATGTTGCATTCAGCAGCTCCTATTCCGCAGATTAGCAGACGAGTGCCTGGTGGTGAAAGCGTCTGTCGCTCGAACGCGTCTCTCTCACCGTCAGATAAACCGCCGAGTAAACACTCAGCGAGGCGTCCTTGGACGGGAAGGACCGCCGCGCGTTCTCCACCACCACGGGGTTCCCGGTGCAGATGTTGCCGTTGATGATGAACTGGTGGTTGAAGCGGCACTCGGTGCCGGTGTAGTTCGGCTTGCAGACGGACAGGAAGTAGGGCGAGAGTCCGCCAGTCACCACCTGGCCCGCGTTGACGAATATGTCCGTGGCGAACAGGCCGAACGCAAACACACCTGGGACACACAGACGGACAAACACGGAGTCAGAAGAGAATACACACAAGCATGTTTCCCCGTTACATTACAATGCACTCTTTAATTATACACCTGCCTGATGTGTGTGTGTCTTCTCTCAGACGCCAGCATGGAGCTGTTGTCAGTCTGACGCTGCAGCTTGCACAAAGATTACGTGGACTAAAAAAAAAAAAAAAAAAAAAAAAGGCTTATTTCTCCTGAATTAGCTTGATTCAGTGACTGCTTAGCTGGGAGATGATTAAGTGAAACGGTGTAGGGAGTGTTTGAGTGGAGATGTATGCGATGGTTACTGGAAGAACAAACACAGGAGGCGGAATCTTCAACACTCAAGTTTTATTTTCATCTCGAGGTTTACGGATGGAAATGCTCGGAACAGAAGAATAAAAATTAGATGAGGAAAGACAATAGGAGATGAGAGAGGATACAAAGATAAAAGGAGAGATAAAGAAAGGAGAGATGAAGAGGGAATAGGAGAAATAAGAGATGAGAACAAGTGAGAGGAGATAGAGGAAGAAAAAAGATGGAAGAAAAGTAGAGGAGAGAAAAATAAAAGAATAAGAGAGAAGGATTAGAAGAGACTACAAGATAAGATTAGAAGAGAATAAGAATAGATCACATGAAAAGATATATGAAGACATGAGAGGAGAAGAGAAGAAATGAGATCAGGTAAGATTAAAAGAAAAAATAAATTACAAGATGAGAAAAGGCCAGAAGAGAAGAGATGGTAAAACATGAGCAGATAAAAGAGAAAGAAAGACAGGAGAGTCTCTAATGGAAATGTGAAGAAAAAAACAGATGAAATAGTTATAGAAGGGATGAGATGATATACAAAGGAGATGTTATGAGCTCAGACTGGAAGACGAAATAAGAGAGGAAGAAAACTTTGCAGAAAGCTTATATCGGTTCGGTAGAAGAGTGGACAACAACAACAACAACAAAAAAAAAGAAAAACTGAAGGTGTGGGGCAAAGAAGAAGCAGGTTGTGAAAAAAAAAACAGCATTTAATATGAATGATTGCAGCGACACTTTCAGCCCAGCAACCCTGACCAGTGTCTGCGTCTGCATTCCTTTTGCTGTGAAATATGACTGCTGATTATCTGGCCTGCTTAGCCATGAAATTACTGTGCTTTGCATTGTCATCCGGGCCGGGAGGGGAGCGGGGATTGCAGGGGTGGGGTGGGACGGGGTAGGAGTCAGGGGTGGCGGCGGCGGTGGCGGTGGAGGATTGTGTGAAGGGCACTGCTGGGAGCGGAGCGGGTGGATTCGGGTGAAAGGAAAGCAGATGGGAGGGTGCAGGGAGGAGAGGAGAGCGAGGGAAACGACGAGCCTCGACAGCTCGGAGGTGAGAGATTGCTCAGGAACAGACAGAAATATAAATGAGGTGCATTGCATAATAAATTTTTGGATAAGTGTTTTATAAACCGATGTGGGTTTTATTTAGTAATATAATTTGGCATAAGGTGGGAAAGTTCTGCGGGCTGCCTCTGCTTTAAAAAAAAAGGTGCCTATTAAAAACAACACAGGTAATGTGCACTTCAATCTGCGTGTTTAAATCAACCTCACTAATAACCTTGGGTATGCTAAAGATGTTTATATTCAGTACAGTCGCTACAGTTTAAGAAGAGCTGCAGTAAATGCATTGACATCTGGAATTCATCCCAAACGCGTCTCTCGCTCAAGAAGTAAAAACCCCAAAGGTCGGTGCCACCGCAGCAAAAAGCCGTTATCTGAATCAGAATAGCTGCTGTAATCAGCCCAATTATGAAGTCAGCCGGCTCCGAAGACGAACACAGGAACTCACGGTTTGTTCTTTCACATCGTTGTGCTTATTTTCTATTAATATCGAACCAACACTGATCGACAAAAACGACAAGCATGTGGGTAAAATGAGGTTGACACTCTTAGGATGGATGGATGGATGAAAGGTCAGATTAGAAAGAAGAAAAGCAAGAGAGTTTCACATAAGATCCAAACAACAACCTCCTTTTATCTCCTCTCTTCAATGAGTTTATCATAATTAGTGACACCCCAGAGGTGTACCGTTTATTTTTCTCTCTCACTTTCTCACACTGTTGCATTTGCACTGCAGTAAATGTGCCAAATGAATAAACCCTACAGGTTATCATGACCGTACGGTTCTCACAGTGTCACACCGTTTGCTGTATACTGACGGCGCCAGGCTAAATGAACTCACTGGAAGCACACACGGATCGATGGGTGTGTGTGTATAGACAGGACTGATTTGTCAAAAAGCTAAATAAAGGTCACTGTTTGGGTTGAGTGAAAATCATCAATTTATCTCAAACGTCCTGCAGCTGTCGTTACTCTGGCTCACTCTGTGAACCTCACCCCACCCTAAATCTCTCTCATTTCATTCTTCACTGATCTGCATCGACACAAAAGTGTTCGATCCTGGTCATACGTGGTGTCTTTCTGTCTGGGTCCCGACGCCGGCCGTCCTCCTTTCCCCTCCGACGCCGGATCACTCGGCGCTTCCGACCAGCTCCTTCTTGATTCTGACTAAGTAGTTCAGAACATGAACAAACAAACCTTCAAGGTCTGAATCATCAAGGTCAGCGTTTGAGATGCGGCTCTTTGCGTTGGAGCTCCCCTCGCAGGTGACTGACAGCACACACACACACATTCACAGTCAGCTCAGCGTTGCGGCTTCCACGGAGGATCGGACGCACGTTTGCGCAGCACTTAGCTTATTTACTTTAGCGATGAATAGAAGGGGGCGACAAGGAAGCACAGCGTAATGTGACAGCGAGGCGATCACTGAGCCACAAACACACACCGTCAGAGAGAGCGAGTGTTCCGACTGAACCGAATGGATTCATGTCGATCAGCGATCCATCATTTTACGCTCTTTTGATTTGCTGTCACCGCACTGAGGGGAACACACACCACTCCTCCTCCCCCCGCGTGTGTGATCAGGAACAGTTTTATTTATCGTTTCATGTGCATTTCCACTTCATTAAGGTTTGTTCGCTCACTAATTGAGAACTGACACAGATGTGGAAACATTAAAAACACTTCCACATTCACGAGCTACATTGTGCATTTTTAGGTCAAAGCACCGCAGGAGGTATAATCTGTAAAAGGCTAGAAAAAAAAAAAACCCCATCAGAGTTCCATTAATACAATAATTACTCCAGTCTGAATTTTGTTCGTCTAACCACAGTAATTTATGTGCTATTTCTAACACCCTACTCCTTACAGTGCAAATTACTTCTGTACTGCTTGAAAAAGAAGCTATTGTCACAAATACAATGAGGCAAGTTTGGTTAATGCATTTAGATTTATCTCCAGGAGCATGCTGAGTTGTGGGGGCAGTAGAAAGCAGATGTATTTCCTATGAGTGAATTAAAGGATTGCAGTAGGAGACAAAGGCGAGACGCACACATGCATCAAAAAAGCAGCGATTCATGATTTACTCCGAAAGAAAGACGGGATGGACCATAATTGGGAACGCAATGTGTTTTCTTTTCATCATCTCAGTAATCACCCAATTACAGTCTGAGTTCTTGTTTCTTCTACAAAACTTTACAAACTTCTCAACTGAGAATAAACCAGATTTCCTTCAAGAAAGTTTGAGAAGCTCGACTTTCCCTCAGATTTTTTGTTGGGACTCCACTCATACGATCCAACACACGCAAGGCACAGTTTCTCAGGTATCAAACATAAGGCCCGTGGCCCAACAGGACACCAAGCAAATGGTGAAAAGATGTCAGTCTGAGTTTCTAAAAACAGGCTTGCTCTACCAGCGAGAGGTTCTGTAAAAACCCCTGTAAGGAGGCCCCAGGTCCAAGGTCAGAAAGCACAGTTTTAGTAGACGTTACACCCGAAAGTTTCCATAAAACATTCTGAGGGGGTAAGTCAGTACAACCCTGTGATTTATGCATGACACTCCGAGTGCTGGATCTGGGCTTTCAAATGATAAAAGTGGACCAGAACACACTTCTGCCATGTGACACGAGACCTCTTAAAGCACGATGTGTAATGCTGTGTTGTTCTGCCGGACGACGGACTCACCTATGAAGCGGATGATGCGGCGGATGAGGGGATTGAGGTAACAGCAGTCTCCCGTCACGATGGTTTTCTCCTGAGCCAGGAGCGCCTCCCGCGTGGATTTCATCACGTACATGGACACCTCTCCAATAAATATCTGAACACACACACACACACATACACGTATAGTCAAGAGATCAAAGTGGAATTAAAGGAATACAAAAAGATCAAGTGATCACAAGACAAACTGATGAAAGCCAGAGTAAAGAGAAGGAGTTTTTTGGCAGAGGAGCATTTGCCCCGGTCTGACCGGAGCAAATAAACTACCGCGTCTTAATGTTGCCTTTCTTCAGGTCCATTATATTGTGGACATTACATCAGGTCTAATGGAAAACCTGCTGCTGGACACACAGAATGGAAGTCGTTGCCAGCTGCCTAAGGTGATACAAAGTGTTTACGAAGGTGTGTGTGTGTGTGCGTGCACGTGCGTGTGTGTGACAATTCATGTGTGCACACATGTGGTTTTAGCCTTTGATGTGTGTGAGTGTGTGTTGGTAAAAGAGTTTGTTTGCAGCCCCGGGACAGACGTGTGCATCTCCATCCCTCTTTTCTTCTTCTTCTTCTTCTTCTTCGTCTTCTTTCCCTTTTATTTTTTTTCATCAACATGTTTTTTGTGAATGCGACTCAAATCTTTATCTGTCTTTGTGGCCACAAGAAGCAAGCGATATCACAGCCGGAGCAAAGTTTAAAAAGCTGAGGGATGAGACGGCGGGAAGGACTGACAGCACTCACACGAAATCAGCATGAATGTTTTAAAGGATTGGGCGCCGTCTGTCAGCATGAAAGCAGCTGAATTAATATTTCGGAGCATTTATTTTGCTCCACGGGACAAGAATTTACATAAAGAAATGCAACTACTGCGATGAGCTGGCATCAAATGCACCACGACAGGAAAAAAAAAAAAATCTAATTTTCTGATGTATAGTGACACACACAACATCGGCCTTCTGAGGGAGAATAACCACAAAAAATACTTTTTTCCTCAAACGGACTGCAACCGTCAAAGGCAGGCAACTTGCATCATGTATTTTGATTATTACTGAGCATTTCTGACAGACCAGAAAAAAAAAAAAGAAAAAAACCCAGGGACGGCACCAGCTCGAATACCACCGGCCATGAATCCCGGGTTGTTTTAAAGAAGTCATGTAAACATCATTATTAATGCGCCTCCTTCAGGCAACATGTGCGTATTACATAACCAGACTTTTTAAAGAGCATATTCCAGCAAAAACAAACAGGGAAATCAAACACCAGCTTTCATGTACACATCCAAAATATATGCTGCGTTCATGTATCTGGGAACTGGGACAGTTCTGGTCAGGAATCTCCCATTTCCCAGTTTGCATTTCACTGAATAGAGAAGCTCGTCTCCACATTGTGTAGATCAACTATTGCATTTATACAGCTTTTCCATGTCGCTGAAACTTATCGTCTGTTTCAACAATCGCTACAGACGCTTTTAAAGATTCACAGTTACAAACAGAGAGTTTATTCCCTGAAGAGGCGAAGGGGAGCGCTGCAATTTATATCTCAGAGCAACAACAACAACAAAAATGCATTCCTGCTCTTTGATTCCCACATTCAGAGGCAGTTTTTTTTTTCAAGTGGCATCAATGTATAAATTTATATTTAATCTAAACATATATAATACAAGAGAATGACAAAGTAAAATTACACAGAACTAGTGTTAATCTGTTGGTCAAGTTGTATTTACCCCTCTAAACAAATCCTACCCTGAGAAACACCTTCATCTCTACCAGCGGTGGGAACCTGATGAACTCTGAACCACTGCAAAGTGTAAAGAACTTCATCTTTTCTATCTTTGAAGTGCTGCTAATCAATGAATCCTTTCTTCTTATTCTTCTTTGTTTTAAACAATGACCTGAACTTCATCTGGATGTGTTTTCTGGAAGTATTAAGTGGAGTTAAATATACCAATGACATTCCTATGATAAACTGTAACTTACTCTGGTATTAGTAGCATTTTCTCTCTCTGCACATACTCCTGCTTTGTGTCCCCTGTGGAAGACATTACTAATGCATGAGGTGATCGGCTCTCCCCAATTAAATGGAATGAACTGCTGATCACAGGGAAGGCAGAAAGTCTGCAGCTTCACTCTGCAGAAATTACTGTTTGTATTTGCGGAGGGGGGAAAAAAATATTATTTTTAAAATAAACCAAAAAAGAAACTAAATATCAAATTGTTGATTAGTGAAATTAGTAATCTTCAACGCCACATTGTAATGAATGATTGACCTTGAGACAGCTGTACAAGACAGAGTAGGAGATATTAAAGATTCAGCCTTAGCAGATTTTACTGATCCATACTGTACCATAAAACTGCCCTGCTTGACTATCTTTAGGGTTTAATGTATCATTTTCAATGAGAGACAGACAAAAAAAAAACACCCAGTTCTGCTTTCTCCTTCAACTCTACAGAGAAAATTAGCCCCTTTCAGCTCATCACTTTTGTTTCCAGGAGCAGTTTTCAGTTTAAAAAAAGGACTACCTACGCAGCTCCAACCAGCAAACACACAACGAGTGAGAGAATATAGTAGAGCAATTAGCATCTAATGAAACACACACTTCCCTCAGGATTCAGGGGGAGAGGAATTAAAAACGCAGCTAAAAAAAAAAAAAAAAAGGGGAACGTCTCTAAATATATGCGAGTAGCGCTTTGTGTCTGCAAGTGTTTGCTCATGCATTTACTTTAAAACAAGACCGTATGTAAGGATTCTGTGTTTACAGTTTGTAATGGAGCCTGAAGTGAAAAAAGAATCAATTACTGCTGTTTTAGGCCTTAATCTCTTCCTAATGAGCAAATAATTTCCAGTATTGCTGTAAAGGGACGCACTAAAACAAGTGGAATAAACCACCGAGGACGGACACTGACATGGAAAATAAATGGAGTTTCTCACTTTGGCAAAGTTTACGTTGGGGAAACGGCTCCGCCGTTGTCACTCGGCCTCTAAAATTGACATTGTTTTTGTTCCACATCATGGTTCTGTCATCAACTTCACCTCCAACAGGTTTATAGACCGTCACGGCGAACACGACCCAGCTTCCCATTGGTCCGGCCACGCGGAACCGTCGGCATGAAGCACTGCCTGAGCGCTAACTGGCCGGCGTCCCGGGCCCGTCGCCGTCGATTCTGATCGGCCGTCCTTCTGCTTTACGACAGAGCGGGATACATGGCCGAGCACCTGACAGAGCGCTCTCAAAGGGCGCGATCAAAAAGTTTGGCGCATCATACAGATGGATAAAGAGGCTTTGGATTACCAAGGCCAAACGCAGTTTACTACAACGAACGCCGGCCTCAGAGGAGAAACAAATAACGGAAAACAGCTGACGAGGCACTTTGTGAGGAGCGGAGATGGGATCCCAGACAAAAGGTATTCATCACTGATTGTGATAAATGTTAAGTCTCACAAAGCAATGAAGTCACAATGAAGACTAAACGAAGAGAAATACGCTGAGGTGTGATGGGTTATGTGCTCTTACAAGGCAATGACTTTTTTGTGTTCACCTTGCACGAAGATCATGACTTTTTTCAAGCTTTTGGAGCAATCAGTGCAGCAGAGTCTGTTGGAACCGCACGCAGATGCTCCCTCTTCAAATCAGCCCATCACATTTCCCCACGGGTCAGAGCACTCTTCCACATTTTAAAGCAATTTATTTTGTTTTAGTGCACATGTCAAAACGTGTGTGTGTTTGTGTGTGTACAGGTGTGAGCCACTGTGGTTTTTGTCGACTCATCACAATGCAAATTAGTTCCGGGGCATAATCCGAGCCGCCGGATGACGTTTTATCGGTCCGTTAAAAGTGACAACGGCTCCAATGTGCTCCTGAAGTGAGCGCGCCGCTAATGGCGCTTGGTGCTGGAAGCCCGGGAGAGAAACGCCCCGGACGATGAACACATAAAAACAAGAGACACGAGGAGGAGGCCAAAGAGCAATATCTCTTCACAAATAAACGGGTGGCGCCGGTCCAGGAATCTAAAACAATGGCACTGGCGATAAAGAGTCCCTTGAAACTGTAATAGAAAGGAAACTGTGTGTCAGCTAAAGGAGATAAAAGCAACTGCTGAAAGCCTTTAAATGATGTGTTTTCAAGAATTTAACTGTATTCTATCTAATTTCATTTTAAATACAGTCTCCAAATACAGACAGTTGATAAAACACTACAGAACCAATGAAGCCAGCTCTCTTATTCACAGTGTCTTGTTATCACCAGGACTAAAGAAGATATCAGACGTACCTATATGAAACTTTAATGAAATCCGTACTCGCTTTAAAATTTGAAAAGGGCTAAGAAAAAGGTGCAGCTCGCATCGCGGTGTGTCAAAGGGAGTTTAACAATTCAAGTCCTCGAATAAATAAATGATCGTGTCTCCGTCCAGCTTGTGGACGGCGCTCTCTAATTTGTCCGAGAGCTGGGAGTCGATCCCAGCTGACCACGGGCGAAGCACAGTCGCCGGTTTAAGAAGCTGTAAAGTACACAGAGAAAGAAGAGTACAAAAAGAAAACCCACACACGTACACAAACTGTGTACAGAAAAGCCCTCAAGCCTGGAATTAAACTGGGGACAGTTGAGTATTTTTCAACAGGATCTCTCAAACTGGTGAATATATAAATCAAATAATTTTATCATACCACCAACATAAAGAGGGTCCACTGCACACGGTGGTCTTATAACTGTACATCACAAGCCTAAAAGCCCAATTCTTGCTGTTTAAGTTAAAACGCCTAATGGACTCAGCAGTGTTTGATCTAAGCCGGCTGGCAGCTCCGCAGTCTTTACACTTTGCTGAACTACAGCGCTTCTGACAACACAGATAAATGGGAAGTAAAATAGCTGCTGCCAAAATTCGACTCACTGTACAACTGCAATGAAGTGAGGAGATAATACGGCGTGTTTGCAGTTATCTTGTCACCGCAGCGTTTTCTTTTCTCCACCGCCGATGGGACGGACGACGCCCGAGTTTGACACGTATGAACCGCGAGACGCTGGAGCAATAATTGACCTTCAGGGAGCGGCGAGTGAAACCACGCTGAACTGAAAACCGGGGTCTGTATTCAGCGGCTGGACTCATCTCCTCCTGCACATATGGCCCGTATCGAACGTGAAAAATTAAATTATCACATCAAACAAGGAAATGCAAACACTTCTGGGGACGTGTTCAGAAAATATTTGACAAGGGTTTATTATTAGGCTGACTCAGGGCTCCACAGGCACGCAGGATCTGGGAAGAGGAGGAGCGTGGAGCTAAACTGACACCTGGTGGTCAGGTGGTGGAACTACCTTTGAGCCCTGACACGAACGACTGCAGCCTTCGTCTGGATAAAGCAAGTGCAGATGGATGGCATGCTTAAGTCAAAAAAAAAAACCAACCTAAATTTATCTATTTCTGTTTGACTAAAGTGCAATAAGTAAGAGTGAAATGATTAAGGACATACTCAACCTATTTGACTACACACACACACACACACACACACACACACACACACACACACACACACACACACACACACACACAGTCTAGATACTGGACCTGTTGTGTTGTATGAATTACGCGTATCGGAATGTAAAAAGTGTAAAACCTGCTCAAGCAGGGCATAATAGATTACATTTTTTCAGTTTAACATTATCTTGAATACTTTTGAGTCACTTCACAAGACTTTTGAATAAACTCACAAGCTATAGTCTAGGAGTGTCAAACATAAAGCCTGCGGACCAAAACCGGCCTGAAATAGGCTCCAATCAGGAGCAAATTATTAAAAATTAAAGGAAGACATTTACTTTCTCATTTTTTTTAACACATTTCTTTAGAATAGCAGACAAAACAACACTGAGACCCAAGCTGAGATACCACTGATAGCACCGTGACAGCTAGCAAACTAGCATTAGCCTCAAAGCGCTGAAAACGCTGTAAGAGAGAGTTTGGAAAAACATGCATAATGCAACAACTATAATTAGAAGGTTTTGGGAAAATTCATTGTATTTTGCACCAGAAATCTTCATTACAATTGACTTTATGTTGAAATTGTGGTATTTTTGGTGGTCATTGTTAGGTTTTGTGAAAATATAGACATTTTAATCATGTATACTTTAAATTTAAAAGTTATAATGGCAGTCCAGCCCACTCGAGATGAAATTGAGCTGAATGTGGCCCTGAATCAACATGTGTTTAACACCCCGGGTCTGGCTTTACCTAAAAATACGATTACTTCAACTCATTGCATACTTCTGTGACACATTTAGATTATACTGAGGACACTTTTAACATTATCTTTCAATATTTTCACTTCATCACTCAATACTGAAGCAATACTTTTGCTTTTCCTCATAATAGTTTGTCAAAGTAGATCGATTTACAATTAAAAAAAAAAAGTTAATTGATTTTATCTTAGGTTAATCTTGGTATAACCACTCCAAAATAGTGTTGCTTACTCTAATTTGAGGTTCATAAACATATACCTGCATGTTATTCTTCAGGTTTTTCAAAGATTTAAGTATTTTTCTTTGCACAGAATCCAAAAACAGTCCAAAATCACTCTGCGCTCTCTGTGGGCAGGAGACGCTGCCTACAGCTCCCTGCGTGGCACCACTTCATACGTCACGGCCGCGCTAACCGCCAAGTTCTCCAGTGCGAAACAACAAGTCGAAGACACCAAGTTCAAAACGCTGAGAAAAAAAAAAAAAGTCCTCCTCTTCACAAAATCGAGGCCACGCCGATCAGCTGCCCCGTAAAAAGACTGACACTTGTATGAAACATCTCCTTCCATGTTTCTCTTCCTGTGGTTAACCGCCATCAGAGATGCAGCTGCAGTCTGGCACAGACAGAGAAAATCAAAGACTGATATCAAATGTTAGTTATATAATCCCTCTTTTAGCTGCACTTGGAATACTACCAGGAAAGTAGGTCGTGTCAAGGGAAATTAGCGGCATTGCTGGATGGAAACTTTCAGACCGTCGACACTGTTTGGTCGTATTTACATCACTCCATTGACGAATTGCGGGCCGGGCTGGCTCGAGAACGCAGATGTGGGAATAAATTACAGAAGAAAAACATCACTCAAGATTGCAGAAGTGGAGAAACCCTGACGAAAGACGGGCACGTCACCTCTGAGGAGCCGCTCGCAAAAAAACAAAATGTGGTAGGAGTCGAGTGGAAAACTAGATTTTTTTTTTTTTGTTTATTTTTTTTACTCACGATAGCCGTGGGAGCGGCGGCCACCACGCAGTACAGGATGAGGGGAGGGACGAAGCTGGACTCGTCGGTGCCCGGGTACGGCTTCATCAGCTCGGCGTCGTTGCAGAAGAATCCCTGCACGTGCACGCTGAACAGGTCCGTGCACTCCATGTAGTAGGCCAGCAGCACGGTGCCAGACATGATGACGAGCTGGAAGAAAAACATGCCGGAGCAAAGAGAGAGAGAAGGGGAGAGAATTTTTTTTTTTTTTTAAAAAAAGAAGAAGTGGTTGACTGTCCGTGATCTGCCGATTCAGGTTTCAGTGGTTTGAAAGTCCATTTTCTTCAAGGAGCCGCTCTCCTCTCAGCTGTCCTCCAGGTTTTTACACAAAACTACCACAGAAATCCTCTAAAACCACATCTCTCTCTCGCTCTCTCTCGCTCTCTGTCTGTTTCATACTAACTCTGGTCTTGTACATACACCCCCCCTCCACCACAACTGGCACCACCATCACTTACCACCTCCCTTCCTCCCTCACCCCCTCATCCTTTTATCCCACCAGCATCATCTTTTGTCTCTGGCCTCCTTTTGCTGTGTTTCTCCAGTCAGCTGCAGGCTTCTTTTTTTTTTCCCTTCATACATATACGTTTATTTATAGCTTGTTTTCGTCACTGATAATCAACACGGAAACAGGAAATATAGCACAGCGTGGATTTAAGCGCTGGATTTTGTGTTTCTAAATCAGCTTTAGTTCTGTTGTTTACTCACAGATGTGAGGGACACGATGCTGAAACCGACGTAGGAAACCTGACGGCGTTTAAAACCAAAGCAAAGTAAGATGACAGATCAATCATTGGCCCTGACTTGCTAGAAATATTAACAGAACAGTCACAAACCATTTCGAAATGCTCCACATTTCATTGACATTAAAAAAATAAGTGTCTAAACGGTTGTACTGTAATAAGAACAGCATCACCAGAAAGCTGTATCTCTGTACTTTCTGGTAGTTTCTGAATTTTCAATATATCCTACATGGTCTTGGACTTGGATGTACAAACAGAAACACAAGGTTCAACTTTCTTGGATGTGGATGTAGATGGCCATCAGAAAATCATATGAGGCTGGTGTCAAATTACAGGCCCTTGATGCTGAAGCTACAGTGACAAAGAAGCTGCCTAAAGGGCAAGAACACTATGGACTGAAAAAGGATAATATAATATGTTAATCTCTTGATAATAATAATCAATAATGTTGATAGTTTTTAGTAGGATAGACGTCAAGAAGAAAAACTGAAAATATGTTGCATCTTCGTCATCATCGTCCTGTGAAACAGGTACGTGAGCCCCAGACATCCAGAATTAATTTCTTAACTTTACATGTATCAATATTTTTTCTGTAATTTAGATAGATAGAGGGTGGAGATACATGATGCAGTAAATAAACACTATGTTCAAAGCTGATGTGCAAAAATAAGGAAAATGTGCAAGCGTAAAGCGATGTGTTGTTGCAATAGTAATCCTGCTCGGACGAAGAGCGAACTGCAACTTTTCTTAAAAAGAGGTGAGTCAACGTTAATTCAATTTATGACACAAACTACTCAGGTTAAGCATTTAGAATGAAAGCGGATCTCTGGGAAATTGCACAAGGTGTGGTGGGGGATCATCCAGGATTAAAATCATTAAAAATAAATAAATTGGGGTCTCTCAAGAAATGATTGGGGGATTTTAGAGGCCCCATGAGCAATCTGAACCTGTCATGACGCCAGATACCACACCTTTTGAGATCTTAGGTTATTTTGCAGCTGAAGGGGGGTCAGTACTGTCTCGTCATCATCTAATCTGTTTGCATTTGAAGTGAGCAATGCATCAAAGTTGCTCATTCCAGTTGCTTGTAATGCTTTTCTCCACCACCAGATGTCACTAGACCACTGCACAATGGAAGGACAACCCATCACAGGCTGGGACGCACAGTTGGAAGTTCGTTTATTGAGTAAATACAGGAAAAAAAAATGAATAAAAAATCTCGAGTAAGTTAGATTTGGTAAAAAAAAAATTGAAGCTTTGTACATCCAGGGGGTTTTCTTTGATCTCAACCTAAAAACAGACACACAGTGAGCTGTTAAGATTCTCAAAAAACATATTTATGTTTTTAATATGTTTTTTTTTTAATACACATTCAATGTTTTTTTGTAACTTAAAATCAACAACACCGCTTCCTCAATCAAATCGGCTCTGACTCCATTTTTAAAGCCAGATAATTTGATCTCCTGATCGTTATGTAAGGACGCGAGCCAGACCGGACAATATGGCCTGTGGGGTTCAGACAGCGAAGGCAAGAAGGCGACTGTGTTTACAGAGAGAAATGCTGGCACATCCAGTCCTGTGACAGATGGCCACTTGGACAAGTCCAGGTGTGTGTGTGTGTGTGTGTGTGTGTGTGTGTGTGTGTGTGTGTGTGTGTGTGTGTGTGTGTGTGTGTGTACTGTTTTTGTTGCCAAGCCAACTTTCTGAGTAACATAAAGCTAGTTAGTTAGACGGGTCTTATTTTGCTTCCTCCTGCTTTGAAGAACTTCTCAACAAGGCTCTCTAACCTTAAGGAGTGCAGCTATGAGGAAGTCTAATACCTGTCGAAGCCACACCACAATTATATTCACCACTAAACAGCAACAAGAGAAGCAGAACCACTCAGACGAGCAGAAATCCTCTTTGCATCTCATTTTTAAAGCCGCCTGACCACACACAGATTCATGATTTCAGAGACAGACAGACACGGGAAGCGTTTCATGATTTTTGTTTCACAAACAAGCTCCGGCTGGGTAATCGGATGACACATTATTCATAGGTTTCCTCTGAAAATATGCAAATTCCTCGGCTTGCAGAAATGCCATGTAATACCCTGTGGGATCACCTACCTAAGGATGTCAGATTTACAGGAAAATACATATAAACAGGCTTGGGAAGATTAATTGGAGGGATGGGCTCATGTAGCAGAATGAATTTGTTGAACTTTAATAAATTGGTATAATTTAATTCACTGTGACCTTCTACTTATTTGCATTTCTTCTTCTTTTTTTTTTTATTAATAAGCTCAAGCTCGCCTCAAGCATAGACGTCACGACCAGGTTTGTTTTTACTCACCGGTCTGGATTCAGAAAAAGGATTATTATTTCCCTCATTGACTGAATCCTTAATAAAGACAGAAAATGTGGATGGCGGCTTGTCATTCTGACATGTTACATTACAGAAAGCAAATCTTTTGTGACTCAAAATCCAAACCTGGAGACCTGGAGAAGAACCAAAAAACATCCCAGACCGGGTCCAGGTGCTCGTTTAGCAATGCCCGCATTCTATCCTTGAGATCCAATTGCCTTTGGTAATCCGTAATGAAGATCAACGAGAGATTACCAACCAGGAAAGAACAGGCAAGAGGATCGCAAAACCGCAGGACTGTGTGAGACGACAGCGGTCTTCTGGGAAACCGCACCAGGAGGAAATGAGCTGGAAACGATCAGCAGAACAGGAACCGAGTCAAACTGGGTCAGATCTACTGGCTGAAGATCTCCAGGTGAGCTGAGGTGTACTGGATGCCCTGTGCTCCTCTCAGAACTGAATAACTCAGCTTTTCTGTGGGAAAGTTTTGGAGCCACCGTACTAAAAATCCTAGTATTTCCTCAAAAACTCAATCCTATCTCCTTCTCCGTCTTGAGGAGAGTCCATGAGAGATGGGCAATTTCACCATGCTCATCCCATTTCAGACTCTTCCCTTGTCTGAATCACACAAGGGCTTCTGTGGTTCTACGTCAGTCATAAAATTACCTTCAGATCAGGATGGCAAAGTGCGCCGACTCTGTTGAAAAAAAAAGGCGCAATCTAAACCCTCGAGCGTCCTTTCTCGACTTTTTCCATAAATCGACTCTCCTGTGACAGCTCCACACCTGGACAAACGTCCCTTTCTCTGCATAAAGCAGAACTGGTAGCTCCATTATGTTGGCTCCCCAGCCAGCGTCATGCCGCATTAGCGGTGTGAAGGGCGGACTGACAAGGCTGCCTGTCATAAAACCGTTATACAAAGTTACTGCAGCACGCCATTATCCTTCTCCAGTGGAGGGTACAATTCATCTCTTTTACCCAAACCGGATTTTTACTTTTTTTTTTTTTTTTTGGTGGCGCCATTCACTTTTTTATGCAAGTTCTCAGAGTCCTTAGGTACAGCCATCATTCACAAAATGAATCAAGCCACAACACGTCCATGAATCTAATAAGACATGACTAGCTTCATCAATTTATAAATGTCAGTGTTATAATATAGTCTCTAGAACTTATATTTGTACTTACATTCCTTAATCCTATTAACAACCCACATTTAAATAAATCTTTACCCAACGCTTCAGCCATCCCAGAGTTTCCTTCCCCTTTCCCATTTCTCGAATCTTTGAACTGTCAGTCTCGCCGCACGTCTCCTCCCTCGCATCGCAAAAACAACCAGGAAAACGTTACATAAATCCAACACCGAGTCCTAGATTTTCATTTCACTGTCAGCTCGTGTTAACACACACAGGAAAAAGACGGACAGAAATGGGCATCTAAGCCTGGCTTTGCCGAGCTTTGGACCGTGATATTACACTTCTGTTGTCAGACGTTGTCTTTACATGACATACAGGACGGCCACTCCTCTGTTTCCTCAACATGTGCTCAAAAAAAAAGGAGAATAAAATGGCAAACAGTTGGCTGTTGAACTGAAGACTGAGCCCCTGTCAAAGACTTCAACTCAAGTTAGAGTCTGAAATGAAATGTGATGCCACTGCACTAAAAACCTTTGAAAAGAAAATCCCAGCTTCAACAAAGGTGATTCATCGGCCGATGGCTCATTCGTATGCTAAGCTGAGCATCTTGTGCCATCTGGACTGTTCGGAGCGGTCAGTGTTAATTGAGTCCGTCTAATGACTGCCAGCGCTCCACCTTGAGCTTCCGGACCTGTCACTGCATTCGTTGAAAATATAGGCCATCGCCTACTGTCTCTCTCTGCGAGGACTTGGACCGGGCATGAATATAAAGTTGAGGCAAGATCACTGCATTAATATTAATTTCCAAAACTTTTTTTTTTTTTAGCCTCAGTGTGTTTTTGAAGATGAACCAAGTGCAGTATTTATCCTGGAATTCTTCTTTTTATTTCAAATTTCAAAGGAGAGAACAATCGCCTTTATGCAAAGTGCAGCGGAAACCGTTTCATACACACACTGATCAGACTCAGTAATGCTATTTCTCCTTATTTTTGGTGAAACATTAAAACACTACATTATTTTCTCAACTCCTGAAAACTACTGGATATAGAATGATGAAATGTTTTAAACTACAGGTGGTTTTGAATCTCATTGAAGCTCTGACGTCTTGTGGTTTCACTCTCAGTGAACGAATGAAAGGAAAAAGCAAATGGAAAAATAACAACAATACAGCTGGATTCCAAAATTCCCTTTTTCATTCAAGCTATAATTACAAATAGCAGTATTTCATTCACCTGTCACCCGGATCGGTTCTTTCACTGTAATCTTGACCAAACATCTTTCTAACTGTAAAACAACATGTTTTACCACAATCATTTCTCCGTGCAGGGATGTTTTTTGTGTCCAAACTATTAAATCTAGACCTGCAGCCTTAATTAGGCCACATGCTGTTGCTCAAAAAAAAAAAGAGAGAGATTTACCATGTAATTCCCCTGATAAAAGCCTCCCGTTAGAATCCCCCAAGTCAAAATCTGATTGCATCAGCGCGGCGAAGAGAACGACGGATCAAAACAGATCTCTCCCTGTGGAGATGAATCATTTTTCTGTCTGTTTTTCTTCTTCTTTTTCTTTCTTTTTTTTTTTTGAACTAATGACAACCCAGAAAATTATTACACCGTACCGACAACATTAATCGAGGTAGATGAAAGACATGTTAAGAATAGTCTGGCTGTTTTAGGAGGCTGCAAACAGAAACAGTGAGCGGAGCCAGGTTTTTGTTCTTGCACACAACCTGAAAAGTCTGAGCAGCCCTAGTTACTTTAGATTAATGAAAGCCTGGAGCCCTGTGCATTATATAATCACATCTCGGGCAGGAGCGAGATGTATCTGTCCTTTGCTCGGCGCTGGCCTCGACAGCTGTGGGTTTTAATTCGATTCTCCTTTTTTCCTTCCCTGTTGTTGCTTCCATCGTCCATCGTTGCTTCCACGGTCTTACTGTGCACCCTTTGATCCAATCGTCCTCTTGTTTGTTTTTTTCATCCACCTAACTGCAAAAGCAAGATGGCAGCAACAACTGAGCGCTTCTTGACGTTGGGGGAACGCATGAGAGAGAAGCAACAAGTTACACAAGTAAGCAAACAAATCGCCATAAATAAACGTCCAGCCTGTCACATCGCCTCTGGCGCCGAGTGCCGCGGCCCCGGACGCTCCAATCGGGACGCTCCGTTCGGGGTCACGTGACCACAGTGTCCCCTCCGCGGCGGTGCGCTCGTGACAGGAAGGGTGAGTAACAGAAAGACGAAAGAAAACCCAGGAGAAACAAAGGAGCGGCGAAAGACTGAGGGGAACAGAGAGGAGGATGAAAAGGACGGAGGAGAGAAAGAGCAGCTGTGACAGCGTGAGAAATGGAGAGAGGAGAGGAGGAGGAGGAAGAGGAGGAGGAAGGGCTGAGAGAGAAATGAGGCTGCAAGGATGTGACAGAGACATCTAAGATAGGGGGAAGAGGGAAGAAACAAGGATGGACAGAACAAGACAGAGTGATGGAAAGGATGCCTTTGAGAGAAAAGACTGAAGGAACAAGGGAAATGAGTGGAAACGGCAATGAAAGTTGCAAACGCTCGTTCCCCTGCAACACTGAGAAGACGCTGCCTCTGCTCTGCTGCAGTGTGAGACAAAGGTGTGATCATTTTTGCTAAGATTGAGCTGCACGATGCAATAAAACAAGTGCAGTCAGCTGAAAAAAAAAAAGACAGAAATGCAGATTTTTGTGCCATGCACCGACCACCAGTTCCAAATTCTGCTTTCCATGATTCGTCAGAATTCTGCACATGAGACGCGTATCAATTCCTTTACGGATATTTCCAAATCAGTCTGACGTTTCTCATCATTGCACAGCCTGTCATGGCACACTGTGACTCCAACAGCAACAGGAAGCACCACTGAGCAGAAGACGTGGTTGCATTTGGCCAAGAAAGCTGAGAGTTGTGCAGTTTGTAATCGATGTTAGGTTAGTGAAACAGTCAAGGGTGATTTACTGAACATTAGATTTCAGGGGTGTGTTTTTCTCCCTGTGTTTAAGCATTACCTCCACGTCCTCAAAAAGAAAAATACACTGTTAACTTTGCCCTTTTTTCCTCAGAAAGTCTACAAGAAATCTTCCAATATTGAATCTGTTAACGATCTGATGTTGAGGGAAACTCAGCTGCTGAATGTAAATGAAGCATGAAATCAAGTTTCTTTCACTTAATTTATTTTAGAAGATGATTTGGAGGAAGGCGACAGCTCAGAGAACCACAACTGCATTGAGAGGGCGAGCGGCGAACGCCATTTGAATTCCACTTCATAACAGAAAGGTCACGCATTGACCGGGATCCAATAAGGGAATTTCATTAACAAGTATAACCAATGATCTCATCAATATTGATCATTTCTGAACAGATTAAGTCAGAATTTGTCCCATGTATTGAAACAGCTTTATATTCGTCTTCAGTGAGTCTGCAGCTTGGATCCACATGCTTATCGACTCCCAGTCGATATTGAGAACTATATAAAATGATTCGTCCATAATAACAATCCTCTTTTGTCGTCTGTGTACTCTTTAATTTTTATGGTGTATTGTTCTCCGTGTGTGCCAAACAAGCAGCTTCATCACATGACCTGTGAGACACGATCGGTCTCAGTTTCAGCCTAGATCTAACAAACTTTGACTGAGATGACCCAAAATGTATTTTTATTAATCAAACAAAACGTTATGGCCCATCCTTCAGTCCGAGGCCGAGCGTTTCCACCATGCATCAACAACCCAAAGCCTGTGTTAGCGGCACTGAATAGATGTTTTCCTACAAGCATTAGCATAATTATTAGTTACCTTTAAACCCTCTGTAGTTACATCCTAATTAGACAAATTGCAGAGTCGTGATGAGCAAAGCCCAACTGAGCTGCAGCCACGACACCGAGCGCTGCAGACGAGCAAACGGCTGTGGCCTGACAGACGGACTGAAAGAGTCCTGGAAGGATTAATCATGTGTCACATTTTCAGAAGGGAGATCTCAAAGTATAGAAGCTCTGAAAACAGGTTTGTATTTGGTTGTTTTTCTATATTTCATGAACTTGATGGCTTTTCGATGTGGTTTTCGATGACTGTTTAAGTTGGGGGTGGTTAACAAAAAATAATAAACAAATGAATAAATAAAATCCTTTGAGCCACGTTAGAAAAGAAACAATCCAACAGCCTGAGGCAGATGAACACTCTCTTCTCTCTCTGGCCAACAACACAAACCTTAATTTAAATTATCGAATGCGCCGACTGATCAATAACGTCTCTCCAGAAAAGCAATATTGCACCTCTTACTGAAGCAAAAAGAAAACAGAGTTTCCAATGAGGATTACAGATCAAAACAGAAAAGGTTTTTAAATGAAACAGTGCTCTTTAACCTACGATCAAGTGAATGCATTTGGTGATTTCCTACGTTTCTAAAACAGCGTCTATGTTGTACAATGATGTATAACAAAGGTGGCCGAGTGAAAAACAAGTCAACTTTTGACTCTCACAACAACCTACAGGGGTCAAAATTGGTAAACGTTCAAGAAACCTGAACAACTTGAACCACTCGTCCACTGAAACATGGCTTATTTATCACGACTATGTAAAAACCCATCTCACCCTTCACCAGATGTTCTGCGATATTGCTCATTACTTTTCATGATCTGAAACTTTCTGGAAATGCTTGAGAACTTGATGAAACCTGCAACATTTTCAGCAAAGATCCGATGACGAGATTTTAGGAAACAGTTGTGTGTTTTACGCTGTAAAGAGTGCATGAGTCGCCACAGTGAGTCGATGCTAATGTCAACGCCGTTCCTGACGCAACACCAAAATAAAGTCCTGAAATATCCACACAGAGGCAGGAAGATGTCAAAGTGAAACTCTCCCGCTGTACACACCCCTTCACATCAGCACAATTCGCTCATCTCACATCAGGGTCCCTCCGGTGAGGAACATTCTATTAAAACCATCATTAATCTCAACGGCCATTATAAACAAAACTTAATGGAGTCTTCATTCATCCGTCTTTCACAGCACTTCATCTGACTCAGGGTCATGGGAGGATGGAGCCCAACCCAGCCGACAGTGAATCAAGACAATGTTCGCAAAGAGAGAGCATTCACGCCACTACAGTTCTTCCACATTATTTGAAAATGGTTAAGCACCTGCTCAGCGAGCGATAAGGAACTCGTCTTGTCAAAACCTCTCAGACATTGCTCTCTTTGAGAATAAAATGTGGTGTTATCAAAACCTAAAGGTTTCTCTGAGAATGTGGATGTATTTGAGGTAACTTTTCAAATGTCTTAGAACTAATTATTCCACCTTAAAATTAAAATGGGTAACAGTGCTGTAAAGGGTAATCAGCTGCTTTATTTCAGACTGACAGACTGAAAGAAGACCAGAGCGTCGAAAGGCTTCAAGAACTCCAAATCACAAAATATCACAACCGAGTCCAGCTCCAGGCGGTCCATGATCTGACTTGATACTCAAAACTTACAGACTGTGCTAAATCCGGTCACTCTAGATCAGGGGTGTCAAACATAAGGCCTGTGGCCCAAAGCTGACCTAAAATTTCAAAGAAAACTCAGATTTTTTTCAGAAAAATATCTTAAATGCAGTGGATACAACACAGCACTGAGACCTGGGCTGGGGTTAAATTCATTTCTGCTGGTAACTGTTTGGTTTTGCAAAAAATATAGACCTTGTCGTCATGTAAACTCTGTGCCACAACAAAGAGAATCTCTAAAGCTGCAGATTGATGAGGTGGCCAGCAAGTGTATGTTTATCGAAACAGACACTATTTCTGTTTCACAATCTTTCTTTTGGACGTCTCTACTTTTGCACACAAGGTTACGTTTCAGTTGCATCACTCACTTATCCGTGGGCGCCAAGTCTGCAATCAATACCACACACGGTGTTAAGTCTCATTATGGACGACTGTCAGAAAATGTATGAAAGTTGGTCAAGTGGGAGGCTGAAGGCAGAGAGAGCGTCACTCAGGGACTGCTGCGAAGGAGTGTGTGTGTGAGGGAGAGAGACGAGCACACAAAGAGATAAAGAAGAATGGAAAGTGTCCTGAGACATCTCTGTGATTAAGGACTGTGAGCTGACACAGTAATTAAATATAGAGAAGCATCACTCTGACACACACACACGGATTCATTTCAGCACTCATTCCAACACTTTACGCTCCGGTTAGCTGTGTATAATTTACCAGAAGAGGCCATTTCATGACGGTTAAATTATCATTCAACCCCACACACGCACGCAAACTCCTTGGGTACGAGAACTTCAAAAAAATAAAAAATAAAATAAAAAACTAGAGGCAAAAGTCAGTCATGTACACATAAATCTCACGCTTCATCCCCATAAACACGCGCCTCGCAGCCACACTCACCTCTACGAAGATGAAGCATGGGATGATGGAGTAGCTGCGCAGGGTGTTGTTGGACGCCATCTTGTCTCCTGTCGGGAGACGCGTGCTCTCAGGATTCACAGCAGCTCACTCTGAGGAGACACAAACGTCAAGTGTCAGCTCTCATTAGCGGACGGTGACGAGCGACGGGCCCGAGTCGTTTCTGCCGATTACGCCACATCTATTTCATTAGACGTGCTCGGCGAAACGGAGAGTTGATGAGAAGCCGTCTTGATATCCGACCAATCACCTGCCGCCAGAACGGGAGAGATGATTGAATCTGAAGGCCTTGATGCAAGTTAATAAGGAAGTTTAATGAAGATAAACATGAGAAGAACTGGAAGTACAATGGTTGAGGTTGGGTTTTTATTTTCAAAGACAAAGCAAACGTTTCAAAAATCCTTTTTGAATTTTCTGTTTCCAGTTTCACATACAGTCTAAAGTCTCCAGTGTCCTCAGATTTATCTATACACACACGCACACACACACACATCTTCTGCCCCGTTGGTTTTGCTCCCGCTTTGAGAGAGATTAGAGAAGCTATTTACTAATTAATAACTAAAAAGATGGTTATTTTATGACCCGGTTACTTTTCTTACTTTCAATTGTTCTTGTATTCTAATTTTTTCAGCCGTTGTCTGTCAGGTTCCTCTTGAAAAAGACATTACAAAATAAGGTTTTTACTGAGCTAGTACTGAGTAAATGCAGGATAAATAAAATACAATTTTAAAAAAAAGCATTATCTAGTCACTAAAACTGCTTACATTTCAGAAAAAGCCCAATTTCTGATTTCTGAATTTATGCTACTAATTTGTTGTTTTGTGGCTGCTGATGAAATTAAATATATGGCAAACATTTGTTGTTCCTTGAATGTTATCTAGAAGTTTCTCGTCTTGGTCTCCTTCCTCACATGGTTGCCTCTGTCATGATTAATACAGCTTTCATGTAGGAAATCCCGCCTTTCCCAGTGGATGAAGGAGGCCCTCATTATCCCATATCCATGAAACTAGACGTTTGGATTGAGAAGCCAAAGGCAAAGATTATCACTGCATGGAATCAGTCAGCGGGGCAAAAAGCGGCTGCTTCCCAGAAGCTGTTTAATTTATGAAAGTATCCATCAAGGCCTTCGACACCCATCGTAACACTTATTCTGAAAAAAACTGGTGCTTTCTGTCTCGGCTTCTGCTTTTCTGTTAGTCACAACTTCTTCTGTGGCACTTTTACACATTTCTGTCCTGAATTTTCATCATCAGGCAACGAGAACGAGTCCTCCAAGAGATCTTTCATGACCCCTTCAGCAACGCTTCATTAACAAGAAGCACTGATGGAGCTGATGATATTCGGATCACTGTGCCTCCGTGCTTCCATTTTCCCTCCGCCGTCTTGTTATTCTGCGTTTCCTGACAGCGTTCATGTGTCACAAACAATAACGTGTGGAATCCCCACAGAGAGCTGGTGGCTCGTTAGTAAGCGTGGTAAACAAATCGCATGGAGAGAAAGAGAGGGGGGCCTCTAAACATGGGCTGAAAAAGAATCTGGGTTAACTTGCAGCGTTGCTTTTCTCTGCTGACCGCATGTTTAAGATGTGTGGGTTTAAGGTAGATTTAAAAAGTGGCTGGGGAGAATTCAAGTACAGCAGTAAATTGTTCATTCATTTGTATTAATCAACAAAGCTTTGGCCTCCCGCAGATGTAAAATGAGCATAAATGTAATTCGGGGATGTAATCACTCTTAATTTCCTAATAAAGTAGAGCAGGCAATTCAAGAGGAGCAGCGAGAGTGGAGAGGAGGTTTGATCACCCTTACAACTTTGCAGGGGTCCCGGCACCCCCGGAGCGACTCCGCTTGCACTTCCTATAATTCCTCTTGAGCCAGACGACGGATCCCAATGTAGGAAACTGGGATCAATAGAAAAACTCTTTGGTTAATCTATGATGCCTCGAGGCGAGGGGGTTTTCAATCCGTACCACGAGACGACATACAGTAAATTCACAGTGATGACGCCACATTCGGGTAACTACTTAGAACATACTGACTGCGGGGTTGAGTCCCAACGAAAGCTGTGACAACTTTGATCAACAACATGCTCCAAATGCATTAGACTGCTGTCTTAACGTAGCATCTGAATCAGAGCACCAGGACAGGTATTTGTCTGTTTCAATGATACTGGTCGCATTTGATCAGTTGCAAGACCAACAAAAGTGCAAGATATTTATCAACTAGTTTCAAGCAGGATCCAGAAAAGATCAAACGAAAGGTCAAGTGAGCTGTCTGGCAATTTGGACAAAACTATGAAAAGAAATTTTTGTTGTGCGCTTATGAGATCTTTTTAACAAAGCCTTGACAGAATCATATTTAACAGCGAAAAGCCTTGTTCACAGTTCAAAGTACATTTTAATTAAAAGTTCTATTGTAAATTTGTTCTGTCCTTGCAGTCAGGAATGCAAAAAGCTGAATGTGGGAGCTTGTACGAGTGTTTCTACACGGCTGAGAAAAAGAAATAGGACCCAATTTGGAAGATTTTATCATGCATGTCTTCTTTTATTACTTTATTTAGCTCGATCGCAAATTGTTTTCGAACAACTGCTGCTCATCAACAATAAACAAGAAGTATGAAGCCTGAACATTTCAGACTGAAATGTGATTGAGGATGCTGAATTTTATACAGTGCTACACAGAAATAAATTTCACCAGCGCAAAACATTAATTATCAGCAAAAAAGCAACTAATTTCAGAGCTTTGAGCCGACAACAGTGTACATACGAGACAATGTATTCAGCAATAGAGTGGTATTTTCACTGCATGAGTCTCTACAGGCAGAGTAATTAAATTTATACTCTTTAAGTACTTTTCATCCAATTGCACCTCTCAGAGAACATAAAACCTGATTCTCATAAGTTAGCGATGAAAATTTGAGACAAGAACAAACTAAAAAATGTGAAAACAGGCAGTGAGTTATGTCAATTGTTCATTCATGTCACAATAGATCAAGTTCAACAAGAAGATTCCCAAAACAATTCAACAATTTCAATATCATCATATTCCTCACAATCCTATAACATCCACTGCAATTTAATGGGAATATTGATATGGAGCCACTGTAAAATCAACAGACTGAATTTGGGAAATGAGCCTCTGTTTTGCCGACAGCACATGAAAATAAAGCCTGTCCATTAAATATGAAGCTTCAGCCAGCAGCTTTCAAGCCCAGCGCAACATCTGCAAACAGCTGGGAACAGATCCCCTCACGCTGTGTGTCGTCAATAAAATCCACTTAACGCCTATTGTGGTTACACACCGTGTTGAACACACGATGTTTGTGAGACCACAAAATGAAAATAAGAAAGTCATTCCAGAGTGAGAATCAGGATTGTGCAGAACTGCAATCCTGAATGCAAAAAGAAGCTTCCAGAAAAGAAAAGAAAGAAAACCTCTAAGTATGTACATTTACTAATGTTCAGAGTTGATTGTCAGGCTGACGTTTTATTGCGATGGCTTTCTGGGCTCGCTTCCCAAACAGATCAATTCTGTTCGATTGTGGGCACGTGGTATTCGACATCAAGCCAACGGTCCACTTCTTCTCATTTTGCGCTGTTCAACACAATCAATCTGTCACGTTTAGTGAGTAAGTGGACAAATTATTGCAGGATTAGAAGCTGCACTAGACGCCATTACCACAAATTATAGTTATTTTTAAGATCTGGAGGCTTTTTTTAACTGTAATGTTTGGACAACAGTTTGGCACTTAAATGTTTCCCGGGCAGCACGCTACATTTCAGAAATGCTGATCAGACAAGATGATTTCTAACTATGAATCTTCAAAAAACAGACAAGGTTCAAATCAAAACAGCACCAAGTTTTCATTATCTGGGCTAATAACCCGAGATGACACTCGCACGTTCGAGTCCACAGACTACAGATCTAAGGACAGACAAGAATATAGCAAAAAAAATAAGACAAAACTTTAAGTTTTTGTATGCGAGGCTTCACAGGAAATATTAATGCAAAAAAGCATTAAACAAAACACTTTCACAAAAAGACAAGAAGCAAATAAAGCTATAGCTGAGTTCTTCAATGCATCAAAATGTTTATTTTTCACCCAGAACATTCCTGTCAACCAACAGGTGCTGTGATGAAGAGATACTCAAGACAATCCGCTGTGCCTGTTAGTGGTCATATTGCTCAGGCTGGTGATCCTTTGGAATCAACCACAATCAATGCAGCCATTAGTCGTGCATATTTTCACCATAATAAAAGACGCCTCTGCTTTGTGTAAACCTCACACACAAAGCCGTGGCGATCGGCGGCCCTCACCCTGCTCTGAGGCCGAGCGCTTCGCTCACACAGTCGTTACAGGCCGGCACACACCGGAGCTGGCAGGTCTAATCAGCTCCTAAGTGCCTGTCCCGTCTCATTTACCACTCAATCCAGGCTACCGAAGTCAGCGTCGGGTCGCAATAATCCCACTTCCGCTCTGTCGGCGCTTTGCAGCTTCAGCAAACAAACATGTCTGTGATCACGTGAAACCGCTTAAACTATTTCAAATCAGGTAACAGCACGATTACATCTCATACACCTGCAAGAGGGGGTCAATAAAACTGAAACTTTACACCGAGCCAGTAAAAGTTCACTCATACGGGTGTACCAGTGCAGGAAAAAGCACTCCTTCATTCTTGAGTGACAGTCACACAGAGAGGGTTCAGTAGAGCCAGACAGGGCCGGTAAAAGCTTTATGGATTTTTTTTTGACGGCCCAGCGACTCGGGAACCCACTAGCCGCTGCGCTGCAACTCAATACCCTCTTTTCAAGGACACACCGGCGGCGGAGAGCTGTCAGGTGAGGTTCAACTGAGGTTTCCACCGAATATATGTCTCAGTAGCACAGCTCAAAAAGTCAAAGACGCTACTTATCACAAAAACAATCCGAGTGTCTCCAGCACACGGTGACTTCCGTGATTAAAAGCGGGTAGAGAAGCAGCAAACTGTTCACTCAAATGGTCAAAAGAAGCGCTGTGTAATAATGGAAGCACTTATCACAGTAACACTCTTCTGTATCCGATATGCCAATATATGATGTCTTTCATACAAATTTCCTCACAGCAACTGAGAGAAGTTAAATTATTCAGAATTCCTGCAGCTTCCTCCACTGAACCACGTTTTTATTGAGCCAGTCAAAGGGAAACGTTTAATCCAGCCAGATGTGATTTCTTCCCATCTCTTTGTTGAATCTGATTTGTATTTGATGCCTTGGTGTAATCTGCTGAATAACTCCCAATGCATGCATGCAGTAGTAATGAGCAACAGGGTGCACGGCTTTCCAAACACACTGGCATTAAAAATGCATGACTTTATATTTGGAACTTTGCAACATCAGTTATAATGTGCAGCACAGCTGGAAATGCAGAATGTATGGCTGAACATAGAAGAACTACAACAAGTTAAAGGTTTAATCAAAAGACAGTTATGTTTCCAACAATCAAAAAACCCAACAGAAGGAAGAGGTCAGGCAGGACAATCATTTAAGACTAATTATTCACAAAGTAACAAAAACAACTAGTGAAGCATTTCACCCACGGCCTGTTTAACACCAGTTAAAGGGATACTTCAACATTTTGTCAAATTGGCCCATTTAGCGCAATTCCTTAGTCATTTGGAACAGCATACTTACTTTTTTTGTGAGGGCGAGCTGTTGTTTTCGGGACAATGGAAGTGAATGGTATTTTTGGTTCCCCTCGTCAAACTCATCAAATACACAATCCAACAACCCCAAAACACTTTGGTGGACAAGTTAAAATCCGCACATTCACTACGCTGTGGAACACCAAAATAATATTGTAGCGTTATGACACTGAAGCAAATACCGGGAACTGCTTTTTCTTTTGAAATCACTACGCCCAGACGCCATATTTAGTAAGTAGTTCCGTCTTAGCAATCTTCGCATAAACAACTCAATCTCGTAATTTTGCATTAATATTTCACAGCGTAGTGAATGTGCGGATTTTAACTTGTCCACCAAAGTGTTTTGGGGTTGTTGGATTGTGTATATGATGAGTTTGACGAGGGGAAGCAAAAATACCATTCACTTCCATTGTGTCCGTCCCGAAAACCTTCCCCGACTCACCTCTGAATAAACAATAGCTCGCCCTCACAAAAAAAGTAAGTATGCTGTTCCAAATGACTAAAGAATTGCGCTAAATGGGCCAATTTGACAAAATGTTGAAGTATCCCTTTAAAGAGTCTTTTTCCACAATTAAAAAGTGTCTCTCTTCTGCAAAGAAAGAGAAACTGTTAAGTCAAATTTGAATTGTTGAAATATTTTTTTGGCAAAAAAGTACTCCTTTACAAAAAAATATATAGATTCAAGGGTCAATTTTGGAATGAAAAGAAGCAGAAAATACTGAAACGTCAAGTTCCTTCAACATCAATATCAAACTCATACATCAACCACGAAATCGAACCGGTCTCTTCATTGTTACTCTTTTTTCAGTACGACCACCATCACCACCATTGTTTTAATATACAATTAATAGAGTGATTTATTTATAGATCTCTTTTCTTTCTACATAGACTCAGACTAGCATTTTATTGTCGCCCTGAAAGTTTAAAAGACTGTTTTCATCGTGAAATGTGGTTCACAGCATCAAATATTCGACACAGATGCAGTCTCTGTTCTGTTTTCAAGAGAAAACGCACTCTCATTTTTCTTGCTGCAGCAATTTCCGACACAAAAGTGTTTAAACCCATGGCTGCCCAAAGAGTAGAAGCATTTGGAATTAGCTTCTTATTATTGTAATTTCAATGCTTCGAGAGTTCCCAAAACCTTAAATCTTCTGAGACACGTTTTATTTTCAGAGAGCCTTAAAAACTGTGGTGCCAGAGCTTTTATGTTGTGATGTTCTGTGGGCGGCAGAACAGAGGGAATAAATTTTAAAAAATAAAGAAATAAATAAAGTAGCGACAGTTGGACTGTAAACATGATGATTTTACCCTGGGCTCCGTGACAGATGATCCGAATCAAAAAATTTAAGGGCGCCGCAGTCAGTGTCAGGGAGTTTACACCACATTCATTTATTTCTCACTGACTGGAACAGCCTCGCAGCGCCCAACAATTGAACCAAGGAAAAGCTTTAACATGATCCCTCTTTTTGCAGCGCCTCAGGAAATTATGACTTCAAACGCCGTCGCGAAGATCACAACCGAAGACCGCTCTTTTCTTCCGATTTTTTAGAGTCACTTCGTTACAGCTGGATGAAAGGTGATCGGATCGTCTTCCCGGAGGCGGGCTCATCAAACCAGTGGCCCACAGGCCCTGTCAGGACTCATCAGCACATCCTCAGCTCAGCCGCTCGGCTGTGATGACTTTGTCTAGACGCGGCTGCTCTGCTCTTTCGGAGACGTCCCGGGCTGACAGTGAAAGATCGAGCCTTGAAATATCATATCTGATTGACCATCTCCTGGTCTGCGGCTGAGTTGCTCTGCCAGACCGAGACGGCCGCCTGAATGGAACTGAGCCGTCACAATGACAGAGGGAGCCGAGAGTCGGAAGCCGGGCGCGTGAAAAACAGATATTATCTTGTGTTATCGCGGTCGGCATTCTGCCGGTGTGGCCTCAAAGTGGCATTTCTCTCTGCGCTGGAACAAAGACACATCTGGTTGTCAAAGTCTAAGGAATCTCACACGTTTTAGGCTGAAGGCAGAGATTTGAAATCACTGCAGAAGGAAACCCTGTGAATTCACTGCACTTCTGACCTGAACCATGTCAGCACAACTGAAAATTGAAAGGTAAAATGCAACTTCACAGAAAGGAGAAGTCTGTTTTTTATCTGAGTTTTTATATGGAGCGTTCTTTTCAGTTGTTTCCAATAAAAACTACTTGCCAATCTGCTTAAATCGCTCCGTTAAAGCAGATTATTTGGACGTTTCAACTCTGAGCTTTTACAAACAAGGAATTAAAAACTGCTTCACACAACAATGTGTCATTCTTAAGCTGCTACAGATACAACCATGGAAAAAAAACAACCGCTGACAGTTGTTAAGCCTGCAGCATTAAGCTGGAATTTATTGAAATTCATTCCTGGACTTTTTGGATCTAATGAGTTTAATGTTGCTGTTAGCATGCTGCAGGAGGAAAAGAAAAGATTTCTGTTAGTTTTCTGGTTGTTGTAATACATAAGAAAATCATCATGAATAAATCATTTTCGTGACTTTTGAAGAATACAATCCCCAGACGTCAGAAGGTAACGTTAAGGTAAAATTCTCAGCATCATCTCCAGCAAATTTCTGCGATTTAGAGTTTTGAGTTCCAATAATTGGCAAGAACACAAGCACAAAAGCAGGAATCCAGGAAAGTTACTCACTTTCATCCCAATAATTTCCTCACGATATTTTAATATGGCACTTGTTTCGATCAGTATTTTCTGAGACATGTTTAAAAAAGCTCCAGAGCCCTGCAACCCTGACCTGGATCAAGCAGTATAGATCGTTTTATTCAAGGGACGACACATTGTTTGCATCTTATTCAAGACTGGTCAAAGATATTAAAAAGATGCATGAAGAAAAATGCCAATTTGGAGGGCCTGAGATTTTTTAGACAGAGCTTGTTCAGTTGACATCCTTGATTAGTAACAACTTTTTTTCCCCCAAACAAACAGATCTTCCTTTGGGATTTGATCTTCAGCTCTTCTGGCGCTTTTTACTAAATCTTCAATAAAAATCTAACAGATGAGAGGAGTGAACTCTGATCCTCTGATCCTGATCAGTCATTTTTAAATACCTCTTCCAGCAATCTTTTTTCTGAAACTGTTTCTGAAAACGCTTCACGACGAGCCGCAGCATGTCTCATTCTGCTCTTCCTCTCTGCTGAGTCTACAACCGCGTCCACAAACAGAGATGTCCCGTGGCTGACTCTCTCGCCAACTGAGCATCTTTAATGCTATAAATAGTCTGTTTTCAATCTTCCCCTTGAAGCTCACTTAGAAGTGCTTCCTGGGAAATCAATCCATCTTTTTTAAAGCTGTCGAGAATCATAATTATTACCCTGCTAACAAACCATCAGTCATCGCCTGAGTCTAAAGGCCTCGGTCCTCCATTAAACCACCGTCTTCACATCGATGAGATTTCCTTCCAGACCTTCACAGTCTCACACAGTCAGTAAAGGCATCGTCGTTCCTCTCATGTCCCAGAACTAACCACGGGACAACACACCGACTCAGAGAAGATAGAGTGAGAAACATCAAGGGACAGAAGAGACGAAAGAGGAAGGAAGATATAGGATGAAAGGGAGGATAAATTTAAGCCGCTGGTTCATTTGGAGGAGGAAAAAACTTTTGTTATTTCTTCTGGGAGATAAAACCGGTTTTATAAAGCGTTACTCTACTGACTGACAGTCACAGTTCTCAGTGCCTCTACTTATCACACCTCCCATCGGTACACATGGAGAATTATTTTTAGGGTTTTCGGTTTATATACATACAATAAATGTTTTCTTTGCAGAGGATGTTCCACAGCTTCTACTTCATTAATTCTGAAAGTCACAATTTCAACAAAATACATTCAATTACCAAAGCTATTCCCACTCGCAATTACTACAAATTTAATAAACAAAGTGAGCAAAGAAAATATTGCCAAAGCATAATTAAGAAGCGCCCCGAGGCCTGCTGTTGACACAGAAATATTTGGACAAGCAGGGATGCGTCTTAATTCACATCAGAGGAAGAATTCACACCGATGTTTGATGAGAAAGAGATCCAGAGCGGAGGGAAGAATGTCAGATGGCAGAAGAAGTAGGACGTTGATCAGAGGATCAGACGTTGAGAGTTGAGAGAAAAAGAAGATCAGGAAAGTCCGTTTGGAAAAAAATCTGAATTTTTTGAGGCAGAAGGAAAAAAAAAAAACCCTTCCCTGGAAGTGTGTTCTTTAACAATGAGATGAAGAGAAGTCAGGGATGGAGAAAACTGCAGAGCAGATCTGAGAGGGTGTTCAATGCCTTCTTCAGATGTCGCCACACTGACACAAAAAGCCAGAAAACACTGGTCTGTGCTCTCACACACTGCAGTGTTTTGTTTTTCTTACAGCTGGCCCAAGTTTCACCCTCCTGCTTGTTTGTCTTGATGAAGCAAAGTTGTCACAACCTTCAACTGATATAACTGATACAATCAGCTCCTACTCATTTCTAATTGACATCAACACATTTAAGGCTAAACTGGATTTCATTATAAAGTTCTGTATTTTCGTGCATTGCACTGTAAATTACTGTGTAAATATATGCAGTGTATTAATCTCCAGGAGAAGCAGTTGTTGCTTTACATACCAACAAATGTCATTAGTAAACAAGCGAAAGTGCTTTAGGTAAATTTGCATATGCATAGATGTAAATTTAGAAGTTGGGGGGAAATGTATTTCTTTGCAAGAGAGCTCCAAGGCTTCTTCAGTGTGTGTTTGTTTTTAATGCGCTGTGTATTGAATGCACAGTAAAACCGTGCAGGTTTTTTTTTTTTTTTTTTTACTTCCCCCATCTCTCTCTCAGTGCTGCGTAACATCTCAAGACTTCACTCTATATTTAGATCAAACAAGCTCTTGATCTCTGGAGTGTTCAGTTATTTTTCATCGCTGCAATCAGAGCCATCACTTCGCAGTCCCCCCTGACCGGAGATAAAGAAATCTTCTCCCTTCCGAGATTCCTCCGCTCTGTGACGGTACGGTGCAACTGTAGCTGCTCATCATTCCTCCAATCGGTTCATTCTAGGAGCAGCCTGTAATTCGCTTCGAGGATTTAATACATGTATGAACAGACATAAAACGTCAGCGGCGCTTTTATCATGCTGCACAAAGAGCGAGACATCTGCTAGTTAAAGCAGACTGAGGGAGCAATGAAGGTGCAACATGAAATTTAACTTTTACAAAGAGTGTCACAAGTCATCATTAGTCTGCAGCAGGGTTTGTTTGTTTTTTTCCTTGTGCACCACAGCTGGAGTAAATAGTTCTTCTGCACATGTGCATAAAGCGCATGACTCCCAGGTAATGTTTTTCCATATAAGAGTCACAGCAGCAGCTCATGGTCTGACAGACTATACTTTATGGGAGGTTCCCTTTATATCAGGCGTGTGTTCTAGAATTGCTCAGAGTTTATGCTAATGGATCAACGCACAGTGCTTAATTAAATACATCTGATGGTTGCGCTTTCAGCAGGGATGCTGGGATTTTCTCAGCCGGTTCACCACCGTCATTTGAAGATGTAATTATGAGATACTTTCTATTTATAATGTTGTCCCATGCTGCTCTTTTTAAACTGCTGAATTTAGATTTATTTGCAGTAACACTCCGTCAATAAAATTCACCAAGATTTTCAATTTTTTGCAAGACCTAAAAGCAGTTGTATATTGGAGTTTAAAAAATGGCTGAAAAAGGTAAAACAGTTAGGTAAGGTATAGGCATAATCGAGGATTCTCCGCCGATTTCGTACAACATGGCCGATTTGCCATTTTTGGAGCACTGCGCATGCGCGGCTCCCTCCGCATGAGGACTGTCAGAAGCGCGCACGTCAGCCGCATGTCAGTTTGTTTACATCCGCGCAGCTGGAGCATCGTCTTTCCGCATAGGATTAAAACACATTTGTAATCATGTCGGACTCTTTTTCCAATCATACATAAGAATACGATCCGTAAAGTAGTGTCTTACGTGTTTATGCAACAGAAACACATTTGAATGGGATAATAGGCATGTTACCTGTCCAGCAGAAACTTCGCCACGTCGGGATCAGCCCTAAATCCCTTTTGTGTTTTGAATGTCCGCCACCTCGTACAGGAATCTCCGAGTAAAACACGCGTTTTGTCCTTCTTTTCTATGGCCTTTCTTCTATCCTCTGCCATCTCAAACAATGTTCTTTTTTTGTGGCTAGCCATCTTCGGAGGCGCCGGGAGGAGCAAGGCGCTTCTGAATGAGCGGCTCGAAACGAGAGCGCGCACAGAGGCGGCGACTCGATATGATATGTCATCACGCAAACACGTTCCCACATTGATTGGCATTATGACTGGCATATGGCATATGATATGTCATCACGCAAACACGTTCCCACATTGATTGGCATTATGACTGCCCAATTACGAGTTGGAACCATACAATTCTGATTGGTTCTAAGGATCCTCCAGTTTACCTTTAAATAGATAAAAAAAAAGCTTCAACCGTAAGAACATGTGATTAAACGGCAAAAATGTCATTAAAAACACCTAAACACTTTAAAATGTGGAAACATTCATAACATTGTCATGAGGCTTAATAACATAACATTCAGCTTTACTATTTACTGTTCAACTGTTTACTGTTCAACATGTTTTGCGACGGCTCCTTTGGGCAATGTGTTGCTGATTCGTGGGCTCGGGGGGTGATTCCCCATAAATCACCTGAAAAACACACAAACTGAAAGTGCCATCGATTTGCACGAGCATGCAGTTTGGCACACTTCACTCAGGATCTCAGTGAATCAGGATAAATTGTTAAAGCAGCCACAGCAGTGTGAGCAGCAAATGACCAATACTTGAAAACCTCGAAGGAAAACGGCCTCTGTAGTTCTATGAGGTCTGCAAAATGAACCTGACTGGCATCACCCACCAAGTGGTTCATCAGCACCTCTGACAGGAGAGAGATTAATGTCAGTCTCCTCCTGAACTCCTCCTGATGTTGTAGCGGATCACTTATTTTTCCAAAAGTGCAGTCGCACCTTACCGTGACTTTGTTTCAATTTGTCAACCTTTTCCCAATTCTTTTTCAGAACTGTTTTTCCCCTTAAACAGCAGAATATATCACAAATGTATGATCTTTGTGACACTGCCGTCCTACTCCTAACTCTGACAATTCACACAAATCAGGTGATAACATGACTGACATGAGCGTTTCATTCCAATTCATTAGAAGGAAGAAAAAAATAAAACGCAGCAACAACAGGAACACACGCAAATAGAAACCCAATCTAGAAAACTCACACAGAAACTGCAAAATAGACACTATCTTCAAAAGAAGTACAACTTCAACATCATTCCAATTTAAACTGATCCATCCTGGTGCAAAATACAGTGAAATGCAGTTGCAACTAAAAATGCAATAGTAATTCAACGAGTTGCATGTGCGCAGTCATCTAAAGGGCAAACTGGGCCCTCTGGCGTCCCGTTTTTGGCCCATGAACCCTGTATTTGACGCAGCTTTAGGCTCATCTGACTTGACCTGAAACATTCGCATTTAAAGGTCAGTGACCTCTCTGAGTCCCATTAAACTTTATGGCGCTTTGTGTCATGAAAATCAATGAGAAGCCAGTGTGAGAGGATACAGTAACGCACGGAAATTTACTCCTAGTATTAATCTATACATGATTAAAGCGTGCACCGTGTTAAATATTCATCTCGGTGTGTTCACGTTTCCCTGAACATTCAAAGTGTTTTTCTGAGGCAGAGGCGACATTGACAGAAAGCATTCGGGACATCACAGGCGCACAGCCCCGGAGCTCCTGGAATTTGTCCTGCTCGAACTTTTGGTCGAAACATGATTTTAGCATTCTCTGCAGACCTCTATTTTTTTTTTTCTGCTCAATGTCAGATGAGTGAAATCACCACTTCCTCCTCTTCTTTGTCCGTCGCTGCGTTGCTTCTGCCTGCAAACTTGAGATGTGAGCAGCCGTGAGTGCACGGCGAGGCTGGGGCGGCTCTTAAAACTAACATTTTAATGCAAAAAAGCGACAAACACAGCAATACAAACGATAATGTATTTTCCAAAATCCAATTCAATACTCAAATATATCGTCCAGCCCTCCAGGATGGTCTCAATTACATGCCAGCAGGATGTTAAGACTATAAAGAGCTCTTTAAACTGTGTTTTTTGCTGCAAAATATGTGAAACGTGAAAAGTACTACAATTCTCGTTTCACAATGTTTGCCGGCTGCTGTGCTGTTATTATTCTACACTGTTTGTTGAATAGAATAGTGACAGCGGTAGATGTGTTTGTGTGCGTGTGAGAGAGAGAGAGTGAATGGGCAGCCAGCACATAGTACACACACAAAAATGCAGCTGAGACGTGCTCTGCGCCTCTATATCATGGCTGCTAGGTGAAGCTGTAGGCTGTTAAAGAAAAAAAAAAAAAAATCAAACAGCCGGCGTTCTGAGCTCGGTTCTCAGTAAAACACTGGAAGCCATTAAGTTTGAGAGAGCCCAGTACGGATGGGGAACTTTCAGGTGAGTTGTGGTTACCTGCACTCTGACAGCTCATACAGACGGTACAACACAGCGGCTGTAATTATGTCTGGAAGTTTAATAAAACTACAGCTGACGCTGAGATGAATAACACATCTACATTATGCAGCCTGTTGTGCAGGATCTTCTTTTTGAGCTTTTATTTTTCTTACCTTTGTAAAAAAAAAACAGAAATGTGCACAAATCATAAACACTGGTGTTCTGAAATATTAAAGTTGAACAGGAAAAACTAAATATTGTGGGAGGAGGTAAAAACAACTGCTGAGAAAATTACCGCCAAATACATTTTATTGCACCATAAACTTTTCTTGCTGGGTTTATACTTTAAAATATAAATGAGCAGCTTCAATCACCTGGTGGAGAAGCAGGATTTATCTCACCCCGAGGCCAATCGTTCCCCAGAGACATGACAGTGACAGATCTATAGTCCAATCAGGACGCCCCCAACGCCGCTAATGACGCCGCCTTCCAGACACACGCGGCGGTAATCAAATACCTGTCAACATTGCACCGGGACGCGTGTGCACGTGACAGTCTGTGCACATACGATGTGTGTGTGATCGCATGGAATCGATAGGCTGTCCCCAGTGTCGGGAGCAGAAGACGCACGGCGTCAGACGTGGGTTCAAAGGTCATCGCTTTCTGCAGCCTCACCACAATCTGCTCATCTGGTGTGTGTGTGTGTGTGTCTGTGTGTGTGTTTCAACAATGAAAGTCATCTGCTCGAGTCCGGGAAGAATTAGTTCATCCAGCCAAACAGCACTGCTTCTTTTTCTTTTTTTTTTTTTTTCAATCCACACTCGTGTTGGCCGCTGAAGGAAAAACAGCAAGAAGTGGCGAAACAGCATGGATTTACATAATTTGATGAAAAGAGCCGAGCGAGAGAAACAAGTTAACACAGGTGCGCCTGGTTTCTCCGAGCACCCGCTCGCTGAATTTCACGTGTGTGTGTGTGTGTGTGTGTTTTGATTTATCGCTCGCCGCAGAGAGCATCCAGCCGAGTGGAATTTCATTTTTTCGGACAGATCTCACGGGCCGCTGCGGGAGGGCGGGCGGGCTGGCGGCCCCCTCCTTGTCCTTCACCTGGAGATCCGGGATGATAAGGCAGGCAGATTTGTAGCTGCAACATCGTGGCCGGCGCAGGAACCTGGCAGCAGAGCTCTCTGCAGTGCATCGTGCTGCAGGCGGAGCTGCGACTACAGTAACCCAAAAGAGGACAATTACATTGAATATGTCTATTCTGGAAGGTAAAACTCCAACAAAGAGGCAAAAGGCAATGCAAAATAACAAAAAACGCCACAACAAACAGCTTGCTGCATGACTAAGAGAAATGAGCTGAGTCATGATGCATGATGTTACAACAGCAGCTCAAACTGTGTAATTGATGAGTGTTGAGGCCAAAACTGACTCAGAACAGGGTTATGAGACGAACCTGTAGCCTTTAATCACTGGGCACAACAATATGTGAACTCCATCAAAAACATACCATAGATGATACAGTTTTCAACAAGAGTTGGCAACTTTCTGCTTGATGCAAATGAAGGTGTCTTGTTCAGTTCTGAAAATGTGCTTTTTAATGAAATGACAATGAGAAACAGTTTGCATAGTCGATAACTTCACACCTTCCAGAAGATCGTCTCTTTACATGACGTTTTCAAATAAAAACGGGAAACTTTTGTTGTGTTTTGGTTGTCCATTTACAAGACAACAGTGCTCCAAGCCACTGAAAACTCGCTCCCCAAGGTGGAACTGTTCAAAAACACTTCGACTGCATCTACACAGAAACAAGGGAAGAAGCAACTTTTCTGAAATGCTGCTACCTGAATGTCTGTGTTACTGTTTTTAAAGTTTATGGCGTACTGTTCTCTACTCACGTGTCTGGTTTCATTCCCAAAACAACCAACAGCACCAACTAGTGACTCAACATGCTAACTACATCATTTTCAGCAATTCTGCAATTTTCACGTAAACGAATATCGTTTGAAAAAGGAAGCGCTTTGACCTGAAGCGTCATTTACACAGGGCCATAGTTCACAGAAACTTCGAAGAGTGGATTTACATTTAGAAGACTGCTACACGACTTAATCAGAGCAAAAACACAAACCAATCTTCAAATACAACCAATGTAAGGAAAGGTTACCTTGGAAAAGGGGAAGAAACACTCATTTCCATTTTTGATGTTTCTGCAGTCAAAAAATCAAAATAAATCCATACAGTGTGAATATAGTAAATATAAAATCAGGCAAAAGAGGGTTAAACATCATCCAGTCTCGCACTGTGTTCATCATAGATTATTGAATAAATGTAACATCAAACCAATTATAATCTGGGGGATAATGTATCTGCAGTAAATATAACGTATTATGAGTAAGCACTAACAAAGGCACCCCGTGGAATAATAAATGTAAGCATATTTTGCTGCTGCGAGTTTCACAGTTTGTGAAATGATCTCCAGTCTTTTTTTTTTTTAAATCGTGGCAACCCATTTTAACATCGCAGAGGAAAACCTGAATTGTTACAAAGCTACGTTTTTATATCATTAGATCTAGAATTGTTTCACGATTGCAGCAGTAATTGTTCATAAAGCTGATGAAAAGGTGACACGAGACATATAAATGATGAGTGTGAGGCGATGTCGCCTGACGTCAGAACGGTTCCCAACGCTGATGTTATGGCCCAGATCACCACAGTCAGTCATCGCCTGGCAAATTATGCCATTGTGACCTCAGCTTGTTGCTTTATCTGAGTGGTGTAGAAATGACCAACGTTTCCAGGAAAGAAAACCACATCTGCAGAGAATCAAGCGTCACAGTGATGTTTCCACTCTTTTCCTCGAGACTCTGATCCCTGATGGCAAAACTCCCAACTTCGAATCATATATTGCCATCAAACATAACCGACTGTTTAAGGAACTCGTGTGCATCCATGAGGAGAAGACAATCTTTATAACCTTCGAGGAACCCGGTGCACGTGCACGCATGTGCAGACGTTTGCATGCATTCAGTGTGCACAGCGATAAGAACATGTATATGCACGTATGTGCCAAGATGTCTCGCTCTCCATGCATCCTGCTGACAGGCAGGGAAGGGCTCACCTGGTGCCCAGCCACCTGCCATCTGTCTGGCTGAATAACGCCAGATATAAGAGATACACAAGCATGAATCCACCTTTTAACAGCTAAAATAATGCAGTACGAGGCGATCAGAGAGGACACGCACCCCTCTGGGTGGGAGACACTCTTATTTTAAGCGTCTAAACTAAAAGGGACATGAGGAGGAATCAGCATGTGACTGCATGCAGAAAGGCAGCACTGACCATTAAATGTCTTTATTTGCAGATCACTGACTTCTGCAACACTGAGGATGCAGCAACTGTTTGGTCTCATTCCCCACGAGCTGAAAATGACAACTAGTGTAATATTATCAGTACATTTTTCTTATGATAGAGTACAAACAGGTCAGATTTCCTTTTAGACTCATTGAAGCTAATAATAAACTGCTCTATTGTGCTGATACATGCATATTTACACGTCCAACAATATTAAACAAGCCTCCACTCTATTTATAATTGAAACAATCAGAAGAAATGAGGAGGATCCATGCATTATATCCAGCTAAAGGCCAAGGCTGCACATACACCCATGCCATTTCTCCCCCTGAAAATTATGACAGAGGAGGCAATCAAAAGAGGATGATGGCACATGCTGCACTGAATTCATCTCAAGGTTACCCTCCATCGCTCATCAGTGCTTCCAATAAGCATGGGATCTCAGTCATCCGGCGATCTGAAAGGCGTCAGCCGCGCCGTGCAGCGTCTAAAAAGAGGGGGGGCTGCCGGAGAAGCAATAGCCAGCCTCTGATGTTGGGGGGCGGGGAAATGGGCTTTTTTTTTTTTTTTTTTTTTTTTTTTTTTTGACTGGACTGGAAACACATTTTTGCCCGGCAACGGTGGCGACACATATGCACAAACCTTAACTCGCCCTAATTAACGGTGGAAACACAACAAAGGGGGAGGCGATCACATGCAGGAAGCAGATCTGCATGTGCGTAAATACGCACCGGAGGGAGGTCACTGTTGCTGGTAGAGACAGGTGTCTGTCTAAATACCGACATCGATTTCACCACGCGAGCATTAAATCGCCTTTATCCACACACGGACACCGAGAAGCCACTGAAAAAAAGCCCGCACGAGGTGTCAGGACGCGTTTCCATCCAACCAGGCTCCTGCGTTCACACTTGATTGAGGTCCTAACTTGCCTCAGCAACAGACAATAGCTTCACACACTCCCGTCTCCTCCGGTTTCCTCCCCTCTCCGGGGCTCCTGCGGGGGGGCGCACGGCGCGCACTTACCGAGGTGGGATGAAGCATAAATCCAGAGAAAAGGCGACTCCATTGAACAGGGGTGGTGAGAGGTGGCAGAAAGGGGGCGAAATGACGAAGCTCGCGCGCTGCTACCCCCACTACTACGCGTACTACTACCGCTCCATCGGACTCAGCCAAAGCCAGCTCTCTCCCTCTCTCTCTCTCCCTCCCTCCCTCTCTCTCTCTCGGTTTGCGATGTGGATCACGCAGCGTGCGAGCCCATGAGGATGGATGCTGTCTTGTCGGAGGGGGGCGGGGACAAGACGCGCACTCAGCTCCACCGGAGCGGACTTAATTCTGAGTAAAGGACCGTGTGCTACAAGCAAAGCGGGCTGTCCAGCCCCAAGGACCCGCGCGTGTCCCGGCGGGATTTCGACAGGAATACTCCTTTTAATGCGCGTGCGTTTTCGCCCGCAAGGTGCTGCGAAATATTCATGACGGGATGTTGCGCGGCTGGAAGGCTGGTTGTGTTGCGTTCAGGAACAAACATGGGCGGATGTCACTGGTTTAGGGAGGGGGTCTGAGCGCCCCCCTTCCTCAGATAAACAGAATTTAGGGCATGGGTATCAAACTGAGCCTGGCACGACTGGCAGAGTGGTTTTATTGGACATTTGTCTGTCAAAATTAGTCTGTATTGCAAATATTGTACAAACTGCAAACAGTGTTGCTCTTTGTTTAATCAGTAATTGAAACCTTTCAATAAACCAATAAAGAAACAAAAAACTATATCAATATTTCCCAAACAGTTTTTGGAGAGATCAAAATTTTTTACTATTGTAACGCCCCACTGCACCCGGTACAGAAAAAAAATTTTAACATTTGAGATATGAGTTAATTTTTCTCCAAGAATAAACTGTTTGGGTTTACGCTCCATCTCGAGGTGTTCGGTGGACTGGTGCAGCTTCAGCTTGCACAGTTTTGGTATTAATGGGTGGATGGATTGACAGACAGATGAGATTATAGTTTATTAATCCCACAGTGGGGAAATTCACTCGCAACATCAGCAAAAAGATAAATTGATAATGTTATACATCCCCCCTGGGGAAATTCACATTTTCAGCAGCATCGACACATGATAGAATAGACTTCATTCAAAAATAAAAAAGAGATCAGATCATTTAAATGAAGTTGAAGTAAACCCTGAATGATTACTTGGTGAGGAATGAGGTTTGTTAAGAGTCATGTCGGAGAATTTGCATCCAATAGGGTTATTTATTTATTTCTTTTTTTAGAATAACTTACTTGGATGGAAATAGTTTCCATTGATATATTCATTTTCCACACTCGCATTTAAATCCATGTTCAGTTTAGAGGGAGGGACCAGTCCAACTCGTGCATATTTCTGTTTGAAAACCCACACATGCCCAGAGAGAACATGCAAACTCGATACCAGGGGTATCGGGGAAATTGGCTATTTATTGCCTCTGAACTGAAATATATTTGACACCTCTGCTGAAGACAGGAAATCTTCAAACAGAAGGATACTGTCATTATGAAGCAAAAGCATTGGCAGCAAAGACCACAGTTTGGCCTTTCCCATTAATGTTTCTACATTGTTTCTGTGTTCTTTTGTCTGCATCTGCTGCAGTACAGTAAACTCTAAAAAGATGTAACTTGAACTCTTTCCAGATGCATCAAAGCTCAATAAAACTTACTTACTTACTTACTTACTTACTTGCTTACTTGCTTACTTACTTACTTACTTACTTACTTACTTACTTACTTACTTACTTACTTACTTTCTTACTTACTTACTTACTTACTTACTTAGTGCTCCAGCGAGGGTCAGGGCATCCCGTCCCAGTGCGTTGAGCCGACCAGATGAACCAGATTTCTCCATTGCTGGCGATCTTGTGCCAGCTGCTCTCCACAGCATCCCCCACAGCAACTCCGTGTTGTTGGAGGTCGCCCGCAACGACGTCGAGCCATCGGGTGCGGGGTTTCCCTCGAGGTCGTCTCCAGCCTGAGGCCTTTGGGTCGAACTGGAGAATGGCTCGTGTCGGATGTTCTGGGGGTAGATGAAGGACATGGCCCAGCCAGCAGGTGCGGCGTTGTGCGACCAAGGAAGAAGCTCGGGGCTGGCCTGTGCAGGCTCTGAGCACTTCATTGGAAACTCGCTGGGGCCACCTGATGTTCTCGATGGTTCTCAGAGCCCTGCTATCAAAGCCATCGATTCTTGTGGCCAGAGTGTCGTTCAGGATCCACGTTTCTGAGCCATACAGCAGGATGGAGAGTACGGGTAATTTGTAAATCTGGAGTTTCGTCATGCGTGAGATGGTCTGGTGCCGCCAGAGTGGTTTCCAGCGAGACTGCAGAGCAGATGCTGCCAGGGCTCGTCTGTGATCAATCTCTGGTTTTAGATCCCCGCTGTCTGTCACCATGGACCCCAGGTACACAAAGTTCTTGACAGGCTCTACGATGTTGCTCCCAATTTGCATGGGAGGTGGATCTGGTCCATCACCAACATGCATGAACATGGTTTTAGTCCAGCTCACTTGGAGGCCGAGCTGTGCTGCCTCCTCACTGTAAATGCACAGAGCGTCTCTCAGCTGACTGTAGGTTGTGCTGAACAGGATGGGATCGTCAGCGTATTCTAGGTCAGTCAGGTGGTGGTTGTCGAAGGACACTCCGGGGATGCGCTCACAAACTTTGGACATCAGATGGTCGATGATGCAGTTGAAAAGATCAGGAGCACCCACACAGACCTGGCGAATGCCACTGGAGATGGTAAACCAGTTGGATTCAGTACCGTTAATACGGACACAGCTCTCTGCATTTCTGTAGAGCAGCTTGAACAGAGCGATGATCCTGGGTGGTGCTCCGAGGGTTTGGAGGATGTTCCACAGTGAGGAGTGGCAGACGGTGTCAAAGGCGGCCTTCAGATCAATTAATCTGATATACAGATGGTGGTTTTTACGGAATTCACGGGTCTTCTCTATTAGCAGACGTATGGCAGAGATGTGGTCGATTGTGGAGCGATTGGGCATAAAGCCAGCCTGCTGGGGACGGCGGCGGCTTCTGATCGCTGGATGGGCATGATTAAGCAAGATCCTGGTGAAGACCTTGCCAGAGATGGCGAGCAGGGTGATGCCTCTATGGTTTCCGCAGGCCAGCCGATCACCCTTGCGTTTCCAGAAGAGCAGGATAACCCCTCTGGTCCACTCAGTGGGCAGCTGCTCTGTTTCCCACACCTGATTGAATAGGTGTGTTAGCCACTCCACCATGCCATCACACCCGACTTTAAGCATCTCACCGGTGATGGCACAGGTGCCGGGGGCTTTCCTGATGTTAATCAAACCTGGACTTGTTTTTCACTCCCGTGGTGTTCCAGTTAATACTGCAGTCATCTTGTTTTCTGGTTTCTTTTATCATTTAAGTGCTTCATATAAGCTCCATTAATGTGTTCTGTGTTACTTTGTGAGGAAGAGTGGAATTACTTAACCAGAAGTTTGGAAAAATTAGGGGAAAGTTGTGCTGAAAACCATTAACATCAAGGTTAAGTCTAAAATGTTAGTTCTAAAATACAACTAAAGCTATCTCATTGTTTTCCTGGTTGTTTTCAGCAGATTATAGTTTCTCAGTTTGTTCTCAGCTGGTCAATATTTTCAGATCAATCAGCAAAAAGGTGACCCTCAGGACTCGATGGAGCTTCAACTTCGTCTTTTCATGGAAAAATATAAAATTGTGTTTTAAGAATCTATTCACACAGTCAGGGCCGGCGCGGGCTTCTCAGGCACCCTGGGCAAGCCTGACACCCCGTGGTAGTGTCGCGGAGAGTTGTTGAGCGGGGGGGGGGGGGGGGGGGGGGATTTGAGTCGGCAATATCTGTCGAGGGGCGCGAGCAAGCGAACCAAGCAGTGCACTGCTCAAACAGCCGTCACAGCAGCGCAACTTGGGCGGTGCGCCTCACGGCCACATTAAGCACCCCCCTATGGCTCGGCGCCCTGGGCAAGTGCCCCGGATGCCCAGCCTAATCGCCGGCCCTGCACACAGTACCAGTCAAAGCCACTGAAAACACAACCTTCTGATAAAGCTCGGGCTCTATTTCCATGTATCTCCAACAGCACCCACGAGTGTCCCTATATGCAAACCCCATCATTTTCAGCACTTGCAGACATTGTTTTCAAAAGGTTTTCCTGTAGACGCAAAACTTTTCTGAAACGGAAACATTACAATGATACACTTTACTTAACGGGGGCCTTGATGGACTTCAAGAGTCAAGATTAGGACTTCTTTTAAATATCTGATTTTAAGTAAGACATTTTGTTGCATTTCTCCGTTAAAGCACTTTGTAAAATGCAGATTTTAATAAGGGCTTTCCAAATAAACTTGACGATGAAGATTACCCTCAATGTTATTCTGCAAAACATCAGAAATTTACAAGCTTGACTCTTTTGAAAACAAGCGTCTCAAAGGCCTTGTTTGTGGTTATTATATTAGCATGTAATCACTTTAATTACTGCGTGGCACATTTTTTTTAAATGATTCGGTTTGCGTATTGATCCATTAGAGGCTAAATAACTCTTTCCGGTGAAGCACTTCCACAAGAGGATTTAAGGTTCACCGACAATTAAACCATCCGACTGCTTTCCCTCCATTAAGTCATTTCTCATTGTTATTGCATAATACATGTTGTCTCTAAGGGAAGACGAAGCTCCCACCTCTGCCACCTCCTCACTTGTAGCCGTAGCAGTGTGAGCGTTCTGCTGTCAGAACTGGGACAGACACATTGAAGTGAATCACAGTCCCCATCTCCGCTACAAGGAATTACTGAAGAAACACTGGTGTGTTCAGTGATCTAGATTCAGCCCACACGCTACATTACACCCGACGCTCGGGCTCCCCCTCTTCTAATCCTCTGCTTTTGGAGCCCAGATCTTCCTCCCCTGCTCTCCTCGTCCCTCCTCCATGGCCCTCAGTCGCTTCAACTAAACCGAGCAGAAAAACTAATGTCGCTGTAAAACCAAGAAACGTGCGGTCAGCACAATGGAGAAATTAACGAGAAGGGGCCGGAAAATGTGATGGATAATTTTTCTACTAAATCTGGTGTGTTTTTGGCACTAAATGAGGACAGCGGTAGCCCCAAGAAAGACAATCAGGCTTTGGATTGGAGGATTTCCGAGTGTAAATTTGCAGATTATCGGAAGGGAAAATTGGCTGTGGGGGGTGGAGGAAAGAAAAATTCCTTTTAAAAAGAAGGGGAAAAAAATGCACATTGAAAGCTTCAGAGGATACTTTATAAGATAGAACTGTGTTCACCTGTGCATGTTTTAAAAAGATATGCCAAACTAAAACTTCCATCAGTCAGGTGGTACAATCCTGATTGACTTTTCAGAGTGATGAATTTCATGGATGTTGTTTCATTCAGTTCCTCCAAAAGAAACAAAGACGAGTAGAGAAACATTCATCGTGCACAAAGCCAGATTCCGTCTATTAATATATCTGTCCCAGCAGGGAGGGGGGTGTTTATTGTGGAAAGATTTGGTCCCCAAGTATCTCTCACTGGAATGTCGGCCGTGGGAAAGCGGTCCATCATTTCCTGAGTGTTTACTAATATTTCGATGGCGCTCTCAGCAGAGATTTACTCCTTGCAATAAATGTGGTCTTCGTTTTTGGCTGACTTATAGGAGAGACACTTTATAAATATGTTGCTGACTGATCTGCCAGAAGAAATAGTACCATAAAGTCTGAGTACTTGAACTTGTTGTACTACAAAATGTTGTTGAGGGACAAAGAATTGTGTAAAAAAGAAAAAAAAATTCTTGAAAGGACGCGTCATTTCTATGGATGTACCAAGCGTCTGAAGCTCTTTATAGTAAGACAGTATGAAGAGAGTCGGTCAAATCAGCTGGAGTCCTTAGAGGATGGAAAAACCTGAGAAACTAGTCAGTCGTGAGTTATTCAAGCAGCGGCTCAGCAGAAGGTCATTTCAGAGCATCTCCACGCGTCCGACCTTGAAGGAGGAAGGCAGGAAATAGACTGTGAGAAAAGAATAACAACACAAAGCTCTTTAACTTCACACTATAATAACAAACTCTATATCAAGCAATATTTCAGGATTCATAACACTTAATTTAGCTCTTTAAAAGGTTTTAGCCTGTTAGAAGCTAAATAACGTGTGCAGCCTTCAGGGGACCATCTAGCAGTCTTAAAACCGCCTGATCATCTCTTTCTTAATTAATTTCTGCACTTTATGGCACCATAACATAAGATAAAACACAAGATGATCCTGCATTTGTCCCACAAAGGGGACATTTCCATTGTGTCATCAGTCAGTGGACAGTAAATATCAAAGTCACAAAAGAAAAGAACCCAAAATAAAAAAATCCAGTATAAGAATAATAAAAACATTGACTATATAAAAGATAATAACCATGACAGTGTTGTACGACAATGCTGAGAGTGATTAGATTGAATGCCAGAGGCTGTTATCATTGCACAGAATCAATAAATGAATGAATAATGCATGCAGCACCCAGAGAACAGAGATAGGCATTTAAAAAATGCCACATGTCAATTAAGGTTAAAAAATATAAACCAGATTCAAATCAAACTTGACGTGCACCCTCTAAGATATTGACATAATCAGACAAAATCGCCTTTGATAACTGGGATCAAAGAAATCTTTCAAAACAGGTAATTTTATCTGTAGTGATTAGTGTCACCGAAATGCAAAACTTTAGCTGTGGTTTTGACTTCATTAGGTAAAAGTGTATTCTCGAACCAACCTACGAGACCAAATAACTGGCCATTAAAAAAGGTTGACTTGGCGTACGGTGAAAGTTTTCTCGAACAATTTCCAATTAATTGAAAGAGCGACTTTTTAAAAATATTTTTAAATGTTATCACTACATGAACTAACTATTATCAGTTATTATTGAGACTATTTGGCTTCTAATTATCTCTGTGTGCAAATTAGCTAAAGTAGTTTATTCAGAAGTGAAAATCATCAAACAAAATTGTCTTTCTATCTCATTTTCATTGGTAATTATCTCCTTGATTTGCTTCATATGAACCACAAAATGAAAAGAATCAAACTAAGCGATGTTTCCAGGAGTCGTCTGATTATTGGGAATCTATGCATGCTTGTCCCGGGGAGGACACACTTACACACACAAGGAGAAGAATATCCAATGTCAGTGTGTGTGTGTGTGTGTGTGTGTGTGTGTGTGAGTGTGTGTGTGTCTGCTTGTCATCTCATATACGGCCTGCTGTTCTTCTTCCCCATCTGCCAAAGAACAGGCTCAACATTATAGGATTGAGTTTCACCGACGTAACAAAGAGGACGGTTATTAAAAGCCAAAGCGACGAACACACAAAGCTGCACCAAAATCAATTGAGGTCCTGCTTCTTTTCCCCAAAAAGTCTTTCTTTATTTTTATCATTATGAAACCAATGAAGTAGAAATCAGGAAAAACTAAGAAAAGATGCTGTGAAGACAGTTTGGTATGAACAATGATTGTGAAAAAGGTGTAATTATAACAGGGCAGACAGAATGGAGTGAGCTGCCTTCCATCAGACAATTATATAAATTGCAGAATAATGTCCAGTGTGTATTTTCAGCGTTTCGGCGTCTCTTCTCTTTACACTACACTTCTGTGTGACGAACGATAGTCACACTCCACATCTCGCGCTTCAGCATTTTGCCAACTGCCACGACTCCCCACTCCAGCGCTCCGTTAAGTGTCTCAGTGGGTTTTTAAAGGACTCATTCTGGCTCTTTCCTCCTCGCCGTGCGAGCAAGAGGCCGAATTTGTGCTACAATACTTATTGATGGAGCTTCAGAGTTGAGTGTCGGATTTGCCTGTGTGTGTGTTTCCTCTGACCCATTATTCAAGAAGCGTATTGATCCGAGGGGTGTTTAGTTTCTCGGCGGCTCCTGAGCGGTGGGCTGGTTTCCATGGCAACCTAAAAGGCTGGCCGCGAAGCGGCGGCCTTGGCTGGAATCAATGTTGGAGAGACGCGGCGATTCGCACGTGCACGCGCACATGCACGCGGGGACCAGACAATGAGGAGATTTCAATTGAAGATACCGTCTGTTTCCAGAGATTCCCAGAAAAAAAACCAATTATTTAGAGAGCGTGACTTTAAAGTGAATTGACTGCATTTTCTTTAAACTACAGGGACTTTTCAGCTTGACAGGATGCACCGTGACACCAGCACAGAAGCTTACTTTCAGAAGACGACGCCCCCCCTCCGAGACGCACGTCGCTTTATGATGAACCGTCACAAAATGCAAATTGCCGACAGTCACGTCTTTCAAAATAACGCAGCAAACCAGTGAAATTCTTCAAGCTGCTTTGCTTAAATTCCACTCATGTTTTTGTTCACCTGACACACGATGAAACAGCGAGAAGTCTTCTTTAACCCGGTCTTTCAATGGAGTTGTATGTTCTCTCTATGCCTGTTTGTTCATTTCAGTTGTATTTTTTGCAACTTCCTAAAATCTGACAGGAGATTTAATTTGTTCACCAATGGACCAAGATCTATTTAGTATTTTGCACCGGAAAGTATCATAATGCGTAACTTTCTATAATAATTGTTGGGTTTTAAGTGGATTAAGACTGACACAGTTGCATACAGAAATTTCTTCTTCCAGATTCTAAGTTAACTAAAAGATACTTGACATGCATGGCACAAAAAAAGTGAATTTCCAGACTCATCATTTGCAGATGCTGCCAGCTGGAACCTGCCTCATCTGACATTATGCTAATGAGAGCACAGAGGCCAAACCACCTGTCCCATTAGAAAAACTGCAGAGTTGGATTAAAAAAAAAAAAAAAACACTTCGAAGGCCACCGAATATTGATTGCAGCAGTTTTAATGTACATTCAGGCCCCGAAAAGAGCCAAAGCAAGCAGTGGAAATGTTATCAGTAGAAAAATAGCTGTGTGAAACCACATTACTCTGTGGAGATTACAATTTTCCTAAAAGTTCAGAGTATGTATAAAAGAAAATAACAACAAATGTGTGTCCACATGCCGTCTGCATTGTGTGGGAGCCATACTGATCTGCTGCTATAAATAACTTGGCTCGGGAGGTTGTCCTGGCAACCAACAAACTGACGCCAGGGTGGGAACGCTGGGCTCCTCGAAGAGGGAAAAAAAGCACAATCAGTAAAAGGGACGAGTGAAGAAAACAAGATCACTTATAAAGGAGACAGGAAGCGTGGAGCAGAGGCGGAGGAGAGCAGATACTGAGCGAGAGGAGGGAGGAGAGAGGAGCAGCGAGAAATCTGGGGGGTGGAGAGTGGAGATGGGGCGGAAGAGATGAGCAAGAAGTGGGATGAGGTTAATGTGACACATAACAGAAGAAGAAGAAGACATCCATCCATGCATAGACTTGCATCATCCAGTCCCATGAGTGCACGTAACAGGGTATCAGTCAGACGGTCTGGGTTCGGGTGACCCTCTGTGAGTCACTTAGAGAGATATTTCAATGCTTTGAAGGGTTTATTTAGGTCCTGAGTTGAGTTTTCACTGCATTTTTAGTCCCAGATTCCACCTGCAACCCTAAGACATAATTACGAGATTATATATTGACCCAAGCATGGCTGAAGTTTTGTTGTTTTTTTTTGTTTTTTTTTTTCCTGTTGAAGGTTTCATAAGGATATTAATGCCACACTATTCTGTTTGTTGTGAATTAAAGCAGATCAAGGAGATGGTTCATTTTTAACTGCTTTCATCAGATAAACACTGCAAACTCCATAAACAAGGTACAATTTGGAAAAAGTTGTCATCGAACTCGCCTCAGTTGTTGCGAGTTTAATGCAACAGCTATTGGAGAAATTTTTAGGACTTTTCATTGTATTTTGTAACAGAATACATCATTAAAACTAGCTTCATGTTGGTATTGTAGACATTACTGGTCTTAATTGTTTGATTTTCACAAAAATATACTGATGGCTTCATACGGTATGCTCTTGTCGCACATTCACAAAAACCCTCCAAAGTTATTCCTTGAAGATTGTTACATTATTATTGAAATGAACTTGGATTATATGTGAGAGTGAGTTAAGATGTCTGACTGCACTGCCCCATCATGTGGAAAATACCACAATTCACAAATGTACATGTTCAGAGGCAGCACTGAAATTTCTGGGCATAACTTGTTCCTGTCTGTTCTTTTTGCCTGGAAACAAGTACAAAACGATGTCTGATCTCTGGACAGTTTCCAATTAGAGTTGCTAAAGTTGGAGCTGAACGAAGAAAAAGCTTTCCAACTTGTAGAAAGTTTTCCAAAATACTTGGCAGAAACTTTTCATCCTAAAAAAAAAAATGTGTCATCTCTTTAAAACAGTTCCAAACCATTGTAAATTCTCTGTAAATGAAGCCTCTTGATTCCTGTATTTCCTGATTAGTGATCATCAGTCTTTGCTGTTGTTGGTGTCTCGGCCTGCCTTGAAAAACACATATTGATCTGAGAGAAAGTTAGATAAAAGAGTCACTTCCAAACAGCAACTACAAGTCAAAGACCAATTATTTGGAAGAAATTATAATCGATCCATCTTCTACACTTGTTTTATTCAGTTTAGAGTTTCAGGGTGAAAGACACAATCCTGGAGGCAGGGTTGGGCATCACAGGGAAAACACAGACAATCAAAACTTTAGAGGAAGATTTTGAGTCTCTAAATGATGTAGATAAGGTACATTTTGCACATCGTATTTACATCATTAGAAAACAGTCATAAGTTGATCGGACCATCGCTTTAAGGCAGGGGTGTGAAGCATGTTTCAGTTGAGACGCCAGGAGGGATGAACATTTTAATATTTGCACAAAAACCAAGCAATTACTACTGCAAATGACTACATTCTCGACATGAAGCCAAATTCAATTACACCTTCTGGTGCAAAATGCAGTGGAATGTAAAAAAAAAAAAAATCCCTCTCCTAATGCTGTAGCATTATGCATGTTTTTACAAACTCTCCTTGACAGCATGACTTTGAGGCTGGTTTGCAGCCAGCGCTCTTTCGCAGCAGCATCACTGATACCTCAGCTCAGGTCTCAGCGTCATGTTGTGTCCGCTACACTGAAGAAATGTGTAAAAACAAAAAAAAGAAGAAATACATTTTTACAATTTGCTTGGTGGCTTTGCAGGCCAGATTGACCCGTTTTGGCCCACTGGCCTTATGTTTGACCCCCACGCTTGTACATTAGAGATACAGTGAGGGTGTCTTCTATAAGGAGACAGCTGCTGGTCCTGAGCCAGACTGCCCCCCCCCCCTCAAACCCCCCTCGCCTCCTTCACTCCCAGACCTATACAGCAGCTGTCTGGGATAATACGTGCGAACAGACACCGATGCTGACGTGACGCTCTAACCGGATCACCGCGAGAGAAGCGGGGGTGGGTCACGGCCGGGAAGCCAAAGAGCGCGGCGGTCCGGGATTGATGTGAAAGAAGAGGGCAATAGGGGAGACGGAGTAGTTAAAAATGATTGTGTGGAGAAAAAAAAAAAATCAAAGAGAAAGGGTCAAAGGCGAGAGAACAGCAGATATACGAGGCCGCTGAGGTGCGTGTGAAGGCGGGGGGGGGAGAGAAGCGGTGGGAGAGGGAACGTGCCGTCTGGGGGATCTCAGGGAGGGATGTGGGCTTAAAGAAGAAGGAGGGGGACGGGGGTACGGGGAGGATTAGTGAGGCAAGACAAAAACCCCGAGCTGCAGAGGGAGCGGGAGCTTTTCATTTGCATCAGCCATAAATCATCACACCAGTGCAGTGGTATTTTTCCTCGGTCCTGCCTCCCTCTGTTTATCTGTTAGATCACAAACACACTTGAGTGTAAAGTCTTTTGGTGCTTCTTCTACATATTCTTGACGTTTTCGGTTTCTTTTTTCTTCTACAGCTCCTCCACTCTCTCACAACTTCTCCTCTCCTCCGTCTCTGTGCTGACGACAGCACTGATAGTGTGGGAATTCTTCAGAAAACTCCAGCAGGAATGTTTGCCTTTCTAAATAAAATCAAGCTAAGAGTTGCGCTCCAGAGCCACATTAGATCCAGTATTCAACCTCTCAAACAGACTCTGACAGCAGAGTTTGATCTTCTTTGAACTCTCCTCTGGCAGCTGAACTTGAACTGCGTCCAGCCAGCAGGAACGTCTGGATCAGGAGCTCTATAAATTACTGCGTCTCTTAACGCAACTCCGAGCGTTCAGCAGATCAGAACCTTCAAAACCTTCATCTGCCACTCAGTGAAGTATCTACAAGGAGAAAATTTAACCCCAAGGATAACCAGCCATTTTTACGATTTTCCATCAAATCTAATCTACCTGGAACCAATCAACATGTTTAACCTTTAAAATGAGGCGAACACAGCTTCATACGCTTTATATATACTGTAGTTTTGAAACACGTACAGAAACTGAATGTTATGTTGCATTTAAGAAGTTTCAATAACGATTGAGAATAGAAAACATTGCATTGTGGTGGTCGCAGAAAGAGGAGTCGGACGAGGGACACGGTGTGAGCGGAGTTGATTTGCTTACACGCGCCAGTGATTGCTGGCATACCAGGAAGCCCCATTGACAGGTAAGTTCCGCCTTATAAACCCTGCCACCAGTGCACACACCTCCCCACGTCAACAAGCCCCGCCCCTTCTAATGTGAGGAAGCCCAGCACCACAGCATTACAGTTTCAGCAAGATTTGCTCCTTCGATTCTAGAGTTCTTTCATTTCCAGCAGATTTCAGACAATTTCGCTATTTCAGAATAGAATAGAAGTACTTTATCAATTCCAGAGGGAAATTCTTTTCAATATTGCTCCACAGAGAAGCACATAGATGAAATTGACAAAGATACAGCAAACAAAATTTATAAGGAGTTTTAGACTCTTATGGCCACAAGGACGAAGGACAATTTAGCCATTTTAACCATTTTATTTCTTCTCTAAACAGATTTGGTTTTTTTTCTTCTCTTTTTTTATTTTTTTTTTCCATTTAGTTTCTTTTTCCATTTGTTGTAACTTTAGCTGTTTAGTTATTCTGCCATCTTAAAATCCTTTTCAATCAAAGAGATAAAAGCCAACATGAAAAAGATTTCTTTGTGCAAATGAAATAAAAATGAGGCAACATATTGATTTAGGCATAATTTAGTGAAAGCTACAGGGAGCCAGTTAAAAGGAGCCCCATGTGGCTCCAGCGCCACAGGTTGAACACCCTTGTCGTTTGCACTGTCCTATTCGTACTGCAGACTGTAGTTCAAGGGACAGAGCTGGCTGAGTGTCGGCTCATGCTCCAGTTCGCTGTTAATGAGTCTCAGTCGTACTGTAACCATGTAGCATGAAACAACATTGGAAACTCTTTACAGTTTGTCACACTGTCCTCAATTAGTCTGGAAGAAACAAACAGTTCAGTTACCAAATGTGGCCACTTTCCCAATAACGCATTGAGCAAACATTCAAAGGCAGTTTTTCCACTTTGAGCTTCAGTTCTCAATGACAACTCCACATTTGCAATGTATATTTCATTAGAGAGTGAGAAATAAACAAAAAACATGCATTGATAAAATGTTGTGAAATGTGAAATAATTTGAGTTAACTCATTTGCGGATATGGCACAATTTCCGTATAACAAACGCTTGACCCAGTTTGCACTTTAATCAAAAGAAGGATGATGCAAAATAAAAGCTTCTGTGCACAGAACTACCAAAAACATGCGATCAGAGGACTTTCTCCCTTCGGCCACTTGAAAAATAGGAATCTTCTTACATTTTCTCTGTGCTCAGTTGATAGTTTTTCTTATTCATTTCAAGATGCAACTCATTTTTACGTTGCCCAGGAAGGAATGGTAATTATTGACATAACATACACCGTGAAGACAAAGCACATGTTCAGTCACAATTTATCAATAGAAAATATTACAAGTCAAACACAGAAACTCCCCTCAGTTCTGAGCTTGTAGCCAAAGGTTGAGACAAGATTCCACAGTGACGGTTTCACTTAAAGTTGGACTCTTAGATTTGTTGGGATTCCATCAAAAAAAGAGAGATGAATTAAAGTTAATCAACTGTAGCCTGACAAAATCAATACCCAGTTATACAACAATGGCCTTGAGTAGCATGTCTGACGATGCTTTGAGTGTGCCTGTGCAAAGCACAGAGTTTGCATTGTGTTCAGAGAGGATACATTGGTCAGATGTGGAAAAAATGAGACACTGCAAAACTGTCCTCTGGTGTGCAGGCCTGTCTGTTCATGGGACTTTGGGCAGTATGACTAAACTGATGGATTAATGCACGGCAGGTTTAGATTTTTCTGTCTTATCAGCAGCAGGTCCATGTCTTGAAACTAGAACAGCAGAGTTTAATGTAAGGTAAATGTAGTTGAAATGATGACAGGTTGGAGAATTCGGAGTTATTATGGCAGAAAAGCATTGTTGAATACTTGTCAGGAAAGTTAACTTCAAGAAATGATGTCTCAAAATGGCAATTATATAAATAATATTTATTTCAAATTAGTGGGGTTGAATCCAGAAAATTGCCATGATTCTAGAACTTAAACGGAGTTAAGAAAACAGTCAAAAAACTTAAAGCACAAAGGTAATAAATTAATTAAAATATAACAGGACAAAGTGATTGGGATGTCACATTTTCATAAATTTTGGTGTGGACAAATCAAATGAGATGGAAATTAAAACGTGGTCCACTGGTTGCAGAGACTTACTGTAAACGTTCACTTCAAACCTCAAACTATTACATGTCAACATGAGTCATTAAGCCTCTAATAGGTTTGAGGATCTCCTGTATTAGCAATCCAACTTGTTATTTGCAAGCATGATTTCATAACAGTCCCCACTAGTGGCCCAACATGCTAACTACACCATTTTCATTTTCAAAACATTGCATTGTAAACATGGAACTTTTCTGAAACGAATTTCAATATTTGTTCCCCATAGTGACTCAATAATGTGGTGACTGAGAAATCCTGCACTGATGTTTCCCCTCCGCTGAAAATACGGAGTCACTGCTGTAGATTCATGGTTTTGGACGTGCTTGTCATGATGACAGTAACCCTTTTAGACAGGCGGGGCAGTGCTGCAACATGTAAAATCTGTCCTGATCAAATCCAAACCCACTTTGGAGGGCTGTCCTGTCCTGAATTTCATTTGCCTACATATGACCTTGATAAGCAACGAAGCCATCGGGGTTGAAAAGCAAAGATAAAATCAAGCTCAGCTGAATTCTCCTCCTCTGAATCACACCGGCTGTGCCTCAACAGTGGAGATGATCACATGTCGCCTCTTGAATGGGAGCAGATGTTCTCCAAGAAGCATAAATGGGGTTATGATGTCAGGAGAGGATGGGCTGAAACGGTTGCCGCAGCAACGGCAATTAAGCCACACAACCGTGAGTTACGACGACGCCGACGTGGCACGCGGAGATGAGAAGTTTCCAGAGGACTTTAACTGAAATTATTCCCCAAAAATACACTTCAGGGCTCAAATATGACGCCTTTTCATTTAAAACCCAGATCGAGAGTAACCTTCTCATCGTCATAAACTCACATCTCATCCTGGAAGCAGCCTCGGGTATTTTAGTCATCGGAGTTTGCTCCCAGGTTGTCTGACCTTGTGAAGACACCGCCCTAATAAATATGGAACTCTACACACATACACACAGCTATGTATAATACACACACTGTCACACTTTTTAGTGGAATTTCACACACGGGCCTGAGGGTCCTCCCTCAGAAACTGGTTTGTTCTGACCTAAACAATGCTCGAGCACTACACACACATACGATATGCACGCTTGTGGCATTATCTTTGTAGGACATAGTGCCGGGGTCTCAAGCACATTTTAGTTCAGGGGCCAAATACAGCCGAATTTCATCTTTACTGCGCTGGATCTGGAAGATTAATGCTATGACAACATTACATTTGAAGAGTATACATAGGAGATGAAAATGATATTTTCTCAAAACCAATTACTGCCAAATATGACTACGATGATCGGATAAGATTAGAGCTTTCTGCAGCCCTCTTTTGGTCCACAGACTATAAATTTAGCAGCACTGACTGAACGCATTCCCTTGCCCCAAACCTTACCTCTCACACCTAATCTCATTGTAACCTTTGTTTCAAATCAATCTCCTGCATTCATTCCATGTAGATTCACACCAGCCTTCACCATATTTTGTACTTGTCAACATTCTTCTCCCATCCCAGCCTCAGCCTAATCTCCTGACAAGTTTCTCCAAAAATTAATGATGTTACACTGACTTTGTATTTGTCACGAGCGCCCATCACGTGAGTGTGTAATCAGATCCAGGTGCTCGTAGTATCGGTAAAACCCCGAGACACAAGCAGAGCACAAACACACAAGGTGAGCCTGGCTTGCCTATTTGTGTGATTAAATCACTGTTGTGAGTTGGAGGAGGCAGCATTCATCTCCATTAGAGACTCAGAGGGCCGAAAGCTCAGGGAAGCATAATGACTCAACACACACACACACACAAACACGCAAATACACAAACGTGCACGAGGATACAGAGAAGCAAACACATTAGTCACAGAGTTTGCTCAGGGCGCCGAAGTGTCCAGCAGAGGAATGTAAAAATGTTAATATAAGCAAGCACACAAATACTTCATATTTTTAGGAGGTTGGCTGGATTGAATTCTGCATCACAAGTGCAGACGGAAGGCTGGAGTCACACATTTACACACACACACACACGCACAGGACCTAAACTGTGATACACCACACTGAGGAAGTCGTTGATGGCTGGCCTGAGCATGAACGTGTTGCCCATGAGGATAAATAATGTAGACTTACATCTGCAGCGGATAAATAATAAAGCGCACAAGCTTTTGTTCCTCCTCTCCTCCTTCTCCTTAAACATCTACAACCTTTCCCTTGCTCTCTCTCCTCCAGTGTTTTGTCACCTCTCTTGCCTCTCGCAGACTCTCACGGGTCAGTGAACGCAGCACAAATGTGATGCAAATCTCCGAGCCACCCGTCTGCGCGCAAAAATATATTTCACCCAGTGAGGCTCACATGTGTCACTGTGGAGGCAACACACACGTCTTCGGCTTGTATTTCCATTAGCTCCGAAGCTGATCCGCTCCACAAAGGTCATCGATGTCCCATCATGTCCCTTCGTCACCGTAAACCCAGTGAACCCACATGAGCGCAATGTCCGACTGCAGCAGTAAATTACTTTACATGTTCTACATCGGACGCACATTACAGTGACGCTGCTGACATTACAAATGTCAAGTAATGACATTAACCAAATACGAGCGTGCTCTCACATAATGTCCATGCTGTGATGTTCATGGAACTAAATTGACCAAATCTCATGATAATATTTCTCAAAACTAGACTTGAGGCTGTCTAAATTACCTGCGCTCATCAAACTGCACTGAGAAATCTTAAGAGAAACTCCAACCATTATCACTCTAACATTCTAACAATTCTTTGTAAGTGATTCGATAAGACACACGCTAGTCTGCATATTTGGCCACCTTAGTTCATCTCCAGTCGATGCAAACTTGACTGTGTGGATCGGTTCTCTGACATGACTGTGACTCAGCACGCCACGATAATCACACCCTCCGGTTTCATTCTGATGCTCTCATATTGGCAGAGACCTCAACCATCTTTCAGACATCAAAAAAAGTCAGTCCCGGTTATATAATGTTCAGAAGTAACACTGCAGAAATTCAATTAACAGGAAAACCTGGCAAACCTGTAGCTGAGCTGACGTTGCGCCGAGCCCTCTCCGAGATCTCTTTGTTTCCATCCTCCTTTGAAGAAGAGCCGCACAACAAAGGCACGGTGTGGTGTGTTAATTATCGCCTGTTCAAAGGCTGCGCTTGCCACTGTATTCACAAAGCAACGAAAGGCAACTTCCAATACTTTTAGCTCTTTTAAAGGCGTTAAAAATATACCTCGCTTTACAGGAACAAGTCTGCAGCTTCGGAGTTTCCATCATGTTGCAGCAGTGGAATCACTAGTTGCTTTTATTTTACCATATATGACATTGCTGTACTGTTTATTGAAAAGAATTGGGTTCAAAAGGCCCACAGCCTTTCTGTGTGGAGTTTGCATGTTCTCCCTGTGTTTGCATGTTTCCTCTGGATATTCCAGCCTCTTCCCACTGTCCGAAAACATACAAGTGAGGTTAAATGACAAATTGCCTCTAAGTGTGAATGTCAGTAAGTGTAGTTGTCTGTCCCGATGTCTTGAACCTTCTAGGGTGTAGGGTAGCTGGGATTGGCTCCAGCACCCCATGACCCTGAGCGGGATGAGCAGTACAGAAGATGAATGTGCAAACATCCATCGTTGAAGCAGCCAGAGCTGCTCGCAGTCAACATCCAGCACAAGCATAGGAGACCTCACAGGGTCCACATAAAAAGAAGGAAAGTCACACTGATGGGAATTTAGAGGACTTAAATAATGCCTGTTCGTGCTCCGTCGGAGGAAATCCAAGGATCTGGAGCAGAAGTGTCAAACACATTTTCGTTCAGGGGCCACACGCATCCTGATTTCAATATGAGTGGGCTTGACTGGTAAAATAATGCCATAATAGACTACAAATTTAAAACTGGCACAGAGTATACATGATGAAAATGTCAACATTACATTTAAAATAACAGCAAATGACTCAAATCTTGACATGAAGCCAGTTTGACACCTTCTCGTGCCAAATACAGTGAAATGTCCAGACTCTTAAGTAGCACTTCTAAATTTATTTTTTTTTTAAAAATCCATGTTTTTTTTAAATGTGTTATTTGTTTGGTGGTTTCTCAGGCTGGATTAAAGCCTCATGCAGGCCAGTTGTGGTTTGACACCCCTGATCTATAGAAAACCTGGAAACCCTGAGGAAGAATATGCATATTCCACACAGAAACAAAACATCCTTAGCCTGGAATCGAACTCATGCTAAACGCCGCACCACCAGTGCACCTGCACAGACATAAGGCATCAGATACACTGTTATCGAGTAAAGGAATGGCTGTGCTGTAAGCATCCTGGACTGACTTTCCAGGCTATAATCTGCGAAGATCTGAAAGGATGACCTGGAGACGCCTCATTCTGCTGACGGCAAACGCAGAAGCAGCGTTTTCTGCATATCTGGAGTGACAGCAGAGCTCTTGAGGTCAATTCATCACCGATAAGATAAATACTGTGGCGTCAGGTAGTAAATATTTAGACACACGGTATTTCATCTTGATGAAAAAACACTGGAAAGTAAATGGAGGCAGAAAAACAAAAGACATTTTCCTCGGCTGTGAGAGTTTATGACAATGAAAGAGAAGGAGTGGGAGGTGCAGCCTAAATTAGCAAGAGAGAATCGGAGAAGAAAGGAGAAAGGCAGGAAGATCCAGAGCCTCAAAAGGGGATTATGTAGGCAGGGAAGCAGCAGCATTACGAAACTGACTCTCTCCTTCTTTTTTGCAGCTGTGGCCTTCAGCAAAGATGTGAATTTGTTAGGCTGAGTGCATAACCTCAGTCAGACAAAGAGAAAGAGACAGAGACACAAACTGGCCCGTGTGCACACGTTCCTGCATCGAAGCAATCTGTGTAAGAAGATATCACTGTCTAACAAAACGGAGCTGCAGCAGTCAATGCTGTTTTTTTCAAACATGCTAATCAGCATCCGAATGCATGAGTAAACATGAAAGTCAGCTGGGAATCAAGCCGTATTCCCTTGAGGTTTCCTATAACGTTCGGTTTAACCTTTCTTTAGAGCGGGTGTGTGGACCGATTGCTCTTGCCTGGGCTATAAACACACAAACAAATGTGTTCATGCCTCAGAGGACTGTAGCGCAGAGACATTCCTCCACCGTCAGGCTGTGTCAGAAAACAGCATGCTCATGCTTTCAGAGTGACTGTGCAGAAGTGATACATGATAAAGCCTGAATCCGACCAACATTGACAAAAAGGAAAAACATGTTGTAATATGTCACTGCACTACAGGCAATAAGGGACTGATTTATCACTAAAACAACAATTATAGAACTAATAAAGATTTCTCATGAAAGTAGTTGTACTCATTTGGTCATAGTCTCATTAGCTTTGATCCTGATCTTTTGAATGTCTTGTTTTCTGAGGAAAACACCTCATTATTTCTGAATTACTGTATTTTCTGGCCAATATGCCACACTTTCTTTGAGTCGACTGACTGTTTATGTGACTTATCATTAAGCCAATAACATCAAAATATCCTGGTGCGCAGCATCTGGGACCTTTTACTGCTGTATTGAACGACAAGTTGATAATAAATATGTGCGGCAGAAAGAAATCAGAGAGTCTGAGAAACTTAGGAAAGACTGACAGAAGGCTGTTACTGTCACCATGATTAGAAAAAAAGAACGCAGGAGGAGTTAGATCAATGACAGCCGGAGCAGAAATAAATCTGACGGACACACCAATGTCACTTATTTGTTTTTTTCTTCTTACTGATCAATGTGACTGATATTTCTCATGCAGTAGCAGCATCTTCATAAAGTTGTGCTATCACCGTTTCCACGGAGCACTTTCAAAAAGCTCCACCTCCAGAACTGTTTTCCAAAATGTTGCATTTTCAGTGGCTTCACGCACGACTGTCATTTAGACAGACACCCGAAACGCAGCAAAGGTTTTGTATTTTCACTTGAAAACACTGTTGTGTGAACAAAAGCCTCTGTGTGAGCCGTCTTTCTAACACAACTTTGATCCCACAGCTCTCCCTCTCCATATGCCAAAGTGTCCTTGAGCAAAACCTTGAACACCACTGATGTGTGTGTGTTTGTGTGTATGTGTGTGTGCGTGTGTGTGTGTCTGAAAGGGATCAACCATTTAAAGTGCTTTGGGACTGCTGAAGCAGTTAAAAATGCTAAATATTAAAAACACATTCAACACCTGCTTTAATGAAAATAAACCCTATCTGTACTTGGATCTGATGGTTCCAAGTACTTCCTTTGATCAGTTTCCATCTGACTAAAGACAAGACCAGCACAACCCGATAATAGGATCTAAAGATGAGGAACCAGGAGGAAGACATTAGGACAACGGTGGGAAAAACAAACCTTAAAGATAAAACATATATTCACTGCATCTGTGTATGATTTGAGAGGATCTGGATAGTTAATTCTGCAAGGCCTTGAGCTGAGCAATTTTAATTTAACAAACGAATCCTGAATTACCCTGAACTGAGTCCCTCGGCCATTTAACCCATATTTCTTTCAAGTGAGGACACCAAGAAATCCAGCTGTTTTCGCCTGTCCTCGTCTCGCCGTCTAGCCATCTTCCCTTCCACATTTCAACGCTGTCCCATTATTGGACACACCACACGTCCCACGGGGAACCACCAGGCATTAATTGCAATATTGACGTTGTAGTTGAGGCCGCGCCTCAAATTTCAACCAACCAATCACATCTCTTATTAGAGGAACCCCACAACAAGGCTGCTGCACAGAGGAATGCCCGCTCACACTGGTGTGTGTTGTGTGTGTGTGTGTGCGAGTGTGTATATAGGATTTTATGGTTGCTTTGTCTTCATGTGAATGCATTGTGTGTGTGTGTGTGTGTGTGTGTGTGTGTGTGTAGGCATGCGATGGTGCGCTGCTCTCCATTTTAATGGCAATTCCGACAGAGCCTTTCCCATCTCCCAGTCGCCATGGCAACCAAGCGGGTAAGCGGCCACATTTGTCTCGGGGGCCCTGGCCTTCTTTTGCGTGCCACAGCTGCGCACACGCACACACACACACACACACACACACACACACTTTTACACTTTTACAAACCAGAGCTGCAGAAATCACAACCCATAAGCCCGTTTAAACCCACAAAACCAACATTTACTCTTCAGGGCACATCACGGCCCCACGGCCCCCGCCGCTCTCTGCGCTCAGGGCTCTCCCACACGCCTCCAAACCAGTCCCTGGGATTTCCCAGTTAAATACAAAGAAGGGCTTTCCCTCCTCCTCCTCCTCCTCCTCCTCCTATAAAACATCTTTCTCCCACGCATATTAACGTACAGCTCCAATCCGTCCATCCGAACCGGGCCGCCGGCCCCCTCCTTGTGGGTGTCTGCTGACTGGCCGGCCAGTGGACAGGAATGCAACATTACACTCTCCTCTGTGATGTTTCATTCAAGCTGCTTGCACATGGAATAATGCTGAGGGCAGATTGACACCAATTGCCTCGAATCACCCTTCACACAGACAGGCCGTAGCACCCGAGGTCCGTCTGCACGCCTGAGCTGAGCTCCAGCCCTGGAAAAGAGCATGACAGCGAGAGTTTCCAGAGAACCGCTCTGCCCCGTCTGATCTTTCATGTTTCGGTATCTCCGCGTTTACAGTCGATCATTAATGCACAATACGTTTGACGAGTGAAAATTAGATACATCTCTCTGATTCCACTTTTATCGGGTTGGATCAGGGATGTCAAACATAAGTCACATGGGCTAAAACCGGCCGTAGGAGGCACCAAACCAGCCGGCCAAACCATCCATCCATCCATCCATTTTCTACCGCTTATCCGGGGCCGGGTCGCGGGGGCAGCAGTCTCAGCAGGGATGCCCAGACTTCCCTGTCCCCAGACACTTCCTCCAGCTCCTCTGGGAGGATCCCAAGGCGTTCCCAGGCCAGCCGAGAGACATAGTCTCTCCAGCGTGTCCTGGGTCTTCCCCGGGGTCTCCTCCCAGTGGGACATGCCCGGAACACCTCCCTAGGGAGGCGTCCAGGCCGGCCAAACCAACCACCACGCAAACTGCAAACATTTCAAAGAAAATGTAGAATTTTTTTTTCTTAAAAACAAAATTCTGAGGAGTAGCAGACACAACAGAACACTGAGAGCCGAGCTGAGATGGAAGATAGCGAACTAGCATGAGCGTTGAAGCCTTGCTGGGTGAGTTTATAAAAAAAGGATTTTTGGTGCCTTTCATGGGGGAAACTGTCTATATGGAATCATATTAGTTATAAATCATGTAAAAAATGTAGACTCTAACTAAGGGTTCATACCTGGAACTCCCCATGTGGAACTGTTGGTGATTACTAACACTGATCCTTTTGAACAGATCAATAGAACCACACTTGTTTATGAGGCAGAATAAATACGAGCTGAACAGCTGATGCCAGAGGACAGGAAGTCGTGTGACAGAAGATATGCTGCCACATAAGTGGAGAAACACGTTTAATGTCTGCTAGTCTCTCAAAGCCGAGACGTGTAGAGAGAGGACGGCACACTTGAATTCATCTTGATTCTCTTAATACATTATTTTCGCATAAGATTTTTAACTCTGACTTGTTATGGAGTTATCCTCTTTCTCTGGATCAAACCAACACGTTTCAGTAAAAACCATTCAGGAGTCTGAAGTAGGTGAACTATTCTTAAATTTCATGGGGAATACTATGAGGAACTCCACAGAAGAAGACGCTCAGCATCTCAGACATTTTCTACAGATACAGAATTAGTTACATCCCTATTCAGTTTCTGTATTTACTTCATTCAACTACATAACACAAGATGGAAACTATAAAAAAATATATGTTGATAACTTATGTAAAAAGATAGAAAAAGATGAATGATGTGAGTGATTATGGTGCAAACAGAACATTTGAATATAGAGTTTCATAGTAATATGTACAAAAATAAACACTGAGAAATTACATCACCCATCCATCACGCTTGATCCATCGTAAGGTCACAGCAGGCTGATCACGCCTGGAGACAGTCTCACTCACGCTCAAACACACACACACACACATACACACACACACACACACACACACACACACACACACACACACACAAACAAGCAGCCTGAAGAGCATGTTTTGGGATTGTGGAAAGAAACCAGAAGAGCGGAAGAAAACAAACACACAGGAAAAACCTGCACATTTCAACATAGAAGGTTCATTAAGCCTAGATGCTAGCATCGCTTTGCAGCATAACAACCAACAACGCCTGCCAATAATGCAATAATTTTCGGCGGTTTAAAATCTCAGAACTCCAATCATGTAAAACCTGCAAATAGTTTTAATGGGATATTAGAGACACTGTCATGAAAACATTTGCCAATAATCTAATAAGATACTATGCTCAGGAGTGAAAATAGAAAAAAAAAATCATATTAAAAAGTAATAAATGCAGCTGGTAATTAGATAATACTGGAAATAAAAGCTTTTTTTTGCAGGATCTGTGCAATATTCTTATGAAACATATTTATCATACATGGCAGAGTCAACACAGTTTTTCATGAGCATATACACCATGCAGCATCATCTCACTATAACTGTAAAAAAATGGTTTGCTATTATGTTATTGGCCTTATTACATTAAAATGATTATGAAAATGATTACATTGATGGCTATTATTAAATTATGGGTTGCTCCATGCAGCTCTCTGCCTGAGTTGCCATGTGCAGCACGGAAATATTTGACCTATCAAGGAAGACAAGAGGCGATTCACAGTGTTGCACAAGGAAACGAAGGAAAAACATTCAAACAAACGGATTAAGAAAGGCATAAAAAGGAGAACAAAGAAAGAAAGCAAACACTTTATTAAGATTAGGGCAATAAAATATGTAAAATCTACTGTTTATTATAAAGCTGGAGCTGATAATCATGTTTTAATCCCTGATTTAAAAGACGTCAGCAGGAAAATTGATCCACAGGTGAGGAATGTATCAACAACTCTTTACAGGCAGCCTGTAAAGAGACTGAAGTTCGGCTTGTTGGTGAGGAGTCTGGATGAGCTGCAGCTGAGAGACAAAGACCAAAACAGAGTTTAAATGCAGTCCTCATTAGTTATTCATGGCGGGTAAAATCATCACGATCGTACTGACCAGTAGCATTGGCTCAGGCAGTTTTATCAAACAGACCTATTCAAAGGACGACACAGTAAAGAGTAAAATACAGAATCAGTGCTGTTTTTTCCTTCACTCTTTAATAACTGCAATAATATTTGCACACAAACTCTCAATTGTCTGATGTTTATTGTCCTTGTGTAGGTTTCGCTAGCTGCAGTTAGATTTACTGTACCTGTTACCAAACCTGTAGCTGCATCAGAGAATGGAGTGAAGTGCCACCGCCTAAATATTGAATCACTTTTAATAACTTCTTCCTGACAGGAGGGATGTCAGCATTCTTTATCTGCTACCCCAAATCCTGCCCGGGATGTTTATAAATTGTTTATCACCGCTGAGGCAAACATATTTCTGAAGTGAAGTGGGTCACACAGTCATGTGTGACGCAGCAAAGTTCAGCCCCTCCGTGTGGCTTTTGCTCTGTGACAAAGCCAACGCAGTAAAGACAGATTTTCATTTAACAAGAGACAAATTTGTATTTTTACATGTTCACCTCCACAAGTCCACATTGCTCCCATGTCCCCACTACACACACACATACACACACTTTCTCTCTATGCAAAACTTGCTCTCCAACAATTTCCCACACAGCACATGCTTTGTCTCATGGTGGACTGAAAGATTTGGTTTCATGCCAGACTTCCTAATTATTATAGCTAACGACTGTTTGGATCGATAAGCAATTAAAAGCTTTACTCGCCTCTCGCTTGATGCGTTTAATAGAAAACACCAGATGAGTCTTTGAGGCTGCACAGGTGGCGTTTAAGCAGAATTCTCAATTTCTGGGTGGAGTTTGCAAGATCTCCCTGCGCATGCATGGGCTTTGTCCACAGTCTAATAAAAAAGTGTTTTTGGCTTAATGATGAAAGGAACCTTTGCTGTAAGTTTTCAGTTTGGCCCAAAACACCGATGAAATTATGAAAATTCCACACAAAACAGATATTCTTCCTAATGTCTGATCTCAGTAGAAAAAAATGGAGGGAAAAAAACAATGCTTCATATCACTTTTTTTAACACTGTTTTGTTGGCACACACAAATAATTAATCACACTGAAGACAAAAAAAAAAATAGAACCTTATTAAAAAGAACAGAGGGAATGTGAGGCCTTTAATACTGCAGCTGATCATTACTACAGAGTCATTATGTGTCGAGGTTTGTGACTATCACTCTGAATATTATTACTTATTTATTCTGTTAACATCTGACAGTGATGGTGTTTTTTAAGGATGATCGCACAATAACTAAACTCTTGTTTGTCTTGTTTGCGTAATCTGTCTGGATTTCATATTTATAAAGTCCAATTTGCATGAGAAAAGCAGAAGTTTATTGCTCTTTCAGTGAGGATTAAACAGTAAATTGCCTTCTTTTGTTTTGAGTAAAAGCTCAGACGGAAGACGGATCATGCATTTATTTAAAATCTTTATGAGGAACCTCAGTCTGATAGTGGTTTTTATCTTCTGTGAACCCTATCAGGCTTTTTTTTTTTTTGGGTTGACTAGTCAGAGATGGGAAAATGGGCTTTTTAGGTCCTATCTTAATTGAATGTCCACAGTCTCTAATGTTCTTTGAATTTCACAAGAGCACGTCAACACTTTTTGATTTATTTAAAGCTCGGCGCACGCTACAGTTTGGCGAGCCGAAGTGGGTCAGAGTGAAATCCCAGTTGTGGCTCTTGTGGTGTAGCTGGCTTATCTTAGCTCAGAGACTTTATTCAGCAACGCAAAGTCACTGGAGCAGAAAGCAGAAAAAAAAAGAAAACCCTCTGTCAATTTTTTAAAGTCTGCGAGACACTCTGCCTCTTTTTCTTTTCGCTGAACGTCCGTCTAGATGGATGAGGACTGGGCTTGACGGCACTGCTGTGGAAACTTCACAATGTCTGGATGATTAACTGAACTTACGCTTTTAAAATTTAGGTTGATCCAGTATGATAGCTCAGGTATGGATTTGGGAATTTTGCCTTTACAAAGGTAAATGTGCACAATATTGACTGATTATTAATTTTCCTGTTTACTGATCAGAAATATGCATCGAAGATAAAATTGTCCTACTCACTGAACATGCATACTTGGCAGCCATCTCTGAATATGGAGAATTTTTTCATTACTGATTGACATTTGAGTTCCAAACACACAGCTTGTCATATAAATTAAAAAAAAGTTAAATGTTGCATATATTAAAATGACAGTAAGTGATAAATTAATCTCATTATTTTAACAAGTAGCCATAATTGTCACAAAGTAATGATAGAATAATGTGAATAACCGACAGAGGTCTTTCTTTTTAAATTGAACTTCATGAATGGGAACTAGTAGTTAAGGAAGCTCACATTTTGGCCAGAAAAAAAACAACAACACAATACAAGTCCTCTAAAGCGTCGACCTCCTCTGATGAGGAAATGAGTAAATGGAGGAATACCATCATTCATCGTGCTGCTATAACAGCTTTTATCCATTTGAAATGAACCATAATAAGCCTTGTTTCTGCCGCTGACTTGTTAGAGCAGCTTGTCCTTTCATCACAGAGTTGGTGGTTCAATCCCTCATCCCACCTTGTTCATGTTTATGTATCTCAAAGTTGACCACAAATGTCCATTGGTGTGCAAGTTTGTGCCTGAATGTGTATCTGATCACATATGAAGGTGTGTTAGTTATGTCAATATCATTCAATTCCTAACCATCTTTCTGAGGACATTTCTGATAAACTTCATACTCAGACTTCTGGTGACATTCAGGGTCCAGAATTAACATCACATGCATGTTTGGACTGTCGGAGGAAACTAGAGTGAAGCTGCACGCATGCAAACCCTGCAGAGAAAGGCCCAGACAGTATGTGTCTTACAGAAGAAAGAAAAGTCCTTCATTATATGGATTTATAATCTAAACTGTGAGTGAAAGTTTCAGTGTTTCTACAATTAACAGTCTCCCTTTAAACTCTGACGAACATTGCCCTCTGCTGGACAAGCATTCGCAGTGCATGTCAAATAAATGACTGTGTCTGTCACTTCTGGTTTTTTTTTTTTTTCTGCAGGTATTTAAAACCAAGATATGAAAAATGTTTATAATATTTCACACATCAAACAAAAAGCAAGGACTCAATATTAACTATGAAGGATTTTTTTTTTTATATCATATAATGGCCTAACTTTTACTGTTCTGCATTTTCTTTTCTTTTTAAACTTCAAATTATACCAAATTCAATGTTTAAAATTAATTTCTTAAATAAAAATAATAATATGTAGTCTTTTGTTTAGATGAATGTTTTTGATGAAATCAAGGAGGGAAGGAAACGCTCTCATATTTTCCTGAATCCAGAAGATGGCAGTATGATGCTGAATTTAACAGGACCACATTACCGCTGCACTTTGTTTACAAAAGTGCAGGACTCAAATAATAGGAATCAATATACATATACGAGTCCCTGCTATGGTAATGAAGTTTGATTTTTGTGTGTAACTACATGCTGTTGTTTTTTTGTTTGTTTTTTTTTTCTCTTCAAGCTTTTGGCCCAGTTATAAAACTGTCAGAGAAATGAAAATAACTATTTCTACCGTGGCCTCAAGAAAAAATTGGAATTTGACATAAATCTATTTATTTTATTTTATTTATTTAATCTTTATTCAACCAGAAAGGTCCTGTTGAGATTAAAAACCTCTTTTCCAAGGGAGTCCATGTAAGTCAAAACAGAAAAATTCAAGAAGCTTTACCCATTCAACCACCTTCCAGCAGAGCAATTAAAGGAACTGTAGGCAAGATTCTGCATCTCCGCCATCTTGCTTAGGTTTACCTAAGCAAGATGGCGATTTGACCCATCTAAGATGGCGATTTGAAACCCAGCACAGCCAATCCTGTCCTGTTTTCTCTGACATCACGCCCTTACGCAAGTTAAGCCCCTCCCACAAGAACGTGCGACGAACGCCCCTCGACCAATCACGGTTAGAGCCTCAGGGGCTCTTCTGATTGGTCAAAGATACCTGGAGCTGTCGAGATTCCTTTTCAGCTCAGAACAGAGACAGATGGAAACGCTGCGCCCTCACAGTAATGCAATTATGCTACACTCCTAAAGGATTTCAATGGATACTCTAACATTTAATCCAAAGAAAACACCGAAAAATTAGCATTGACTAGCAAAATTCTGCCTACAGCACCTTTAATGATGTGTAAAGCACAAACACGATGTTCAAACACATCCAAACCTGAAATATTTCATTAGGCACAGCCACAGAAAGTCGACACTGCAGAATCATTCATAGAAATTCAACCCAAATCAGTCGATTGAGCAAGTTTATCATCAATTTCACATCTCATTTTTAATTTGTTACTGAAGTTCTGGCATTCATTCCTAATTTGTGGACTCTAAAGTGTTCTTATTCTAGTTGATTGAGCTTCTTAATAGAACTCACTCACTAATGAGCACCCCAAGGCACTGTATTAGGTCCAGCACAATTTCCCTTGATTCAGCATCCATTTATCTCTCAACTAACGTCATTCAAATGACTCAGATGGAGCCTTTTCCAACCCACACGGGGCACGGACATGGTCCCAGTGCATCACAGGGCAATTTCAGATAAACAGGCAATTCGATACACAACAAAATTAAAACTATTTTATCAATTAACCCAGCCGAGCATGCTTTGCAACAAAACCCAAAACTTGGAACAAAAAAAGAAAAACAAGACACAAACAGATAGAATCTCTGATTGATTATAAATCTGTTAAGCAGCATAATGAGATCCATCCTTCCGCTGTACTACGCCGCCGGTTGCTCACACTCGGCAATACAACTGACCGATGACACATCGGCGGTCTCGTAACACACGGCCAGCCGAGAGAGCGAGTGTTGATGTGTGAGCGAGTAGCGTGCGGCGGGGACGGGGCGCCTCTGCCGCAATGCCCATTTTAGGTCACTACCTAAACCTGAGCGGCGCTCCGCGAATAACTGGCATACCAAGCAACTCGATAACCAGGGGCTCAACACCAAGTGTCGGGGGCGGTGAAACTGGAGAGGGGGGCCAGATAAGCTGAGAAGGACCCTTCCCAAGTGTAAACATCTAAAAGCGTTAGAGTGAGGAATGCGAGCTGTCTCAGGGTTCGAGAAGACCTGACCTTCGCTTTCTCCTTCGACTCACGGGGGGAGCGCCGTTTTCTGCCCGGCGGCAAACATTTCACCCGGCGTACAACAACCGTCACGTTACAATACGACTCATCGATTCTGTGTGGAGTTTGGAAGTTCTATCTGTGCCTGCACGAACTCTGGCTCTCGCTCTGGCTTCCACCCACAATCCAAAGAGGAGCTTCAGAGGTCATCCGGTGTCTCCAAATCGTCCCTCGGTGTGAATGTGCCGCTCCCTGTGATGGACTGCCAACTTATCTGCGGCGTATCCTGCCCTTCACCTGCAGTTAACTGGGAACAGATGGAAGGATGAACAGATTGATGGACGAACTAGAAGGAAGGAAGAGAGTTCGAAGAAAGTCAGGACAGTAAAAAGAGGAGAGAAAGCAGAAAGATGGATACAGCAGATGAAAGCTCTCTGTCCTCCAGTCCCTGCTGTTAAGTACTCAGCCAACAGGTTATAGACCCAATAAAAAGACTGCTGAGCTGCTCCTTTGGCCTAAATATCTGAGGCGCTCTGCCAGAGAATAAACAGTAGCCACTAAGCTGCACTCGCAGCAGCTACTGAAGCCTTCACTTACTCACACTGGGACGCTTTCGGAGGATTATGCTGGAAAAACGTGACGATATTCCTAAAGTCAGTGTCCGTAGTAACAGTGTTGCTCAGATTCGTCTTGATCCTGTGTGTGTTTGTGGTTTGTCAAGTAACGCCTGCAGGGTTACATTTTTGTAGACTTCCTTTTTAAACATCTCTAATCTTATCGCTTGATTAAACCATCTGTCAACGCAACACATTGTAGTTTGGTTTTTCGTATGTCACTTATTGGACAAGTTGGGGAAAATCTACCATAATGTTGTATTTGTTTGAAAATTTATGGGCAGGAGTCATGCGCGAGTCTTTTGTGGATTTTGTGGTTCAGTTAAATACATACCTGTCGTTTTGCATTTCCACTTGAAAATATTGTGTAAACAGGGCCGTAGTTTTAAAAAATTATGTATGTACATGTATACAAGAAATGAAAAGTGAATCTTTAACATGTAGGCCCGGTCTTTATTCCCACTTTTAGCCCACAATCGGCAGCTTCTGCACTTCTTCCATGAATTCCATTTGGCTTGATGTCCGGTGACAAAAGCAAACGATTCACTCGAGAGAGACTACAACTTTACACGCAACACTTTTCAGGGGTTTTGCAAAACTCACGTGGCTGTTTGTGCCTGTGTTGTAAGACAGTTGCAACAGTGTTTAACTTGCAGGCAAATGCCAAGTAAAGTTTGACAGCACTCGTTTTGAGAGTTTTATTCATGGTGAACAAAGCACCAATTCGGCGTTAATCCGAAATGTTCTCAGAGCCGCATAATTTCACACAGTTTTCTGTCTCCAACTAGTAATGAGCTGTCTCTTCCTGCAGGGCAAAGCGCTGGAGCCCAACAGCAGAGGGATTTCTTAGGATGGTGTCTGTCTTTTGAAACAAATATCCCCCTCAAAGGAGAAGAGGTTGTTCCCACGGAGCGGGTCGGCCACTCCTTACATTATCCTGTCACTCCCTCAAGGCTCTCTCTCGCTCTCTCTCTCTCTCTTCATCTCTTCCTACCTCTGTGCCGGCTCTGTTCCATCCACTCCTTTCCATCCCACTGCTTCTTCTTGTCCGCCTCCTTCTCTCATCACTTCCTCCTACTGACTGAATTCTATTCTCTTAAGCTTCGTCCTCCTCTTTCAGATTCGTACTGTAAATCTCTCACAACTCATTTTCTCCTTGGAAGCGTCACCTGCACATGAATACACACAAATACACAGGAGACCTCACCCTCTCCCGCTCTCTCCTCCTCCCTCTCTCTCTCTCTCTCTCTCTCTCTCTCTCTCACACACACACACACACACACACACACACACACACACACACGCTTCCACCCATTCCCTCCTGCTTGCAGAGCAGGGTGATGCAGGAGCGGCGGCAGCAGCTGCTCTGACACATCCTGGCGTAGCAAACACACACCGAAAAGACAGGAGGAGAGAAGAAGAAAAGGAGGAGGAGGTGGAGAAGACAGGGAGGCGGGAGGGAGGAGGAGGAGGAGGAGGAGGAGGAGGAGGAGGAGAGGAAGAGAGAGAGAGAGACAGAACGAGAGAGGAGGAGAACACAACTCTCAAAAGGACACTAGAGGACAGGAGTAAGGAGAGGAGGAGGACGAAGAAAAAGAAGGAGAGCGGGCGTTGCAGCCATGTCGGACACACCTTTGCAGAGGAACGGCACGGCCAAAGCCCCGTGAGTACACGTTTCCCCTCCCTGTCTTAATATATATATATAATTTTTTTATCTACTGCTCTCCATCGCTCCTCTCCTCCTCGCCTGCATCCCTCCATCTGACAGCCTGGGTTGTCATGGGAACGGGAGCTCCGTCATGGTGAGGCTGCTGCTCAGTCATGACTGGAGAGGAGACACGCGGTACACGGTGTACACTCCTCCCTCGCTCCGCTCCTCGCTGACGAGCTTCCCTCCACTCGCCCTCACTCCGCCGCCGCCAACATCTCACCCCGCTGCACATCAGCCCCTCATGGCTACTCTCACGTCCTATTTTCCTCTGTCACCGTCTCTCCAACTCTCTAACCTCGGTCCTGGGTTATCTCTTTATCCAGCTCCGGTCGTCACTGCACACCACATATAGGAGTGAACGTGTGAATTATGCACTGATGTGGTGTGTTTCAGCATGCTGGAGGCTGCAGGCTCTGTCCAGCTTTTCTGTGTCAGCACAGTCCGCCATGCTGCAGACCCCCTCTTCCTGATCTGTGTGCAGTCATGTATGTTTTTCTGCACGTGAGAAGCTCCACATGCAAAGGTAATAACTAATTCAACAGTAAACCGACTACCTTTTATTATTTTTTTTAGAATTTATTATTACAGAATTGAAATCCAGGGAATTAAAAAAAATATTTCAAACAAGTACTTACATTCCTGACCAGCAGGCAGGTAATTATACATTTTGCAGAAAGAACTAGGACAACACAGCCTGTGTGTTAAAGACTGTGTAACTTTGAAAGCTTTTTGGGATAAAAAAAAAAAAAAAAAAGCTGCAGATGCTGACAGTCAAGTCTTTGATGTTGCCTCCCTGAAGCACAAGAAATCCACCATATCAGCAGAAATGTTCTGTATTTGAGAATGACTCCTCCTCTGCATTCAAAGCAAAGAGTAATACGACTGTTTTGGCATCAACGAAACATTCCATGGCTACTTTAGCCCAAGCTAACCTTTTGCTTTTCAGATTTATGATTTTACGAATCTGGAGTATTTTTTCCCCAAAAAGACCAGATCTGGTGTGAAAAATGTGGTTCTGTTGCTTTAAGAGGGAGTTGCATAATGGGTAATTTATAGGCGAGCAGGTTTGAGCTGCCTGGAAGTATTGCTGCTACGGTTAATCTACCTTCACCATTTTTAGATAGCTGCTCACTCCTACTTCAGTTGGCAACAAAACACATGACGGAGGCAAACAAGGAACATCCTGTTTATATTTTATATCGAACTGTAGTTTAGAAGAGCTTCACAAGTTAAATCCCTTCCACTAAACACTTTAAACACGATGACATGCTGAATCCGGGTTTCACACCACAAACGACTGCTGATCAGGGATTCTAATATTTTCCCAAAATCATAGATTGGTTTGGAAATTTCCCCATTTATTAGGAAGAAAGTGAGTCGTACAGTGGTTAAAGTCATGTGCTATCTCACCCCTCAGTGAGACGAATGACTGGATTTAAGGGTTTCTATGTTGAGTTTGCAAGTTCTTCATGGGATGGATGCGCAATAGTGCATCCATCCGCCAAGTTTTTTCATGAATGAAGACTCAATGAGCCAGCTGAGGTTTCCATGTACTTAATTAGGACAGAATGGAGTGTTTTCATTGGATGAGCTGAAGCTAACAAGAACAAGACCCCGAGTTTGGTCCTGGAATCGCTGATGAGATTATATCTCCCAGCTGATCTGACAGCACCAGCAAAGGTTAAAGGGATCAAGGATGAAGTCAGGTATGCTTATTTTGAGCATCCAAGTCATATTAGGAAGCCACGGGCTTTGGAAGTCGGTCAGAAAACCAAATCCTGCCTCAAAAGTGAAACTCTCCGAGTCGTGTTATTTTTGTTGCGGCCGCGCTTGCCGCATTCGGCTGATGGATGAAGTGGTGCAGTGGAAAGTGGTGGGAGTTGTTCCTGAACAGTCAAAGCTTTGTAACTGTACAGTGGGGGAAATTTATATGGACGCTATACAAGCAATATAGAAACTGTGAAATGCAATAAATCTCAAACTGCGCTGGGGTGGAGTGAGGTGAGGCTCAAGTGCAGCCTGGTGTTTTTGTGTTTTTATAACACTTCCAGAAACAATGTATGTCTTCATCTCTCTCAGACTGTATTTGAGCTAAAGGTCAGCATATTTTGGAAGCTTGCATAACATATTGAGGTTTTTTTGTTTGTTTTTTTTCCAGATTTTCTGCATGCATATGTCACAAAAGATCCAACTTGTGCAGGAATAGGTTCCGTACATGTGCAGCTCAGCTTTTTTTTTTTAATTAAAAGCTGGAAGCCACTCCTGATGCTGCAGATTAGCAGATGCCGAGCAGTTAGAGTGATAACCGGCTCAGCTCACTGCGGCTCACTGCGGGCTGAGAATCTCAATCAGCTGTCGACGGGCAGCCCGAGTGACAGGGCACGGGGGATTTTCTTTGCGTCTTCTGACAGAACCGCGCCCACGAGGCAGGCTGAGAGGGCGCAGCCAGGCGTGAGGCGAACGCGCTTCGCCGGCGCATCAATAGTTAATGTTATAATTGGGAGAATGAAGCAGCGATGTGGCGATTCAGCCAATTGCAATCTGTCTTCCCTTCACTCTGTGTGTTTTTCCCCCTGTGCTGTGGGCTCTCTTTAATCACCATGTATGCCGCGCTCTCGCCGGGTAGTCCACTGATTCAGCAGAAAGACGAGGTAGTATTTGTGGTCAATAGAGTGCAGACACCACAATGGCAGATGGCCCATTTGCTGCTGCTATTTATTGCACTCGGAGCGAAGTCTCACAGCGAAGAGATGCTAACAGGACCTATCAGGCCTTTCCAAGCTTACATAGTGGAAATACAGCATTAGTCAGAAATTAATGAAACTTTTGGATGATTTTGTGTATCGTGCCTGCACTATTTAATAGGATCCAAAACAATCAGTAAAATAACAAACTGAGCCAGGTGTGGCCAAGTGTCACTGAGCAAAGCATTTCTCATGCACCATTGCTGCCAATGGTGGATGATGAACACTGGAGTAGTGGTTAGTCTCACCAAATAGCAAGAATGTCCACACTTCCAGTGACTTTTCTGTGTGGAATTTAAATGTTCTCCCTGTTTGATGATTAAGAATTCATTCCCACAGCTTAAAAAAAATCTCATTTAGCTTACTACACCCATGAGAGTGAATCCGATGGAAACTTTGATTGCTGGGATTGGGCTCCTATGTCGGTTGTATTCCAGTTTAAAACAGTGACTCAGCTTGTCTTTCTACTGGGATTGAAAAAGGAAAGCGGAATTTTTGGTCCATGTGTTTTTTACACAAAAACTACAGAAACAACAAAAGTGGTGTAGTTTTCATGTTGGGGCACTTGTGGGCAGGGGTGTAACAGAACTTCGTGGCATGTTAAAGTAAAAAATAACAAAGCAAAATTGAAAGACAGATTAAAAGTCGACTTAAAAAAAAAAAATTCAAGAACACGAAGGGGCGCTGCGCTCTGAGACGGATAAGTTTGACCCTCTGGCCCTACTGCAGCAGCATTCTCACTTCATGAGAAAATGTTAGACGAGGAGATAGCGGACGCTCCTGCATAATGTTAAGGCTGTTTCAGACATGTTTGACCAGCAGAGTTGTTTTCATGAGAAGGGTCTGAGGTGCGGTCTGCAGCCAGACTGTCTTGTGATTTTTATTGCAAAAGTTTTTATTTTGAGGCCATCATTTCTCAAAAATGATCTCTCACCTGCTCCGTGTCTCTGCTGCTGTTCAAGGCAGCTTGGCCATCACAGTGTGAGGCATTCAAAGACAGTTGGTAATTTATAATTTTTAACAAAATAATTAAAGAAATTACAAAACCGGACACCAAAAACAGTGGGGTGTTTGTGAATCTTATGTAATGTAAAGCTTATTTTGTTTTTCTTTTATAGAATTGGCAACAGAAATAACTTTAAAATGTGTATGATTGTTAGTAGACTGCAGCCCCGAAGAGGATTTAGTTTTCCTTTTTATTTCAAGAAACAAGTTGTCCTCATTGTTTACAACGAAACACCTTTAGAGATTTTATGTTTGCCTTGGTATTGTAGTCTAAAAAATGTAAAGACAGTATTTTATTGTTTTTATAGTAGACAGGGAGCAATAACCTCTGTATGTTTGTGTAAGTCTCCTTATGGAAGAAACTAAATAATTTTTAATTTTTGGATTTCTACTTTTAACAAAATTTGTTTGTATTTTTTTTATTAGTCATAAGTTATCTCAAAATTTAATATTCAACTTTTATATTTTTAAGAAATGTAAGTTAATAGACTTCATCAAATTTGTCATTTTCATCAGTTGATTTTCTTCCAGTTTTTTTTTCGTATCATGATTATTTTATTTCGTGAGCCCTGTATCATTCGATAGTTTAACATTTCATTGCGCCCCCCACTCGTGTGGGCTTTTTGCAACACGAAGAAGAATACACTACAACTTCAACTCTCTGTTAAGACACAACTAAATGTTGTGTTTTTCACCTGACATAAACATATTCTCTTTATATGAAATAATTGTCATGATTTTGAAAGTTTGTGATATGAATGCATTTTTCTTTTTTTGTTAAATTTACATTTTAACACACCATCCATACTTTCTGGAAATTACAGTGGTACACCAACCACAGATTTCCTCTCTAAAATTGGTCTCAAGTCATCAAAATTAGATCAGACGAGTCAGGCATACTTCCAAAAACACACTGAATGCCTCCACACTTTGCCAAATGACTCAATGAAGCAGTGAAGTTCATGTAGCTGCTTCTCTTACAGCGTAAAAAACACTGGTTGTGGGTGATACATGAGGCTCGACTTGCGTTTCCCAGAGACAGTCTGTAGCGAACTTGACTGTTCACATAATTTCTTCATCCACTTGTTTAAAGTATTTGAAAGAAAAGGATGCACACATTTCTTCAGAAGCTACAGCCAGCCTGGACGGCTGCCAGCTGCTGTAGTCTAAACACTGAAGTTAAAGTTAGAGCAGAATGAATCAGCCCACTGAAATATGATCGTTCCAATTAGAAAAATGTTCATGCCCCATTATTAGCTGCATTTCTCTCACTTGTTTGCTTTTAAGAATGAGAAGTGAAATGTGGGAGTCAGGAGGAAACGCAGTCTGACTGACTTTCTTTGTCCGTATTTGCCCATTCGCATGGCTCCCGACACACACTCTGCATGCTGTTACATGTGTGCATGTGTGTGTGTGTGTGTGTGTGTGTTTCCTGCCAGTGGTTCCACATCTGGAGGCCATTACCTCTGGGTCTGGACTGAGGGAGGAGGCGGGAGGGGGGGCGGGGCCGGGCTGACTGCGCAGTGAGGTCATCGCGTCATCGTGGCGATGCGGAGAGGAACAATGACGCCGTTGTCTCCAACGGCGACCAACCAGCGTCGCCGAGGCGAGGGAGAGGGGAGGGAAAACTTCATGAGAAAAAAACCACAAAACACCATTTCAGAATGAAGGTGAATAAATAATATTGAGAAGAGGTTTTCATAATGAGGAGATTCCTGTGAATTCAGGTCAAACTGAAACTTTCAGGGAAGCCAGACTGAACAGGTTGGCTGTTGAGTCATAAACTATATATATATATAACTGAGATTCCAAACAGGTCACGCTCTGCAAGCTGCATGTTCCTGGTTAAAGCTAGAGTTTTATGTTTTAACGTGGGTGGACGTCAGGGTTGGGGTTCACACAGTAATCTTCACAGGACTCCATTCAAAGGTATAAATGTGTGAACAAAAGAACGGAAGTATTTGAATCACATCTTGCTAACTGCATCTTAAACAAAACTGAAAAATCTTTTCATTCTTGAATTATACCTGACAGAAATAATAGTTTTCTTTGTGGAAAACCACATGATGTGTTTTCATATGCAATTATACATTATGCCATGAGCAAAATACAACGTCAACATAACGGCTGAGCATTTCTATTATCCGGTACCAGGAACTCAATCACTGCGTGAAAAAAAACAAAGATCCAGATCACCAGCTCTCACGTTGATAGCACACCAACAAAAACGACTTTCGCGTTGATGTTTAGTTCGGTTTCCAATATCTAAATTTCTCAATCGATCCCCATTCATCGGATTCTTTAATAATGTAGGTAATCTTGATGAACAAAAACGCATTATTACTATTTTATATAATACTAGCAGAATAAATTTTCCTGCTCCCGAACCAATTAGTGGACGATTTATTTGCTTCAATCTATACAGTAGATGTTAATATATTCCAAAGAACCAGCGGACTTTAATAGCTGTCAGGCCAATTCAACAGTTCCTGTGGTGGCAGTGTCAAAAAGTCCATTTATAGTGAATTCTGGTGATAATCACAGAAGCAATGTCACAAAACTGTGGGTGAAATGTGAAGAGCCGGGAAATAACCCTTTGTCGGGCAGGAGAAGTCTGATTGAATCCATGTTTTTTTTTTTTGTTTTTTTTTTTTTGGGGGGGAGGGTTATATATGTATTGAAAACAACCTAGCATGACAATGTGCAAAATTAGGTGATGTAAGACAACTAAAAGTGATACAAAATAACCTAACAGTGTTATATAATGTGTCCTTCATGATGGAACAACTCAACAAAGTACAATGTAACACATCACTCCGTAATGTAACAAATAAATGAAACATAATTTTACAGAAAGAAACCACACATGTAAGAGAAGTCAGGGCATTTTTAGAAAAGATCGATTCAAATAACGAGACACAACGCCTAACGTAGCATTACATGGAATACCTGAGTATCAGAACATAAAGAAATTCAACATCACAGTGCAGTGATATCGCATGTCACCAGAGTCCGGCCCTCTGCTTTCCATTGTCTTCGTCTTTCATCGTGAAGACAATACAACAACACATCCACCGTTTATGGCTGGATATAAACAGCTTGCACACACTAATGAAAATAAAATTCCACAGCCCCCTCAAACGATTTGAACGTCATGTGGAAATGAGAAACCTGCAGCTGAGGGCCGAATACGACTCAGCGCTGCAAAACTTTTGATTTATCCGAGTCTTGCAGCTGGACAGTGACTTCACAGAGCGGATACTCTCCAGCTGCGGTTATTTATGATACTCTTTTTTCTCTCTCTCTTTCTCAGAGTAAGCAGTTGCTGTTGTGTCTGTGTGTGAGTGCGTGTGTGTGTGTGTCTGTGTGTGTTATTGTGTGTTGCGTGCTTCTGTATTCCCTCAAGATTCAAGCCAGGGCTGCTGCTGCTGTTTCTCCTTATAAGGAGGTCTGCTGGAGGATGGAGGGATAGAGGAGGAAGAGAAAAGAGGAGGAAGGGTTCGAGACTGAAAGAAAGCAGGACGCTTTTAAGACGGGCAGGTGAAACAGTGAGGAGGAAAAAAATGGAAAGGAATGATGATGAGAAAGAGCAGTGAGGAAGACGAGGAGTGGATGAGAAAGAGGTCAAATAAGAGAGGCGCGATGAAGGGCAGAGATGCTCCATGGGAGGCATGAAGGAGACGAATGAAGCAAAGAACAGAGGAAGAATGAGAGCGAGACAAGTGCTGGAAATTAGAGCAATAAAGCATCAAGGCAGTGGTTCCCAATCTGGGGTCCGGGACCCCCTCTGGGGCATGTCATAGATTACAGAGAGGGCCGGGGGCTTCGTTTGCTCTCAGGTTGTCAAAATTAGTTTTAGGAATATGTCAAAGAAAACCAGGTAAACATCCAGGCCAATAGTATCTGGTCCACATGATATCAGCAAAATCTAAATATAAAACATGAATGTGGCTGCAATTTTTCAATGAAAATAAAATCTGCTCATAATTTTTCCAGTAGTGATTGAAGCCTTTCAGCAAAAGTCAACACGAAAACAATAACAGAAAAAAAATAGGAAAGGGGGAAACTGAGGGTTGGAAGAGGAATATAATGTTGTACCAGAAAGAACAGATGAAACCCAGGTGAATCTGGAGAGTCCAAATTACTGCAAATGGAAATTGAGACGTAGGTAAACAGTGACCCATTTACTCAAACTCTGCTTTGTCACGGGCCGGGTGCTATTTTAGCACTTTGCATTCCCAGAGATGTTCCACTGGCCATCTCCATACACAATAAATGGAGTGAAAATGATCCATTTCCGAGTCATCTGAATTTCCCGACTGGAGCGAAGAGTCAGCAGCGCTCCTGTGAATCCTGTGTGGGAGAAATCACCACCTGAGGTCTGATATGACAGAAAATGTTGCTGCGCTTTCTTCAGAAGATGTTCACACAGCACACACTCCTGGAAGAGTGAAGTGTCTGCCTGCACTTGTGCAGTGCGACTGCGGCCAAAGCTGGCAGCAATAATAGCAGAGTGTAGCGTAGCAACAGCTGTTAGCGGCAGCCGCTCTCCAAACATGAAAGATGAACAATTTGTAATGTCAGCTCACGTCAAACTGCTTCTTTCTTTTCATGCCCAAGTTTATGGTTTTTCCAAGGTGGTTGACAAGAATCACAATGCATGGCTGAGGAAAGGAACTGTTTGCCAAAATGCTTGAAAAAATATAAATAAAGTCTACAAAAGTCGATTTTTGCCTCCAGTCACATTGTATTTTTGACAAGTTTCCTGCTACTACGTGAAAAAAAGGGAAATATTAAAAAAAGCAAAATGTTTTTGCTTTATTTACCTAAAGAAGATTCAAAACTTAAGTCCAGTGAGATTGTTGTAAAAGAACGAGTTGTGTGATTTACAGTTTCAGGGTCTTAATGTTATTTTCATGGTGCATTAACTGTCATTAGGGTTGTGACAGGTTGAAGCTGCGGGTGCTTTAACAGCTGGACTCCGAGATTTAGTCTTTTCCTTACAGAAAAAAGCCACACTTGTGCTGGAGACTGAGTGAATGGTGCAACATGCTGCTCCATAGTTTGAGTTTAGTGATATATAAACCCTCTAAGTTTCAGTTTTACTTGCACAGCCATGCTCTGTTTGTACATACTCTGAAAGAGATCATTTTTATCAATTAGCCTCAATATTGTTCCAATATGAAACCATTTTTGGAAGGGGCCACTAGGATAAAATTGTATTTTATTTTCAGTATTTTTTTTTTTTTTCGTCTTGATGCTATATGAAATCAAAATTAGTATCTGTACCTCACAGTCTGGAATAGAAACCTGCTTTCAGTCATAGTCAGCTGGGATCAGCTTCAGGGCACCAAAACTCTGAAGTTTACACGTTAACATTTCAGGTGAAAATGCGTTTTTGTTGAAGAAAATGTTCGTGTTCAGACACCAATATCTCGAAATTTTACACCAAAAATGGCAGAAACACCAAAAACTATGTAGCTTTCATGCAGGGCCACGGCTGGCTGCCTGGTTTATGTAATGAAACAGCACAAACACACACACACAAGCAGAGAACAATATGCAGTGAACATTAACAATGGGAGTACAAGGATTTGTGTGGACAGACAACCAGGCTGGATTTCTATTACAGGCGACGTCATTGTTATTGCTGCATGAGCAGGACAACTATTTACTACGGCCATGATGAACGTTTCCACCTTCTTCCCTCAGTCCAAGAGTTTTGTCCCCCCCCGTTTACACCAAGATCAAATTGGAGCATTTTCAAAAAGTTGCGTTTACAGTGGCGTTGTTGTGTGAATGGACACCAAAAAAGCAGCAAAACCTTTTAGTTTGATAGATGGATGTGTAAGCAGAGGCCGTGCAGTGTGTAGAAATCATCATTATCAATTCTGAGCAAAAATTATCAAATAGATCAAATAGATCTCTTGCATCGTGATACTGTTTATAACTATGAAAAAGTTGAATTAAAGAAAAAAACATCATTTGCATATCACTTTGAATCCTGTTTTTTTCCTCCGTTGAGTCGTATTAACGGCCTTTTCAGTTTGGGAAGATGTCCGTATAATGGCAGACATTGTTCTTCAGGAAGGATGTGAAACATCAAGCCCCCCACGAGGGTACAGTCCTGCCCATTAACCCTGAAAACAATAACAATACGAAAACAAAAACACAATACCTTCTATTCATTGAATAAAATCTTTATAACTATTTTGTTTTTTAGAGATTTCACTACTTACAAAAGAATGGAGGCAACATTGAGAGACACATCTGAACAGCAGAGATCAGCAATGAAGTTGTGAAAGTTAGTGAGCGTAACGAATAAATAAAAAAATGTACTGAATGAGAACATTCGGGATGAGTTCTTCTTTCAGGTCCGGGCCAGTTGAGAAGAAGACAATCGCTCTGATTCTTTTCATCTTACTATTTTATTTCACTCCCCCACTTTCCTTCCTTCCTTCCTTCTCTCTTCACCTCCCCTGTCTTCATGCCATCGCTCCTCTCCTCTCTCCTTTCCCTTCCCTCTCTCAGCTGCTCCTCCCAGCTGTTTAATCACACATGGCTCATGCCTAAAACGCGAGCGAGGGAGGGAGGGAGGGGACAAATGGGAGGGAGGAGAGACCGGGTAAGAAAGAGTGGGTGATAGACAGAGAGAGAGGCAGAAGGCAGCGGGCAGAGTGCGAGGCACATGGCCAGCAAGTGAGAGGTCTTTAGCACGAGCTCGCTCTCCCGCAGTCCTCAGAGTTGGATTATCGCTGAGGAAGAGGAACCTCGTCTGGATACTCCTCCTCCTCCTCCTCCTCCTCCTCTCCTCCCTCCCCTCTGTGTCTGACTCTTTCCACCTCTCTCTGAGGGACGGCGGCTCTCCCAGGTCTCACCTCTCGTTCTCCTTTCACCCCCCTCTCCCCTTGCTTCCCCCCCTTCAGGATGTCGTGTGAGGAGGCTCAGCTCCACAAAGAGAGGCTGCAGGCCTTGGCGGTAAGTTGGATGAAACTCTCCTCTCGTCTTTTTTGCTCGGCTCATCCCCGTCTGATCCCCCGACCTTCTGCTGTCTGCCTGCGACTTAAGACGCCGCGTCTCACCTGAGCCTCGTCCCCGTCCGCCGCTCACATGCAGCGCATCTCACTCTCCCTCTTTCCGTCAATCCCCCCCCCCCCGACATTGTCTCCGCTTCGTCACATTATTCATTCATGACTCGTTTCTTTTTCCATTCGGCCTGATGCAAAAGCTGGAAAACAGCGTTGATGTTTTGGTCTCTTCAAAGTACACTGAACTTTGACTCCTGATGCCGAATGACGCAAACCAAACGCAGAGGTCTCAAAGTCACAGTAACCCTTGGCCCAAAAGTTAAACACATCAGTTCGGTGGTTTTGAACAAATCGAACAGCGAACCAACTTGCTTGATAGAAATGAAGAGTAAAGTATACAAGAATGATGGATTTCTCCTCACAAGTCTTGCACGAAAAAGAGATCTGCTGTCAGCCTGATGGTTCGATTTGAGATTAAATTGTGCGAAATGTGTTGGGAGCCACACGGCATGACGTCACTGCTTCCTACACTCCTTTCCATCTCATAAAACAAAGTGATTTCTGTTGTACCAGCTCCTGTCTTGTTGCACTGCTGTCCGTGTCAGCCTTCATCTTCTTCCATGTCTTTATTTTTGGGCCAACTTACAGGAAAGTTGGTGGAAAATCAACTTGTTTTAAACCGCTTTTGGCCGGCGTCTGAGGTTTTTCTTTGTGTGTGTGTGTGTGTGTGTGTGCGTGTGTGTGTGTGTGTGTGCGCGTGTATCTGCGTTCTGAGGTAGAAGGGAAGCTCAGCTGCGAGGTGGTCTTCTGCGCTCGCCGCTGAGTTTCACCATCGGGCGGGAAGATCTGCAGAGGACTTCTGGTTCTGGCACTGATAGGACTTCAGAGCAACAGTTACACCAGGGCTTCACTGCCTGGGACTAAATTTGGCGCCAGCGAGCGACCACAGCATACCGCACACACTTAAAGACATACACACACACACAAGCACTTCAGCACACACACACACACACAGAGACATTTGTACTCACAAGTGAGGGGAAGGCAGCAGATGGAGAAACTATTTTGGCCACGTTGAATCATGGCAGCCGTACCAGGCTGCATGTATTTAGCTTACTGGTGCGGCATTTTGAGAAGCACAGAGGGAAAATTCCCACGGCGTGTTTGAACAGACAAGACCAGGCGCTTCTTTTAACTACATGGCTTTTGCCTTTACATTCAGGGAAATAGTACGAAGTCATTCTTTAAGTACTTTTTTTACTTGTTTTGATAACCCTGCGCATGTGCACAAATACTATTTACTATGCCCATTGCAACGTTCTACCTTGAGAATCGCTGTCAAAAAGTTGTAGAATCCAGTTATTGAAATGATTTAACTCTGTGTGTCATATAAATCAGTTTTGGTTTATGAGTTTTTACTAGGTTTAGATAACCTCCTATTAGTTTAATTCATGTGCTATAATCTATTACAGAGCACCGACACTACAAAGTAAAACTACTGAGCCTCTTTGACTCTATTAAATGAACATTTGTCTTGTCGAGGCTGAGTGTGTCTACACTATATCAAAGACAATACCAGCACTAATGGCTTCCAACTTCTACCAGGCACTTAAACAGAGAGGGATTACTATTACACCAATAGTACTAACATCTCTGTACGGCAGCCAAGCACTCTGCAAGACACAGATCCAGGCCAGTGAGGGAGGTCAAGCATAAATACAGAAGCTGGACATAGTTTCCCAGAGTATCTGACAGGGTTCGGTAAGAATTTCCTCTTTTAAATCAAAAGCACTCCTAAAGTAAATGCTTGGATATTTTTTATGCCTATAAAAGAAGAAAAAGGAGGATAATCTCTCACTGACTTCTGAAAATGACAGACTGCGGAGAAGTCTAGGGTGCATAAACCTCCCGCTGTCGTCTGCAGCTGACATGCTAATGATTTCATCAATAATTGATACTCTGAGATTTCATTGTCATCACTGTCAGCGTCGGTCCTCATCAATACTTTAGCACATCTTCAGTCTAATTGAAGGCTTCCACTAAAATCGGAGCCAAGTGTTGGAGCAGGAGACACTGTGTCCAAGTTGGCTCAAGACACTGATCAGGATTAACGTGTTACAGGTTCCGGCTTCCTGGTCTTGAGTTCTTTATCAAACTGGATCAAAATTAAGGTTGTGGATCACCGCCATGATGCTGGTTGATCACAGAACTCGCCCTATGCTTTGTGTGGCTCATGAATAAAGTATGAATGGGTGTGAGAGTCATGTGGGGCGGGGCAGCGTGCATAGAAATCACATGGACCTATTAAAGAGTCAGGCAGTATGTCCTGAGATGAGGCAGAAAGGCAGGGTACACACTGGACAGTTCACATGTCCATCACAGTGCAAACACAGCGAAGCAGACACCACACACCTAAATTCACACCGACGGTCAAGCTGCGTTCATCGGATCACTTCAAATGCAGGTTTAGTTTGGACTATCGGAGGAAAGAGAGGAAGAACATGCACAAAAACCTCCAAAACACAGAACTCACACTGGGGATTTTTTGCCAGGCTTGCAAGAGTGTTAAATAGTAAACCAAGCTTTTCTCACATTAGCTTTAATTTTTCCATGGAACCTTCTCTACAAACAGTGAAACACATTGAAGTGGTCCATTTAATGTTAAATAGTGATGAAGCTGCTTTTTATTATTCAGAGTTCAGATGTTATTCATTTTGTGTTTCCCTTTGATGCAGTCGTATAGTTTACACTCTGTCCAAAACAAGCAGTTTTAACTTATTTATGCTGAACATCTGTGATAAATAACTTTATGACCGAACTGTTGGTATACTGGTTGTAATTTTGCACCAGCCTCACGAACCATCTTGTTCCTATGATCTGGGGTGATGGTGGGAAGCCTTCTGGTTAATTCCTATGATCTACGAGACATCCAAGATTTTTACCCAATACACTTCAACCCCAAACGGACCAGTAAGAAGTTTCCAGCTCTGAGTCTGGTTCTGCATTTTTCTTACTGTTATAAAGTTTTTCCTTTACACTCTCACATGCATACGTGCATTGAGATGACTGCTGCATTGTCATACAATGAAAGTGAATTGAAAGGGGATCAACCAAGTAACTTTAAACAGTAACTTTAACTCAACTCAACTTTATTTATATAGCACGTTAAAAACAGTAACTTTAAACCATAGAATGGTAATAAGTCTATATCAGCTCATTCGTGCTTTACGTACATTTGAAAACGTGTGCGCTTCAAACAGGGCAAACCAAAACAAACTGAACATAAATTGTCCAGTACAACAAAGACACTTGCCAGCTTTTAATCTAACACCAAATTAGAGGACTGACTCATGCATTAGCCTCACACGAAAGAGAAGATTCTCACAGTCTGATAGTGATTACTGGCTCAGTAGGCTGCCAGAAGCCCCTGTTCCCATGGTTACTAATTGGTCAGATTAAGAAACAGTTGTGATGTCATGTTGTTAAATCCAGACCTGCAATTGGTGTATTATGACCATGTAATTATAGCAGTTGGCTGGAGTCGACATGTGCACTCACCAGACCTTTGTATGTGGTTTGAAGATCAGCCAATGGATGGAGACCACTCCATCATTTTAATTAACTCCCACCCGTGTGGCCTGCGAACCACAAGTGCAAAGGCAAAGTAAAAAAAAAGTGCATGTGTGCATCTTTTGCACGCGCTCATTGGCTGACTCTCTCTTGTGTTTACGTAGATGACCTCAACCCTTTAGGCTTACTGATCCCCCCCAAACTCTACACAACAAGCACACATGTTTAGATGCACGAGAGCCTGCAGATCGTCTGGGTGAAAGGCTGAGAGAAATTGGGAAGCGGTGCAACAGGATTGACATGAGCGAGATCGGGGAAGAGAGAAAAAGAAAAATGACAATGGAAAGAAGTACAGTTAAGGGAGAGGATCGAAGGACTCTCAGTGCACGTTTTCTTTCTTGTTGCCTCCAAAGTATCAAGAATAATTCAACAATTCTACTGTTTCTTTATGAATGGCTATGCTTTGTGGATATGACCACAGATTGATGTCTGTGGAGGAGGTCGGTGAAGTGGTCATTCTGGATTCGTTTAGTGAGGCTTAACTCCGAGGAATAAGTGGGGAAGGGTGAAAGTAAGGAGCAGTATGCATCTTCTGCAAGTCATGACTGTGGCAAGCTGTAAAGAGCCAGCCTGGAAGCAGGGGAGCAGTTTGCTTACAGGCTGAGGTGGTACAAATACACACACTTAAACACAAGCACACAAGTACACAAGCTTGAGATAAAATATAGGTTAACTTTAAGGTACTGATTTGAACTCTTTGTTGAAGTAAGACAAAAAAAACTTCTGAAATCTACTCAGATCAGCAGGAGAAAAAAAACCTGCTATTTGGAGGAATTTTAGTGGTGTTTCAGTTTTTCTGCCCATCCATTTTTTCATCTTCTGTACCTCTTCATTCAAGTAGGTGCAAAGTTCTTCAAGTCAACAACTTTAAACATCGGGGTAATACGGTTCACTTCAAGCCATGCAGCTATGACCGTCCTATCACTAAAACCACATCAGACGTATTGCTGTTCCATTTATTTACTGGATGTTGTGTGAAATTGGTTGTTTACCATATTGTTTATTTCATTTAGGATGCAATCAATCTTGTTGTAAGAAAGGCCAATAAAGCAACAGTTTTTTCTCAAGGTCATAAACCTGCTTTAAAAATGAAAAGAGCAAAACAAGTACACATATTTGAGTTAAAATAGAGACCAGCACACCTACACTCAACCCTTTCATTCCACCCCTGTCACCGTTAGCAGGATTTAGCAGGGGTCTTTCTCATAACCTTAACTCTGACACCCTTTTTGACAGTGGTGTCAAATATTTGGCCTGCAGTTCAAAACTGGCCTCCATTGTAATCCAGGACGAGACTGCAACATGACAATGAACAAGCTTAACTTTCATTATTTAATAAACAGTCCATGGACACCTAGACCCCATTTAAACAATTTCAAAACACAAAAGTTTTGTTGCATTTTGGGTGCAAATTTACAAAACGACGATTCTCTTTGCCACTGAAAAGGCAAGTTTTTGAAAAGGCCCTCCTAGGTGGAACGGTTGGAAAATGCTCAGACCTCATAGATGTTATCAAGCGACTTGTGAGTGAGAAGATGTTCGTGTCTATTTTAAGACAGGAGAAACACCTGAGCTGGAACGGCAGACCGTGGATGATGAGTCCATTTCTATGTTGGTGGACCCTGCCTATATCACTAAACCTGATGGACAAATATGCAAATAGCAGTTCAACTCAGAAACAATACTTTGGACTATGTCAGTTTAGAGCTGGCATGGTAACAGAGTGTGCATTTGGCCAGCTCAAGGCCAGATCTGCACGCCTTAGGTGCCATATGGACATAAACCTTGATGACTTGCCACATGTAATTCATGCATGTTTCACCCTCCATCATTACTCTGAGGCTCGCAAAGAGACTGCTGACGAACAAATATCTCACAGTCTGCAATGAAGAACTTGCAAAAATGATCAGGAGAGCTGTAACAAAATACCTTGATCTTTGACTTTTTTTATGAATTACTTCTATTTTGTGTTTGAATTGCACGATTAAGATTTGTGTTACAATCATTTAAGGATAAAATTCCTTCAAGTCGATCTGGAAACAATCAGAATACATGGCGATGGTGATAACGTGATGGGTGCGGGTGCAGATGTTGCTGCTGGTGGTGCATCATTGTGCAGGGAAGGCAGAAACCCTTGAAATTACTTGTCTGTTATTGTAACAATATTTTGTGTGATTCCCCCTTTGTGACTCCTGGAAATATTCGCCAAAATCTCACTGATGCCAACTTGAAAATCAGTGGTTTCAAGGTCAATTTCCCAGACAGTGAGTCTTTCCCGTTTACCTGGCTGTTTGTAGGGTATTATTCTCTGCAGACCAGGTGTGTGGGATTTGATTTCAAAAATATTATAAAACATTACAAAAAAAAATTACAAAAATAACCAACAGCACCAACCCATGGCCTGGCACGCTAACGATATTGGTGTCTGATGTTGCCATGTAAAGGGACATAGTTTTCAGAAAGAAAATTAAATAATCACTTTGAAAATATTAAAAAATGCTGTTAATGTATTCAATACAGCATTTTACCCAAATTATACATATCTATCTGTACTTTTTAGATATTTTGATGAACGTTAAGCATAAGATTGTAATCTTCTATTTAAACACCTGAGCTTTTACTTCAAGTTGTGAGAATGTTGTGTGTTTGTCATTTCATGCCACCATGTATACAAATGTGGCTTCAATCATTTGTGTTCATTCTTTTCTGGAAGTGCATAATGAGCAAGCGCTGATGGTGAGGTGGAACCAACATGTACTGCTTTTGCTCAAAAATGATCAGAAAAAACTAAAATTGTTGTCAGATTTATATATATATACTCAAACAGACAGCGTTGAAAACCAGAGCATGTTGGGTCTGTTTTCCTGCCTGTAATTGCTCAATAGACTTCCTGCAATAGTGTCACAGCTTTTGAATATTTGGCAGTGGGCGTTTGCCAGACACCCACTGAGCAGGCGGGATCCCGGGGAGGGGATAGGAGGGCGGGAGGAGGAGGAGGTCGTCTAGGTTTTATGGACTTTCAGCAATTTATGGGGGAGGGGGAGTGCGCTCGGGGCAAAGTCATTTTGAGAAAGGAAGACGGGGGTGTGGTTTGCCGGACAGCGGGGGGTCTGGGGCACGGCAGGCATTACAGGCCGCCTAAAATTAGCAGCAGCTGTCTCTGACCTGCTGGACATTTCTGGTATGTTTGTGTGTGTGTCTGTTGAAGCCAGCAGGGTCGTGATTCACTCAGACCTGAGGCCAGAGGCAGGAATGTTGTTTGAGTGGACGACTTTTAGTTTTGTAATTATTTTCATGACATTTGAGCTGCAATTAAAGAGTAAACAATGGAAAGTGACGGGACACTGATACACCACAGACAGTAGGCACAGTTACACGCAGCTGTACAGATTCCAGCATCAGTTGAACTCGGTGTGATTTGTGATGAAACCACAGAGAGGAATGTTTCTGAGGGGGGATGGTGGTGAAGACCCATATTTCTAATTTTAAAAATACATTCAGGAACTAAATGAGTAGAGATGACAAAATTGCATTGATTCAGTTTGTTTTTGTTGTCCAAAAGAATTAATGTAACGGGTCCAACAGTTGCAGGGCTTTACATAAAGACATCTGAAAATAACTAACCTTAACCCCTCACCCTTACCCTTTTGCAGACTTCTTGTCATTGTCATTCTCTGCAGCAGCTACAGGCAACATCCACTGTGCAGGAAGAGGCATCTTTACCCATGAAACACCACTGGAAGGACATAAAAATACCATATTTTGTGGACTATAAGTCACATTTTAATATTTAGTTGTCACGCAGCTTCTTTTAAAAAGTAACTTATACCAAAATGCACTGGTACATAGCACCTGGGGCCACAAGATGGCTCTGTGTGACAACAGAATGCTGCTACTGCACCACCAAAAAACTTGATTACTATTTGATTGGCTGTACAAGTCAAATGTCAAAAAGAAACATCTACACAAAATTATTTTTCAAAAATTACAGCAGAAAGAGAGCTTGAGTATCTGAGAAACTTTTAACTTTTAAGAAAATCAGACAAACTATTGTATATACTATTGTATATAGACAAAAAAGGCTATCCATGGGCTAAAATCACGACACCCGGAGCTGAGGGAATACATTCACAGATGGTTCTAGAACAGCAGCTTCTAGTCAAGGCTTATCAATAGTACAGTTAAGTCTGGGGATCATTATCAAATCCACCAATTCAACTTTTTTCCAAAACCTTTTTCCCTGTAGGCACGTTTTAACAGACAGGAGTTACCTAAACTAAAGAGCGACTTATGACGTGGAAAATACAGTAGCTGACATGTGTTGGTGTACATCCATGTGAATTTAAAGGTATGCATACTTGTGTCTCTGCTAAGATAAGACATGATCATTATAGTCTCCAGCTGGTGCCTTCACATGACAACGGCATGCAGGACATGTCAGTGAAGTGCTAAGTTTGCATTCATTGACACTGCCGTTAGCTACGGAGGTCAGCATTCACTTCGCCCTCGACCTAACAAGCAACCATTGTCTGGAAAAGGACTTGCGTGGAAGTAACTCCAAGGATAAAACATCCTTAAAACTGCTAGCAGCAACTGGCTGGTTTGGACAGCTGTGGTTTGTTTCATCACTTATTCTCTCTGAATAATAACACTCTCAAATTGATGACGTGAAACATTCTCATAATATTACCGAATTGCCTCTGCTGTAAAATCAGAGCAGAACCAAGCCCTTGTCATTGGGACCACAGGTCCATTTCAGTCCCCGTTCTCTAAGCGTTGAGGCATGGCTGCCTGTGGAATGGAAGATGATCTCCGCTGTGAGATTTCTGCGCTGGGTGTGTCAGCAAGCACAGAATGTGAAGATGTGCGATCTGCAGTCTGTTTATGTTCACAAAGCCAACGTCAGCAGAACTTTGATCACAGCACGGTTACTTCATTGTCTTATGACTTTTTAATGATGTCCTTCTGACCTGCTCCCCTGTCACTGGGTGGTCCATACCATTCAGAGCACAGTGGCAACGTTTCCATTAGCCTTCTATTGAAGTTGGACTAAAAAAAGCTGCATTAGAGTCCGTGATGGCCACAGTCCTGCTTGTATTTTCCAACAGAAGTCTGTTTGATATGACCCATGGGCAACGATTTGTTTTCCCTTTGGGTCCATATGGAAAAACTGTCACTACTGTGAAGAGACGAGGCATCGGATCTACTCAATTCCAACCAAATGCAACTCTGATTAAAATCAGCGTTTGACCTTATTTAATAAGCTACTAATCCACCTCTGCATCAGCCAAATTCTTCTATTTCTATGTGTTTCTTCATGATGAAAGGCATGTAATGGGACACTCAAAAACTTGGAAATATAAAGTGGCTGTATATACCATAGCGGTCATCCAGCATGCTTCATGCACAAGCATTTACATTCATTCATAACTTCTGAAAGTCAGAGGGACACACATAGCTAACACGCTTTGAATTTCATTCAGAATTCAGAAAACTTCATTGGGACTGAAAAGATTAAACAAACTTACTTCAGGAATTCCCCCCAAAACCCAAGAGATTAGGGTTAGACGGGACATTTACTTCTAAAACAATTACAGTTTGTCGTTTCTGGTTGGAAGAAGTAATTAAGTTCATGGTGCTGATCTTAACCTTTACGGGAACTGTAAGCAGACAATGGAAGTTTTGACTGACTTTCCACTGCCAAAATCTTTAACCTTGTAGGATGTGAGGTTAACCGACTCAACCCAGTGCATGAGCATTTCAGAAGCCTTGTTAACCTTGATAAACCATCAACAATATGACATAACAGAAGCCTGAACTCGCGCTTGATCATTTTAAAACACTCCTTTTAGCGCCAGGGTTTCTTGAATGGTGTCAACTGTAGTGGGGAAAGTGATGCCCTCTGTTTGGGAGCCTAGTGGCGAGCCAAGTGGGGCCAAACGCTGTGAGTCAGAGTGTGGGAAGTCATGAGCGTGTCACCAAGAATGTCAACATATTTTTGTGAGGAGGAGGATGTGCTCTCCGGGGGAGAACGCAGCGAACAGAGCAGGGCTCGGGGTGTCTTTCTCCTGTCACTTCGACTGCACCAGGCCAGGGATTCGTTTCATTTTTTGGTGAACTCAGCACTCTGTGTTGCTAGCTAGACTGTTAATCCTGTTCTCACAGACAGTGAGGATCCTTCCAGCTAATGAATTTATGCTTTACATGACAAGTAATAGTGGGACAGAGGGAATTATCCCCTGGGAACTACAGTCGGAGTAAGACTGCAGGAAGCTGAAGTGCTGAGCTGCTTACTGTTTTTTTGTATGGTTAATTCTGACAAAAAGAGCAAATCAAGAAGGTTTTTTTATGTCCTCTAGATATTCATGAGCTCCATTTCTGTAGAAGTTCTAAAATTTAGTATGCAGACCACTACTTCAAGGGTGAATGGAAGAGGAACGCTGCTCCATTACATTTAATTTCAGGAATGTTATGGAAACCAAGCTTTACATTTAGTCTGCTGATGTCAAGCAGCGTCTCTATATATACATTTTATACATAGGTGTATAAGTGTCCTCACATTCCTGGACAGGCGAGGATTCTCAAACACACACAACCGCACAGATTGCCCGAGCGCCGTTTTATTTTGGGAGTACGGTGCCGTTGGCTTATCTGTGTGTACATATCCAAGCCTGTGAGCGTATTTGCTTTAGTGTGTGTTTTGCCCATTCCTCGACCACATGTCCTCAGCAGTCCCTGACATCTGGTGACCATACCGCCGGTCTGACTGTACTTCACAAACCATGGGAACTGCTGCCGTGCAGGCCGTGTATCCCCGTGCTCGTGTGTGTAGGCGGGGCGTGCGCGTGCTTTACCCACATTATGCCGAAATTTGTTCACACACTAAGGTTATAGTTAGACAAACGGTATGTAAGCGTGTATATAAACGGTTTTTCTGCACTGATGGGAATATTATGTTCTTCTTGAAGATGATCAACACATCTTGGTTGAAGAATTGTTTGAGACCCTGTTTACACTGTGACGTTCTCAAATGAAAATGCAAAACTTGCAATCAATTTGGGAGTCTAGATAAGCAATTTGACCACAGATAAGCCAGTGCAAGAGTTCAAGACACAGAACGTGTGTGTATGTGTGTGTGTCTGTGTGTATAAAAGCAGTGCAAGGCCAATGATTGTCTTTTTGTAATGCTCCTTGAGCCTGTTTGCTGATTTCCATCCACTGAGCCAACACTCAGAGGCAAGCGGCCAAAATCTTTTGGAGAGCCACTACAATTAGTCAGCTGGACCACACAAGGTTAATCAAGTAACCAGCCCCTTTAAAACATGATTTAAAAGTGAAAAGCCTCATAAGTTAAGCACAGCAAAATTTCAAGTAGCAGCAATAGCTCTTTACTTGGTCATAAAAGTGTCTACAAAGCGAAATAGTAGCTCTTAATGAAGGCCTCACAAAGTGATGGCGGAAAAAACAAACGCCAACAACTGCCAAATGTTCAGTAAAATTCCAAACCGATTTTTGCGTCTTCTTTGATCTAATTTCAACATTATTCACTGATGAATGAAAAAGGAGAGATTGTAGGTACAAAACTAACTAAAGAAAGGCGAAGTCGACGGCCTCAGTCATGCTGAAGCTGTACTCCAACATGTGTCATGCCAAACTACTTTTTCTGATTAAAAAAAAAAAAGGGCTCTCCGCTTTTGGGGGAACATTTTTAGAGTGTTTATAGGAAAATTAGAGAGCCCATTTGGGATGCTAGTCACACATGAAGAAGCAAACTATGCCTGGTTTCCCATTGCCACTAATTATATGATATGACTTGCAATCAGCTCAACGTGGCTGACTGAAGCAATTACCTCCAGTGTGAAAAATGGAACTGATTTACTTGCAAAAAAGTGTATTTTTTTTTTCTTTTAGTTCTTTTTTTTTTTTTTTTTTTTGCAATATCACATTCACGCTTAGTGAGGCACAAGAAAAACAACAGGATATTAACAGCTAACACAAGAGTAAACATAAGTTAAAAATGAGAGAAAGCATAGGCTGAATGAACAGAGTAGCTCAACGTACAGCTGTGTTTGTGTTTTCCTTGATTATGTATTTGCACCAGCAACAGTTCGAAGCTATATTCTCGGGTTGTTTACCCAGGAATTTCTTTTAATTTTGTTCCGTTTTTTCCAAAAACAAATCATGAAGGGATTACACTGCAGTAATCTCAGTACACTTTTTGAATTTGATTCAGGGTTTGGTGGCATGTATGGACACCTCGCTGGAATTTGTTGCATTGTGTTCAAAATGTGAGAGGAGGAGTAGATTGTGGTGGTAAAAGGTCTGCATAACGATGCATATTTTGTGAAAACATAAGTGATCTGTGAGGTTGTGAAGTCCTGCTATCCAGAATGTGTGTTGATTCTTTATTTTCTTGCTGCGCTCAGCTCCACTTTCAGTTCCCATCCTTTCTCTGTTCAGCATCACTCCGCGCTTTAACTGTGCTGGAAAGAAGGCCTAAAGGTTTATTTGCATTTTGGGGTTTTCCCTGATGGTTATATTTAGCTCACAGGAAGCGTCCCAGAAATCCTCGTCCTACTCCCACAGAAAGGCAGCGAGCGAGCGAGATGCAGCCGCAGCGTGTCTCATGCTCTCCGGCCCCGAGCGGGCTCGCGCTGGGAACTGCTTTGTTTACGTTCCTGTGCATCCTTGTCAAAGGAAATTCAAAAGCAGCGACTCCGCATCGCCTCAGTCCATTTAGTATTTGTTTTCCTCCCATCTGAAACCTCCCACTCTTTTAACGTCCTTCAGCTTTATTCATCTCGACATGGATTGTTCACCCCATCCCAAGTTTAACCCCAAGGCCATTTGTGGGCTTCAAGGCCTAATCCCTCTTGTCTTTATGCCCCCTGTGAGCCCCTATCACTATCAACCCTCCAAGATTTAACCTCTAACCCTTTAATACTTCAATTCCTTCCTGACTACACTCACGATTCATTTTATTTCCTGTCCGTTCAGAAGTTTTACGCAGTGCAGACTGGATATATTACAGTGGATATACTGTTCTGCTGCACAACTTCATATGCTGCCATCACTCAAGAGCAGACTTGCCCAGACTCTATCAGTTTAAATTGAGCACGACAGTATATTGCATTAGAGTCTTGGATTACTCCAAAATTGAATGTGTGTAAAACCCTGATTGCCCCCCGGTGATTCCATCTGGAGGCTGATGAGCATCAAAATTAAACCCTAAACCTACGCAATCAATACAGCAGCGTGCATTAGTGAAGCATTGTGCTCAAACCTCTTTTGCAACTCCGGTGTTTTGTCTTCACAGAGAGTGTAAAACCTTAAAATCGTTGTGAGTTGACGCTTCATTTTCATCATGATGTCCTTTTTTTTTTTTCTTTCATCTTTCAGGAGAAGCGAAAGCGACAAACTGAAATTGAAGACAAAAGAAGCCAGCTTGACGACCTGGTGCTACAGCTACAACATGTCAAGGTTGGTTTGCAGCATTTAAGAAAAATGCATTTTCTGCACCAGTTCTAAAAATAGGAGGGTTGAGCTGCTGGTCCGACTCCAAAGCCATCTTCATTCAGCATGGATCCAACCTACTCGCCGCACGTAGCAGTGCAGACATTGCTTCTATTTTTGTCCGGCTACTTCTGCCTCTCTCCACATTCTGAACCTATAAATATTCATTACCTGTCAGGAAACTATGCCAGTGATCAGATCTCACTGTGGTTTAAACAGGAGGCGTAAAGTGTGAGAATACAAATGAAGAAAGGAATTTAAAATTACACCCTTCCTTCACTGATTCAAATCATTTAATACCAGGCCTTGCGAGAACAAAGTCCTAGTTACTGTGATGGTTTCTGGTACTTTGGCAAACTTTCTGCAGGTTCCTTGCTATTGACCGCATTCATGGCTGATATTCATCAAACCAATAAGAATCTAACATTACATTATCAATACAAGAGTTTGACTTGTATAGAAACGTTTTTAAAAGACCAATGAAGCACTTCTCAAACAGAAAAATGTGGCAAATAAGCAGCATACAATCCAGTGGTGATGATGTGGAGGAATTAAACTACTTCTTTCTGCATAAAATTAACAGTGAGAAAGTCAGTATTCATCTCTGTGACATGGAAAGTAAAAATCATGTTAGCGTGGCAGCATGCCAACCCTAACATGGCGGTAAGTTTACACTCTAGACTTATCATGTTAGCACGTCCTCACTCCAGCAGCACTGCAAGGACCTTAATTGTTTGACTTGGCTCCCTCAGCTTGGCTTGCCCGGATCCAGTGGTTTGCCAGTGTGAGCGCGACTTTCCATCCCCACTTAATGCTTGAATCTATGTCTGTGTTTAGCCTATAGAACACCGGGAAAAGGTCAGCGAGGTGACCTGAAGTCCTCAACAATGGAAAATAAAGGGAACTATACACAGTTCAGTGTCGAGGAAGTATGGAGGTGTAGAAGTCTAGTGTTCTCACATATCACTTGAATTTCAATGTACTAAAATATTTTATGGATTTTTGATGAGGTATAAAATTTGAACTGAAGCTGTTCTTCCTAATAGAGCTGGAATATGTGAGAAAAAGCCTGCATGCATTTACTTATAATTATACTCTTTGCTTACCTATGCGACATACAGCCACTTATTCATCACTTTAATGTGCTGTTTTAGGCACAGCTTTGCTTTAATATCTGACAAAAAATGCCCAGATTACTGCATGTGAGAGAAAAGAGATGAAGCATTGTTTGTTGCGGAGGGGTTACTGTTAGTTTAAGGTCATATGCTGAACCTGGGGTGAGAATAAAATGAGGTTAGTGTTAAGGTGAAGGTAAAATAAGGGGATCAGGTTAGAAGTCTGAAAGAAAGAAATGATTGATGGTGCTACAGCCCATTCATCTCTCTTAATTTGCTTCCTCCATCTTTCTTTTCGTTCAAACACGCAGCTTACCTTGACCCGAAACCTCTCTGAGAGATAAAACACAGTGTGCTTCTTTGAGTAATGATCCATTGTAACAAGCTGCTGTGCTGAAATGCCCGTATTTAATAACTCGTGCATTTTCAGCAGAATTTTAGTGGTTCCATGTAAATATCCAAATTGCTGCGTTCCTGTTGTGCAAACCTGTAAAAGCAGAGTTTCCCTTGGCCGGGCAGCGCAGATCTGGCTGTTTACTTCTCTTCAGAAAAAAAAACACTAATCAAAACACACATATTTATCCTTGAATACTCGGTGCCAGCCACTACCGGTAAGCCAAGATTTTTTGTTTCAAGTAAACACACTTGACATTCAAATGATAAGTAGTAACAGGGACAAGCTGCTGACAGATTGTGAGATTGTGTTTTTAATAAAGCTCCATCAAGCGTCAGGATGGTAAAGAATAGTAATCTGACCTTGCATACATGCCTGGAAAAAGCAAGCATTGTCCTCAGTGAAAACACTGAGCGAAGGGGGGATTTTATAAACAGTTTCCAAGTTGCATTGCTGGTGCATAATTACTTCACTGTCAAAAGGAATTCTTTGGAAAGTCCTGCAGCACCTAAATGCAGCACAGATGCAGGGTGGGTCAAGGAATAGCTGTGGGTGCCCATTATGCTACAGATATGTTTGGTAGCCGGTTTTAATATTGGCAATAAAAACACATTTCGGGGTCTAATTAGAGCCATTAAACACACTTGGCATGAATGAAGCTTTTATCGAAGGAGTCTGAGCCCACGTTGCGGCGCTCGCAAGCATTCACCACCCACTCACGGAGATGTGGACAAAACATTTATAACAGCCCCGTGAACTTCGTGTTTTCATTTGATAAGATTAATGAGGTTTGGCCTGTCGGTCTAAAGGTTGATCTCCATTTTTTTTTACAGTTTGAGCCAAAACATAAAACATTCAAGTTAATCTAAATCCGTCAAAGTCACCTTCACATACAGCTCAAACTGTGTTGAAGGTGTTGCTGATTCATTCATCCTACTGTTTTCTACTTTGACCTAATAAAGGGTACGCTGCATGGAAGCTAATAATCATAACAAATTACGTGGGACACGAACTGTTGACATTTCAGACTGCTGCAGTAATTACAGTCGCGGATACAACCCTCTCTTGTCTGACTGCTGCAGGAATACATTACTGCCATTAGAAAAATTGCATGTAACTCGTTCCTACACATGAAACCATGTTGAAATCATAGTAATAACTCTGAAACTTCACAAAAGCCTCTGCTCTCTTTTATTGCTTAATGCCATTCAAAGGCTGACTACTATATTAAGCTATTAAACTGTCTTACAGTGTGGATTTTAATGCTTAAATCTGTTTAAGGATGATGTGACATGATTATCAAACATATCAAATCTGAATAAATGTTGAAAATATGTCAATCCAAATTACTATTTTTGTATTTGGTGCCTGTTTCTACTCACTACTGGTGATTCAGCAGCTGTTTCAACACGTCCACCATTTGTTATTAATCTTTAATCTCACTTTCAGTAATCTACCAAAGCTGCTTTGTTAGCCCATGAGCATAAACTTGCTGGAGACTAATCATACAGATATGAGGTTATGTGTGTATCCATATGTCAAAAAGATGTTAAATGTCTGTTGCACTCTACTCAAGTAGTTTCTAATATCTACATAAATATTTGGTAAAAGATGTAGTGAAAGTAGCATTCACTCTACCTTATCTTTTAGACTGATAACAGAACAGCTGTTCATGTAAACTGTTCTTCCTTTGCACACAGCAGATGAATCAAAAAGAAAAACAACACACAACATCCCAGCACAAGCTAATATTTTGACACTATCGGGGAAATCAACCCTGCACTGACCTAGAGAGTCGGAGTCGTCCTCTACATCAACAGGCTGGAAACCCAGATGCAATCAGCGTCTGCTCATACAGTCTCATTTAATGGCCATTACCTCTGAGTGCCACACGGCCAGGCGGCATGAAGAGGGCTTTGTAGCGATCTCCCCGGAGAGGCAGCGGCCTGGGAGAGGAAATGGAGACTGGAGCCCAGAGATTTGATAAGGACCTCTGGGCTGCGTGATTCAGACCCTCTCAGAATGGAGGCGTTGATCTGCGTCTGGGGCCGTGTAAACATCGTGAGGCTTTTGGAGCCAAGTTCAGTCGCGATGAGCATTTTATCCCCTGGCGTCTCTGGCACATGCAAGAGTTAAATATTTGAGCAATTTGGGGAAAACAAACAAACAAACAACGCTTATTTAAGGTTACGATTAAAAAAATTCCTTCCTTAAAGGCTGAAATTCTCCCTTTAAGAGTTCGCTGTACCTCTCAGTGAGCGTGTCAGTGCTGAACAGGAAATGGAAAGTCTGTTAAACAGCATGAGAAAGAGGCTGACTCTCACAGGAAAAGAGTCGCCAAATTATCCTGTCGAACATTATTCACCAGCGGCACAGAAATACTTTTACCCATGTCTGAGAATCACGTCAACTCTGTTAAAACATTTGAGCTTGCAGTGCTGCAATTACCAATTTGAAAATTCAGCTCGTATTTCTAACATCTCTGAAGACACGATGATCTACGTGTGGGAGATTCGCACGGCGTTGTAGGCGTGAAGCCGTCACACACAAACAAAGAGCCCAGCTGCTGCATTCTAACAGCAGGTGGTATAATACTTTGGAAAGGCTCCTTGAGTGCTGTACTTCCCCGCGAGGGGGACCGGATACTGGCGATTGTCAGCTGTAAGGCCCACAATGAAGGGCCAGAGGTGAAGTAAAGTGTACCCGATCTGCTCTGCTGTGGTAACAAAACAGAGTTACACACACAGACGGAGGTATGAGCCACATAAAAATCGCTCTGGGATTCATGAGTGAAACAATAAAGGAGCAGAACAAGCTGAATGAAAGGGGGTGTTCAATATGGCAACATGTAGTCCGATATGTTGGTTTGGTGAAAGAGAATCAGTCTTTGTCTTTTTAATGTTTTACAAAAGGCTAAAGAATTCGACAGGACAAAGGAAGACACTCACTGAAATTTCAAGCTCAAGCTGTTAATTCTTTGATTTTCTTTCATCCATTAGTGTACAGAAATACAGACTTACAACAAACTATTTTGAGGTTTTGCTTTCAGTCACTCTAAAGGGCATTAACAGGATTTTTTAAGGATGTCCTGATATTTAACACATTCACGCTCACTGAATAAAAAATTTTTAAAAAAATGTTCAGACTTTGGCGACTAAAGGTCAGGCTGCCTTTTATGACTCAAATGTATGAGTCAAAGACGAACAAGTCAGATTTTGTCGAGTCGATGTCAAAAGTTATTGTGACCTGGCAGTCATCAGATTTAAAAGCATCTCAAGAATGTTTTCACTAAGCCAGGGCTAAAAGGCTGAAAAACAAAAGCTGTTAGGCCATAAAACATCAGCTCATTTGCTGAAGACACAATAATTACATAAAAGCAGAGCTTTGATTTCGGCTTTTGTCAGTTTTTTAGTTTCTAATGGGAAAAAACATGCTTTGCACTTGAAATGACATGATAAAAATAAAAATATACATAACTTCAAAACACAGACGACTCAGAAATCTGAGATACATAATACTTGAAGATCTAATCCCGATTTTGTTTTGGAAACGGCTCACAAATTCTCATTGTCTATCTCTGTTAGAAATGAACCACCATTTGACGTAAACTCATACCGACCCTCTGTGCCCTCTGCAGTCCAAAGCCATGCGGGAGCGATGGCTCCTCCAAGGAATGGGAGTGGAGGAAGAAGAGGCACGTCGGAAACAGCTGGAACAAGACGAAGAGCAAGGGAAGAGGCTGGAGGACATGATACACAGGTACCAAATGCGTGCTGATGCTGTTTGGATTTGGTTGTGTTGGATTCGTTGCTCATCTTCAGTCATTGTGCGATGAGTTTTGGACGCTTTGCTCACAGTGGAAAAAGATCTGATCCACAACAGATGTATAAGTAGCACAGAAACAATAATGAAACATGTATACCATCAAAAACATCTGTTTTCAATGGCTCCTATTTTCTGTCTGGCACTGTATGGTCTTGACCGAATTGGAACTTTTCCAACAAATACAGATCGCATTACTTATTTGGCCTCCTCAAACAGTCCCGATGGAAAATACAAAAAAAAAAAAAAAAAAAAGTCCCTCTGGCTTTTTCCACTGACAGTTCATCAGATACAGTACAAATCACATGTCAACTGTTTCAGAGGGAATGTGAACATGAAGCAGAACACCACCGTCTGCAGCCATGAAGGACTCGGAGATCATCAACAATAGAACACTTTAATTAACAGCCACATTCGAGGCATCGATCCAGAGGCCCAGAATAGAAGTCTACTTTTGTGAGGCAGCATGTGCCTCCACACAAACATCCCGTACAGTTGGTGACGTGCACACAAAAGGCACTCGCAGCCACTGGAGAGCGCTGGACGTATTCCATCCGGCAGTTCTGGAACCTCAGAGCAACGTTGATTTTCGTTCACTGAAACCTAAACCGTCTGAAGCAGAGGCAGAAAGATGCAAGGCTGGAGGGAGAGCAGGGCGTGAGTGTAAGAGGAAGAGAGTGAGATACTGAGGGGGTTGTAAAGAGAAGGAAAATAAAGGAGAGTGTGATGTGATTCTGTGTGCACATCCTGTGTTTGTGTCTCTAGGAGGAGCTTCCTGATTCCCATCAAGCACTGCTGTGAGATAGTCACTTATTCCCCATTGAGGTTGAGGGGGGGGCATGAGATCATGCTGCCAACGCAGTGCCAGCCGGCTCTGATCCTGACTGTAATACTTGGGTCGGGCTACAGTTTGTCAGAGCCGGACCTGCTCACCGAGGAAAGCCCGGTAGACTAGATTTGTGTGACTTCTTCCCAAGTAAAGAGCAACTAATTATCAGTAATGGACGCTGGCATGCAGTCAAATTAAAGTCTGACCACGCTAAGTGAATGAATGACATGTTTAATCACCTAATTGTTGGTGAAAAGTGAAACCGCAACATGCCTTTGCTGATGAGCCACAAGTCAACTGGAGAGCGAAGCTTCCAACTGAGAGAATAATAGAGTGAGAGAGTGTTTCTGTGTTTTGCTCCACTGAGTGGCTTGAATTGTCCAGTCTTTTCTATTCCATAGGAATTAGTTATTACGGCCTACCTTCAACGAATCATCAGCAACATTGTATTTCAATCAATAAGTTTTGTATACGGTTTAAAGAATCGTTCGGATCAATAACCAAAGCATACTTTAACTCATTCTCCCAAGGAACAGTTTAATAAAGGTGGAATGACGGACTCAAATCCTTACGTACTCAACGCCAATCCGGCCATCGTGCCAACTGCTTTGTCACGATTTCATCTGCATGTCTCATGTTCACACAGAATTGATATCTTATTTTAAAGGCAAGTGATCAACATCAAGTGAACGCTGAGAGAACCAGACTTACGGGTCAATTTGGCATCGGTGAGTCAGACTCACACTCCACCTCCTCATCTGCAAACCTCTGCCATGAAAGAGACTCTGTTACCAACCGCAGGTTATCAGAAGTGCAGAAAAAGCATCAACATCAAGCGGTTGTCATGAACACTGGGACAACACTGGCTGTGGCGTAAACAGCAGCGCGGTGAATAGTCAAAGAGGGAGCATTATGTGCCAAAGTACAGTCACAATTGGTGTGAATCACCTCATTCAGTCTGCTGCTGAATCGGGATGTTGTCAGAAAGTCTTTTTCTAATAGAAGATATTGTGCTTTGTGGTTTCATTTCGTTGCAAAAGCAGCAAAACTGTAAAAATAAGTGGCAAGAGTAAAAGACTTTCATGTGCCTCTGGTCTGGTTTCACTTTGTTTTTACTGGGTAGGTTTTTGAGCAAAGCCAAATCCAACTTTATTTGGCTTCTCTGTATGCCAACAAAGCAGGATAGCTGGTTCAGTTTACTATAATTTGTGACTCGCGCCTCTTAAAATGGTCAGGTTACACAGGCTGACACTCTCCGTAGCGTCTTCAGCAAGAGATTTAAAAGTGTACTTTAATTGTGGTTGCTGAACAAATATCTCATAAATGCATCAGAATGTGTTGTGATAAATGAAAACTGTTGATATGATATATGATAAGAAAAATGAAATAAGCAGTTGGCTCTTTTCTCTCAAGACAGGCAGGTTTCTCCTTCATTACATCTTTTTAGTTGAAGTAAAAGTGATTCAGCCAAAAAGAGATAAAGTGGTTTCAGTCTTCACATAAAGCAGAGCAACAGGGGCAGAAGTCTGAATACTCTCAACTTGTATAAACTTTACTTAAACAACTAAAAATGGAGCAAAATATATTCCAGCATCTGACGCTCAAACATGAAAGTCTTTGTTTTTCAGGTTACTCAGGAGAAGAATCTTGTATGTTGAACTGACTCAGCAAAAACAAAGTGATCTTAAGCAATCAGAACTCAGCACAGAAGATCCTGGAACCGCTCGTCACATGGTCTCTGATCCTATAGTTGAAAAAAAACATTTTGTATTTCAGCCAAATTATGGAGGATTTTCAAGCCAAATAAACTATTTTTAAAGTTTCAACAGCAAAAACTGCTGAAAGTGTTTCAATAACTTAGACCAACATGACACCTAACATTAGAAATTTAGTATTTAGTCATTCTGGAATATTCATCAGGTTAATCTTCCAGGAAAAGTTCTCTTTAGTTCTGTTCTGAACACAGGGCCAAAAGATCTTTAACATGGATCGTATGCAATCATACTGAATGTGGATCCAAGGAAAATTGAGTCATGTGATTAAATTGGCCCTATCCTATTGAATTGCATTGAGGAAGTGGTATAATCCTGTTAATGACCCAATTCATACATAATACATTCAAATAATACATCCATACACAGCATGCTCATCTGTTCCTGATCAGTGTCTCAATAAAGGGAGTTCCTTTGGCGTTTTATTTTCTAATGAATCTCAATACGCTCTATTAATTATCGTAATAACAGAATGGTCTTCCGAGCATCTTGTTAATTCACCAACTTTATCAAATGATTTTCTTGGTGTATCATCAAGCAACCCCACCCACCCAGGTAAACTTGAAAATCTGATTACGAAACTGAAAACAAAAATAAAAAATAATCAAATGAAAGGGTGTCCAAAATCGGTCCTGAAGGGCCGACATCGTGCATGTCTGCCATGCCTCTCTGCTTCACCACACCTGAATCTCATGAAGATTTGTGGCCAATTCCAGTAGAAAGCCAGATAACGAGCCTCATTGCAATCAGCTGTGTTGAAGCAGGGAGACACGGAAAACATGCAGACAAAATTTTTTTCCGACATGGCACTGCATGGAAGTCTCTTTGCTGTACACCCAAATTTGTTATTCAATATAATTTACTGACATGATGCCAATATTTCATGTGCATGAATATTAGGGAGGCCAAACATCTTCTTTTGCCAGGTCAAGTCCACTGAGGATATTGGAAATTCATGAACTTGAATTTAAAAATTGTCTTTGTTGCTTGTCTTTGCCTTAGTTATACTAAATTCAAATTGGTAGCTATCTTTATGTAAATATGGGACTGAGTCCCAAAACAACTTAAAAAAAACCTGTTATTCACTATTGACACACAAGTAATGCTAAACTGGCCACTTTTTGGGTAATTTATCTTCTTGCGGATGCCCTGTTTTCTTACCACATTACTGTAAGAATTTTTCCAACCATATCAGCAGTATTTGTGGTTGTAACAGCATAAAACGACACCTGAAAGCTGCAAAATACCGCAAAGTGTCCAATGCTTGAAACAAAAGCTGGCACACGCAGTTCATTCAATGTATTTTTTAGGAGGCTACTTGTTCAAGAGTAGTTTGTAGTTTGCTGACTGCTTTAAGGAAAAACACCTGAGTTCGCTAAAACCTCAACTCCCCCGATACAATGCGGCTACAGTAAGTTCTGAAACTGACAAATGAGCCAGGAAATCTTTAAAGCGGTACTTTCCCCACTCTGCTTCAAACGGGATGCGACATCTTGCAAACTAAATCCCTGCAAGATTACTATTAATGTGTCTAAATGTGCACGTATTACCTTAAAAAAAACAGTTACAGTTAGTTTGTACCTCAAAAGTAGGCAAGTCTACTGTGCGAATTGCTGTGATTTGATGAGGAAAATCCAGTAAAAGGTGAAATAATGAAGACTAATAAGTTGTCTTACTCCCAATTTACTGCAAGGACGAGTTGCAGTACCAGTTGCACCACAAGAATTCTTGAACTTGAACTGTAAAATATGTTGGCTTGAAGTTCAATCAACTTATCTTTTTTAAGCAGCCCTCTTACTTTTCCCATACATGATCTTAAAAGCAGTTAGACTCAGTGTTTGTACAGGAGTCACGCTGAGGAGGCAGATTCCCGGAGTAATTACTATCATTGTGAAGCGGGGTTTCAGATGACAGAGGAAAACTGCTTAAGACAAGCTCATCTGTTTAAACTTTCAGAAAACAACCTTTTCCAGCGGGCTGGAAACGCGTCCGAAACAAGATCAGGGGAACGTTTCAGTGAAAAACGCTGTTCGATTTCGACGAGATGTGAAGGTGAGGGGTATTTCTGTTGACGGACAGCACGCGTCTGGATGAGTGTGTGCATTTCAAGCTGAGGGCGTGGCGTCTATATTTACACGCTGCGGGACACCATCCCAGAATATCCCGTAACCCTGGCAACGGGGAGTCTTTCCACTTACCGATAGAGCCGGAGGTGAATGTGTGATTATCCCGCTTTTGTTTGTGTGCGTTTGCAAAAGCCGCGGGCCGTGAAAGTCACACCTGCGGCCGTCCACCTGGGAGCGTCTGCGGAGCAAAGTGACTCGTAACCGAAACGCCGGCGTCTCGTCTGTCCTACTTTTACAAGTGTTCCACTAAAAAAAAACCTCACGCACCGGTGGACACTATAAAGACAGAAAGTGACAAAGACAAAGCGCTGCCTCTTTTATGGAGGCTTGTATCTGTTCAGGCACAGAAGAACAAAGACCAAGAAGGATCCGTCTGCAGAGAAACGATTTAATACGGCTGAGCTTAAATATGCGCAGGAATTGGGAGAGAACAGGCATCTATTCATATTCAGCAGGAAAATGAAGAAATCTAATGGGAAACACATTTATGACAAACAAAACACAGAGATGTGGAGACAACAGCAGACTCTTTGTGCGGCATTACAAGTGTTTCCTGTTGTAAAACATAAAGTGAGCAGAAAAAAACTGCAACAGTACCATCATTGTGCAGCGTGTTTCACACTCATACCTGAAGCTATCCAGCCAGGGGACACAGGAAGTTAAAAAAATTGGGAAAGAAACCATTTGTGTGCTTTTTTTTTTTTTTTGTCATTGTAACTTAACTTGAAGATCACACAAGGTGTCGCAGCGGTGAAGGAGGCCCACTATGTGCAGGAGAGAGCGACGCAGAGCAAACACACACTCCAGCAGACAGAGAGAGAGAGTGCACGGAGGCAGCAGGGGCAGTTTTACTGATATCCCTGTCATTACGGGGACGGGCAGAGTAAACAGACAGAGCAGGGGAAAAAGGCCTTCTCGCAATGTGCCGCTTTGCAAACGCACTTGGCCCGTAAATACCGCTTCTTTTGGATTATGGCTTATTTCATGGTGTGCCGGGTATTATTGCAGAGGAGCCGTGTGGCTTCTTTTTTCTTTGAAGCTCATTCTGCCACATCTGCAGGACAAGAAGAGGAGATAAAGAAGTATGTCTCTGACAATAACCTGGAAATCACTTAAGATTAATGCAAGTCCATATTCTGATTAAGATTCTTTATGTTTTGCAGCATTGACCAAATGAAGCCACGTCAAACTTTCACAGGCTGTCTTTATCTATACTTGCCAAACTGGGCATATTTTAAAACAGTTGTCTGACATTTTCTGCAATCGTCTTGCGTTTCTTCAGTTGTGAAATTTTTGGTGCCCACAACAACATTTCACAATTTTTTTCGCTTGAAAGTTAGTTTTTTTTGTTGAGAAACAGCTAAATCCACTTTTCAAATGTGACTTGGTCAAAACTGGACCAAGGGCCACAGTTCATTCAGTTAGTTAACGCTGAATAATTCACTTCAGAATGACAGTCTAATAATGTAATAAAGTTTATAAAATCATCATTTGTACCACCAGATATCCACCAAACTTCAGACGGCGCTGTGTTGTGATGCCACTTTGTACCACTAGATGGTGTGCCACATCTGAATGAACACTTTCAGAAAAGTTGCATTTTCTATCGTTTTCACGGAGACAGTTCTTCAAAAACCGTTTTAATCTGAGTCTAAAGTCTAAATCCACATTCAGTTGAAGTTGTGTTAAGCCTGAATTGTGTCTCTCAGCCATGTTTGGCTTTTGGAAATTCAACAAGTCATAAAGTTAACATTTCACCCCCTGCTGCTGAGACAGCTGCTGGCCTTCAACAGAAAATAAAGTTTGTTGTTGATGTTTTCAAGTTTCTACTTGGCTGAGTGTGAAACAGCTTTTCGTGCTCCTTTTGCTTATTGTATAACTTTAACGACGGCGTCAAACACTAAACATCACTGGCGAGTATTGAATTTATTGCACGAGCGCTTCGTCCTGACACTCTCTGGGTTCTTTACCAGAGAATAAAATTTTACAAGCGTCTTCTGTCAGCTGATTTTCAGAAAAGTTACAATGAATGCACAGTAAAAAAAACAAAAACGATGCATTTTCACTTGAAACGTTGCGTAAGTCTACATCATACAGATGCATACTTGCACGTTCCTGTTTCTATGTATCCCCTCTGATTTTTCACTCTTCATTTTCCCTGCTGAATCCTGCAGTTGCACTGACCCTATTCCTACACGGCAGATCAATAATGCCTCATCCGTTCTGGTCGAACCATCAATAAATTACCAGACCAGAAATCCTCTTGGCCGTACAGCTGTGCTGAAGAGGCAAATAAGAGCCTGTGAAGACAGATGAAGTCCTGCAAGCGGTCTGGCAACAGTGAACTATACTTATTGCAAAAAAACCCACAAGAAGCGCTCCGCTCGGCGTTACGTAATGTCCTGTCAGTGTTTGTCTTTTGCCTCACAGTGGCAGTATGAGAGCGCAACCTCCTTTTTTTTTTTTAACTGTTTAAATAATACACTGCTTCTGGGTTGACTTGCGCTGTGGCCTACATGTAAAGTCGGACTAAACGCTAGGATATAGTGAGGCCTGCAAAATTCGCTCCATGGATTTGAAGAGGACATTATGTCAAACCTACATCTGGATCCAAATATAGTTTGATGAGGCCAGGTTCACAGAGCCGCGCGTTTCTTTCGGTCAAACACAGCTGCTCGGCAAAATATTACTGCGCACGGCGTATTTTCATAACCTGACACCAGACCAGACGTAAGGCCATTAGAGCTGCAGCTGTAAGCGCAGTGAAAACAAACTCCAGACACGGAAACTGGACCCTGAAAACTTCCAATCTGCTCCCAAGTCCAAAAGTAAACTCCCAAATGTTTGAGAGTTTGGAAAAGTTAAGAATGGGGTGAGCACAAAAGGTCAACACGAGCGTGCACCGTGTTAGAAACATACAACGAGCCCAGACAGTTTTTTTTTTTTTCCCCTCCCAGAGTCCAAACTTTGCATCAGTTTTTCAGTTACATAAAGGGAGATATTCAGTTCTGAGTACTCTTCATTCCTGAGGACATCTGGCTCCTCTTCTCCATGCCCCCCCCCCTCATGAGTGGCTTTACAGTCCCCGAACTGAGGCTTGTTAAGCTCTTAGTTTCAATTAAGTCAGTTCACTAAATGCAGGAGCCAGTAGTTGAACACCGTTTCCACACAAAACAGGGAGAACCTATTGCTAATTGCATTGCATATTTTGAGTTGATTTTTTTTTTTTCTTATGTTTGGTTACAACATAAAGAGTGCCATGAAATGTTTTGTTAGTTGGGAGTTTTTATTATGAAATAAAAACAGTGATGTAAAAAAAAAAAAAAAAAAAAAAAAGGAAAACATACATTAAGATTTGCTGCTTTTCAACTAATCTGTACAAAAAAACATCTAAGCTGTTGCCTTCAGCCTTTACTGCAGTATAGGCCTCATATTGTAGTAAAATGAAGAATTCACTGATAGTTTAGAGGTTTGTTGTAGTTTTTTGCACATACCTGCTAAAGTTTATGTTGCAGGATTTACAACATGGGCATTTGCCTGGTGCGTTCAGGAGCAACCGGAAAGTGTTTGAATTTCCTGACTTGAAGCACTGATTCACCACACTGCTTCTCACCAACTCATAAACAAACTGTCACTATAAATCCTGCTGTATGTGTTAACAGCAGAAAACAAAGTAATTGTGGTACTATAAATGTGTTTGTTGGAGTGTAAAAATGAATTCTCCCTCTTCCACTGCATAATTTCACCCTCCTCCTTTGTCTTTATGCTTACAAGCTAGTTTGTGTCTGTTTCTTTTCTTATATATATAATCTGGCAGTAATCAGAAAGCATCACTGTCATTTTGCTTGTTTGTTATTGTCATAAACTGGGAAAAAAGACTTTCCAAACTCGTACCTTTCCCAGTTTGCATTTACTCTGAAAGCACCAGCATGTGAGGCATTGAAAACCTCTGTACACTGCAGGGACACCAAATGGCCAGAGCATCAGCAATTAAACAAACAAAATTAGGGCCACAAAATCAATCATCTAAAAAAAAAAAAATGCAATTGTTTCATCAGACTGTCTCAGACTGTGCTTTCAAAGTTCCGAACAGAAACCTTTTCGCAGGCGTCACATATAAACGATGGAGCTGTGAGTGACTGACAGCTCTCCCATCAATCAGACAGTGGAATATTATTCACACTGAATGTGTCATTCACACCTTCAAACACTCAGCCACTATGCGAAGGTAAGAGAAAATGCATGATGGATAAACAGAAGAGACGAGTGACACTCACAGTTTTCATTTTGTTCTTGAAACAAAATATTAAAGTTTGCTCATTTAGAGACTTTCCTAAGTTAAAATGGAAGTTATCTGGTATGCTGTGGTGTAATGATGTGGATGACTCTTTGACTGCAGAGGACACTCATTACAATAATAACTGTTTTCATGCAGTCACTATTTATAGGGACCCCTCACACCCAGTGTTGTTGCCAACAGCTGGACCTGTAATTTACCTTTAAGCACTGTGCAGCTGTACACAACTCAGCATGGAGATGGAAATACACATCTGCAGTGTCTTTATTTGTATGTGTGAATTTCAGTCCAGGATGCTTAATCATGTGCAGCAAAGAACAGGGAGGATCATGAACAGTCTGTGGGAATGTTGGCAAAGAAGTCCAACCCAGGGATAAAAATCAAACAGTTAAAGAGCTGAAACACGTCCTTGCATCTCCTCTGTGAGATGGGAGGTTTGAGTTTTGAGATGAGCCTGAGCTCACGGTGTCATTTCATCTGTTCACCTGGTGTTTGTCACATCTGGAGACTGTTTATGTCTGTTTTCATGCCAGCCTCCAGGTCCAGTTTGTGCTCTGCAGCACGTATCAGCGGGACAAAGTCGAATCACAACACACGGACATTTCTCTCTGAGCCCTGCAGCCTGTGTGTTTAAAGGTCATGTAGGGACTGAGTGCAGATATATTACACTGCAGACTGTGTCTGGTGGCCTGCATGACGTATATGTGGTCCATTCTAAATAAATCCTGTGGTTGTAACGGGAAACAAGCAATCGATGGAAAGAAAGCAAATACCTTTAAAGCCAAAAGTCTTGCATTTTACCAACTGGAAAATAAATCCACATGGAAGTTAGCTTGACAATTCACTTTTGCTTTGCAAAAACTAAACAACAGATTTTGAGAAAAAACAAATGCGACCTGCCATGTTTTCTGAAATTCATCCTCATGCTTTCACACCGTTGCTATATTACATACAATTAATTAGCTTGACTTCACTGTCACATTACTGCAGGCATTGCTGTTATTTACAGGAAATGAATAGATTTGAGCATAACTGTTATACTATGGTCATAACTCATGGACCTTTGTCTTTGTCTTAGCCTAAATCAGCATTGATTGGAAGGAAAGAGAGTCCCTTACCTAAGGTAGCTTGACTCCATACATCCGTCCTCTGTATATTCTTTTCAAATACAGGGTCACTGGGTGTTGGAGGCAGTAGGGATGCACCCTGGAGAGGTTACCAGTCCATCACACACTAATGCACTTTGTTGGAGGAACTACAGCTTAAAATATACAAACTAAAAATGAGCTTACCCTAGGGATTAACGGTCACATCCTTAGTTTTATCTTCATAAGCTGCATGAGAAAGCTCAGAGACAAGGATCAGCAAACTGAAGTGCCCTGTGTGAATTTGTCCTGCCAAACTTGGTTGGGTGCCTGGAGAAGTTTCTGCTGTTTGGCTCTGCTCACTGAATGCTACCTCAGTAAATCAGATTATTTCATGGTTCGTGAATCATGGCTCTAAAATGATAAATGAACTTTCCATGCACTGTGCATTTGCACCACTTAGCAGTTAAAAAAGTCAGTCATATTCGCTGATGCTCCAATAGGCTGCCATGCAAAATGCTCACACACAAGGACAAGTAACCTTTGAGATGAATAAAAACGACCAAACTGAGCCTCCCACAAGTGGAACCCCCTCACTTTCAAAAAGTAAAAGTGTACCTAGAAAGCATCTTGGACTGTTTCCAGACATGCAGTAACTTACACATAACCACACTGGGAGGTTAGAGCATTCTCGTCTTTCACTCACTCATTTTGTCATTGCTTGGTCTGTCTTTGCATTTTGTTCACTCTGTGTGCATACACTTACACACACACACACACACACACACACACACACACACACACACACATCATACTGCACACAAAACCAGATGTCTGCTCTTCCTCCTGCTGCATGATGTGGAAAGCAGCCATGGCAACAGGCCTGCGGCGGGTCGGCAGGGCGGGACAGTGACATCAGGGGTCTTTTTCAGGACCGCCACACAGATACATGTGAAAGCATTCAGAAGAAAGTAAACAAAGAGAAAAGAAAGTACTGACAGAGGGCACACACAGAGCTACTCAGACATCAACTGAAGCTATTTCACAGATCGAGATAACCATCAATTTAGAACCGTATTTTAAGCAGTCATCTATTTCATAAGAGCAGACATCTTTGGTGGATTTTCTGGAATCTGACAAGATTCACAGAAAAACAAATGATGCAAGTTGTGGAAGCAGGTAGAAAAGCGGCCATTATTTCAACTTTGTGTTTGTTTTACAGCAGGTTTCATCCTCAAACAGCCTTCAACCCTGCATTTATTATTCACTCCATCATGCAACACTGTGCAAACTTATCAATGTTACCTCATGAGACATGGAAGTTGTCCCAAGATGATGTCTGCCTTCTCTCTGCACTCAGTTTTGGACACGTTTGATCACTAGAGGGAGCCAGACACAAACGCCATGATTTGCCCTGACAAACCCAATCTGCAGTACTGCAGGATGAATAGGAAAATCTGATTTACTCCCATAATCTTATATTCCTATCTCATTTTCACCTTCTTCTTGATACTTCCAGGTCATTCTTATTGTGCATTTCATTATACTGTGTTCACTTGTCATTGTATCACAGTTGAGTTTGCGTCCTGTGTTTTTTAGGAGACGGCACTGATACCTTTAGGAGTACTTTCAAGAACATTAGAGCATGTGTCAGTGGAATAAGAAAAAAAGCAAATCAATAAAGAAAGGCACTTCAAAATTGACCAAACAGAAATTGTTTGATATCTCAGCTTGATGATCTGGTCCAAGAATGTCGATAATGAAACCACACATTGACAGTTTTACTGTCCCGAATGTTTTTTCACCGGAGCCAGATTAAGAATCTGTGCCCTCCTCCAGTTAAAAATCCTGCATGTCTTTCGTTTTGGCAAGACCTCATGTAGCTTAAAGGAAGCAGAAGTAAAACCCATTTCCTGCCAGAAAAGGTGGAAAAAAGGAAATGAGATTGGGAGGAGCAGAGAGGAGAGGACACATGACCAGCGATGGTGCGCACACATGCCTGCTGCGGAGAGATAAAACATACTTGAGGTCAAAGTTGTGGGCCGTGTGCAAATGCTGCACAATTTGCATGTTAGCAGTCTCTTTAATGGTGAAGACTTTTTTTTTTCAGATTAGATTGCACAAAATATACAACAAGAAGCAGATTGTTATGAAACAATCAATAACCTTTTAAATAAACAGTATCATTACACTGTGCAGCATTCCTACTGAAGCTGACCAACAACTCCCTCCCATTATGGTCTTCTGATGTGTTAAAGGACGCCATAGTACGCCGCTGTAGCGTCTTGACTGTCCTCATTTCTACAACAGACGAGGGATCTGACTTTAACAGAGACACTACTGCCAACACTACTCAGCATAAGAATGTTTACAGTTCGAAGACGTGATTCCCAACATTTGTTTTCCTGAGTTCAAGGTCATGATATCAATTCAGACTCCTCTATGCAAGAGTGATCCATCAAGTGATTCTCCGATCTCCAAGATCAACTGGTCGGCTCAGTTTGAGAAGTCCTGAGATAATTACTATTCTAACTTTATCTGAGTAGTTTCTTGATTAGTTATTTTGAACGTTTCAAGATTTTAAAATTTTCTGGACTAATGCACTTTTTCAAAAAAAATCTCCCTGTCTTTCATTTTGGATTCATCCCCACCTCCTTCTCTGTGTTGCATATTCAGCTTTAGGAGGTAAACCTACATTCATGGCGTATTTATAAAACAATTTCAATAGATTATTAAAATTACCATATAAATCCATTTTGAGAAAACATAAATAGTCTTGTAAAAACCCATTAAATGCTGGTGGCCGTTCCTGTTGTTCAGCCTCTCT